>NC_090270.1:262953074-264293074 GCF_040414725.1 Anabrus simplex | reverse complement strand
GAATACGCTAACACAACTTCTATGGCACGTCAGAAAATATACTAACATATTTTAATATTTTTGGCATGTAATAAATAGGTCGAAAATCTAGCAGTATGGCGTACTTTAACATTACGCTTGAAACTTTCTTCAGCTTATCCCAGTCGCTGGAGCCACCCAGGCTCATTTTGGTTTTGGCTGGGGGTTTAAGACCCGATGCCCTTCCTGACACCACGTACTTCTTGTGAGGAAAATCTCGACCCATGATGGACCGGGATTCAAACCCCAGCCGTCTGGGCGGAAAGCCAGCAGCTACATTACGCTTTAATAAATAAGTATATCACAATTAATTCCATTTCCATATTATTTACAAATTTTATTAGGTTAAACCAAAAATATCATCATCATCATCATCTGTTTACCCTCCAGGTTCGGTTTTTCCCTCGGACTTAGCGAGGGATCCCACCTCTACCGCCTCAAGGGCAGTGTCCTGGAGCTTCAGACTCTTGGTCGGGGATACAACTGAGGAGGATGACCAGCACCTCGCCCAGGCGGCCTCACCTGCTATGCTGATGAGGGGCCTTGTGGAGGGATGGGAAGATTGGACGGGATAGGCAAGGAAGAGGGAAGGAAGCGGCCGTGGCCTTAAGTTAGGTACCATCCCGGCATTCACCTGGAGGAGAAGTGGGAAACCACGGAAAACCACTTCGAGGATGGCTGAGGTGGGAATCGAACCCACCTCTACTCAGTTGACCTCCCGAGGCTGAGTGGACCCCGTTCCAGCCCTCGTACCACTTTTCAAATTTCGTGCAGAGCCGGGAATCGAACCCGGGCCTCCGGGGGTGGCAGCTAATCACGCTAACCACTACACCACATAGGCGAGCTAAATCAAAAATATACGGAACATAATTCTTAAAATTTACCTGATTTTAAAATGCAATTCTCAGTGATGTTTGCAAAATAAAATAATGAAAAATCCAGTCGAATGGATTTATGTTAGGGAATCTGATACTTAAATGAATTCAAATGAGGGGTGTCTTTATGATTTTAAAAGAAAACAACCGATGGCACACTAGACTATAAAAAGTAATAAACAAAATCTATTTTTACAATTTGCTTTTACTCGCGCCGACACAGATACCGGTAGGTCCTATGGCGATGATGGGACAGGAAAGGGTTAGGAGTAGGAAGGAAAGGGCCGTGGCCTTAATTGAGGTACAGCCCCAGAATTTTCCTGGTGCGAAAATGGGAAACCACGGAAAACCATCTTCAGGCCTGCCAACAGTGGGGTTCGAACTCACTATCTCCCGGATGCAAGCTCACAGCTGCGCGCTCCTAACTGCACGGCCAACTCGCCCGGTACATACACAAGACCTTAATTGACACGCTAGTCGGTAAGGATATGCTATCCCTGACCTAGGCTATACATTAACCTGAATATTTATTTATTTAAATTGAATATTAATCTGACTTTAATATCGTTATTTTGTGTATGCTAAAATTAAAACAATACGGCAGGAACAGGTTTTCATATACCTTACTGTCAGCTGTAATATTACTTTGCAGACCTCTGTATATTACAGATGTGGATCAACTGATGAACAGCTGGGAACACAGCTGTTTTTCACTCCACGAACACAAATAAACGTACTGTCTTCACATTCTGGATATAAACAGTTTTTACTTGCTTGGAAGTTGATTTCTAGTACATTTTTAAAGACGTATGGGTTTGTAGGTGATAACAAAAACAGATGCTGTCCAAGCATAGGGGCATGTTTGGAAAGCTCAGCTTAGTTATAAATGAAGCTATGTATATTCATAATAACAGTTCTGTAGAGAAGGTAAGGGTTGTACACTCGAAAGCTTTAGTATCTCGTAGCAAGAAGTATTCATTTCAGGCAAGAAATCAGTACAGCCCTCAGAACCACCCAGTACCTGCTTACACACTCTCATTGATCACATCCATTAGACACGTTAACACATGTACACATCTGAAGAGTGAGGGGAGGTGAAGAAAACGAAGTACGAGTATATCTAGCATGAAGAAAACACACGCGGAGCGGAAGGTACTTGCTTCTCCGCCTGCCCACTCGTCCACTGGCTCGAAAATGAAGGGAGAGGGGAATGAAGGGAGAAACCACACGGCTCCTTCAAGGCAACAGACGTAATGTGTATTTAAACTCATTGAGGGACAAATTCTCCAGTTTCTTTCTAATTCTTGTGTGCGAAGTCTGGCTGAAATGTTAGCGGTCTCGACCATGACTTCATTATCAAATGGCATCGCGCTCAAAAACTGTAAGAAAGAATGACCCTTATTTTCGTCAATATAGGCCCTGTTAAATACTACTACTAAAAAAAAAGCAAAGTCATCTCCGTACAGGCCATGAAAACCCTTGGAGGGGTGGAAGGTAAAGGCTTCCACTATCCGTAACCTCGGCACTTAATGGGGTGGAGTGGTTAGCTCTACGCCCGGCCGCCTTTGCCCCAAGGAATTAACCTGCTACTCATTTTTGGTATAGGCTGAGTGAACCTCAGGGCCATGTGCACCTCCGGAAGTGGAAATATCATTTCTTAAATTTTACTACTTCCTGACGGGGATACGAACCCACGTCCTTCCGGGCGAACCGAGCACGCCTTTACCGCCTCGGCCAGGCAGCCGCTAAATACTACTATTACTACTACTACTACTAATAATAATAATAATAATAATAATAATAATAATAATAATAATAATCATTTTTATCTTCAATAAACAAAGTAAAAATAACCTGGCATTAAATAATTATGATTATCAGAGACGCAAGGGCGTTCGGAAAACCGTTTCTATGAAGTTTTTTCAGCGCTGATCAAACAATTAAATGTCATATATTGGGGTGGAAATACACCGTGCACACTTCATCGCAGTTAAATTACAGTTAATCGTTTTCCTTGATTAGGAAAAGCTAGTACAGGCAGAATGTTTAGCCATAGAAACATCTTAATCAGTTCCCGAAAAAAAATGACTTTAGGAGTGACCTCTGAGTGCGCAACGTCTCAAGCCCCACCTCCTGGAAGAGGAACACATGTGACGTAGCCTTGGTTACTTCGCCTTCATCCTCGGGGTTGGCCGAAATCTTCGCCCAAACGTTACTTGTTTCATTTGCCACCCGGAATTCCTGTGATCGCGATTGTAGTCTACCCCTTGCACCTTATACAGAGTGTAACAGTAACATACCCTCAAACTTTCAGGACATGTTTCTCACACGGATAAATCCGCGGATATCCGCGAAGTTAAGGTCTTGGCGGATACAAACTGAATGGCAGTGCGGATAATTTCTAAATAATTAAGTTTATTAATTTTCACTCAGGTATACTCTTTATTTTTGCTTGTGGTTTGGCGACCCTTGACAGTGGTATGGAAGAATGGTGATGTTATAAGGAACCTTGAGTTCATAAAGCTGTAATTCTGAACGTAGTCTAACTGGCTCCTGTGTCTGCAATTAATGGAAGGAAGGAACAAAGGTCAATACGTCGGTAGTTGTCGCAAGAGAAAATTCCTCCTAAACCTGGGATTGTGGGGGGGTGTCTGGTGCCAGGTATGAGCCCTGTTGTATTATGTTAACAGATCTATCCGTTTCAATACTTTGGGTGTAATATATTGTAGTTAAATATTTACAATATCCGCGGATAATCATTCGCGAATGCGGATGCTAATGAAGGAACTGTGGTTGCGAAGCGGATGCAGATAATATTTTTTATATCCGCGTAGGGCTCTAGTTATATGGACATGGGCCAGGAAACGCTTTATGCCCATGTTAGAACCCACCTGCGCATCAGGATATAGGATTGTGGTGATGATGATGGTGATTATGAGGTAGGGAAAGAATGAAACCCAGTATTGTCTCATAACCTGCTTCTGTCGAATAACACAAAAGGGTCTGCTCAAGGCTTAACGTGGCCATCCGACAGACGAAACACCATCTACAGCTTCATATGTCCTCACGCCATAACCCCCTGCGAGTGGGAGGCGGTAGAATAACATCCACGGTATCTCCTTCCTGCCATACGAGGCACTAATAGTAGCCCCAGGGGCTCTCAACTTGGGACCGTGGCTTGGCGACCACGAGCCCAAAGCTGAGTCCTGACATTTCTTCCACTTACTTGTACCAAGCTCCTCACCTTGATCTATCCTATCCGACCTCCCTTGGTTAAATCTTGAACTTTTCCGACCCCGACGGTATTGGAGCATTCGGGGTCTAGGCAGTCTATCATTTTCACGCCCCTCGTGGCCCTTATCTTTCTTTTCATTTTTCGAAATATCGGATCCTTTCCATTTTTTCTGTCTGATTAGTGTTACATAGAAGATATCTGCCTAGTTGTACTTCCTCATAAAATAATAATGACTACCACTACCACCGCTCACTCCATATGAACACCGTGGAGAGATTTGGAATTGAATCCAAGCTTTTAACATACAATCTAGTGGTTAGAGATTGTATACCACCACCTCTCCTACTCTGCCGGCCAACGTGATGGTGAGTTTCTCCTCACCGACGGGACTCAAAAGGCTAACCACAGTGTAAGTGCATATAGACTTGATGCCTTGGCGATCATGGTCACCAAGCTTGTTAGAACATGTTGCAATGTGCCCATGTCTGTACCTGTAGGGGGATCCTCCTTCCCCTGCGTCACGAGAGGTGGCCCCCTCGACTCACTCACAGACGCGGCAGTAGAGACGCGCCGTCTTGTACATTACTCTAATTACGTAACAGAATTAACGACACGCCACTGATTTTTGAGACTTATCAGCCCCCATCTCTGGGTAATGAACTACTCCCTTAGCTTTGGCGTAGACTCTTTCTTTACCTGCAGGTGAAGCGACTAATGAATTACCCGTCGCTGGGGCATTCTTTACCCTGCGAGCTCCTACTGTACTGTATTACTGTATGCTCGGTATTTAGGGGTATTTTGGTGATTACACATCCAAGGGGAGCCCATTGATATAAGAATTCGAAACTTATTGCTATTATTAAAATTACAATAGTTGGAATATTTTAGCAACAAAACGTAACAATGCATTCGGTATACCCCACAAGCCTACTAAACAATTATAATAATAATAATGGCCTGTGATCTCCGGAGAGTCCCCGTGCAGTTCCTTCAAGATGACACCTTATAGGCGACCTGCACGTCCATGAAGATGAATAGTGATGACGAGGACGGTACACACACCCAGTCCCCGAACGATCGGAATTAACCAATGATGAAAATCCCCGACCGGGCCGGGAATCGAACCCGGGACCTTGTGGACCAAAGGCCAGAACGCTGAACATTTAACCATAGAGCCGACCAATAAAAAATTAATATGTTTTTATTGTGCATGGTTTATTTTGTTTATTGTATGGCTTTTAGTGCCATGAATGTCCGCGGAAATATTATTGTTATTATTATTATTATTATTATTATTATTATTATTATTATTATTATTATTATTATTATTATTATTATTCCAGGCTGCTGTTAAATCTTATTCCAAAGATGTTTGAATATCTGTTTGATTAACCTGTTGTCATCCATTCTGTATAAATGTCCAAAGAGTATCAATCGCCTCTCACGTATTGTTTCTCTTATGTTTTCTATGTTCCGATATATTGCATCATTACGTTTTTGTTTCCAGACTTCTGTAGTTCTTAGCGGCCCGAGTATTTTCCGTATAATTCTTCCTTCCAGTACTTCTAATTTATCCAGCTTGTAATTCAGTACTGGACATTCACTTGCGTATGGGCATACCGGTTTGAATACTGTGTTGTATTTTGAGATTTTGAGATAAATACTTCTTGTTACAGATATACAGTAACTAGTTACACCGTATGCTCTTCCCATCTCGTGTATCCTTTTCCTAAACCGTTTTTTTGAATTGTTTCTCACACATATTTGTATTCCACTTTCCTCATTCAACCAGTTTTTGTTATTAGAATTTTTGGGGCGTTTAAAAAAATATTTGTCATAATTTTGTTGTTTTTTCTTCCTACAGAAATTCTAAAACCTGTTCTGTTGGATATCTCTTCCAAGAGACTGACTTGTATTAATGCATTTGTCAGGTTTTCTGATAGTATGGCGAAATCATCTCCAAATGTCCGACTCGTTGGCTGAACGGTCAGCGTACTGGCCTTCGGTTCAGAGGGTACTGGGTTCGATTCCCGGCCGGGTCGGGGATTTTAACCTTAATTGGTTAATTCCAATGGCACGGGGGCTGGGTGTATGTGTTGTCTTCATCATCATTTCATCCTCATCACGACGCGCAGGTCGCCTACGGGAGTCAAATAGAAAGACCTGCACCTGGCGAGCCGAACCCGTCCTGGGATATCCCGGCACTAAAAGCCATACGACATTTCATTTCATTTCCAAATGTTAAACCTCTGAACACCTGTGTTCTTTCTTCCCTGAGTTATTGATTATAGTTTGTGTTCTTTATTATTATTATTATTTTCTCAAGGGCGCAGTTGAAGAGGAGTGGTGATAACCCACCACCTTGCTTTACACCTGTATTTATTGTGAATAGTTTAGATATTTGACACATAAAGTTTACCAGTGATAAGGTGTCTGTGAGAGTTTTAGGGATTAGGTTTGCCAGTTTGGCTTTAACTCCGAATTTTCGGATTATTTCATCTCGAGTTTCTCTAGTAACAGATTCAGAAGTCTTTTCATTTTTTTTATTATTAGAGGTCTATTATTTTGTGGTGGTTGGTAGTGTGGTGTGTTGAGTGTAGTTGAAGGTGTGTGTTAAGATGATTGGAGTCCTCCGACCCGTGGACGGGTACACTGATTCCTCAGCCAAGTAAATAAATAAATATAATCACATGGTTTTTACTCTGCCTCTTTCTATTACCTTTCGTTATTTCAACGATGGACAAGTCATTGACCATTTGTCCGCGTCAGCACGTTGTCAGAACCGAGCTCTCGCTGCTGACAGTTTGGTGATGGATTCTTTCGGTGGAGATAACGTCTCTGCTATCCACTCAACTGTTGTCACAAAGCTTCTTGTGAGCTATCTCTATCTAAAGAGGACGGCTCTTGGACACGGATCAGCCGTTGTTCAGCAGTCAAGAACAGATCGTAGACAAGCGGTTCAATCACTTCACTTCCTTTACAGGATAAATGTACTATACGCACAGTATATTCTGCCCCGGTACTCGGATTTCTATGACCTGAAATATCTAGAAATATTGTGCCGTAAAGATACCAAAATGTGACATAAAAACTTCGAAGTTTGACTAAAAAGAAACTATATATTGTTCAAAATCGGCTTATAAGATCAACAACAAATTGCCCACATCCCTAAAATGATTTTGTTCTTTCTATTTTTATCACCTTTTTGCTCGCGGAATTTCAAATTGTATTTAACCACAAAATATTACTAAGGAAAAGCAATCCAAAATCACCAATCAAAATTACATGGCATTACCAGCACAAAGATGAGAATAATAAAATATTGGAGAATGGCTAAAACTATTATAGCAATGACCAGAGCTCGCACTTTTAGGCGCTAGTAGGTAAGGTACGAATGCGTACTTAACTGAAGCGATTAACAAGTATACTCTACCTGCAGAACGGTCATGCAATGAGATTTGCATAAACGTTAGGGGTTCGGTACATCAGAACCCATGGAAATTCTATTACTCTCGCTCCATTATGGAAAAGCGGGTAGGTTGACACTTTCCACTGACCAAATTAGTTTGCATTCTAATTTATTACTGCCTACGTGATAAATTTCATTTTAGGCTGCGTCTTGACTTAATGTAACTAAAAGTTCTTAGCAACAAGTGGCATATATTGTCCATCAATTCAATACAAAAATATACACCAATTAAATGGAATGTTCTGTACAGTCATTATGCCTAAAGGACATGTTTCAACTTACTTTAAGGTCATCTTCAGCTCTTAAGGCGACATTCCGGAGATAAAAAGATATTTTTACCTAATGCATGGGTTTTGCACGAAACTTTGTGGGAATTTCACCTACATAAAAGTAGACATATCACGAACATTTCACTCATATACAATTAATAGTTTTCCCAAAATATGTTTTTAATTTTTTTAAATCCATTTCTTTAATGAAATTGAATTAACATGTAAATGCAAATTCTTTAAAAGCACAACTATTTTTCTGTACATAATTTATATAAGGAGATATATCGTACAAACGTTTGCGTAATTTTTACCTTCTAAAATTTTGGACTTAAAAATACCTACTACTTGAAAAAGTTGCAATGGAGAATTCCTTACGCAGGTTTCTTAGTATCGCTGTGATACATATACAATGCAAAGTTTGTTGCATTTGGCACAATATTGCGGGAGAAAATGGGATTTAAATGTGAAATTACAATTGGCAAACAAAGCATTATTACAGTGATAAATTGCTTGAATTCAACGGAATAACTTCGTGAAAATAAAAAACGTTAAGGTCAATTTAGGACATAAAACATTTCACCAAAATAACGCCACTGTCGGCAGCCCTGAAGATGGTTTTCCGTGGTTTCTCATTTCCACACCATCGTCGCCATAAGACATATCTATGTCGGTGCGACGTAAAGCCAATAGCAAAAAAACATTGCTTACTAACCTCATTCCGCGCTCATGTCCGTAGTGCTGTGGGAGCATGAATTCGCAAGATATACGCCATGTTCACTTCCTTCCCACTCCTGCCCCTTTCTTATCCCTTCTTCACCAAAATACCTATGTGCGTCGATGCAACGTAAATCAAATTGTAACAATTCCCACCTCTTGGATCTTTCAATTAAGTCATTTTTGGCTGTGGTAATGAAAATTCGAGCATATTCCTTCGTAAATAGGTATTTTATTTTACATCTTTTATCGTCCAGTATAAGTGGGTCCGTTTCTTAAAGTGTTTTATTTTCCGATATGCCCAGCCTCCATAACCCCTAAATGTTCTATGACTTCTATGTTAAAATATCATGGAGTTCATCAACGGTTTTTTCATTCTTTGAATGCGCTTAATGGATAAGTCGGATATTGTACAATGATTGCATTATACTTCAGACAGTAAATGACACTAAAATAAACTGATCACTCGTTGTTTCATTTTCGTCCCTCGCTGCTATACAATGCTTATACAAGAGTCCTGGTTTGTATAAACAATTCAGTGAGTAACTATAATATATGTATACACAGGAGGCTTACACACGGTTTATTAGTAAAAAATTGCACAAAATCGGTGTATATACCTGGTATAAAAGCTATACGGCGTTTAATAGTAAGACTGTTAATATACACTTTATCTACTCACAAAACATCACATCGGCAACCACAGCCGAAACACACAATTATTAATTCATTCATCCACATAAGTTTAGCTGTAAAGCTCGGCTTCATCCACAAGTGGTGCCGACCGCAAGTAACTGAGAAAGGGACGGGAATAATAATAATAATAATAATAATAATAATAATAATAATAATAATAATACTATCATCTACTACTGTTACTAGTTGCAGTCGCTTAAGTGCGGCCAGTGTCTAATATTCGGGAGATAGTAGGTTCGAACCCCACTGTCGGCGGCCCTGAAAATGGTTTTCCGTGGTTTCCCATTTTCCCACCAGGCAAATGCTGGATCTGTACCTTAATTAAGGCCACGGCCGCTTCGTTCCCACTCCTAGCCCTTTCCAGTCCCATCGTCGCCATAAGACCTATCTGTGTCGGTGCGACGTAAAGCAACTAGCAAAAAAAAAAAAATAATACTACTGTTACTTAATTGGAGTCGTTAATTGTGGAGTATTTTCTCTCTCTCCCCCAGTGCGAGCTGTGTCGACTGCGGATCATAAGATCATAAGTACCGTATCGTATCGAGCGGCTCTGTGAAGTTCACCGCTTGATTGTGGTTTCGCTTGAACCAAGTTCACCTTTTACAGAGTGCGGGATCAAACGTTATTTCAAAGGGAAAGAGCTTGTATGATCGTAACGGAGGTTGGGAAGTTTATTTTTCTATATAAACGTACGTAAGGAGACACACTCTCTCAGTTATCCGAACCGTGGACTTACAAATGCAAATCTTTCGACTATAATTCAAGATGAAACACGAAATACATAAACTAACGAGGGAATATTCGCATCAGTCTGAAACAATTACAGAGGCTGTGTAGTCGAACCAGTAAGAGTGTGCTTACTTCGCTGAGAAGAACTTAGAGTTCGATTTTCTGTTAGGATATGATAATGTAGGGATGTTGCTGGGTTTTATGTTCAACTAACTACTTACAGTTTCCGGAGATAAAAGATGCTGCAGTTTGGCCTTGCGGAAGTTCTTTTATATGCCATTAAATCTACCAACAAGAGGCTGGCGTATTTGAGCTAGAACTTGGAAAAAATCCTTCAGATTCATTCAAAATCATCTAAAAATATCTGGGATGAGGTATGGATAATTTTCATATCTGGGATAAGTCATTTCATAAGTTTCAGACAGAAAAAATGTCCTCTGAATTTTAATTACTGTGTTGATGGGGTGATTTTTTAAAATGCTATTTGTTCCGGGCGTCGACCTATAGAGATCTTTTGCCCCTACTTTCACCATGTGATATGAACCTGCGTGTAATTGGAATGGAGGTAGAGTAGAATGTTCAATTTGAGGAAAGTAACGTTAAGGACGACACAAACACCCAGTCCCCACGCCAGGGATATTAATCATTTACACTTAAAAACCCAGGTAAAATGGAATTGAGCCAGCGGCACGTGGTGTTCCCAAGCGGTCACCCATCCAAGTACTGACCACGCACAGTGTTAGTTAACTGCGGTGATCGGACGAGAACCGGTGTATTCAACATGGTATGACCGTTGGTTGATGGGGTGATTGTACCGATAGGGGAGCACAGTAAGCACCTCTGTGTTTGTAGGCCTATTAGGAATGATCTTCGTTGGGGTAATCACCTTAACGATATTGTAAAGTAAGGTTACAGATCTCTTCACTTGGTTATGAGGGTATTTAAAGGTTGCAGTAATGATGTAACGGAGAGAGCTTGTTACTCTCGGGTAAGACCCCACTTAGAGTATGGTTCCAGCATTTGGGACCCACACCAGGACTACTTGATACCAGAACCGGAATATACTCAAAGGAAAGCAGCACGAAATGTTGTAAACTTCGGGGTGGGAAGACGTAGGAGTAAGGAGACGAGCTGCTCGACTAAGCGGTATGTTCCGAGCTGTCAATGAACAAAAGGCGTGGAATGCCTGAGTGGAGCTTTTAAGAGCAGGAAGGTCATAATATGAAGATAAATTCAAGAGGACAAATTGGGGCAAACATTTATTTATTGGACGAGAAGTAAGGGATTTGAATAATTTTATGAAGGGAAATGTTCCATACATTTCGAAGTTCTTTGAAAACATTAAGCAAAGGCTAGGTAAATAGCTGATACGGAATTTGCCACATGGGCGATATCACTAAATGCACATCATTGATGATTGATTCTTGATGATTGATCATGTTTCAGCAACTACTACCTCTTGAATGACCGGCCAGGAAAGGGGCGGGAACACATTTTGTAGGCCCACAACCTGTATGTGGGATTTCCTATGGACAAGCCCGACACTACATAGGAAAATGGGTATAAAAGAAACATATGGAGAGCTGGAAAAATTCTCCAGGATGCAGGCTTCGAAGGAACTGATAAAAGAACCAAACAAGAAGCATACTAAAGAACTGTTGAAACTCAGCAGAGAAAATAAGATGGGTAGTAGGACTTTTGACAGGACACTGCCATCTGAAAAATACCTGCTTAGAATTGGAGTAATAAGAGATAATATATGTAGGAAATCTCATGAAGCAGAGGAATCAGCTGAACACATACTTTTCGAATGTGAGGCACTGGGTAGAATCAGACTCTCCACTCTAGGACTACCAGGTGATGATAGAGAAAATATCCAAGAAGACCCAATAAGAACAACCTGCAGCTTTGTGATGGGAGCAGTTACATCTAGGTGTGAATCAAGGAAAAACATGGTAGCAAAAGATCTTAGAAGTCGACGCTAATTAGGAACTAATATTTATAGGCCCCATGAAGAAAAGAAGAAGAAGAAGAAGAAGGACACCTCTTGAATGAATTCAAAAATCGGAATGCGAAACAACCGTATCTGGGATTTCAGGATGTACGGACAAAATGCCTTATCAGGGACTTCATGTTGCACCAGCTACTAAACATATCTCTTAACGAATTCTGGAAGAGGCACTTGGAAAAATCCTATAAAGGATTTCAGGTTGTACCAACCACTATCTCTTAAATACATTCTGGAAGAGGTTTCCAGAACAACCGAGACGGAGGTCCCAAGAGAATGAAGCAAGTCTGCCATGTGTGGAACATGTAACTGTTGTCTGCCGGAACAAGCTGTCACATTGTGGGCGCCTGATGGAGTTCTCTTTATTAATAGTCCATTCAATGAGTGAAAGCAGAAATTGATTTTCATTGTTCTCTGTAATTGCTTGACAGTTTTTGTTCACCAACTTAAAGGAATTATTTATGGCTTCGATTTGTATGAAATATCCACCCCCCCCCCCTCTCCCACATTATAGGCTGAACGTGAAAGTGTATCGACAGTTTCAGTAAACAGCTATTCGTACGTGAATGTGATTGCACCTAGAATCCTAGATATTTCTGTACATATAATGCCAACTTTCCCAATTCCCACCTATGTTTTAAGAGCTATCGCGTGACCTTCCCACGTTTGAATCGGATCGACACAGTCAGGCTCAGTTTTAGCCTTGCTCGGGTGTTTCAGGCCGGATACCATTCTACCACTATACGCTAATCAGAATAAATATACTACTTGCAGTAAGCGAGATTTGAACCTAGAACACTGCTAATACGTGTCGAGCAGCTACGCCACAAGACTAGCGTGTATCCCTCACATTATATCATAAGACTCTCTACATGATTCTTAAGAAGAAATCAAGTGGAATCAGATCAGGAGATCGAGATGGCCATGTAACAGAATCTCCTCTTCTTATCCACTTATCCAGGATGTTATTCGAGAACAGGATGTTAAAATTGGGGTGGGGCTTCATCATGTTGAACCCAAATGAGGTGACCTGCAACCTAGGAAAACTGCACTGGCGTGTAAGTTCCGACTGAGGCGCCTTCGGGCCGGGAATCCTTATGTGAAATTGATACAAGTGCATTTCTTCAGCTGCCATGAAATTCTGTATCATCGTCACGGAAACACCTGTAGCCTATATATTTAGGCGTATGGCTTTATGCGGAGTCTTTCGAAGCTGACACCTGTAGGTGACCTGCGCATTTGTTCGGACTGATTACTAATAATAATAATAATAATAATAATAATAATAATAATAATAAGGGTTTACGTCTCACTAACTACCGTTACGGGTTTAGGAGACGTCCAGGTGCCAACATTTTGTCCGTATCCAAAAGACCAACGTATTTCAACACCATCAAATATCACTGAACCCTCAAACATGGGATCAGGAGGCCACTCAACCTGGTGAATTTATATTTTAGCAAATGATTTATTATTGGGAGAACATAGAGTTAATTTAAAATTAAATTTTATTCCCAATTCATCTTTACTTCAACTTCGAAACTCCAGAAGGGTCACTGAATGTTATTTTTAATACCTCAGGCAGTATTTCTTAATTACTTGGGTGCACTGAACGCGACAGAGCAATCAATGTTATGTTTTTAAAGACTAAGTATCAAACATGTGCTCGCCATCTGGCGAATGTAGCAATACGCACAGCTAGTGAGGCAGTTCATTGCATTGTGTGTCGGGTTCATCACGTTAGTCATTCTCGGGAAGACGCTTCACTGAATAATTTTTTTTTAAACTTTCCTTACAACACAAGAAGCAAATAAATTTACGACTGACATCCATAAGAACAATGGAGTATTCAACGGATGTAATGATAGCACCTAGGGGCTATACAGGATGATTCGTTAGTCACTGTGCAAACTTTGTTTGTGTAATGTAGGATAAAAATACTACTGAAATATTGTATACAACTTTTTAAGAAAGTACTTTATTTCAGAGATATGATACAAAATATTTTGTCCTGCTAGGTATTAAAACATGGGCCATATATGTATTACATACGCCTGCATAGCGATTCAAATTTACCTGAATGAAAAGAAAACTTAGTCTTCACGTGGCCTGTGGAAGAGAATTCTTGCACTGCAAAATACAGTACATTTATTTATTTACTTACTAGCTGATGAACCCGTGCTTCGCTACGGAATTCTACATTGTATACAGAATTGTAGGTAAGGTAGTGTACACGTTGTGAATAAGATTGTATCAAATTACATAGCTCTTAACGTTCCCCCAGAAACGCGACGAGGAAGTCACCATACGTCTTTTCTCATGTGAAGACTGGATTAGGAAATTTTCATTGTAATGGTAGGCCTTCTTGCCTACAACCGGTCACAATAAAGTTTGGGAGTTTTTATTATAATGGCAGACACACCTGCCTTTTTCATCCTCAGTAGTTTTTTCAACTGAATCAACATAACTTAGGTCATTACCCTGTTTCCAAAAAAACAAAACCATTCATCTCTCACGAAGACACTTGTGGCTCGAACATCAGTTAATCCTCTCCTATGTAAAATTATATCTCAATGTTTCACATTCTGCATATATACTTTACGTCCTACAGTCAGTAAACACAGAAATTTAAAAAAAAAACTAGATTGTAAAACTGATGACCACGCATTCTAGAGAGATATGAAACTACATTTCATAGCTAATGATCGCTAGGTTTAGGGTCATATGAAACTTAATATCTAGGCTTATGATCGCTTGATTTAGAGTGGTATGAAACTGTAGAATTTAGGTTTATGTTCATGGATTTAGCCGGGATGAGTAGTTCAGACTGTTGAGTCGTTGGCTTTCTGACCCCAACTTGGCAGGTTCGATTCTGGTTCAGTCCGGTGGTATTTGAAGGTGTTCAGATACGTCAGTCTCGTGTCGGTAGATTTACTGGCACGTAAAAGAACTCCTCTGGGAGTAAATTCTGGTACCTCGGCAGCTCCAAAAACCTTAAACGTAGTTAGTGAGACGTAAAAACGATAACATTATCTTATTTTTGTTCGCGGATTTGGAGTGAAATTACACTCTAGATATGTAGACTTATGATTGCTACATTTGGAGTGATAAGGAACCGTAAATATTAGGGATTGTGATGACCAGATTTACAGTGATCTGAAACTGTAGATATTTAGGCTTATGATCGCTACATTTAGAGTGATATGAAGCTATATCAGGACGTGTGATGACTAGATTTAGAGTGGTATGAATCTATAGATATTTAGGCTGTGATCGCTACATTTAGAGTGATATAAAGCTATATCAGGACTTGTGATGACCAGATTTAGAGTGATAGGAAACTGTAGATATTTAGGCTTATGATCGCTACATTTAGAGTGATATGAAGCTATATCAGGACTTGTGATGACCAGATTTAAAGTGATAGGAAACTGTAGATATTTAGGCTTATGATCGCTACATTTAGAGTTATATGAAGCTATATCAGGACTTGTGATGACCAGATTTAGAGTGATATAAAACTATAGATATTTAGGCTTATGATCGCTACATTTAAAGTTATATGAAGCTATATCAGGACTTGTGATGACTAGATTTAGAGTGATATGAAACGGTAGATATTTAGGCTTATGATCGCTACATTTAGAGTGATATGAAGTTATATCAGGACTTGTGATGACCAGATTTAGAGTGATATGAAACTGTAGATATTTAGGCGTATGATCGCTACATTTAGAGTTATATGAAGCTATATCAGGACTTGTGATGACCAGATTTAGAGTGATATGAAACTGTAGATATTTAGGCTTATGATCGCTACATTTAGAGTTATATGAAGCTATATCAGGACTTGTGATGACTAGATTTAGAGTGATATGAAACTGTAGATATTTAGGCTTATGATCGCTACATATAGAGTGATATGAAGCTATATCAGGACGTGTGATGACTAGATTTAGAGTGATAGGAAACTGTAGATATTTAGGCTTATGATCGCTACATTCAAAGTTATATGAAGCTAAATCAGGACTTGTGATGACCAGATTTAGAGAGATATGAAACTGTAGATATTTAGCCTTCTGGTCGCTACATTTAGAGTGATACGAAGCTACATCAGGACTTACGATGACTAGATTTAGAGTGATATGAAACTGTAGATATTTGGCCTTCTGGTTGCTACATTTAGAGTGATACGAAGCTACATCAGGACTTACGATGACTAGATTTAGAGTGATAAGAAACTGTAGATATTTAGGAATATGGTCACTAGATTTAGAGTGATACGAAACTGTAGATATTTTTAGGAACATGGTCGCTAGATTTAGAGTGATACGAAACTGTAGATATTTAGCAATATGGTCGCTAGATTTAGAGTGGTCCAAACTAGTAATGTTATTTTTATACGTCCCACTAACTATATTTTGACGGTTTTCGGAGACGCCAAGGTGCCGAAATTTTGTCCCGCAGGAGTTCTTTTACGTGCCAGTAAATATACCAACACGAGACTGACGCATACTACCAGACTGAACCAGGATCGAACCTGGCAAGTTGGGGTCAGAAAGCCAACCCCTCAACCGTCTGAGCCACTCAGCCCGGTAAATATAAACTATATTACGGCTTGTGTTGACTAGATTTAGAGCGATATGAAACTGTAGATATCTACGCTTATGATCGCTAGATTAGGTACATGAAATTTTAGATATCAGGGCTTTTGATGACTTGATTTAATGTAATATGAAACTGAGGCTCCGAGTATGATCAAATGCTTAAAGTGGCAGAAAGCTAAAGATCTGAAGCTAAAAATCACAAGATTTAGGACCATATAAATCTGTAGATCACACAGTTTATCGTCGCAAGATTTAGAGTGATAAAAGCTGATAAGTATAGCATGTAAGTACAAAATTCGTTACATTAAGATTATGACGTAAAAATTACAGCATTACAATCACGTTTAATTATCATAACTCATTTTAACATGTTGGTCCATAATCTTAGCAGTAAATCATCCGAAGATGATTCTGGCTCGCACATTCTTAATTTTCCGCTTTTCCTTTATCGCTGAGATCAACGGAGCGAAAGTGATTCCCCATAACAATAAGATAACCTCTGGCTTTCAAAACATCGGAGACTGTGCGGTTCAGTAGCTTTTATGGCTAAACTGTAACTCGCTAGGTTCCCACACACACAGAGCACGGAACATTGCCTCTATGATATAGGCGTTAAAGCTCTGAGATTTTTCGGACCATAAGGTGTAATCCAAGTGTAGCGATACACAACACGCAACAGAGGTGGAAACTGCGCATGAATTATGATAGCGCAGGTAGAAACCGTGGACTGAAAAAGGAATGTTTTGTTTGGTACTTATATATATTCTTCTGGTAGTGTATGTAATAAAACCTTCAGTTCCTTTTGAACAGCATCAACAAAATAAGCAAGCAGTTTGGCCTTAAAGAAAACTTCGCAGTAGTGCATATTATCCGCTACATGGAAAAGTATAGAATTGTGTATATGCTTTTGGGTTTAGAAGATGAGAGAGCAAGTACTACTACTACTAGAATGTTTTATTCCTCCCCTGAAGGGGGAGGCGGGCCTCTTAACGGTGACGCCGTCTCTCAGGCCGGGCGATTTTGTTACGGTGAAGGAGATGCTCGGAGAAGGTGAGGGGTTTGGTGGCCGTGGCCTATACTAGGAACTATCCCGGCATTAGTCTTAGTGCAGGAGAATGGAAAACCATAGAAAACCATTCTCAGGACAGCCGACGGTTGGGGCTAGCCGTGAGGTCCAGTCCTGTCCCGTCTCCCGAATGCAGAGGCGCAGAGCCGTGGCCACCCCTCCTCTGGAGAGCGAGTACATATCCACAATTCCATTTGTTTTTCGTTTAGCGCAGAAAATGAATGAGTGATAAGTGCGAGTGTCTGTAATGGAGTACAGGAGCGTAGAGGTTCAATAACGTATTTTATGGGAAGAAAAAATATGCAGTAATGATGGAATGAATGAAAAATACATTTACACATGAATGTACAGACATGCTCATTAGTTATATTCAGTAATGGATGGTGACAGGAAAGATACGAAACGTACCGTTTGGTTAAGTGGTTTACGTGGCGGCTGAACACAGCATCGGAACGCGTACTACTCCTCGTAGTGGAAGTGGCTGGGTTGTTGTTTAATTCGAGGGCGAACCTATCATGCATCATGGAAACACTTGACCAGGAACTGACTTCAGATTCGATGTCCAAATCACCGAGCGAGTTGGCCGTGCGGTTAGGGTTGCGCAGCGATGAGGGTGCATTTGGGAGGTAGTGGGTTCGAACCCCATTGTCGACAGCCATGGTTTTCCATTTTCACACCACACACCAGGCAAATGCGCTGGGGCTGTACCTTAATTAAGGCCATGGCCCCTTCCTTCGCCTTCGTGTCCCATCGTCAGCATAAGACCTACCATGTCGGTGCTACGTAAAGCAGAATTGTAAAATAATAATAATAATAATAATAATAATAATAATAATAATAATAATAATGCATTAATAGCAGTTCCGCCCCGTGGTGTAGGAGTAGAGTGCCTGCCTCTTATCCGAAGACCCCGGGTTGGATTCCCGGCCAGGTCAAGCGCGTTTTTACCTAGATCTGAGGACTGGTTCGTGGTCTATTCAGCCTACGTAATTACATTTGAGGAGCTATCTGACGGTGAGATAGCGCCCCCGGTCTAGAAAGCCAATAATAATGGTCGAGAGGATTCATCGTGCCAGCCACATGACACCTGGCAATCTGTAGGTCTTCGGGCTGAGCAGCGGTCGATTGGTAGGCCAAAGCCCTTCGGGACTGTTGCAAGATCCTCTACTCTCTGGCAGCACGCTGTTTTAGTTGTCGATTGAAGGAAAATATTTTACATTTCGGCGAGTTCTACAGATGGTCAGATACCATTCTGAGAAATGTGTGAAGTGGAAGGGACACCAGATAAAATATTTACCATTCAGCAGCGTGTGGGTTCGTGACAAACAAGTGGTGAGCAGAATATCACTTGACCTGTAGATTTTCTGTTGTTTCCCTTGCAAGAAATGCATTTTAAAAAGGGAGGTGGTGGTAATTATTGTTTTAAGAGGAAGTACAACTAAGCAACCATCCTGTATAACACTAATCAGAAAGACAAGAAACGGAATCAATACGACACATAAAAATGAAGGTATCGGCCAAAGAAAGTCAAGGGCGTTAAAATGAAAGACTCCTTATCCTTAAGAACCCAATAGCGTCGGGGTCGATAAAGAACAAGACTTGAGCAATGGAGGTCGAATAAGATAGATGAAAGTGAGGAGCCTGGCACAAGTAAGTGGAAGCAATGCCAGGACTCAACGAAGGGTGCCATGGTTGCCAAACCATGCTGAAAAGTTGAGAGACCCTCAAGCCCCTGTTAGTCGCCTCTTGCAACAGGCAAGGGATACCGTGAGTGTTATTCTACCGCCTTCTACCGCCCCACCTACAGGGGGGGGGTTTGAAAAGGAGGACTAACATATTATTCTCTCAGATGTTTCTGTATTATTATTATTATTATTATTATTATTATTATTGAAAATGAAAATCTACAGCCTGTTTTCCAGTCATTTGACCGGATCAGGGATGGAATGAATGAAGCCCCCATCTTGCGGCGAGGATAGGAACTGTGCCGGCTGCCGAGGCCTGGGTCACTTCTTTGGGGCAATGATTAATGACTGAGAGATGAAATGAAATTATATTGGAGAGTGTTGCTGGAATTAAAGATGACAGGGAAAACCGGAGTCCCAGGAAAAAACCTATCCCGCCTCCGCTTTGTCCAGCACAAATCTCACATGGAGTGACCGGGATTGAACCACGGAATCCAGCGTTGAGAGGCCGATGCACTGCCGCCTGAGACACGGAGGCTCCGCACTATTATTATTATTATTATTATTATTATTATTATTATTATTATTATTATTATTATTATTATTATTATTATTATTATTATTATTATTATTTGTTGACATTTATTAATTGTATTCACTTCATTACGACTTAATCGTAATGTGGATAATGTACATGTTCACTGTTTTGGGTAAATATATTTTAATATTTTTTGGTAATTTTCTCGCTCGTTCTAAGTCATTTATTAGGCTATCAGACTTTGAGCCCTGGTTACGGCACATCTCTGAACTATATGTAGGCATACTCTATTTCCTGAGCCATCCTCACTGCCACACATTGCTCTCAGCCTGCTACACGAAGCAATTCCTCAGTCTTACATGCGGTTGCTTTCCTTCGGATGAGATCTTCCGCAACTGTTTGCGTTAAATCTCAGAGATGCATCGCTTACACAAAGAGGCACTTTCATTCGAAGGTAGAGAGAAATATTGTATCTTCAGACCATACTTGTCTCTAGCTCTACGTCAAAGCCAATTTAGATCACAATGCCAGAGAGCTGCAAGCGATATCGACCAATTGCCGAATGCTTTGAAACCGAATATATACGAGACAGAGGTAAGTAAATGGGGTCAAAACAATGAAGGAGTCGCACGTATTTCTATAAGGCATTACCGAGCGGGTTGATCGAGCGGTTAGGGCCGCACAGCTGTGAGCTTGCATTCGGGAGATAGTGGGTTCAAACCCCACTGTCGGCTGCCATGAAGATGGGTTTTCCGTAGCTTCCCATTGTCACACCACACAAGTGCTGGGACTGTACCTTAACCAAGGTCACAGCTGCTTCCTTCCCACTCCTGGCCCTTTCTTATCCCATTGTCAAAATAAGACCTATCTGTGTCGGTGCGAAGTAAAGTAAAGTTGTAAAAAAGCAACTATAAGGCATTATTATTTAGATAATATAATAATAATAATAATAATAATAATAATAATAATAATAATAATAATAATAATAATGTCATATAGGCGACCTGCGCGTCTATAAGGATGGGACCCGATCTATGATGTATTCTAATGATGAAGACGTCACTCACACCTAGCCCGCGAGCCATCGGAATTAACCAATGAAGGTTAAAATCCCGAACACGACCGGGAATCGAATCCGGGGCCCCTGGACCAAAGGCCAGCGCCCTAACCATTCAGCCATGAAGTCGGACGAAAGAAACTCGTGTTCTCGTCCTCATGTGTTGCAGCTCTTCTCAGGCACACCTTCAGTGGAGGTGGGCTACATGTAATATTTTAACCGCATACCAGCCCTCCTGCCATTCTTACATTTCTGGCAGTACCGGGAGTCGAACCTGGGCGCCCGAGGACGGCAGCTAATACTGCTAACCGTTACGCTATCGGGGCGGACACTGTAGGGCATTGATGACAGTGGTGTAGGGGCAGCGGGCCTGCCTCTTATTCGAAGGATCCGGGTTCGATTTCTGGTTAGGTCAGGCGTTTTTCCCTGGATCTGAGGGCTGGTTCGAGGTCCACTCAGTCTACGTGATTATAATTGAGGAGCTATCTGACGGTGAGATAACCGTCACGGTGTAGAAAGCTAACAATAACGGCCGAGAGGACTACTACTAAATGTTTTCATTCCTCTCCTGAAGGAGAAGGCGGTTGACGCCTTCTCTCAGACTAGGAGATTTGTATCGGACAAGGAGATGGGCGGTGAAGGTAAGAGGGTTGGCAGCTGTGGCCTGTACTAGGAACTGTCCCGGCATCCGCCTTAGTGCAGGAGAATGGAAATGCCGAGTGTATTCGTCATGCTGACCACACGACACCTCGTAATCTGCAGGTCTTCGGGCTGAGTAGCGGTCACTTTGTGGGCTATGGCCTTTCGGGACTGTTAGGCCATGGGATTTGGTTTAATTTGGGACTACTACTATTAAAATGCTTTCATTCCTCCCTTGAAAGGGGAGGCGGGCCTCCTATATGGTGAGGCCGTCTCTCAGGCCATATTTGTTATGGTGAAAGAGATGTGTGGAGAAGGTCAGAGGATTGGCGGCCGTGGCCCATACTAGTAACTGTCCCGGCATTCGCCTCAGTGCAGGAGAATGGAAGACCACGGAAAACCATTCTCTCAGGCCAGGAGATTTGTTATGGTGAAAGATATGTGCGGAGAAGGTCAGAGGATTGGCGGCCGTCGCCCGTACTAGTAACTGTCCCGGCATTCGCCTCAGTGCAGGAGAATGGAAGACCATGGAAAACCATTCTCTCAGGCCAGGAGATTTGTTATGATGAAAGAGATGTGCGGAGAAGGTCAGAGGATTGGCGGCCGTGGCCCGTACTAGTAACTGTCCCGGCATTCGCCTCAGTGCAGGAGAATGGAAGACCATGGAAAACCATTCTCTCAGGCCAGGAGATTTGTTATGATGAAAGAGATGTGCGGAGAAGGTCAGAGGATTGGCGGCCGTGGCCCGTACTAGTAACTGTCCCGGCATTCGCCTCAGTGCAGGAGAATGGAAGACCATGGAAAACCATTCTCTCAGGCCAGGAGATTTGTTATGATGAAAGAGATGTGCGGAGAAGGTCAGAGGATTGGCGGCCGTGGCCCGTACTAGTAACTGTCCCGGCATTCGCCTCAGTGCAGGAGAATGGAAGACCACGGAAAACCATTCTCTCAGGCCAGGAGATTTGTTATGATGAAAGAGATGTGCGGAGAAGGTCAGAGGGTTGGCGGCCGTGGCCCGTACTAGTAACTATCCCGGCATTCGCCTCAGTGCAGGAGAATGGAAGACCACATAGTACCATTCTCAGGACAGCCGGCGGTGGGAACCACCTCCTCTCCTCTTCGTCTCCCGAATGCAGAGGCGTACAACCACGGCAGAGTCGCGGCCATCCCTCCTCTGCTCGGTTGGTCGGTTGGAGTGGGCCACGTTTAATTTATAATAATCATGTTACCGTTCATAGCAAAGTAATACAGCCGTCGAATTGGATGTAAGGGCAAATATAATCTTATATTTTATGTGCCACCTATGATTCGAATTTGGTTTATTAATAACAGTATTGAATTGTATCGCTTCGGCTACCGAATTACCGGCCCGATGGGATTCTATCTAGCGGGTTAGTCACGACATTGCAACTGGGCTGCTACCTAGGAACGTTATCGGAATTCAACTGGACGATTCAAGGGCTGAATTAATATATAACAATGTAGTTTTCAGTCATATTTTTAAGTAAACTTGAAATTAATTTAAAATAATTTGCGATACATCGTAAATATAGAACATGGCACCATGTAAAATTTGGAAAATCGACAATAAATATAATTACTGGCTAACATACAATTAAGCTGCAGACTTCGCACAAAAATGGGAATTATATTAATAAATTTTCGTAAATTATAGCAGCGATAATAGTAATTTCGTGTGGCTATTTCTAGCCGAGTGAAGCCCTTGTAAGGCAGACCCTTTCAATGAGGATGGGAGGCAACTGCCATGTGTAGGTAACTGCGTGTTATTGTGGTGGAGGATAGTGGTATGTGTGGTGTGTGAGTTGCAGCGATATTGGGGACAGCACTAACACGCAGTCCCCGGGCCATTGGAATTAACTAATGAATGTTAAAATTCCCGATCCGGCCGGGAATCGAACCCGGGACCCTCTGAATCTAAGGCCAGTAGCTTACCATTCAGCCAATGAGTATAGCAGCGATGGAAAATCTGCAAACAAAATGAAGTGTCGTGGTAAAACTTCTGTATATACATAGTTCGAAGACTTTTCAGCCACTCTTTCTGAAGTTAATATCAACAGCCCTTGGAGAAGCACTTGTTATGTGACATTCATAGTATTTCCCAGGCATAATTGATGAAATATAGGCATATCTAGAAGGCGCAAGGGATATCATCATTTACAAATAAGGGATTTTACGAGAGACTGTTTAATGAGGCTCTGTGGAAGGCAGCGTGGACAGCATGTCCAATTGCTCATCATGTGGCCATTCATGCTGGGAGTAATGGATTCGTGAAGGAATTCATACAAGATTCTGAACGGCTTCAGCGCACCGCCAGGAAGGAAAATCGTTTGTCATAAAGGCACGAACTAATCAATCGATCAACATTGATTTGCATATAGGCTACTCGCCCAGGTAGCAGATTTCCTATCGGTTGTTTACCTAGTCTTTTCTTAAATTATACCAAAGAACGCCCTAACTTGCATACAACATGTTAATGACAAGCTTCAGTTCGTAACATGTGAATATGAACACATTAAGGGACAGACGCCTAGTTCAAATTCCTGTCCCGGTATTTTCTGCCGATTTGTGGGTTGATTTTGTTCTTGTAGAAATTTTTCCCTTTGCGAAAAGCTATTGATAATGAATATGTCTTTCAATAAATGAAACTCAATGAGAACTGCAACTCTACGTCAAAGGAACTTAACTTGTAGCCGCAGCATGATTGGAAACCAAGGCCTACGGTAACGGTAAATGTGACGCCACTTCCGTTACGTTAGACAAATTTTCGGATGATCCAGAGCCATAAAACATATTCATATCAAAAAATCTATTTTTGAATTCACTAGCGAATCGAACTCGTCGACACTAAAACATGTAAATGACTGGTAGATGTTTCGGCTATATTGTACCCTTTTAAGAACGGCTGGAAATCGATTTCCTTGATTTCGGACGCCACGTTTAATTTTCAATAAGCGTGTCACCTTTGATAGCAAAGTAATACATTCAAGGAATCGGACGTAAGAACAAAAATAATCTGTGTTTTATGTGTGTCACCTATGATGTGGGTTTAATTTCAGTAAGTTGTTTCAGAGATGTCATAGCCACAGGGATTGTAAAGATATTTTTCGTAGTAACACAGAAACATTTTTCAGTGTCTCACTCGTAACACCCGAGATGGGTATTTTTTTCTGATTAAAACTTGAGATTGTTTCTTATCGCCTTCCCCTCAAAAACCAACGTGAGTATGAAAGTCTTGTGTCTCTGAACGCTGGAAACATTATTATTATTATTATTATTATTATTATTATTATTATTATTATTATTATTATTATTATATACTCATCTCACTATTAACCACCACAGGACAACGCAAAAGTGAATACATCCCTCCATATAGGGTTAGAAAATGTGTCGAAATATTTTAGTAATAATTATTATCTCTATATTAAAGAAATTACTAAAACCAGTTTTTCCCAGTCCGTCCGGCCGTGATACTGGACCGGAATCTCTCCGTAATTTCCCATCGGCGAATCATCAGGCATTGATAGGTCTCCGATTTCAGTCAACTTTGAGTAATCCTAAAATGAAATCACGAAATGACCACTCCAATAATTGCCGGCGAAGGATTTTCCTTGCTCGCAGTACAGTTTTTAAGTCCAAGTTCAGCCTCCATCGGCATGGGAGTCAGAAGGGTTGAAAAAGAAAATATCCAAAATATCCGAGTTGCGTGTTGAATCCACAGTTCTCGGGTTCTCTAGGTTAATTGGTGATAGTTCCAAAGACAGTTGGAATCATGTACATCAGATCTATAGGGCGAAGTGTAAATACGAGGGCTGTGAATACATATTCATAGAACGGAATATTTAATGAACTGACAAGTACACTTGCATTATATATCTTCAATATAGTCATCCGCAAAGTCTATTGCCATTTGCCACATGTCGCGAAGCCGTTGGGGATCGTTGGTTCTTTGTTAATGACAGCGACGGAGCGCCTTATTGCGCAGAGTATAGATGTCACGTCACGAAATCGCCGGCCTCGGAGGGGTTTCTTCAACTCTGGAAACAGGTCGAAGTCACAAGGATTCATGTCTGGTGAGTACAGACCTCACTCCGACCCGCACGAAAGGCGGCCGTCCTATCCGGTAATGCATTCTCGCCAAAGGCTTCGCCTAATTCTCGAAAACATTCTGATGCATTTTTGCTTCGGGCAGTCTCAATTTACATCCACGAACACTGTTCACCTTTTGCAAACATGCTTTAGAGCTGTGAAATCGACACTCTTCACTTCAACGCCACACAGCAACAACACCTGACAAAAGAACACTACACATGGACAACGGCGCCACCTGACCACTCCCATATCCTATTTGCTCATGCCCGATTTCCTGCGAATGTCTGGACTACGTTGCCACTACTGTATTCACAGCCCTCGTACATACAATTATCACCTAATTTTTATTAATTATTTGAAAGGACCGGGTATTTCCAGGACAATGTGGGCTTCAACAAGGAAAAGGACACGCGAAACCGAATAATCTAAAACTAATACTTTAGTTAAACACAAGAATGACTCTAAAACGAAAAAGTAGTTCGTAAACTATCAATCATCGTCACAATCAAGAAATCTATAAAAGTTCACTTGACACAAAATTAAAAGGTAATATAAATCCTAAACATGTGCGACAGGCTTCGGCAGCCGGCACAATGCATATCCTCGCCGCTAGGTGGGGGCTTCATTCATTCCATTCCTAACCCGGTCGAATGACTGGAAAAAGGCTGTGGTTTTCATTTTCATAAATCCTAAAAACTTCTTTTGCTATTTGCTTTACGACGCACCGACACAGATAGGTCTTATCGCGACGATGGGATAGGAAAGACCTAGAAAGTGGAAGGAAGCGGCCGTGGCCTTAATTAAGGTACATCCCCGGCATTTGCCTGGTGTGAAAATGGGAAACCACGGAAAACCATCTTCAGGGCTGCCGACAGTGGGGCTCGAACCCACTATCTCCCGGTTATTGGATACTGGCCGCACTTAAGCGACTGCAGCTATCGAGCTCGGTAATCCTAAAAACAAACATTAAAGAAAGTACCCGGGAAACGCATGGAGCAACTTCATATCAAGACACGTTATATCACCTATTCATGACGAATGCTGCGGAACGCCACGGGTCCTCTAATTATTATTATTATTTCTTCGATTTTGGTCTACTTTGGACGACGGAAAACAATTTATTTGGAGGTTAGATCTTTTTTCTTCTCCCAGAACTTCTTTCTTTCGCTGTACTTCCTCTTTCTCTCCTGTGAACAATGTTCTTGGATTTTTCATTTTACTTTTCCTGCAACCCCTCGAATTTATCAATGTTTATTTTAATGATTTGTTTTACGTCGCACCGTCACAGATAGGTCTTATCGTAACGATGGATTAGGAGTGGGAAGGAAGCACCTATGGCCTTTATTAAGGTACAGCTCCAGCGTTTTCCTGCTGTGAAAGTGGGAAACAAGGGAAAACCATTTTCTGAGCTGGCGACAGTGGGGGCCGAATCCACTATCTTCCGGGTGCAAGCTCCCAGCTGCGCGCCCCTAAACGCGCGGCCTACTCGCGCAGTTTTGTCAGTTTCTCAATTTTAGCTCGGAACATATCACTATTCCATATTCCTTTAGCATTGATGCCAACTTCCTCTATGCCCTTTCTCGTTTTTTCTACCCATTTTGTAGTTGCTTTCATCTTGGTGGTGTAGTTAAATATTATCTTTGTTAGTTGACTCTTCTTCATTCTCGTGAGGTACTCATAAAATTTCAGTCTCCTCTGACGTATGGTATCTGTGATCTTTTCTCACTGTCTGCAAAGATCTCTATTTCTCCTCTTTCTCCATGAACTATCATTTCTTTTTTCGGAACCTAAGATTTATTCAGAGATTTTTCTTTTTCTTTTCTAGTTCCTCCATTTCCCCTTTCTTGTTCAGAACCAGACATTTTGAACTGTAGAGCCCCTCTTGCTTGAGAGTCGTGGTATAATGTCTAACCTTTGCCCTGCAATGATCTTAAAATTCCATCCTTCTGTTCCTTCCTTTATTTGCTTCTTTATCAAGTCCACTCTATTGGATCCATTCACCAAGATATTTAAATTCATCCGATCTCTTGATTTTTCCATACTTTGTTTCCAGATGCTTTTCTTTATCAAGTTTGTATTCCGTGTAGCCTACTCTGTTTTTCGTACGAAGTGCTGCTGCTGGTGAAGATAATATCGATGATGATGATGATTATTATTATTAGTAGTAGTAGTTGTAGTAGTAGTAGTAGCAGCAGCAGCAACAAGAAACACCGAATCCCGTTACCGTTAGATCTCCGAAGTTAATCAACATTGTGCGTGGTCGCTACTTGGATGAGTAGTCCGTGTGCTGTTTGCTATAGGAAGAGAAGAGAGGAACTCTCCACCCTATCTCTAGTAGACTCTGGCTGAGGAAGCCTCATCAGCGGCCCTGTCGTCGCTGGGGCCAATAGCTAAAGTCACGTACGTCCAGATTTGGATACAGCATTTATTTATTTATTTATTTATTTATTTATTTATTTATTTATTTATTTATTTATTTATTTATTTATTTATTTATTTATTTATTTATATGTTTATTTATTATCAGGACTATCTTCTGTTTTCTTAAACATTTTCTACTTTCAGATCTCAATTTTGCTGCACTCTCTACGGCTTATAGCAGGCATCTGTCAACTCCGTGGCTTGAAAGCAATTTAACGTTATTAATTGCTGCCACAAAGAGTGAGATTTTTTTCCATTAATTAAAAACGTGTTCCGCAGATTATTTCATTACAATCTTTGCTTTTGTCAGCGTTGTAGATGTGGCCGTAAATCTGAGCATGTTTGGTGACGGAGTCAAGCGGGTGACTATAACGCGAGTCTTGAATCATGTTTCACACGTGTTTCGCACGGTTCTCTCCACAAGAAGTAGTCTGCAGACTTGCATGTTACGCCCGTCGAATGGCGTGAATTAGAGTACTATTATCTTTATAAGAACATTATTTTCTTTTTCAGTTCATTACCCTTTACGGACTGCATGAAGTCAAAAAATTTACGACCTACAGATCTTCTCATATTTTGTTTCTAATGAAAACCAAGATTCCAAAACGAAGAAATGAAATAGTGTAATGGAAAATTGACAAGAAAAGGTATAAATTGGACTTGACAATGCGCCGAAATTTTTGAATTTGTTATTGCCCCATCTGGTACTAAAGGTGTAAACTGTATAAAGAATGCTCGGGAACAACGTGAACTTGGTATATGAGCGTGAAATGGATGGTCATGCTGATAAATAATTTGAAAGAAATATTTCGATATCTCACACCGTTGTCACTTTATCAGCTGCTCAATTTAGCCAATCGGATCGCTTCGCGGACGAAATCGAATGGGCTTCGCGCGGCGATTTTGCTAAACCTGTACGTCACTAAAAAAAACCCGCAAATCTAAAATGTATTTTTCGTGAAAATGCTCTTCAAAGTAAGACAAAACTTGTGCTAAATATGTGACGTCACACGCATACTCTGTTGTAAGATGGCGCTGTGTTGACGCGCACTCATTCGGAGTTTAGCTGAAATAGCGCAACAATTTAAAAAATAAGTCCATAAAACCCTAAAAAACCTGCGGCCCTTACAATAGTGACAACCTACCGCCAAATGTTTTACAATAAACGGTTGAAGTTTTAGGTCTTTTTGTTTTTAAAACATTATGGGAAAATTTTGAGGTCAATTTATAGTTCAATTTTTATTATTTTTAGGACAACAAAATAAATCAATGGGCTATCATGTCCACTTGCTGGTATTCCATCGCGCAGTCTTGAACATGGGATGGGTGAGCATCGAAGCAAGAACATTACGCAGTCGGTCTTCTATTTAGAGTACCCGTGGTATTAGGCAGCAGACAATTAAATCCAACTAAAGCCCATTGCCGCGGCTATACCCTGATTGTTCGCTAGATATTCAACTTAATATGTTGAACATATTATCTATCGTAAGAGCGCTGTGTTCGAGGCGGTCCGGGCCACAAGCTGTGTGTTCCCAGGCAAACATCTGCGGTGACTCATCCTTGCAAAGCCTTTTTGCTGCCGACATATGTTCGGGGCAACATGAAATATGGTCCGCTGTTCTCATTTCCTCTACTAGAAGCTCGTTCCAGCTCCCACATCTTGGACGGCGACACACATACACAGGCATTCGAGTTCGGAAATTAAATCATCGGAATAATTTAAATCTAAACTTATGTTCGATTAAAACTTCACAAATGTTCCTTCTCTCTCCTCTCTCTCTCTCTCTCTCTCTCTCTCTCTCTCTCTTTCTCTCTTTCTCTCTTTCTCTCTCTCTCTCTCTCTCTGTCTCTCTGTCTCTCTCTCTTCCGGAAGCCAAACACGGGATTCCTTGTTATAGGTTAGACGAGCTAGCGATAAAGCAACGTATGAAATCCACACTTCTACATAATCCTCGTGACTTTCTGTGCATAGTAATTTCAAAGGAGATACAATCTGACCAAAACCTAAGTTAGCACTAATTCTTCCTTACGTGTAGGTGATGACGATGGTGAAGTTGATCGCTACTTTCAAGGCACAAAATCAATTGATTAGACTGGTCAACACTCGATTTATTTATTTATTTATTTATTTATTTATTTATTTATTTATTTATTTATTTATTTATTTACACTGACTGACAGAGCAAATGCAACACCAAGAAGGAGTGGTTCGAAAGGGATTAAAGTTGGGGAAAAAACAGAGACGGCACGGACGAATAATTGATGTTTATTTCAAACCGATATGCAGGTTACACAATGCGCACGGCATCGACTCAGTAGGATGTAGGACCACCGCGAGCGGCGATGCACGCTGAAACACGTCGAGGTACAGAGTCAATAAGAGTGCGGATGGTGTCCTGAGGGATGGTTCTCCATTCTCTGTCAACCATTTGCCACAGTTGGTCGTCCGTACGAGGCTGGGGCAGAGTTTGCAAACGGCGTCCAATGAAATCCCACACGTGTTCGATTGGTGAGAGATCCGGAGAGTACGCTGGCCACGGAAGCATGTGTACACCTCGTAGAGCCTGTTGGGAGATGCGAGCAGTGTGTGGGCGGGCATTATCCTGCTGAAACAGAGCATTGGGCAGCCCCTGAAGGTACGGGAGTGCCACCGGCCGCAGCACATGCTGCACGTAGCGGTGGGCATTTAACGTGCCTTAAATACGCACTAGAGGTGACGTGGAATCATACGCAATAGCGCCCCAAACCATGATGCCGCGTTGTCTAGCGGTAGGGCGCTCCAAAGTTACTGCCGGATTTGACCTTTCTCCACGCCGACGCCACACGCGTCTGCGGTGACTATCACTGACAGAACAGAAGCGTGACTCATCGGAGAACACGACGTTCCGCCATTCCCTCATCCAAGTCGCTCTAGCCCGGCACCATGCCAGGCATGCACGTCTATGCTGTGGAGTCAATGGTAGTCTTCTGAGCGGACGCCGGGAGTGCAGGCCTCCTTCAACCAATCGACGGGAAATTGTTCTGGTCGATATTGGAACAGCCAGGGTGTCTTGCACATGCTGAAGAATGGCGGTTGACGTGGCGTGCGGGGCTGCGACCGCTTGGCGGCGGATGCGCCGATCCTCGCGTGCTGACGTCACTCGGGCTGCGCCTGGACCCCTCGCACGTGCCACATGTCCCTGCGCCAACCATCTTCGCCACAGGCGCTGCACCGTGGACACATCCCTATGGGTATCGGCTGCGATTTGACGAAGCGACCAACCTGCCCTTCTCAGCCCGATCACCATACCCCTCGTAAAGTCGTCTGTCTCGTCTGTCTGCTGGAAATGCCTCCGTTGACGGCGGCCTGGCATTCTTAGCTATACACGTGTCCTGTGGCACACGACAACACGTTCTACAATGACTGTCGGCTGAGAAATCACGGTACGAAGTGGGTCATTCGCCAACGCCGTGTCCCATTTATCGTTCGCTACGTGCGCAGCACAGCGGCGCATTTCACATCATGAGCATGCCTCAGTGACATCAGTCTACCCTGCAATTGGCATAAAGTTCTGACCACTCCTTCTTGGTGCTGCATTTGCTCTGTCAGTCAGTGTATTTATTTATTTAATCCGTTTGCCTTCCAGGGTTGGTTTTTCCCCCGGATTCAGCGAGGGATCCCACCTATACCGCCTTAAGGGCAGTGTCCTGGAGCGTGAGGCATTTGGTCTGGGATACAGCTGGGGAGCAGGACCAGTACCTCGCCCAGGCGACCTCTCCTGCTATGCCTTGCGGGGGATGGGAGATTAGAATGGATAGGCAAGGAAGAGGGAAGGAAGCGGCCCGCACCTTTCTTTTAAGGATATTTTTGGATTCATTATTATAGTAATTGTCTTGCTGCTACTTACTCTGGCCTTAAGTTAAGTGGCATCCCGGCATTTGCGTGTAAAGAAGCGGGATACCACGCAAAACCAGTTCGAGGATGACTGAGGTGGGAATCGAATTCCCCTCTACTGAAATGACCTCCCGAAGCTGAGTGGACTCCGTCCTAATCCTCGTACCACTTTTCAAATTCCATAGCAGAGCCGGGAATCGAGCCCGGGCCTCCGGTAGTGGCAGCTAATCATACTAATCACTACACCACAGAGGTGGACCTTAACGTACTTTCTACTTAAAAATATTCAATTCCTATTCTCCTTGGTGTGAAACGAACGAATATGGTTGACATAAGTAGAGGGGACTGATTTTTCTTGAAGAACAGAAGTGACTGAGTGAAATATGTTATTGTTTGGATCATTATTCCATGCAGTGGTTTGGTACAGCTCTCCATACCACCATATTCTGTGTTAATCTCTTTATTTCTACGTAATTACTGCATCCTGTCCGGCTCCATAGCTAAATGGTTAGCGTTTTGGCCTTTGGTCACAGGAGTCCCGGGTTCCATTCCTGGCAGGTTCAGGAATTTTAACCATCATTGGTTAATTTCGCTGTCACGGGGGCTGGATGTGTCGTCTTCATCATAATTTTATCCACATCACGACGCGCAGGTCGCCTACGGGAGTCAAATCAAAAGACCTGCACCCGGCGAGCCGAACATGTCCTCGGACTCTCCCGCCACTAAAAGCCATACGCCATTTCATTTAATTTACTGCATCCTACATCTACCCTAATTTGTATGTCATAAACATAATCATAGTTTGGTCTTCCCCTACCGTTCTTTTCGCCTACACTTCCCTCAAAAAGAAACTGAACAAGTCCTGGGAGACTTAAGATATGTCCTCATCTGGTCAAATTTCGCCAAATCGTTTTCCCCTCACCAATTCGATTCAGCATCCCTTGATTTGCTATTCTATCTACCCATATCATATTCAGCATTCTTCTGCAACACCACATTTAAAAAGCTTCTATTTTGTTGATTTTTATTTTACTTCCGTACAATGCCATGCTCCAGACGAAGGTCTTCAGAAACACTTTTCTAATTTTTATATCAACTTGGAAGTGAGCAAATTTCGTTTTATTGCCTTCCTTACTTCTACCATTGTCAGTTATTCTATTACACGTAACAATAATCCTCTACTTTCTGTAAAACTTCGACTGCACTCCATTACCTTCGTTTTGGATTTATTTATTTTCAACTTGTACTATTCCTCCTGGTGTAGTGGTTAGCGTGATTAGCTGCCATCCCCGGAGACCCGGGTTCGATTCCCGGCTCTGCCAAGAAATTTGAAAAGTGGTACGAGGGCTGGAACGGGGTCCACTCAGACTCGGGAGGTGAACTGAGTAGACGTGGGTTCGATTCCCACCTCAGCCATCCCGGAAGTGGTTTTCCGTGGTTTCCCACTTCTCCTCCAGGCAAATGCCGGGATGGTACCTAACTTAAGGCCACGGCCGCATCCTTCCCTCTTCCTTGTCTATCCCTTCCAATCTTCCCATACCCCCGCAAGGCCCGTGTTCACCACAGCAGGTGAGGCCGCTTGGGCGAGGTACTGGTCATCCTTCCCAGTTGTATCCCCCGACCCAGAGTATGAAGCTCCAGGACGGTAGAGGTGGGATCCCTCGCTGAGTCCGAGGGAGAAACCGACCCTGGAGGGTAAACAGATAAAGAAGAAGAAGAAGACTATTTCTCCAAGGCTGTGTCCATACCATTCAACAATCTCTCAATGCAATGGTTTGGTACAGCTCTCCATACCACTATATTCTGTGTTAATCTCTTTATTTCTACGTAATTACTGCATCCTGTCCGATAAAATATCATCGGCAAATCTCAGAGTTTTGAATTCCTCTCCTTGTGATTCACTTTCCAAATTCCTCTTTGTTATCCTTTATCGCCAGTCCTATATAATTATTACAAATCATAAATAGCTGCATTTATTTTACCGGTAGCGGTAATTGCCCCACGGTTTAGGGGCAGCGTGCTTGATTCTTACCCGGAGGACCCGGGTTCGATTACTGCCCATGCCAGGAATTTTTACTTGAGTCTGAGGACTGGTTCGAAGTCCATTCATCCTACGGGATTACATTCCAGGAGCAAGTTAACGGTGAGATAACAGACACTGTCTAGAAAGCCAAGAACAACGGCCGAGAGGATTCGTCGTGACGACCACACGACACCTCGCAATCTGAAGGCCTTAGGGCTGAGCAGCGATCGTTTGTAAAGCCATGGTCGTTCGGGGATGTTGCCCCATGGGCTTTGGTTTGGATCTGATACCGGTAATTGATACGTTTATATCAAAATTAATACTAGATTTAATTTTCCCTGGGTTTGTGACCAACTGCAAAATGACCTCGATTATGTTGTGAGATGGACAGTATGATGATAAATGGGTTAAAATTCAGGTTGTGAGTTTCACAAGTAGGAAAAGTCCTACTATGATTGGAGTGAAAGTTCCCTTTCGGGATCATTGTACCGGTAAATAGGCTACATAGGTGTTGATATAAGGAAATATCTTCATTGGGGTAATCACATAAATACGATTGTAAATAAAGGGTACTATCTCTGCACATGGTTATGGGGGTATTTATGGGTTGTAGTAAGGATGTAAAGGAGAGGGCACATAAGTCTCTGGTAAGACCCCAACTAGAGTATGGTTCCAGTGTGTGGGACCCTCACCAGGATTACTTGATTCAAGAACTGGAAAACATTCAGGGAAAAGCAGCCCGATTTGTCCTGGGTGATTTCCGACAAAAGAGTAGAGTTACAAAAATGTTCCAAAGTTTGGGCTAGAAAGACTTGGGAGAAAGGAGACGAGCTGCTGGACTAAGTGGTATGTTCCGAGCTGTCCGTGGAGAGATGGCGTGGAATGACATTAGTAGACGAATAAGTTTGAGTGGTGTCTTTAAATGTAGGAAAGATCACAATATGAAGATAAAGTTGGAATTCAAGAGGACAAATTGGGGCAAATATTCGTTTATAGGAAGGGAAGTTAGGGATTGGAATAACTTACCAGGGAAATGTTCAATAAATTTTCAGTTTCTTTGCAATCGTTTAAGCAAAGACTAGGAAAACAACAGATAGGGAATCTGCCAACTGGGCGACTGCCCTAAATGCAGATCAGTAGTGATTGATTATGATTGATTTGGTGGGTCTTCGATTAAACTTAATTCTTTTTACATTGTGTAGGCTATATTTTCAATAGCGACCTCTTTTGAATCTAAATGCACTGCAAAGCTGTTTACAGAGCGAGGCGTTTGTAACTCAGTGGCGTGCACTGAACCCCATCTGTCCCAGCGCTGCTGGGATAAGGAACTTTGGATTAACATTTTTTAATTATTCCTTAGAACACTTTTTATAATGTTTAAAAAGTTGCGAACATCTAAGCCAAGACAAGTACAGCTGTCTCGACAATCCGCTCGCACTACCACAGTTCATCTTCTGCAGCGAGTTGGGTTTCCTTGCCGGCGCGATAGAGAGCGAAATTTAAGGTCGCTTGGGTGACGCATGAACTTGAAGCTTCCTTGTCCTGGGAGCTGGGCGGAGCTTTCGGCCCTCCCCGACAGCAATTTACGGCGACAGGCCAGCTAGCTTAGGTAAGATAATGTTACTTTTAATACTTGACCCTCGAAGTCTTCAGCGCCACACACTAGAGGCTGCAAGAATAATATCAACATCTTAACAGTATAGCCACTTGCACATCGTCTTGCTAATAAAAATAGAGCCAGTATATGAAATCAGTTGTGATATAGAATGATATATTTTAGTCTTGGGTTTCGGCATGTGTACAGTTTTTTCGAGCAATTCATTGATGATACTTGTTGAGTATGCCTTCCGATAGCCGCAGAAAAATATTTAGGTTGCCCAGCATGAATACAGAGTTAACCGCGAAGTAAAAGAATTTTGTATTTGGTTGTCTGTAATGGTGGTATATAGTGAATTTTTGTAATGTTCCTCTTGGATAATAAGTGAAGGTTTCGCGAGTTCTGTGGCTTTCTTCATGAATATAACGTGTGTTATACGTCGTGACAAATGTTTTCCCTCGTTTGTCGTTGATGCTCGTACACTCAGGATGCGAGTGAAACCATAAAACTTCAGTGACAGTAATATGCCAGTAAAATTTTGCTGATTAGTTTAGATTAGGCTTATTAAGTAAAAAACAAATAGTTAGTCGCAGTGTTTTTTTTTTGTTTTTCTTTTGCGAAAACCATGACTGTACTATCACAAAGCGTCACCGCATGAAATGGTTAGTACATGTTTTTTATTTTATTTTTATTTTTTGCTATTTGTTTTTACGTCACACCGACACAGATAGGTCTTATGGCGACGATGGGAGAGGAAAGGCCTAGGAGTTGGAAGGAAGCGGCCGTGGCCTTAATTAAGGTACACCGGGTGAGTTGGCCGTGCGGTTAGAGTCGCGCAGCTGTGAGCTTGCATCCGGGAGATAGTGGGTTCGAATACTGGGGCTTACCTTAATCAAGGCTACGGCCGCTTCCTTCCCATTCCTAGGCCTTTCCTATCCCATCGCCGCCATAAGACCTGTCTTTGTCGGTGCGACGGAAAGGCAAGAGCAAAAAATTAAGGTACAGCCCCAGCATTTGCCTGGTGTGAAAATCGGAAACCACGGAAAATCACCTTCAGGGCTGCCGACAGTGGGGTTCGAACCCACTATCTCCCGAATACGGGATACTGGCCAGTGGCCACACTTAAGCGACTGCAGCTATCGAGCTCGGTAGTACATTGTTTAAAATCGGCTATAGATTAAGTTATGATGGTGTCGTCACTGCTGTGGCTATCAATTTAGAAATATGTACGAGCATGTGGTTGAAAATATTCTTGAAGTGTCTTTCTCAGGTAGACCTTTCCATGAAAAACGCAGCCTTATAAAATGGTAATGTTGACTTTAGAGCGTGTAGTGGGGCTCCTATTGTTTATATTTCAAAAAACGTTTTTGCATCTGGGTTAGTGAATATATTCACCGCACGCCACTGTTGTAACTAACCAGGAAATTGAAAGCAGATCAATCAGTCAATCAATCAATCAATGATCTGCATTTAGAGCTGTTGCCCAGTTGGCAGATTCCCTGTCATTTATTTACATAGCCTTTTCTTAACTGTTTTCAGAGAACTTGGAAAATTTATCGAACATTTCCCGTGATTCGCTTGGTCTATGCCATGCTTCGGGCTACAGTAAGCAGGTTGTATAGTCTATCAACGTATTAAGATATTAGAGAAAGCAATCTGATTTTAATCCTGCCAGGACTAAATCTGTGTATTTTCCCATCTATCTATCTATCTATCTCTGTATATATCTATATACCTATCAATTTGCTTTACGTCGCACCGGCACAGATAGGTCTTAAGGCGACACTCGCTAGGAAAGGGCTAGGAGTTAAAAGGAGGCAATTGTAGTCAATTAAAGTACACCCTCAGCATTTGCCTGGTATGAAAGCGGGAAACCACGCATTTTCAGGGTTGCCTACGGCTGTATTCAAACCCACCTCCTCCCGAATGCAAACTTGCTGTACGCGACGGTAATCGCATGGCCATCTCACTCAGTGACACTTAATAAAAGTAGTCTGAGTACTATCAATTAACATAAATGGACAGTTCGTTATGGACTTGGCATGTATTTCCCTAGTAAATATTGTATCATTTCACAATTTTGGCTTCCTTCATTCAGGAAATTCCGCAGCAGATAGTTTTACAACATAAATAGACATACTTTTAACTTTTGATAATGCTAATATATAGATTTAATTAAGTGTGACAAGGTTACAAACTTTTAAAATGCTCTCTCCTGTAAAGTTAGTTGTTCCCCTGGCCCTTTTTAAGGTATTGTTATGTCGTGTTGCAGGTTACTGGGGTTCCGGCGCGCCATGCCTGTCACTGGCAGAGTTCTCAACATGACATCAGAGATCTACGAGCTGGCTGAAGGAGAACTGCTCAAGACATTCTTCGTGTCCCCATCCAACAATCTGTGTTTCCACGGCAAGTGCTCGTACTACTGTGACACCGCCCACGCCATCTGCGGCAGCCCGGACACTTTGGAGGGCTCGTTCGCCGCCTTCCTGCCCTCCAAGGACGTGGCGCCTCGCAAAGTGTGGAGACATCCCTGGAGGAGGTCCTACCACAAGCGGCGGAAGGCTCAATGGGAACAAGGTCTGTACCACTTCCTGCTTCATTTATAACGTGATGGCCCAGTCTCATTGCATGCTACAAGTATCTGATTGCTTTTCTGTTCAGTAGACGTGACGCCAGTCTTGAATGCGACACCTCGAACTTGACTCCAATAATAATAATAATAATAATAATAATAATAATAATAATAATAATAATAATAATAATAATAATAATAATAATTACGCCTCTTTGGTGTAGTGGTTAGTGTGGACGCCCGGGTTCGATTCCCGGCTCTGCCACGAAATTTGAAAAGTGGTACAAGGACTGGAATGGGGTCCACTCAGCCTCGGGAAGTCCACTGAGTAGAGCGGGTGGGAGGGTTCGATTGCCACCTCAGCCATCCTCGAAGTGGTCTTCCTTGGTTTCCCACTTCCCCAACCAAATGCCGGAGTAGTACGGTGCTTGAGGCCATGGCCGCTTCCTTCGCTCTTCCTTGCCTATCCCTTCCAATCCCCCGTCCCCCGTAAGGCCGCTATTCAGCATAGCAGGTGAGACCGCCTGGGCGAAATACTAGTCCTTCTTCCCAGTTGTACTCCCGACCAAATGTCTAATGCACCAGGACACTGCCCTTGAGGCAGTAGAGGAGGGATCCCTCACTGAGTCTGGAGGGAAAACCAACTTTGAAGGTTAAACGAATTAAATAATTAAATGAATAAATAATAAATAAATAAATAAATAAATAAATAAATAAATAAATAAATAAATAAATAAATAATAATACGTCTGCCTCTTATTTTTCTTTCCTGATACGGAGATGGGTATGAGGTGAGATGAAATGTTAATCCATGCTTTTACGGCCGGATGCCCTTCCTGACTTCAGTAACAATTGAAGATCCAATGAAAAATAAATGAACGGGCCGGGCTGAGTAGCTCAGACGGTAGAGCACGTGCCTTCTGCGTCCAACTTGGCAGGTTCGATCCTTGCTCAGTCCATCGGTATTTGAAGGTGCTCAGATACATCAGCCTCGTGCCGGTGGATTTACCTGAGTATATGTCACTCTAAGGTCACCCAAATGCAAGGCCTCTGGAGACAAACTCATGTACTCCTGAGTATAATTGTATACTACTTTAATACCTTTCAAATCCAAGGTTTCATGAGTGTAATAACGCTCTGCTACTTACAGCCTTTCAAACGCAAGATGTCCTGTGAATGATTATACACTACTTTCATACTTTCCAAACTCAAGTCCTCTGGGTATCATTTTTATGCTACTCTACTGTCTTTCAAATCCAAGGCCTCCTGCGTATAATTGCTGCTATGCAGTCTTTCAAACCCAAGGCCTCCTGAGTTTAATTATATGTTACTTTAAGGCCACCCAAATGCAAGCCCCCTAAGAATGCTACATTTCTATGGTCCAGGTCTGTGCTACTGGATTGTATTCCAGAACGCACCACCACACCTCCATTATTGAATACTAGGATCTTTGTTTCATTTCCTCACTGCTCCGTTATTTCTTTGAGAAAGTCTTTGTCGGTAATCAGTGTGAATTGTCTTCCTTTGTTTTCTCTGTATTCTACTACGATGTAATCACGTGCTTTGCAGGATGTCTTAAGTTCCTGTTCACCGTGCCGTTATTGCATTCACGTGAGTTAAGCTCTATTTGACTCTGTTCTATTTTTGCGTTTCTGTTTTAGTAACTTCATATCAACACTCTTAAACTCCTTCTCCTTTGTTTCTGCACACATCCACAAACACAATATTGCTGACACTAATTTCCGCTCAAAGTAGCGGTTCTTGGTGATTACAACTTAGCTGACGTAACACCTTCATCCTACATTGCGCTGTCATTACTTTTGTGTCCATTGACCTGAACTTGGAGATAACCTGTACTCGGTGTTATACCACTGAATGTTAGGGCGGAGTAGCTGAGTGGTGTTGTCACTCGCTTCTTGCCGAGGAGGCCGCAGTTTGAATCCTAGTCAGTGCATGAAGGATTTTTGAAATGATATGCCACATTCCAGTTGTTCCGGTGGCTGTGATCGCAGTATCAACAGTACGTAAAAACTGCAAGCTTGGAGGATTTGAACCCCGCCCAGTCCAGTGGTGTTTTAAGGAACTCAAATACAACTTGTGTTTGTAAATGATTTTATGAGTTTATTGTACAGTTAAAGAAAATATTAGATTAATATAATAACTTAAATTAAGTTTAGTTCTCGGGTATTTGTAAATTAATTTAAATTCGTAACTTTCATGCTATAGGCCTACCTAGATTAAGCTCTCTTTTCTCATTTAATGTGTTTTTTATTTAACAGTATATATATATCAATAATTTATCGTAATTAAATTTAAAATATCGGTTCTACCAATTAGAAATACGTAAATATAGTATAAATTACAGTATTTAATTTTGATCTAGTACTGCAAGAATTAATACGAGCAAATCTCACAGTGAAAGGTCATATAGTAGAGCAAGTATCCTCCTTCAAATACTTGGGCACCATCTGAACGGAATCATATCTCATGCCATCTAATATTTGCGTCGTGTATTCTAATCTTGGTCGTCCTTCATAATGTTTTTCCCTCTATGGAACCCTCTATTATTTTCTTCAATAACTCATCATGTTTAAGTATATGGCCCATTAGATGATCTCGCTGTCTTTTTTATTTGTGTCATAAAACATCTTCTCTCTCGTCTCTTCTAAACACTTCTTCACTCGTGACCATTTCCCTCCAACCAATTTTCAGTAATCTCCTATAGCACCAAGCTTCAGATGCAGCTAGTCTTTTTCTTCCCCTTTCACAACACCATTTACACAAAATTTAGCACATTAGAACATGTAACAGTACACTAATTCCATTGCTCACATTAGAACAGTATCTAACAGATCAATTTTAGTTTGTCATTGTCCAGGATTTAGATGAAAACAGTTTTAAATAGTGTATTTCTTGATCCATCGGCTGCACAAGTAGACAATCTGAATGCTCTTGAATTTAGGAGTGCTGTGAGCCTGCATCCGGGAGAAAGTGGGTTCGAATCCCACTGTCGGCAGCCCTGAAGATGGTCTTCCGTGGTTTCCGATTTTCACACCAGGCAAATGCTGGGGCTGTACCTTAATTAAGGCCACGGCCGCTTCCTTCCAACTCCTAGGTCTTTCCCCTCCCATTGTCGCCATAAGACCTATCTGTGTCCGTGCGATGTAAAGCAACTAGCAAAATGTTGAGCTGCGCAGTTATTGATAAAGAGAAAAATTTTCCTGTTAGCCCCATACATTCTTTCGTCTAGCGCTACAAACAAATTTTCAAAGAGTTCACTGGTCATCCAGGCTTTTTTGTTAGCCTTGTACTATATTGGAAGACTTTAACAGCTTTAAAACATCTTGCGAATCATACGAAGACTTCATTTCGAGGAACCATTACATAATTAACTTGCGATAAAATCCAGACATCGAATTATCCAAATTTAAGCTTCGAAAATTTGAATTAAACACTATTTCTTTGCATTGATTAGAATATGAATTTCGAAGGAAATAAACTCTAATTCGAACTATCCAATTTCCGAATCATCCATTATCGAATGAACCGGAGTACACTGTAATAATAATAATAATAATAATAATAATAATAATAATAATAATAATAATAATAATAATAATAACAATCTCTAGCAGATAGCCATCAGTGTCTCTTAATGTTGGATAATAAAACGAACATACCTGAAACCACACGAGCAGTCTGTGTAGGTGGTAAGGAACAAGCCCAGAGAGAGCTGTTGTTACAATATACAGCAGTTTCATGTAAAGCAAGCCTCTATCTGGAAGTCCGAGAGAGCCTGAGATAAATTAACTGGCGGGAGCAGATATAACTGTGAAATATATGTCGCAGTATTCTTGGAACCAAGGGACAGGAACAAATACGTGCTGGTTAAATTGTATTTATATGTATTATCATTATTCATTCATTTATTCATTTATTTATTTCTGTCAATTTTTACCGTATGAAGGCCTCATAAAATAACCTAATTCTTTCATTTTCTTGTTTCTCGTTTCCTTTCCCTGTGCTCTTTCCTCCAATCTTCCGTATAGATGTAAACCCATTTCTTCCTTTCTTTCTCCTAGAATCCATTACAATTCTGTATGAGTTAATCGTACTCGTAGGTTTATCGGTACGAGATTTGTCTTTTAAGAAAAACTTCCAGGTCGAAATCTTGAAAACCACCTTCGGCATGTCCAGTCAGTTAGAGCATCTTCGTCATTAACAACGCAGTTTCTGCGGTAGGTTTGGCCAAGCGATAGGAAAAGAATATTAAAAAACCCGTAGCGCAACAGCCCCGAAAGGCCATGGCCTACCAAGCGGTTACTGCTCAGCTCGAAGGCCTGCAGATTATGAGGTGTCATATGGTCAGCACGACGAATCCTCTCGGCCGTTATTTTGGCTTCCTAGACTGGGGACGCCATCTCACTATCAGATAGCTCCTCAATTGTAATCACGTAGGCTGAATGGACCTCGAACCAGTCCTCATATCCATGTAAAAATCCCTGACCTGGCCGGGAATCGAACGCGGGGCCTCCGGGTAAGAGGCAGACACGCCGGTAGAAAAATAATATAAGGTGTTTAAAACACTTCTTTAAATAGTGAATACAAGCTGGCCAGGGTGTAGTAGAGCCTTGCTATATTACAGCTATCTTCTTCTTCTTCTTCTTCTTCTTCTACTGTTTCTTCTACTGCTTTTCCCATACTATGTCGCACATGTGGACTTGGCCTCGATTTACAGTCGGACGCTCTTCCTGACGCCAACCGTATGTGGAGGGATGTTTCTGTGGTGGTTCGTAGTGTGGTGTTTTGTCTGAATGTGAAGGGGAGAGTGTTGGGACAAACGGACATACCCAGTCCCCGTGCCAGAAGACTTAATCAAACGCGATTAAAATCCCAAGACCAGCCGTGAATCGAACCCTGGACCCTCTGATAAGAAGGACTCAACGCTTACCATTCAGTCAAAGGTCCGACCACCGAGCTCGATAGCTGCAGTCGCTTAAGTGCGGCCAGTGTCCAGTATTCGGGAGATAGTAGGTTCGAACCCCACTGTCGGCAGCCCTGAAAATGGTTTTCCGTGGTTTCCCATTTTCACACCAGGCAAATGCTGGGGCTGTAACTTAATTAAGGCCACGGCCGCTTCCTTCCCACTCCTAGCCCTTCCCTGTCCCATCGTCGCCATAAGACCTATCTGTGTCGGTGCGACGTAAAACAACTAGCAAAAAAAAAAAAAAAAAAAGGTCCGACCCTTGCGGTTTTACAGCTATAAACCTAACGAATAGCCGACTTGTATAATGTTGTCTCCTTCATTGTGGTGATCATGGCAACTTCACTGCCTTGACAATATTGCGGATATGCAGCTTCATCGCGCGAATATTCGTGGTTCCGTGGAATAAACTTATTTCTTATTTCTTATTTCTCTACACAATACAGGGAGGGTGTTCCCAAACATACGCGCTACGGCCGATCGTTTACGAGCTGAGCTTGTTTTAGTTATTAGTTAGAATTTGGGAAGGTTCGCGTTGAGGATTAAGTTTGGAGTCAGGCTGCCGTTGCGGACCCGTGAGGAACAAGGTTGCCATCGAATACGTTCAATTCCTGGAGTGTTTGTTTGAACGTGTCCGACCGTCAATGATGCGACGTGTTCAGGCGTGCATTCAGGCGTATAGTAGTGAACGCTTCTTGTACTGTATTGCAATGCATTATCACTACTGGTTCATCAACAATGGCTACAGCTACCAATACGCCTCGCAAACAGTTTGAAAGTCTATAATCCGTCAAAGATTGACCGTAGAACATATGTTTATAGGAATTTATTTTGTTGTTTTGGGGTGTAATATCCATCCCCCGAATTCTTCCCACATATTTAGGAGCACCCTGTATAGGCGTTAGCAGGACGTTAAACCACTATTAAAAACGAAATATTGCCTTGAGCCATGATATTTTAATTTAAATGATAATAATAATAATAATAATAATAATAATAATGATAATAATAATAATAGAGAACGTATTGCATTGCTGTAAGTTTTTAGAATTTTAATTGTATAGTACCTGTAGTGCGTAAATGTGATATAAACCTATTATTATTATTATTATTATTATTATTATTATTATTATTATTATTATTATTATTATTATTATTATTATTATTATTATTATTATTGTGACTGGTGTAGATGATTGCTTGTACAAACATTGAAAGAAGGGCACTGGTAGTCAGGAGATAAAGGCGAAGTTGGAAATAAACACGTTGGATGATTTATTTCTTTTTTAACAAACAATTTGCCTTGCTTCGCACCGACACAGATAGGTTTTATGGCGACGATGGGATAGGAAAGGGCTAGGAGTGGGAAGGAAGCAGCCGTGGCCTCAAATAAGGTACAGCCCAGCATTTGCCGAATGTAAGTTCACAGCCGCACTACCCCTACTGCTCGGTCAACTCGTTCGGTCAGGATGGATGAAGCTGTGTGGATAAATCGATTTCGGTTGTGGGGACTTGTGAGGCGAATGGAGGAGGATATGTTACCTTGATTAATGAGAACTTTGCCATGGATGTTAAGAGAAGCAACGTAGGACCAAGGCGCTGATGGTTAAATTCATATTTTAAAGGTTGAAATACGGCATGTAGTATTAAATGCAGTCACAGAGCCGATGGAAATAGAGAATTGTGGGGAATCATTCACAGAGACCTGTAGAGTGAACACTGGAAAGCTGAGGAGTCTATAATAAAGATGTATTTATTATGTTCTCAACTGTCTGGCAAGCTATTTCAAAAATCGTAGGCATAATTTGTGTGATGCACTCGCCAAATATACTGTAGACTATCAATAAGTTCCATTACAGCTTGGGTGCTGAAATGTTTGCTATCCGCGTTATGAATATGTATCTATGACACATACCGTTTCACATTTCCATACAGATGATGTTAAAAATGTCCACCTCCCTGCGTGAATACAGGTCTCTCATCGATGTCGCGTGGCACTGCCAAAATGATCCCTGATTCCAGGAGTATTGCGTATGTCCTGACAACCTGCTACAATTTTATTCCGAAGCGTTTCCATATCAGGAACCGGAAAATAATACACCATTGATTTCAAATGGCCCTACAGATAGAAATCGATGGAGTTCAGATCAGGTGAGCGTGGAGGCCATGCAGTTGACCTACCCATCCATCAAGAATCCTTCAAACCAAGTATTGGCGAGCAGTATGCCTGAAGTTTACAGGTCCGCCACCATACGGGATGTGAGCCCGATGACGAATGATCAGGGGAGTGTCTTCAGATACACCGGGTATGGTGTTTTCCAGAAAGTGTCTGTACACCTGTCCCCTAAATCTGTTTGGAAGTACATGGAGTCCACCTAGCTGATTAGCAACGACAGCGGCACGCACGCACTGACGCATAATCGCACTTAGTGATGAGATGGAAGTATAGCATGCTGATTGTGAAAATTGGTAATGTCATCCCGTGTGAACAATGTGAATAACACTAAGACAGGGAAGTTCACATTTGTCTCACACCGCTGCAAGAACCACTGGCAGAGTATGGCTCGTGCATGATAATCTATTGGTGACAAGACCTATACACGTTGCAAATGGTAAGGCTATATATGTTACTCTCATAACAATCTCCAGACAGACGAATAAGGGACATTCACTTGCATCGTTAATTTTCGTGGGCTGATGGAAGGAGTCGTTTGGACAATATCCAACATCCCCTCCTCTACATCTGAAATTGTAGATCTTGGTCGTCCCCTTTTTCATACGTTCAAACGTCTTCCGATCTGGACATCTTCGTGCTGGGTAGTTAGTTCTCTTTGTACAAACGACGAACCAGTGTTGCATTGCTGTCCGCCCTAAAGTACATGAAGCACACTTCTCCTAACTCTTGATGTGAGTACATGTGCACTGTACAGCTTCAAATACAACTTTTTAACAATATGTTTTCGTCGCACCTTTGCAGATAGCGCTTATGGCGGCAATGGGATAGGAAAGGGCAAGGAGTGGGAAGGAAGCGGCCTTGGTCTTAATTAAGGTACAGCCCAAGCATTTACCTGGTGTGAATATGGGAAACTACTTAAAACTATCTTCAGGGCTGCCGACAGTGGGGTTCGAACCCACTATCCCCTGGATGCAAGTTTACAGCTGCGCGCTCCTAACTGCACGGCCAACTCGTCCGTTCAACTACAACACTTAATGCACCCTTCGCCTCTGAATATTCGGAGTGTCCTAGGTTAATACCTGCTGCAACACCAACCTCCTGCGGAAAAAAAAAACGTTCAGGTTAACATCACTCTTTGGATGGTGACAACCCGAAAGCTAAGCATTTCTTGACACAAGTTATAAAGAATGTTTTTTTTTCTTTTTTATCTACATGAGGGGAATTCATCCCTGAAAATATGATCCCCGCTATTTTTGAAACACTCTTTGATACCCTCTGTACCGGGCAGTACACCTCCACGCCGCTAATTTAAAATGTGCGCCAGTTGAAACTCCTCTGCTGGAGGAAGTCTGAACTTTATTGACGGTATTAATTTTCTACTTTCACAGAAGATGTCACTACCTGTAAATTTCGGAGTTTTAGAACTGTGTCATTTTTGATGTGTTTTTGTTTTGCTTGAAGTAAGAAGTGTGAACTTTCTCTTCTAGAGGACACTACTGAAGAACTACAATAGTGCACCCTAGTGCGAAGAAAAATAACTGTTCCTTGGAGAAAATTTTATTTCAAAAGTTTGTTCTTTGTTATTGTTTAAGTTGGCTGTATACCCCTCTCTTTCCCCTTGTTTTGCATTTAACCAATCCCGAATTTCCGTTATTAATTTCTGACCAATCATAGGTATCTTCCCCCAACTTGAATAGGTTGCTGTATCCTACCCAATAAAAAGTTTGTGGGAGGGTGTTTTCATTCCCCTAACACCTAGAACCTTCCGCGAGAGTATATAAACTGCTGATTTTAGGGTCTCTGGGCCACTTCTGTTCCATCTTTCTGTGTGTAAAGTACATAGCAGGGGGCGGGAAGCGCCTCTTTCTTCGGCAGCGGTCAACAACAAGGTAATGGCCAATTAATAACTTCTTTCTTTGCTAGCTCAGCAGTTTAACTCTCGGGGCGGGTCCGAAGTTTTTCCATTATGTAACCTTCCGTAAAATGTAAAGAAACTGGTATCTATCCTATCTTTTAAAATGCATATCGGGATAGAGAGTGCTTAACCCTCTCGAGCTCCCAATCATATTGTTTTGAGGTGAACTTATTTTCTCAACCTATTCTTCGTTAACGTAAAACAAATTGTTCTTTTCTAAAGTCACCTCTGTAGTATGGGATTAGCCCTTGCATTAGTGGCCTAGAGCCGGATTAGGTTTTAAAAACAAGTGTATTAGGAGTGCAGATCGCCTCCTCTCAAATTGTTATTTTAGAGGTCATGTAATTACCCCTTTTCATTTAATAGACCTCAGTAGGTTGGGTATTTTACCCCTGTGTCTATGTCTAGTGAGGACAACTTGAAGGTGGAGTTCGGTGTGGCCTTTGAGAGGCTTAAAGTTGAGAGCGAGTGGCTCTTTTTGTAAATTGAGTGTTGTATGCCTCGTGGAGGCTTTTCAGTGTAATTTGGAGCTAGGGCTCCTAGGCATGAACGGGGTTTTCTGCCCCTCTGTTGAAACTTGTGTTTGGGGTAAAACTGAGCTGATTGCCCAAGCATTGTGTTTTCAGGGCTCGAAGCCCAAATCCTGTAAATATTGTAACTACCCTTTGACTTGCTACTTTGTACCTGCCATGCTTGTTATTTCTTTGTTTCTGAAAAGAAAATATAACCTTGTTAAATTTTAAATTAATTTTACTTTCGTAGTTTGAGACCCGTTCACACCCGCACCTTCTTTCACGCATAACTACCACAAAAACACGGTAACAAGTGGTAGCAGAGCGTGGTTGAATGGGTCTCAATTTAGCCCCTTTTGACGGTTAAACATTGTTTTGTTCCGAACTCTAACAATTTTCTCAGTTGCTGGAATTTTTTTTTGAGTTTTTCAAAATTGTTCTGTCATCATGCCCGGACCTCGCGATGTTCTCCATCTTAACTATTTGCGCAAGGAGGAGTTGATCTATGAGTTAACTATCAGAAATGTACAATCTGGAGGCACGGTTGCAGTAGACACAAACAAGCTTAGAGAGTCCTTAGATTTGCCCATTTCCATCCCCAATTTGGGAGAGAAAGAAATTGACGACTCTCTTTCCACGATCACGGAGAATATTACTGGGCTAGCTTCTGTAGTTAGTTTTTTTGATGAAAATGATCCTTCTCCCAATCAAATTAAGCGTGTGCAAGCTAGGCTGTTTCATTTTTCGAATAGAGTTAACGATCTGTTGTCTCTAAAGTTGAATGACGTTCAGAAGAAGGAAGCTAGTACGCTGCTTGAAAATATGTCTGAATTATCTAGCAAGGTCACTCAATTGTTAACTGGGGAAGTTCCTCCCAAAAGCGACCTACCCACCACAGTGAATGCAGGTAGTGAGGAAGCGCCTCCCAAGGGAGAAGTCAATAGGATAACCGTTGCTGCTCAAACTATCCTTGCCCCATTGGACAACGAATCTGAACGCCGTGCATCGTTGAGTAACATCCGTTCGGAATTAACTTCCTTGCCATTGAAACCTTTGCCTACTATGTCACCCGGGTTCAGTAGCTTGCCTCATCCATTGGCAATGTTGCTCAGAGGTATCTCTAAATTTTCCGTTAACACCACCAGTGACGTAATTTCATTTTTAAGATTTCTAGTTGAATTTCAGGATCATGCCCTTGTGTTTTCTATTTCTCCATGTCAAATTTTGCAAATTATCTATCCTTATGCAATTGGTATTCTCTCTGACAAAATAGTAAGAGCCATAGCCGAACAGTCATCTATTGAAGATTTTCATGCACATCTGCTTGCAAATTTTATTCCCGCCCGCGCGAGGTCATCTCTGATTCAGAAGTACTATTATCGTGTACAGCGTTTGGATGAAAACCTGGCTGACTTCATCCAAGATATTAAATTCTATACTAGGGTGTTTGCTCTTCACTTTCCTGAAGATCAGATTGTACAGGCTATTGTAGAGGGAATTTCACCTCCCTATAGGTCATATTTGTGCTTCGCGGCGTGCCCGCAAACTTTCTCTGAACTTGAAGCATTGGCCGTCTCAGCAGAAGGAGTTAGATACGCCGATTCTTTGCGTGTAGCGAAAGAACCCCCGCCTTCCTTTAGTAATACTCGGCCTCCACCTCGCCGATCAGTCACCCCTCGTAAATGTTATGCTTGTGGGTCGCCTGACCACCTGCGCAATAAGTGTCCACTGATCAAGTCGAGTGGGACAAGGAATGGGGCTGGTTCATCACAAGGCTGTTTTAAATGTGGGGCTTTCTCACATATCGCCAAGAATTGCCCAAACTCAAATAGCACCCCCTCCTGCTCAACTTCTGGTGCAAATTCCACCTATGCCAATAATAAAAAGTGACTAGTGGCTTCGGCTGAGTCGACTAATCCATCTTCCCGGGACTCAGCCCCTGGTAAACAGGTTGTAAATTCAGGGAACGAGCAGTCTTCAAATTCATCTTTTGAATGCCCTAAAGAATGTCTTAGGATTGCGGCGGATACCCCCGCAGCTATTCCTTTTCTTAAGGTTGAGTTAAATAACGAGCCTATAACCGCTCTATTAGATTCAGGTAGTGTTTGTTCAATTATTTCGGACCTATGGTATTCAAAATTTAAGTTTGTTTGTAAACTACCTGACTATGTCTCCTCTCCTGTTCAATATGTTTCGGCTAATTCATCCCCATTAGAAATTCTAGGTTCCTTACTGGTCAAAATTCGTATTTTTAAATTTACATGGAAAACCAAACTGTTTGTGACTAAGCACTTGTCTTGCCCCATCATACTGGGAGCGGACTTCATTTCTCACACTGGTCTTGTGCTCGATCTTCAGAGTAAGTCGTGCACATTCAAATTTGCGTCCAAATGTAAAATTCCCTTGTTAAAATGTAATTCTGTGTCATGTTCATCTATTTCGCCTACCCAGGATGAGATGTTGTTAGACCTTAGACATCTACCTGAGGAGCAGGCTGATAGTATTCGTAAATTATGTCAGTCATTTCCAGAGGTGTTTTCTGATACTCTTGGTGTTACTGACCTTATTGAATACAAAATTGAGGTCACGGATTCGATTCCTGTCCGTTTTCCACCATATAGGCTATCTCCACCTAAAATGAAGGCATTGAAAGAAATCATCGATCAAATGTTGAAGGATGGTATTATTAGGCCCTCTAAGTCGGCGTATTCTTCACCTATTTTTCTAGTCCCGAAACCCCAAGGAGGCTTCAGGCCTGTCATTGATTATAGGGCTCTCAATCGGAAGGTGGTGTTGCAATCTGTGCCCCTTCCTGACCTTCATTCTTGCTTTTCATGGTTTCGTAAGGCCAAGTTCTTTACTATCTTGGACTTGAATCAGGCCTATAATCAAATTCCCCTTGCCGAAGAGTCTAAACATCTTACAGCGTTTGCCACGGACTGGAACTTATACGAATACAACCGCGTGCCTTTCGGGCTCCCCACGGGAGCAGCTGTACTCACTAGGCTACTAGATAGGGTCTTCTCCGACATCAAATTTGAGTACTTATATCACTACTTGGATGATGTCGTCGTATTTTCAGAGACTTTTGAAGAACATCTAGATCATCTGCGAGAAGTTCTCAATCGCCTTCGTAAGGCTGGGTTAACCGTTAAGTTGTCCAAGATCGCCTTTGCTAAGCCCTCTATGTCATTCCTAGGGCATATTGTGTCACCTGATGGCGTAGCAGTCGATCATTCTAGAACACAGGCCATCCGTGATTTTAAACCTCCCAAGGACATTAAAGGTATCGCCAGGTTTATTGGTATGGTGAATTTCTTCAGGAAGTTTATTCCTAACTTCGCTAATAGAGCGGCGCCCTTGAACCTTCTTCGTAGGAAAGGCATCAAGTTCGAGTGGGGACCTTCTCAACAAGCCGCTTTTGAAGATCTTAAATTAGCTCTCTGTAATGCCCCTGTACTTGCTATGCCTGATTTCTCGAAGAAATTCATCGTCCAAACCGACGCGTCGTCGTCAGCTGTTGCGGCAGTCCTTCTTCAAGAGACTGAACTAGGGAGGCGACCCATCGCCTATGCATCTAGGACTCTATCGGCTCAAGAAGCCAAGTATTCCATCTATGAGCTCGAAGGTTTGGCAGGCTTATTCGCCTTAGAAAAGTTCCGTCTCTATCTGGAACACGTCAAATTCGACCTGGAGACAGATAATCAAGCTTTAAGCTGGGTCTTAGGTAGGCCGCGTCGTACTGGTCGTATAGCCCGTTGGGCCATTCGTATTTCTGCCTTCCAATTCGATGTCAGGCATATCAGAGGTACCGAAAATGTTGTTGCTGATGGACTCAGCCGTATGTTTTCTAACGACGTCGAGACCCAGGAACCGGTCGAAAGTTCATCACCTCCCGAGTCCATACTATCTGGTGTTAATGCCATCTTAACAGATGCTCCCATGCTTTTTAGGGATATTGAGAAATACCAACGTGAAGATCCGCCGCTGGCTCCGATAATGGAAACCCTTTCTTCTGGGGAACATGTCGTCCCTTATGTTCTGAGGAATGGTGTTTTATGTTGCCCTTCGAGGCATGACAAGATGATGAAGGTTGTCGTTCCAGCTGTTCTTGTGCCTATGATCTTCAAATACTATCATGAGATCCCATTGGGGGGGGCATCTGGGAATATTTAAAACTCGTGAAAAGATTCGTGAAATGTTCATCTGGAAGGGTATGGACGGTGAAATCCGTGAACTGGTAAAAGCGTGTAAATCTTGTTTGCTTAGTAAACCCACCATGTCCACCAAGGTAGGCCTTCTGTCTTCGCACCAAGCGTCGCGCCCCATGGAACGCCTGTATATCGATTATGTAGGACCCTTCCCCCAGTCGAAGGGAAATGTCAACAAATTCATCTTTGTATGTGTAGATGGTTTTACAAGATTTTCCTGGTTATTTCCGACTAAGCTGGCTACCGCTCAGTCCACCATTACTTGCCTAAATTCTATTTTTGCTTCTTTTGGTCCGTGCCAATATGTTGTGTCTGATAATGCTAAGGCGTTCACATCAAACCTTTTTCGTAAATTCTGTTTTGACTTGTCTATTTCTCATGTAACTACTTCTGCTTATTACCCTCAACCATCGCTGGCTGAACGGGTTAACCGTAATCTCAGGTCCGCGCTTATTGCCTATCATCATGAAGATCATTCCAAGTGGGACACGTCCTTGCATTGGTTAGCTTTTGCTTTGAATTCGGCGGTTCATGAATCACATAAATTTACTCCAGCCTCGTTGATGTTCTAGTTTGTTCCCAACACGCCGCTCTCTAACCTCTGGTCTCTGAGTGACATTCTACCCGAGACAATAGATCCGGACAACATTAAAGATCTTTGGAAGAAGGCTAAAGCCAATCTTAAAGTGTCTCATGAAAAGGTTAGGGAAAGGTATGATCGTGGACGGAGACCCACCCCTTTGAAGGTAGGTGACCAAGTTATGGTCAAGAACTTTGTTCCCGCGGGCAAGCTTGCCCCCAGATTTCATGGGCCTTGTATCATTCTCGATTTTCTTACGCCGGTTACATTGTTAGTAAGCAATCCAGCCACCGAGAGGATATTTAGGGTTCACCTGTCCAGGTGAAACCGGTGTAATTTCTGTGTTAACTTGCTTCATATAATTTGAAAGGAATATGAAGGTTATATTTTTTTTGGAGTTTCACTTTTAAGGCATTCTGCTCCTCCTATTATATTTTGTTTTATATGTAAGCTTTTGTAAGACCTTCCCCGATCCGTTAAACTGCCATTCTGTCCTTACCACGACCATTACCACGCTCCCGTCTCCTGCTATACACACTGTGGCTTGCGTATATTAAATGCCATGGATATCTGCACGCCGCTGGCCCCTCAACTTCTCCACCAAGCCTGTGCCCTCAAAAAAAATGATGATGGTCCAACAATTCTGCCGCCTAGTTTTAATGTTTCAGTGCCCCCGCAGCCGCGTGGCGCCGTGCCGCGCCTGGGCTCGAGGAAGGGCCCCCTCGACCCCAGCGAGGACGACTTGTGCACGGCGAGCCGGAGCTCTCCTCCCGGCCAAGGCTGATGTGCGGCGCACGACCTGCTACTTGCCCGCAGCCTGTATATGTTCACCGCGGGCGCGGCGTGTTTCAACACCACTGCTCCCCTCATAGTGCGGGCGAGCGGTATCTCAGGGTACTTGAGGGGTCCGGGCGGCCTCCTCTGGACGCAAGCTGCAATGACCGGTCTGGCCATCCAACTTAATCAACATCAACTATATGGACATTCCAGATCAACTTTACTACCCTTTCTTGGGCATTCTACGGCAATTTTTGGTGGACTTAGAAAATTTTCCACAACTTTAAAAACTAAAGTTTTCCTTCTGAATTCAACTTCTACAAACATAAAAACTGTACTTCTCCAGTTACAACAAAAATTTTGAAACTGAATCAAACCTCATTACGAAAATCTTATAAATTCTTCAGCAATTAATCTTCATATCCACATCATAACTTGGACCTTGTCTCAAACAGATTTCATGTGTAACCCCTGGAGGAACTTTTGGGGGGGAGGTCTGTACCGGGCGGTACACCTCCACGCCGCTAATTTAAAATGTGCGCCAGTTGAAACTCCTCTGCTGGAGGAAGTCTGAACTTTATTGACGGTATTAATTTTCTACTTTCACAGAAGATGTCACTACCTGTAAATTTCGGAGTTTTAGAACTGTGTCATTTTTGATGTGTTTTTGTTTTGCTTGAAGTAAGAAGTGTGAACTTTCTCTTCTAGAGGACACTACTGAAGAAATACAATAGTGCACCCTAGTGCGAAGAAAAATAACTGTTCCTTGGAGAAAATTTTATTTCAAAAGTTTGTTCTTTGTTAAATTCCTTTCTGTTATTGTTTAAGTTGGCTGTATACCCCTCTCTTTCCCCTTGTTTTGCATTTAACCAATCCCGAATTTCCGTTATTAATTTCTGACCAATCATAGGTATCTTCCCCAACTTGAATAGGTTGCTGTATCCTACCCAATAAAAAGTTTGTGGGAGGGTGTTTTCATTCCCCTAACACCTAGAACCTTCCGCGAGAGTATATAAACTGCTGATTTTAGGGTCTCTGGGCCACTTCTGTTCCATCTTTCTGTGTGTTAAGTACATAGCAGGGGGCGGGAAGCGCCTCTTTCTTCGGCAGCGGTCAACAACAAGGTAATGGCCAATTAATAACTTCTTTCTTTGCTAGCTCAGCAGTTTAACTCTCGGGGCGGGTCCGAAGTTTTTCCATTATGTAACCTTCCGTAAAATGTAAAGAAACTGGTATCTATCCTATCTTTTAAAATGCATATCGGGATAGAGAGTGCTTAACCCTCTCGAGCTCCCAATCATATTGTTTTGAGGTGAACTTATTTTCTCAACCTATTCTTCGTTAACGTAAAACAAATTGTTCTTTTCTAAAGTCACCTCTGTAGTATGGGATTAGCCCTTGCATTAGTGGCCTAGAGCCGGATTAGGTTTTAAAAACAAGTGTATTAGGAGTGCAGATCGCCTCCTCTCAAATTGTTATTTTAGAGGTCATGTAATTACCCCTTTTCATTTAATAGACCTCAGTAGGTTGGGTATTTTACCCCTGTGTCTATGTCTAGTGAGGACAACTTGAAGGTGGAGTTCGGTGTGGCCTTTGAGAGGCTTAAAGTTGAGAGCGAGTGGCTCTTTTTGTAAATTGAGTGTTGTATGCCTCGTGGAGGCTTTTCAGTGTAATTTGGAGCTAGGGCTCCTAGGCATGAACGGGGTTTTCTGCCCCTCTGTTGAAACTTGTGTTTGGGGTAAAACTGAGCTGATTGCCAAGCATTGTGTTTTCAGGGCTCGAAGCCCAAATCCTGTAAATATTGTAACTACCCTTTGACTTGCTACTTTGTACCTGCCATGCTTGTTATTTCTTTGTTTTTGAAAAGAAAATATAACCTTGTTAAATTTTAAATTAATTTTACTTTCGTAGTTTGAGACCCGTTCACACCCGCACCTTCTTTCACGCATAACTACCACAAAAACACGGTAACACCCTCTATGGCAGATCAATGTACTGTGCCTAACGGGGAAGTAACTAGCGCTTGTGTGGTCGTCTTCAGAAACACACGCAACCCACCAATTTGTCCTAAGTAGCCTTTGTGGTGAGCTTCATGAGTCTTATCTCACGAGGTAACCTGTGCGCCTACAAACACTGTTTACAGAATGTTCTCTTGTGATGAATTGGGATAATTTGTCTTATAAATTAACACGCACTCTTCATTTCCATTAATTGGTCTCTATTTGGGAGTTCATACCTCGTGATTCAAAGAATGAGGAGAAGTAAGTTTTATTCAGTATGTATATAGTTATTATACTACGTTCAGTTTCTAAAAAAGAATCGAACCGGGCGAGTTGGCCGTGTGTTTAGGGTCGCGCAGCTGTCAGCTTGCAACCGGGAGTTAGTGGGTTCGAACCCCACTGTCGGCAGCCCTGAAGATGGTTTTCCTTGGTTTCTCATTTTCACACCAGGCAAATGCTGGGGCTGTACTTTATTTAAGGCCACGACAGCTTCCTTCCCATTCCTAGGCCTTTCTTGTCCCATCGTCGCCATAAGACCTATCTGTGTCGGTGCGACGTAAAGCGAAAAAAAAAACAAACGAATTTGCAATACTTTTCCAGGGAGGTAATGTCTGACTAGATAACGACCGTATGAATCCTGAACATGTTGACGTACAGTGAACCTTCATGTTCTTCCAACACTTCGTATCGCTCTCTCTCTCTCTCTCTTTCTCTTTCGCTCTCTCTTATCTGCAGATAGTAGGTTCGAACCCCACTGTCGGCAGCCCTAAAGATGGTTTTCCGTGGTTTCCCACTTTCACACCAGGCAAATACTGGGGCTGTTTAAGGCCACGGCCGCTTCCTTCCCATTCCTAGGCCTTTCCTATCCCATCGTCGCCATAAGACCTGTCTCTGTCGGTGCGACGCAAAAAAAAACAAAAAAAACAAAAAAAAGAAAAACAACAACTTATACCCCTCTGTCTTGGGAAAAGAAGGAACAACACATCTACTACAGTATTTTGAAATCCTGAGTTTGAAAATCGACGTAAATAACATGTGTCTTGTTAAAAACGACGCCTTTATTTAAACAAAAATACTCAAAATATAACGAAATATGATCTTAAACCACTAAAATGAACAAAATGTGATCAAAGCAATAAAAATGGCCCAAATATGAATTTATGTGTAATTTAAAATTGCTTTAAACGGGGTCAAGAACCCGTCATACGCAGTTATTTATCAGGTTTCCGGTAAAATGACCTCAGAAATGAAATATAACAATTTCCTGACCCTCTCCAGCCCAAATTTATTTGACACGTGAAAAAGAACATTCTTGAAAATACCGCTTCAAATAGGTATGAATAAATTGTGTGTGTAAAAGTTCATACAATTTTTGAAAAGATAAGAAAAATGAAACAGTGATTCTAAATGGAATCATTGGGGAATATGAAAGAGTTAGCAGACTCAAAGGAAATAATTTAGTGACTCCACTTGGCCTGGAGAGGGATAACATCCGAACTGAAGTAATGATTAATCTTCTCCGTCTTCTTATTCCTCTCTTATATTGCTTTTCCCACATCCTGGTGGGGTCAGGGGTGCGAACTTTGTCGCACATTTGCATTTGGCCCTGCTTTACTGTCGGATACTCTCCGTGATGCCAACACTATATGGAGGGATATACGAACTAGTGCGTGTTTCTGTGATGGTTGGTAGTGTGGTGTGTTGTATGAATAAGGAGAGGAGTGTTTTGGGGTAAACACAAACACCCAATCCCGGAGTCAGAGGAATTAACCAGAAGTGATTCGAACCCGGAACACTCTGAACCAAAGACCTCAGTTCTGGACATTCAACCACGTAGTGTGACTATTGTTAGGATTGATATTATTATACCATTGTTATTTGTGTTGTGAGTGTTATTGGAGTTATTCTAGCACCTACGTGTATCTCTGCCCTTGTTGTAGACTCTGACTACTGCTCATTAGTACGGGACATCCCGCCCTACGACTCGGGCCGCAGGCTGCTGGACCTCATGGACATGGCTGTGTTCGACTTCCTCATGGGCAACATGGACCGCCACCACTACGAGACCTTCCGTGTCTTCGGCAACGACACCTTCCCACTTCACCTAGACCACGGCAGAGGTTTCGGCCGCCCCTTTCACGACGAGCTGTCCATCCTAGCACCCGTGCTGCAGTGTTGCCTCCTGCGGCAGTCCACCCTAACTACCTTGCTCAGGTGAGAAAGCACCTAATCTTGATAAATGCTTTCGTTGACAGGCCGAGTAGGTTTCACACAGCTGGGATATCGGAAATGAATGATGTTATGAAACATTAGTGCGCTCCACCGTCGTATGTGTAAACTCTCTATTGTTACCGCATCGACGTCATTAATATCGATGCCTCCATTAGCCTCGTGCGTGAGTACTAATCTGTATTCTTGTAATTTTACGAGAGATACAAACCTGATACTGCTATCTTAATCTCGTTGCATGGTTTCACATTATAAATTCATCTACATGCCACTCTTTATCTGATACACTCTCTTTCTGCCTCTAAATTCTATCAATCATCAATCGATCACTCACTCACCAGTGATCTGCATTTAGGGCAGTCGCACATGCGGCAGATTCCCTATCTATTGTTAATCTAGTCTCTTCTGAAATAATTGCAAAGAATTTTGAAATTTATTCAACATGTCTCCATTGGTAAATTATTCAAATCCCTAACTTCTTATAAACGAATATTTGTCCCAGTTTGTCCTCTTTTAATTCCAACTTTATCTTCACATTGTGATCTTTCCTCCTTTTAAAAACACACTAATATCGTTCCACGTCATCTCTCCACTGACAGCTCGGAACATACCACTTAGTCGAGCAGCTCGTCTCATTTCTCCCAAGTTTTCCGAGCCCAAACTTTGGAACATCTTCGTAACACTATTCTTTTTAGGAAAGCCCCCAAAACAAATTAAACCACTTTTCTTTGGATTTTCCAATTATCGTATCAAGTAATCCTGGTGAGAGTCCCATACACTGGAACCATACTCTAGTTGGGATCTTACCAGAGACTTACAGTATATGTCCTCTCCTTTACATCCTTACTACAATCCCTAAATACTGGCTTAACCATGTGAAGAAATCTGCAACCCTTCTTAACAGCCTCGTTAATATGATTACTCCAATGAAAGATCATTACTTAGATATTTACAGTGTTCCCCATGAGGTATTATCACCCCATCAGCACAGTAATTAAGACTCAGAGGACTGTTCCTCATGATGAAATTTACAACCTGACTTTTCTTCCCATTTAGCGTCATGCCATTGTCCGCTATCCATCTCACAATATTGTCTTATGTGTCACGTGGAAACAATTCTCTAACCCATGGGTAAATAATGAAAATATCTAGGTCGATTATAAAAATAAAAATAATAATAATGATAATAATAATATACTAATAATAATAATAATAATAATATGACTTATGAGGTGTGGCTATGAAGTTGTTTACATCTATTAGTATTATTATTTACGTAGTTATATATGGACTTTACTTGGTATAAATCGTAGTCGTATCATTTATTATTTGCTTGTTGTGTGATCTGTCTTGTGTAACAAAACATGTGAGGTTATGTCACGACGCGTATGCTGTATGTATATTAATATGACTTTATTTAATGTATGAACACGTAAGTAATAGTATTGCGCCGTTCCCGCGTCCAGGCAAGGACACAAGAGATCCAGACTAGCTCTAACTTCAATAAATCAGGTGACTGAGTTCTACGGGTGTGAGTTCCGCAACGGAAAAACGACCAGGTCAAACAACGGTATTCCCTAACTAACGCAGAAAGACGTCTCTTACTCGTATTTAGCTAGGTACCATTCTCATTAATTCTTAAGAAAATCGTCGTCGATCGTTACTACTACAATCTTATAACTAAGCCTTATGCTAAGAACACAGAGAAAGAGTTTTTAGGTTTCACAATTCAAAATTTATTTAAATATTAAATCAGATATTCAAGCAATTAGTTCAAAATTTTATTAATGAAGTAGCCTTAGTATTGACTGATTCATCGTCGACCTAGTAATCCATATCCGTCGATAACGTTGGAAAAATCACGTCTTTTCACTTCACCCTAAGTGATTGAATGTCTTCTCAGCTTAAATAGCTTCCTCTCTTAGTACTCATTCTTCTCCGAAATCATCAATTAATATTGTAAACGACATGACACATGTGGGAAGATTCTTAAAAATAAACTGCCCTATCCTTCTCTTTCAATTCACCTAGCGAGTTGGGTGATGATTAAATAAATTAAATTGGATACAGCTACTAGTATTTACAAGTGCCTTCTTGGCAAGAAAATAAAACATGAAAATTATTTACATTAAAAATATAGGATGCATCCACAGAAAAGAAAAGAAAACTCCTATCAACTATTATTTATAGTCCTTCTAGTTGTATTATTTTGAGAAATAAAGAAACACATGTTGACTTTCTGAGCCATTCTTCAGTCAAGAAATGGAGTTCTATTTGTTTAAATCAACCGTCCTTGGACATCGCATCAGATTATGTTCACTAACACTTGATATTTATTCTAAAAACTATCACAGTACTTAAAATTCAACTGACTGATTGACTGTCCGTAGCTTTAAGACTATCTATGAAGATATTCTAAACTCTTCTTGCGTTGTTCTGACAAGTACACACATATACGTTTTACGTCTTAAATATTGCTCTCTGCCTATTTTGTTGCTTTTTTTTAGACACTCATATTTCCTTATGTTACACATCATGAGCTAAGCTACGTCCATTGTAAGTCGTAATCATCCAATAAGTAACATCTTCGCAAGATTTAATTCATGAATTTAAGGTAATATGACCTTATCTTATTGACATAGACTAGGTGCGTACGAAATGGCAAGAAACGTCATCACTCTGGTTCTACAAGGTTATAATAACACATGCTACCAACGGAAAATCTACTTAATCGGATGACAATATCTCCAGCTAAAAGAAAATGATTCACCTTCGAAACCCTAGGTCACCAGTGATCGGCCTATAGATTGAAATTCATACAGAAATGTAATCATTCAGTGAGTTCTCGAGATCTTCCTAAGCGAATCAGTGAAGGCTCCAAACTATCCAGAATAAACATTTGCTGCTCCAAGTAACTTAATATGGATAAAAGAAACATTGCACTCGACGTCCTGAGATCATGTCCTGAGCTAGATAAAATGCGTAGGCTAAAAATCATTGCGTGGAATTGGCGAGAAATCAGTGATCTTCTCAATTATAACATTTGAAATCACGAGACCTTATTTCATGCAACTATGACTCTCTCTCGAAGAAACAATAACTACAACCATTATACATCATCAACAACTCTATATCATATTCATGACGCGATAATTATTACTCTTATTTCATATAACCACACTATCACTTTATCATGTAATTCATTACCTTGGCTTGCACATGAACGTGCCGCGACATTACAAAAATGCCTACTTTATTTGCTACAGTCATAGTACCAAATTTAACGTAACTTGGAATAGTCTACTGCCATTCCCTCATAACACAAATCCTATGCATGATCTCGTACAATTTGACGTTGCTTAAGTTTATGACACGCAGATATAAATGCCTACTTCATTCTTACACATCACTGGTAATAATAATAATAATAATCTTAGCGATCTCTTCACGCATGTCTCTAGAAAACATTACGAACGAACATCACTTGGTGACCACGCCTACAAATGGAATTGACGTTTCGTACGGATGAGTACCTACTTCCAATCAATTTAGCTAGATGTTTGTTTACGCACTGTGTTCGCACCAATAAATATTACTAAGCAAAATAAAGAAAACAATATCTTCTTACTTACTAAAACGACTTGGATATTGGACTTAACTTTGCTCAAGATGGTCTCGGCGTTTCCTCCTCTCCGGTCATCTGAGACTATGAACTGGTCATTTGGTTCCTCCACAAGTGGTTGGGTACATCGTGGCTTCTCATCATCGCTCACTGGTCATCCGGGATAGCCAACATCGTCTCGCCTCGTCAGGATCCAAGCAGCATCGCCTTGCTTCCTTACAGACCCATGATGAAGACTCGTGCGTATGGAACAGAACAATGATAGAATGTTTGACTCATTGCTGACATTTTTCAAGTACTATAGCTCTTGCGTTGCTCAGATTGTACAGGTTTTTACTGGAAAACAGTTAGATCAATAAATAGTCCAGAATTGTCTAAGACTTATATTCAGTATATTGTGATTCGAAAATAAATTTCTTTTCGCCGTCTTTTATCAGCTTAAATGCATTTAATTTACTGGTCCGTAAGTGTCTTTCAATGTTAACCGGTGTCGGGCAAATTTCATCAAGGGCTTGCGTCACTGCGTGACGTAGTTCCACAGTAGTATATCTTATCTTATCTCTTATTGTTTCTCGTATTAAATCTCTCGCGCGGCGTTTAAATCTTGATCTCTGCCAAATAGAGTGTAGTCGGGAACTAATCTTCGTTTCCAAATCTCCAATATATCGCTCCGCTGAATAATTCCTTTAAAATTGAGTTTTGCGTCCTGTTAATACACCGAAGTCAGTTTTGATAGTCAAAGATGAGCATCTTTTTTCTTAAATAATGGTTTCAAATAATGTCCATCTGTCATTTTTTTCTGCGCCTTCTAAACGCGGCTATTACTGTAACCGACTGACGAAAAGACTTATAATTTGGCCTGTACTGACGTAAAATGTATTTTATTCGAGATTTTGACCGCAGAGACTCCATCTTTGTTGCTCTAGCTCTTATAAAGAATTGTGAAACGGCACATTAACTTCCCCTACGTTGAAAGAAATATATGGCTTGCTATATATTTATTATATTCGTCTTCCTTTTTATAATGGGACTTTTCACTATTCTTTATGAGTTCTTTTCTTGCATTATTACTCCTTTCTTCGGAACAATTTGTTTATTCATGCTGTAAGTGACTTCAATCTGTACTTCTTTGACTCGTCATCACTTGAGATGGTTTGCCCCTTTCCTATTCTTTGAAATATAACTTGATGTTTGCACTGTTATGTACTCCTTTACTGTTTCCATTTAAGTCGTGAATTTCGTATGCATTATTTCTGAATGAACGGTTAATCCTAAATGGTCCTTCAAATAAATGTAGGAATTTCGCAAAGACTTTGTTCGTTACACTGGAAATTGCGGGTTTCTTTATTAATACCAGGTCGCCTTTCTTCAATTCAGGTTTGAATTTCTTATGCTGTACCCTCCTTAACCTTCTCTGTGCTTGTCTGTACAGCCTCTCGCGAACCAGTTTGTTAATTTCGTCGATATCTAAGTCAGGTTCAGCAGGTAGGTGAACAACTGCGTCCCAAGGTCTTTCAGGTTTAATACTATGATGAATGATTTTAGGTATCTGTCCGCTGGATTCATGTATTGTGTTATTCATGCTGTCTTCTATTATTCCTATTACCTCTAACCACTTCCAGTGTTGGTTTGGACAATAGATTCGACAAAATTTCGCTATTTCTTTCATGCATCTTTCAACAGGATTGGACGCTGGATGTCTCACCGAGCAAAGAATGTGTTTAATTCCTAACTCTTCCATGGTTTCTCTGAATTGAAGTGACGTAAATTGTGTCCCTCTGTCTGACAGTAATTTCTCAGGCTTTCCCATGTTAGGTAAGGTGTTTTTGATTAGACGTTGTAATACCTGCTTTGTGTTGGCGCGTTGAATTGGTTGCAACGACACATATTTAGAGAACACATCCATCACTACAACTATGTACTTGTGTCCCCTTCTGGCAGTTGGGAGTCTACCAAAGATATCTATAGCATATAGTTCTCGAGCTTTATGAGGCAATATAGCTCTGGGTTCGCGTCTTACTGTACCACTGCCATGTTTAACCTTTTGGCATATGTCGCATGTTCTCACGGTATTCCTCACCGTTCTTCGAATACCTTTCCAAGTAAATTTTTCGAGTATTACTTGTGTTACCTTTTCCACGCCACCGTGACCTGTAATTCTGTGTATGTGCCAGATTACTTCCTTGTATAACATCGAAGGTAGTACTATACGTATCCTCTTATGACCTTTACCTGATCTAGCCATTAGTATGCCTTGCTCTAAGCTGTAGATTTTCGTAATTCTCAATTTTGTTTCACTTTCACAGTTTTCATCTTCCAATTTATCTATGATTTGTTTCAACCTTTCGTCTAGACGCTGCAAGTGTACTAGGTTCTGTAGTTTCTCTAATGTTTCTTCATCGTCCGGGACCAATTCAATTCTATGAATTACTTCCTCTTTCTCCACAGGGTTACGACTTAGGGCGTCAGCAAGGATGTTTTCCTTTCCCTTACAATACTCTATTTTTATCTGGAACTGCTGCGTGAACAACATCCACCTTGTTATCCGCTCATTGGTCATTGCAGCTTTCAGTCCAAATGTTAATGCCTTATGGTCTGATCTGACCGTTATTGGGTATCCATAAATAGTTTTTCTCCATTGCTGTAAGGCGTAAATGATTGCTAATAGCTCCTGTTCTGTCGTAGTATAGTTAACCTCGTGGCTCCTTAATTTTCGGCTAGTGAATGCTAGATATATCCTTTTGGGAGGTGTTCCTTCTTCTTCTTGGTATAAACAAGCTCCGATGCCAACATTAGATGCGTCTGACTGTATTATAAATTCCTTTTCATAGTTAGGATAGCCTAATTTAATGCTTTTTGTTAACAAGGTCTTTAGTTCTTGGAATGCTCTTTCTGCCTTTTCGTCCCATTTCCACCTGTTGTTGATCTTTAACAAATCCTGCAAAGGCGCGGCGGTCTGGGTATATCCTTGACAATGGTTAGAGAAAAACTGCGCCATCCCAAGAAACTGTCTGACGTGCTTTATACGCTTCGGTCGGGGAAAATCGCATATGGCTTGGATCTTAACTGGGTTAGGCCGTACTCCTGTACCGTCTATCATGTGACCGACGAATAGGACCTCTTCTTGACAGAATTTCGATTTTGAAAGGTTGATCTTAAATCCCGTGGCTCTTAAGTTTCGAAACAACTTCTCGAGCTTGTCACAATGCTCCGTAAATGTTTTAGTTGCGAGAATTAGATCGTCCACATAGTAAGTTAAAAACTCCTTTACCTCCGGCGTTAAATTTCTGTCTAATGCTCTCACCAAAACAGCACAACTATTTCTTAATCCGAATGGGAGACGACAGTAGATATATGTCTGATTATCAAACATAAATCCTGTTAATAATCGGGATTTTTCCTCCAGAACGATGTGATGATATGAGGATGTAAAATCCATGGTTGAAAAATACCTCATGTCACGGAATTTCTGAATAATATCCTTTATTTTTGGAGTTTGATTATACTCTGGAATCAATCGACCGTTCAAAAAACGAGCGTCAAGGCACAAACGGAGTTTCCCGTTGCTTTTTACGACAATTACCAAGGGATTCAAATACGGACTTGATGTCTTCATTATAATGCCATCGTCTTCCATTTCCTTTATGATCTTCTTCACTTCTGGGAAGTGTTTCTCCGGAATTCCATAGAGTTTGCCTTTATAGGGCGTCCAATCGTTCACTATTAATTTATATTTAAAATTTGGAATCTGTCCTGGTTTATTCTTAAATAAATCCGAGTATTCCTGTAAGATTCCATGAAGTTTTGATTTTTCGCTCGTGGAAATTTTAGCATTCGCCACTGCTTCCGCTATGTTCGGCATGTCTTCTTCCTCCTCCATAGCCATTACCCTTTCTATGCTCGCAACAATGTTTTCGTCCGCCAGAGACATCTCTCCTTCCTCTAAGTGAAAGTTCGGATGTTCTTCGGATGGTACGTTTTCTTCTTCCGATACCTCCTTGTTAGCTATGATCCTAATGTTGTCATTGATCTTAATCCGTTCTTGGTTTTCCCTGGTGTGTTCGTCAGATATAGGGAACCTTATTTCTTGTTTCTCCATATCGATCGTCATTCCAGTTACCGTCATGAAGTCTATCCCTAGTATAATATTATATTTAATCTTGTTCATGACTATGAATGGATGCTCAAAGTGCCGGTTTCCAATATTTATTTCCAAATATGTTTGTATATTGCATTCCACTGTTTTATCTGGAATTATCCCTCTTATTTTAATTTTCGAAACTGGGATGGTTAATAATTTCATTCTTCTACTCATATCTTGGAATAATTCCTTCGAAAGCACACTGATGCTAGCCCCAGAATCAACTAAACAACGTACTTTCATCTCTCCAACTCTTGCTACGATAATAGGCAATTCATACTTTCTCTTTATGTGATGTACTGTCAAATCCTTCATCAGTTCTTCCGAATCGATTTCCCACGAATCCACCTGTGTTATGAAATAACTATAAATTTTGGAATCCAATGCGTTCTTTATATTCTCAACCTCACCTTCTAATTCAAAATCGGCGTTTTTTTTTTGCTTGTTATCTTTTCACTTTCTCTTCTACATTCGAATTCTCTCACGTTCGGATCGAGGATCTGTTCTTCCTGTTTCTTCCTTTTGTACCTTTGCAACTCCAGACTCTCCGCTCCCTCTACATCAGCGTTGACGTCCTGTTCTCTAATTGCTTTTTCCCACTTGACCTTTTCGTTTCGGTCCTCATTTACATCGCGTGTAGGTCTCCGATTATAAGTTTCCCTTCCTTGGTCAGCTCTCGTATTTCTTCTTCCGTAACCATATCTTCCTCTAAAATTATTTCTTCCTCTGTTTTCTCTGTACGGGTTCCTGTACCGCATGTTGGGTCTATATGCTCTATTTTCCCTATATGCTTCTTGGTTGTAGGACCCTTTCCTGCAATAGCATTTTTCTTCATCTCTCCTTCCATTCTCCTGGTTTCCCCATTGTCTCTTCCTGTTCATTTTTACTCTTTCTTCAGGGGTATTTCCATCGACGTTTTCCTGTGTGAGCACATTAACCGTTTCTTCACTGTAAGCGTTCCTAATCATTCTTTGAGGGTGTGGTGCTGTAGTCATATCGATCTGTCTGAGTGTCGTTTCCATTTGTACTGCTGTAGTTGGGTTAGCAGTAGCCAGCAACCTTTGTATATCGGAAGGAAATTGTCGTTGTATCGTCTTGATCGCTTCAAGCTCACTGGGTGGCGAATCAAGGTCTTGAAAACGATGAAACTGGAAAGCGAAATAATCACTAAACCCTGTTTGACCGTTCGTAGCATACTTGCGAGAGTACAACTCTAAGCGTAAATTCTGCTGCAATTCCGGACTCCAAAATTTCTGTAAGAACGCCGTTTTAAAGTCACTATACTCATGGAAAGTATATTTAAATGCTTGGAACCATAAGCTTGGATTAGCATCTAAATGCTTTTCCACTATTTTCAATTTCTTCTCCTCAGCGATGCCATGTTCCTTGAAGTAATCCTCCATTTCCCTAAGGAAACGTTTGGGCGAAATACTGGTGGAATTATTAAAGTGCTTCGGTCTATCATCGAAGGTTTTTATGACATTAATAATCGTAGGATAACCACTGTTTCCGTTATCCACATTTGTCTCCCCCATACTGTGGTTAGAACGTGTGGCTGGTATGGGTGTCACTTCTCTTTCATTTATTTGAAACTCCACTCCTCTGTTCCGCTCGCTACTAGACATCATAACAGTCTTTTCTGTTCCTTCCTCCCGAATTTCTTGTAACTGAGCTTGCATTTGTCTAAGCCCTTCTTCAGATTTCGTTATTCTTTGGTTTAATTCATCCTTATGTTGTTCTATTTCCTCTCTTATCTCCGTTATTCTGCTTCCAATTTGGTTTGCAGCCTGGTCGTACTTCTTTTCCAGACTTGTACTCGTGGTTAGCACGTCCTCACCTAGTTTTCCTATACTTTCCTCACATAATCTCCATTTTTCTTGGGAATCTAGGCTTAACTTTTCCATATTATCCGATAAATCCTTTATTACATTCTCCTTCAAAGATTGGAGATAGTTATTGTTTCCTGTCATCTCTCTCCTAATTTCGTTTATTTCTTCTCGCATCTCTCGGTTTTTCTCTTCCATATTTCCTCTGATTTCGGCTTTCCATTCATCTATATTGTTCTTCATCTCCTCCATCATTTCTCTATGTTTTGCTTCTTGTATCTCCCCCATTTTTCTCTCCAAATTTTCCATGAATCTCTGATATCGTTCCTCGTGTTCTTGCTTCTCTCTCTTCCTCTCTTCTTCCTGCTTCTTAACCATTTCTGCCATCTGCTTCTTATTCATTTCTTCCATCATCTTCTTCAACGTTTCTTCCTGCTTTCTCATCTCCTCCTGCCTCTCTTTCTTAGCTTCCTCGTCGCGTCTTCTAGCTTCTTCCTCGCGTTTTTCATCACGCATTCTAGCTTCTTCATCGCGCTTCCTGTTCTCTTCCAACCTCTCCTTTCTAGCTTCTTCATCGCGCTTTCTAGCTTCTTCATCGCGCTTTCTGTTCTCTTCCAACCTCTCCTTTCTAGCTTCTTCATCGCGCTTTCTAGCTTCTTCCATCATTTCCTTTATAGCCTGCAACAATCCCTGGCGCTCTTCTTTCTGTCTTCTTTCTTTCTCTTCCTGCTCTTTTTGATATTTCTCTTGTTTCTCTTCTTGGTCTTTCCGATACTGTTCTTGTTCTTCTCGTTGTTCCCTTTGATACTCCTCAAATTGAGCTTTCAAATGGCTTAACGTCGTCATATCGATATTCAATTAGTATTCTAAATTCTAAAAATCCTAATAAACTCTATGGTTTTACCTAAATTCTCCACAACTCAAGTTTTCCGACAATGTCTCTCCCACTACTCCAATCAACAATATATATATTCAGCAAATACACAGGCAGGCTTCACTACTTGGATCCAATTCAGCTCACGATGTTGACCCAATCACACTAGGAAATATGAGGTACTTGTTCATGTACTTATGACTCCAATTCTTAACTGAAAATAACTCAAACAACCTCTTACAATCTATCTCTTACATCTAAGTTACATCTAAATAAATTGACATATTAGCAATAATCTATCCTTCTTTCCTATTTCTGACTGCTATCAGCCATTTGCTGCTATCCTCTTCAGAGCAACCATCCATTTCTTCTTTCTCCTGTTCCATTATCTATACTGGGCATCTACTTGTTCTCACAGTCTAATATCTTGCTGTGTCCACTTCGATCCCATAAGATTATAACGCCTAACAGTCCAGTAAAGAAATTACCGTACAACATCTTCATTTCCATGCAATCAATCTGCTGTTACCATCAATAATTCCTCATCCATAAGTTTCTAAAATATCTCCTTCGTCTTACCCACTTCTCTTGAGTAAATTCTCCCATTTTACTCTAATATTGCACCGAAGACCCGTTATTCGACTATCATCTCTGTCATCTTCTTACTAGGTTTCCCGATGTTTTCCTCATTCTTATTGTTACATATGGGAATCGACCTCTTCACAGTTCTGTGCCGTATTCTTTCTCTTGACTTCCCACGACGACTTTCTCTTGAATTTCCACATACATGAGTATCTCAAAAAGAAATTCTGTTTGGTTTGCAACCAACAGTTCCCATGGCGTTTTCCTCCATTCGCATCACGTTGAGGCGCCATTTTCTATGGCGACCAACGGTTCTTGACCACGGTGTCTTTCTCGAATTGCCACACGTATGGGCGACATTTTCTACTTGCGCCGTTCCCGCGTCCAGGCAAGGACACAAGAGATCCAGACTAGCTCTAACTTCAATAAATCAGGTGACTGAGTTCTACGGGTGTGAGTTCCGCAACGGAAAAACGACCAGGTCAAACAACGGTATTCCCTAACTAACGCAGAAAGACGTCTCTTACTCGTATTTAGCTAGGTACCATTCTCATTAATTCTTAAGAAAATCGTCGTCGATCGTTACTACTACAATCTTATAACTAAGCCTTATGCTAAGAACACAGAGAAAGAGTTTTTAGGTTTCACAATTCAAAATTTATTTAAATATTAAATCAGATATTCAAGCAATTAGTTCAAAATTTTATTAATGAAGTAGCCTTAGTATTGACTGATTCATCGTCGACCTAGTAATCCATATCCGTCGATAACGTTGGAAAAATCACGTCTTTTCACTTCACCCTAAGTGATTGAATGTCTTCTCAGCTTAAATAGCTTCCTCTCTTAGTACTCATTCTTCTCCGAAATCATCAATTAATATTGTAAACGACATGACACATGTGGGAAGATTCTTAAAAATAAACTGCCCTATCCTTCTCTTTCAATTCACCTAGCGAGTTGGGTGATGATTAAATAAATTAAATTGGATACAGCTACTAGTATTTACAAGTGCCTTCTTGGCAAGAAAATAAAACATGAAAATTATTTACATTAAAAATATAGGATGCATCCACAGAAAAGAAAAGAAAACTCCTATCAACTATTATTTATAGTCCTTCTAGTTGTATTATTTTGAGAAATAAAGAAACACATGTTGACTTTCTGAGCCATTCTTCAGTCAAGAAATGGAGTTCTATTTGTTTAAATCAACCGTCCTTGGACATCGCATCAGATTATGTTCACTAACACTTGATATTTATTCTAAAAACTATCACAGTACTTAAAATTCAACTGACTGATTGACTGTCCGTAGCTTTAAGACTATCTATGAAGATATTCTAAACTCTTCTTGCGTTGTTCTGACAAGTACACACATATACGTTTTACGTCTTAAATATTGCTCTCTGCCTATTTTGTTGCTTTTTTTTAGACACTCATATTTCCTTATGTTACACATCATGAGCTAAGCTACGTCCATTGTAAGTCGTAATCATCCAATAAGTAACATCTTCGCAAGATTTAATTCATGAATTTAAGGTAATATGACCTTATCTTATTGACATAGACTAGGTGCGTACGAAATGGCAAGAAACGTCATCACTCTGGTTCTACAAGGTTATAATAACACATGCTACCAACGGAAAATCTACTTAATCGGATGACAATATCTCCAGCTAAAAGAAAATGATTCACCTTCGAAACCCTAGGTCACCAGTGATCGGCCTATAGATTGAAATTCATACAGAAATGTAATCATTCAGTGAGTTCTCGAGATCTTCCTAAGCGAATCAGTGAAGGCTCCAAACTATCCAGAATAAACATTTGCTGCTCCAAGTAACTTAATATGGATAAAAGAAACATTGCACTCGACGTCCTGAGATCATGTCCTGAGCTAGATAAAATGCGTAGGCTAAAAATCATTGCGTGGAATTGGCGAGAAATCAGTGATCTTCTCAATTATAACATTTGAAATCACGAGACCTTATTTCATGCAACTATGACTCTCTCTCGAAGAAACAATAACTACAACCATTATACATCATCAACAACTCTATATCATATTCATGACGCGATAATTATTACTCTTATTTCATATAACCACACTATCACTTTATCATGTAATTCATTACCTTGGCTTGCACATGAACGTGCCGCGACATTACAAAAATGCCTACTTTATTTGCTACAGTCATAGTACCAAATTTAACGTAACTTGGAATAGTCTACTGCCATTCCCTCATAACACAAATCCTATGCATGATCTCGTACAATTTGACGTTGCTTAAGTTTATGACACGCAGATATAAATGCCTACTTCATTCTTACACATCACTGGTAATAATAATAATAATAATCTTAGCGATCTCTTCACGCATGTCTCTAGAAAACATTACGAACGAACATCACTTGGTGACCACGCCTACAAATGGAATTGACGTTTCGTACGGATGAGTACCTACTTCCAATCAATTTAGCTAGATGTTTGTTTACGCACTGTGTTCGCACCAATAAATATTACTAAGCAAAATAAAGAAAACAATATCTTCTTACTTACTAAAACGACTTGGATATTGGACTTAACTTTGCTCAAGATGGTCTCGGCGTTTCCTCCTCTCCGGTCATCTGAGACTATGAACTGGTCATTTGGTTCCTCCACAAGTGGTTGGGTACATCGTGGCTTCTCATCATCGCTCACTGGTCATCCGGGATAGCCAACATCGTCTCGCCTCGTCAGGATCCAAGCAGCATCGCCTTGCTTCCTTACAGACCCATGATGAAGACTCGTGCGTATGGAACAGAACAATGATAGAATGTTTGACTCATTGCTGACATTTTTCAAGTACTATAGCTCTTGCGTTGCTCAGATTGTACAGGTTTTTACTGGAAAACAGTTAGATCAATAAATAGTCCAGAATTGTCTAAGACTTATATTCAGTATATTGTGATTCGAAAATAAATTTCTTTTCGCCGTCTTTTATCAGCTTAAATGCATTTAATTTACTGGTCCGTAAGTGTCTTTCAATGTTAACCGGTGTCGGGCAAATTTCATCAAGGGCTTGCGTCACTGCGTGACGTAGTTCCACAGTAGTATATCTTATCTTATCTCTTATTGTTTCTCGTATTAAATCTCTCGCGCGGCGTTTAAATCTTGATCTCTGCCAAATAGAGTGTAGTCGGGAACTAATCTTCGTTTCCAAATCTCCAATATATCGCTCCGCTGAATAATTCCTTTAAAATTGAGTTTTGCGTCCTGTTAATACACCGAAGTCAGTTTTGATAGTCAAAGATGAGCATCTTTTTTCTTAAATAATGGTTTCAAATAATGTCCATCTGTCATTTTTTTCTGCGCCTTCTAAACGCGGCTATTACTGTAACCGACTGACGAAAAGACTTATAATTTGGCCTGTACTGACGTAAAATGTATTTTATTCGAGATTTTGACCGCAGAGACTCCATCTTTGTTGCTCTAGCTCTTATAAAGAATTGTGAAACGGCACAGTATATAATTTATTATTACCTGTAAATATGATGTAATGTTGTGCAACACAGGGTTAGTTTCCAGAACAACGCACCTTGTCACTATTGGTTTATCGATTGTTCGATCCATTTATACATAGGTTATTGGAGACACGAGAAATTACGAGAAACATATTGTGTCATACTTTTCTAGAAGCCTGGCCAGGCAATGTATATAAAGAGGCTGTCTTGGAAGTTGGAGTTGAGTTGTTAGCGAGAGTTGCTAGTGAAATCGTGAACTCATGTTGTGATTTTGTTGTGTTAGTAGTTGGTTGGCATGCTAATGTTGCAGTCTTCTTCTTCTCTTCTTCCTCGTAGAAGTTTTTGTTCAAAATGGTGGATTATTAATGTTTAGGCCTATATAATGTGTAAATAAACGGGTGTACACAATTGACAGCATCGCGTGTGTGCGACTTGTAGTTTCAACAACACGACTGGGTGAATTTTTAATGAACAATTAAGAATTATTGCCTTATTTTTTGAGTGATATATACAATGTGTAGGCTACAATTTCATTTCTTATTCTCTATGATGTTAATGCTTTCTGCCACTAAATTCAATAACAATTCTTCTCTTCGAACGTCATGTTAGGCTTCTTGCTTCGTTTCTGGTTAATAGTGGGCAAAATTTATGATCAGTTATTTGCAAAAAAAAAAAAAAAAAAGCAGAATGTAATTAAAAACTTGTTTAAATTTCGTTAGTGGCGGCAGTAAGTAGTCATTTGTTTTTCGTGCGTCAATATGAAAACTGTAAGGTTCAGATTCAAACTGAAACGAAAACTTAGTTTTGGTGAAGCAAAATAATAAATTCTGTGGTGAATACAGAAGCGAGCGTTATCCGAGATAATTATATTATCCGACGTTTGGAAATCTAGGATAACAACAAAAGTAACTGACAGGCCTAAGTGATAAATAAAGTTTTCGCAATACAGCAGTGTTTAACTCTAAACATCGTCTAAATACCGTTTCTGTAATTGACCCCTAGTATTTACAGTGTACGGTGTCTTCTTGCATGGTCTAGAAAAAATTGTTACGATTATTGACCTGTCTCAGTCTCATCCTTGGCTTTGACGATATGAAAGTGATTAAGGTATGAGCCATTTCCTGTTATGAATGGTTTCAAAATGTTGCTCATGGGGTCGCTTGGTACATACATTTCAGTAGATGTGGAAAACCGATACAGTATGTATAAGATTCTGGGTTTGCGAGGAAACCAACGGGAAACTACCTCACACCTTATTTCTATTGTACGCCTCTTCAGTGATGTCTAGGCCATCTAATTCAAACTGTTGAGTATCCAAACAGCCTTCGAGATGAATACTCTACGTACAGAGTGACTAATTACATCCTGCTCTTCCTCCAGCCATCGCTCGCGATAAACCCATTCAAATGCTGAGGACACTCAATTATATTTTTACTTGTCTTCCCTGCCGACTTCGCAGCACTAGTCGTACAGAACTTGAACCATATTCTTTGTCATCTTCAGTAACCTCAAGAGTTTGAGTAGGAATAATAACATTCTTTTAAAAACGTCGAATCTCACACGATCTAGTATATTAATACTGCTATGGTGTTGAACAAGTCTCCGGTGTAATTAGCGACTGAGGCAAGATAAAAACCGAGGAAGTAGCTACGTTTGTTCGTGTTGGCCACATGACGTAATGTGAGGGCAGAAAAGGTGGTCAGTGAAGGCTCTTCTTCCGGGCCAGTTTGTGCTAATGGATCCTTAACGACCTGCCCAAAATACTTTCCCTCCTAGCGAGTTATTAATGTCAGACGTGATTCGTGTACACAGTATCCTGTATTGTTTGCAATATCCGTACCCAAACTTTTCCTGCCTATTGCTTCCTTAGTTGTAGTTCTAAATCGGGTGAAAACAAAACCATTACTATTATAGGCTTTGAGGTCACTCGAATAGTTGGGGGCGAAATTTTTTTCTATTCTTTACCTTGACATAAATTGGAGCGGTCTAATTGTACTTTTATATTCACCTTATACTCATTTTAGTAGGCTGATCGAACCCCGGGGTCAAGTAAATTTCTGCAGTATTGTTTGTAAATTTGTTGACTTCCTAACATGGAAACAAACCCACTTCCTTCCCGGTGAAATAATCACGCCTTTGCTGAGTCCGCTAAGCAGCTTCTTATGGAGATTTGATATGTACTATTTTTTTCCATGATAAATTGCCTGATAAATTTCCCTGTATGACTGTATTACTGTATGACTTAAATCTGTACAACTAGAACTTTGTGAGAAATGTAAGTTTGATTCTTGCATCCATTGTAAGTTCACTGAACAAGAATTAAATGATACTTAGGATTCTAAATAACTTTATGATTTGTTTACTGCATTTTCGAAGGGGAGAAAAATAATATGAATGCGTCTACGTCTTATAATGAGATACTCTTGGCTAAGAGGTTTGTTTGGTGGCATCTCTTAGTAACTTCAAAGTATTGATGAAAATTAAGTAGTATAAATTCAGTAGTTTGTGAGATATATGTGAATATTACATTGAAAATGTTCAATGCCGAAAAGTGCGGTCAAATTAATTAATAATAAATATACAATGAAGCACTGCATTGGAAACCAAGAACTATTGTCAAGGCAGCCACATTTGTTACGTCAATGCTACAGAGGTAAATGATGTTGTCTCAATAAATTAGTGAAAATTGTAACATTTACTAGACTATTGGTAGGTTTTGGAAATACAGAAGTTTCCAGAAAACCATGCGAAAATAGAGCAATAAAACCATAACTTATTAAACATTAACAACTTGATTCAGGAACAAATATTTTTACGAATGATGCACCAATTTAATCATGAAATTCTAAATTATTTTTGTATGAAAATATAAAAGAAATAACATTTTCTAAGGTTCTAAGTATCGTTAATCCTTGTAATAGCAAGGTTTGTTTGCTATGCAATACTGCTCTGAGGAATGTGTTAGCCCCTGAGGCACTAAGCAGCCTGTTAAGCGCATTTGACATTTCTTGTCTTTTCCACTGCTTTCTCACCGCATTGTTCGCTATTCAAAAAATACAGTTTATATAGTCTTTTGGAAGCGGAAAGTTATTTTCCTCTGGTTCGTATTCGTCCCATCGTTTTGATTACGATATCAGTGGTTTCGTGGAATTAAGTTTCATAGCTTCTTCATTCTGCTACAGCAATTATCATGAACGGAATGTGTTCTGGCATAACTATGTCTTATGGGTGGGGGTCATCTGAAAATTTGCGTTACGGAAGTTAACGTGACGGAAGTGTAACCGTGCAGGCTGTGGTGTAAGGAATGGATGGATCGCCAGACAATGTTACCTAGCAACCGAACTGCCATTTGGAGCAGCGCGTTGTCACCTACGAATTTTTGACGTTATTGTGGTTTCGCTAGAGTGATTTTAGTAGAATACGGCATGGATGAAAGGAATGTTTTGCCTGTACGGTGTGGGTAGGGCCTAAGCATTAACGGATGAAGGAAAATGAAAATATGTATAGTTTTCTGCGCTGGTATGGGAACTTCAGTAAACAATGTAGCCAAGAACGAAGTATATGGCAGAAGAATTGGTTAACTGAACAAGATAGCTATTGTAAACTGTCTTAACTGAGAAAACTGAAAGAAAACAAGCTGCATGATTTCAAGAATATTATTTACAAACGAATGTAGAGACATTTCCTGAAAGGAACTCTCATTGACAGGATATTTGGAACAAACTCGTGATCAGGTATCGGGTCCGCCTTACGGTAGAATTGTACTAGAGCATGGATGACACGTGAACACCACTTCTGTAGCACATCTGACAAGATTGGCATATTTAAATGTTTTTAACATGTAATAAATAGGTCGAAAATCTAGCAACATAGCATATTTTAACATTACGATTTAATAAAGATGCATATCTCAGTTAAATCTATAGCCATGTATTTAGCAAATTTATTAGGTTAAAACAAAAATATGCCTTATTATTAAAATTTACATGTTTTTGTAAATATTCCAAGTGGTATTTGCGAAATAAAATCATGAAACATTAAATAAAATGTAATGCAATCTAATTACCTAAATGAAGTCAAATACGTGTTTGCATGGTGATTTTAAAGGAAAATAACCAGTGGCACACCAGACAGTAAAGAGGTAATAAACAAGACCTCAATTGACACATTATTCGGCAAAGGTTTGGCATCCCTGATCTAGAGCATGTAGATGAGGCAATGAGAGAGCCCCGCGCTCATTGAGCTAACGGCATGAGCGCTGTAAGAGCAGAGAGCAGCTCTAATAGTTTGTGCTGTAAAGATAAGATGGCGATATGCTGGGCCAAGGCGCAAGCATTGCCATAACATTGCACCTGGCTGGGTATAATTATGATTAAGTATTACAGGTCGTTCATCGACTGCATTGAGAATGGTGTTACAAACATTGTTAATACTTCAGTCAATTTCATACTGCCAAAGCGAAGGTTGAGACCGAGACAGAAAAATAAATGTAACAAACATGTCACAGTGCACTCTGTACACAGTATCTCTCTAGAGATGGAATTAGTCAGGCCTGCCAATGTACGGCGAGTGACAAAAAAAAAAAGTAGGTGTTTCCTCTGTCCGGACCAGTGACTATTTTTCGGTGCAATATCGCATGGAGAATACGACGGCGTCACCCAAGTTGCATCGAAAAGTGAGAGAGTGCGACACTAAGGCACTGAATAAAATAACGTTCACCGTATTATACACTACTTCTGTACTACACAATAATAATAATAATAATAATAATAATAATAATAATAATCGTATCGCCTCAGCTACCCCGTGCAAACATTTCAATTTCCGGGCGAATTGGCCATGCGGTTAGAGGCGCGCGGCTGTGAGCTTCCATCCGGGAGATGGTACGTTCGAATCCCACTGTCAGCAGCCCTGAAGATGGTTTTCCGTAGTTTCCAATTTTCACACCAGGCAAATGCTGGGGCTGTACCTTAATTAAGGCCACGGCCACTTCCTTCCAACTCCAAGGCCTTTCCCATCCGCCAGGTGCAGGTCCTTTAATTTGACTCCGGTAGGCGACCTGCGCATCGTGATGAGAATGAAGACAACACATACACCCAGCCCCCGTGTCAGTGAAATTAACCAATTATGGTTAAAATTCCCGACTCTACCGGGAATCGAGCCTGGAACTTCTGTGACCAAAGGCCAGCACGCTAACCATTTAGCCATGGAGCCAGACGTTATTGGAAATATATATTTATATACAGAATGTAAAGCTGAGAAAACTTTTTGACAGATATGTAAGATATGTGCAGACCAAGTCATGCGTTCGTCCATGATAACGCCGAGATTCTTCACTTGTGATACCGTACAAAAAGGAATTGGAACACCCTCAAGGATTACTCTCGGCAACGGACGTTTACTTATACTTGTCATTTGTGTTTGATGGCCAAGAAAGATTACTTGCGACTTTGAAGGGTTCAATTTCAAGGCCATATATAGCAGACTAATCACTAACAGCCTGTAAGTCAATACGTCGATATTTTCCTGAAGGTCTCATGCTGTATAGGCTGTGTAGAGTTAAAGGTCATCAGCGTACATACAGTGTTTGCAGTGTCTTAAATTCTATGATATGTCATTCACAAAAAGTGCGAAAAGAAGATGACTAAGTACAATGCCTTGAGGGACGCCTCCGTTCACATGGCGCCACGAGGAAACGATTCCAATCTAAGAAAGCAGTTTCTGGTCATTGCCACCTCGTTCATTTTAATATTGGTAATCATTCTATTAAGAAGCTATGCCAGAAATAAATTTTCCTGCTTGTTTTATAGTTAATGTGTTAAATTCAATGTCATCCATAAAGTAGGAAATAATGAGATATTGATTATTTTTTATCTCAGTTTTGACAGTTTTCAAGTAGTTACTGTCTTTTTCTTTAGTGTGGTAGCGTTGTGGCGTGTATAATGATCAGCGCGCCAGAGGAAAGAATGCCACGACATTCCACCCGCCCCTCGCATTCTGTCATGGCGATACCCACTAATACACAGGGTTTTTCACATGATTCGGAACGGGCGACGATTTCCCTGAAAACAAAGCAACTAGCTTTACGTCGCACCGCCACAGATAGGTCTTATAGCGTCGATGGGATAGGAACAATCTAGGAGTGGGAAGGAAGTGTCTGTGGCCTTAATTAAGGAACAGCGCCAGCATTTGTCTGGTGTGCAAATGGGAGACTACGGAAAACCATCTTCAGGCTGCCGACAGTGGGGTTCAAACCCACTATCTCCCGAGTGCAAGCTCACAGTTGCGCGCCCCTAACCGCACGGCCATTTCCCTCGGTATTCTACAGAAGAAAGAACGTGTAGTGTGTGGCTGGCTATTGAGGAAAAGGCTCAACGGATAGGATGCAAATTTATTTATTCAGGAAAGAGAAAAATTCATTTTACACTGTGACAAACGTTTGAATAAGCTCAGGCATTATGTGGAAAAATTAATTTGTTGAGTTGGAAATGGAACAGTGCTTCTCACCTGCAACCATCTTTACCGTTCACCTATTGCCCTCATAATACACTGCAGTAACGGTAACACGGGGCTGCTCTCTATCCTGCTGTATGGAGTCAGCAGATGAAGACGCCTGACAGAGCAGGTGAGGTCATAAAGATGTCGGAAAGCGGTGATTTATCAACCAGTGCTGGCTGGCCGCAAAAAATAACTGGGGGGCAAATGAGAAATCGATTAGAGGAGGCTTTCCGTAAGGCTGGAGAGAGTGCAGTGGCAAGAAGTAATCATTAAGGTCACTTTGATGTTGTCCCCTGATATTGACTTGTAGCTGCTCGTCCTTGTCTACTTAAACTCTCATTTTTCGCAGTGTCCCTCTCTCTCTCTCTTCATTGCTGGTAGAGTCAAAAGTGGACTTGCAACTGTACTTTTTTTATTGGCAAGATAATGTTCAGGAGACATTTAGTCATCTTTATAATCCAGAGGATATGAAACAAAACTACATAAATCATCCACACAGTATATCAATACTTTGAGATAATGCAAATGAAAACCTGCAACCTGTTTTCCAGTCATTGACCGGGTCAGGGAAGGAATGAATGAATCATATATAGGCTATTAGTACGATGAGGTCGCCACTCCCAAAGTGATTTATTAATGACTGATAGATGCTATGAAATGAGAATGGAGAGTGTTGCTGGAATGAAAGATGACAGGAAAAACCGGAGTACCCGGAGAAAAACCTGTCCCGCCTCCGCTTTGTCTAGCACAAATCTCACATGGAGTGACCAGCATTTGAACTACGGAACCCAGCAGTGAGAGTCCAGCGCGCTGCCGCCTGAGCCACGAAGCTTCTGAGATAATAATAACAATAATAATTATTATTATTATTATTATTTCTTTGAATAATTTACTTTTGAGTCTAATATTATCCATCTTTAAAATGTGTCTAAAACATTTTAAACGTCTCCTGCGTACTGTGTTGATGAACCTATCTGTGTGGCTATAGAGGTCTGCAGTTCGCCTTTTGATCCAAATTTCATTTTCTTGTATTCCTAAGCATTTTACGTTCTTGTTTTACAATATCTGCCATTTTAGAATGACCTTCTAAACTTAAGGTTTCTGATGCATTTAGAGCTTCCGGTAGGAGAACTGTTTTGTAATGTTTCAATTTAGCATTGCGTGACATTACTAGTTTATTCTAGTGATGCTGTGTTAGTATAAATTCCCTCTGAAGTTTTGAGGCGCTTTTCATATTGCCCAAACTGTCTAATCTCGAAGGAGGAATTATTTCTCCAAAGTATTTTAAAATAGATGCCTGTGAAATTTTTCCATATGCCGTTTCAATGTTATATTTCTTGCACTTTTGCTGAAAATTCTGCATATACTTGGTTTTCTCATCACCATCATCATCATCATCATCATCTGTTTACCCTCCAGGGTCGGCTTTTCCCTCGGACACAGCGAGGGATCCCACCTCTACCGCCTCAAGGGCAGTGTCCTGGAGCTTCAGACTCTTGGTCGGGGATACAACTTGGGAGAATGGCCAGTACCTCGCCCAGGCGGCCTCACCTGCTATCCTGAACAGGGGCCTTGTGGTGGGATGGCAAGATTGGAACGGATAGGCAAGGAAGAGGGAAGGAAGCTGCCGTGGCCTTATGTTAGGTACCATCCCGGCATTCGCCTGGAGGAGAAATGGGAAACCACAGAAAACCACTTCCAGGATGGCTGAGGTGGGAATCGAACCCGGGCCTCCGGGGGTGGCAGCTAATCACGCTAACCACGACACCACAGAGGCGGACCTTGGTTTTCTCAAGTGATATTATTATTTCATTCATTCATGTCGTATTGGCCAACTTTGGACCACGTCATTTTAACTGGCTACTTCTGACTTTGATGTCTGCCCAGTACTTCCGTATGCGTTCTCGGTGTTGTTCTTTCCTTTCCTGCATCCATGCATTTCCTGTTTTTAATTTTGGCTTGTCTCGTAAGCCCTGGGACGTTTGAAGTTTCTTCTTAAGTGAGACATGCCCTCTTCTTCAAATTCTCTATAGTTCTCTTCTACTGAAAGAAGGTACTGATGCGGTTGGTCAGCCTTCTTTGGTGTATTCGTGTCACATGCCAATAAAAGGTAATTCTTCTTTCCCGGGTGGTATCGGTAATCTTCTCTACTCCGAGCTGAGTGGCTCTTACGGTTGAGGCGCTGGCCTTCTGAACCTAACTTGGCAGGTTCGATCCTCGCTCAGCCCGGTGGTGTTTGAAGGTGCCCAAATACCGCAAACTCGTGTTGGTAGATTTACTGGCACGTAAAAGAACTCCTGCGGGACTAAATTTTGGCAGCTCAGCGTCTCCGGAAACCGTAAAAGTAGTTACTGGGACGTAAAGCCATTATTATTATTATTATTATTATTATTATTATTATTATTATTATTATTATTATTATTAATCTTCTCTGCGTGGGTGTATAGTTCGTCTTTATGCAGTATTCTGTACTCCTTCTTGTCTTTAACGAGACCTAAGATCTTTCTCTCAAAATCTTCCTTTTTTGCTTCCAGCTTCTCGATCAGGCATTTTTTCGTTCATTGCAAGACATTCTGAAGCGTATAATACGTCTGGACGGATGACACTGCTGTAATGCCTCAGCTTTTCTTCGAAAGATTGGACCATTTGTTATAGACGCCCTTGATCAAATAGTACGCCATTTCCATTCTTTTCATCCGTAATGTAAAGGTTTCTTTCTCTGATAAGTTTGGTGGTATAAGTTCTCCCAGATACTTGAACTTATCTACTCGGTATAATTTTGTCTTGTCCCACTGTGGGTTCTCTGGGTGCCAGCTTGATATTAGTTACAAAATTTATTTTCTCAAAAGATATCTGCAGACCTGCCTTCGCTGCTTGTGTTTTAAGCTGTAAAACCTATTCCGTGGCTGTGTATAAGGAGTCGACAAAAATTGCAAGATCATCTGCAAAGGCTAGGCAATCAACATCAATGTTTTGGCTTTTGCATCCTAGCCTGACTCCAATTTGAACTCCTTGATTATTCAGTTCCTTCTTTCTTTCTTTCTTTCTTTCTTTCTTTCTTTCTTTCTTTCTTTGCTACACCCAATTAAAGAGCACTTTCGATCTTGTTAGCTTGTTCTGACGTCTTCTTCTTCTTCTCCTCCTTCTTCTTCTTCTACTACTACACATTTTTACAGTGATATATCTAGGTTTTTCCACGAATGTGTGATTCGCAACCAAAATTTAAAATATTTTACGATTGTGTATGGTGTCGTCTGTAGCGTTTATTTCTTGTAAATCCTGCTTAATTTCTTCCAATAAATTGATCTTGATCTCATTTGAATTGATTATAGTTAATAGTTTTTTTAGTAAATCTACTATTGTCCAATCCACAGACGTGAGCATAGAATTACAACTGTCTCCTACGTACGGTGTCAGTAAATTATTATTATTATTATTATTATTATTATTATTATTATTATTATTATTATTATTATTATTATTATTATTATTATTATTATTATTATCCTAAGTTTACGGTTTTTGAAGACGCCGTTGTTCTGTAAATTTGTTTCGTAGTTCTCTTCACCTTCAAATACCACCGAACTGTTCTCGGGATGAAACTGCCAACTTAAGCGTGTACCCTTATTATAGGTCTTAAGGAGTTTAAGATCATTAAGGGCTCGAAATAGAACTATGGGGATGAAGTTATATGATTTCTAGACAAGGGAAGGAAGCCATATTGACATAAAGATAATAAGTAATAATGTTATTGGCTTTACGTCTCACTAAGAAATTTTACTGTTTTCGAAGACGTCGAGCTGCCGGAATTTAGTCCCGCAGAAGTTCTTTTACGTGTCAGTAAATCTACCGACACGAGGCTGACGTATTTGAGCGTCTTCAAATACAACTGGACTGAGCCAGGAGCGAACCTACAAAGTTGGGGTAAGAAGGATAGCGCCTCAACCGTCTGAGCCTCTCAGCCTGGCACATAAAAGAAAAGAAACATCCATTTGTCGCCAAACTTCCAGCAGCATGCCTTCTTTCGAAAACATTGAGTCTCTGTGTACATGAAAGGGAATGAAAGTGAGTTTAAGTGTTGTCGAGTGAATGAATTACTGTATGAGTGTAAATACGTGAATAATACTAGCTTACTGGGTCTGTGAAGCAGTTATACATGTGACTTCCCCTTTTTCACTATACCATCCATAAAATCTGTATGAGCTCTGGTAAATCAATAATAATAATAATAATAATAATAATAATAATAATAATAATAATAATAATAATAATAATAATAATAATAATAATAATAATAACAACCTGGTCTGGGTTTAGCGTCTCTATGCATCTTAGACATCGGCCTACAGTGTATACCGTAAACATGATCGATGCACCGTTACATATACCGTGTGAAATCGTATAGTAGCTGGAATAATTTTATAGCAGATTCTCCGTACCAGATAGTTCTTGGTGAATATTCATCAAGAGCTTGTTGACTCCTGTTTACACTCCTCATCAATTGCCTGTGTGGGACTGCTAGTGTGTGTAATGTCTTGTAGCAGAGCAAATCTCTAACTGGGCACCCCTGCCTCTTTCAGCACAGCCACATCATGAAATATTCAGCGTCAATTTCCCACCTCGCCACGCATCTTACCAGGCGGGGCCAAATAAAGTGAATCACTAAACTGGGGATCTCATTTCGAGTTATGAGGAAGTGAAGCACAGACTACAATCCTTGGTTTGATCCCAGCAGACAGCATGGGTCGTTTATTAACTTCTAATACTCTAAAACGTAGAGGAGAATACACTACCGTCGTTTCTTGCTGATATTCGATCACGATTGCAGAGTTCTAAGTACAGTATGTAGGCCTAATAGTTAGATTTTTGCTTTACCTGTCGAAGGAAGTTTTAAATGATGTGTTAAAAGGTGGGGGGAGGGTGCGGGGGGGGGAGGGGGGTAACCGATCAGGGGTCAAAAATTCAAAACTTTGAAAATTATATTTTCTGAGTAATTGCTTTATATTGTGTGAAACCGGGCGAGTTGGCCGTGCGCGTAGAGGCGCGCGGCTGCGAGCTTGCATCCGGGAGATAGTAGGTTCGAATCCCACTATCGGCAGCCCTGAAGATGGTTTTCCGTGGTTTCCCATTTTCACACCAGGCAAATGCTGGGGCTGTACCTTAATTAAGGCCACGGCCGCTTCCTTCCAACTCCTAGGCCTTTCCTATCCTATCGTCGCCATAAGACCTATCTGTGTCGGTGCGACGTAAAGCCCCTAGCAAAAAAAAAAAAAATATTGTGTGAAATTTCAAACATTGAAGCTCAGGGGTAGTATTTTAAAAAATACATTATATTTGTTGCTGCGTTAATAGGGACATGCCCTTAGCAACTTCAAGCTGTGTTAGGACCCATCAGGGGTGAAATTTCGAAATTTTTAACATAATTTTTCCTGAATACCATTGGTCTCTTTATTAGGCCCTAATAATAGTAATAATAATATGCATTATTATATATTAATATAATATGAATGGAGCCTCCGTGGCTCAGACGGCAGCGCGTCACCTCTCACCGCTGGATACCGTGGTTCAAATCCCGGTCTTCCATGTAAGATTTGTGCTGGACAAAGCGGAGGCGGGACAGGTTTTTCTCCGGGTATTCCGGTTTTCCCTGTCATCTTTCAATCCAGCAACACTCTCAGAAGGCTATCGCTTCAACCGCCTGAGTCACTTAGCCTGGCTGTTTTCTTTACATTCTGTGGAAAATTTCAACCTTGTAGCTCAACGAAAATTACTTTTGACAGTTTGCCTGATATTTGTTGTTGTGTTAATAGGACCGCGTGCCATTACCATCTTTAAGCGGGACATCCTAAGCTTTCTCCCCCTGTGGGTAGGGGAGAGGTAGAATTTATATTGAACCTTGATCGGAATTCTTCGAAGAATTTAGGAATTGTGCCTCTCGCACCGATCATGAGGCCTTTAACCTCGGTGTTATCCAGTCCGTATTCACGTCGGTAGAAGGGGATAGTTGGTTCGTGCTACTACTACTACTACTACTACTACTATTTTTCCTATACCTTGTGGGGTCGCGGGTGCGAACTGTGTCATGCATGTTGATGTTGGCTCAGTTTTACGGCCAGATACCCTTCCTGACTCCAACCCTATAATGAGGGATGAGTCCGACTCGTTGGCTGAACGGTCAGCGTATTGGCCTTCGATTCAGAGGGTCCCGGGTTCGATTCCCGACCGGGTTGGGGATTTTAACCTTCATTGGTTAATTCCAGTAGCCCGGGGACTGGGTTTTTGTGCTGTCCCCAACATTCCTGCAACTCACACACCACACATAACACTATCCTCCACCACCATAACACGCAGTTACCTACACATGGCAGATGCCGCCCACCCTCATTGGAGGGTCTGTCTTACAAGGGCTGCACTCGGCTAGAAATAGTCGCACGGAATTATTATTATGAGGGATGTAATCACTATTGCGTGTTTCTGCGGTGATTGGTAGTGTGGTATTCTTTCTGAATATAAAGAGGGGCGTGTTGGGACAAACACAAACAACCAGTCCCCGAGCCAGATTCATCTACCTGAGCTACAGCATGCCACCAAATGACGGTCCAAGTACTGTTTTGGATCTCAGTCATTATTACTGCGACGGCCCCTTTAACTTATATTTGCATGCTGGCAGTGACTTAGATGGATGTAAGTATTGGTCCTCCTAAAGCAATTCGCCTAAAGCATTTCGCATACACAGTACCGGTCAAAAAATCATGAAATGTCATCTAGATCCTAACATTGTGACACGACCTCTGTAATGTTTTAATGGGCTCTTACATCTAATAGGACATACGCCGCCTGATTTCATTGAGTTAGGCCAAGTATTGTAGAAGTTATGATTTTTAACTGTCTGCGATCCGTACCAGTAGTCGGACCGTCATTTGGTGGCCTGTTGTAGCTCAGGTGGATGCTTACAGGTTCATCTCAGATATCGACTCCAGGGTCAACAGAAAAGCGGAGTCGACAGAGAAAAGCTTTCAGCCATGTTTGTGCAGGCCCCGTCATTTCCATAACCAGTAATGGTGCTGTTTACCTGGACTTTTGTTTATGGAAACTGCTATTGACCGCGCAGTTGAACTAACATTATTCAATCTCTTGTGGTGCGTGCGGTCTTCATAGCTGCGGGGTACATTGTGAGCCATCTGGGACAGAAGTACAGCTCATATGTACTGTATCAACATTTCTGGACCCACAAGTTATCGGAGATTACACATTATAAAATATACGGGAATGAAATAGTCACTCGCTTCACAAAAGGCAACCGTCGTTCGAATGCTGGTCGATGCAAGTGGATTGTTTGAAATTAAATGCCACGTCTTTGAGGTTCGGATTCCATGGTAAGTTCAACTAAACTCTAAGTCTGAGAGTACTTGTGTTGCCTATATCTACCTTCTATATATATAAAATTGGATGTTGGTATCTGATTGGTAGTTCAGCACTAAGGGGTAAAAAATAAAATAGGGGAAGATAAGCAAACCGCAAGACAAGTCCGATCACCGGGTTGCCTACCCAACAGTATATGAAGATTATGATGTGTTCCTTAAAACTTATTTCTGCTTTTGTCAAATACTGTGGGGGCAGGGCACCCCTCCCAGCCCAAGGGGAGAGGATGAAATGTAAAAGTAATCGAAAACGACCGATATTAGTGTCGTATCCATAGTTTTCGGGATCACTGAGATGAACTATGACGACCGATATTAGTGTCGTATCCATAGTTTTCGGGATCACTGAGATGAACTATGACACTCAAAATGCTGTTTAAGTCAAGTTCATCCCGAATAGCACCCCTAGGGGTGGGGTTGAAAGGGGGTGAAATATTAATGTAGAATCCATAGTTTTCTGGGTCGCTGAGATGAATAACGTGAGCGCAAAAATGGCTCCCAAATCACTTATGAAACTCCATTCTAAGAGTAATCACCTAGCTAGGGCCTATGTCCCTAGAGGCCATGACGAGTGCACATCTTGCACTCCTTGAAGAACGTTTTGTTGTGTACGGGTCGATGTGTGTGAGCAATTGAATGTAGTATTAGCACCGTTAGTAGAATCAAGTGTTTGATAAGTTTAACTGCAGTTTATAATTGTAGCATAACTGTTCTTATTAGACAATATCTTCCTTGCCTTTTCTGTCTGCAAGTAGTTGCAATAAAAATCTGTATACTGACTGGAGGGTAATTGGGAATTAAAACGAGACTATGGAATGAATATGTGGGAAAGTGGGTGTGAGATTTGTTGATACTAGGGGCGATTGCATAAACCCTTTGATCTTATAAACGAAATTCATCGGGACAACGTCTGTCGGGTTTTGCTAGTATATATATTGCAATTTGCTTTACGTTGCATGGGCACAAATAAGTCTTGTGGTGAGGATGGGGTGGGAAAGTTTTAGGAGTGGGGAAAGAAGTGATCGTGGCCTTAATTTAGGTACAGCCCTAGTATTTGCCTGGTGTGAAAATGGAAATCCATCTTCAGGGCTGCCGACAGTGGGGCCTATCACCCGAATGCAAGCTATAGCTACGTGACCCAAACCGCACAGTAACTTACTCTGTGTGTCACCAATATTAAGACACTTGTCTGTATGAGGCTAAACTTGGAATACACTTTCAGTATTTTAGCTCATGTTTTTCGTCCCACGGGCACACAGCCTGTAAGTGGGTGGGTGTGCGGGCGAGTGGGAGCCTGGATATGCGGGTGGGCGATCAGTGTGTGCCCTTCAGCCACGGCAACGTTGTAGTTATGCTAATTTCACGTAGACACCCCCAGCCCCAAAACATATCCATGTTAGACATTAAGATGTCCAAACATTCGAAGAGCGATGGTATGCGCAAGTGAAACGTAAGATCTACGATAGTGATGAGTTAATCGATTACTTTTAATAATCAAATAACCTCTGTCCGATTATTTAGATAATCGAATAAAATGATCGAATGAGTTTCATTCAGTTGTATCGCATAGAACATTCGGATGCGTCATGAATCAAGTTTTCGACTTAAGTGTGTCAGATGGATAATCGATTGAAATAAGCGAATCGATAAATTCTTATGAAAAACAGAAATATGCCTTTTTTTTCAAACATATCCTCAAATCTTGAAACTAAATGAGTGAATTAACAGTCTTAATAACATCACTTTTCATTCGATTATTTAGAAAGCATTCATTATTCAATTGCCTCACTGATTCGAATGGAGTTTTGGACCGATAAGCGAAAAATAATCGAATGAAAAAATATTCACTATTCGATTGCCTCATTCATTCGAAAGAATAATCGAAAAGTAATCGAATGAGAAATACAATCGAATAAAATTAAATAATCGAATAATGAATATAATCGAATAAAATGAAATAATCAAATGAGAAATATAATCGAATAAAGTGAAATAATCGAATGAGAAATATAATCGAATAAAATGAAATAATCGAATGAGAAATATAATCGAATAAAATGAAATAATCGAATGAGAAATATAATCGAATAAGATGAAATAATCGAATGAGAAATATAACCGAATAAAATGAAATAATCGAATGAGAAATATAATCGAATAAAATGAAATAATCGAATGAGAAATATAATCGAATAAAATGAAATAATCGAATGAGAAATATAATGGAATAAAATGAAATAATCGAATGAGAAATATAATCGAATAAAATGAAATAATCGAATAAGAAATATAATCGAATAAAATGAAATAATCAAATAAGAAAAATAATCGAATGAAATTAAATAATCGAATAAGAAATATAATCGAATAAAATGAAATAATCAAATAAGAATTAATATAATGGAATAAAATGAAATAATCGAATGAGAAATATAATCGAATAAAATGAAATAATCGAATGAGAAATATAAACGAATAAAATTACATAATCGAATAAGAAATATAATCGAATAAAACGAAATAATCGAATAAGAAATATAATCGAATAAAATGAAATAATCGAACAGGCGATTATTTTGTATTCGATTATCCCATCACTAGTCTACGAAGAGTATGAAAAGAAAATACCCCCGGTCCTCTTGAACCTAATACCGTTCGGGTGGGAAGAGAACTAGTGTCGACAAAGGTAGGTCTGACAAGGAAAATGAAAGACAGGAGCCTGGCATAAGTTAAGTGGAGGCTAAGTGGTGCTCAACTGACCTGTTTGTTCCCAAATAATAATAATAATAATAATAATAATAATAATAATAATAATAATAATAATAATAATAATAATAGATTACCCGAGTGATTTCTCTACGCGCTTAGGATGATTTGCACGTGGGAGATAGTGGGTTCGAATCCCACTATCAGCAGCCCTGAGGTGGCTTTCCGTGGTTTTCCATTTTCACACCAGACCGCAGTTGATTCCTTTCCATTCCCATCTCATCGTCACGATAAGACCTGTCTGTGACTGAGTGACGTCAAATAAATAGCAAACAAAAGAAACAGCAAAATGTATTTACGTGCCATTAACCACTTTTATGGTTGTTGGAGGGAAGGAAGTGCCGGACTGTTGTCCTGCACGAGTTCTCGTACATTAAGTACCCTCAGATACTATTGGACTGACTGTGAGCGAGGAGGCAAATGTTCGGGCTGCCACGGCTGCTCTCTTCGTACTCCCAGCCCTTCCCACCCCATCGTCGCCGTAAGACCTACCTGTGTCGGTGTGACGTAAAGCAAATTATGGCGACACCCCTTTTTTATATCCTCCGCCTCCCGAATACAGAGCTGCAGGCTAGTGAAACTAGCCACTGTTAAGCCGAAGTCAAAAAATGTGTTATTATTATTCTTATTCTTATTATTATTATTATTATTATTATTATTGTTGTTGTTGTTGTTCCGGGGTTACCCGTAGTGCAGAAAGAGATTAAAGAATGTGCTGGGGTGAATGGGTCTAACTACAATGTCAACATTATTTAAAAACTTAAACTGAAGGTTATATTTTCAGAACACAAAATTTAACAACTTTTACAGGTACAAGTAGCAAATATTAAACAAGATTGGGGAAAATCTAAGATTAGTGGTTTTAACAGATCATGGGCTTCGAGCCCTCGCTTTACTTTTTCTTGAGGTCCTAGCTCAAATTTACAAAAGAGCACAAATTTATACAAGGGCAGAAATCTCCCTAATTCAAAGAGCACTTGCTCCTAAAATTACAACATCTAGCCTTCAAGAGGCATACAGTAATCTTACTTTGAAAAAGAGCTAACAGGCTATTCAAGCCTATTCAAGGCGACATCAACTTGCAATTTCTGGATTATACAGGGGTATTTAATACCCAACCTACTGGGCCTTCATGGAACAAGAATAATGGCTAAATAAAAGGCCCGAACACAAAATGAATGGAAGCGGATACTTCCACTCCTAGATATGAACACTTAAAACCTAAAGCGCACTAGGCCGATGAAACAGGGGCTATTCCCAAACTGTGGAGGTGACTGGTATAAGAATAGATTAGAACATTACGGAAAGGAAGAAAATCAGTTACAAAACGTAGTCACCTCAAACCAATATGAAGGGGAGCTGGAGAGGGTACATCACACTCTATCCCCGAATTACAGTTAAAGATTTTATGAAGTTTTTACATCAGGCGGCAGAAAGTTATATTTTTAGGAAAACTAGGTTACATAGGTAATGATTCGGACCTTTCCCTCAGGTTAAACTGCGGAGCTAGCAAGAAATAAAGATGTTATGTGCCCATTACCTTGTCGATGTACTGCTGCGTGATGAAAGAGGCCGCCCGCCTCCTGCTTTGACACACACACTTAGTAAGATGACGATCAATTGGCCAAGAAACGAGAAAATCCACAGTTTATAAACCCTCGGGGAAAGTTCGAGATCATTCAAGATTAAACTAGCCACACCCTCTCACTTTTATTGGCCACTTTAAAAGTTACACTCAAAATCGAAGAAGAAGAAGAAGAAGAAGAGGAAGAAGAAGAAGACTGTGATTGTTAGAAAATTAATTACAGAAATTAGGGATTGGCTAGATTCAAAACTGGCGGAAATAAAGAGGAAATATTGCCGACCCAAAAACAAATGAACATCAATCAGAAAAAACTTATGAATACAAAACTTATTTGAATTATAAGTTCTTATACCACCCACCAGGGTGCATGAACATAGTTTTTTTTTTTGGTAGTGTCATCTATGAGAGAATGTCCAAACTTCTTGATGAATGGAAAACAAAACAAGTAGACATTCACACAGTTCAGGAAACTTCACAACAACAAAATTATATCAGATTTTAGTGGTGACATCTTCAGAGTAAAGTTCTAAGCAGGTATAGTTTCAGTTTCACTGTTTTGCCGATAGAGGAGTTCTTTTAGGCGCTAGATTTAAATGCGCGGCGTTGGGGTGTACCTCTCGGTATTATTATTATTATTATTATTATTATTATTATTATTATTATTATTATTATTATTATTATTAGTATTAGTATTAGTATTATTATTATTATTATTATAAGGGGATGAAACCTGTAGTGGCACATAGCCTCCTCCAGTCTAATAACTAGGCTTAACTTTCTCATCTGACGGATGAATCAACTGCGTCGTATGCCCTCACTCAATTTAAACTCTGAAGTTTGGAATTGATCCCAGGATTTTGATACCTAATCTATTGACTACAAATTGTATACCACCACCTATCCTACACTGCCGGCGAACATTCTTACGGTGGATTGCTTTTTGGCCACCAACGGGGCTCGAACCGGCTAACAACCGTGTCAAACCATATAGAATTGTCGTTTTGACGATCATGGGCAAGGATGTACTCGATGCCGCTATTTTCTGTGGTGGTTGGTGGAGAGTATAATAATAATAATAATAATAATAATAATAATAATAATAATAATAATAATAATAATAACGTTATTGACTTTACGTCCCAGTAACTACGTTTTACGATTTTCGGAGACGCCGAGGAGGCGAAATTTAGTCCCGCAGGAGTTCCTTTACGTGGCAATAAATCTACCGACACGAGACTGACGTATTTCAGCACCTTCTACTACCGCCGGACTGAGCCAGGATCGAACCTGCCAAGTTGGGGTCAGAAGGCCAGCACCCTCAAACGTCTTAGCCACTCAGCCCGGCAGTTGGTAATATAATGTATTGTGTTGTATGAAAATGAAGCTCGATAATTAGATGAATACGAATACCCCATCCCCGAGCTAGAGGGATCAATCAGACACGGCTAACATCACCGACTAGGCCACGAATTGAACCCAGGGCGCACTGAACCGTAGGCCACTACTCTGCAAATAGGATATGGACCAATTATTACACACATCTTAATTATAATCATAGAAAAAATTAAAATCTTCAGCCAGTTTCCAGTCATTCGACTGGGTCAGAAATGGAATGAATGAAGTCCCATCAAGCGGCGACCATAAGAATTGTGCCGGCTGCTGAAGCCTTTCGCACTCCTCTGGGAAAATGATTAATGCCTGACAGATGAAATGAAATGAAATGAAATAAAATGAAGGATGACAGGGAAAACCACATTACCCGGAGATAAACCTGTCCTGCCTACCCTTTGTCCAGCATAAATCTCACATGGAGTGATCGGTATTTTAACCACGCAACCATGAGAGGCCAGCACGCTGCCGCCTGAGCCACAGAGGCACTGTAACCATAGAACTTGGTTAAAAACTTCATAAAATGGTGCGTGAATAATGAGTTTGTTGAAGTTTTAAGATATTTATCTTTATAATTTAATCCCGCTCGGTATTTTTGAAAAGTTGGTGAGGTCCGCTAGCCGGCTCCACATGACACAGCAGGAAGCCTGCTCGCTCGTATACAATTACCGGTCTAGTCTCCGGCGCTTGTTACCACAATAAGATGAAAAGAGCACAAGAAATTTGCTTCCATCCCTGCTAAATTGGTTCACCCGGAAAATGTGCAGCGAGGGCGCTGTTATGTGCTGTAGTAACACAGAGCAGAGTTAACAGGGTTCCCACACAGCATCCCTCCTGAGTTTTGTTCTTAACTTGATGTCATGTCGCCGATAACAGTCCTTTGATCATGTCGTTCACGTGCTTCGGATAGCTTACTGACCAGTCCCTGTTTTTGGTGCGTGCGTGTTATGTCTGATGGTCGGTGTGGTATTAGTATTACCCCTTATCGACCATAATCCTGACTACAGAGTTACTGTGTTGATGAGGAGACAGTAATTCATGGAGATCACTGCAAGTACTTAGGTGTTAATATAAGGAAAGAAAGACCGAGCAAGTTGGCCGTGCGGTTAGGGTCACGCAGGTGTGAGCTTGCATTCACCGAACAAATTGGCCGTGCGATTAGAGTCGCACAGCTGTGAGCTTACATTCGGGAGATAGTGGGTTGGAACGCCATTGTCGGCAGTCTTGAAGATGGTTTGCCGTGGTTTCCCATTTTCACACCAGGCAAATGCTGGGGCTGTACCTTAATTAAGGCCATGGCCGCTTCCTTCCCACTCCTGGCCCTTTTCTATCCTATCGTCGCCATAAGACCCATCTATGTCGGTGCGACATAAAGCAAATTAGAAAAAAGACCTTGCATTCGGGAGATAGTTGATTCGAACCCCACTGTCGGCAGGACTAAAGATGGTTTTCCATGGTTTCCCATTTTCACACCCCGAAGATGCTGGGACTGTACCTTAATTAAGGCCACGGCCGTTTCCTTCCCACTCCTAACCCTTTCGTATCCCTTCGTCGTTATAAGACCCATCTGTGTCGGTACGACGTGAAACAAATTATATACAAATTTTATATACAGGTGTCTGAAAATAAATTACGGAAATTGTAAGAGGACATAGTACTCTGAAACAAAAATCGATCTCTAGCGTTTCTTATTTCCTCCTAGTGAAAGCTTACCGGAAAATTGACAAAGAAATCTAAGTTCGGTCGTGAGCAACTTCTGTGTCAGCCTATGCAGCCAAACTCTCTTGCTTGATAATTATCTTGGGCAGTGCACTACGCTGACGTGTGGTTCGCTCACATGCAACCTTGCTAGTAATGACGGCGTATCATAGAGCACCATCTGATCATCATGCCCGGATAACGTAGCATCTTTATTTTGATTATCATGCGCTGAGGTATCCTGAACCGACTGGCGTACAAAATCGAAATATTCTTCTTCTTCTTCTTCTTCTTCTTCTTCTTCTTCTTCTTCTACCGCTTTTCCCACACCTGTGTGGTACCGGTATACAAAAGTGAAATCCTAGTAATAAAACTCGTCCCAGTTTCGGGTGAACACAGTGCATTTGTTTTTTTGTAGCATATCGGTAAACACAGTACATTTCGTGCATGTCAGTGTATGCCACCCTACAAGGTAATTACTGGCATGACGTACGCGTGTAACATAATTTATGTAATACAAGTAATAACTGCAAGCACGTCCTGTCGTATTGACAGGTAATAAATGCTAAGTTTGGAACAGAGTATCCTAGGATATAGGCCAGGGATGGCGAACCTTTTCCAACTAGTGTGCCATTTTAAGTCTGGTTTATTATTCTCATCTGTTGACTGTGCCGCTTGTTGTTTTCCACTAAGGGATGTCTACAACCTACAACCCCCCCCCCCGGCGACTTCCTTTATAAATTCCCGATTATGTTTCATAATATGTTATTTATTTATTCATTCACTGATTTATTTATTTATTTATTATACATATATCTTGTAAATACATTTGATTGCATGTTCCGTGGGGCTGTACCTCAATTATGGCCACGGCGGTTTCCTTCCCACTCGTAAGCCTGTCCCATCGTCGCCACAAGACCTATCTGTGTCGGTGTGACGTAAAACAAATTGTAAAAAACAATATTATTAGATATAAAAAATCAAAATTACTAATATTGCGAATGGACTTCACTTTCTCCATTCCAGGTTGTAGTTTGTACGCTCACAATTAAACTAATTTCTCCCTCAACACATTACCATGTGGATATGTAAAAAAAAAGGCTATCCTTGTTTGTAAGGTCATATTCATGATTTCATCAAAACATACTGCATACATGTGGTAGTTAACCAAATTAGCTTTCAACTGCTCCGAAACTTCTTCACTCATTTTTATTATTCTATCCTTGACAGCAGTTCAGCTGCCTGGCATTCCTTTATTTCTGTTAATTATTAGTTGTTTGTTAGGGAAGTTTTCAAATAATGTGTCGGACGTCAATAAGAAACTTCCTTTCAACAACTCACCATCAGAAATCGGTTTCCCATGCATGCTGTACTATGCAGTGAGACAGATAGAAACAGCCTCACTGATATTATTCCTTGGCCGGGAAGATGATACAAAAGAACTAGTTTGTTTTGTGTAATGTTCGATATTTTGTGAAACGAACTCTCTTCTTTCTTCATTTGAAATGCAACAAACATTTGAATGACCAGTCTCGAAATTGCGCTTTACATTAAATGTGGGGGATACAATTATTGTTTTCGAACACAGGCAACACATGTCTTTAACAGGCCGAATTCTCTTGGCCAGAGTTCTTGAAATATACGGTCACCACTTTAAGTTTCTGTTATTTTCGGCAACGAAAACGTGTTTGCGATGTCCGTATACAAAACCACCAGAAAACGACACTATCTCACTTGACTTTCTGACCTATCAGTGTAGCCGTATTGCCATATTGCACGTCCGAATGGAACTAGGATTTAGATTTTCGATATTTATTTCTTACACGTGAAACACCATAAGATATGCATTGCCTGCTGTACAAGACGTATATATAAAATATTATTATGTTCATGTGACGTGCCACCGAAATCGTGTTCGCACGCGTGGCATAGGTTCGTCATCCCTGATATAGGCTAATCAAACTAAGTCCAAAGGAGGTCCGTACGTTATCTTTGTGTTTTGGTAGGTTTTAATCGGAAATGTACACCACCAATACTGCCAAACCTCTTCTTTACTTTATATAGACTTCCTGGCGTAACAGGCCGGGCATTTCCAGCTCAATTCTTAGGCCACTGAGGATATATGTTTAGTGATAATTGTTTTCTGTTAATTGTTGATGTATCGTACATACTGTGAAATTAATATTTGTATTTCATTTTTGTAGTACGTTTCACGCGGCACTCACCAAAAACTCGAAAACTTACAGGAATTGACGCTTTAAATTTCTCCTTCCCGATGCCCCGCTTGTCCACTCACCTCCCATACATGTGTTGAGTCACGCAATGCACACTGCTGTATTGCTTGCCAACTGCACAGCGCATGTAAACAGCTGATACCGAGCGTTACTTAGGCACGGGCTTATGCCCATTCGCTCGTAGATATTCTGATCATGTCTGCGTATCCTATGCATTTTCCTCGGGAATTTTTAATGCTAATATTAACACTCTTCATCGTTAAAGTTCTTTTGCGAATTCAATATATCGCAGGACATAATAAATATGAACCACTTACCCCTGACGATCGACCAAACAGTTTAGGAAAAATGGTTGTGGATCCTCTTTTATATTATTGGGTTTATTATGCCAATAAGTTTTTCGTATTTAATTTGCAGACACCATGTATATAAGGAAAGCCCTACATTGGGGGTAATAATATACTGAAAACGGAATTGTGAATCATAGCTACAGATCTCTTCATATGGTTATGAGGGTATTTAGGGGTTGCAGTAAGGATGTAAAGGTGAGGGTGTAAGTCTGTGACAAGACCCTAAATTAAGTATGGTTCCAGTCTATGGGATGCTAGTTGCTTTACGTGGCACCGACACAGATAGGGCTTATGGCGCCGATGGGACAGGAAAGGCCTAGGAATGCGAAGGAAGCGGTCATGGCCTTACTTAAGGTACAGCCCCAGCATTTGCGTGGTGTGAAAATGGGAAACCACGGAAAACCATCTTCAGGGCTGTCGACAGTGGGGTTCGAACCCACTATCTCCCGGATGCGAGCTCACAGCTGCGCGCTCCTAACCGCATGGCCAACTCGCCCAGTCTATGGGATGCACACCAGAATTACTTGATTCAGGAACTGGAAAAGATCCAAACGAAAGCAGCAGTATTTGTTCTGGGTGATTTCCCACAAAGAAGTGAGAAGGAAGCGACTGTGGCCTTAATTAAAGTAAAGCCCCAACATTTGCTTGGTGTCCGGCTCCATGGCTAAATGGTTAGCGTGCTGGCCTTTGGCCACAGGGGTCCCGGGTTCGATTCCCGGCAGGGTCCGTAATTTTACCATAATTGGTTAATTTCGCTGGCACGGAGGCTGGCTGTATGTATCGTCTTCATCATCATTTCATCCTCATCACAACGCGCAGGTCGCCTACGGGAGTCAAATCAATAGATCTGCATCTGGCGAGCCGAACTTGTCCTCGGACACTTCCGGCACTAAAAAGCCATACGCCATTTCATTTCATTTCATTTGCTTGGTGTGAAAATGGGAAAGCACGGAAAACCGTCTTCAGACCATTTCTCCGGAATGCCGAGAAATCAGCATCAAACACAAACATACTGCAGGTTTCAGCCAGTGTCACCGTAACCTACTTGCTGTGGCGCGAACATGTCACATCGGAAGTCTGTGTTCAAATCCCTCCCCTAGCGAAGATTTTCCTTGGATTGGTGTTCTGAAGCCGGTCTTAAGTCACGTGCGACTCCCAAAGACCATTTGAATTTGCCTGCAAAGCGATCTGATTGGATAACTTTAACAGCTGATCAAACGATAACGGCGCCAGATATCGAATTAATTTTTCAAATTATTTATCAGTATGACCAACCCTCTAACGCTCATATACCCGGTTCACGTATTTCCAACTATTTTGTGTAAGTTATCGATGTGTAGGATGCACGCAGTTTAAATCAAACTCCAGGCCCTGGTTCTTTAATACAGTAGTGTAAAGTGACTGATATTCTACTTCTAAATGTTGAATACTCGTATAACAAGAATTACTTAACACGGACTCATGATTCTTCGGTCCCTGAGACTTCGTGTTAACGAGGTTTTTTTGGTATTATTATTTCTTCGTTATGCGCAACTAAGGAGCGCGATTGAACTTATTTAGACCGGGCGAGTTGGCCGTGCGTTCAGGGGCACGCGGCTGTGAGCTTGCATCCGGGAGATAGTGGGTTCGAATCCCACTGTCGGCAGCCCTGAAGATGGTTTTCTGTGGTTTCCCATTTTCACACCAGGCAAATGCTGGGGCTGTACCTTAATTAAGGCCACGGCCGCTTTCATCCAACTCCTAGGCCTTTCCTATCCATCGTCGCCATAAGACCTATCTATGTCGGTGCGACGTAAAGCAAATAGCAACAAAAAAAAAAACCAATTACCTGATGTCGTTGCCTTTTTCTTCTCCCAAAATCTCTTCGTCTTCTCGCTGTGGCTTTTTTGCGATCTTCTGACCAGGTTTTGTTGCTGGTATTGCTTGGATGATATTTAAAGCGGTGATTGTCGACTAATTTTCTGAACGTATATCAGTCTGACACAATGTCACCTGTGATACCTATTTCTCGAAGATCGTTTCCAACTTCAAGCAGCCAATTGTTTTTAGTTTCATTGATAGGGTAAGGTTCAGAATTCTTTTGGTCAATCTCTGATTACTCATTCTGAGAATATGTCCATAAAATTCCAAACGACTTTTCCTAAATGTGTCCGAGATTTTCTCTGTGTGTCATGAGATTTCCTTATTAACCAAATTCTGGTCCAAAAATTTTCTTAAAGAATTTTCTTTCTTGATTTTTTACGTCTTTAATCAATGATCTGCCGCCAATCAGTGTTTCAGATACACATAGTGCTTCAGGCTTGATTCGAGTGTTATAATGTCTTAATTGTCTGACTCGTTGGCTGAATGGTCAGCGTACTGGCCTTCGATTCACAGGGTCCCGATTTGGACTCCCGGCCGGGTAGAGGATTTTAACCTTTATTGGCTAATTCCAGTGGCCCAGGGACTGGGTGCTAGTGTTATCTCCAACATTCCTGCAACTCACACACCACACATAACACTATCCTGCACCACAATAACACGCAGTTACCTATACATGGCAGATGCCGCACACCCTCATCGGAGGGTCTGCCTTACAAGGGCTGCACTTGGCTAAAAATAGCCACACGAAATTATTATTATTATTATTATTATTATTATTATTATTATTATTATTATTATTATTATTATTATTTCATTTTTCATATATATATTTTTATTATATCTGCTCCAAGTGAGTCTGTGTACCCTTTGCAATTTTTGGGGACACCTTCCTCGTTTGCTTCACGATTGAGTCCTGAAGGTTGGATGACTCCTCCCAGGTATTTGAATTTAGACACTTGGGATATTTTGCCAAATTGGATTTTCATTGGTTGTCCATCTAGCATCCTTCCATGTAGTGAGTTTTCTGATATGAGATCTGGAGTCCTGTTCTGGATGCAATTTCATAGAGTTTGTCAGCGGATGCAATCGCTTCCTGTCTGTTATTGGACAACACTGCTAAGTCTTCAGCGAAGGCCAAACACTTTAAAGTATTTTTTTTCATGTAATCTGCCAAAGGTTATTCCTTTAACTTCTTTTTACCAAGTCCTACTCACTTTTTCCAATAAAGGGGACAACCCTTCTCTTTGTCGGACTCCTGTTTTAAAATCAAATGGTTCAAGCAATTCCACTAAGAATTTAATCTTGGAAATGGTGCCTGTTAGTGTTTGCATGATTAATTCTCTTGTTTTCCTGTCTAATTTGAAGTCTCCAAGTACACGAAAAAGTGTCGGTCTATCTATAAAGTCATATGCCTATCTGAAGTCCACACAAGTATTCGCCGTTTGCCTGCTTTTACGAATTTGTAGGATGGTCTTGACATTAACAATCTGTTCTGTGCACGACCTGTCTTTGCTGAACCCTGCCTGATATTCTCCAATCAGATGATCTGTTTGTATTTCAAGTATCTTGAGTAGGAGTTTTGAAAGAATTTTGTAGGTGACTGTTATTAGGCTGAAAAGGATGGACTTTGCTTTGTATATACCGTATATTGTATAATATCACCATACGATGAAATAAATAAATTAGGGTAATGCCTCTGTACTTATTTATGTCCGTTTTATCCCCTTTCTTATGTAATGGATGAATATTATTGCACACTTACTGTCTTCAGGAATTGTTTCACTGGTCCAGATATCTGTAAGAATTTTCTGGATTTTCTGAGCGAGAGTTCTGCCACTTAGTTTCCATATTTCCCCTGGAGGTTTGTTGTTTCTAACTCGTGTATTATCTGTTCAACTTCTTCTATTGTTGGAGGCTCTGAACATGCATTTGGTTCCGATCTTTCAAAAGTGAGTTGGTCATTAGGTGGTTCGCAGTTTAGAAGGTACTTGAGTATTATTATTATTATTATTATTATTATTATTATTATTATTATTATTATTAAACTAATTTGTTAAAACAGCTTTATCCAGTTCGTCCGGCCGTTCTATTGGACCGATCCGCATCATTCTTTTTTCTTCATACTCTCCGGAATTACCTGCCGGTGAATCATCAAATATCGATAGGTCTCTAAGGTCAGTCAACTTTGAGTAATCCTAAAATAAAATCACTAAATGACCACTCCAATAATTGCAGGCGAAGGCTTACCCTAGCCCGCTTAGCAGGTTGCTAAGCGAATAACACTCTCATTAATATTTTGATATATATGATTTTCATCCTTAGTAATGTGATAGAATGCAGCCATGCTTGATTACTACCTTCAAGCCAAGGAGTGTACACTTCCTCTGATCGCGGAATAATACTATTCTCTGCTAGATTCTCTTTGACTCTCTGACTTTCCCCAGCCTCTAAATATACTCAACAGATGGCAGAACGTCCCTAATAACTTACATACTCTTAAGAGAAAACAGTCGATGTGCGTATGGACGGGGAGATATCAAGTCGTCTTGCCTTCTGTATGACCATTAATAAAATGGAAGGACAAACTCTGGAAAAAGCGGGTGTCTACTTACTCGAACCAGTATTCAGTCACAGCCAATTGTATGTTGCACTATCTCGGGCAAGATCGTTTGAAAATGTTAAGATCTAAATACGCCCGAGTGGTCTACGCACAGTGAATATTGTATGGAATGAAGTGATATAAAGTACATTACGAATGAATCAATTATTATGTACCGGTATTAACTGTTCATCGAGGCGGTAAAGGCGTGCTCGGCTCACCCGGAAGGACGTGGGTTCTATTCCCTTCAGGAAGTCGTAAAATTTAAGAAACGAGATTTCCACTTCCGGAGGTGCACATGGCCCTGAGCTTTACTCAGCTTACACCAAAAATGAGTACCAGGTTAATTCCTGGGGACAAAGGCGGCCGGGCGTAGAACTAACCACTCTACCCCCAACAAGTGCTGAGGTTACGGATAGTGAAAGCCTTTACCTTCCACACCTCTAAGGGCCTTCATGGACTGTACGGAGATGACTTTGCTTTCCTTTGCTATTAATTGTTTATAAAACAATTGTAAATGGCGGACAGAACAATATGACTATGACAAGCAAATGAAGACGAGTTTCCTGACCTATTTATAACGAGTGATGTGGTGCAGCACCGGTCGACTACTTATTATTAAAAGGAATTGCATAGAGATTAGTACAAAATTTACAAAAAGAAACTTAACAATTTCCCTTGCATGTTGCATAACAATTAAAATTCAGTCAACTAGACATTCACAGATAAGTTAAATATTTCTAATCTTTTCGTGTTACGTTTAACAGTAGACTGAGTCGTACAACAAACAAAGCATCCCAATCACAACAGTATCGCGTAGAAATCTGCGCAAAATTTACAGGTTTTTGTCTATTCAAAATTGAATACTATCATGCAATAAAGACCACCAAATGTTGAAGCTGTCTCCTTGGTTTTCTGTTTACTATTCAGTCGGTTAGATTTGAGGTTCCTATCCTCTTACATCAGCATGCAGTTAATGAAGAGAACACGTCTGTGGGGCAGTACGTTGGGAAGTGTCAGGGAAGTAATTTAGGGCCCTGCTATCTCTTGTGATTTACTGACTGCACTCCCTCACTTAAAGTAGACACTCCCGCCTCTTCTGTCCGCCTTCAATTCTCCTGAGGGTTCATAGCTAACGAGTTTTCGGGAAGTCGACATGCTGGGCATCTAACTTTTCACTACTGTGTATTGGATGATCATTTCTCTAGCTGTGTTCTTTGTTCTAATATATTCAGTTATTGGCCACTTTTAATATCTATGATAATCTTTTCTGTCTTTCCCACACCCTCGTGCTGCCGCGGAAGGAATATGCATCGATCATATGTACTTGGTCGTGTTTTATGGTCGAATTCTCTTGCCAATCCTATGTATAGAAATGTGTCGCTGTTGTGTGTCTCTGTGGTAGTTGACAATGGAATGTGTTTTATCTAAATTAAATGGTTTGAATGGTTTTGAATTAATAGAGCAGGACCCCTTGAACACAAAGAAGTCCACCTCTAGAAGATATCTCTTTGTGCTTACCCTGGATAAAGGAAGAGGGAGAATAATTTTGAGGGATACACTGATTTTAGTTAGGTGTATGCACTACAGGTAAGACTTATTTTAGCTGACAGACAGGTTGCGGCTCGGTTCGTTTTGATTGCCAGCTCTGAATTTGAATCCCTGATCGCTGATGGCGCTGAGTGTTGTGCACCTATTCAGGGACACAGGTCCTACGAGGCTGAGTGGTATGATAAATACGTTGCAATTTGGAGAAATTGGGAACTTTGAGTTATTTCGTTTATATGTGAATGGGTACTCGAAATTGTGGTTCTCTTATGTCTGAGTTGAGGTAAGAAGCTGTATCGGAGTTTTTGGAAAGTGCTGGCGACGGGGTTCGACTGGAATTTTGAGAAGTGGGGTTTTAGGGAGGGGATACCTGGATTTATTTCGTGGAGTTTTCATTAAGGGCTGTGTAGCTTCTGGTTTGGTAGTTTCCGGTTGGGGGTTGAACATGGGGCCGACTACTCGATTCACCGGGCTTGTTCCGAGTTCTTGACTTTTGAGGCATGGTGGGATTTTTTCTTGGTGGGGATTTGTTGGGTAGGGGTTGGGAGGTGAACTGATAGAATACTGGAAGGTCAAACGCAATTGCGGACCGCGTTATAGGTATTTCAACTTGTTGCCAGAGTCGTGTCAGGCTAGTTTTATACGTAGATTACGCCACGGGAATGGCATGAACTCAGGACACCAAACTGACCTGACAAATGCTCTGTGGCCACCAGGGGAGCTGGTAGCTGTAGTAGACTGATTGGCTGTGCGGCTAGCGGATGCTAGAGGCGGTGCTGTCCTCTTGGCGATCGGTGAGCTGGCAGTCTGGGTTACCGGTTCCGGGGCGATCGGTGAGCTGGCAGTCTGGGTTACCGGTTCCGGCCGTCGGGATTAGCTCTCTCCAAAGTGCTCTCTTTCGGGGCTGCTCGTCCTGAGCGCGCGAGTCAACACAGCACCATCCTATAACAGAGTATGCGTGTGACTTCACATATATAGCACAAATTTTGCTTTACTCTGAAGCGCTCTTTCATGAAAACTACGTTTTAGACATTATTTTTTTTATTTTTTTATTATTTTTTTTTGCAACAATCAATTAAGACATTAAACATAATCGTAAGTTAAATACACTCGGCGATATACGTGTTCTGTCCGCCTCTGTGGTGTAGTGGTTAGCGTGATTAGCTGCCACTCGCGAGGCCCGGGTTCGATTCCCGGCTCTGCCACGAAATTTGAAAAGTGGTACGAGGGCTGGAATGGGGTCAACTCAGCCTCGGGAGGTCAACTGAGTAGAGGTGGGTTCGATTCCCACCTCAGCCATCCTCAAAGTGGTATTCCGTGGTTTCCCATTTCTCGTCCAGGCAAATGGTACCTAAAGGCCACGCCCGCTTCCTTCCCTCTCTATCCCTTCCATTATTTCCATCCCCTCACAAGGTTCCTGTTCAGCACAGCAGGTGAGGCCGCCGGGGTGAGGTACTGGTCCTCCTCTCTAGTTTCATCACCCGACCCAAAGTCTCACGCTCCAGGACACTGTCCTTGAGGCGGTAGAGGTGGGCCTCCTCGCTGAGTCCGAGGGAAAAACCAACCCTGGATTGTAAACAGATTAATAAAAGCGTCTTAATTTTTTTTCTTTCTATGTACCCGCTGTTGAGAAACGTGCCTACATTAAAAAAACAAAAGAAGCTTCCTTCCAAGCCCTCTCTTATCGTCGCTGTGTCGGTGTGACATAAAACCTTACAACAAAAAACCAACGCACACCTTCACAGACAACACCCTCACCATCCTGATCAGGTCTGCTGCCTAACTGCAGATCAGTTTACTTCACGAGGCTACTTGAGCATTGTTCCATCCCTCAGACCTCGATTAAAATTCTTGGACCACCCGAATTTGGAATCCGCCGCAGACACGCTACCCTTACACCACCTGACAGGCTCTATACCTATCCCTGAATACCTACCTGTAATAGTGCGACGTAAGCAGCTATAAAAATATCTGCATATCCGATGGTTGCTCGGCTGTGTACGAACTGGATGTAGTGTAATGCACATGAGGTGTGTCCGGTCTGGGACGGGCCAGGAGCTCCGGAAGTGGGCCGCTTAGCATCTTGTGTGCTTCCTGTCAATTACAGGCGGGGATTAGAGCTGCTCTTCTCCCCCCACTCTCCAGTCCATTACACTAATCACCACCATCGATTAATAGAGCGGGACCCTTGTCGCACAAAGGCCATTGTCTCTTTTATCTCTGTGACCATCTACCAAGTAGTTTAACCAGCGTCCTTCAAACAAGTCTTTGAGCGTCATCTAAGAGGGGAAAAAGTAGATATGGAGATATCTCACGCAGGCGTATGCTAAAACAATATATAAAATTTATAATGAGCTTTTTTCTTTTGCTATTTGTTTTACGTCGCACCGACACTGACAGGTGTTATGGTGACGATGGGATAGTAAAGGCCTAGGAGTGGGAAGGAAGCGGCTGTGGCCTTAAGTAAAGTACAGCCCCAGCATTTGCCTGGTGTGAAAATGGGAAACCACGTAAAACCAACTTCAGGGCTGCCGACAGTGGGATTCGAACCCACTATCTCCCGCACGCAAGCTCACAGCCGCCCGCTCCTAACCGCACGGCCAACTCGCCCGGTAAAATCGTGCCTTGAATTAGTTTTAAAGGAGGTGTTGTCCTGGAGTGAACTATTGGCTGAATGGTAATCGTTGAGGCCTTCGGTTCAGAGGGACATAGGTTCGATTCCCGACTGGGTCGGGGAATTTAATCGCGTCTGATTATTTTTTCTGGTTCTGGGGCTAGGTGTTTGTGTTAGTTTCAACACTTTTCTCTTCATATTCAGACAACACACTACGCGCAGCTGTGAGCTTGTGAGATATTGGGTTTGAATCCCACTGTCCGAAGTCTTGAAGGGGGGTTTCTGTGGTTTCCCATTTTCACACCAGGCAAATGCTGGGGATATACCTTAATTAAGGCCACAGCCCTATCCTTCCCACTCCTAGCCCCTTCCCACCCCACCGTCGCCTTAAGACCTATCTGCGTCGGTGCGACGTACAGCAAAATAATAATAATAATAGGTTAGCATTCAAACTAGTTTGGTTAGTACGAAGTGTCGTCTAGCCCGCACTTTCGTAATGAAGCGAGAGTAATAAACTATAGGGATTTTGGTGGATCGTACCCCTAATGTTTATGCAAAACTCATGGCATAACTGTTGTGCAGGCTAGAGGATACTCGTTACTTGCTCCATTAAGTTTGCATTCCAGCAAAATATTGCCAAAAATTCGAGGTCTACATATGACTCATCAACATTCAGTGAGTGAGGCGAACCCACACATCTGCTCCTTACGCTACCCATTTCAGCTAGATGTTATTCTTGAACATGTTTAAATAACTATTAAAGAGATTTTTATCACACTCGTATGTGAGTCGGCTGGCCGCACCGGCTGTGCTCCTGTTGAGGACTGTCCTTCGTTGACTCTGTCAGTTCTCACTTCCCAGGTTCTTCCTCGGTAACATGCGCAAGAGCACATAATTTTGCGTGTTCGATAACTGCGAGCAATGGGCCACTCAGCAGTAAAGGCCACCACACATGGAAAGCTAAGCTACGCTATGCTACGCAATGCTACGCAATGCTACGCAACCCAACCCAAAGTCGCCCCAATGATGTTATATGGAATGACACGCATAGACTGCTATGCTAAGCTACGCTAACTTAAGCCATGCCTAGGTAAATTTTACAGATCGCCAAGGAGGCGATGTTCATAGCTGTAGCTGACTTCGCGCATGCGTACAATCACTTTTTTTTTTTTTTGGCCGACGTCGGGCAAACAGTCGTTTCATGCGTGTGGCTTTCGTGAATTACCTCAATGACGGTAGCTATTATACTGCATAATTGTTTTTGTCTTTGTTCAGTCTAAATTGAAAAGAAAATAGGTAGAAAGAGCATTGTGGGATACGAGGTATTGCTCGCGCACCGTCTATGTACTGAAAAGGCTTAGGAAGAAAATGTACATATTTTTTCCGTTACAGTAGCAAAATTTCTTTCCGGTTCTGCGTCAAACGGGTTCCGCTAAATACAGGTAAACTTACATGAATATAAAACAACAATTCACGGGACCAGGAATGTTTTCCGGCTCGTAAAAGTTCCACTAAAGAGAGGTATGTCGTCTCAACAGCAACACGCAGGCTAGCGGCCTAGGCAATTACCCCCATGAGCTCATACCGTCGTATTTGTTGCCTCTGCCCGTATTAGCTCACACGCCTGTTGAGGGCGACGACGTGTGGTCATAGCGGCCTCTGTGGCTCATACTGTATAGCGTATAGTTCTCGCAATTTCCTCGTTAATGACCGACAACTCAAACGTTAAGCACGGTCACACGGCTCGACTACCAATAGCAGATGGCTAATATCGCACCTTCGGAAGAAGAGAGCCTCAAATCCAAAAAGTGATACTTCTGAGAAAATTGCAATTTATGAATATAAAAATATATTAAAATGATATAATGCATAATATATAAACATATATCAAAATATGTTAAAAACTGAATTTACAAGACTTTTGAACTCTTACATTGCAATTATCTCACAAGTATAATTTTGCACTTGTGGCCCTTTTGTTCCCAAGGTGCGATATACAGCTGTCCAAGACCAACTACAATACCTCAGACCTTAACTGAGCTATCGAAACTGTCCATAATGGCGGCAGCTGGAGTGCTAGCTGCGTTTGTTTTGATTTGTGTAAGTCGTGTTTTTACCAAATATTTACGGAAATTTGAATATTATTAATCGTACATTATATTTATCTATAGTCTTAAGAAGGTTAGAGATCCTCTTCAAGTGCCGTAAGAAGCTGTTTGTTCTCAAACAGCTTATTTATTTCAACAATATCGGTGGTGATTAGGTTAATGTTGATTCTCGTGTTCTTCTCTGAAAGTAGGCTATTTTCTTTACTTTTAGTTACGTGTACCTGGATGTAAATAAGGGGTAGGGCACAAGCTCAGTGTTCCCGTTTCCAAACGACCTAGTATTAAACCAAAATTGGGTTAAGACCATTCGTAAGGAAAAGATAGGCCTAATAATGTTGTGTGCATAAATCATTTTTGAAATCAAATGCATTGATAGGGAAGATATTATATACCCGTAGAAAGTGGTGATCTAATTCGAGTGCCGCGCAAACTTCCGAAATTAAAACTAATGTTGCCTATCCTAGCATTTGCCCTACCAGCCAACGTACCTTACTGCAAAGAAAATGAAATCAGTCCCGGTAAGATCCGGAAAATCATGATCAAAATTTATGATTTAGAGACTAAATTAATCTTAAACGGTGGTGCAAGAATTATGTAAATTTTCAACGTTTACAATGAACGTGCGTAAACTAAATCTAACCCCAATTCCCTTGAGTGAACATGAGGATTATGTTCTTTTTTATATAAAATACAACTGTGCCATCAATTCTGGTGAGTTTTAAGGTGATGAGTGCTTTATATGGTCAAGTGGGTCGTACAAATATCGCTTGTACCTACTCAAAAATACAGGTGGATTTTGGAGGGTTGAAATTTTGTTGGAGAAATTTGTTTGCGTGTTTTACATAATGGGCTGTGGTTAATGGTGGTGCTGCATAGTATTTCATGTAAGGTTAATAATGTTCGTTGTTGACATCTATATATCTTATTTGCTGACCGGAGTTTCATATGTGATTTTTATACTGTTTCAACCTGACGTTGATGCAATAATTCCCCCTTCGTTATTTTCCCCTCTAAAATTACATTTAGACTTACAATACGCGATAACGCTACTTTTAGTGTTTAATTATTCATATTTTGAGTTAGTGAGTTGCATTTCATAACGTTCGACTTGTGATCTTTTCTTTAGGTGAGTCGCAATAAACATTCATAACCTTCCGCTCAACCTCTCATATCGCCCACCGATGTCCGCCATGTTTTTTTCTGAATTACGGTCTGATGTAATTGTAGTTGGTCTTGAGCTGTCTGTGGTCGGTTCAACAATCGGCCAATAGCAGAGGGCTCTGAACCAATAGCACGCTTGCCTTGTAAAATACAGATTCCACGTGGAGTCCAGTGTAGACTTCCAAAGCGTGCGGGCCGTTAACAGAGAAATTGCGAGAACTATACAAGTGACTGAAGCGTGCATTGCGCAGGGATTACGTTAGCGCCAGTTTGCATTCCTCTTCAAGTGCCATATCCGGTCCCTCAGACAATGGCGATCACCCTGTAGAAAGCAGTGGGACAATACAAGGGAATTGTGTAGGCTACTGGATGGGAAGTGAATGAGGTCGGCAAGTAGCAAGAGGAAAATAACTCAGAATCATAAAAAATTACCAAAGGTAGGGAGTGTGTTAGGTGGTGCGAAATAACTCAACGCCTGAAGGAACCAACGACTTCGAGCGGATGAGCTTCTAGTGAGTGTGGTGTTCCCTCAGTGGAAGAAATGCTATTGAAATCCACCGGGCAGCGTCTGCATTCCATGTTAGGGGCGGCTGCAACCAGAGTATGATCTCCATGTTAGGAGCGGCTGTATTCATATAGGGGAAGGTAACGGAAAACCACCCTAGTGTAATGTTTCACAGGAAGTTACTATGGAGAGAGTTTGCACAGAATATGATATAGATACGGACTTTGGAAGAGAAAGATCACATTCTTCTGGGAAAACGCAAGGTATTCGATAAATAAAGGTGATTTGCTACACGATAGATAGGCCTAGGTTTTACAAATACCCAACACTGTAGTAGCCAACCAACCCAATTACATTCCGTGTCATTTCAACAGCAACAAATGTTCATTATTATACTATGTTGCTATGCTCTAATTAAAATACAGGGAACGACGATTCTATCCAAGAGCATTATTCAAACATATATCATTTGTCCATAGTATTTAGAATAATCAAACAATACATTTATCACCCGTCATCCCCTCATGATTCAAATACATTTTCAATAGGGCCCGAACATTTATATAATATCAAAGTGCGGAATTTGTTCATAAAATGTAGTGAATTTCAGTGAAATATGTAATTAAATATGTAATATTCATAACATATTATACTGCTAATAATAAGAGTTGGTGTCTGATATTTCTTAGAGGGAGGTCCGTTTACTGCCTGCCGAGGCGGGATAAAGCGAGTGGCTGTGTGGTTGCCATGGAAACGAGGGTAGGGCGACTGCTGTTGCCATGGAGATAAGACTTCAGGGCAGCTCGTCTTGCTGGGAGTTGCCAAACCTGTCACTGTCACGGATAAGAACCTGATTGTTTGTATGAGTGGTCGCAAATGGGACGACACCGCCTGGCCAGGTAGTTTACAACAGATCACAGCGGTCAGAATGAAGGAGGGAACAAGTGAGCCGGAAGCGAGGGGTAACAGCATGTAGAAAGGAATGCTGGAATGTGGCAACATCGTGAAATGGCACGTGCAGTGCTCCTCCCTCCAACCTTACCTGTCAGACGCCAACTTTAGTTAAGTCTAGTATAGTAAAATGTGTACCTAATGGTATTAATACACTAGTCGCCATAAGACCTATCTGTGTCGGTGCGCCGTAAAGAAAAATAACAAAAAATAATTAATGCGCTAAATTTACAAAGATGTTCATCGTTATCCAGTTGATTAGATTAGCAGTTTGCCTTTTTCTACCACTACGAGCGCTAATGTGAGTCAATGCAGAGCTTCACTTAAGCCCTTTTAATAACATTCGATGTGGATATTTTTCAGAACATCAAAAAACGCGTGTGGATATTGAACCAAGGAACACATTACAGAAGGAATTATGTAAATAAGATATTTTGGCTAAGATTTGAATCAAAAAAGAAAACGAGTAAAGAAACAAGCGGTTTTAGTCTGTTTTTCCGGGACTGCATTTAGACCAGAAGTGATTTTCGATTATATTTTAGTTTGATAGACCTATCCAAGACTCGCAATATGAACCTTTCCGGGCCCTTCGGGCCTTCAACTTTCGGCACAATTGAAAATTGCTCAATTTTACGTTTTTCGTAGTATGGGGACACCTCATTGGTCTGCCCAGAAATGTTTTCAACATTAGCAATCAAATTGCCCGCCTCTGTGGTATAGTGGTTAGTGTGATTAGCTGCCACCCACGCAGGCCCGGGTTCGATTCCCGGCTCTGCCACGAAATTTGAAAAGTGGTACGAGGGCTGGAACAGGGTCCACTCAACTTCGGGAGGTCAACTGAGTAGAGGTGGGTTCGATTCCCGCCTCAGCTATCCTGGAAGTGGTTTTCCGTGGTTTCCCACTTCTCCTCCAGGCAAATGCCGGGATGGTACCTAACTTAACTTAAGGCCACAGCCACTTCCTTCCCTCTTCCTTGCGTATCCCTTCCAATCTTCCCCTCCCCCCGCAAGGCCCCTGTTCAGCATAGCAGATGAGGCCCCTGGGGGAGGTACTGGTCATTCTCCCCAGTTGTATCCCCCGACCCAATGTCTGACGCTCCAGGACACTGCCCTTGAGGCGGTAGAAGTGGAATCCCTCGCTGAGTCCGGGGGAAGATCCAACCCTGGAGGGTAAACAGATCAAGAAGAAAAATCATATTATTGGTTGTTTGATAAGAAGGCATAGTAATGTAGTTTTAAGAATAATACATCTTATCGGTATGTATTCAATTAAGAATAAAGTAAGAATCCAACTTTTATACTAAATAGTAAAAAAATATAAAGTAAAATGCTGTCATGTTTCACCTACGAGGACAGGTACTTTTATTGCTTCTGCTCCAACAGTTTCCATTGCTATTCATGCAACTGTTATAAAACGTAACAAACTAGGAGCAGAATTCTATACATAGCTTGTTATACTACCGCGGGTAAATCTGTTATTGTTCATTCAGCTGAGTTCGAGCTCCCCCGGCACATTTTACTCCGTACGTTCTAGTCCTAGAAATCATAAAACATAAATCAAGTCAATAGAATGAAATGGCAATCTTGAAGGCCGAGAGACACAAATATTGAAGTGGGGCATGCTGGGAGGCAGCCACAGCGGGCTAAATGTTTGATAGCGCACTTAATGGAGCGCTGACTAGCTCTGCATTATTGAACGTGCCCTCCCTACACCAGCGCGCTCTGGAGCAAACTCTCGTTTTTATGCACCCCAAGACCCTTTGCCGTATCAAAGAAGAATACACAAAGATGGATTGGCCATGTAAAATGGGCCGTAGCCACCGCAATTCACTACATCTTCAAACAAATAAAACAGAGGCATAACATAACACACATGGAATAGCCCTCAGGCACCCAGAGCACACAGCACTCTTTATTCTTCTTGGTTTAGTCTTTATCTTACAACTCTTCCCCACGAACAACTAAGGGAAAGGTTATAAGAAGGGAGCAACTTCCAGGTTTTTGAGCAAAACTTTAAATATTATATGACCGACTTTCCGGAATAAGATCTTTGGTGACACATCCGTTGTTAACTCGACAAAGTCTAATATTATTATTATTATTATTATTATTATTATTATTATTATTATTATTATTATTATTATTATTATTATTATTATTATTATATTCGTTTACGGCCATTTGAGGCCACGTTAAGCAACAAACGCACATTACTGGAAGCCTTCCTTGCAGCCAAAAATCTTTGCATTCTTTCTTTGGCAGCCTGTCTTCTCTCCTCTGTTCATTCCCTATTCAGTTTCTGTTAATCATGGAAGCTTTTGAAGCTGTCAATCACTGATATATACTTTGTTTGGTTTAGGTTGCCTTCCCGGTTTAATCCGGATTGTTTCGAAGCTAGGGTTCACGGCCCTCTCTTACACTTAACCACTTTTAATAATAATAATGCTAGATTGTACAAGAATTTTAAAAAAAATTAAAATTTAAAATTAAAGTAAGACAGTAATTTAACAAAAACTAAATACTGGGGACAGATACACAATACTGTTGATTTAAGACAAACACAATTGAACAGAATGAACATATAATATTACATAAATATCTGCATAAATGGTCAACTGAAATTAATTTATAGTAGTGATATTATTTATTGATAGCAGAAAATGTAAACTACTGTTGTGTGTTTTATATATTAATTGCAAATAACATGATTAAAGTACAAACAATTAGGACCAGGTAACAATAATTAGTAAGGCTATAAGAGTGAATACTACTACAACTGCTAATTGACTAACTGATTGACTGACTGAAGTGCGTAACAGGTAATAGTAAACCCATTCGCACAACGTACACACACATATTGACTGGCACAACTCAGTTTTATGTGTCCAGGAAAACTTTCGGCTGGCAGATTTGAATGTACGAAAATAAGTCAAGCGCCGAATATCCCTTAGGAGTGTATTCCAGAGTCTCGATGCATTTACTGGAAAACGTATCCATAGGTCGCCTAGTAGAGTTCAGGTTTTTATGCAATAACATTCCACTTTAGACCAAAAAAGAATCGTAACATCTCTCTATTTCGAAAGACACATCAGTAACGAAGGAAAAAATCATGCTGTATATTTAATCATAGCATAACCTTTGTCCAGTAAACGTTTGATTTTCTATAAGCCCCTTATAAGGTACTGCGTAAATGCATAAAGGAATGTCTGTTAGGAATATAGTTTTTATTTTTCTGTCACAATGTAGACAGTGTGATTAACACAACATAAAATATAGTTGCTAACCCTGAAAATTTCAGCTAGCATCTCATTGTTACGTGTCAGCCTTGTGGTACTACATGGAAGGGGCTAATGAGTCAGACGTTCGGGGATCTCTCAGTCGGCATGAAGAGCGCGGCAGGCCTTTCCGTGTGTTGTTTTCGTCAGCTGGTTTCCGTGTAAGTTTCTGCGAGGTGCAGCAAGAATGTTCCGTCTCTAGCAACATCGCGAATATTCCAGTACACATCACCCGAGCTATAAAAAGGAGGCTAGCCGCGAACAGTCAGTCAGTGTGGGACTCAGAGGTGGAGTTAGTGTTGGACTCGGTGTGTTGGGCTGAGGGCGACAGAGGTGTTGGCTATCGCTAGTGTCCCATCGGAGTCTGAACGAGGAGTTGTGGTTGTTGCGTCGGAGTGTCGAGTGAGTATATGGAATGAAGATGGCTATTGGTCGCCGTCGGGGTATCGTGGGGAACAAGACAGTGTACGGTGTGTACTTCTGTGGACTGAGGACCGCCATGGAATTAGCGACTAGAACGTCTATCGTGAGTGTAATTGGAACAGTGTAAATGGTCGTTGTTGAGAGGAGTATTGTCCTGCTGTTTAACACTGGTGAGCTATTGCTGTTTGGTTGCTCACTGTGTCTGACTGTGTGAATTACTGGACTCTCTCTGGAGTCGAACCAAGTAACGATAATCGTGTGTTGTTAGGCCGGTAGCCTGTGTTCAAACCTAGTGGTGATCTGCACGCAGCTGCTGTACGGGATGACTGACTTTTGAGCGCAAGTGAATGGCCTCTCAGTCAGGATTTTAGCTCCCTTCAGGTAAAGACAGTCCAGCTGGATTCCTGCTGTGAGTGACTTGTAAATAGGCAGCAATTAGTGAATGTAGTCATTCACGGATGAATAGAATTGTGTGAGTGTATTTTATTTCAGGATGATCCAATGAATAATAAAAGTGTAAAAGTGACCCACAGGGATGCGAAACTCATTTTATAAAACCTACATATAATTCAGACGCCTATATATGTGTCTATAGGCTATATGTATATTTTTGCTAGTGGCTGTACGTCGCACCGACATAGATAGGCCTTATGGCAACGATGAGACAGGAAAGGCCTAGGAGTTGGAAGGAGGCAACCGTGGCCTTAATTAAGGTACAGCCCCAGCATTTGCCTGGTGTGAAACTGAGAAACTACGGAAAATCACCTTCAGGGCTGCCGACAGTGGAATCCGAACCCATTAACTCCCGGATGCAAGCTCACAGCTGCGCGCCTCTTACCGCATGGCCAACTTGCCCGGTGTATGTCTATATATTAAAGATCGGACCTAAAATATGCCTAGGATATTCAGCGCTGTATCGATCGAAAGCTCGTGACACGGGCATTGGTGGAAAAATAAAAATGTATTATGTGAGCATTAGGTGATTTGAAAGTCAAAATTCCTTTAACCCTAGAAGTGCCGGTGTTCGACGGTGTTCGCCTGTCTGTAGTGCCAGCGCAGAAAAATTCAACATACATAATAGTTGCGATAATTGTATCTTAAGTGGCATCTACTGACATAGGACACGTTGCTAAGTTGTCAAGTATAGTTTGAAGTGTATTTTTACTGCCGTTATGAGTTCCATATCTCTGTAAATATTCCATCCTCTTTGCTTTGGTCAAGATGGCGACTCGAGATGTCAATATAGCTAGTAATATCGACCTTGCTGTGGAATAAATAGATGAAGGAAGTAATTTTAATGAAGTGGAATGCAGTGAAATTAATGATGCACGAAGTGACAGTGACATTGAGCCAGAACAGACTCAAATGCCGGAAAACGGTGATCGCGTTAATGATTCCGAGGATGATTTACTTCATCGATGCTGCTAATGCAGGTAGAGGTAGACCTACAGTGCTGTTGTGTGCTGTTTCAGTACAGTATCGACACTCGCTACTGCCTATACGTGAACGCGACTGGCTTCACCTCACAACACTGGCTTACTGACACACACTCCCGCTCAAAGCAATATCTTCCTTGTAAATATATTTCTGAATTGGTCCAGACTGTATTTAGCTTGCATAGCAAGTTGAAGATTTTTGGGAAAGACCTTCAGACTAAAACATTTTCTCACTTCAAATGTTTGAAGAAAATTACTGAAAGCCTTCCTGGCGTTCAGGTGGAAACTGAAGATTACATGAGTAAAATCTCTGGCCTTGCTGAAGAAATCAATGGCAGATTTAATGATTTGAGATCACTGAAACCTTCATTTTCATTCCTGGAAAGTCCTCTTTCTGTTGATGTTGTGGGCGATGGCTGTCCTGTTTCATCACCAATAACAAAGGACACAGCAGCTGTAGAGTTGGAGCTACCAGAACTGCAAGAGGACGAAGGACTAAAAGGACTCAAACGAAGTGGCATTTCTACCATAGAATTTTGGAAGAATGGTCCAGAAGAAAAATACACACTAACGAAACAGTGTGCCAAAAGACTAATCTCAATATTTGGGACTACTTATGTGTGTGAATCATTGTACTCAACGATTAAATTCATTAAATCTACATATCGATCTGAACGAACTGATGAACATTTAAGTGAACTTGTGCGAACTGCGCTTACCAATTATCAGCCAGATTTCAAAAAACGAACAGCAAAAATGAACACTAAAACGAAAGCACTTCTCAAAAGTGAAATCTCATTCCTTGATGTGCACTTGAAAAATAATGTTCTGTGTAGTGTAGAAAATAAATGTTCGTTTATTGGTTATAAAATGAAAAACTTGTCTTCAATTTATAAACTCTTTTCTAAACATGCTCCCAATTTTGTCTCCTAAATTTGCGGCTCCCAGAAGTAAGGTTAGTGGCCACCCCTGGTCTATTGTGACCCTAGCTTCGCAAATATTGCAACCAAACATTCACTGCTGATTGAGAACATATCAAGGAACAATTTGTACATTTTAGATAAATGTTTTTCGTTCGATTTTGCCTTTAATATTGAAATAAGTTTTATTATGTTTTTCAGTTATTAATATAATTATTAGGTATTTCTATTCTTTGAATAAAGTTTGTCCTACATACTCTAGAATTTGCTTAAAAAATTAATATACGTAACGTCTTTTCCGAAAAATATTCCAAGTAATTGTTAGCATTTAATTCATGGGCTACAAATTGCAAGTTAGCATGCTGGCACTACTACTGTGATGTGGTACTAATTGATGCCACGAGTGAACAACTAAATGGATTACAACGTGCTATTAATTCTTGTATTACATTTATTTTCTCCTTACGCTATGATGTCCTGACGTTCAGGTGGAAACTGAAGATTACATGAGTAAAATGTCTGGCCTTGCTGAAGAAATCAATGGCAGATTTAATGATTTGAGATCACTGAAACCTTAATTTTCATTCCTGGAAAATCCTCTTTCTGTTGATGTTATTATCGTCAAATTTCCCTTTTAAAATTTGAGCAATATAGACACTTCCACGTGGGAGTATTAATCTTTTAAATATTAAACGAATATATCCCATACTACTTACCTTCACAACTGATTCCTATCCTCTTTTCACCAGCATAACACACGCTCTGGTAGGACCCTTGCTATCCCTGTCAGCAGCATATAGTCGTTCCTTTGTTGCGAGTGGAGCTATAATATGGAACTCTCACCCCCATTAACATTAGAGACATTAAAAAAAAATCAAATTCCTTTAAGTCGTCTTGCCGTGAGCATCTCCTCGATGTGTGTCGCTATGGGAGTGAATGTATGTTTACTGTGCTTATGTTATTTTGTGTCATGTTACTTCTAGTTTGTAAGATAAGATTATGAATATTTTTCTCAGTCCTAACTTCGCCACTAGGAGTAGGGCAAATAAATAAATAAATAAATAAATAAATAAATAAATATAAAGCTGGCACTTGTAGTGTTAAATAATATTTTCATGAGAACGTTTTCACTCAGCTGTTGTATTTTTAACATTTCTCTTATTTATTTTGTAGGTTTCATAACGGTCCTCATAAACTCAGCTGGCTCATGAGGGAGTCCATGAGGAAAGACCCCGTGGCTCCCGTTTTGTGGGAGCCCCATTTAGAGGCCCTGGACCGACGGGTGAAGATCATCCTCCTCGGCATCAGGGACTGTATCGCCAAGGACGACGCTGTGGAAGCTGTGGTGCAGAATGACCTTTCCTAGCGTCCACTTCTCGTGCTCAGCCTAGAGCGCGCCCCGCCTGACTGACGGCTGCTTGTGGAACTACCATTTCCGTCCAGACCAGTGTGAAAACAGAACTTTCAGACCTTGGCAGAGACAGCTAGGCCTGCGCGGTGGCAAGGTCCATTACCGTGGCTACTTACAGTGTTCAGTACTAGAAGTGAGGTTAAGATATGACTGACAATGTGGCGTCCATTACAACCTTCCTGTCGGCTTTCGAATCTGAGAGGATCTGCTTACATTTTTGAAAGAGATACTCGAAACTATCCGTGTTTCAAAATTATGTGCAGATTATTAAGGTCTTAAATTTGTATATATACGAAAATCTTAAAGATTTAAAAAGCATTTATTGAAAGACATGTTAGATCGAAATCCTACAAATGGAAATTTTCACGTAGTGTCAGGATGAGTATCCAGCCGTAAAGTCACCGCTCAAATCTCAAGTGAGTCAGCATGTTGTTAAAATAGCCCTAAAATACCGAAATATTATTTTGCAGTGATTTAATCTACCTGCCTCATAATCAAGTGTCCTAAGTTCGAATCTTGGCAATTTCAGATAGGATTTTCAACAAAAGGAAACGCTCGGTAACCTTAAGCCCGTGACCAAGTTATAAATGGAGACAAGGGTAGAAAAATAAACTCGAAATTCATATTCCTGGAACAACCGGAAAGAAGCGGATAAGAGATATTTTTCGTTTAAGTCAGTTGAATAACTTTTTCTCCCTAATTTGGTATTTTGACATTTCTAACTTTATGTACATACTTATATATTTTAAATTATGCTACCAAATATTAACTTTCCTGCACAATTGTTCGCCGTTTTACCGTAAAATAGTGAATAAAATGTACAAAAGCTACATCTCATTCTTCGGAATGTATGCAGAATCTCTTCTCTCAGATATAGCGTAATGTAACAATTTCCCTTCCTTCACTGCCACCTCGATTCATGCTGGCTTCTTAACCTCACTTAGTAAATGTGAACGACAGAATTATGCATACAAATCGGTTTGTGTAATTAGAACCTCCGAGACAGGCTGGTGTTAACAAATAACTGTCGAGCCAGCACAGAACGCTTGCATCAAACACCCGGTTATTTTCCCCCTCTCGGGAAAATGACGCTATATCTGGCAGTGACGTGGCAACAATCACAATGAATTAATGGAAAATTATAGGTCTATTCTTCATGTGTTTACATTCAATGCCTTATGTTTTACTAAATGAGTAATGTTCCAGTTGGTTTTGACTGCTGACTGCATTTTTTGCCCCCCTCTTCCAGATAGTCGTATTAAATGGTAACAATTTTGTGTTCGACGTCCAGAAGCTTAAATGAACATAAAATGCACGTGTTTTCACGTTTCATTCTTATTCTCCTTCGTATTATTATTATTATTATTATTATTATTATTATTATTATTATTATTATTATTATTATTATTATTCTTTTATCGATTTTGGCCAGCTGTGCACCACGTAAATAACTCCTCATGATTTAAATTTTCTTTGGCGCCAGTACTCCTTCATCCTCCTGCTTGCTGGTTCTTTCCTTTCAGCAGTCCATTGTTGTTTCTTCTTGGTCGCTGTTTCTGGCTCTAGGAAACCCTTAAATATGTGTAACTTTTTTCTGAAGGTGGTTCTATTGTGGATGTCTTGATGTGTGATGTTCATTTCTTGCAAATCCTTCTTCGTGTTAACAAACCATTTTTCATAAGAGCAGTCTTTCCTATTGGGCTTATTGAAGTGGTTAAAGATTTTCTTAGCAAGTCTGTCATCAGGCATTCTTGAAATATGTCAAAAAATTGAACTCTTCGCTTTCGAATGGCATCTGAAATCCTACTGCATGTTTTATATATTTCCTTGTTACTGCGTTATCGATATGTGTCAGTACATTTCTTTGGACCGAGGATTTTTCTTAAAATCTTTCTTTCCTTCTTCTCAATTTCTTCAATGTCTTTCCTGGTTGTTAATCCCAGGCATTCTGAAGCATACAAGCACTCTGACTGAACTACTGCCTGATAGTGGCGTATATTATTATTATTATTATTATTATTATTATTATTATTATTATTATTATCTTCTCTTGTGCCTTCTCCGCACGTAATGTAAAAGAATTCTTCTTATTTTGAATTTCTCGTGAGGATTGTCGTATCGTGGATACGAAATGGCTGTCGAAGGCTCCGCGCTGAAGATAATCTTCCACATTTTCCTTCTATATTACTTAGTGAGTAAAAAAGAAAATACGATAACCAATTTCTCTTCTTCTGCAATTTTTGTCCAGACGACGAAGGATCGCGAACGAGCAGAAGGTAACTGATTCCACTATCCATAGCCTCAACACTTGGTTTGGATAGAGTGGTTAGCTCTAATCCTGACCACCTTTGTTCATAGGAACGAACCTGGTGCTCATTTCTGATGGAGGCTCAGAGTACCTCAGGGCCACATGTGTAAGACTTGTTTCTAAATTTCTTGAGTTCCTGACGGGGAATTGAACCCATATCCTTCCGGGTGAACCAAGCACCCCTTTACTTCGTCGGATAGGTATCCTCCGTAGTTTTACATTTTTATTAAGTCTGTTCTGACCTCGGAATTCAAACCATATTTCCATGGGTTTACCAATGTCCCTTCTTCCAACACTATAGGTTTTTTTTTGCTAGTGGCTTTACGTCGCACGGACACAGATAGGTCTTATGGCGACGATAAGATAGGAAAGGCCTAGGAGTTGGAAGGAAGCGGCCATGGCCTTAATTAAGGTAAAGCCCCAGCATTTGCCTGGTGTGAAAATGGAAAAACCACAGAAAACCATCTTCAGGGCTGCCGACAGTGGGATTCGAACCCACTATCTTTCGGATGCAAGCTTACAGCCGCGCGCCTCTAACCGCACGGCCAACTCGCCTGGTACAGAATAGTCTTCAAAGGCAAGTTTTGGTATTCTATTATTCTTCATCCGTGGAACGTAGTACTCCAATTAATCCAATTTTGTAAAATTGTCATAGAGAAGATATGGAATTGGCTTAATTCTTCCTTTTCTTGTGGAGATATCCTCTCACTGGTCTAAGAAACCGCAGTTCACATTACTTTGTTTTATTTCTGTAACTAGTTCAATTCACCCTAATCTCATTAAAGGCAGCACAGCCACGGTGTTATAACATATAAAGTTGCATTTCTTCTTATGCATTGTAACTTCTAGTTCTTCCAGGTTGTCGGTTTCTTCATCCCGTCAACTTCATTAACAGATGACTCGTAACCAACGAAGTTAAGTTTCTACTGGCCGACTGTTACTATCTTTGTTCATAGGGTATACATTCCATGCCATAATTTTTGTATGTATTTGTGGGGTGTAGTTTTCACAGATAGTATGTAACATAGTATATATTTCTTTTTGGATTTTATATTCTGTCTTCGTGTAAAATTTGTTTCTAAATTTCTTGAGTTCGGTGAAAGGTATTGTACTGAGCAAGAAGTTTTCTCTACTTTCTCTATTTACATCAGCATTGGTGTTGTCTACCATTAAGAGAATGAATGCCTTCCAGATGTGGGTGTTCCGAAGAATGTAACGGATCTCGTGGACTGGTCACTTCTCCATTGCGGTCGTACTCAGGCGTGTGAGGAGAGAACGAGGAAATAAAAGCATTCTTTCAAAATCTAAAGTATCCCGTGCTTGACTCGGGATTTCAAGCTACATCCTTGCCGAACTTCAGCTCAATCTGTGTTGTAGTTTTCGAGCCTATCAGGAACAAGCACACACTATCGCAGTTTTTTTTTGCTTTACGTCGCACCGACACAGATAGGTCTTATGGAGGCGATGAGACAGGGAAAGGCTAGGAGTGTGAAGGAAGCGGCCGTGGCCTTAATTAATGTACAGTCCCAGCATTTGCCTGGTGTGAAAATGGGAAACCACGGAAAACCATTTTCAGGGCTGCCGATAGTGGGGTTCGAACGTACTATCTCCCGAATACTGGATACTGGCCGCGCTTAAGCGACTGCAGCTATCGAGCTCGGTATCGCAGTTTTAATAGCGGCATAGATGTCTGGGAAATAAATAGGCTTGCATTTATTTACAGCACTGTTCTTGACTCCCTGATTCTGTTCTTTTGACACTATAACATATATTTGAAATTTTCATGGAGATCCACATCAAGGCGATAACATTTTTTATTTGATTGCATGGACTTAACGAGAGCATAATAACCACAAAACTCTTGGAGGAAGATAACAAAAGGCAAGATGCCTTGGTAAATATTTCACTCGGGAGTCTTCAGTGCCCAGCGTTGGTGGTTTACAAGATGCGAACTGCCTTCTATTCTTCATGCCTCGGATCTCGTTAACCGAGAAGATTAAGTTTTCAGCGGTCTAAGATTGTTTCTAATTCAATTTCACTCTTCACACAAATTGAATTAATTTCAGGGTCAGTGACCCGCCATCGATCCGTGCTAGTGGTAGGGGGCTTGGCTCTCTCAGTGAGGGAGGCACCACCGCAAAGTAAGAAAGCCTGTGTCGCTTGGGGAACTACTTACTGCAATTTGATTCTCGGATTTATGTACCTGCAGGCCATCTCGCTGGACAGCAGTCGTCTTGGCACTATAGGAATCTTGGGCCATGGGGTTTATTTTACTCATTCAGGCAGTTTGAAACTTCATGCTATAATTTGCTTCATTGGTTTCTGTTCAGTTGCTTTTAAGCATCAATGAAAATGTTAATATTATCCGTTCTGTAGTTTGAGAAATACAGGTACATAATATACTGAAAATGTCGGATAATAGAGACTGCTGCTGCTGCTGCTGCTGTTGATGATGATGATGATGATGATGATGATGATGATGATGAGAAACGAATTACTTCATTCTAGCCAGCCCTATTTGTTGTTGTCTTTACAGATTAGAGTAAACCATAGACTTCTGTATCAGCCTGTTTCGGATACGTAGAGATTTCAATCGAGATATGTGAAAGTGAAATAGTTTTAAATATAACTTGGTAAACATAAGATTCGTTCCAAGAACGATTTTCTTAACAAATGATATACCAAGTTAATCAGAAAATTCTAAATTATTTTGTACAAAGGAAGTCTAAAAATATAATTAAATATTTGTTTTTTGTATTCCATCTTTTCTTAAAATTTCATCTAGCATTTGGAACAAAACTTGACAGATCAAAGGTCTAGATCAGTATTCAGATTCGATAGCCGATTTTCGAAATGTCGACAAAAGCATCTCATTTCATACTTTTTAAACACTTCTAGATATCTTCACTTGAAATGTATAGAAATGAACGTGTTTTCCCAAGCTTTTCTTATTCAAGCGAAAAAAAATCATATGCCAGTGGATTAAATGATAAATGTCAACTAATTACATTTATTGTAACAATTTGATCAGAGCTTCCATGAACCACAGTACTAGATATTATAAGTCTTTTGGGGTATGACTTAATGCTGAGTCAGTTTTAAACTTTCTGTACTTTTTATGCGACTTGAACCCAAAATAATTATAATATATGTGCCTTTGCTGTGGGTGCTTTCAAACATCTGGCAAGAATGTTGCAATATCATTTTAAACGAATATGTTGCTACTCCTGTCATTAGTGATTGTTGTCATGATCGTCCGCTGTGAAGAGACTGTACCGTGTGCGAGTTACGGCCTGTGCTAATAATTAATGTAATCCGATGAAATGGACTGTTGGTAATCATTATCACTGTCGATGACGTATTGATAACAGCGCTATGAATCAACAGTGAGCCCAAGAAGTGACATATTATATATACTGAATTCAATTATCGCTTTCCATGAGTTTTATTTCAGTTTTAATGAATACTGTCTCTCGCTTTAAATGTATAGAGTATTATATATTTTTAAGAAGGAAGGAATTGTTACATGACTATTTTGGGAGCATTGTTTGTAGCTGTGATATATTTTCCTTTGGCGCAGCTAAAGGCTTTGAGCTGTGAGAAGTGTGCTATAAGTGTTTACAGTGTTGCTTTGCCTTTGTTCCTCATTGTATAGAATTATTTGTTCATGTCTTAACCTCACTCAGTTACAACGTTGTCATATCAGCTGAGCAGACAAATTGAACCTTCCAAATAGCCCTCCCCCCCCTCCGTTCTTTGCCATGTAACCTGTCGTTGCGGCGTATTTTTATATAACCTCACAACTTATTATAGACATCTACAGTAAAACAAAAAAAAAAAACAAAAGAAACGGGGGTGTAGATTTCTACGTTCACATTTTCGAGTACAAATAAAAATCACTTAACTTTCAACCATTGCCCCATACTTCGAGATCACTTGAATTAGTTGTAAATGCCAGCCTAGTCAAAGCAGTTGGTAAGCCTGTGTAAATATAAATTTGTACTAGTAACTTCGAGAAGAATGCGATCAACATTCATAAATACTTTCAACCCCATAGACCAGGGCTTCTCATACGCCCAAAATCTCACGCGTGCAAATCGAGGTGCCAGAGCTCCGTGCACTGTGCATCGGTTCCACTCGGCTCGGCTCGGACCAACGCTTCGTCTCTGGGCTACTCGGCTAAGCTCGGCTCAACTCGGCTCAGATATGGAGCGCTACGGAGCAAGTGAGGAAGAGGGAGACAGGCGTGGGGAAAGAGAGAGACAGTGCTATTGCTCCAAATCGAGGAGTGGGGGTCTGCACTCTGGTCAACCAAGCGAAGTCGTCTTTTGCATCGTGCACAGTGCATGCACCGGGCGCATGCACCCTGAGAGGCCCTGCCATAGACAGAAAATTTATGTATACTTGACTGCCTGAGTACATCTTTTTGGGTTGAAATAAAAAGTGAAGAATAATTTTGTAAACACTTGGGATGGTGATAGTGAATTTTGTTTTAAGAGGAAATACAAGTAAGTAAACCTTCTCAAGACGCTTGATATTTCTGTCTGACCTCTAATCAATAAGTGAATAAAATAAAGAAAATAGAAGATTTTGTTGTGCCCGAAGTTATCAATTATAGCAGACTGTTTGGAAAAGTGAATTGAAATAAAATAAACATTCAAATTTTGCATGGGCCGATGACCCAGATGTTAGGCCCCTTTAAACAACAAGGAAGCAACTTTAGCAGTCAGAAAAGGCTAAAGATAATTGTTCGATTTTTTTTAGTAAGGTTAGCAAGCCAAATGTATAATTTCCCGTAGTGGTGGCTGTTGTTTTAATGCGTACAACAACGAGCTTGTCAACCTCAATCTCATTCCTTTTGGTAGAAAAGAGACCAGCTCACTTATGACTCAAGGTCATAGCAATTAAAAACTACAGAAAAGAGAGTTACACGAAAAAGATACAATTCTATTATTGTTTGCTTCTTGCCTCTTACGTCACTTGGGGGCCATAAACAACCACAATGAAGATATGCTAAGATTCCCCCGTAACTGTTCAATTTGTTATTCTATTGATAAATAATGGCAAATTAATTATTGATGTAAATTCAATGGTTGTATTTCTGACGATTTATACGATGAAACTGATCTAACACATTCCTTGACGTTTGAAAATAAACTACTTAAGTAGATTTTTAGAATAATAATTATCCAGACAAAATGGTCTACGACATTTAGATACATTTAAAAAAATAGAATGCGCGGTTTCATATAACAGTTTAATTTTAACTCGGAAACTCGTGACTGTTTGGATTTGGTGGGCTTTTTGTCTAGAGGTGTCAACTGTCGCTGTAGAAAATGGTAGTGCGATCATTTCCTTTGTTTGTTTAGTTTCACCTTGAAAAGAGTAGAGAGAAACATGTTGGAACGATCCTTTGGTTTTTGTACATAAACGCACAAACTGAAAATGAATGGTATGACTATTCGTGTCCTCTTCCCGAGGTGGTGTAACACTTTTCTGAAAAGCGCCCGCGCCAATGGAAATTTCAACCATATATCAGCCCTCCTCCCATCTTAAAATTCCGAGGACGGAAACTCATAGAGCTAACAGTCACACTATGGAGGTGGACAATACATTACATACCGTAATATGATAGGAATGACTCGACATTGGCCCTAGTGTTTGAAATTGTGTGAACTGACTGGAGATAATAGCAAAGCTGTAGTCCGGCTCCATGGCTAAATGGTTATCGTGCTGGCCTTTGGTCTCAGGGGTCTCAGGTTCGATTCCAGGCAGGGTCGGGAATTGTAACCATCATTGGTAAATTTCTCTGGCACGGGGGCTGGGTGTATGTGTTGTATTCATCATCATGTCATCCTAATCACAACGCGCAGGTTGCCTACGGGTGTCAAATCAAAAGACCTGCACCTGGCGAGCCGAACGCATCCTGGGATCTCCCGGCACTAAAAGCCATACGCCATTTCATTTCATTTCATTTCATTTCAGCAAAGCTGTAGCATTCACTCCTACCGGATATAAATGAACACAAAGTGGTCATTGAAGAAATTGAACTGCAGATATATCTGGATGTGTTGATATTTTTAATTTCAAAATTTTCCTCTACTTGGAGGCTGCTTAAGGTAAAGAATATTCTAAAACAATTTCATTCAAAAATAAAAATAGAAAGTAAATTAGGTCTCAGTCTGGCGAATACAAGTGGTGTCTGAGTATCAAAAGAGAACCCCTGAGAGCTTTCAGTCCCCAGTTGATGAACTCTTTGAAATACATATTGAAGGTTTTCATCAGCTCTATTGTCTTCTTAGGGACTGTCCCTCTCACACCGATCATCTACGTCGTCCAGCTCGTATTTATTCATATAATACGGCACTGTAGGCAGGTAGATAGACTTCATTTCTCTGCCTACGTCTGGTTGGTCGGGGTGCGTTTCAAATCCCCTGTGAATCCCCATATTAACATAGTGTTCTGACACATCATCAATGAGGTACGTTTTTACTTATTTGAGTACCAAACCTGCACACTAGCTGACAGTTGCTCACAATATGGTGATCTAACGAGGAGTGCAAAGACTTGGAACATAAAATATAATGTTCATCTTACGATTAAGTAAAGTCTCATATAGGTACTCCACTCAGACGTCCCATTTATAACTTATTTTATTGCATTTGTATGATATATTAGTGATAACTCAACTTTCGTCCCTGAGAATGGTTACTGACGTAGTTTTTATAAACTCTGGGTAGGCTATGTCACTGTGAAGATTTACTTCGTCTGCTCAGTTGGTTTTGTGTGGCTTGAAACATGCCTTGTCTGGTAACAGGATGGAAATATTCCCGTCCCCTACCAGTGTCTGTTACGAAGGAAAAAAAATGAGAATATGACATTGGTGATAATCAAAATGATACCAAATCAAGTTTAATTTCTAGTCACGGTGAAACAAAACTAACCAATGGTTGCTGTGTACAGACTGCATTATATGCTTTGGTGATTTTATAAACAAACCATGATTGTAAATGGTGGGTAAGTATGTTATAATTTGACTCCGAGGTGGTTTTCACGTATGCCAGAAACGAGATTTTAAAACGTTCATTCTTTTGCGCTTTGTTTCTTCAGTGTGTGTGTTATGTATGTTCAGGGTTAATAAGATTCCACCAATGTTTCACGGTACTTACAAATGTTAACTTTATTTAAAATTGGAAAAAAGGAATTATACAATTTAGGTGAATCCCGTCTTCCATTCCACTTAATGTGGTGTTTCAAACAGAGAAACCGTCTTGGATTGAATTTATCTGTGCGAAATGTTGGCTAGAAATTGCAATTCAAGACATTTGTCTCTTTTACATTAAATGTTGGTATTATTGTCTGACATTTTTATAGCTACTTTAGATACTGGTCAGAATCGTTTGACTTCAACGTTAGTAATCTCTGTTCAAACTAACGCTGCCATGGCGTCCTACATCTGATCAAGTGTGTTAAACTGAAAGACACGTTTACTATCTCTGACATTAAGTCGTACATCTCCGCTGGGATGTCGTGACTAGGAACTTTGACAAGAGCATCGCATACAAATAAACTAGAGATTTAACGAATCTGAGTTTATCAACATATTTTTTCCAATTTGTTACTCGAAGTCAGTGATTCAAAATCGAATAAACAACGAGAGTGCTCTTTCCAGTTGCAAAATTGTAACCTAAAAATGATGGCAACTTCGAAGGAAGAGCACTCACTGTTCATTACGAAATTAAAACAAAATTTAAAAAATGTTTCAGATTTTTCGTAAACAGACGTGATCTTCTAGAAACACGTGGTAATTATCTGGCATTGCCCGCGCCATAACAGATCACCTACACTCTGTGTACAATGAAAATAAATAAGTATGGGGAATAAATTGTGATTCTTCTTCATAGTACCGTATCAGGTCCCCCTGACGTTGGCGATCACTGTGGCGAATGCAGAACGATCTCTAGCTAGGTGGAAAAGTCTTTCAACACTGTGAATTCCAGTCGATTCTTTGATGTTTCCAAGCCATGATGTTCGCCTCCTCCCGACACCTCTTCGACCCTGTATTTTGCCTTGTACAATCCGCTGTAAGATGAGGTAACGGTCATTTCTAAGGATGTGGCCAAGGTAAGAGATCTTCCGGAGTTTTATTGTTTGAACGAGTTCCCGACTTGCTCTTGCCCTTCTGAGTACTTCTTGGTTCGTTAGTCGTGCAACCCACGAAATCCTGAGCATCCTACGGTGGATCCACATTTCAAAGGCTTCCAAGCGTTTCACTGATATGTTCTTGAGAGTCCATGTTTCCACACCATATAGCAAGGCTGACCATATATAGCACTTGACCATCCTCTGTCTAAGTTTTAAATTTAAGTAGTAAATTGTGATTACCGTTCCAAAATCTTCTTAATAGCTAGAGGCTCCTCTAGTCCAGTAAGATGTTGGGAACCACGAGAAGTTCAGTTCAGAAATCTTTCCGCCCGGTATGCCGCGCTCTGAAATATAGCAATTAAACATGAAACTTAAGAAGATACTCTTACTTCGTGAACTAGTGATACAGTTTAACTTCTTATTGAGGTAGTAAATGCTTGCTTGGTTCGCCCGGAAGGATATAGGCTTCTTTCCTTGTTAGGAAGTCTAGAAAATTAGAAACGAGGCAGATGGCCCCAGGGTTTCACTTAGTAACAGATTCATTCCTGGGAGCAAAGTTGGCTGGGCATAGAGCTAACCACTCTTATCACATGAACTCATCCACAAACTTAAAAAACTGGCAGAAAGTGGAACATTTTACAACGAATAGAAATGAAGTCGTGCTGGGCGCAACAAAATTCCTCATTTTACCTTTCATATATGTCGGTACACTTTCTAGTTTCGTTCTTACCTGGAACCATCTTTCTCCACTAATAGTTGGCTTAAATTCATAAACTTTTGTCCTATGTGTAGTAGAGATAACAAATCAAGCAAAACCATGACAAATTCGAAGGAAGAGCTCCCATTGTCATGTTGAAATTAAAACAAAGTGAAAAATGTTTAAGATTCGCACTCAATTCATTCTTTGTAATCCGATGTAATCTTCTAGAAACCCGTGGTAACTGCAGCATGTTTGTATCTATAACTTACTTGCGCTAATCTGTGACTGCTGCATTCTCTTGTGGAAGACCTCGGAATCTGACCAAGATATTCAATCTTTTTCTTCTTCTACCGCTTTTTCCACACCTGTGGAATCGTGGGTGCGAACTGTGTCGCTCACATGAGTTTGGTCCTGCTTAACGGCGGATACCCTTCCCGACGCCAACCCTGTTTGTAGGGATGTCAAGTAAAGATATTCAATGAACAACCTAAATCTTTATTAGAAATATAGAATTATATCCACCCATATCCCTTGCTGAAAGAATCCATTATCTAGTATGATTCTCCCCAATGAATCCGGTGGAACTTAGATGTGTTGCTTTATGACGTCTAAGAAAATAACTTAGGCTGTGAATTATGATGGAATCTTAACCCTGATTATGTGCACAGACACACACCATTCATTTGTATATTTAATTTACTTGCGCTATTCCGTGACTGGCGCACGCTCATGTGGAAGACCTCGGAATCAGACCAAGTTATTCAAACTGGTTATTTAGGGACAAATTGTAAATTACATTTTGTAAATGTTTCAATATCATAAGAGAGGTATGTTTAATATATACATATATAAATACAAGAGATATTTGTAAAAAGAACAGATTATTTAAAGTTTATAAATTTGGTTATTATTATTATTATTATTATTATTATTATTATTATTATTATTATTATTACTGTAAATGTGTGTACATTGTGCCGCTCATTAAAAGGAGGCTGATTGTGATTTACTATGCTGACGAAAATGGACTTTTTTAAAAATTCCTATTCCATCCTTTTCTTTCTTTCAGGCTTAGGTACAAGTGAAAGGATGATTATTTAAAAAAATGACATTAAATTACAAATGGTGATTGATTGCTTGATTGACTTTTTTTTTGCTAGTTGCTTTACGTCGCATCGACACAGATAGGTCTTATGGCGACGATGGGACAGGAAAGGGCTAGGAGTGGGAAGAAAGCGGCCGTGGCCTTAATTAAGGTACAGCCCCAGAATTTGGCTGGTGCGAAAATGAGAAACCACGGAAAACCTTCTTCAGGGCTGCCGACAGTGGGGTTCGAACCCACTATCTCCCGAATATTGGATACTGGCCGCACTTAAGCGACTGCAGCTATCGAGCTCGGTAATTGACTGTTCCATTGTTGTTTTGGGTTAAGAGATTTTGTAAAAATATTGTTAAAAGTTCAGAATAGGTCCTCAGCATATTGTACATAGTTTCAGAAGGTGATGATAGAAATTTTATCTCGTATTACATGTAGGAAAGAGATGTGTTCATTGCCAATACTTGAGGGCCCACCAACCTGCCCTGGAAACATATTTGTTTCTGTTGGAAAACGGCAGAAACCGCTTGACTTTTTCCGTACCAAACACATCAATACCATCTACTATCAGCTGACATATATAAAATATAGCATCTCTCCCAGAATTCAAAACAGATGATTGAAGTCTAACCTATTAAGCCTCGCTACATTTGGTATATACCTAAAGAAATAAATGGTTTTCGCCAACAGTTACTCTCATGACTTATCATCGTGTGAACAACAAACTAAGTTAACTGAGGCTTTAATAACGAAAGAGCATCGAAATGCGTGACCCTGCGTGGAAAGACATTAGTTGACCAATAACGCTGAGTGGAGTTTTACAACAGGAAATACATGAAGATAAAGTTGGAATCCACCAGGACTAACCAGGGTAAATATTTGGTCATAGGAAAAGGAATTAGAAATTGGAATAATTTACCAAAGAGATAAAATTTCCAACACCTTTAACATTATTCAAGAAAAGAGTAGGTAAGCAATTAATAGGGAATCTGCCACCTGGGCGATAGTCCTAAATACAGATCAGCTGCTGAGATATGGACGGTTTTGAGAGCACCACGTCAACTGATTGATTGATTGATTGATTGATTGATTGATTGATTGATTGATTGATTGATTGATTGATTGATTGATTGATTGATTGATTGATTGATTGATTGATTGATTGATTGATTGATTGATTGATTGATTGATTGATTGAACTGAATCTGAATGCTATGAAAAGTGTACTTCAGTAGTACCTTTTGGGTCAATGATGCAAGTAACGGCAAACTACCTCACTGTTTGCCTCATTAGAGATATTAATTGCTTTTTGTGGAATCTATAACCATCGATGGTATAATTAGAGGATTTTATCAGTCTCCAGTTCGATGACTTTAAAAATGGAGCGTTCAGAGCACAAGTGAATCAAGTAACAATAAGACAACAGACAGAGTTTTCGCTGAATAATTAATTATTGGGAAAACGTAGTGTTTTGAAAGGTTTGAATAATAGAACATACTCTGTAAATATATTCTCATATTAAAGAAAGTTAAAGTTAAGTGCTTTTACTTTGTACTCTGAGTGGAGAAGTAAAATTATGGACTTTATTCTTTTGTGCTCTGACTGTATTGTATTTTTCTACTTATTCTTGACTTCTTGGGTTTATTACGGAAACAGTAAAGAAAACACTTTTCTAGAATTTATAGCTGTAATTTTATTTCGTAACTGCTTATAACAATATTTCCAAACGGAAACTTACCTCATACAATTCACATTCAAAGAAAAATGTATTCTCTTTCGTCTGTTTGCCCTTGCTAAACCGAGGATGCTCTTGTGGGAGTGTCACGCGGTAGGTTCTTGAACAGATGATGATGATGATGATGATGATGATGATGTTGATGATCAGATGGAACGCATGGCAGTAAATCCTCCAGGTCCTTTGCGTAAAGATGGCCCGGATGTTACAAGAGCATGTCATGGGATGACTTCTTTAAGTCAACTTAGTCAAATTGCGCATCAGAGCCCGCTTAAATATCAAGGAAAAGGTAGATTCTCTTTCATAATGTAGGCCAAACCATCTTAGAGTTATAACCATTAACTGTTTTCTTTCTGTTCGTTACTGAATTCTCGAAAGTAGTATAATGCAAGGATTCTGCCGCCGCCTCCGCCGCCCGCGGCGCGGGAAATTTGAATTCTGGCGGGAAATTTGAATTTTGGAGGAAGATTTGAATTTTGGCGGGAGATTTGAATTTGTAAACAAAGCCACGTGCTTTTTGACAGCTGTCATCGACAACAACGCATCGCTAACCTCACTGCTGCCATCTTGACGGGCCTAAACCTCACTAGTGCTAACTTAACCTAACTAGCATGAGGTAAACAAAGCCACGTGTTTTTTGACAGCCACGTGCTTTTTGACAGACAACAACGCATCGCTAACCTCAGTACTGCCATCTTGACGGACCTAAACCTCAGTAGTGCCAACTTAACCTCACTAGCGCGAGGTAAACAAAGCCACGTGTTTTTTGACAGCCACGTGATTTTTGACAGATTTGTAAACAAAGCCACGTGCTTTTTGACAGCTGTCATCGACAACAACGCATCGCTAACCTCAGTACTGCCATCTTGACGGGAATAAACCTCGGTGGTACCAACTTAACCTAACTAGCTCGAGATAAACAAAGCCACGTGCTTTTTGACAGCCACGTGCTTTTTGACAGCTGTCATCCGCCATCTTTAAACTACAGAGTGCTGTGCTGCCCTCTTTAGATGTAAAATTCGTCACGTGTCATCGGCAGTGCTGCCATCTTGGCGGGCCTAAACCTTAGTGCTACCAACTTAACCTCACTAGCTCGAGATAAACAAATCCACGTGCTTTTTGACAGCCACGTGCTTTTTTGACAGCTGTCATCCGCCATCTTTAATCCATAGAGCACAGTGCTGCCCTCTTTAGCTACTTTGCTTTGAAATGTGGTGGCGGATAATTTGAAAAATGCTTTTTGACAGCAGCCATCTTTGAGCGCCGAGCTACACTCTTTAGCTAGTTACCTTTGAAATGTGGTGGCAGGCAATTCCACATGACAGCAGTCATCTTTAATCAAGAGAGCACCGTGCTGCCCTCTATGTGGTGGCGGCAAATTGAAAAATTCTACATGCTCTTGTTTGGAAACAAACTCACGCGCTTTTTTGACAGCCGTCATCCGCCATCTTTAATCAACAGAGCACAGTGCTGTACTCTTTAGCTAGATACCTTTGAAATGTGGTGGCGGCAATTTGAAAAATTCTATGTGCTCTTGTTGGGAAACAAAGCCACGTGCTTTTTTGACAGCTGTCATCCGCCATCTTTAATCAATAGAGCACTGTGCTGCTATCATGCGGGCAATTTCGTCAGCTGTCATCCGCCATCTTTAATCCAGAGAGAACAGTGCTGCACTCTATGTGGTGGCGGTAAATTCCATGTGCTTTACAAACCTATGTGCTTTTCTGACAGCTGTCATCCGCCATCTTTAATCCAGAGAGAACAGTGCTGCACTCTATGTGGTGGCGGCAAATTCCACGTGCTTTACAAACCCATGTGCTTTTCTGACAGCTGTCATCCACCATCTTTAATCTAGAGAGAACAGTGCTGCACTCTATGTGGTGGCGGCAAATTCCACGTGCTTTACAAACCTATGCGCTTTTCTGTCATCCACCATCTTTAATCTAGAGAGAACAGTGCTGCACTCTATGTGGTGGCGGCAAATTCCACGTGCTCTTATTTGGAAACAAATTCTACTCGCTCTTCAGCTGTCATCCACCATCTTTAATCAAGAGAGCACCGTGCTGCCCTCTTTGTGGTGGCGGATAATTTGAAAAAATTCTTTTCGACAAGCAGCCATCTTTAATCCAGAGAGAACAGTGCTGCCCTCTTTAGCTACTTACCTTTGAGGCGGTTAATTTGAAAAATTCTTTTCGACAAGCTGCCATCTTTAATCCAGAGAGAACAGTGCTGCCCTCTTTAGCTACTTACCTTTGAGGCGGTTAATTTGAAAAATTCTTTTCGACAAGCTGCCATCTTTAATCCAGAGAGAACAGTGCTGCCCTCTTTAGCTACTTACCTTTGAAGCGGTTAATTTGAAAAATTATATTTAACAAGCTGCCATCTTTAATCCAGAGAGAACAGTGCTGCCCTCTTTAGCTACTTACCTTTGAGGCGGTTAATTTGAAAAATTCTATTTAACAAGCTGCCATCTTTAATGAAAAGAGCATCGTGATGCTATCTTGCGGGTAATATTTTACGTCACAGCTGTCATCCACCATCCTGCATTGCTAACCTTAGTGCTGCCCTCTTTAGCTACTTACCTTTGAAACAAAAGATCTATTTGACAAGCTGTCACCCGCCATCTTGCATCGCAAACCTCAGTGCTGCACTCTATGTGGTGGCGGATAACTTGAAAAAATCTTTTTGACAAGCAGCCATCTTTAATCAACAGGGCACCGTGCTGACATCTTTAGCTACCGCCATCTTACATCGCTTACCTCGCTGCTGCAATCTATGTGGTGGCGGTAAATTCGAACAAGTTTAATCACGCATCGGGAAAGCTAGAGTAAGCACGTGCTGCAGTGATGACGTCATCATGCATGTTTAGACTTGTCCGTTTTCTTAAGAGTAAGTCGGTGTAAAGGAATTTGGTAGCGGTAAATTCGAACAAGTTTAAACATGCATCGGGAAAGCTAGAGTAAGCAAGTGCTGTTGTGATGACGTCATTGTGCATGTTTAGACCTGATCGTTTTTCTTAAGAGTAAGTCGGTGTAAAGCAATGCAATAAGTACAACATTTTTTGAATGCGATCAAATATTTATTTACAAATGTACTACAACAGTGTTCGTTTTTGCTGCTGACAAGGTTGGTGTGCTTCTTAACAACGTATGCTTCTGAAATGCCTCCTGCAACATTCAAATTAATCAAAGCATTTAGAAATATATTATACTAAGTATGTTATGCTTTACAGAGAAGATCATATACTTCTTACCTTGCTGTTATTCCTTTTCGGAATCATCATCATCATCATCATCATCATGAGGTACTAGAGAAAGTTCATTCATACACTGTGCACAGTGTTCAATCCTCGGATTTGGTCCATCCCAATCATCATCACCATTTTCTCCTCGATGCTTGTAATGTCGTTCACAAGTTCTGCATAAAGCTACTTCGATTGACATCTTACTGTGTAGAGGAAGGATGTCCCAAAAATTATGTACGTAAGAGGCAGCGTACGTATATAAAAATCCTGGTGGTAACTATTGAATAAGATGTTTCGGCATCAACGATCTACGTTTATAGAACATCTTAATAGCCTCACTCACTCGTGAAACATAAATAAGATGTTGCGTATGAGCATGCAAACAGCATGCACATTTACAGTTTTGTTCCATAGCGTACGATGTCGAAGCACACACTAATGAAAATGATAAAGATCTATTCTTATTTATAGTCTCGTAACAATATTCGTTAGCGGATGGTAAGTAACATCACTCATAGGAATAATAAGACAATAGGCTGCTGTGTTAGCAGGAATGTTTTCAGATGTTTCAAATTCTAAACGAATATCAACTGGAGATTCTTTTATAGATTCTTCGTGATAAGAGCAGTCTATAACTACAATCGGTGCTTTATTTTTAAATTCTTGAGGTGTAAATAGCGGACGATCTTCTTTCTGATAATACGATGATTGAAATTTACAAAACATGTCATAGAGCATCCCAAACTTATTTTTCTCAAAGTTAATGTCGATGTTTTCGTAGGGATACGTAATTCCGTTGAGATATAGTCTAACGTGTCTTAATTTGCAGTGATCAAACAGTGAGCTATCTTTTTCGTGATTGAATTTACGATTAGTTTGAAATCCAAAAATAATGTACAAGGGCTTCTCAGTAAAACGTGATGTTTTAACAGCCCAGCTATGCTTGTTTGTAGGTGGTAACACAGGATATTCATGCAGCTCCCAACTTCTAAAACGTATAGGTAATGGTGTATCATTTTCTACAATCTTGAGCAATCGAAGTTTTTCACGATCAGATAAGGTTACATGTGGAATCCGCCACAGTATACGATGCAGTGTTATTTTCGATTCTACAGGTGTTTCTACTGCTTTAAGAGAATTGTAATCACTTCGATCACGGATTAGAATAAGCTCTTGTTTTGCGTTGATTATAATACGTGTAAAGTCTTCCGCGAATCCAAAAATATGTTTCAGTGATAACATACCCGTAAAAGTTCCATCCTCATTAATCATCCAGTTGTTAGTAGCTTTTGGACACCATCCAGCCATCCGCAAAAGATTACTTTCTTCATCACAGAAAGAAGGGTAGAGTTTCATTGCACTTGTATTACCAACATTCTTCGTTCGATCTATTTCAACATTATTTACTTCATATCGCGCTTCAGAAAAGAGAAAAGCTAGAGCATGGTTGTTTAGTTGTGAAGTGCTTGGTCCACTTCCATCAGACGTTTCTAATCGTCCTTCAATATAGAGGTAGCTTTCGTGTGGTAAGGTGTAAACATCTTGTTGATTAATAATAAAATGAATTTCATCATTGTTATTTAATCCAAACGTAAAAGGTTGATAGGAATGAAGCTCACTTCGTACTACACCTTCACGACTTTCTACTGTATTCGTAATGTCTAGCATTTCTTCCATTTTGTTGTAGCAGTGTATATCCCAAATCTTGGAGTATCTGCTTATGGGTATCTGTTAACTCGATGAGTCTCTGCACACATGTAGTATGTCTTCGGAATGTACACCGTGTTTTATAGATGGTTTTCATACTGGTTTAAGATGTAGTTTGTAAGCTACGTACGCGTGCTAATCTAAATGAATAAGCTGATTATGTTTATTTACAAGTCTAAGAGTAATGTTGCTAATGTGTTTTACAGACACAGGATGATAAAGAACTACTGCTGGTTTCTCACAAATAGTATATCCACGTTCCTCTGTAACAATAAAGTCGTGCAGGACGTGCGAAGGTTGTAGATTACTATTCAAGTCTGTAATAATATTACAAGTAATGTTCACATTATAATCATCGAAGAGTTTTATAGGTTGATCAGACTCGTAACGTACGTTCGGTAGGAGCTCCCTCGATGAAAATCCAAGCAGTGGGCCAATCGAATCAGGTTGTGATTTGAAGTCAATCTTAAATGATGATTCAATAACACATTTATGTGTAATGTTGCTTATAGTGATTGAGAACTTGTAATTATGATCACTAAAACTATCTTCCCCAAACTGATCAATTAACGTACTTTCAATATAGTCGTGAATATCATCTACTGTATAACTACCTGAGGGTAGTGTTAGCACATACTCATCGTAATAGAACTTGTTTAAACCATCACGCACATTATAGATTTTATTGTAGCTTTCAAACGATACTAGTCCAAGACTATGCGGCTGATAACCAAGTTCGATTGGTGGATTAAAATAGACGGTTGTTTCAGGTCCTTCTCCACGTACAGCAAACGTTCTTTCACTGTTCGTCATCACGTGGACACTAATGCACTTTCTCTAATGTCTGGGTTTGATATAAGAACATAAGACATAATCGTCCGCACATGCGTGTATTAAAGTTTTGCACACGGTTTTTATTGTAAACAATGTCTGCATTGCTTCCGAAATAACGTATGAGCTCAAAAGGAGGAGGTAAATCTCCATAGCTATCAAAATACCATACTTTAGATTTACGTTTTACATAAGCAACGTAATGAGTTCCAGGTCCACGACTGTCGTCCAAGTTAATTACGGCACTTTCACGTTCACGTGGGCGTACTGGTAGTTGATCGCGCATATACACTCCTCGAAAATAATGAATTCCTAGTTGTTTAGCAAACGTAAAAACTTCATCATGCGTTAGAGCTCGATATGGCAGTGCATTCAGTAGACGTTTTTTGGAGAAATGTAGATACCAAGCCCTTTCTTGTATGGCGCTAGCTTCATGTTCACACCTTTGCCTCGTAACGCAATTGCCTCCATCGTCTTGTTATGACGTTCACTCTCTTTCAACTGTTGTTTCGCTTCTTCTACAGCTTTGACAGTTCTCGCTACAGCACTAGCACCACCTAGCAATGACCCTAAAGCTGCTAAGCCAGCAAACAGCGCAGGAAGAAATCCTCCTCGTTTTGGTACAGGAATAATTCGCGCACGTTTACTAAATATTGCTCTGCACTTTGGAGAAATTCTCGCTCTTGCTGCGCGTAACGCCTTAGTAATAGCTACACGAGGATTGTATTCCCCTCGAATAGCTTTTTGCGCAGCCTTTATAACATCTTTCCATCCAACAGTTTTTACTTTCTTCTTCTTCTTCATGTCGTTTGGATATCGTTGTTTCACCATGCTGGACACGACTTTACTAGTCAAGAGCAAATCATAAACTAACCGTTGCCTCTTGTTTCGTTTAATATATATATTACTATTACGTACTTTATGATTCAGTTATCATGAAGATTATAAAGCAGCAAGACACGCTACCTGTTACCGACATTGTACCACATCTCTTACCTAGTTCTAGTACAACTACGAGAAAACGTCATGGAACGTTGTTTCCTTTTACTGTTCGATGTATTATATCAGGTCCGTCGGGATGCGGTAAAACAAATCTTTTACTCACGCTTATTACTTCTGTAAATGGTGTACGCTTCGAGAATATTTACGTTTTCGCAAAGTCACTCTATCAGCCGCTATATACTATTCTACAAACTGTAATGCACGATCTAGTTAAAGATGGAATAAGATATTTTAAATTTAATTCACATGAGCAAGTACCATCACCAGACGATGTGCTTCCTAATTCTCTTATGATCTTTGATGATGTAGCAACAGAACAGCAAAACGTTATTCGTGCATTCTTTAGTATGGGTCGGCATAAATATGTTGATTGCATCTATTTGTGCCAAACCTATTCTCGTGTGCCTAAGCAGTTGATACGCGACAACGCAAATGTTATTGTGCTTTTTCGGCAAGATGAGCGCAACATGCGACATGTGTATAACGATCATGTTAACACTGATATGACATTCGATGACTTTAAACGTATGTGTGCTAAATGTTGGTCATTACACCGTTACAGCTTTTTAGTTATTGATAAAGAAAGTGATGTACAGCATGGACGATATCGCATGGGTTTCGATCATTTTATATGCATTAACACAGAATTGCAGTAACTACTTGATTAAAAACCACCATCATGTTAACATCTAGCAAGGAGATCACAAAACATATCATCCAAGCTCGAAACAATATTCGACGGAAATTTAAAGAGCTTAAACGTATTCAAGCAGACACGGATTTATTTTTAAAAACACAACTAAGTACACCACTCAAAGAAATTTTTAATTCTACTTCATTACCGCAGTCTACTTCAAGTTTTGCTTCTATGCAAACATCATATCATAAAGAGAAGCATGAAGAAGAAAAGCATGAAGAAGATACTGAAGAGAAGAAGCAGGATGTAGATCAAGAGGAAGATAAGGAAGAAGAAGAAGAAGAACTTAACCCTTTCAGTCCAGGTGTACAGTATACTGTACATCAAATTCATTAGCTTATAGCACCAAGAATTATTAGTGAATAGAGGAGTTCTCTATCTTGCTAGAGACTTCTATGCTTTGTCTTTGTTTCTCAATTGGTTGAAGTGACATCTACTAACACATTGGTGAATTATGAAGATAAACAACAAACATGGCAGACAAGCATGCTGATAGTGGAGGTAAGTGGGAAAATTTTATTCTTTATTTTTAACATTTTATTCTGTTTAGGGTAAAGTTCTGTTTGGGGGTTAAAGATAAAGGTTTGAATAGAATATGCATACTAATTATAGTTAGTCTTTCATATCCCTTGACTCATAACATCCATGTATATTAGCATGTACAGTATACTGTACATGGGGTCTCAAGTGTTGCAAATAGTGTGACTGAGTTCATTATATTTCACAAAGTTTTATTTATATACCTGGTAGTTTCTAGTAATATAGAAGAAGATTAAGTATTGTATACTCTAGATTGTCTCTTAGAAATGTAAAAAGAAACTTTGTTTTTGTTCTCTGAGTTCCCTAAAATATATTTTTGTTGAAATTCAGGCACATTAAGGATGAAAATGAACCTAAGCGACGTTGATATGATTTTGAAGTTGTTGGAGAATGGAGATGTGTCTGATGTGGAGGAACTAGCCAGTGATGATGAGGATGAACCACAAACCAGCCACAAATACAGCGCATTGGTACGTTATCACATTCAATATTATTACACATTATGAAACTCCAGTACTCTTATGGCAAACTGAGTTGCCCAAATTTTTAGCTAATAATTATTAAAATATAGCTTTATTTTGCGATATGTTTCAGGAGCTGATGTTGAGAAAATATCTGTAAGCAGCCCAACCGAGGCAAGTGGCAATGGATATACTATTGGTACTTCTGGAGATGCTGAACTTTCTGTTGAAGATATTTTCCTGACACAGAGGCCTGATATTCTGCTCCCATAACAATGTGCAAACCAAATAACACTTTAATTACTTTCCTCAGGTTTGATTGTCTTGTATGTCACGTCTTTCTGAAGTGCATAAGTATTTGTTTTCTCTGGGTGATGGAGTACAGCCAAATGCTAGAAATGCTCGGTTGGCACAGAAGGAGATAATGGATTTGTTAGATTTCAGGCTTAGGGTAGCTGAAGCTTTTGTGAAGGTTGATAACCAATTCAAGGGTATCAAAAGAGGAAGGCTATCTACAAGCCCTGTAAGATCACCTTCAACTAATAAAAAACAAACAACTGAGACGAGACCACAGAGGGAAGTGCGGACGGATAGTGTTGATCACTTACCAGAGCATGATGGCAATAAAGAACCTACTCGATGCAAGAAGATTAATTGCACCCAGTGATCAGACATTATGGAGTACATCTTTGTATAAATAGGAACAGAAACTGCTTTGCAGCATTTCATAAGCAATGAAATGAATGTGAATTGTTATGAAGCATTTCTTTGTCGGTAACATGTGAACAAAATATAAATATTTGTAAATAATTATCTGTAAACAATGAAAATATCTCAAAAATAGATAATTTCAGTTCTATAGGAATGTATGGCTTACCATTTAGTACAGTAGAAACATTGTATACCTCCAAATCCTGTCCTAAGAAGGTTGCCATCCCAAGGTAAAAGTTTAGGATTCAGCAACACTTGATACCAAATGTACAGTATGCTGTACATGATATATTTTTGTAACGGGAGGTCTCTCATCAACCAAATTTTGTAAGTACACCCCCAGTATGACCTAAAATCAAAATCCATTCAGAAATAATTTTTCTTTCTAAACAGAAAAAATCAGGACTGAAGGGGTTAATGATACATCACCATCTAAGCGTGTTGAGTTTTTAACTACAGATGTTATTGCTGAAACACCTACTACATCGACGCAAAATCTACCATCTTTGTCTGAGGTTATGATTACACCAGAGTATCGCAATCAGTTTAGAACTTTTATTCAAGATACCTATGGATCTCTCTTTGCACCTTATATAGAAAAACTTTTTACAGGACAAACTGACACTACCTACGGTATTCGCTACGAAGATGACTGTTTCCGGATAGGAAATTCAAATGTTAAGATTAATAGCAACAAACTCATTGTAAAAGGTGTTACCTATAAACCTACGAAAGGACTCTTAGAACTTCTTTTCTCACGAATACCTGACAAGGATATAATTTTACAAGATGATCTTAAAAAGTACAAAGCAATACTTTTTGCTACTGATGCAACACGACGTAATTACAGGAGAACAGAAGCTGTAAATGCGAATAACAGTTACAAGTATCGTGAGTTTATTTCTAAGCTGTTTCCGACTGCACGTAGTCTAGACGTTATCTACAAGCCTTTGTTGCCGTATGTGGATGTAAGATACTGGAATGACCCAAACTTACTCGTTGAACGATTACAACTTTTAAGAGCATCACAAGAGGCTGGTCACACTGGTCACGGATCAGAAATTCTAGAAATAGAAAGAGAACTACGTTATGCCGGTATTATTTTGTAATGGCTCGTCAAGAGAAGATCTCACCTGTAAAGGTAAACATCGCACATGAGTTACATAAACCAGCACGTCGCACCTACTGTCGCAGACGCGTTATTACACGAGGAAAAGATGATCTCTGGCAAGCAGACTTAGTAGAAATGATTCCATATGCCTCTAGTAATAAGGGGTATAAGTATCTACTTACTGTTATCGATGTGTACTCAAAGTTTGCTTTTGCACAACCCGTGCGTTCTAAAACAGCAGCTTAAGTTAAAGAAGCATTTAAACATATTGTTGAAGAATCGAAACGCTGCCCAAGGCTTCTTCAAACTGATCAAGGTAAAGAGTTTTACAACAAGGATTTTTCTTCTTACCTCAAGTTACTTGGCATTCAACACTACTCTACGTTCAGCAATCTCAAGGCAAGTGTTGTAGAACGCTTTAATCGTACACTCAAAACAATGATGTGGCGAGAATTTACAGCGCAAGGTTCATATCGTTGGATTGATCTGCTACCTAGACTTTTATCTACCTACAACGATACACCTCATCGCACTATCGGAACAAAGCCACGTCTTGTTACAAAGAATACACCTCGTCTAGATGCTATTCATCTTGTAATTAAATCAGCTGATCCACGTCGCCATCGCTTTAAAGAAGGTGATTTCGTTCGCATCAGCAAACACAAGTATATCTTTGCAAAAGGATACACACCTAACTGGAGCACTGAAATTTTTCAAATCAGAAGTGTTAAGCTTACTAATCCAGTTACGTATTTACTTCGCGATCTCAGAGGACAGCCTATTGAAGGAGGATTCTACATCGAAGAACTGCAGAAAACAAAATATCCTGATCACTATTTAGTTGAACGTGTTATTCGACGTCGTGGCAATAAACTGTATGTTAAATGGCTTGGTGTTAATAACAGCTTTAATTCATGGATTAATAAAGAGGATGTACTTTAAATCTTATGTGTGTTTTCTTTTAATCCTCTACGTTTCCTTTCTTCTAAGTCACTAGGACATGCTGTAGGATTAAACAACACCTGTAATATGTTTTGACAATTCATATTTATTTTAGAATATATACATTTTTATCCTTTGTTTATTTTACGGTCTTTGTCATTCAGTTTTCGTTTTATTACACCAACAACGACAAGTGCTGCTATATTCTTCTGAGCAGCTAAAGCACTAGGTAATAACACACACACACACACACACACACACACACACACACACACACAGCATAACTCTACGAAGCAGATTTTAACAGCTACACGACATACTCTATGCAGGCAGCATGTAACTACGTGTCAGGCGAACGTGTTCTAGGGCCGCAGGGGAGATGAAGCACGAAGAAAAGAAGATCAATCACTCTATTGATGAGTCCACGCCCAACGTGCTTCCTCGTCTTTCTCCCAGCACGTTTCTTCACCCTTTCCTTGTTTACTCTCTCCACAGCCATGATAAGTGTTTATAAGCGAAGACAACTCGTTAGTTTTAGGTCCGTGATACAGTTTAATTAGTTGACATGTACGGCACTGTCTCACAGAAGGTCTTCTAGCTAAACTCACGTGTTCATGATGTAAACTACACGTTTGAAGCTCTGACAAAACAGGATCTTGAGTCCACTCACGAGGCACCTTTTCCCAAATCTTCTTTATATCATTCGCAGCTACATTAACCAAAAATGCCTTTGGTAATGCATTTAACTCTTCTTCAGTAAAAGTGTTTAGTTTCTTTTTGCATGCATAAAATTTACGATCGCCTTTTCAACTGCGTTACACTTAGTATCTGTTAGAAATGACATGATGTCTTTACTCTACAAATGTTTCTTTTACACTAAGGTTATTTCGACACTGCAGTATACATATGTTGTTCACTTCCCGGCATGCACTGCGACACAACCAATCAAAGAGCATACCTACATGTTGTAAAGACTGTTTACTTGTTTCTCTGCTATGCTCTTTCGGAAGAGTTTAAAATGATGGGCACCCCAATTCATGCATGTCGATAACTTCACATGATGATGGTAGAAACTCACACAACCATTCTTTCTTATCACAACCCTTTAAAAGAACGAGATCTGCTCTTGACAAATGTGCATTCATCATTAAAGGTAGAAAACGATAAGGTATTCCTTTTTCTCCCCACTTCAAACCTAAATTGTTTTCAATCCACTGAGTCTGCTTTTTATCTTCATCTGTTTGCAAACAGTAAGGGAACGGTGGAATAAATACTAAACTAACAAGTTTCGGTGCCCACAACACACTGCAATCTAACACAGCCACCTCTTTAAACACAAATTTGTTTCCGTTTACTTTAAAGCCTTGAACATCAACTATTAATGTTTTCGTCATGTTTGCACTCCACACTCTATCACTGTTTCTCGAAGACTAAAGCTTTTAGTCAACGAACGGGTTTAAACATGCACAATGACGTCATCACTGCAGCACGTGCTTACTCTAGCTTTCCCGATGCGTGATTAAACTTGTTCGAATTTACCGCCACCACATAGAGTGCAGCAGCGAGGTAAGCGATGTAAGATGGCGGTAGCTAAAGATGTCAGCACGGTGCCCTGTTGATTAAAGATGGCTGCTTGTCAAAAAGATTTTTTCAAGTTATCCGCCACCACATAGAGTGCAGCACTGAGGTTTGCGATGCAAGATGGCGGGTGACAGCTTGTCAAATAGATTTTTTGTTTCAAAGGTAAGTAGCTAAAGAGGGCAGCACTAAGGTTAGCAATGCAAGATGGTGGATGACAGCTGTGACGTAAAATATTACCCGCAAGATAGCATCACGATGCTCTTTTCATTAAAGATGGCAGCTTGTTAAATAGAATTTTTCAAATTAACCGCCTCAAAGGTAAGTAGCTAAAGAGGGCAGCACTGTTCTCTCTGGATTAAAGATGGCAGCTTGTTAAATATAATTTTTCAAATTAACCGCCTCAAAGGTAAGTAGCTAAAGAGGGCAGCACTGTTCTCTCTGGATTAAAGATGGCAGCTTGTCGAAAAGAATTTTTCAAATTAACCGCCTCAAAGGTAAGTAGCTAAAGAGGGCAGCACTGTTCTCTCTGGATTAAAGATGGCAGCTTGTCGAAAAGAATTTTTCAAATTAACCGCCTCAAAGGTAAGTAGCTAAAGAGGGCAGCACTGTTCTCTCTGGATTAAAGATGGCTGCTTGTCGAAAAGAATTTTTTCAAATTATCCGCCACCACAAAGAGGGCAGCACGGTGCTCTCTTGATTAAAGATGGTGGATGACAGCTGAAGAGCGAGTAGAATTTGTTTCCAAATAAGAGCACGTGGAATTTGCCGCCACCACATAGAGTGCAGCACTGTTCTCTCTAGATTAAAGATGGTGGATGACAGAAAAGCGCATAGGTTTGTAAAGCACGTGGAATTTGCCGCCACCACATAGAGTGCAGCACTGTTCTCTCTAGATTAAAGATGGTGGATGACAGCTGTCAGAAAAGCACATGGGTTTGTAAAGCACGTGGAATTTGCCGCCACCACATAGAGTGCAGCACTGTTCTCTCTGGATTAAAGATGGCGGATGACAGCTGTCAGAAAAGCACATAGGTTTGTAAAGCACATGGAATTTACCGCCACCACATAGAGTGCAGCACTGTTCTCTCTGGATTAAAGATGGCGGATGACAGCTGACGAAATTGCCCGCATGATAGCAGCACAGTGCTCTATTGATTAAAGATGGCGGATGACAGCTGTCAAAAAAGCACGTGGCTTTGTTTCCCAACAAGAGCACATAGAATTTTTCAAATTGCCGCCACCACATTTCAAAGGTATCTAGCTAAAGAGTACAGCACTGTGCTCTGTTGATTAAAGATGGCGGATGACGGCTGTCAAAAAAGCGCGTGAGTTTGTTTCCAAACAAGAGCATGTAGAATTTTTCAATTTGCCGCCACCACATAGAGGGCAGCACGGTGCTCTCTTGATTAAAGATGACTGCTGTCATGTAGAATTGCCTGCCACCACATTTCAAAGGTAACTAGCTAAAGAGTGTAGCACGGCGCTCAAAGATGGCTGCTGTCAAAAAGCATTTTTCAAATTATCCGCCACCACATTTCAAAGGTAAGTAGCTAAAGAGGGCAGCACTGTGCTCTATGGATTAAAGATGGCGGATGACAGCTGTCAAAAAAGCACGTGGCTGTCAAAAAGCACGTGGATTTGTTTATCTCGAGCTAGTGAGGTTAAGTTGGTAGCACTAAGGTTTAGGCCCGCCAAGATGGCAGCACTGCCGATGACAGGTGACGAATTTTACATCTAAAGAGGGCAGCACAGCGCTCTGTAGTTTAAAAATGGCGGATGACAGCTGTCAAAAAGCACGTGGCTGTCAAAAAGCACGTGGCTTTGTTTATCTCGAGCTAGTTAGGTTAAGTTGGTACCACCGAGGTTTATTCCCGTCAAGATGGCAGTACTGAGGTTAGCGATGCGTTGTTGTCGATAACAGCTGTCAACAAGCACGTGGCTTTGTTTACAAATCTGTCAAAAAGCACGTGGCTGTCAAAAAACACGTGGCTTTGTTTACCTCGCGCTAGTGAGGTTAAGTTGGCACTACTGAGGTTTAGGTCCGTCAAGATGGCAGTACTGAGGTTAGCGATGCGTTGTTGTCTGTCAAAAAGCACGTGGCTGTCAAAAAACACGTGGCTGTCAAAAAACACGTGGGTTTGTTTACCTCATGCTAGTTAGGTTAAGTTAGCACTAGTGAGGTTTAGGCCCGTCAAGATGGCAGCAGTGAGGTTAGCGATGCGTTGTTGTCGATGACAGCTGTCAAAAAGCACGTGGCTTTGTTTACAAATTCAAATCTCCCGCCAAAATTCAAATCTCCCGCCAAAAATCAAATTTCCCGCCAGAATTCAAATTTCCCGCGCCGCGGGCGGCGGAGGAGGCGGCAGAATCCCTGCATTATACTACTCTCCAAGCTTACAACGGATAAGAAATCTGAAAATATGAACATTTCATTTCATTGATGTTTTCTTTGCTCATCTAACGATATCCATACAATCATTTCGTGTGTAAATGTGTGATATTATCCTGCTAGATTTCTCCACTAAACCAAGGTAATTATTAGATTACCTGAGCTACAAAGCTGATAATCCGATGCGTCATCATCAATATCTTCAGACGAGTCACTGATAAGCTTCAATCCTTTTTAATTAAATCTGGCACACCGATAAAACAGCCTTGTAAATTGTAACAACGGACGTGCATCCATTGTGCTATGAACAAAACACTGCTTCGCTCAATGGTCAACATTATTGCCAGTCGTATGAGAGTTATTTACACTATCTGGACATGCATCTTTTATGCTCTGAAAGCAGCTTCAGATAAATTACTTAGAGGTGGAATATCTAAAAAATGACCAAAAATGAATTTGAATCCTTTGTGCTCTGAACGTCTCAATTAAGGATTACAGTGATGTCTTTCAATTATAAGTACGGTCGAAACCGGTTATAGTGACTCGAAAGGGACCGCCATTATAGGCGTTAGTCGCTGAAACCGGTTTAAAAAATGTTTATATGCAAGATTTAGGCTGTTCACATATGTTCTGTAGTTAATTAAAAGAATGAAATAATAACTTCAAAAATCATAAATGAAATACGTACTGGATTTGCAATACAGTGTTCGTGGAGTGGGAATGAGAGGAATATTTTTCTAATGTTTACGCAGTAAGTAGAGCGACAATTATTAATGATTTAAGCCCACTATCGAGCGCTGATGTCTAGTTCTTCATCGATGCTCTTCTTTGTTGCCAATATCTCTTGAGCCCTGCTGATAATTTCTCCTTTCTCTCCTGTGAAAGGGGCTTCCGACTTCTAGGAACTCTAGGTGGTGGGGTCCAAGACTGTACCATAGCATAAAATGTGGAACGATCTCCTACATCAATGTCTGAAATCCCAGCCGAATCCAAGTCCTTCATTAAGCCACAAGCTTCCAGTCTTGTAGTTTTTAACCAAAGAGAAGATCTTCTTGGTAAGCCTGTTGATATCCATTCGTTCTAGGTGTCCGTAGAACTCAAGCCTCCTACGTCGCATGCTGGTATTGGCGGATTCTAACTGTCGATACAGTTCAGAGTTTGATTTAAGTCTGTAGGTTCCATCTGGGAGCAATCTCGGTCCATGAATTTTCCTCAGGATACATTTTTCGGCTTTCTCTAGATCATCCATGGTGCCTTTCTTGCTCATCAGGAGGGTCTCTTAGGCGTACAAAAACTGTGGCCTGACAATTGTTTTGTAATAACATATCTTAGCATTTTTCGAAATGCACCCCTTATTGTAATGGTTGCGGGATATTTGGTACGCTGCATTGAGTTTGTTACACCTTTTTAGGATGGATGTACCATCTCTACCATTGGGATGGACCCATTCACCAAGATAGCGGAAGCGATTGACTTTCCCAATCGTTCCATGTATGGTCGTCAAAGGGAGGTTTCCGGGATGCCGAGTCTCAAAGTACTTAGTTTCGTCGTACGAAATGTGTAATCCTGCCTTCACCGCTATCTCGTGCAGGACTTCGATAGCAATGACAGCATCCTTATAGTTGTTGGTTAGGATTGCAATGTCATCTGCGAATGCCAGGCACCTGATCTCAATTTTTCGGGTCCCGGCTCCAATGGCAACTGGTTTAATTTCTAGATTCCTCAGTGTACATTCCCAGTTCTTGATGACTTTATCAAGCACTAGATTAAACAAAATGGGTGAGAGGCCATCACCCTGTCGTACTCCAGTTTTTATCTTGAAACTCCGAGATAGTTCTCCCCTGAACTCCACCTTAGAAGTTGTATCCATAAGAATCTCTTGGATGAGGATGCGTGTGTTGTAATCTACACCTCGTTCTTGCAGTACGGAGAAGAATGTCTGGCGGTCGATGGAATCATAAGCTTTTTTAAAGTCGACGAAAACCACAGCGATGTTCATACTCCTTACTTGTTTTAGTTGGAGAATGATTTTTAGGTTGAAGATCTGCTCGGTACAGGACCGTCCCCGCCAAAATCCTCCTTGATATTCACCAATCGTTCGATCACATTGGCTTTGTACATTGTCCAATAAAATCCTTGACATCACTTTGTATGCTACTGACAGCAGAGATATCCCTCGGTAGTTGTTGACATCACTGCGGTCACCTATTTTATGTAAAGGGTGTATGATAGCTGATTTCCAGTCGTCAGAGATCCTGCCAGTCTCCCAGCAGTCGATCAAGATCTGGTGTATGGCCTCTGTGATCGTATTTTCACCAGCTTTTAGAGCTTCCGCAATGATGCCATCTTCCCCGGGTGCCTTGCAGTTCTTAAGATGTCCGATGGCATTAGCAACTTGCTGCATTGTTGGTGGGTTAGATGGGAGGTGTATCTCTGGAGGATCTTCAACAGGTAATCTTTCCGTGGGCTCTTCGCAATTGAGCAGCTGCTCAAAGTAGTTTGCCAAAAGTTCCACGTTCCGGCGGTTACAGGTGACCAACTCCCCGGCTGTATTCTTAAAGTGAAGACATTGTGGTTTATAAACCGAGAGTTCCTCTTTGAAGGCCCGATAAAAGTTTCTGGTGTTGTACATTTTGAATTCTTCATCTAACTTCTCCAGTCTTGACCGATCGTAAGATCGTTTCACACGTCTGATGGTCTTACTCGACACTTTCCGCATCATTCTGAAATTTTCCCAGTCTTCCTTTCGTTTAGTCGAGTACCACTTCGTCCACGCTGCGGCGCGCTCATTAGCTGCAAGATCGCATTCAGTATTCCACCATCTATGTCGTCTCTTCCTTCGAGGTTGTCCGAGGTTACTGGTCGTTTCGCATATGGTGGACTTCAGTTGGTTCCAGTCTTTCATATCTTTTTGCAAGATGTCAGTTGCAAAACGTTCTTTATTCTCCGACAGGAATTGGGGATCAATCCTTGGTGGAACTGTGGTAGAAGGTATATTTCGTTTGGGCAGTAATCTGGTCTTTATTTGTGTGAAGAAATGGTCAGAATCAACATTCCAACCTTTACGAACTCTGACATTCATGATCTCTTTCCTGCATTTTACACTGATTGCAACATGATCGATTTGAAATGACCCTATAGCTGCGTTTGGTGATTGCCAGGTGATCTGGTATTTTGGCTTTCTGGGGAAAACTGTGGACATGATCTTCAACTGATATAATCTACACAGTTCAATTAAGCGCTTGCCGTTGGTGTTTGTTCGTCTATGTGCTGTGTAAGGCCCCAGTATATCTTGGTACTGTCGTTCTTTTCCCAGTTGAACGTTAAAGTCAGCTACGAGTATTATGACATGGTGACCGGGGATCTCACCGATCTCGTCTTCTAGCATCTGCCGGAAACTTTGGACCTTTCCAGGGTTCTTTTTATTGTCATCATTAACTGGAGCATGTGCATTTACAATAGAGTATCCCTTGTTGCCACATCTTAGAGATAACACAGAGATGCATTCGCTAGCTGATGTAAATCCGATGACAGAATCCATTATATCACGTCGTACTAAAAAGCTGTATCAAAAACGCTGGAGCCATGTGTGTTCTTAGACGCTGGTTTCCCCTTCATTACCCTATAACCTTCTGACTCAAAAGCCACATCATCAGTAAATCGGGTTTCTTGGACTGCTGTTATTGCAATTTTGCGCTTATGCAGGATGTCGGTCAATTGCTTGAGTTTTCCGGTCTTACAGAGGGTTTGAATATTGATGGCTCCAAAGTGTGTGACAGTTTTGAATCTCAATAGGTTGGTGATATTGGGGAACTCCGACTTTCCCCGCACGATGAGGTCAGGCTCCCCAGAATCCGAAGTCCTGAATGCGCCACCATTGGTGACGGGAGATTGGATACTCCCTGGGGTAGTGACATCTGCGTCGTTGTTTATCATCGTATACGAACTAGTAAAGAAATTTACTAGGGGTGAAGACTAAACGCCTTCAGCGTTGGCCACTCCGAATCTTATTCAGGAGCGTTGATTACAATAGGGTCGCCACTCCCAAAGGCATTTTAGAGCTACTGCCAGCAATTATTTAGGCCGCCCCTTACATGGGGAACAGACGCCCTTGCAGCCGCCCCTGACATGGGAAACAGACGCTGCTGATGCCAAGCGTACTTATATTATTCCCTAAGCACTGGGCTGCCTCTTCCGCAATCTCCACCATTCAGAAGTCCATCTTCTCTGTTGTAGATTCCGTTGAGGGCTTCACTCGTAACCTCCGCAATCTCCACCATTCAGAAGTCCATCTTCTCTGTTGTAGATTCCGTTGAGGGCTTCACTCGTAACCCTGAGCTGGGACCCTTACCAGATGCTACACACCGGGTCAGTGTGCTCTGGGACTCACATAGGCAGGGGCGCCAATCCCTGAGCGACAATATATCAGCAAAATATAAAATAATGAGTGAAGAAACAAGTAGCAGCAATGTAAATTTACCAATAATGTCGCACACGCTCTTGGATAATAGATGAGATGTTCTCTATGTCCTTCCAAATTGTATACATCGTTGAGTGTGGTACTCCCAATTCCTTCGCGACGCTTACGTTTGTTTCCAAGTTTTGTAATCGCCATATTATGTGTGACTTTTATCCAATATTAAACATTTTCCCTTCCTTATGCGACATTTTCACGGCGGCGCTTACCTCGACTATTTAATACATACTGATACTCAACAATGCAAGTAATTGTCTTCTTGTTTCAGGAACTCCGTGGTCACTTAGTAAGCTGATACCGGTATCTCTCTTGGAGAATAAATAAAATGGCAGTCGAAAGTCATCACGCAGTGTAACATAACATGTTGATGTGCAGAGGCGAATGAGGTGTCATACGATTTATCTTGACGAGATGTCTCAGAAAACACCAGAGAAATGGAAACGTGAACATAAATAAAGACAATATTGAAGTTTTAGTGACTGAAAATGCAGAATTTTGGCATACTTCACAAACATGTTCAAGTATAAGTCTAAAAAATGGATAAATTCCTGTATAAAACGCATGTTTGAGGAAACTATATTCAATAAGGGATAAAATAAGACTAAGACTTGGAATGAAGGAGCGTCGCAAAATTGAACCTGTAGTGCAAGCCTTTTCTTCTTCTTCTTCTTCTTCTTCTTCTTCTTCTTCTTCTTCTTCTTCTTCTTCTTCTGCTTCTTCTGTTTTTGCTTTATGTCGTACCAACACAGACAGGTCTTATGGCGACGATAGGAGAGGGAAAGGCTAGGAGTAGGAAGGAAGCGGCCGTGGCCTTAATTAAGGTACAGCCTGAGCATTTGCCTGGTGTGTAAATGGGAAACCACGGAAAACCATCTTCAGGGCTGCCGACAGTGGGATTCAAACCTACTATCTCCCGAGTACTGGATACCGGCCGCACTTAAGCGACTGCAGCTATCGAACTGGTGCTAGCCTCTTACAGGCCTATACACAAACGACAAACCAAATAATACCTACTGTAAATCGCACATCTCTTACATCTCACGTCATTCACATTTGTTCAACAAAATTTTGATAATGTTAAACATGTTGCAAATAAAAATTTGACACGACGTATAAATTCCAACTTGGTTATTATTTCTAACCCCGTGTGGGTGGGGGCGTAAGAATAACACCCGCGGTATCCCCCTGCCTGTCGTAAGAAGTGACTACACGAGGGGACAGGGAATCTCAAATTTGGAAGGAGGATTGGTGACCACGGTTCTCTTGGCTGAGCCAGGTATTTTTTCCACATACTAGTGTCAGGCTCTTCACTTTCATTTCTTCTGTCCAACATTCGTTGTTTAACACTTGTTCTCTTCCGACCCCGACGGTATTGGGATAACATGGGTATGTTTTTGTGCTGAGGGTCTATCTGGTATTAGCGTCATTAATTTAGTGTGCACAGAAAACCGACACCTTGGTAACCAGTGTTTGTCATCTCTATACTAGTGGCCTGTCACAGCAATAGCTGCGAACAAAGGATAAAAATGAAATTGATGATACGGGAAGCGTGAGAAAAGTAAAGGAAAATATACTGAACTCCGGAAGACCATTTATTGGCCTTTAAATTTACACAAATGAACCCGTCCTGCTCTGCACCATTCCTTATAAATAGATAACTCGTCTCGATATGCTTGTACCAATCATATCGTTTTCCTTATCCTTCTCAATAGTTTTATCAACATTTAACACCGGTTCATAGTGACTGATTCACTCATAATGCAGTTTGTAACACTTCTTTCCACACAATATTCTCTGTTCTTCGACCATTCGGCCGTATCTGGATCTTAACATTTTCAAACGATCTTGCTCGAGATTGTGCAACATACAACTGGCCGTGGCGGAATACTGGTTCGGATAAGTCGACTACCCGCTTTTTCAAGAGTTTGTCCATGCGCTTTATTACTGGCCATACAGAGGGCTAGTTGACTTCATATATTCCCATCTGTACGTACAGGTAGACCTCGTTATACGCGATAGTTATGTTCCGCGGAATTGCCGCGCATAGCGAATTCGCGTAAATCGAGAGCCATGTAAAATATAGGGTTAGGTTTCTGTATACTCGCATTATTAAGTTTAAAATAGCAGAGGTTCTTACTATTTTCACACAAAAAATAGCCAGTTTGTTTCTGAAACGCATTTTAATTCAAATTTTATATAAACTTACATTTTTAACACTGAAACGCAATAATAAACTAAATTCTGCATACAACCCCTTGAATTTAGCTTCATTAGCATCTCTATAGAGAGGCATGTGGTGGTTGCGGTTGGTTGTGATGCTCAATCCAATCCTTTATTTCCATTGCTTCCGACCGAGATGTGGTCACTGTAATCCACTTAAATTAGTAGAAGATTGAGCAGCTTTTCGAATTGATTTCGCATTGTCACGAATAGTTCTCACAGTGGATTCAGTAAGTTCCAAAGCACGCTGAATAGCAACAATACGCTGGCCTTTCTCATAGCGATCCAACACTTTTAACTTTGTTTCTAACGAATACGTCTTTGGTACTCGCTTCTTTCCTTCGACAGATACACTTTCTTTCCTTTTACCCGCCGTTTTAAAATAGGAAACCTGTCAAGTGCAACTTCACAGTTCTACTGACCGAAACTGACGATTCACGTCTCGTCAAATACGACAGAACACGCGCTTGCTCCGTTTAACCTTGACGCGCGATGTAGTATACGTTACAGAGTTCGGAACGCATGTCTGTACCCGCCTTAAGGCATTACAGCTTCCATGTACTGTTAACAGATTTCAGCACTAGACTTAAAACCAAAATCGCGTATATGCGAAATCGCGGATAACGAATCCGCGTATAACGGGGTTTACTTGTACGTAGACATTTACTCTTAGCAGCATGTAAGTTATTAGGAACGTTCTGCCATCTGTTGAGTGTATTCAGAAGCTGGGAAAGGTCAGAAACTCAAAGAGTATCTAGGAGAGAATAGTATTCTCTCATCATCAGGGGAAGTGTATACTCTCTGCCTTGACAGGTAGTAATCAAACATGGCTGCATGTAAATCACATACACAGTATTAATGAAAGTGTTAATCAATTAACAACCTACTAACTATAGAAAGTATTGCAGGTTAGGTCAAGCCTTCGCCTGTAATTATTGTAGTGATCATTTATGCTTTAATTCCGGAGAGAATACAACAAAAATGATGCAAATCGGCCCAGTAGAACGGACGGACGGATTTGCCAAAGCTGTTTTAGTAAGCATATGGCCCTGAGGTTCACTCAGCCTACACCAAAAATGAGTACCAGATTAATGCCTGGGGGCAAAGGCGGCCGGGCGTAGAGCTAACCACTCTACCCCTTCACGTGCCGAGGTTAACAATGGTGGAAGCCTTTACCCTCCACTCCTCCAAGGGCCTTCATGGCCTGTACGGAGGTGACGTTGCGTTGTTGTTGTTGTGTTTTTAGAATACTCTTTTAATATATAGGTTTCGGTTACGACTGTACATCTGGAGCTTTTGAACCTTGGCAATTGCATTACCATAATCTTAAATTTAATACACGAAACTGAACTTTCTGTTACTCGAACAAGTAAATCAAAAGTTTTGTGAATTGTCGTACTGCACCCGTCCACCTCCCGAGTCCCAGACTAGCATTTATCTCAGGGGTGTCGGTTCATTATTTTAAGTCCACGAATATATAAATATAGAGGCATAATAGAACACGGGAATGAACGGAGCAATTAAAATTAAAATGGGGAAAGCTCGATTGTAAACTTGAATTTAAGGACTCCATGATATGACTAGGAAGTTGCAGTTAACTTTAAAAAGGGTATCATCTAACTACAATAAAAAGATTATGAGAATGGTTTCCTTTGAAATAATTGCCAGAAGGAGCAGTTTATTACGCCATCCGACGTACGAAACTTTGATACATTTGGCAATGATATTTAAATTTCCACACGTTACATAAACAAATCACTTGCTATACCGCAAGTGGTATCAATATGTTACTGGGTTGCTTCTGAAAGAAATTACAAGTGGAGTATAACTTACGGATCGATTCCATTTGAATCGAACCGTTGTTCAAGGATATAGCTTCCTTCTATCGGGAGCCCGAGCATAACCCATGTTACGGTCGGCTTCTCGATTTAACTAAGATGACGTACCCCGGCTATATACATTTTTCCGAGACCGGTACTCGGACTGGGTAATGTTTCTCGTGAATTACGAAAAATGGATTACACGGACAGTTCCTATCTTACGATGTCCAGCTGATGCCATACCACTGAATTAGCATTTATATTTTATTTACACATGATCTGAAATGTTACAAAGTAGCCTCAGTAGACTACTGCCACAGATGAGATAACGAGAAGCGGTGGGAAATACCGTGCCGAAGACCTCCCCTCGCATCGCAAGCGAAGTAAACAAGCACACTAAGTATTACTGTAACTCGTCCCGTGCGGAATCCGTATGATAACGAGGTAACAAATGACTATAATATTTATTATTCATATTATTCAAACATACGAGTAGAGGGGTTTTGTCACCAATTAATTAATTCACTATCGTCAGAATATTCATTCATCCCCGAATTTATTATCATCCTTGAAATTATTATTATTATTATTATTATTATTATTATTATTATTATTATTATTATTATTATTATTATTATTATTATTATTATGCGGGACGCAAACACAAATGGTTATTACTGTTATTATTATTAGTATATCCCTCTTGTGGTTATTATTATTATTATTAATGAATAGGTGACCCAAGATATTATTATTACTAACGTCACTCAAGATGTTATTATTATTATTAATGTCACTCAAGATTATTATTATTATTATTATTATTAATGAACCGGTCACTTCCGCCATAAATGCATTAGGATATCGGTCGCAATTACAATTATTTCACTGATCAACCAACGACATCATTACTGTTATTATTATGACAATATTATTATTAAGCTGACCGCGATGATTTAACATCGTCCTTACATTGTTATTATTATTATCGGTTGCATATTATCATTTAGATTCCCGTTTAACATCTCTATCAACGCTCATTTAATTAAGGCGGTCCAATCATTTATCTGCAATATTTATTATTATCATCACGCCATCATGATTGTCATCACTCGTCATTACAATGATTACAATATCAGATCATTTATGTGGAACCTGAACTCTCATTATCCTTAGATCCGTAGTATCTCGACGAATAGCGGTGCAGTCTATTTATTTCGTACATGCTGTCACGGGTTCGAATTCTACCCGCTACGTAACTCAGTATTTCTCTGTGACACTGCCCGTACATTTTACACTCATTTCAATATCCTAAGTGTCTCTCGTACGGAATTTATATCCCTTTATATCTCAATATTCCTTGATTCATTTATTTCTCACAGAATTATCAACTGACTTATTTATTCCACTTCTGATATCGTACGACCTTTTATTATCTGACTGCAGATTCTTTAACATTTTTCTATCTCATTTTGATCTACGACTTAGTTCGTTCTCCACAAATAATCGTAACATTTTTAGATTATATTTACCAAAATTTGACAATCATGGTTTCGTAATATTAGTCCTACGTGTTCCGGCTAATGAATTGCAACTTTAAGACACGACATTTGTACGTAAAAAATATTGGACCGTAATTTAAACCACACGTTCATTAACATGTACGGATTATTAGCACCGATATTAAATTTCAATATTATTAATTGATCAAATTAAATTACCACACACTTTAATTCTGAATTAAAAACGACATCCCGTCATTAAATGATTCCCGATAAACTCAACATCTTATCTCTTGAATTTTATTATTACGCACTGCTCACTAAAATTCCAATACCTCTTGAATTATTATTATTATTAATATCGCTTCTCACAAATTTAACAACTTCACTTTGAAAATATGAACACACTAATCAACAACAAAACCCAACTGGCATGACAAGGCTGGACTTTCCTTCAATGTCATTACATAACTCGTTAAAATGACAAACAGAAACTCACATATCGGGTCTATTAGACTATGATAACAAAATCAAATGTAAAAAGAACTATTCGTGACTACAAAGAAAATATGAATGCATGCATGACTTAACGTACTACCCTATATCTACAAAATTTACACCTACAACAAACTGAATACATAAAAAGACCCGATTATTTACATTGTTATTATTTAATACTAACCGTGCTACAAATTTAGGATGGGGTCGTTAAGCGATCCATCTTGTTACAGAAGGTAACCAAGTCTAATCAAATTGTTCCCATTTTTCCAATCACGCTAACATTTCCCAAATATTATCTACATTTTAGTACTCATCTTAGTTATTGGTAATCCATTGCAGCTTGGCAGACGAGAGGCTCCTTTCGGCCCCTATCCGCCGTATTACTCCTCCATTCTTGATGGCGTAGTTCCACAAATGATTTCCTGGCACATTACCATTTTTACACTAATACCTTAATTATCACAATACTTCACCATTGACAATGTTAACACTGAAAACTTTACTTTTATAAAACAAATTAATACCCTAGACCCAAAAATTTAATATTTTACACTGTTTTAAGCTTCGTCCAATTACCGCACAATGGACATGGACACGTACGACGAGGTGCCAAATTTTACGCCCGTCGCGATTTATGTCGTCCGACGCGATACGCCTGTTTCATACGGCCCTCTTGAAGTGTTCACGATAGCGGTGCGATATTCCAAAGTACAGGCTATTATTCCCTCAAAATACTGTTCGTCACACAGTATGTTATTTACGTACTTATTGCGGTGCAATTTATATTACTCACTCTTACAAGGCAATTAATTGACTTCACTATAATATTAAAACTGGAAAACCCTGTCCTAATTTAACTACTTCCAGTTCATGTTGCTTGAGCGCGATCACATTTTATAAGTACTGGCGGATGCTCGTGCCATTAAATGTTGAGTTACTGTACGCCCGACGGATTTGAAGTCAGCTGCGAACGACGGTTCAGCTCCAGAGATTCATTTCAAGTGTGGTCGCGAGTATCCCTTTCGCCCGTATATATGGATGAAGCTTTCCCTCGCGGATTCATTGACGTCATACCCATGAGGGAGGGGGTGGATTTTTAATATCGGCACTTGCACTCCGAATTGGACGTTAAAATTTATATCAAATTAATCCAGTCCTCTAGCTTATTTGCTGGATTAAATATGAACTCCTAACGATCATAGATTTAGGAGATACGGGTGGATTTAGCTCCTCACATTTCGCGCCTTTGGAAGCGTCACTTACAACGTGGTTTTCGTCCAGCCAATGACATTCAAGCTGTCTGGTTTCCAAGAAATCCAGCCTTCAATTTATTTAATTTGCCAATAATTATCGATTATTTTTCTATACGTGACATCTAATAAGTTCATTACATCGATCCGTGTACTCACAATAATTTATTACTGATTACTTTTGAAGTTACGAGAATATCTCATCCATCATTCCTTAAGATGGTATCCCTGAGTCTCCATCTAAATTTTCGTAATTGGCCTGCAAGTGGTCACGTGATTTAAATTTCCACCTGCGATAAACCTAGGCTAGCGAATGTCCTCGCAACCACTGTACTTTTCCATTCAACCTTTCCTGGAATTCATGACGTCGCGGAAGTTTCCGTCCGCCAAAAATATCCCAGCGCACTACTCATGTTGCAAGCTTCCCTTGTGTCAAACTACCCCCTTCTCTTTCTGACCAAGACTTATTTGTGGACTTGTATTTTTCTGGTCGCCAACTAATGGGCTCCCCTGCTGTGAAGCAGCTAAATGTTGTTGTGTCGAGCTAATCCGTCAGGCTCCAGTCTGTCGTGTTCCTCAGCTCATATTTCAACACTACACAGATGAAATATTTTCAACTACACTTCTGTATTTCAATAAATGTACTATTTCCCTTCATAAATCAAATCATGATTGACTTTGGGCCTAAGTCACTCTGGTTCAGTACCATCTGGTAATAACAAAGCTGGAATTCCTGTCCATGCATCAGCGTTTGCAATCCCACCTCTGTTTCTAGTCGTGTATACTAAACTTGAATAAACAAATGTTTTCCCGTAGCCTCCTGGAACTCCTATAAAAATGTTTTGACTTGATTTCACATAGCCATCTATCGTACTAACATAGAAAAGTCTGCAAAAACAACTTTCACAGAGACCTCTATTGGGCTGGCAGAGAAATATCAGCGGAGACGACTTTCATAGAACGGTCTACAGGCAAACACAGTTAACAACAAAGACCTGAGCTTCGTATTATTCGAATAAAATACTATTCACGCAAATACAGGACTTATCTTTCTAATAGACCTGAGATGGGGATCTTTCTTTTGATTACATTAACACTGCTGTTTTCTCACAATATTATTATACGAGACAAAGTCTTCGTTATCTTCTTCCTCGCGTATTTACACAGCAGATCATTTATACGCTGCCTTCGTAGATTATGCCAAAGCATTCAACGGAGTTGACAGGGCCATATTGATCAGTAAACTCTCTGATGTCCTAGGATAAGACAATGTCCTTCTACGGCTTATAGGGAATATATTAAGCTTCACCTGCTAATTAGCAGCAGTGGAGTGGGTCAATTTGAACTTATTATTCAAACAAATGGCATTTTTCTAGGAGATCCCATTAGCTCAATGTTGTTTAAACTGCTGACCCAAAACGTTATCCAGGAGGTTGCCTCGGAAGAGATAACAATGATTCTAGATACGGATGACGTGACCCTACTGTCAAAAAGCAAACTTGTTTTACAAGGAGGACTGGAGATGTTTGCCAATCAATCAATCAATCAATCAATCAATCAATCAATCAATCAATCAATCAATCAATCAATCAATCAATCAATCAATCAATCAATCAATCAATCAATCAATCAATCAATCAATCAATCAATCAATCAATATTGATCTGCATTTAGAGCAGTTTCTTAGGTGGCAGATTCCCTATCTGTTGTTTTCATAGACATTTCTTCAATGATTGCAAAGAAATTGGAAACGTATTGAATATCTCCCTTGGCAAGTTATTCCAATCCCTAACTCCCCTTCCTATAAACGAATATTTGCCCCAATTTGTTCTCTTGAATTCCAACTCTAACTTCATATTGTGACCTTTCCTACATTTAAAGACACCACTCAAACTTATTCGTCTACAAATGTCATTCCACGCCCTCTCTCCGCTGACAGCCCGGAACATACCACTTAGTCGAGCAGCTCGTCTTCTTTCTCCCAAGTCTTTCCAGCCCTAACTTCGCAACATTTTTGTAACGCTACTTTATTGTCAGAAATCACCCGAAATGAATCGAGCTGCTTTCCTTTGGATTTTTTCCAGTTCTTGAATCAATTAATCTTGGTGAGGGTCCCATACACTGGAACCATAATCTAGTTGGGGTCTTAACAGAGACTTATATCTTATCTCATTTACATCCTTACTACAACCCCTAAACACTCTCATAACCATGTGCAGAGACCTGTACCCTTTATTTACAATCCCATTTATGTGATAACCCCAATGAAAATATTTCCTTATATTAACACCTAGATCCCCAAAAGGAACTTTCACCGGGCAAGTTGGCCGTGCGATTAGGAGCGCGCAGCTGTGAGCTCGCATCCGGGAGATAGTGGGTTTGAGCCCCACTGTCGGCAGCCCTGAAGATGGTTTTACGTGGTTTCCCATTTTCACAAAAAGCAAATTCTGGGGCTGTACCTTAATTAAGGCCACGGCCTCTTCCTTCCCATTCCTAGGCCATTCCTGTCCCATCGTCGCCGTAAGACCTATCTGTGTCGGTGCGACGTAAAGCAAAAAGAACAAAAATCCTTTCACGCCATCAACGCAGTAATTAAACCTGAGAGGACTTTTCCTATTTGTGAAACTTACAACCTGACTTTTAACCCCGTTTATCATCATACCATTGCCTGCTGTCCATGTCACAATATTACCGAGGGTCTTTTTCAGTTGCTCACAATCTTGTAACTTATTTATTACTCTATAAAACATAACATAATCTGAAAAAAGCCTTATCTCTGATTCCACTTCTTTACTCATATCATTCATATATGTAAGAAAACATAAAGGTCCAATGAAATGACGTATGGCTTTTAGTGCCGGGAGTGTCCGAGGACAAGTTCGGCCCGCCTGGTGTCATGATGAGGATGAAATGAGGATGAATACGACACATATATCCAGTCCCCGTGCCAGAGAAATTAACCACTGATGATTAAAATTCCCGACCCTGCCGGGAATCGAACCAAGGACCCCTGTGACCAAAGGCCAGCACGCTAACCGTTTAGTCATGGGGCCGGACAAAGGTCCAATAATACTGCTTTGAGGAACTCCGCTCTTAATTACTACAGGGTCAGATAAACTTTCGCCTACTCTAATTCTCTGAGGTCTATTTTCTAGAAATATAGCAACACATTCAGTCACTATTTTGTCTAGTCCAATTGCACTCATTTTTGCCAGTAGTCTTCCATGATCCACCCTATCACATGCTTTAGACAGGTCAATCGTGATACAGTCCATTTGAACTCCTGAATCCAAGATATCTGCTATATCTTGCTGGAAACCTACAAGTTGAGCTTCAGAGGAATTACCTTTCCTAAACCCGAACTGCCTTCTATCGAACCAGTTATTTATTTCGCAAACATGTTTAATATAATCAGAAAGAATGCCTTCCCAAAGCTTACATGCAATGCATGTAAAACTTATTGGCCTGTAATTTTCAGCTTTATGTCTATCACCTTTTCTTTTATACATAGGGGCTACTATAGCAACTTTCCATTCATTTGGTATTGCTCCTTCATGCAAAAATGCATTGCAATGCAACCCATTGTCTTTAGTATATCCCCAGAAATCTGATCAATTCCAGCCGCTTTTCTAGTTTTCAACTTTTGTATCTTATTGTAAATGTCATTGTTATCATTTGCAAATTTTGATACTTCTTTAGCATTAGTCACCTCCTCTATCTGGACATTATCCTTGTAACCAACAATCTTTACATACTGCTGACTTAATACTTCTGTCTTTTGAAGATCCTCACATACACACTACCCTTGTTCATTAATTATTCCTGGAATGTCCTTCTTAGAACCTGTTTCTGCCTTAAAGTACCTATACATACCCTTCCATTTTTCACTAAAATTTGTATGACTGCCTGCTTGCCACCATGTTATCCTTAGCTGACTTATTTGCTAGTAGTATGGTCTCAAAAGAATGGATTAAATGTTAATACAAGCAAGACAAAGTTTATGAAATATAGGCGTGAAGGGAACATATCAAAAACAGGTATCTTCTCTTGCGGCTATGGTCGCTTCGAATCGGTGAGCTCCAGTAAGTACTTAAGAATAACCTTACAAGTATCAGGGGAAACCTTCAGCAAGCACATAGAAGATGAATGCACAGCTTCTCCGCCCCACGCCCATTCCCTGCCTGACTCAAACTCATTTTTCTCCTTTTCTTTCCTTTTTCATCTTCAACTCTATTTTTCTTCTATCCTGTCGGTTTTTCATTGCACTTTTTAACTTTTTAAATTCACTTCTTTTGCCACATTCGTCCCTGGTTCGTCTGATGACCCTGCAGTTTACTTCGCAAGCACATACGATGAAACAAGATACAACTTCCATAATTTAATTTCATGGTTTCCTTCTAGGAACCTTATTTTTTATATAGGCCAAAGGCAAGCATTTCTATAAGTGGAGGCACCCCTAGTACACCGTCACTGCATTGTCCTACATATGAGGCTTGCAGTAGTGTCTCAACGGCGCACTAGCGCCAGCGTCTTGGAAAGGTGTAGCATTCCAACTGATGAGCCCACTGCTACACTGGGCGAAACGCTGGTAATTTCACGACTGAGAAAGCCTAAAGACTTAAAGGCCTAATGTTTTTAAGAAACTTCTTAGTTGGAGCTAATGTTGTCGTCATCTCCCACTCGGAAGGCTAGTGCACAGTGAGCCATCTGGTGACGAACGAGAGTACCACTTACTGTAAACCACGGCTGACTTGATGCGATGCCCTAGCTAGTTCCACAATACACGGTCTCTCATTTAAACTAAGACAGAACGCACTACGTTTGTACTCTGCACTACGGCAGCTGCCTCAACCGAAATTATGTCGCGCCCTGCTTTAAGCGTGAATACAATCTAATATGACACCGGGCGAGTTGGCCGTGCGTGTAGAGGCGCGCGGCTGTGAGCTTGCATCCGGGAGATAGTAGGTTCGAATCCCACTATCGGCAGCCCTGAAAATGGTTTTCCGTGGTTTCCCATTTTCACACCAGGCAAATGCTGGGGCTGTACCTTAATTAAGGCCACAGCCGCTTCCTTCCAACTCCTAGGCCTTTCCTATCCCATCGTCGCCATAAGACCTATCTGTGTCGGTGCGACGTAAAGCCCCTAGCAAAAAAAAAATCTAACTTTATAAAAGATGCTGGAAGTGTCATCCTCCCTGGGTTATACAGGCATTGTATTTGATAACCACATTCTGGCTGTCGCGAGTCATTTCTACCACTGCATGTTTTCTTTCAGTTCCTCCAATGTGTGAGGATTTGTTCGATATATTTTTCTTCCAGATTACCCCACACACTGTTAGGTCTGGAGAACAAGGGGGAAATAGACCAGCACTGTCTGTTTGTAAACACTTCCGAGATTGTAAGAAGGGAATCTTCTGCTGTATGAGCAGGAGCTGAATCTTGTTGAGATCACCTACGCGATTTTTCTTCTTCCGTTAACTGATCGGCGTCAAAATGGCATCTTGGCACCTCTCTGCATTTACTGCAGGCGCGGCTCTGCCTTTAGGTCGCATGGTCACGTGCCCCTCCGCCGATTAAAACTATTATAAATCAGAACAACATTATGCACGATTACTGTCACGACCACCTTCAGTGGGTTCAAGAGGCTATGATTCACCATGGTTGTTCTTGTTCTAGCAGCCCTGGTCTAAACTAGGCAACATAGTAAAGGTCTAATCCTGGATGGGACCGACTCGTTCTTATACCTGAACATTATCCCCTCATTCTGCGAGCTGTGAGGGGTGAAGGGGGTTATGACAAATTCCATTGACCCGGTCACAGTATTTCTACGACGTGACACTTCAGCGCTAGTTCGTATTTTGAACTTACTTCTCCTACAGCCTACTAGATAGCACCCAGCTACACTTTCTTGTCGGCCGTATGTATTATGAATGCGCGCAAAGGTAGTGTTTGTAGCAAACCTGTGCTTACCTTGTACGTCTGTTAGATTAATCGTGTCCATCGGTGTCGATGTTCGTTGTAAGTCTGAAAAGTGTGTGAAGATTAGTGTGATGTACCTGAGTGTATTCCTGTGCGAGCATAAGTGTTTTTAAAATGAATCAAGTGAGCTACTTACAAACAAAATCTCTTAATTACGAAAACAGATTATTAGCTAAAGAAATGGGCCGACCAAGACCAGAGCTCAGCATAAATCAAGTGTTCAAAGATAAAAATAGAACCTACAATCGCAGTTTTATATACAAGAAATAAAAAGGTAAGATTAATTTAATTTATTTAATTGATTCCTAGTGTTCCTAATATGTTGAATGTGCCCCACCCATTTTTATCATCACGAGCCGCCACTGATTTACTGTCGTCTCGAAAAAAAATAGGCACAATTATTCGTCTTGTGCCAACCTTCCTATCCTAATGAGGGACTTCATAAACACCATTAGGATTTTCTGCACACCAATAGCCAGAGTTATGACTGTACACGTGACCATTAAGCTGAAACCAGAACTTTTACATACGAAAATGCGGTGTTGCAATGATAACTGCCTCACCATGTTAACAGCTGAGATTCAGACGGGCAACTGATGCTTGCGAGGTCGAACACGTGCAGGCTTTTTGCAAGGTCAAGAACTATGCGCGCGCCTCCCATACTGCAACTTACGTATCGCAGAGTAAAATTGCCGCTTCGACGGTCGTAGTTTATATAAAGGTAATCGCCCACTACACCGCGCCGCGCCGCGCAGCGCAGCCGAGAAGAAATTTCCGTGGTCTGCTTCTTGTGAAATGAAATGGCTTAACGCCCACTGAAGGGAGCCGCGCCGCGCCGCGCGGAACAAGCTTGTGGAATTTCCGCACCAGAAGCCCCCAGGTTTCTGGAACGGAACTTTTTCCTTTCGGCGCGCTTGTATGGGCGAAGGTAGAAGGAAGGAATAACGGAAAGAATGTGGTTTCGTGGCGTTTCGGCAGTCTTCGTGAGTCCTCGACTAGTGCCAGCACGCTCGTACCTTCACGCGGTTAGTGGTATTGTGCACTGTACGCTTTTCTCGGCGAAAGGTGATATTATTTTCTCGCTCTACACACGGCTTTTTTATTTGCTAGTTGCTTCACGTCGCACCGACACAGATAGGTCTTATGGCGACGATGGGACAGGAAAGGGCTAGGAGTGGGAAGGAAGCGGTCGTGGCCTTAATTAAGGTACAGCCCCAGCATTTGCCTGATGTGAAAATGGGAAACCACGGAAAATCATTTTCAGGGCTGCCGACAGTGGGGTTCGAACCTACTATCTCCCGAACACTAGATACTGGCCGCACTTAAGCGACTGCAGCTGTCGAACTCGGAAGACACGGCTTAACTAGGTTCAATAGTTCATAGAATTTTTCTTGGGACATACGAAAGTAGTGGGAAAATGTACTTCGGTCCTTTAGTAGATCAGGAAATAAATGGTGAAACTCTCCGTACGTTTCCCTTTTCTCATAAATGTTGTGGAACCAAACTTTTCTTTCGCGTTTTTCTTCTTCCTCATTTGCAAATATCGCAACCGCAAATAATATGTCCTCCTCGGAAGTGGAACTCATATTTCTGTGTGAGCTGCACTTCCCCAACTGGAGAGAGGCGGCGCGGTGAGGTGTGCTGTATGGGCGAAGTCTCGGAAAATGGCCCGTGGAATGTTCCACAAGCTTGTTCCGCGCGGCGGGGCGCGGCGCGGTTCCCTACAGTGGGCGATTACCTTAAGAGACCCTGTACAGCTCGCTAGGAGTGAAAACAAGGAGAGGTCTGCTCCTGGTGATTAGGATGAGGCAACGGAGATCTCCACTACCCAGAAAGTCGCTATAGTGAAAAAGGGATAAGTACCGCAGAATATGCAGCAATCCAAACCCCAAATCCAAAAGCAACGCCGGACGTGGTCAGTACATATATGGGTGACCATCCATGTCTGTCACATGCCCCATAACTCTAAGAACTGTTTCAGCTATGTCACGTACGGAACAAACCGAGCCCTTGCCTCACTACACTAACATTAAACACTCTAAAACACAACCACACATCATAAACTCATCAAATTCCTCGGTCGGTATTCTGATTCTGATCGGGTCGGAACTAAAGCATCTTGAGTATCATTGCCGCTGGTCGGGAGTGAAGCAACACCTAAAATGAATTTTGCGTAGGAACGGGCTCTTCTAATGACTGAGCCTGTTTCTTTTTGAGTGTCAACTTACTCGTAAATTTTCACTTTCCTTTCACCACGGGATGCCATGGAGGAAGGGAAGCGAGAAGAGCAGCGGGGGATATTTTTGACGAGATAATGGATGCCAGAAGGGCAGAAGCAAGTTCATTTTCGAGCGTCAGCTGAAGAAGGGGAACAAGTAGATGCACAAGAGGAAGAGTCTCCGCCTCCCGGCGGGGCATAAGTCATGACAAATACAACCACAAATAAGAACGAAAAGCAGATACAACATTAAAACACAACACAACACAGAACAAACACAATGGTAACGACTATGGCCAATCGCCAACAATGCCCACACAACCATCAACAGAGTACCGGGATCAGAATAGAGTATCTTTTTCTCAGGAAACCGAAGGGAAGTAAACATTTTCGCGGGACTTCACATATCCTTCGCCATTTAAGGCCGTGCCAAATACTCGGCTTGGCAGCTGCTGCCAACTTAACGTCTACTGTAATTCCAGGCCATAACTGCGCTTGCTGCGGAGAAAATGTCCTGGCGAACTGTACCAACCAACCACAGCCTGTTGTAAAAGGCCTAGAGAGTTTCAATTTTCACGCCCTTCGTGGCCCTTGCTTTCTTTGGTCGATACCTTATTTTTCGAAGTGTCAGACTCCTTCCACTTTTCCCTCTGATTACTGTTAATATAGGATGATTGCTCAGTTGTACTTCCTCTTAAAACAGCAATCACCACCACCATCACTTAGCTTTCAATGCAGCTGTAAGTGTGTACTTAAAAGCATAAGAACCTTAAGACTTAGAAGGAAATGGGGAAGATTAATTAAATTTAACGCCTCACCCCCATACATTTAACCCAATTTTAAGTTGTGACATTTTTCATGTAACACAGTTTATCAAATTCCATGTCCGCGTCAAAATAGTACAAGAAAAATTGTTGTTTTAGCTCAATCAGATTATGTTAACTTTATCGCTTGATAAACGGTTAAAAAATATTTGTTTGCATCAAATTAAGAACCCACCGGAGATTCATAGCAGGTTTGTAGGAATTTGAACGAAAAAGAACCTTTTTCCAAAACTTCCCGTATTTTACCATATTAGGAAGAATTTTTAATCTTACAATGGCATTTCAGCGAAACAATATTGCAATTATTGCTTCGAAACATGGACGTACGAAAACTAATTATAGTACAGGTAAATCACAAGCGTCCTTAGAAGTAATTACACCACAATTTTACTGGTAACAACGAAAAACACAGAAGTAGGTAGAAGTATTAATTTCTAGTAAAACACTATAAATTGCATTGTCATAAAGAAGAAAACATACTTAATACTACAAAGAACACAATAATTAGTTTGCTATCCAGTGACAAATAGAAACAAGTATTACTTATTCAGTTTTCAGTCTTGATTTCTCAGAAAATGTTAACATATTCACTTCGTGTACAGTGAAGCTTCTTCACACTAAAACAGGTAGTTCAATAACGCTTGATAGAAAATGTAACTTTGCTTAAAACTGTCTAGTAAATCTTGTTGCAATATTGCTGTAAGTCTTGTTGCAAATCACAGTTATATCCGCACATTTTCAATGATATAAGGTAGAGAAAAAGATGCACTGGTTTGCGGAATATGTTTGGAAGCAATGACCACTCCGGTACATCACATACCAGCGGCTCCACCAAACTGTGTCAGTCTTGTTCGCCCAAAACTGTTAACAGAAAAGCGATTGATTCTAAATACTTATCACTTTCTTATCTTCCTTTACACTTCGAATTCCCTCAAATATTTTCTCTCGCAATAAAATTCCTCTAAATGACAACAACATTCTCTCCAAAATTAATCCACATAACAAAAAGACAATACTCTAAACAAATAACATATTTTTCAAACTATAAATTCATCTTAAACTTTAAAGATTGTGCGAGGAGTTCAAATTGCGTACCGATACCAGCAGCCACAAGACGCCCTCCTCTTACGGGGTTTCGTTGAACAATCCCTTTTGAGACGGGGGTAGATATTTAAATCACAGAAACCCTGTGTCATTCGGTCTTGACGAGGGCTACCACAGGAGCTGAAACTTTCAAAACGTCTGTGTACCGGGCGGTACACCTCCACGCCACTAGTATAACATCTAACTCAGTGTGTGGATATGTAGCAGGGAGCGGGAAGCGCCTCTATCTTCAAGCAGTAGTTCTTCTACAAGGTAATGGCCTTTTAACATCTTTATTTCTTGCTAGCTCAGCAGTTTAACTCTCGGGGAAGGTTCGAAACCTTTAATATGTAACCTACCACTTTTAAAATGTAAATTCCTCTTCTGTCTATGTAAAAACTACAAATCTCTTTAACTGTAAAGCGGGGATAGAGAGTGCATTTCCCTCTCGAGCTCCCCTTCATTTTGAAATTGAGGTGACTACGTTTTCATAACCGTTTCTACGGTTCCTTAATGTATTAAAGTTTTCTCATACGGGTCACCTCCCTAGCTTGGGATTAGCCCCTGTGTATCGGCCTAGAGCCATTTAGGTTTTAAAAAGTGTATTTGGAGTGCAAGTTCACGCCTCCAGTCCTCTCTGTACTTTGGGCCAGTAACTTAACGTGATGTTTTATTTTCATTGCGAAGGCCCTGTAGGTTGGGTATTAAATACCCCTGTTTCCTTGAGTGCCTTGAGGGCAGTTAGTGTGCAATTCGCTGTGACCTTTGATAGGCTTGAACCTTGAGAGCGGGTCTGCTCTTTCCTAAATTTGATTTCTGTGTGCCTCTAGGAGGCTTAACATTGTAATTAGGAGCAAGTGCTCCATGGCATAATGGGGTTTTCTGCCCCTTTGTTCAATTTTGTACCTTGGTAAAGTTGGGCTAATAGCTCAAGGATTGTGATTGTGGGGCTTGAAGCCCAGACCTTGTAATAATCCCCTAACACTTGTAATTTCTTTGTGTCTGATATTGGCTTGTTGTTGACTTGTTAAGTTTTCAAATTCTATGTTACCATTGTTAAGTTTTGAAAATATAACCTTTGTTGAAATTTTAATTCATCTTTCGAACTTGTAGTTAGACCCATTCCAGCCCACACCTTCTTTCACCTCTGCTGATCCACCAAAACTCCGTAACAGTCTGCATGGCTTAACATCTCGGAAAACAGTTTCTGGACCGTCATCGGCCGTGAAAGCCTACACTAGTATAAACAACGACTGCGTTTTCCTTGTCGGCATCATACTAATTAGACCTTACTTCCGTCCTTCATAAATCCAACTTCCACTTCCATGTTTGATTCCAGAGGTCACAAGGCTACAACTGATCCACACAGGAAGCCATGATGATGATGATGATGATGATGATGATGGTGATGATGACGATATGAAATTGTTTTCTCAGTGATCCTCTTACGTACTGCAGGCAACAAATATTGGCCGAGTCTTCTTCAGGACACAGATTTTAGCTTCTGTTTATGGCAAAATATTTTCTCATCACAGAAGATAACATTCGTATTGCAAATATTTTAATATATATAAAATAATGTACAATGGAAACAACCAATAATTAATAGTGGTTAGTATCCCATTTCTTAATGTTAATATTGTTGAGATATACTCGCACATAACAGAGGGGTGCTGAAGAAATGTTAGGAAGGAAGAAAAGATCACCTAAGAATCAGTGGATAACTCAGGAGATACTAGACCTGATTGATGAACGACGAAAATACAAGAATGCTAGAAATGAAGAGGGCAGAAAAGAATACAGGCGATTAAAGAATGAAGTGGATAGAAAGTGCAAGGCAGCTAAGGAAGAATGGCTGAAGGAGAAATGCAAGGATGTCGAAGGCTGTATGGTCCTGGGAAAGGTAGATGCTGCATACGGGAAAATCAAGGAAACCTTTGGAGAAAGGAATTCTAGGTGTATGAATATTAAGAGCTCAGATCGAAAACCACTTCTAGGGAAAGAAGACAAAGCAGAAAGATGGCAGAAGCATATCCAACAGTTGTATCAAGGTAAAGATGTAGATAATTTGGTTCTGGAACATGAAGAGGCTGTTGATGTTGATGAAAAGGGAGACCCAATTTTGAGGTCAGAGTTTGACAGAGCTGTGAGTGACCTCAATAGGAACAAGGCACCTGGAATTGATGACATTCCCTCTGAATTACTGACTGCCTTAGGAGAAACCAGCATGGCAAGGTTATTTCATTTAGTCTGCAAGATGTATGACACGGAGAAGTCCCATCCGATTTTCAGCAGAATGTGGTTATACCTATTCCCAAGAAAGCCGGTGCTGACAGGTGTGAAAACTACCGCAACATTAGTTTAGTATCTCATGCCTGCAAAATTTTAACACGTATTATTTACAGAAGAATGGAAAAACAAGTTGAAGCTGAGTTGGGAGAAGATCAATTTGGCTTCAGAAGAAATGTAGGAACACGTGAAGCTATCCTGACTTTACGTCTGATCTTAGAGGATCGAATCAAGAAGGACAAGCCCACGTACATGGCATTCGTAGATCTAGAAAGATTGGACCAAGCTATTTATGATTTTGAAGATGATAGGGATCAGATACCGAGAACGAAGAATTATCTACAATCTGTATAAAAATCAGTCTGCAGTGATAAGAATCGAGGGCTTTGAAAAAGAAGCAGCAATCCAGAAAGGAGTGAGGCAAGGCTGCAGTTTGTCCCCTCTCCTTTTCAATGTTTACATAGAACAGGCAGTAAAGGAAATCAAAGAGAAATTTGGAAAGGGAATCACAGTCCAAGGAGAGGAAATCAAAACCTTGAGATTTGCCGATGATATTGTTATTTTATCTGAGACTGCAGAAGATCTCGAGAAGTTGCTGAATGGTATGGATGAAGTATTGGGTAAGGAGTACAAGATGAAAATAAATAAGTCCAAAACAAAAGTAATGGAGTGCAGTCGAACGAAGGCAGGTGATGCAGGAAATATTAGATTAGGAAATGAAGTCTTAAAGGAAGTAGATGAATATTGTTACTTGGGTAGTAAAATAACTAACGATGGCAGAAGTAAGGAGGACATAAAATGCAGACTAGCACAAGCAAGGAAGAGCTTTCTTAAGAAAAGAAATTTGCTCACTTCAAACATTGATATCGGAATTAGAATGATGTTTTTGAAGACTTTCGTGTGGAGCGTGGCATTGTATGGAAGTGAAACATGGACGATAACTGGCTCAGAAAGAAAGAGAATAGAAGCTTTTGAAATGTGGTGTTACAGAAGAATGCTGAAGGTGAGATGGATAGATCGAATCACGAATGAAGAGATACTGAATCGAATTGGTGAGAGGAGATCGATTTGGTTAAATTTGACGAAAAGAAGAGATAGAATGATAGGACACATCTTAAGACACTCAGGACTTGTTCAGTTGGTTTTTGAAGGAAGTGTAGGGGGTAAGAACGGTAGGGGTAGACCAAGATATGAATATGACAAGCAGATTAGAGCAGATGTAGGATGCAATAGTTACGTAGAAATGAAAAGGTTAGCACAGGATAGGGTGGCATGGAGAGCTGCATCAAACCAGTCTATGGACTGATGACTCAAACAACAACAACAGAGTATGAGCATTATAAATAACTCAAAAACTCCCAGTGTTAAAGATTCCACCGCAAAATAAGAAATACAAAGATGAAATAGACGGCTAAATTAAGAAGTGGTGGTATTTCCTCGTGACCACGACGCCGCTTGCAAACTTACTGATAAGCTAATTCATACTTGAATGTCAAAGAAGTCTGTGAAGTTCTGGAAGTTGGCATGTTCTTCTCAAAGCTCACAATTTACGGCCGACAAAACTTTAAGAGTTATTTAATTAAAATGTCGAGGAGACGATAAAGCGCAGATAACGAGAGAAGTTGGTGGCTGCGAGCGCTAATTGGCAACTCTGTTATTGTTTATGTGGCAACGAGACACCTACATTCACATACCAACCCACACGAAGTCTTCAAATCGTATGACGATGTAGGTGAAAGCAAGGTTCTATAGCATGGGTATTCGTACCCACCTCATTTTGGTTCTTACGCGTGGGAAGGTCAGATGATCAAACAAGTGCTTTGTTGCTATTTGGCTTTACGTCTCACCGACCAGATAGGTCTTATGGCGACGATGGAATAGGAAAGGCCTAGGAATGGGAAGGAAGTGGCCGTGGCCTTAATTAAGGTACAGCCTCAGCATTTGCCTGGTGTGAAAATGGGAAACTACGGAAAACCATCTTCAGGGCTGCCGACAGTGGGATTCGAACCCACTATCTCCCGGATGCGAGCTATTAGCTGCGCGCCTCTAACCGCACGGCCAACTCGCCCGGTAAATTTGGTAACTGTGAGGTATTATACAAGTGGCCTACAGTATTATGAGCATTGTAGTGCAAATTTCCTAATGAAGGGAACTGTCAATTATGAATGTATATATTTTTCTATGTGCTGTCACTGAAAAGAAAAAATCTTTTTCACAGTATTTTCACTGTAGTGGATTTTATCAGAAATAGGCTATACAGAAACTGCGTACAATGTATGGGCTGCATTAGGAAGGAAGATAAAAATGTGAATGAGGGACAATCTGATTTCTTAAAAAAATACGAGGGTCGAGTCATAAGTCATGGCAACTATGTTTTTTCTCACGAACAGGAGATAACACGGACAATCTAAGATACGCTTTTGGAAATATCGGGCATGTACTTTTGCATAGTGCCTGAAGACAAATTCAGACTTCAGGGGATTCTCGTAGGAAAGTGACAGAACGCAGGCCATTGGTAAACATTATTTTATTATGGTATAGACAGAAAATACACAAGACTGTGTACAAAGGACAGGTCTCCACTGGTTACAGACCTTCGAAATAATCACTTAAGGTTTCCACTGTGCGTTGCCAGGGGTGGGGCATGCGCTGAATACCATTCGCTGCGACACCTCTCTCCGAAATGCTGAATGCTGTTACGATGACTTCTTTGTTAGCAAACCGTTATCCACGTAATGGCTTCTTGACATTTTTTTTTTTTTTTTTTTTTTTTTTTGCTATTTGCTTTACGTCGCATCGACACAGATAGGCATTATGGCGACGATAGGATATGAAAGGCCTAGGAATGGGAAGGAGGCGGCCGCGGCCTTAATTAAGGTACAGCCCCAGCATTTGCCTGGTGTGAAAATGGGAAACCACGGAAAACCATTTTCACGGCTCCCGATTACTGGATACTGGCCGCACTTAAGCGACTGCAGCTATCGAGCTCGGTCTTCTTGACTTTAGGGATTATATCATAGTCACACCTAATGCTTCCTGTAGTTCTGCATGGCATTGGCGTGCATTTCTGCTGCGGAGAACTGCTATTTTAATATACGATCGTTGCTCCTGCTGGAGTTCCATTCTGTGACGCTCTCACTCACACACTGGACGTGAGGACATGCTTAGACCCACACTGTTGTTTACATACACCATCTAGTAGCATCATACGCAAGTACGCAAGTACATACCGTATGACTTGACCTCCGTATGATAGTAAAAGTAGTCTGTAAATTAACAAAAAACATTTCTTAAATGTCATATTTAGAATATACTACCAGGCAAACTAAACTATGTTGCATCCTTTGAAGTTTAATAAGGTGAATTATATTGAGAAATCAGATTACTTCTCCCCAAATCAGAGGAAATCCATGTTTTGAACTATGGATAACATAGTTGAAGTCAAGGATCTTCAATATTCTCCTCTGTTCATTTGTTGCTTCACCAGCTAGTTACTGGTACGTTAACTGCTTCTTAGAGTAATACTTCAACTTGGGAGTGAAGACTCGACTTGAGGAGTATTCTAATCCGACTTTCCCCTGGATGTAATTTATAACCACAAAAACGTAATATTGTTTTCATAACTATTCAGTCAAATACGCTAAAATGCATGATACATTACAAAAAAAATGCATAAGCTGATAAAATTCATAACCACCCACCAAATGTCTGAGTAACCGATTACCACTGCAAAACTCACGATTAAAGAATGGCAATACAACGTTTCATTCGACGGTATCGCGACCCATAGTGTGAAGAAACTCCTCTACTTTAATAATAATAATAATAACAATAATAATAATAATAATAATAATAATAATAATAATAATAATAATAATAATAATAATAATAATAATAATAATAATAATAAACTACTTTTCCCTCTTATTTCTCCAGCGAGAATATACTTTTCATGTTAAAAGGTAAATTGTCAACGCTATTACAACCGCCATCTCCAGAAAAGATCACACAATATTGAATGAGATATTCAATTTATGTTAGAGTTTTGATTAGTATGAGAATGAGTCATTTTTACGTTAGTTTGCACTTGTTTCTGATAGCGTAGAGCAGTGATCCTCATATTAATGTTCTGTAACGAACTTCGTGAACAAATATTGCTATCCTCAGATTCTCATATCCATGAACATAGGGAATTGGCTAACCACGCATTCAACACTAATAAACTCGAACTTTGCTGTCTTATTTCACAAGAAATGATCAGTAGAACCTGCCAGCAAGATTATTGAGAAAATTTGAGAGTAACATTTTCCACGCAGCATCCTTTCACCCGTCTCCCGCAGCGATAACGCCTTACCAAACACTTAATAACCACTAATAATAACAAGCCGCTTGACAATGTGACCACCACGACCTTGCAACACTACAATTTGTATTACAGTAATACAGTAGTTCGATCTCTGATCACCCTGATTTAGTCCGCCGGCTCCCAGAGGCCTCCTCCTCCTCCTCCGCACGGGTGGCCTTAATAGGGACCTCCTCCTCCTCGCGCGGCGCGGGAAATTTGAATTATGGCGGGAAATTTGAATTTTGGCGGGAGACTTGAATTTTGGCGGGAGACTTGAATTTTGGCGGGAGATTTGAATTTGTAAACAAAGCCACGTGCTTTTTGACAGCTGTCATCGACAACAACGCATCGCTAACCTCACTGCTGCCATCTTGACGGGCCTAAACCTCACTAGTGCCAACTTAACCTAACTAGCATGAGGTAAACAAAGCCACGTGTTTTTTGACAGCCACGTGCTTTTTGACAGACAACAACGCATCGCTAACCTCAGTACTGCCATCTTGACAGGCCTAAACCTTAGAGGTACCAACTTAACCTCACTAGCGCGTGGTAAACAAAGCCACATGCTTTTTGACAACCACGTGCTTTTTTGACAGCTGTCACTTAACCTAACTAGTGCGAGGTAAACAAAGCCACGTGTTTTTCGACAGCCACGTGCTTTTTGACAGACAACAACGCATCGCTAAACTCAGTACTGCCATCTTGACAGGCCTAAACCTTAGTAGTACCAACTTAACCTAACTAGCGCGTGGTAAACAAAGCCAAGTGCTTTTTGACAGCTGTCATCCGCCATCTTTAAACAATGTGCTGCCCTCTTGCGTCACCTGTCATCGGCAGTGCTGCCATCTTGGCGGGCCTAAACCTTAGTGCTACCAACTTAACCTCACTAGCGTGAGATAAACAAATCCACGTGCAGCTGTCATCCGCTTTTGACAGCTATCATCCGCCATCTTTAATCAACAGAGCATAGTGCTGCCCTCTTTAGTTTGAAATGTGGTGGCGGCAAATTCCACGTGCTCTTGTTTGGAAACAAAGCCATGTGCTTTCTGACAGCTGTCATCCGCCATCTTTAATCAACAGAGCACCGTGCTGCGGGCAATTTCGTCAGCTGTCATCCGCCATCTTTAAACACCGTGCTGCCCTCTTTATGGCTACTACCTTAAGCACGTAGTAGCGGGCAATTTGAAAAGTTCTGTTAGCTATCATCCGCCATCTTTAATCAAGAGAGCACCGTGCTGCCATCTTTAGCTAGATACCTTTGAAATGTGGTGGCGGCAAATTGAAAAATTTCACGTGCTCTTGTTTGGAAACAAACTCACGTGCTTTTTTGACAGCTACCATCCGCCATCTTTAATCAACAGAGCATAGTGCTGCCCTCTTTAGTTTGAAATGTGGTGGCGGCAAATTCCACGTGCTCTTGTTTGGAAACAAAGCCATGTGCAGCTGTCATCCGCCATCTTTAATCCAGAGAGCACCGTGCTGCCCTCTTTAGATGTAAATTTGTCACCTGTCATCCGCAGTGCTGCCTTCTTTAGCTAGATACCTTTGAAATGTGGTGGTGGATAATTTAAAAAGAGAAATTCTACAGCAGCCCTCTCTCGACGCTAATTGCATAAGATGGCGGCTATACATGACTCCTTAAGGGTGCTTACGCAAGATGGCTGCTATACACAGGTTCTTATGAGACACCCTTGGGATGCTTGCGCAAGATGGCAGTTATACATGGCTCCTTATGAGATGCCCTAGGGATGCTTGCTCAAGATAGCGACTGCTCTTATGGGACGGCTTAAGTGTCCTTGCACAAGATGGCTTGAGACGCCCTAAGGATGCTCGCGCAAGATGGCGGACACAAGATGGCGGCTATACACAACTCCTTATGAGACGCTTTAAGGGTGCTTGCGCAAGATGGTTGCCACTCTTAGCTTAGAGGCTAACGTGTCGTGCTAGTTCGATTCATTAAATTTAGGGCTTAAATGCAAAATGTTAAATATATCGAAAACGGTGCACCGTAGAGTAAAACGGACAAAATTTTTCTGCCTAATACCTAGGTTCGCAGTATGAGGAACAAGAAAACCATAGTCTAATGATGGGATCAACGGTTCGGTTCCTACTTAGGCCCTTTGACATTTGCTCTGTTTTAGCTTGTATTGAAGCGAGTCTTCGTAACATGATCAGGTCTAACTATGGTAGAGAGTATAACGTACCGTGCTGGTTCGATTCATTAAATTTGGAGGCTTAAATGCAAAATGTTAAATATCTCGAAAACGGTGCATCGTAGAGCAAAACGGACAAAATTTTTCCGCCTAATACGTAGGTTCGTAGTATCAGGAACAAGAAAAAACATAGTCTAATGATGAGATCAACGGTTCGATTCTTACTTAAGCCCTTTGGCATTGGCAGCTATCTATTTCTACAAGATGGTGGCTGCTCTTATGAGACACAAGATGGCTTGAGACGTCCTAGGGATGCTTACGCAAGATGGCGGACACAAAATGGTGACTATACATAGCTCCTTATGAGACAGCCTAGGGGTGCTCGCACAAGATGGCAGCTACTCTTATGAAGAAAGCTAGCTTAGAGGCTACTGCGCAAGATAACAGCTGCTGTTATGCATGTGGTGGAGGGCAATTTGAAATTCTATGTGCTTAATCAACAGAGCACCCTGCTACCCTCTTTAGCTGAAATGTGGTGGTGGATAATTTGAAAAATTCTTTTGACAGCTATCATCTTTAAACATTAAGGCCTTATCATTCTCCTCCTCCTCCTCCTCCTTCTCTACCTCCTCCTCCGCCTCTTATGTCAAGGCATAGCTTTATATCGAACAAGTTTAAACCTGCATCGCGAAGGCAAGCGTGTGCAGCGATAACATTATTATGCATGTTTAGACTTTCGAAACATAAGAAGAGTAGAATCAAACGCTGTACTCGATACGACATGTGATCAGAACATTGATTGATGCGTTCAGAAAACAAAATAAGTGATCAAGACTAGAATCGAACACTGTACTCAATACATCATGTGTTTAGAATATGTCAGGGGATACCCTTGTTCTAAGAAGATAAGATTGAAACATAACAAGACTAGAATAGAACACTGTAATCGATGTTGCTAACTTCAACATGTGATCAGAACATTGATTGATGTGTTCAGAACACAAAATAAGTGATCATGACTAGAATCGAACACTGTACTCGATACAACATGTGATCAGAACATTGATCGATGTGTTCAGAACACAAAATAAGTGATCAAGACTAGAATCGAACACTGTACTCAATACAACATGTGTTTAGAACATGTTAGGGGGTACCCTTGTTCTAAGAAGATCAGAATGAAACATAACAAGACTAGAATCGAACACTGTAATCGATGTTGTTAACCTCAACATATGATCAGAACATTGTTTGATGTGTTCAGAGCAAAAGTACAATTTTGATGATTTGCTTAGTGTAAAATCAAAAACTATGGAAACCCACTGTGCACATATCGCATAGCTAACTCGCTCAGTAAGCAATATTGCAAAACTACAACTTCAATGATTTGCCTAGTGTAAAAATCAAAAAACACACTGTACCCATACTGCGCAGCTAACTCGCTCGGTAAACGATATAGCCAAAGTATAACTTCAAATTATTTACCTTCCATCATTCGTCTTGTGTGAAAATCAGTCGAACAAGTTATCGCATAAACATGTAACATGAAATATCAGTCAATCTGTTGGCATGGGTTACAAGCATGTAGCTTATGCGGGAAGTAAAATTAAACAGAACGCTAGTGCTATAAGAAATACTCTGCTTACATTTAAGTCCCTAGCTGTTGAACAAGTTATTACATAAATATGTAACATGAAATATCGGTTCGGAAACATATTGTTTCAAGGATGAAAGGACTCTTCCTCCTCCTTACCGCACATTCCTTGTAGGGCTAAGGGGCTAATGGGCTAAAGGGCTAATGGGCAAAAGGGCTAAAGGGCTAATGGGATAAAGGGCTAAAGGGCTAAAGGGCTGAAGGAGCAACAACCTCATCGATCGCTATCAGCGAGAACGCTTGTACTTTGTTAAGTGTAGAAAATTAATCTTTATTTGTAAATGGTTTCATGTTCAGAACAAGAAATGGAACCTAGGGGTTACGTCTTACCTAATAAAATCCCCGAGGTGCGATGAGTTACGTTTTTCGAACTAGTGTTTGGAACACTGAACTTTTCAAGATAATAGCAGAGAGTTTAGCAATGTTCTGTTGTTGGATTATAAATTCCGCGCTACAACATGCATAAGGTGGCAGCCTTGAGGTTTACTGCCGTAAAGATGACAAGAGTGAGGTTAACAATGTTCCGTTGTTGGATTTTAAATTCCGCGCTATAACATGCATAAGGTGGCAGCCTTGAGTTTACCGCCGTAAAGATGGTAGCAGTGAGGTTAGCGACGCTCTATTGTCCTTCAAAGTGAGGTTAGGGTTCGTCAAGAAGACAGCTGTCAAAAAAGCACGTGACTATGTTTACCAAACAAGAGCACGTGGTCGTGACGTCACGGTCACGTAGTATGCTGCCTCAGCATGCAAAGTTCAATGTCTACACCTACGTAGTAAACATTCTGCTGTGTTCACAAGATTTTTTACACATAACTATTCTTTATGCTTTAAGTTCATGCACATAGGCTATGCTAAGATAGCAGCATAAACACATGCGAACTTTGTACATTCTAATGGAATATGTTTAGTACTGCGTGCATCATAGATACATGATGTGTACACGCATTTAAACATGGCTATACTTAATGCTGCTGCTTTGTTTACAAGATTTTTATACATTGCTATTCTTTATGCTTTAAGTTCGTGCACACACAAGCGATAGTCGTACGCTCTGGCAGGAGAAGTTTAGTACGATATTCGATACATTATCGGTAGGTGATGTGTACACGCTTTAGAACATAGCTCTTCTTTGTGATTTAAGTTCGTGCACATGGGTTAGGGATACACAAAAGCGATTGCTACATGCTCTAGCGGAAGAAGTCTAGTACGATCGTCGATGCATGTAAAATCGATAGGTTTTGCTAAGGTAGCAGCACACTTACACGATTTTAGCACAATCTAGTGGCAAAAGTTTAGTATGATAGTCGTTTCATGCAAAATCATTAGGTAATGTGTACACGCTTTGAAACAAGGCTATTCTTTGTACTTTAAGTTCATGCGTACAGGTTATGCTAAGATAGCAGCACGACCTAGCGGAAGAAGTTTAGTACGATATTTGATGCATGCAAAATCAATAAGTAATGTGTACACGCTTTAAAACATGGTTATTCTTCGTACTTTAAGTTCATGCGTATAGGTTAGGCTAAGATAGCAGCACAGTCTAGCGTAAGAAGTTTAGTACGAGAGTCGATGAATGCAAAATCGATAGGTGATGTGTACACGCTTTGAAACATAGCTATTCTTTGTACTTTAAGTTCATGCGTCTTAGTTATACTAAGATAGCAGCATAATCTACCTGAAGAAATTTTGTACGAGAGTCGATACATGCAAAATCGATAGTTGATGCGTACATGCTTTGAAACATGACTATTCATTGTACTTTTAGTTCATGGGTATAGGTTATGCTAAGATAGCAACACAATCTAGCGGAAGAAATTTAGTACGATATTTGATGCATGCAAAATCGATAGGTAATGTGTACACGCTTTGAAACATGGCTATTCTTTGTACTTTAAGTTCATGCGTCTTAGTTATGCTAAGATAGCAGCACAATCTACCTGCAGAAGTTTAGTCGAGAGTTGATACATGCAAATTCGATAGTTGATGCGTACACGCTTTGAAACATGACTATTCATTGTACTTTAAGTTCATGGGTATAGGTTATGCTAAGATAGCAGCACAATCTAGCGGAAAAAGTTCAGTACGAGATTTGATGCATGCAAAATCAATAAGTAATGTGTACACGCTTTAAAACATGGCTATTCTTTGTACCTTAAGGACATGCTAAGATAGCAGCACAACCCAGCGGAGGAAGTTTAGTACGATATTTGTTGCATGCAAAGTCGATAGGTAATGTGTACACGCTTTGAAACATGGCTATTCATTGTACTTTAAGGTCACGCGTATAGGTTATGCTAAGATAGCAGCACAATCTAGCGGAAGAAGTTTAGTACGAGAGTCGATGCGTGTAAAATCGATAGGTAATGTGTACACGCTTTGAAACATGGCTATTCATTGTACTTTAATTTTATGTGTATAGGTTATGCTAAGATAGCAGCACGATCTAGCGGAAGAAGTTTAGTACGAGAGTCGATGCTTGCAAAATCGATAGGTGATGTGTACACGCTTTGAGACATAGCTATTCTTTGTACTTAAAGTTCATGCGTCTTAGTTATGCTAAGATAGCAGCACAATCTACCTGCAGAAGTTTACTACGAGAGTTGATACATGCAAATTCGATAGTTGATGCGTACACGCTTTGAAACATGATTATTCATTGTACTTTAAGTTCATGGGTATAGGTTATGCTAAGATAGCAGCACAATCTAGCGGAAGAAGTTCAGTACGAGATTTGATGCATGCAAAATCAATAAGTAATGTGTACACGCTTTGAAACATGGCTATTCTTTGTACCTTAAGGACATGCTAAGATAGCAGCACAACCCAGCGGAGGAAGTTTAGTACGATATTTGTTGCATGCAAAGTCGATAGGTAATGTGTACACGCTTTGAAACATGGCTATTCATTGTACTTTAAGGTCACGCGTATAGGTTATGCTAAGATAGCAGCACAATCTAGCGGAAGAAGTTTAGTACGAGAGTCGATGCGTGTAAAATCGATAGGTAATGTGTACACGCTTTGAAACATGGCTATTCATTGTACTTTAATTTTATGTGTATAGGTTATGCTAAGATAGAAGCACGATCTAGCGGATGAAGTTTAGTTCGATGGTCGATGCATGTAAAATCGATAGGTGATGTGTACACACTTTGAAACATGGCAATTAATACTGCTGCTCTGTCCCCAGGACTTTTGAGCATAGCTAATCCTAATGCTGCTCTTAACGACGTCGAGCTAATGAATGATTACGTGACCGTGACGTCACGACCACGTGCTCTTGTTTGGTAAACATAGTCACGTGCTTTTTTGACAGCTGTCTTCTTGACGAACCCTAACCTCACTTTGAACGACAATAGAGCGTCGCTAACCTCACTGCTGCCATCTTTACGGCGGTAAACCTCAAGGCTGCCACCTTATGCATGTTATAGCGCGGAATTTAAAATCCAACAACGGAACATTGTTAACCTCACTCTTGTCATCTTTACGGCAGTAAACCTCAAGGCTGCCACCTTATGCATGTTGTAGCGCGGAATTTATAATCCAACAACAGAACATTGCTAAACTCTCTGCTATTATCTTGAAAAGTTCAGTGTTCCAAACACTAGTTCGAAAAACGTAACTCATCGCACCTCGGGGATTTTATTAGGTAAGACGTAACCCCTAGGTTCCATTCCTTGTTCTGAACATGAAACCATTTACAAATAAAGATTAATTTTCTACACTTAACAAAGTACAAGCGTTCTTGCTGATAGCGATCGATGAGGTTGTTGCTCCTTCAGCCCTTTAGCCCTTTAGCCCTTTATCCCATTAGCCCTTTAGCCCTTTTGCCCATTAGCCCTTTAGCCCATTAGCCCCTTAGCCCTACAAGGAATGTGCGGTAAGGAGGAGGAAGAGTCCTTTCATCCTTGAAACAATATGTTTCCGAACCGATATTTCATGTTACATATTTATGTAATAACTTGTTCAACAGCTAGGGACTTAAATGTAAGCAGAGTATTTCTTATAGCACTAGCGTTCTGTTTAATTTTACTTCCCGCATAAGCTACATGCTTGTAACCCATGCCAACAGATTGACTGATATTTCATGTTACATGTTTATGCGATAACTTGTTCGACTGATTTTCACACAAGACGAATGATGGAAGGTAAATAATTTGAAGTTATACTTTGGCTATATCGTTTACCGAGCGAGTTAGCTGCGCAGTATGGGTACAGTGTGTTTTTGATTTTTACACTAGGCAAATCATTGAAGTTGTAGTTTTGCAATATTGCTTACTGAGCGAGTTAGCTATGCGATATGTGCACAGTGGGTTTCCATAGTTTTTGATTTTACACTAAGCAAATCATCAAAATTGTACTTTTGCTCTGAACACATCAAACAATGTTCTGATCATATGTTGAGGTTAACAACATCGATTACAGTGTTCGATTCTAGTCTTGTTATGTTTCATTCTGATCTTCTTAGAACAAGGGTACCCCCTAACATGTTCTAAACACATGTTGTATTGAGTACAGTGTTCGATTCTAGTCTTGATCACTTATTTTGTGTTCTGAACACATCGATCAATGTTCTGATCACATGTTGTATCGAGTACAGTGTTCGATTCTAGTCATGATCACTTATTTTGTGTTCTGAACACATCAATCAATGTTCTGATCACATGTTGAAGTTAGCAACATCGATTACAGTGTTCTATTCTAGTCTTGTTATGTTTCAATCTTATCTTCTTAGAACAAGGGTATCCCCTGACATATTCTAAACACATGATGTATTGAGTACAGTGTTCGATTCTAGTCTTGATCACTTATTTTGTTTTCTGAACGCATCAATCAATGTTCTGATCACATGTCGTATCGAGTACAGCGTTTGATTCTACTCTTCTTATGTTTCGAAAGTCTAAACATGCATAATAATGTTATCGCTGCACACGCTTGCCTTCGCGATGCAGGTTTAAACTTGTTCGATATAAAGCTATGCCTTGACATAAGAGGCGGAGGAGGAGGTAGAGAAGGAGGAGGAGGAGGAGGAGAATGATAAGGCCTTAATGTTTAAAGATGATAGCTGTCAAAAGAATTTTTCAAATTATCCACCACCACATTTCAGCTAAAGAGGGTAGCAGGGTGCTCTGTTGATTAAGCACATAGAATTTCAAATTGCCCTCCACCACATGCATAACAGCAGCTGTTATCTTGCGCAGTAGCCTCTAAGCTAGCTTTCTTCATAAGAGTAGCTGCCATCTTGTGCGAGCACCCCTAGGCTGTCTCATAAGGAGCTATGTATAGTCACCATTTTGTGTCCGCCATCTTGCGTAAGCATCCCTAGGACGTCTCAAGCCATCTTGTGTCTCATAAGAGCAGCCACCATCTTGTAGAAATAGATAGCTGCCAATGCCAAAGGGCTTAAGTAAGAATCGAACCGTTGATCTCATCATTAGACTATGTTTTTTCTTGTTCCTGATACTACGAACCTACGTATTAGGCGGAAAAATTTTGTCCGTTTTGCTCTACGATGCACCGTTTTCGAGATATTTAACATTTTGCATTTAAGCCTCCAAATTTAATGAATCGAACCAGCACGGTACGTTATACTCTCTACCATAGTTAGACCTGATCATGTTACGAAGACTCGCTTCAATACAAGCTAAAACAGAGCAAATGTCAAAGGGCCTAAGTAGGAACCGAACCGTTGATCCCATCATTAGACTATGGTTTTCTTGTTCCTCATACTGCGAACCTAGGTATTAGGCAGAAAAATTTTGTCCGTTTTACTCTACGGTGCACCGTTTTCGATATATTTAACATTTTGCATTTAAGCCCTAAATTTAATGAATCGAACTAGCACGACACGTTAGCCTCTAAGCTAAGAGTGGCAACCATCTTGCGCAAGCACCCTTAAAGCGTCTCATAAGGAGTTGTGTATAGCCGCCATCTTGTGTCCGCCATCTTGCGCAAGCATCCTTAGGGCGTCTCAAGCCATCTTGTGCAAGGACACTTAAGCCGTCCCATAAGAGCAGTCGCTATCTTGAGCAAGCATCCCTAGGGCATCTCATAAGGAGCCATGTATAACTGCCATCTTGCGCAAGCATCCCAAGGGTGTCTCATAAGAACCTGTGTATAGCAGCCATCTTGCGTAAGCACCCTTAAGGAGTCATGTATAGCCGCCATCTTATGCAATTAGCGTCGAGAGAGGGCTGCTGTAGAATTTCTCTTTTTAAATTATCCACCACCACATTTCAAAGGTATCTAGCTAAAGAAGGCAGCACTGCGGATGACAGGTGACGAATTTACATCTAAAGAGGGCAGCACGGTGCTCTCTGGATTAAAGATGGCGGATGACAGCTGCACATGGCTTTGTTTCCAAACAAGAGCACGTGGAATTTGCCGCCACCACATTTCAAACTAAAGAGAGCAGCACTATGCTCTGTTGATTAAAGATGGCGGATAGTAGCTGTCAAAAAAGCACGTGAGTTTGTTTCCAAACAAGAGCACGTGAAATTTTTCAACTTGCCGCCACCACATTTCAAAGGTATCTAGCGAAAGATGGCAGCACGGTGCTCTCTTGATTAAAGATGGCGGATGATAGCTAACAGAACTTTTCAAATTGCCCGCTACTACGTGCTTAAGGTAGTAGCCATAAAGAGGGCAGCACGGTGTTTAAAGATGGCGGATGACAGCTGACGAAATTGCCCGCAGCACGGTGCTCTGTTGATTAAAGATGGCGGATGACAGCTGTCAAAAAAGCACATGGCTTTGTTTCCAAACAAGAGCACGTGGAATTTGCCGCCACCACATTTCAAACTAAAGAGGGCAGCACTATGCTCTGTTGATTAAAGATGGCGGATGATAGCTGTCAAAAGCGGATGACAGCTGCACGTGGATTTGTTTATCTCACGCTAGTGAGGTTAAGTTGGTAGCACTAAGGTTTAGGCCCGCCAAGATGGCAGCACTGCCGATGACAGGTGACGCAAGAGGGCAGCACATTGTTTAAAGATGGCGGATGACAGCTGTCAAAAAGCACGTGGCTTTGTTTACAAATTCAAATCTCCCGCCAAAATTCAAATATCCCGCCAAAATTCAAATTTCCCGCCAGAATTCAAATTTCCCGCGCCGCGCGAGGAGGAGGAGGAGGAGGAGGAGGAGGTCCCTATTAAGGCCACCCGTGCGGAGGAGGAGGAGGAGGCCTCTGGGAGCCGGCGGAATCGGAGGCCGCCGAACTCTCCCATTATACTACTCCTGTTGATAAAAACAAGGGAAAATTGGCCCGCAGGCAGATGATGATTCCACGAAATGAAACTATCTGTCCGTTTTCGCGAATATAACATCAACGTTATGACGCAAACACAATAGTCACCGTAACAGTTTAAAAAATCATGGATTCGAACACTGATCTCTCTCTGTTCAGCATTAGAATAAAACATCTGTAATGCATACATCATATGGATTTCGAACCCTGAAAATCATGGATTCGAACACTGTTGTCTCTCTGTTTATCGTCGGAATAAAATAACCTCTAATACATGCAACACATGGAATCGAACCCTGATCTCTCTGATTAATAGTAGGACAAAAATACCTCACTCCTTATTTCGTATGCCGTCTACACATGATTCATAACACAGTTACCGTAAAAATTTACATGCATGGAATCGAACACCGAAACTCTCTGATGTGTAAGATAACAACAGACTATACATGTTAACAAACGCACTACTTCTTATTTTCAATTGTACCCTTCTTTGATGTTATGCGCACACAACACTCTCTATCCGAAAAATACGGAATTGATTGTAGGACAAGCAAATGCTGTGAGGTAGCCTTCACACGCGTATTTTTTATCACTACGCACAAACACGCACGAGTTTTAATTGTCTGCACACTTCATTCACAGATACAGCAATTACATTTTTTAGTATTGAATTTTGATTACCAGAGGTACTACCATGTGAAAAAGGGGAAGGATTAAATCATATGTTAAAATTTTTGTATGTGGGTGTCGTGTGCTCTCTACGTGAAGCCATAGAAAAATGAACGAGGCACACTGCTAGCACATCGCTCGCTGGCAGACCAGATGTAACAGCTCAGTATACACGGGTAGGATCTCACCTTAGTAAGGCAGACCCTCTATTCGATTATTATTATTATTATTATTATTATTATTGTTATTATTATTATTATTATTATTATTATTATTATTATTATTATTATTATTATTTAGAAATTGTTCTAATAGGTTGCGATATCTTAAGCGGCTGGCCTCTCTCCCTTAGACCACGGGTTCGATTTCCGGTGAGTTGTTGGATTTTTACCTAAGGGCTTTTCGAGGTCTACTCAGCCTAGGTGTTTACAATTGAGGAACTACTTGACTGAAATATAGCGACCACGGTCTAGGAAAACCAAGAAAGATACTATAAGACCTATCTGTCTCGGTGCGCACTACGGCCGTGTTCGTAATTAAGGTACAGCCGCAGAATTTGCCTAGTGTAAAACTACGATAAACTGGTTTCAGCGCCTGACGACAGCGAGATTCGAACCCTCTATCTCGCGGATGTGCATAAATTTCTACATACAAGTATTAGTTAACAATTATCTCCGATGTTCGTGTTAATACTGTATAGTAATAACATTAACATTTTAAAATGTTAGACTGATGTTTTAGGGGTTTCATTCCTACTACTTACTCGGGGCTACGGGCTCTATTCTACTATGAGACCTATCTGTGTCGGTGCGCACTACGGCCGTGTCCTTAATTAAGGTACAATCCCAACATTTTCTTAGGGTAAAGACATGGAAAACTATCTTCAGCGGCGGACGACAGCGAGATTCGAACCCACTATCTCGCGAATGTGAATAAAATTTCTACATACAAGTAATGGTGAAAAATTATCTCCGCTTTTCATGTTAATACTGTACAGTAAGAGCATTAACTATTTAAAATATTAGACTGCGGTATTAGGGGTTGCGTTCCTACTGGCTTACAGCTGTAAGCTTGCATTCTGATGATAGTAGGTTCGAACCCCACCGTCGACAGCGCAAAAAGATTGTTTTCCCTAGTTTCCTCCAGGCAAATGCTCGGGCTATACCTTAATTAAGGACGCGGTTGCTTGTAAAAATCCCTGACCTCGCCGGGAATCGAACCCGGGAAAAATCCCTAACTTGATGGGGAAATTGAATTCCGGCTACGAATAATCCCTCAGATGCAAGTTAAAAAATTCTAACTTGGCAGCGAATCGACCCCCGTGCCCTCTAGGTAATAATCTCAACCCTCCACACTACACGCCCGGTGAAACATTGTTATCTGATTAATTTTATAATTCCCCTTTATAGTGTATGTTAGTGACTGTTACACAGCGAAGAAGCAACGGACTGTAAGTAGGCGCTGTCTTCGCAGAAAATTAAAACTTTCTTCCTGTTGGGAACAGCAGAGAGGCACGCGCATTCATTTGATAAGACACAAGACTACCTCAGTGCAAAGATTATATTCATCATTTCAAATCATGCTCAGTGGCTATGTGATTGTGTAGTCGAAAGAGATAGATCCCTTATCTTTTCCAGACATACTTCAACAGCATTTGCATGGTAACATCACTAATCATTTTTCCGAGGAGAAGGAACAATATTGTTTGGGTGCTGTGTCATACAGTCCTTGCATTTGCTTGGTTTTTTTACTATGGGCTAGTTTGCGGGTTAGATTCCTAGCCACACAACCCTCATATCAATTATTACAGCGTTGTGATTGCACAACTAAGTAAGATAGTATTCAAGTTTTCGATTCCCACTCAGGACAGGGATAATATTGTTGAAATCACATTCAGTTATGTTAAAAACTGCAATAATTGTTTAACTGACAAATTCTTTACTGGAGCAGAAGTCTAGGCACGCAATAATAAAAATAATAATTATCATAATAACAGTATTATATTTGAGTGGTCTAGAATGACTATTAGTTTTCGTAGTAGCGGGCGAGGTAGCCGTGCGGTTATGGGCTTACGGTTGTAAGCTTTGCATTCGGAAGAGAGTAGTTTCGAATCCTACTGTTGACAGCGCTAAATGATAGTTTTCCTAGTTTCCTCCACGCAAATGCTGGGGCTGTACCTTAATTAAGTACATCTAAGGTGGTGTTGGGGAAAGGGCATGATAAGAAGGGCAGCTTGCCTTAAAACTAGAGGCCTCTGAGGTTAGGCCCCTCCAAGATGGTAGCAGGAACAGACATGTTGCTATGGGGTAAGACGGTAGTTTTCCGTTGTTTCGCATTTTCACACCAGTCAAATGCTGTGGGCTGTACCTTAATTAAGGGCATCTAAGATGGTTTTGGGGAAGGGGCATGAGGACAAGGGCAGCTTGCCTTAAAACTAAAGACCTCTGAGGTTAGGCCCCTCCAAGATGGTAACAGGAAAGGACATATTGCTATGGGGCAAGAGGATGTGTCATGTTGACCACAGCCGCTGAAGATATCGCAACCACAAAATATATAGCGTTACTTCCAAAATAGTAATACTAATAACTGTATTGGTCATGCGGTTAGGACGCGGCGGGGTTCGAATTCCACTGTCGCCAGCAGCTGAAGATATCGCAACCATCAATAGATAGCGTTACTTCCAAAATAATAATAATAATAATAATAATAATAATCGAATAGAGGGTCTGCCTTACTAAGGTGAGATCCTACCCGTGTATACTGAGCTGTTACATCTGGTCTGCCAGCGAGCGATGTGCTAGCAGTGTGCCTCGTTCATTTTTCTATGGCTTCACGTAGAGAGCACACGACACCCACATACAAAAATTTTAACATATGATTTAATCCTTCCCCTTTTTCACATGGTAGTACCTCAGGTAATCAAAATTCAATACTAAAAAATGTAATTGCTGTATCTGTGAATGAAGTGTGCAGACAATTAAAACTCGTGCGTGTTTGTGCGTAGTGATAAAAAATACGCGTGTGAAGGCTACCTCACAGCATTTGCTTGTCCTACAATCAATTCCGTATTTTTCGGATAGAGAGTGTTGTGTGCGCATAACATCAAAGAAGGGTACAATTGAAAATAAGAAGTAGTGCGTTTGTTAACATGTATAGTCTGTTGTTATCTTACACATCAGAGAGTTTCGGTGTTCGATTCCATGCATGTAAATTTTTACGGTAACTGTGTTATGAATCATGTGTAGACGGCATACGAAATAAGGAGTGAGGTATTTTTGTCCTACTATTAATCAGAGAGATCAGGGTTCGATTCCATGTGTTGCATGTATTTGAGATTTTTTACTCTGAAAATGAAGAGAGTGAATAGGGTTTGATTCTATGATTTTTTATTCTGTCACGGTGACTAATACAATTTTCTATCTCCGCCATTATCGATTTGATTCCAGCCAGGCCTTTGCAGTCTGTTCAAAGACAGTGAGTGAACAGGTGAATTCTAATCCATGTTCAGTGGATGTAGTTAGCCCGATTTAGAATAACTTGATAAACATAGGATTGTTCAAGAAGTTGGAATTGGTGGAGAGAAAGATTCTGAGGAAGATACTGGGACCTCAAAGAACAGAGGATGGATCATACAGAAAGAAATGAAACGAAGAATTATATCTCAAGATGGAAAAAAATTCTCAGATACCATCCGGAAGAGGAGAGCCATTTTCCTCGGACACATCTACAGAATGAACCCGGGAAGACTGACCAATTAGATAATACAATTATTTGAGACCAGAAAAACTACGGTGCTTTGGTATCAGGAGGTGAAGAAGGGCCTGGAAGAAATGGAAATGCAAGGAACGTAAATTAGCAACAGAGATGCTTACAAGTTGAGGATCAAGGCCACCAAGATGTTTCAAAGAAAAGTTAGATCCCGTATCAAAGCGTCATGGACAGAGGAGAAGATTGCAGAGTGAAAAGATAAAGGAACTCCGGACGAAGACAAAATCCAGAGACAGATGAAGCTGAATTTGAATTAAAGTAGTCCATAGTCGGCCAAAACGGAAGTAGGAGAAGAAGAAGAAGAAACTGATACGGACACCGCCATACCCATGTGCTGATTAGCAGTGGTAAAACTGAGAACCCGTGGAAGTGATCTATCGAGTGCTTGTCCTCCTTCAAAAATATTCAGTCCTAATAAGGCAAGATTCGAATTTAATCAAAGTAGGCTACATTCTTTTTCTGCGTCTATTCTGCTCCCGCAAGCAACATTAATTCTACACCCAAAACCAAAGACGATTATCTGGCAAAAGGCTTTACCGGCATTCTTTTGAATAATCAGGAACGACCATTGCATTCTTTGTTTGGTGATTGAAGCTAATGACAGCTTGAAGCCTGAAGAAACACTTGCAGACAAAACACCCAGAGCATGCAATTGAACCGATAGAAGATTTTAAGCGTCGTGAGCAACAACTAAAAGAAAATATCAGTTTCCTTGAAAAGCAGGTAACTGTTCCTAATAAAGCGCTAAGAGCATACTTAAAGAAATCCCATTTAATTGTAAAATCCAAATCACCGCTTATCATTGGTGAGAAATTACTTATTCCCGCATCCATAAAATATGAGTGCGATCATGCACGGAGAAGCGTTTGGTGAGTCAGTACGTCGTATTCATACAATAGCCTCTGACATAAAATATCAATTCCTACCACGACTTCATGATAGCACATAATTCGTCCTGTAACTTGATGATGGTATTGATATCGTAAACAGTGTCCAGTTTTTTGTATTTGTACGCAGTCATGCAAATGAAGTACACGAGGGCTTTCTATTTCGCAAAGCTCTGGAAGGGACGACTGCAGGCGAAGACAGTTATTTTCTCTTTTGAGAATTCCTTTTGTATTGACAACAATTTGTCGTGGACAAATTGTGTTGGTATATGTACTGATGGGACGGTGGCATTTACTGGCACTATAAATGGGTTCAGAACGAGAGTGAGGGAGGCATTGGCTTCAAAAAATATTACAACCGGAATTCAAATGAAGTACTGGCTTATACAATCAGTGTTGCAAATTTTATGAAAACAAGAACTTTAAACAGTATTCTATTTTCCATTCTTTGCGAGAAGATAGGATCTACATAATTATGATACGCTACTATTGCACACGGAGGTATGTTGGTTGTCTCGTGGTCGAGTTCTTGTGGAGCTGAAGAGTGAACTTCGTCTTTTCCTATTGGGCAGCAGTCTTGTACTTGCAGATCAGTTTCTGGATGAAAAAATGGTTTGTAATACTCTGATACTTGTCTGGCGTGTTTTAGAAACTGATTGTTCTTACCGTATCTCTTCAAGGACGAAATAGTAATATTATCTTTCTAGGTGAGAAAGTGCCTGGGTTTAAAAGAAAATTTGAACTTTTCGAAAACCCAGATGGACAAAGGTAACTGTGAGTTCCTTGTCTAAATGAATTTTCGGAGGAACCATTAAAACTTCCATAATGGACGAATAGGTTGTATAAAGAACGATGCGATGACATAGACAGCGAATAGCACGTCCGTATAGATTAGGCCTATGCAAAGTGTTCCATTGCTATCAGTGGTCTAACCAAAATGATTCCGTGGCCGTGTTGCATATTCTAGAGTTTGGCGAAACATCTTTATTAGAAGATTTTTTTTTTCTTTTCCTTTTCTATTTGCTCCTCCCTAGAATTCATGATGCATGTTGAGTGTTCAGCTCGAAATATGGTTTGATCCTCATCATCTCCATCATCAACTGTCATAGAAGGTCTAGGCATCACTGAAGAGGTATTCTAAGGAAATGAGGAGTGAAATAGTTTCCCGTTGCGCTCCTCACCGAGGCAGAAATTCCTATTACATATCAGTGTGCCAAACCCAGTGAAATGTGTTCACCAGCTGACCCTATGAGTGACATTTTCAAACCATTTACACCAGGGACTGGCTGCATAAGGAAGGACATTACTCCAGAAATTTTTGGATTCTTCCTCTCTTATTTTGTGTTTGGTTTGTGTATAAGTATGTATATATATGTGTGTGTGTCCACTTAAACGTTTAGCAAAGGAAAGTTCTCTAATAGTTCATTGGTGAACTTACAATTCGTTTCACATACGTAAGGAATATGAACAAACCAGAGCTGTAACAAACTGAAGCAAAACCGTCGACGCTTAGCTCCTCTTATATTCTTACCTCAATCACTTCTATATTTTCAAAGCCAAGGATGAGACTGAGACAGGCAAATGAAAGTAACAAATTTGTTTTAGCGCACACCAGAGGACAGAGTGCATTGTAAATACTGGATCTCGCCAGCAAAGCCACCAACTCGTAATAGTAATGATTAATTATTGTTCCCTTCCTGATTCCCGCGATTAATTCCTTTGTTATGTTTTCCCGGGACAATTTACTAACCGACCGGGACACGACCTTCAAACCGGAACCGTGGTACGCCTCCATAAAAACAGACCAAACACAAAATGAGAGAGGAAGAATCCAAAAAGTTCTGGAGAAAGCTGAAGGAATTCTATTTACTTTTCAAGTCAATATCAGTCTAATTCATACATTCTTGCTGCATATCATAAACTAGAGTCTTCCTTCAGGGTAAAATTTTACAAGCCACACACACACACGCCCGTAATATTTCTTGTCAACTGAATTCGTGCCTATAATAATTACAGTTCCCAAAATCTAGTTCCACAAATTTCCGCCCGATGGCAGTGCTGTGCCGTTAATTAAGTGGCTGGTTTATCTTCTCAACGCCCGCCAAGTAATTGCAACTCGAATATCTTCGCTTTAATCTAAGGCCATAGGAAACTTCTGTTTTAACGATTATACTTGTTCTTTGTAACGGAGCAGAACGTAAATTGGAAAAGTGCGGTAATCACGGACATTTATAAATTAGTTTGAAGTAGTTCGCGTCTCGCAGAGGACTTCATGTGGAATTAATTGCTGTGCTCATTAATAAACAGATGTTCTCTCATTTGACTATTGTATCGTAAATAATTCAGATTATGCAAAGATGCAACGGTATTGACGAAGATAATGTGGTGGTTTCAATGGAAGAGAAACTCTGGTAGGAAGTGGCTGTTTAGGCCTTTATGGAATAAGAGGAATCAAAGAGGAATTTGGAAAGGAATCACAATCCAAGGAGAGGAAATCAAAACTCGATAAAAATTCACTATGGTTCACGCAAGCTTTATAGTAACGATGCAAATCGTACGTGAAATTCCGTTTAGATGATAGATGTGTTTATTGCGATGTCCAAGAGCCAACCAGCCTCCTCCCCCCCACAGAACTACATTTTCTGTTATAACCTAACTAGCTGTAGTTCTCGTCGTTGTTGGAACGATCACATAGAATGTGCAAAGTTATCTAACTCTCCAGCTACATTCCGCCAATATTCAGGTATGCTATTTTTCTCGGGACGCAGCAGTAATCCCATCTATAGGAGATGAGTGACAGCAGAAAAGACAAGACACATCACAACAATGGTCAATGTAATGTTATTGTTTATCGGTTTTAAGAGCTTTCGATATTGTAGGCCTTCACATTTAGTTTTGTTCCTCTTTCTTTCTCAATCTGCTCACCTCCAGGGTTGGTTTTTTCTTCGGACTCAGCGAGGGATCCCACCTCTACCGTCTCAAGGGTAATGTCCTGGAGCGTGAGACATTGGGTCGGGGAATACAACTGGGGAGAATGACCAGTACCTCGCCCAGGCGGCCTCACCTGCTATGGTTAGCGTACTGGCCTTCGGTTCAGAGGGTCCCGGGTTCGATTACCGGCCGGGTCGGGGATTTTAACCTCCATTGGTTAATTCCAATGGCCCGGGAGCTGGGTGCTTGTGCTGTCCCCAACATCCCTGCAACTCACACACCACACATAACACTATCCACCACCACAATAACACGCAGTTACTTACATATGATGCCTTTGCTGGCAGGACGTAGTGTTTACAGTGCACTATGTCTTCTGGTATAGGCTAGAGCAATTGTGTTACTTTCATATATCTGTCTCTGCCTTATCCTTGGCTTTTACAATATGAAAGTGACTGAGGTATGAGCGATGCTAGTAAAAATGAAATGTCGTATGGCTTTTAGTGCCGGGATATCCCAGGACGGGTTCGGCTTGCCAGGTGCAGGTCTTTTGATTTGACTCCCGTAGGCGATCTGCGCGTCGTGATGAGGATGAAATGATGATGAGGACAACACATACACCCAGCCCCCGTGCCATTGGACTTAACCAATTAAGGTTAAAATCCCCGGCCTGGCCGGGAATCGAACCCGGGACCCTCTGAACCGAAGGCCAGTACGCTGACCGTTCAGCCAACGAGTCGGGCAGCGATGCTAGTAATGCCAATCATTATGCAGCCAGTCCCTGCTATGAATGGTGTGAAAATGTTGCTCATAGGCTCGGTTGGTGTATGCATTTCAGTGGGCTTGGCAGACTGATATGTAATAGCAAATCTTGCTCGGTGAGGAAAGCAACGGGAAACTACCTCACTCCTCTTTTCCCTAGTACGCATTTTCAGTGATGCCTTGGCCATCTATGACAGCTGATGGCAGAGCTGTTGAGGATCCCACCAGCGGCATCGCTGACGGACTGAACATACCTACATATGGCAGATGCCGCCCACCCTCATCGAAGGGCTGCACTCGGCTAAAAATAGCCAAACGAAAGGAAAAGAAAGAGTGCTATAATTAAAGTGATGCCGTAAAGTAGAGTTTGTTTGTATATTTTAAAGTACTATTAATAATAATGTATTCAGTATAAGCTCACATATGATTCAATTATGTGCTATACATGCCTATATCTCGAAATTTAATAACTCGAAATAAACTCCCGGGGTGATTCGAGATATCGACGTTCCACTGAGCTATTCTTTTAAAATTCTCAGAAATGTACAGACAGAACTCTTATATTATTATTTTTTTATATAAAGAGTAGCGCAGGCCATTCTCCATTGCTAGAATAGCTACTAGCATTGCTATTGGCCAATAAGTAATCGGATATGACATAATTCCCATCAATGATGAGAATTACATTCCGTTACCAACCCGCGAATAATAAAAGCACTAATAAACATAACCAGTAAATGAAACAATGTAGAATACAGAACAAGACTAAATAATTTGAGTTGATCTTTTAAGTAGACGCAACATCGGTGACATTATTAACACATCCACGGCAAGCAGCCATATCAATAGAACAATAGAGGTAATGAATCAATGGTAATTACTCGCACGTCCACGCTAATGACTTTATATGTATGCGGCATGGTAAATTAATTCAGCTTTTCACCACTAGAACACATAGAATGCGCTACTGTGGCACGGCAAAGAAATAGGTCATTTAGTAGGTCCAGGCGATATGTTGGCAGCCTTGTGCACCCCGCTATCACGTCATCCGCGAAAGATAAACAAACGAGAGTCATACCGCGCGTAGATGTTTCCCAACAACTTATAAAGTTCGTTAATATTTGCGATGGAAGTGGTGACCCATGGTAATAATGTTGTGTGAACCAAGGGCAATTTTTTCCCAAAACTCTGAGATTTACCGATAACATTGTTGTGTTATCTGTGTCTGCAGAAGATCTGGAGAAATTGCTGAATAGTATGAGCTCAGACTTGGGGAGGGAGTACATGATAAATACATCCAAAACAAAAGTAATGGAGTGCAGCCGAATGAAGTTAGGTGATACAGAAAATATTTTACTGTATTAGTGAATGAAGTCTTAAAGGAAGTAAATGTATATTGCTACTTTGGGTAATAGAATAACTACAGTACCGGTCAAAAGTTTAGGACCACATTAAAAAATCATGAAGTTCCATCTAGAACCTACAATTGTGCTATTAGACCTCTGGATTTTTCCCCTGAGCTCTTGCATCTAATATGATATACATCGCCTGATTTCAGTGATTTACGCCAAGTTTTGTATAAGTAATATAATTTTAACTCTTGGAAGGTCACATCAGAAAGTCAACATTTTTGGAAATATTACGTACTGTATCCTCTAATTGCTTTCAAGTATCACCACCAAGATTCTTTTGTACACTTAGCAATAGTTATGGGTCATCTTATAAATATAAAAATTCCGAAAAATTGCGGCACCCATTTTTGTGCGTTTATTTATTTTTCAAACCAGCGCTAAAATAGTCAATTTTTCCTTGTCCTTGTCATAGGTCTCATTGTGAGCTATTGGCATCAGAAATGTGTTCTTGGATGCCATTTGCAGAGTGTAAATGAAACTATCAGGGCAGATAAGTTAGATGCTGATAGCTCGTCCTGAGACCTTGGGTCATAAATGAAAAAGGCAAAGAAAAATCAACAATTTTGGCCCTGGTTCAAAAAAATAAAACACGCAAAAAAACCGCTGCCACATATTTTCGGAATTTTTATATTTATACTAAAATGGACTCCACCTATTCCTATGTCTACACAAAATCTTGTTGTTGATACTTGCAACCAATTAGAGTATTCAGTACATTATATTACCAAACTTTTTGATTTTTTGGTGTGACGTTCCAAGAGTTAAAAATTCATAACTTCTACAGTATTTGGACTAACTCAATGAAATCAGGCGACATATATCCTATTAGATGTGAGAGCTCAGAGAGAAAATTACAGAGCTCTAGTGGCACAATTTCAGGTTCTAGATGACATTTCGTGATTTCTTTATGTGTTCCTAAACTTTTGACCGGTACGGTAACAGTGGCAGAAGAAAGGAGGATATAAAATCCAGACTAGCACAAACAAGGAAGGCCCTTATTAAAAGCATGAAATTCCTCGGCTCGAATATTGATGAAGACTTTGAAGACTTTCGTGTGGAGCGTATCATTGCATAAAAGTGAAACATGGACAAGAACTAGCTTAGAAAGAAAGAGAATAGACACCTTTGAAATGTGGTGTTACAGAAGAATGGTGAAGGTGAGATGGATAGGTCGAATCAAGAATGCAGGGTTACTGAATAGATTTGAGTCGAACGATTTGGCGAAATTTGACTAAACGAAGAGGTTTTTAGGGGGAAGACACATTTTAGGACTTGTTCAGCTAGTTGCTGCAGCTGGTAAGGACTTTAGGGATAAGGTAAGGTGTCATACGAAATAGGTTTGGGATGTAGCAGTAACGTAGAAATGAAAAAAGTTAGTACAGGAGAGGGTGGCGTTGAGACTGCATCAAAGCAGTCTATGGACTGATGACCCAAACAAAAACAACAATACTGGGAATACGTTGGAACATGTGATTGCTGTTTTAAGGTTGAACAAAGGAATAATCAACCGATTTTAAGTAGAAGAGGCACAACACTTGAAATATTTCGCGCTTGTAAAGGGTGTTACTCCTCAGGGTCTCTCTACTTGGGACCGTAGATTGGAGACGCGAGGCTGCAGTTGAGTCTGTCGTAGCTTCTCAGGCTCCTCACTTTCATCTTCACAGTCCGACGTCATCTAGTCTCTTCGTATCCCGGTGGCATTAGGTTTGCATCTTTGATATGTCCGTGTTCTTTTGCAAATAAATTCATCTCATCCAGCTCTATAGCTTAGTGGCCTTCGGAACTCGGGCTTAATAAAGGTACAGCCTCAACATCTGCCTGGTGTGAAAATGGGAAACCATGGAAAACCACCTTCAGGTCTATCGACAGTGAGTTCCAACCTACTATCTCCCGAAAACAAGCTGACAAGACAACTATGTGACCCAAACCGTGCAATTTCTTGGTCGGTCCAACAACACTGGGAATAAGTTGGAACATGTGATTGCTGTTTTAAGGGTTAAACAAAGGAATTAGGAACCATTTTTAATGGGAAGAGTGACAGCACTTGAAATAACGTTGGCATTGGTTGTCCCCTGTTGGGTTGAGACATAGAAAAGACATAGACAAAGAATAGCGACCAAGGGGATTCGGTGCGCTGACTACGCTTCACCTCGAAATGTGCTAGCCTTCGTGCTGAGTAGTGGTTGGTTGGTAGACCAGTATCTGTCGGGCAGGGGTGTAACGTGTATGTACCATACGGGTTTCCTTTCAAAATAAAATTTTGGGCCCCCTCAAAAAATATAAAATCTATAAACAACTATTATACATTTAATTAAGAAACCCATGGCACTACACCCTTTGAAGGGCCTTGGCCTACCAAGCGACCGCTGCTCAGCCCGAAGGCCTGCAGATTACGAGGTGTCGTTTGGTCAGCACGACGAATTCTCTCGGCCGTTATTCCTGGCTTTCTAGACCGGGGCCGCTACCTCACCGTCAGATAGCTCTTCAATTCTAATCACGTAGGCTGACTAGACCTCGAACCAGCCCTCAGGTCCAGGTAAAAATCCCTGACCTGGCCGGTAATCGAACCCGGGTCCTCCGGGTAAGAGGCAGGTACGCTACCCCTACACCACGGGGCCGGCATTATACATTTAATTACAGCAGGTAAAAGTAATGCATTATATTGTCAAGTTATACAAACAAAGCGATAAATCTCCTCCTCCCAATGTCGTCACTCATGACGTCACACAGCCTGCGGATCCTCGACTTATATAACTTTAATTGGTTTCATTTTTCCGTAACTATACTCTTTAGCCGATACGGAAGTCTCAGTTATAATCATTTATTCGATTACGACACCAAAAAGTATACGAATGAAATTAACTCAAAAACTATTCAAATAAAATTTGAAAAAATCGAATTAACTTCGTGCAGAGAGATCTCGTTTGAAAATCAGTTCACTGATTGTTAATACACCAATTTCTTATTAGCATTGTACGTTTTAATCAAATAAATGTGTGACAAAAGTTTAATGTTCAACAAAACTTGTGCATAATACGATCTCTGCTGCACTGCACATAAAAAAAAATGCCATTTTCCAGCTCAAATGTGGTACTTTGAAATCAATTTTCGTTGTTAAAATTATTTTTTATGCTTGACGATCCCGTAATATAAATATTATATGCCAGAAAACTGAATCTTAATGAGGCTCACTATAGTTCAAGTGTCATTATGTTACAGGTTCTCCACCAATCAGACTTCAGATTTTCATTATGATACAGGTTCTCCACCAATCAGGTTCAGATTTTCATTATGATACAGGTTCTCCACCAATCAGGGTTCAGATTTTCATTATGATACAGGTTCTCCACCAATCAGGGTTCAGATTTTCATTATGATACAGGTTCTCCACCAATCAGAGTTCAGATTTTCATTATGATACAGGTTCTCCACCAATCAGAGTTCAGATTTTCATTATGATACAGGTTCTCCACCAATCAGAGTTCAGATTTTCATTATGATACAGGTTCTCCACCAATCAGAGTTCATATTTTCATTATGATACAACTGTTTGACCAATTAGGTAAGGATAGCTCAACACACTAGCTTCGCACTTGTTTCCAAAATCAAACGTGTCGGACACACATATTAACATCAATGCATCTTCTACTTCCAATATTCCACAACCACACGGTACATTCCCGCAAATTCACTTCACCAACTGTACAATAAACAATTTTTATTTGAAATAAAGCTAGGTTATGATAACTTTCTATCAAAGCTTTGAAAGCATATGACATTGTCAACCGGGCGAGTTGGCCGTGTGGGTAAGGGCTCGCTGCTGTGAGCTTGCATCCGGTAGATAGCGGGTTGGAATCCCACTGTCGGCAGACCTGAAGATGGTTTTCCGTCGTATCCCATTTTCATACTAGGCAAATGCTGGGGCTGTACCTTAATTAAGGCCACGGTCGCTTCCTTCCAACTCCTACACCTTTCCTATCCCATCGTCGCCATAAGACCTATCTGTGTCGGTGCGACTTTACGTTGTCATTGACATTGTCAAGGTCTCTGATCCACTCACGGAAAATCAATAACCGAGAGGATGCGCTCTGTTCATTAAACTTAACTGTCAAGCGACACTTCTACTGAAATTTATGAATATTTAAAAAATAAGAGTTATAGTTATCGTCGAGCATAAACAACCGCATGCAACAAGCCTATAATGGTAATTAAGACACTCGTATGGAAATTATAAAACTCACTTCGTCGTTTTTATAAACACCATCGTGTCTTAATTATTGTCCCCCTGTGGGTGGGGGTGGTAGAATAACACCCACGGTATCCCCTGCCTGTCGTAAAAGGCGACTAAAAGGGGCCTCAGGGGCTCTGAACTTTGGAGCGTGGGTTGGCGACCACGGGGCCCTTAGCTGAGCCCTGGCATTGCTTCCACTTGCCTGTGCCAGGCTCCTCACTTTCAACTATCCTATACGACCTCTCTTGGTCAACTCTTGTTCTTTTCCGACCCCGACGCTATTAGGTTTGCGAGGGCTAGGGAGTCTTTCATTTTCACGCCCTTCGTGGCTCTTGTCTTCCTTTGACCGATATCTTCATTTTTCGAAGTGTCGGATCCCTTCCATTTTTCCCTCTGATTAGTGTTTTATATAGGACTAGCTGATGTACCCGTGCTTCGCTACGGGATTCTCAGAAAGACTGACTTTGTGATTTTCTTAACCTGAAATCAACATAGGTCATTACAAAAACGTAAGTATGAATGTAGCGATTAAAAGCAATGCTATCATATAAAATGGAAAGCCGCATGTTTTATCACTTTTAACGAACAGTGCTGCGGTTAGATTGCGGTGCCAATCTAATAGTCCAAAGTTCCAGAGCTGGGATGACCAGGCCGCAGATTGCCATGAACACTCATCTGCCATTATTCCGCTAATTATGCACACTGTTCATTCCAATCAGTGCCTCAGAGTAGGGATTGAATAGCCCGAATGCTATGATGATCCAGCGTGTTACGTACCAGTAGTATCAGAAAATTTATAAACCAGGGGAATGTTATGCTAAAGAAGAAAGTTATCTAACTCCCCAGCTACTTCCCATCAATATTCAGGCAGGCTGTTACACTCTGTACGACTGGGCGAGTTGACCGTGTGGTTAGCGGTGCGCAGCTGTGGGCTTGCATCCGAGAGATAGTGGATTCGAACCCCATTGTCAGCAGCGCTGATGATGGTATTCCGTGGTTTCCCACTTTCACACCAGTCAAATGCTGGGCCTGTACCTGAATTAAGGCCTAAGGCACTCCTAGCCCTTTCCTATCCCATCGTCGCCATAAAACCTATCTACGTTGGTGCGACGTAAATCAAATAAAAAATACTCTGTACGCCGCAGTAATCCTATCTACCGGAGATGAAGGGCGACAGATGACACAAAGCACATCACGACAATGGTCAATGTAATGTTATTGTTGATCAATGTTATGAGCTTTATATATTGTAGGCCTTCACATTTAGTTTTCTTTCGACTCTGTGATTTGTAAAATATTTTATACCATACACTGTAGTTTCTTATTCTCCGACTTTACATACCGATTTTCATTAAATACTGTTTACCCATTTCTGGTTACTCGGCGCTGATATGGACTTAGTAACAAAAATCCAAAATTATGAATATCTTTGTGATCATAGCCAGTGCAGTAACAATGTATAAGACATGAATAATAGGAAATTTAATACTATAAAACCCTAGTTATGTAGCATTCATCGATTACACCTCTTAATAATAAATATTTGAGAATTACATTTTAGGCATTCCCCTAAACTACCATTTCACTCAGCGTGAATAAAATCATTTAGAGCCTAGACTATAGCGACTTATTTCCTGACTTTGCATACCGATTTTCATCAAGATAGGACTACTAATAACAACAATATTTGAGAATTATATTTTAGGCCTTCCCCTAAACTACCATTTTTCTCAGCGCGAATACAATTATTGATAGCCTAGATTGTAGCAACTTATTCCCCAACTTTGCATACCCATTTTCTTTAAAATACGACCACTAATAACAAATAGTTGAGAATTCAATTTTAGGCCTTCCCCTAAACTACCATTCCACTCAGCGTGAGTAAAATGATTTATAGCCTAGATTGTAGAGGCTTATCCCCCGACTTCACATACCGATTTTCATTAGACCACTAATAACATAAATAGTTGAGAATTCAATTTTAGGCCTTCCCCTAAACTACCATTTCACTCAGCGTGAGTAAAATGATTTATAGCCTAGATTGTAGAGGCTCATCCCCTGACTTCACATACCGATTTTCATTAAATTCTCTCCAACCGTTTTCTCGTGATGCGTGTACAGACAGACAGACAGACAGACAGACAGACAGACAGACAGAAATTACGGAAAAGGAAAAAGTGCATTTTCTTGTTACTATGGACATGAACGATACAGAAATACCATTATTTTCAAATTCTGAGCAATGTACAGACAAAACTCTTATTTTATATATATAGATGGTTGCCCAGTTGTACTTCCTCTTAAAACAATAATCACCACCACCACCTCTTAATTATTGCCATTATAGGCTTGGTGCATAGTGTATTATTAAATCAATTTGAGGGGCGCGTCAGGGTGTTGCGGGATACGGCGACCTGTGCTGTGTTACACTCGACGGAATTTTAATGACTGCACTAGATGCAATCAAATGGCAATTTCTCTAAGTGTGAATTGTAAAACGAATTATTTCGATTGATTTTACAAAACCGCCCTGACCATTTCCGTCCACAGTGACATTAGGCTAGATATATATTATTTCGCGAGGAGTTTGCGGGCCCCGTAAAGGTCCGGGTCCGCTTCCATTGTAGACAATGCCAGTCCTAACGTTATGCCCCTGCTGCCGGGGCTCTAGCACCATGGGTAGAGGAATGAATTTTTTCGCATTAACGATAAACGCGACAAAATTATTTGGAAGCTATGTTGAAATATCTTAACGAATCAAATGATTCGGGTTAAATGAATGATTATCAATACTGCTTCTCTTTATTTATCTATCTTTCACATAAATAATTCACAAATCTTAGGAATTAAACTTTTTATGAATAACTTAAGGAAGGGATTACAGCAAAATTAAAGCGATAGGGTTAATCGTATTTTGCGAAATAACGCGAAAAATTGTTCCCTTTCGCGAAATCGAACGTAAATTAATGCGAAAAATTCATGCCTCTAACTATTCCTCTACCCATGGTGCTAGAGCCCCGGCAGCAGAGGCATAACGTTAGGGCTGGCATTGTCTACAATGGAGGCGGGCCCGGACCTTTACGGGGCCCCGCAAACTCCTCGCGAAATAATATCTAGCTACTGCTTAAGAATTAAATACAAAACATATGAACCTAACGAAGTTTCTGGCCCCTCCCTTGTTTGCATTCATTTCGTGTATATAAATGATTCCTCCAACGAGATCCGGTGATATCTTCAAACTGATTCGTTTTCTCTGATATAATCAGCGCATAAACAAAGCGTGTCGTGCCTTGCCTCGTTACGTTAACAGCTCTCGCGCCCTCACAGACAGATAATTGTATCATGTTTAAAGAAGAGCTCCATTTCCATCCTTTACATCTTAAATACAGCGCAAAGGCATCAGGAAATGAGACACGACAAAGAGGGACTGGGGACCAGATGTGAAGCCAATCACAAGCGAACCAATGCTCTGATGTTATCCATTATTCATCTCTTCTCAATCACATCCTCGAGTCAGAATGATGTAAAGAAGTACATTTCAGAACAGACTTTGAGAATAAAGTCTTCTGGTATTTGATTTCTGGAAGAATTTGGTGTTTAGTTCGACGTGAACACGTCTGGCAATATTCAATTGACATCAGCGCAGTCTATATCTTGACCTAGTTACATATATTTCAGTGTAATAAAACGACTGTCAAACATGTGGTGATAGAATTTATATCGACGGTAAAGACATGAAGTAACATCAGTAAGTGTTCTGAAATAAATTACGTAGAACAGAATAATAAATGAATAGCAATCTTCATAGAAATATAATTGAGATTTCAAAGTTAAATAAATAAATAATAATCGTATGGCCTCAGCTACCGTGTGCAGACATTTCAATTTGACGCCATCTGGCTGTCTGCTCGTCAATTTCGACGTTCCGTTTTACTCTAGGCCCCCACTAGATGGCAGACCGAGTAAACCGAAACTCTCTTGGGCGTCTATGGCTGAGATTTAATGAATTTTGTCGGGTAAACACCAAATGTGTCACCAGAGATCTTTTACATGCTGACATCGTACAACATGGAGTGTCGAATGGACTTTTTTCCGCCCTTAAAAAATCCGACTACCTCTGCCGGGTTTGAACCCGCTATCTTGGGATCCGGAGGCCGACACTCTACCGCTGATCCACAGAGGCAGCTTGTTAAATAAATGACTTGCTTGAGCTCTTTAGTGGTGTAGGCTTCTGTTGAGTCTTCTTCACGATCTGAGGAGAAACAAAGAAGCGAGAGAGAAAGATATTCCCTCCACACATCCAAGCGATTACGAATAGGCCTGCAGAGGTTTAAAGCGTTAAAACACCAAGACTGCCTTTACAGCTACAGCAATTATACTCCAATTCTCATACAACCAACAAGTATATTTCTGTGTCAAAGTGAAAAAGAAACTGATACAAATGATTATAAATCCTGGAATCTAAATGTATTACACTATGGAGCATAATCTCCATTTTACACCCCACTCCTGTTTCCACTTATATTTGTTTTAACGCATTGAAAGCCAACGATACGGAGTTGTCACATTTAAGCACCCTGACATGCCGCCGATCTCAGCCAGGCTTGAACTCGTTATCTTGAGACCATTAGGCCAAATAATAATTGACTATGATACTGAGATGGACTAAAAGAACCAAGTCATATTGATTCTTGCGTTCATAAAATCGTATTCTATAAAAACTTGTGAAAATTAGATTGTTATATAACAGAAGAGAGGACATTTAATTTAAAACGACCGCATGAATTTCTAAGTCGCTAACAATGGTTATGTAAATTTTACGGGAAAATCTCTCAAAGGAAGAAGTGAGCGTGAAATTAATTTGTGCTGAATAACTTTTTATCGACAGATATTCATTTCGCTTTCCGGAAGAAGGCAGAGTAGAGCCTCTTTATAAGAGGATGTCAGCTGTTCTTGTGAAACGGCGCACTTTATCTTCCGTTGTTTACGGCGTCTTGTCCGATGGGAATCCCCAGAGGCCAATACATACACACACCGGACTACAAATATATATTTTCTCGCTTAATAGAAATCATGTAATTTATGTCAGGCCATGCGCTTGCTGCTAAATGATTACGTCCTGCTTCCTGAGGCGGTCCCCTGGGAAGAAAGCGAGCGTAAATCTGCGCTCAGGATCGAACCTCTGCAGGAAGAGAAACTCTCATTGTCCCCAACTTTCTAACTGCAAGGGAAGGATGGGAAGTTGAAACTCTCCGAGTATCTCGAGTTCCTCCCATATTTTAGAACACGTAATTCGGTTCGGAGAATAGTTAAGAATGTGAAGCTTAGTTATATTTCGACAATAAGCTATATATGTATATACATCATACATACATACATATATACATGTTCACATACATATATGCATAACTACCGAGCAAGTGGCCGCGTGGTTTGGGTCGCGAAACTACCACCTTACTTTCGTGAAATAGTTGGTTCGAACCCTACTGTCGGCATTCCTGGAGATGGCTGTCCGTGTTTTCCCACTTTTACACCAGGCTTTTTTTTTTAGAGTGTGTAGGCCTATACTGTATGAGAGTCCCAGGGCGAAAACTATACACTTCTACTCATCTGTTTCCGCAAAATGCCGATAAGTCTCCATCACATACACTGGCGGGGGTAAAGGCGATTTGTCATGGAGGAAAAAATTTATTCTCATGTCAGGAAAGAAACCTCCTCTCCTCTAGTACTGTTAAAAATCGATTTTTTTAAGTTTGAGAAGAAGAAGAATCTTGGGGAGGGGGTAATCTTCGCTTTTTAATAAACGGACCTTTCTCAGGAGGGATTTAATTATTTTTTTAGTGACTTAGTGTTTTAATTTGGAATAGGCCCAAAAATGGGGTGGTAACCAGTTAAAATAGGTCGGCCGCGATGTTTGTAATGGGTGTTCGCTTTCTTTGTCCTTACGATCCGTTTTAAGAGTAAGATACCAGGGTCGGTAGACTGACTAAGAAGGATTCTAGGCTTGGCCATCTTGACAATTTTATTTACCTGAGATCAAATAAGCGGAATACGAAGTTCGGTTCGTATCTTTTTATTAGATCTCAGGACTGGGGCTATTGCCATTTATCGGAGAATTTTATTTTTGAAAGTCTGTAATTTTGAGAGAACAATATTGGCCACGGCTGATACCTACCTAATCGTAGCCCTTTTCTTTAAGTTCTCATCTTCCCATTGCAGTTAGAAATGTCACTGCATTCACTGAATTACGAACGGTATGTGTTGTAGCGACCACGGTTCTCCTAGCTGAGTCTCACCATGTTTCCACTTACGTGTGTCAGGCTACTCATTTTCTACTTTCCAAGTTCCCTTGGTAAACTCATGTTCTTTCCCGACACCACAGGAATTAGGTTTGCGAGACCTAGGGAGTCTTTCACCGTCCTTGGATACCATGAGTAAATATACAGAACTGACCTCCCACTAGCCATTGGAAACACTGAACTGTGAGAGAAACTACGTGTTATGATGATCGCGTAGAATAGTTTAACAATAGCTTGTTGTGACTAATTCAAAAACTTAAAAGAAACGTTCATGTATAAGAGCCTCCGAGGCTCAGGCGGCAGCACGCCAGCCTCTCACCGCTGGGTTTCGTGGTTCAAATCCAGGTCACTCCATGTGAGATTTGTGCTGGACAAAATGGAGGCGGGACAGGTTTCCTCCGCGTACGCCGGTTTTTCCCCTGTCATCATTTTTTCCAGCAACATTCTCCAATATAGGCTAATTTCATTTCATCTGTAAGTCATTAATCTTTGACCCAGGGGAGTGCGATAGGCTTCAATAGTCGGCACAATTCCCATCCACTCTGCCAGATAGAGGCCTTATTCATTACATTCCTAACCCGGTCGACTGACTGGAAACAGGTTGTGAATTTTCATTTTCATTCATGTATAACATTCATGTGTAATTTCATGAATGTTGACGATTGACGATAAATATTAGTTTCTTTGTAGTTTGTTAGTTTCTTTGTACTTGTGTCCGGTTCCATGGCTAAATGGTCAGCGTGCTGGCCTTTGGTCACAGAGGTCTCGGGTTCGATTCCCGGCAGGATCGGGAATTTTAACCATAATTGGTCAATTTCGATGACACGGGAGCTGGGTTTATGTGTCATTTTCATCATCATTTCCTCACGACGCGCAGGTCGCCTACGGCCGTCAAATCAAAAAGACCTGCACTTGGCGAGCCGAACATGTCCTCGGACACTCCCGGCACTAAAAGCCATACGTAATTTCATTTCATTTTGTACTTGTGCGAGTGTATTTATATGAGCCGGTGGATACTAAGGATCTGTAATTATACGCAGTAATGTGAGAATGTGTTATTGTGATCATATTGTGAACCCGATTTAAGTCTAACTACGGCAATGCCTCTCATACAAGGAATAAAACGTTACGGAAGGAGAGGATTAGGAATGTATATCATGACCAGTTTGAAGTTGATGACAAAAGAGTAGTGTGTGTTGTAAACAAGATAAGGTTTACAAGAACACAACTTAATTATTTGCTTCACACAGAATTCTACAGTATGTACAGGAATAAAACATAAAATTGCCTTGAAGCAAAGTAGATGATTAATCTTGAGAGAGTTTCTGTTTCTATACACTATTTACACTGTGAATGTATTTACACCCACTGCTATCTTGAAAAGAAAGTTCTTGGGAAAGATATAGTTCGTGATAGTTGAAAACTATCATTTGCACTAGCATAGATTAGCTAAGAGAGTTCCTTCTAACTTGAAGTGTCTGAGTTCATAAGCTTGTACTAAATGAAAGCTATGTTCACAATTAGAGAATCTAATGTGTGTGTCGGAGCTTGAGTGAGCTTGGGGATGTGTGGCATACAACATCGGGGCTCGACATGGATGAAGGAACGGGAAAGTGGAGTAGTGACCTGAGGTGAAACCTCATACCACCAGAATTCCGTCCACCTGGTCGAGACACATTTTTAAGAGGAGTAGCCTCCGTGTTCGACGTTCAATGTATTCTGGAGCAGGACACTGGGGAGAATCCTGATGAGTGACAGACAGGGAGCTCCTTATATACTGCACACGACGTAACCGACACGCGCACTGAAGACTGCGTGTCGAGTCTCGAATGATCCACGCTTGCGTGCGTGCGGCTGGCTGGCGCTGAGCGAAGAGAGCGGAGGACATACAACAGTGTGCATACATCATCCTGTTCTTCTGATTCAAGCAGACATCATACTGAAGCTTGTCCATTTAGGCTAGACATCATTAGTAAGTCAATAAAGTTCTTGCATTCATGTAGCTGAATGGGTAAAGACCTATTCTATCTTTGGTGTCTAAACGTTTCATACTAAATTTACCATCATCGCAAGAGTTGCTGTTATGCCAAACGTCAAAATATGTTTTTGAGAGTTTCCAGAAAGGAAGGCTTAGCCTCACTAGGATCGTTAATTGGGTTAGCATCATAATTTAGGTATACTTTCCTTTCATTGGATAATGAATATAGAAATTGTTCACCACTTCGAAACTAAGGCAACACGTTATTTTTAACGAATCGTATCCATGAAATTTTATTATATTTATTTCCGTAAATGGAAGATAATACTTGCTTTTATGCAAATTAAGATTAAAATTAGCGGTATATTAATAAATACCAATATTACTAGAGAAATATAAAATACGTACATACTTTGCTGCATTACGACTGTGAATTCTAATACATCACCACGCTTCAGTATGTCTTTAGTTCATTCACGGCCGACTTGATGCGTCGCTCCAGCTCAAGGAGCGCAGCGAGGGATCCAGTCGGCCGTGGTTCATTTAACACTTTTGTGTGTTCAGTCTTTGCTTATTGAACTTCTTTGAACTCCTTTGCTTTGCTTCATGTTACATGTGGGGACGACTTGTTGACTTGTGACACTGATTAATATAATTATTGGCCCAGGGATCATGCTATTTTTCTTTCAACGAAAATACTTTTTGTGTTAATTACTGTATATATTTCGCCTCCATTTTTTCGTTTGAACTGCCCGCGCTAGTCATGATGGACAAAGACATTGAGAATTCACAGACATAGCATTTCCATTCGTCGGTGCTAGCCCTGGACCTCGAAAAGGAAACAAAAGATGGCACCACAGAAGAGAGTCTTGTCCAAGGGGGTGACACTTCATAGGGAGCGTCCGAAGCAGTTCCGAGATGGGCCCTTCAATCTCCGCCAACTAGTGAAAACTAAAATTCTCTTATAGAGGGTTAATTTAGAAGGCAGTGATTGGCATTACACATTCAGTTGCGCGGTACAGCAAATTCAAAACACAACACTGTTATCGTTGCGCGTGAAGGGAACTTGGTCGTACGGTAAGTAATAGTGCTTGTTAGACGAAAATTTGTTGAGATTCTTTCGCATTGAACGAGATTTTTGATCCAGTTTTTTGAGAGTATGGAGTGAAATTACAATTATACGCGTTCTTAGTGTGAAGAAATGGTATTATGATCATGAACGTATTTCACATTGAACTACCTAGCTGTTGCGAGTAAACGTGTGTGTGATTGTGCTTCTTACCTGCTGTTTGGAATAAAATTCAAAATATAAACTGTGTGCATTATGCTGTGTTTTACTTCTTCCTTTCTTTCTCCTGTTTTCCATTCCGATACATAAAAAGCCGTGGGAAGGGTTTAACGAACGAGCGAAAGAATGAGGTTACGTTAGATCGTGATTTAGGCAAATATGGGCGTTTTGGGGTTTTATATGAATTGCATTAACATTTTCAGTAATCAGTGTTGCATTTATTATTTAATAGATGTAAATGTACATTAAAATGCGAACGGTGAAACAACGATACAAGCTAGCATTATAGCAGTATTGCCAACATACAAATACGGTAATTGCAATTTGCTTTTCAAGTAAAAGACACGAGAGAAGCTTTAGATACAACTTTTCTGCCGAAATGCAATCATTATCTCTATCACAATTAAAAATTTAACAAAGTAACAACTGTTATTATCAAGTTTATTACGAAGTATTATCGTGGTATTTATTTCCTTATGTTGGCGGAGATACAGGGGCCACTATAGCTTCCATGACCTGTTTTCTCAGTGAACTATATTATACAGGAGTGACGGATCTATTTCTCTTCTATGATCCTTGGTCTTGTCTACAGCGAAATAGTCGCCGTAGTTACGTGTCTATATTTCTCTAGTATTGTATTGTATTTATTCTTGAACATAACAGGTGTTCAGCCCCAGATACATGTTCACAATAAAAAACAACTTACAAAAACAGGAAAAAAACTGTCGGCAGCCCTGAAATGGTTTTCCGTAGTTTCCCATTTTCACACCAGGCAAATGCTGGGACTGTACCTTAATTAAGGCCACGGCCGCTTCCTTCCCACTCCTAGCCCTTTCCTGTCCCATCGTCACCATAAGACATATCTGTGTCGGTGCGACGTAAAGCAACTAGCAAGAAGAAGAACAGGAAAAAAGGACCAAAGAAAAACAACAACACGAGACTCTTAGGGCATGCCATGAGGTCCATCAGATACTCCGGAAACGTGACACTCCCTAGGGAGGATCACCACAGCAGTGATCCTCAGTCCCTACATGCCACGTCCATCGACCCCGCTGGATAAAAAATAAATAAAGTAAATAAACTATTGTTGTCCAGCCATGTCATCATCCCTGGTGAGAAAAAGACCGCCCTCCCATGATGACACGACCGGCCCTATCCGTGCTGCCCGTAAGACGCCTCCAACCATCCCTACCAGATGACAGCTGTCCTCCTCGTTCCGCATATATATATCTTTTATTTCTAAGGGGTAGGCCCGTCCTACCCATCCTCTTCCGAGAATGTCCCTCTTACCAACTACTCGTTACTATCCCTTACTGTTCATAAATCGTGTTATTTCTCTAGTAATAATGGTATTTATTAATTTACTGCAAATTGTATTGTTGATTTGTATGAACGCAATTATAATCTTCATTTAGGACATAAATTACAACGAAATTTCATGGAAACGATTCGTTCATGTAAACCGTTTTAACAGTGTTATAGTGTATTTCCATCTATCAAGTGACGTTAAATCTAGGAGAATTTTTTTTTTTTGAGTAAGTGTGTACGTCCCCGTTTCTCTACGGGGGCGGGGGTGAAGTGAGATGAATCTTCGTAGCGATTTTTTACGACCTGATGCCTATCTTGATGTCAACCTCTTCAGAGGATTTAATGAGATGAAATAATTGAACCAATATGTGATAGACGGAAGGTGAAACCCGGTGTCGGCACATAGCCTAATCCTATGAATAGTACCAAGGAGTCTACTCAAGGCTTATCGTCTCCATCCGACGGGCGAATCACCTTCAACGACGTCATATGCTCGCGCTCCATTTGAGCACTGCGGATAGGTTTGGAATTGAATCCAGGCTTTTGGCACGCAGTTTAGTAATTAGAAATTGTATACCGCAACCTAGCCTACTGTGCTGGCTAACACTCTGAAGGTGAAAATATTTCGACCAACGGGACTCGAACCGGCTAACTACTGCGGGCTGTCATTTGACTAAGTGAAATTTCTAAATAATCAGCTTGTTGTCCTGTCGGGTTGTCCGTCTATTCTAGAAGAATATAGGCCTATGTGATTCTAGTTTATTATATGTGATGTGTAGTTGTTGGCGAAGCGTTTTCATACGTGCCAGTGTGATTTTCCTTGTGATGCTACATGTATCATGTTAAATTACCGCCGTTGGTGTAAAATGTACGTGATATTTTCATGTTAGATAATACCAGCAGTCCGGCTACTTTGGCCGCCATGTTTTTTCTATGCTACATTCTGAATATTGGAGTCGGTCTTGCATGTGCCTTCTTAGGAACGTTCTGTCATGTGTTGAGCATATTAAGAAGCTGGGGAAGGTCAGATAATGTAATATTATTCCATAATCAGAGGAAGTGTATGCTCTCTGACTTGATACGGAGTAAACAAATACAGCTGCATGCAATGAAATTACTAAGGAAGAAGATCACATATCGGTGCTGCCATGCCAAAACCACGAATGTGACAATGCACTTCCTATTCCTTATTCCCCTTAAGACTGGTCACGCCTCCCAGCCACATATTGATATACAGTCCATCAGAACAATTTTCGTTTAGTTCATTTTCCTATGCGCAAGTGCAAAGGAAAATGAACCTTAAATACATCATACTCTAGGAGTGGGGCAGTAGGCTATGTCATGCAATATGTCAGGTACCGTGCAGTAATCTTTATTTTCCTTTACACATGCGCATAGGAAAATGAACTCAACGAAAATTGTTGTGATGGACTGCACATCAATATGTGACTGGGAGGCGTGACCAGTCTTAAGGGAAATAATGGATAGGAAGAGCATTGTCATATTCGCGGTTTTGACACAGGTTCGATTATATTATAAATCAGCCTTTAGTGGCGGATTCTGAATCGGAAATGTCAGTCAACATTAATGAAAGTGAAGATAATAGTGTTATTGATGTGTTGAGTGATAATTCACTGCAAGGGTTGTCCGGAAAAGGCTGCAATACACTCTGCCCCATGTTTTGAGACATGCCATACCAAACGCTATGGGGTGAAAGTTCCTTTTGGGCATCACTGTACGTATCTAGGTGTTAATATACGGAAAGATATTCATTGGAGTTATCACCATAAATGGGATTGTAAATAAAGGGTACAGGTCTCTGCACATGATTATGATTTAGGGGTTGTAGTAAGGATGTAAAGGAGAGGACTTATACGTCTCTTGTAAGACCCCAACATAGAGTATGGTTCCAGTGTATGGGACCCTCACCAGGATTACTTGATTCATGAACTGGAAAAAATCCAAAGAAAAGCAGCTCGATTTGTTCTGGGTGATTTCCGACAAAAGAGTAGCTTTACAAAAATGTTGCAAAGTTAGGGCTGGGAAGACTTGGGAGAAAGAAGATGAGCTGCTCGACAAAGTGGTATGTTCTAAGCTGTTAGCAGAGAAATGGCGTGGAATGACATTAGAAGACGAATACGTTTGAATGGTGTCTTCAAAAGTAAAATATTACAATATGTAGATAAAGTTGGAATTAAAGAGGACAAATTGGGGCAAATATTCGTTTATAGGAAGGGGAGTTAGGGATTGGAATAACTTGCCATGGGAGATGTTCAATAAATTTCCAATTTATTTGAAAACAATGAAAAAAGAAGGCTAGGAAACAACAGATAGGGAGTCTGCCTCCTGGACGACTGCCCTACGTGCAGATCAGCACTGATTGATTGATTGATTGATTGATTGATTGATTGATTGATTGATTGATTGATTGATTGATTGATTGATTGATTGATTGATTGATTGATTGATTGATTGATCGAAGCGAGACTTCAAAGTTCCCTGTCAGTGCTAGGTATGAGAAATGTGTGCCAAAAGCTTTAAAACAGTAGGCAACTCTTTGTTCATAACAACATGGATATGTTTGGGCCGGGTTTATCTGGAATTAGCGTCATCAGTTTCCCGACATCATAGACACCATACACACATGGCAACCAGTAATAATAATAATAATAATAATAATAATAATAATAATAATAATAATAATAATAATAATAATAATAATAATAATAATAATAATAATAATAATAATAATATTTGCGTTTGGCCTCCGGAGAGTCCTTGTGTAGATCTTTCTAGCTGACGCCGTATAGGCGACCGAAGATGGGGCCCTACCTAAGATGATTTCTAATGCTGAAGAAACTAATGAAGTTTAAAATCCCCGACCTGGCCGGGAATAGAATCCGGGGCCGCTTCGACCTAAGGCCAGCATGCCATGGAGCCGGTCATGGCAACCTGTGTTCGTCTATATATATATATACTAGGTCAGTAGCGTCATCTGCTCACTATGTGCTGTCTTCCTGTAACTAACAGCTTGAGAAAATATTGTATCAAGTTCTACTCTTCAGTCAGAATTAAAATACTTGAACTGACCGGAAAACGAACCCAGGGCCTTCGAGTAAGAGTAGCGGTGGTGATTATTGCTTTAATAGGAAGTATAACTGGACAACCATCCTCTTTATAACACTAATCGGAGAAAAAATGTAGAAGGGATCCGACACTTCGAAAAATTAAGGTATTGGCCAAAGAAAGACAAGGGCCACGAAGGGCGTCTGCCACGTCTAGAATTTTATCCGTAGCTATCATAAAATGAGTGGCGTGCTCGATCTTGAATGTACGCGGTTCACCGCGGTAAATACTGGGGAACAAAATTTCTTCAGCATGTTTGTAGTACAACAAACTGATCGGTTTCTGTGTCATGTCCGGTGTAAGATCTAAATACATTTCTTTCGTCCACATTAGTGTATGTTGCTTAGCGAGAAGCAACTCGTGTAGAAATTCGTTACCGTCTGGAATCGAATTTGCGTTCTGGTGTGAACGTACAGTCTTAAAAAACATATAACTAAGAGCTTGCATTCTGATATCAACGCTACTGACCTAGTAAACATAGTGACGAACACTAGTGGCAATGGTGTCGGGAATTTGATGGCTTGATTCCAGGTAGAGTGGTGATGGTGGTGGTGATTTTTGTTTTAAGAGTAAGTACAACTAGCTAATAGAGTGATGGTGGTGGTGATTATTGTTTTAAGAGGAAGTACAAATAGGCAACCATCCTCTATATAACAACACTCAGAGAGAGAAAATGGAAGGGATCTGACGTTTCGAAAAATGAAGGTATCAGCCAAAGAAGGACAAAGGCCACGAAGTGCATGAAAGACTCCCTAGGTCTCAAGTGCTCTAATACCTTCGGGGTCGGAAAAGAACAAGAGTTGACCAAGGGAGATTTGATAGGATAATTGAAAGTGAGGAAGCTGACAATCTTATGTAGAAGCAATGCCAGGACTCAGCTAAGGGTCTCGTGGTCTCCATCTTACCCTCTCAAGTTGAGAACCTCTGGGCCCTTTTTAGTCACCTCTTACGACAAAAAAGGAATACCGAGGGTGATATTCTACCGCCCCCACCCACAGGGGGACTAGTTAATGGACCCTCAGCCCAGAAACATATAAATGTTCATAATAGTAATCATTGAAAACACATAATAAAGAGTTATGTAATATTAAGGACGTCATTTGTATTTGATCCTTGGGATGAGAGTTTCCCTAAAAATCAGTGAGTAAAATCTAGCGAAATATTAGAATACAATGTTTCATTTACTTTTTTGAGTCGTTTCATTTTGCGTATATTGTTTTCGTGTAAACTGTTCAACTGCGTACTTTAATATTATTCATATTTGACATGAATCAAGGCAAATCATAATACGCTTAGAGATACCCTAGATACAGTACATCCTTACATTGTTAAAGAACTTGGTTCGAAATAACTAAGATCAAAAGAAAGATAAAATAAATTGAATGAAAACAATCTTGGATTATTCTTGAACTATTTTCTCAATGTTGCTATATTGGATGAAAGGTAAAAGTAATTGAGTTGAAACGTTGCCTACGTTATACTTCACAAGGCCGTGAAATGCTGGCCGAAAGAAAGCGGTTTAACAGGTCTAAACAATGCAATCTAGCGGCGAATTCTCAAACAACGCTGAGCCGCTTCTCAGAACGGCCTTGTGAATGTATGGCCAAGGCAACGGTTGAAACCTGTTAAAAATGGCAGTAAAATTAGAGCTTTCCAGCACTGAAACAGGAACTACAGCAAGAAGACAAACGAAACTTGAGGTCATTGCCAGGAATTACGACTGAAGATGTTGGTAGAAAAGATAAAGGCATGTGCACTTTGTCCATTTGATGTAGTGTAGTAGCCTATCTTTGATTACAATATGGCGTCAAACCTTCACAAATAAATTAAAATGGAAATCCACAGTCTGTTTCCTATCATTCGACCGGGTGTAGAATGGAATGAATGAAGCCCCTATCTAGAGGCGAGAATAGGAATTGTGCCGAAGCCTGTCACACTCCTTTGGCATATAATCACAATTGTATGCACGTTCGTTGACAGTGTAATACCAGCCTTATACAGCTATATTGTGTGGGACACAGAAGAAGTTCAGATACTGTAAGTGAAGTCGGTATAATCTGCTGTTCACTCTGAGTAGGCCCTACTTAAACGCATTGCCTACCGTATTGACAGGAACTAGTGTAACGAATTACTAACCCTTACACATATTTTAATATACATCCGATACTGTATAGAAATACTTTATTTACACATTCTTAACTTGTTCTTGATATTACTATACCGTACAACAATAACTGACTGTCGAATTCATGGTCAAACATAATGCACTTTAGGAATAACCATGCAGACCAGAGAGTTAGTTTTCACGGAGCACATCGAGAGAGAACCATAGCCGGAGTATTGGCAATCAACAGCATCAAGCACTTAAACCACACGACACCGCAAGGATTTTCTTTAGGGTTGAAGTAACAACTGTGGTTACCTACGGAATACAACTCATTTGGGACTATCTTAGCAAACATGACTTAAAAGAGCTGGGGAAGGTAAAAGCGATCTATCTAAAAAGATTTCTAAGTGTATCAAAGTTCACCTCATCTCGTTTAGTATATGAAACGACAAGAGAAAACTTCTTTATTGAAGATCTTCGGATTCAGATGCATAGTTGCTTTACACTATGAGCTATTGAGACCTCTTGGACGAAATGAAGAAGAAAGAAGAAATATGGGAAGAATTCTATTCTACTGATGCGATGACAACGACAGAGTGGACAGATAGCGGTTACGAATTAAGACATTCAGTGACCCGCTTTGCTATTCACGGGTTTCATCATAAGTGCTGCCAACGTAAGGCGTATCATGTACCAGATGTGCAATATGTGTGTGCTTGTGGTGTGGCAAGTGATGTGATATATATCATGCCTCTCATTGTCAGGAAAGAAATATGTCCTTGACTGAAGTAAGTAAGGAATAATTCATGTGTATATCCTGTAATTACTTTTGGCCATTCGCTGCATTAAATATTATTATTTTATAGTGCAGCTACTAACAGCTGTGCATCAAGTTGATGAAGAGCATTTGTTTCTATTCCTTGACAGATCCCCAACATGGAGGTTAAGGAGTTCAAACCCCTACTCTTTGACCTTGATAATTGTTGTGATAAATAAACGCATCGATTATTTTTTTACGATTTTGCTAGAGTAAGCCTTTCTCTTCAGCTATTTACTTTGTACGAAATTTTTATCTTAACCCGTTTAACATTCAAGAAAGGAAGAGGTGAGTATTGCCCATAAGATAATACATAATCCTTATTATGGTGTGTGGACTGCTTGTTTACCGTACTATCATAATGTAAGATGCTGACACATGCCGTTCTTTATACTTTTGTAACTGAATGGATCTACTCTTCCTCGGGTCGTTAATTTTTATAGCTTGTGACTGATTATATGGCAATGTGACTGATTATATGGCAAATGTAGTTAGTGGTTAAAATAATTCCAAGGCACGTCTTCAGTCTGGAACTTATTCCACCACAGATCGTCACCTCAGATATTGCTAGTTTATTGTAAATGGTATTTCTGTACGTTAAACAGGTCTTGTGCGAACCTGGAACTGATGTTCTAGCTCAATATGATGGTCTAGTTTTTTCGCTGTCGATGATCGAATTCGGGTATTGAGAAATTATGAATTAGTTTGAGACAGGCGATATATTGTGTAATAAATCTCGATTTCCAGTCTTTCTCATGCACAGCTGTAGAGTAAGATCAGCTGTTTGCTTTATTACATCGTATTGGTGGTCTGTCACGTCCTCTTCAGCCCTATAGGATCACTTCTTCTAGGCCGTCTCTTCTTAACGTGTGATCTAAGTTCTTAGCAATTCGCTGTTTTACTGTGGATTTCAGTTATACTTTGACCTTCACCTGATTTGATATGGGCTGATTAGTTTCCTTGGTAGTCCGTGAGATCCTGAGCGTTCTTCTCTGACAAAGCATTTCGAAGACATCGGACTGGTGTACGTCATTCTTCTTTGGTGCCCAACATCCGTACACAGAGAGGAAGTTGGAGAACACTAAAGTGTTGACGAAGCACATGTCTCTCTCCTTCTCGTTTAGCGGTTGCTGCCGGTCTTGCAATCACCGACCTGTTCGGTCTCATTCTATTTTGATTTGGGTGTTCGTAGAGGTTGATTTGTATGCCGGCCCCGTGGTGTAAGGGTAGCGTCCCTGCCTCTTACCCGGAGGCCCCGGGTTCGATTCCCGGCCAGGCCAGGGACTTTTACCTGGACCTGAGGGCTAGTTAGAGGTCCACTCAGCCTACGTGATAAGAATTGCGGAGCTATCTGACGGTGAGATAGCGGCCCCAGTCTAGAAAGCCAAGAATAACGGCCGAGAGGATTCGTTGTGCTGACCACACGACACCTCGTAATCTGCAGGCCTTCGGGCTGAGCAGCGGTCGCTTGGTAGGCCAAGGCCCTTCAAGGGCTGTAGTGCCATGGGGTTTGCTTTGGTTTGGTTTAGAGGTTGATTTGTTGGTAAGGTTTGGTTCTAACTTACGGCATTATAGTTGGTGCGACTTCTTGAACCTTGTTGAGCCCTATTTCCAGTGCTTCCGGAATGAGAATAATTAAGAGTGCCTGGTGTGGTTATTGGGGAGTCTTTGAAAGGGAAAGAAGTTTCGTCTGGATGAGGTTTGTCTAGGGAGTTTTAGTAGCTCGTAAATGTGGGGATGGGATGCGTACGGTATGCAGTATTTAAAGGTTGGTACGGTGGGGTGGGGGAGTGGCTGGTGAGGGGATCTCTTGAAGTTTAGCTGCGGTTAGTTATAAGTGCTCTGATTGTTTGAAGTAGTTCTATGGTGGATAGATGTGGAGTAAGGTTGGTTACAACGGTGTGGGTGTGGGGGCTGACTTTTAAGTTTGATAAGAAGTTGCGCGGTTGCCGAGGTAATTAACACACTCCGCCTGTTCCCGTGGTAGGCTACCGTACCGGTACATATATAGTGGTGTTAATTATTACATCTGTTGCAGCGGGTGTCGTTGGTGTATTCTGCAGCTGAATGGTGCAGTTGTAGGCAATTATAGCACATGGTGTCCAGGGTAGGATGGCTGGAGGATTCGTTGTTGGTAGTACGGTTTAGTTTCTTGGGCAGAAAGGTTGTTTGTATGGATGAGTTGGTCTGAGGCGGTAGTAGAGTGGCAGTTAGGGTTTGTTGGATGTCGGAAGGTCGTTCGGTAGTTTGTGTGGATTGTAAGACTGTAACTTGGATGGCTTGACTTTCTGTATGGATTAATTTAGGTTCATGGAGGGGTTTGGTATGAGTGTAGGCTGTGTGGGTGGTGGGGTGAGGTGAGGTTTGAGTATTTTAGTAGTCACAGTGATGTTGTGGCCCTTCCACTTTTAGTCAGTTGCGCCACTGTGGATTTGTCTATTGCTACACTTCGTCTGATTTCCTCAAAATAACCCTCTTACTTGCAACTAGAGACCCTAAATAGAAAAACTTATCCTCCACCTGCAGATAGCCCACACATTGTGAAGTTCTAATCTCAATTAGAGGTCAAGTAAAATATGGCATTATTGTTGGTGTCTTATTGTGAATGGTGGTGATTATTGTTTTAAGAGGAAGTACAAGTGGACAAAAATCTTGTTAGCACTAATCAGAGGGAAAAATGGAAGGGAAAAATGAAGGCATCGACCATAGAAAGTAAACGCCACGAAGGGCGTAAAGTCCCTGGGTCTCGAATGTTCTAATCCCGTCGGTGTTGGAAAAGAACAAGATTTAACCAAGGGAGGTCGGATAGGATAAACGAAGGGGAAGAGCCTGGTACAAGTAAGTTGAAGCAATGTCAAGACTCAGCAAAGGGTCCTGTGGTCACCAACCAACACTCCCAAGTTAAGAGCCCCTGACTCTGTCTTATTGTAAGGTTTAGAATTTACCGCGAGTTATTTCTAGCTTCTCAATTGAGAAAACAAAAAGCAAAGGTCGTTGTTCAGTGCCAGGTAGTTGATTACTTTTTAACGGTCTAAATAACGAGATCATTAGTCCTAAGGTAGTTAGACTGTTTGCTCTTATTCAGAACACGCCCTGAACCACAACGTATTGTCAGTCACTGGGTAGCTTGATGATCATTTCATTTTCAAGTCGTATTCAGTTTCCCTTTCGAATATCTTCTGTGAAGAGTTTTCAGGTTGTACCCTTGTAGATTACTCACATATTTATCCTTTATTTATTACTTCAATTATAGGGAATTATTAAATGCTTTTCTGATGATTTTTCAGCTTATCAGGTGATTTTTGTCCTGTGCCGTCTTTCACTTAGGTACTTAACCCGTAAGCTCATTTCACACAGGGGAGTGTGCGCGATGGGAAGTTCTACGTGTTCTGGTAGACGTTTAAGTACTTCATAATTTGTTATAGATGGCCATTATTTAATTAATGTCTTATAGAAAACATTTTGAAATAAGCGTTCTTATTCTTGAGAAATTATTCATAGCAATGTATTGCGTTTTTCATTCTACTATTATGAAAGACACTCTCTTGAATATTGTTCTGAAAAGTGCTGAAGGTGCCAATATGTCTGTTGAAACGGGGATTTATGCCCGAGCACCTTACATACTGCCAACTGTTGTTGAATTTGTTAGTGGAAAACATCAGCATACTAATCCTAGTTTTAATAAAATAATACAGATTGAAGTCTACCCTCTGGTGGCCATGATCGTTAAAGCGTGAAGTCCATATGGACCGACATCGTGGTTAGCCCGATTCGAGTTGCGTTTGTCTAGAAAACTTGGGCTATGTGCCGATTTCGAGTTTCACCTTCTCCCTTCCTATAATCTTATATCACGTCATTCATCTCATCTCATCTCATCTCATTAATTGCTTTGTTGAGGTTGACGTCAGAAAGGGCAGACGGTCGTAAAAAATCGCTACGAAGATTCATCTCACTTCATACCCGAATCCGTACAGAAACGGTACAAGGGTTGGACATTTATTATTATTATTATTATTATTATTATTATTATTATTATTATTATTATTATTATTATTATTATTATTGTGGTTTTATGGCCGCATTGGACCACTGTAGTCAATTTCTGACCGGTCTTCTATGATGTTTTATGGTTTTTTGGTTTCTGTTCTCCAGTATTTCTTCATTCTATCTGATCTGCGTTGTCGTTCTTCTTCTGAAAATACCCTTTTAGTTGTTTCTCTTTTATCACATTTTGGTAGGAATCTAATTTTACTATTCTCCAATTTATTTACTTTGATTGTTCTTTAAATCGTCCAAGGTTATGTCTAATTCTTTCATGTCTTCTGTTATTTCTTTTATCCAGACAGGTTGTTGTTTTTGTTTCCAAACCTTTTCCAAAATTCTGCGTATTAACCTGTCTTGAGGTGTTCTCAACAGATGACCGAAGAATGATATGATAATAATGTTAATGTTTTTAGTTTAACGCTTCACTAACTAGTTATTTAAGGTTCTTTCTGAGGCGTCGAGGTGCCGGAATTTAGTCCTGCAGGAGTTTCTTTTACGTGCAACTAAATCTAACGACACGAGACTGACGCATTTGAGCATCTTCATATACCACCGGACTGAGCAAGGTTCGAACCTGCCAAGTTGGGGTCAGAAGGCCAGCGCAGATAGAACCTAACCTATAATCCTTTGTCCTAGTTATACACATTTCAACAAACATAACTTCATCTAACATAACCCAACCTAATATACGGTGATGTAAAGGATTCTATCAAACGGATTGTAACTGTTTGTAATCTCAATTTATAGTTTTAATAATAATAATAATAATAATAATAATAATAATAATAATAATAATGTATGTTCAACCCTTGTCCCGTTGCTTTACGGGTTCGGGTATGTAGTAACACGAATCTTCGTTGTGAAATTTTACGACCTGATACCCTTCTTGACGTCAACCTCGTCAGAGGAGTTAATGAGATGAAATGAATGACGTGACATATGATAGTAGGAAGGGAGAGGCGAAACCCGGTGCCAGCATATAGCCTACTCCTTTCAAACAGCACGAAGGAGCTGTTCAAGGCTTAAAGTGCCCATCCAACCGACGAATCACCATCAAGAGCGACATATGAACAGTACGGAGAGATTTGGAACTGAATCCAGGCTTTTGGCATAAAATTTAGTGATTGAAAACTGTATACCACCATACCCTGCCGGCCAGCATTCTGATGGTGAAAATATTTTCAACCAGCGGGATTCGAAATGGATAATCACAATCTCAGACCACATATACTCGACGCTTTTACGATAAAGACCATCTGGCTGGCTAATAATAATAATAATAATAATAATAATAATAATAATAATAATAATAATAATAATAATAATAATAATCAGAAGAAGGCGACTGGCTTTTTACGGACACCTATCCAGAATGGACTCAAATAGATTATCTCATAGGATCTTCAAGGCTGCTAACAAGGGCAAAGCTACTGGGTTCGTGTGGATGAAGCAAGTGGAGAAGGACCTTTCGGAACTCCACATAAATCAAAACGACATAGCTGATCGGAGTAACTATCATTCAACTCTTAAAACTAAATCCTTTGTAACATCCCTCACAGAAGTTACCCACAGACCAAAAGACGAGACCAGGAAATGGTCTGAGGAACGTAAGATTGAATTTAGCCGGAAAATGAAGGACTACTGGGCCATCAGGAAAGCTCGAGGTACCAACAAGAAAACAGCTGCCAAACCAGCCGCTAAGAACACCAATTGTGGCAAACAACGACGATGACTTCAAGAAACAGCTAAAACACAAGCACCGTGGTCCATAGATGGCCCTAACGAATTAAAAAAAATAATAATAATAATAATAATTTATGAGCAGAAATTATTATATGACGTCATGCAGTCTGCCTACGTGCGAATTGTAATAATCACGTGGCAGATAAACCTTACTTCTACCAGGTTTTAACCTAAGATCTTCGGATCCGACCACTGATTCAAAATTGGGGCACTTTTGATTGTAGCAATACATACTTAGAACATTCACATACAGTACCGTATATATGTAAATGGAATTTGGAAGAACCATTCAACCATTTAGCGGTGGCGGTGATTGTTGTATTTTAAGGGCTATTACAACGCGATGATCATACTCAAGTCGATCTGTGACAGAAGTAATAAACACATGCCAAATACCACCATTACGAGGAGAAACTTCTGGGAGATAAATTATCTTACGTACAACGCGAAGCACTTAGGCTATAAGCATCACCGATATCGTTTCAAACACCCTTTCATTTTTATGGCAAAGCAAAGCAAAAAGCAAAGTCATCTCCGTACAGGCCATGAAGGCCCTTGGAGGGTTGGAAGGTAAAGGCTTCCACCATTCGTAAGCTCGGCACTTGATGGGGGTAGAGTGGTTAGCTCTACGCCCGGCCGCCTTTGCCCCCAGGAATTAACCTGGTACTCATTTTTGGTGTAGGCTGAATGAACTTCAGGGTCATATGCACCTCCGAAAGTGGAAATTTTGTTTCTTAAATTTTACGATTTCCTGACGGGGATTCGAACCCACGTCCTTCCGGGCGAACCGAGCGCGCCTTTACCGCCTCGGCCAGGCAGCCCCTTCAGTTTTATGGAAACAATCAAAACCTTTTCTTACCTTTAAAATTTCAGTCATTACAAAGCATATTATTGACTACTACATATAAGTAACAATGTCAACGAATGATTTATTTTGTAAGCTTTAATGGCAATTTCCCTCACCGGAGGGTCTGCCTTACCAGGGCTGCACTCGGCTAGAAATAGCCACACGAAATTATTGTAATGGCATTTAGGTCTACATGTCATTAACACTTTAGATTCTCTCAGAATAATGTGCTTTTTGTGTTTGCTGCGAAGCGTAACAACATTAGAGGCTGAATGGTAATGATGCTGGATTGTTGTGACGATATACGAGGGTTGTAAAAGAAGTACACATTTGTAAATATTGACAGAATGCAATATTTAATGAACTAACAAGTACAATTGCATTACATTCCTTCAATGTAGTCACCTGCAAAGTCTGTTTAGCCTACCTTTTGCCGAATGTCAGGAAGTAGTTGGGGACCGTTGGCAAGGCGTTCTCTGCTGACAGCGACGGAGCGTCCTTTTTGCGCGGAGTACAGATGCCACGCCAGGAAATTGGCGGCCTCTGCGGGGTTCCCTTCAACTTCGGAGAAAGGTCGAAGTCACAAGGACTCACATTTGGTGAGTACGGAGGGTGCTCAAAGACCTCCCAATGCCACCGTTGCTTTACATTGTTTGCGATATCGACATAACAACGTGCGTTGTCATGCAACACGATAGGGTGATCGTCTCGCAACAAACGTGGACGTTTGCACCTCATAGCCGGACGCAGATGTCGTTCCAGAAATCGGCAGTAGCAGTCACTGTTGACGGTTTGTCCCTCTGGCACAGCGTGTGTAAGAATAGTCGTATGCCACAATCAGCATAAACATCACTCGACTGGGTCCCTGTCGAAATATCCGTGGACGTGGCAACCTGGGCGACGCCATTTATTCAATTGACGCTTTAATTCAGGCTCGTAGGCTCGTGCTCATATATCATCAATGGCGACAATACTTTGCGGTACCTGTGCAGGTGAATACCAGCCCGTCCATACCGTGGATGAGTTGATGTGGAACCCTAAGGGACGCATTTTTCCTTATATTAAGACATTTCGTCAATATGTGCCAGACCGTTTGATGACTGAGACCAATTTCTACGGTTGATTCCCGGACAGTCCATCGATGGTCTACGGAAACGAAACCACTCACAATGTCAATCTGACCTTGAGGAATGGATGGCCGACCTGTGCGGTGAAAGTCCGCATTCTTATTTCAACTCGCACGAAACATCTTGATCCATCGTGCGAGCGTCCTATAGTTAATGCATTCTCGCCACAGGCTTCACGTAATCCTCGATAACATTGTGATGCATTTTTGCCACGGGAAACCTTGATTGCCTTTTAAAACCATACTTTAGTGCAGTGCAATCGACACTCTTTACTTCAACGCCACACAGCAACAACACTCCCAAGTGGATGCCCGACAAATGTACGCTAGATATCGACAACAGCGCCACCTGACCGCTCCATATCCTATTTCCGCATGTCCGATCTCCTGCGAGTGTCTGGACTACGTAGCCTCTACTTTATTTACAGCCCTCGTAGAAAGGACAAAGGGATAAGCCATAACCCGTCTAGCAGTGAAGGTATCGACTAAAGAAAGGAAAGAGATATGGATGTGTTCTATGTCTCCACCCACAATGGAGGAGGGACAATGGAAGATGCAGGCTTCACAAACATAGTACCATCGGGGTCGGTATAAACAGGAGAGAGTAGAGAGAGGTCCGACTGGTCACCATAAAACCTGTGTCGGTGCGACGTAAAGCAAAATAGCAAAATAGCAACAAAAAACATTCAGTCACGTTAATGTCATTTCCCCAATGGAGATCTTTCCTTGTATTAACACCTAGGTACTTACAGTGATCCACATGAGGTACTCTCCCCACTTCAATACCAAACCAAACCAAACCCCATGGCACTACAGCCCTTGAAGGGCCTTGGTCTACCAAGCGACCGCTGCTCAGCATAATGGCCTGCAGATTACGAGGTGTCGTGTGGTCAGCACGACGGATCCTCTCGGCCGTTATTCTTGGCTTTATAGACCGGGGCTGCTACCGTCAGATAACTCCTCAATTCTAATCACGTAGGCTGAGTGGACCTCGAACCAGCTCTCAGATCCAAGTAAAAATCCATGACGTGGCCGGGAATCGAACCCGGGGCCTCCGCGTAAGAGGCAGGCACGTTACCCCTACATCGCGGGGCCGGCTAATTCTTTTAAAGCCAGTAAATTTATTGATATGAGGCTGAATTTTTAGCACCTTTAAATGCTTACAAATACCAAACGGAACGCGTTCAGAAGTATAGCACACTATTGTCTGAGCTAGTCAGCGCGGCCATTATTGGGGAGAAGCTATAGGCTGTTGTATCATCTAATCATAACATGCCATGCTAATAATAATAATAATAATAATAATAATAATAATAATAATAATAATAATAGTACCTCTGTGGCTCAGGCAGCAGCGAACCGGCCTCCCTCTCCTGAATTCCGTGGTTCAAGTCTCGGTCACTCCATATAAGATTTGTGCTGGACAAAGTGAACGCGGGACAGGTTTCCCTTCGAGTACTCCGGTTTCCCCTGTCATCTTTCATTCCAGCAACACTCTCCAGTATCAGTCATTAATCATTGCCCCAGAGGAGTGCGACAGGCTTCGGCAGCCGGCACAGTTCCTGTCCTCGCCGGTAGATGGGGTTTCAATTGCATCCCTGACACGGTCGAACGACTGGAAACACACTGTGGATTTTCATTTTCAATAATAATAATAATAATAATAATAATAATAATAATAATAATATGAGTAAAGGACTGGAATCACAGATAAGGCTTTTTGCGGGTGATGCCATACTGTATAGAATAATAAATAGATTACGGGATTGTTAGCGACTGTTAGAAGACCTTGCCAAGGTTATGTGATGGTGGTAGTGGTGATTGTTGCTTAAAGAGGAAGTGCAAGTAGGTAACCATCCTCTATATAACACGAATCAGAGAGAAAAATGGAAGGGATCCGACACTTCGAAAAATGATATCGTCCAAGGAAAGATAATGGCCACGAAGGGCGTGAAAATGAGACTCCCTAGACCTCGAATGTTCGGAGACGGAAAAGAACAAGAGTTGACCAAGGGAGGTCGGATAGGATAGTTTAAAGTGAGAAGCCTAGCACAAGTAAGTGTAAGCAATACCAGGACTCAGCGAAGGGCCCTGTGGTCGCCAACCCACGCTCAGAAGTTCAGTCCCCCTGTGGGTGGGGGCGGTAGAATAACACCCACGGTATCCCCTGCCTGTCGTAAGAGGCGACTAAAAGGGGCCTCAGGGGCTATGAACTTTGGAGCGTGGGTTGGCAACCACGGGGCCCTCAGCTGAGTCCTGGCATTGCTTCCACTTACTTGTGCCAGGCTCCTCACTTTCATCTATCTTATCCGACATCCCTTGCTCAAATCTTGTTCTTTTCCGACCTCGACGGTATTACGTATGGAAGCCTAGGGAGTCTTACATTTTCACGCCCTTCGTGGCCCTTGTCTTCCTTTGGCCGATAACTTCATTTTTCGAAGTGTCGGACCCCTTCCATTTTTTCTCTGATTATTGTTATATAGAGGATGGTTGCCTAGTTGTAATTCCTCTTAAATCAATAATCACCACCGTCGCCACCATCAGAAGTTCAGAGCCGTGGGACTCATTTTAATTGCCTCTTATGAGAGGCAGGGGATACCGTGGGTGTAATTCTGCCGCCCTCGCCCACAGGGTGCGTGTTATGTGATGGACAGCAGACAACGGTATGACGGTAAACAGGGTGGAAAGTCAGGTTGTAAGTTTCACAAAGAGAAAAGTCCTTTCAGTTTCAATTACTGTAGACTATTGATGTGGGGCTGGCCCCGTGGTGTAGGGGTAGCGTGCCTGCCCGGAGGCCCCGTATTCGATTCCCGGCCAGGTCAGGGATTTTTACGTGGACCTGAGGGCTGGTTCGAGGTCCACTCAGCCTACGTGATTAGAATTGAGGAGCTATCTGACGGTGAGATAGCGGCCCCGGTCTAGATAGCCAAGAATAACGGCCGAGAGGATTCGTCGTGCTGACAACACGACACCTCTTAATCTGCAGGCCTTCGGGCTGAGCAGCGGTCGCTTGGTAGACCAAGGCCCTTCAAGGGCTGTAGTGCCATGGGGTTTGGTTTGGTTTGGTTTGGTATTGATGTGGGGAGAGTACCTCATGTGGATCACTATAAGTACCTAGGTGTTAATACAAGGAAAGGTCTCCATTGGGGTAATGACATTAACGTGACTGAATGTTTTTAGTTGCTATTTTGCTATTTTGCTTTACGTCGCACAGACACAGGTAAGTTTTATGGTGACGATGGGATAGGAAAGGCCTATCTCCCGATTATTGGGTACTGGCCGCACTTAAGCGACTGCAGCTATCGAGCACGGTGACTGATAATAAAAGATACAGATCTCTTCCTGTGGTTATGAGGGTATTTAAGGGTTGTAGTAAGGAAGTAAAGAGGGCGTATAAATTACTGGTGTGCGTGGAATCTTCACCGGGATTACTTGATTCGAGAGCTGGAAGAGATCCAAAGGGTAGCAGCATGATTTGTTCTGCGTGATGTTCGACAAAGGAGTAGTGTTACAGTAATGTTGCCAACTTTGGGCTTGGAGGACTTGGAAGGTAAGGAGGCGAACTGCTCGACTAAGCGGAATATTCCGAACTGTCAGTGGAGAGATGGCTAGATATTACGTTATTAGGCAAATAAGCTTGACCGACATTTTTAAAGCAGGAAAGCTCACATGACGATAAATATGGAATTCAAGAGGACAGACTGAATCAAACAATCGTTTACAGGAAAAGGAATTAGGGATTGGATTAATTTACCTGGGGAGACGTTTGATAAATTTCCATCTTTTTTGATAGGTAAACAACCGATAGGGAATCTGCCATGCGGGTGACAGCCCTAAATGCAGGTCGGTGGCGATTGATTGATTGATTGATTGATTGATTGATTGATTGATTGATTGATTGATTGATTGATTGATTGATTGATTGATTGATTGATTGGTATTCTCTCTTCACTTTGAGGTTAGTTGACATTCCCTCTGTGGGTGGGGGCGGTAGAATAACACCCACGGTATCCGCTGCCTATCGTAAGAGGCGACTAAAACGGGCTCCAGGGGCTCTCAACTTGGGAATGTGAATTGCCGACAACGGGGCCCTTAGCTGAGTCCTGGTATTGTTTCCACTTGGGTCAGGCTCCTCAATTTCGTCTATCCTATCCGACCTCTCTTGGTCAACTCTTGTTCTTTTTCAACCCCAATGGTATTACATTTTTTTTGTTAGTTGCTTTACGTCGCACCGACACAGATAGGTCTTATGGCGACGACGGGATAGGAAAGGCTTAGGAGCTGGAAGGAAGCGGCCGTGGCCTTAATTAAGGTACAGCCCCAGCATTTGCCTGGTGTGAAAATGGGATACCACGGAAAACCATCTTCAGGGCTGCCGAAAGTGGGATTCGAACCCACTTTCTCCCGGATGCAAGCTCACAGCCGCGTGCCCCTAACCGCACGGCCAACTCGTCCGGTAATGGTATTACATATGGAGGCCTAGGGAATCTTTCATTTACACGTCCATTGTGGCCCTTGTCCTCCTTTGGCCGACATCTTCATTTTCAAAAGTGTTGGATCCCTTCCATTTTTTCACTTTGATTCGTGTTAATAGAGAATGGTTGCCTAGTTGTACTTCCTCCTGAAACAATAAACACCACCTCCATTTTTTTATATATTTGTTCGTAGCGTCGATCTCTACAGATCTTTTGCTACTACTTTCACCATATGATATGAATCTGCGTGCAAGTGGAATTGCGGAAGTGTAGAGTGTTGAATGTGAGGAAAGGAACGTTAAGGACGAGACAGACACCCAGTCCCCAAGCGAGGGATATTAATCATTTACAATCAAAACCCCTGACCCGGCCGGGAATCGAACCCGGGGCGGCCGGGTGACAGGCGCACGCGTTGCCCCCTACACCGCGAGGCCAGACACCACCACCTTAGTTGACACTCAAATGAACCTAGCTGCCACATATTTTAAAAAAGTCAACCAAAAACAAATGTTAAATTGGAAGTTTAAAACAAAGTTCACCATGACTATCTTCACCACAGAGATTCTTCATGAATACCTGCTGCGAACATACCAGTAATGTCATGCGAGTCGGCGACCCGGAGAAGCGAAGAAATATTCATGAATGTAACAACTGGTGTTAGCCCATTTGTATGGGACGCGAGTGTGTTGTTTTATACAGACATAATGACTGCGTGGGGCCCATCGCATGTGTGTGGATTATGGAGATAATATGAGGCTCATAAATCAACTGACATTTCTGCGTGGATGGCGACAAAGTTTAAACCATTGCATCGGCCGTGATGCATTGCGTGTGTAATGGGATCTGCTGTGGCCTATACGATATTCAACATCACAGACCACAAGGAAGTCCAGAACGGAGTACTTTCTACTGAAATGGCATGTCATTATTGCAAATATTGATTAGAGTGACCCAGATATAAATGCTTTGAATTTTAAACTAACACGAAACAAATTGTTGAAACCACTGTGATCTGAAACCTCTCTGTGTAATGAGAATATAAATAATCATTGCTCACTAGGTGATGCAGCACAATGTTGCCACATTACTCTTCAAACATACAGCGTTGGGGATGGGGATGATAGATGGGTTACATTTCCGCAGAGGGATAAGTTGGTCTTGTTACTCCGCGCTACGAATTACAAACTTAAACTTTGTGTACTCCGAGAATGAAATTGTCCTCACGACGTTCCGTTCTAACATAACTCAACTATATTAAAACAAGCTTTTATAACTGAGATAGAGAAATATCTAATGAAAAATGTATGAAAGATGTATTTTCTTTTAGGAGCACAGCCACCGATTTTAAAGAGATGATCAGTGAAGCAATGAAATAAGAGTTTGGCTGCATGGTTGACTGATTAGCGTCTTCCATCAATCATCAACCATCATCAATGATCTGCATTTAGGGCTATCGCCCCAGCGGCAGATTCCATATCGAGTGTTTACCTTCCAGCTTTTCCTTAAACGTTTCCAAAGAACTTGGAAACTTATCGAAGATTTCGCATGATAAATTATTTCAATTCCTTATGCCTCGTACTAGAAAAATACAGTAAATTTGCTCCAATTTGTCCTCTTGAATTCCAACTTTACCCTAATATTATAATCTTTCCTAGTTTTAAAAGTTCCACTCAAGCTTATACTTCTACTAACGTCATTTCACGCCATCTCTCCACTGACAGTTCGGAACATACCACGTAGTCGAGCATCTAGTTTCCTTAATCCCAAGTTTTGGTCTCTCAGTCTCCGAACATCGCGTCCGATTAGCGGCTAGTTCATGGGATTATAATCGCGAAGAGTTTATTTTAATAATTCGTTCAAACAAGTCCAGTATGATTTGGAAGAGTTGAATATTGTTTAATTGCAGCGAACTGCATATAGAGATGAGTATTCTGAAGAACAAACATATAAGACTTTAACTGAAAACTTGGCAATGAAAACATATGTCATATTTGATCAAGAAAGGGCAGCCAGGTCGGAAAAAGTTAAGAAGTTTTGGGAGGGGAGTAAGGTGATTGAAGATAAATTCCCAGTTAATTTTTTGAAGACTTAAATGTATATGGGTGCTCCAATGTGGGCGTAAAATACATAAATAAATAAATAAATAAATAAATAAATAAATAAATAAATAAATAAATAAATAAATACAAAATGACGTATGGGCTGGTGAAAGTCTTTCGAGTTTAAGTCCATATAAGCGACTTGCGCGTCTGTGAGGATGGGACCATAACTAAGATGTATTCTAATGTTGAATACGGCAAAAATCTCAGTCTCCGAGTCAGAAGAATTAACTAATTATATACGTACAGTTAAAATTCCAGACCCGGTCGGGAATCAAACCTGGGGCCCCTTAGAGCACAGGTCAGCATTTTTGCCATCTAGCCATGGAATCGGACCAATCTTCTCATCCCCTTACAAGGTCCCTGTTCAGCATATCAGGTGAGGCCACCTTGATGAGGTACAGGTTCTACTTCACAGTTGTATCCCGCCGACCCGAAGTCTCACGCTCCAGGACACTGCCCTTAAACCGGTAGAGGTGGGATCCCGCGCAGAGTCGGAGCAAAAAACCAACCCTGGACGGTAAACGGATTAAGAAAGAAAGAAAGAAAGAAAGAAAGAAAGAAAGAAAGAAAGAAAGAGAGAAAGAAAGAAAGACAGACAGACAGACAGACAGACAGACAGACAGATAGAGAGAGTAAACAGTAATAAAACAATAAATTAGTACTTAAATAATTTCTGTCAACACTTAAGTATCTAGCTGAAACTAAAACGTATTAGCTAAAGAATATAACTTTTAGGTTCTTCAGTCAGTCGAAACTAATTTTTGATTAAAATAACATTTATAAAATACCTGAAAAAGAATTACGAGTAGATTTCCTTGTCCTTAAATTACACCCCATATCATTATTTTCGTGGGATGTTTTATAGTTTCCTTAAGGCACTTAGGAGTGCTATCTTGCATGTACTTGTAATTTCAAAACAATTTAGGAAAGTATTTCGGAGCATTATGGCAGTTTCCTTCTCTTTTGATTAATGTTATCATTAGATATGAGTCATTGAGCGAGTTGGCCGCGTGGTTAAGGGAGTGCATCTGTGAGCTTGCATTCGGGAAATAGTGGGGTAAAACCCCAAGTGTCGCAGCCCTGAAGATGGCTTTCCGTGGTTCCCCATTTTCACACCAGGGTAATGGTGGGTCTGTTCTTGAATTAAGGCAACGGTCACTTCCTTCCAACTCCTAGCCTTTTCCTATCCCATCCCACCGTCGCCATAAGACCTATCTGTGTCAGTGTGACTTACAAGCCAAGTGTAGAAAGAAATAAAAAGACATGAACCGAAGATTCTAATACTGCTCCTCTGCTATGACAAGCATGATTTCGCTCAAAATGCATAATTCCATTACCATGTATTGTATTCCCTTTTATTACTTGCTACTCAATATCTTCTTCTGTCATTCCCGCCTTGTTTTTATCTTTTCCAGGGACCTCTATGCGTGGGGGTGGTAGAATTACACCCACGATACCCCCTGCCTGTTTTAAGAGGCGACTAAAATGACCCCAGGTGCTCTGAACTTGGGAGGGGCCTTAGCTGAATCCTGACATTTCTTCCACTTACTTGGGCCTGGCTCCTCATTTCCGTCTATCCTATCTGACCTCCCTTGATCAACTCTTGTTCTTTTCCGACCCCGACGTTAGGTATCGAGGCCTAGGGTATCTTTCATTTTCACGCCCTTCGTGGCCCTTCTCTTTCTTCCGCCGATACCTTCACTTATCGAAGTGTCGGACCACTTCCACTTTTTCTCTCTGATTAATGTTAATAAAGGATGGATTCCCAGTTGTACTTCGTCTTAAAACAATAATCACAACCACTACCACTCCCTCCCAGGGTAGGCACTTTAGTTCAAATACTTTCTCTATTTGTGTGTTTCAACGTACAGGATCTTCAGCAATAAACTGCCATCATCACCTTCTTCGGGGTATTTTCAAGTTTTTTTTTTTTTCCTAGTGGTTTAACGTCGCAAAGCATTTCACCGACGGAAGGATGGGGAAGGGCGCATTGAAAAGTTTGCGGCCGTGGCGTTAATTAAGACACAGCCTCAGCATTTGCCTGGTGTAAAAATGGGAAACCAAGGAAAACCATCTTCAGGGCTGCCGGCAGTGGAGTTCAAACCCACTATCTCCCGCGTGCAAGCTCACAGCTGTGCGCCCCTAACTGCACGGCCACCACGCCCGGTCGTACAATGATCGTTGGAAGTCATCTTCATTTTTAGAAATTAACATTGCGTTGAAAAAATGAAATGTCGTATGGCTTTTAGTGCCGGGATATCCCAGGACGGGATCGGCTCTTTTTCTATTTGACGCCTGTAGGCGACATGCGCGTCGTGATGAGAATGAAATGGTGATGAAAACAACACATACACCCAGCCCCCGTGCCATTGGAATTAACCAATTAAGGTTAAAATCCCCGACCGGGCCGGAAATCGAACCCGGGACCCTCTGAACCGAAGGCCAGTACGCTGACCGTTCAGCCAACGAGTCGGACAACATTGCGTTGCATTCTAACTATAATTTATTTGTGTTTTGCTTTACCATCTTGTATCTCTTTATTGTTTCTATCTGTGTCGTTTTATGTTACCTAATTATTTCAATTAAATATCGGTATATATACGTTTCATAAAATATCCCTGCAGTTTGAATAAAAAAGTAACTTATAATTAAATAGAACAAATAATCAATAGCCGATAGCTGTTCATGTGATGGTTCCAGAAGTAAGGAGGTCCTGCGGTGCTCTGGTCAGGTTCGAGTTCTCCTTTAACGAGTAAGCAAGGCGCAGCATGGCCCCCTAATGAAGGGAGAAGTTTAACTGAAACCTCTGCTGTTCTGTTCATTAATGAGAGAGCGAACCTCTTTGTTCCGAAGCCTGCAGCAAGAACAAGCTATTGTCGTCACAAGTCGAACGATTGTCAATTTGTAACTCTTCCACTTTCAGGATGAAGACGGTGGCTGTATAGTCTGCGTACGAGGGAACGAGTGGAGGATAATCTTCTCGGCTGTGGGTGAGTACACATTCCACTGCTTCCAGGCTGGAATTTCTCCCCATTAACTCTGAGATATCCCGTACAGTACACAAAGTGCAATTATTACGGCGTGTTTGTAGTCAAGCATGGTGCTAGTCATTTGTTGCTTCAGATCTCCGACAGTATTCTTCCTAATAATTATAAACTGTGTTGTATAAGTCCTATCGTTATTCCTACTTCTCTGACGTCCAGGATATAAATATCTTAACATAAAATACAAAATAAGTGAAACTCAATCGAAGAAAGCTGTGCACACAGATGACAGTGAAAAAAGATACCGTACTTCGCGTATACGAGACCGAAACTCTATGTACGTATCACAGTAACTAGAAGACAGACGGTAGGTGTCACGAGACGGATGCGCAGTTGACTGGAGTGGTCGTGACGTCACTGGACTCTCCCTCCCATTACACTACGCATTGTTTTGAGCGTTAATGTCAGCCTATATAAACTTTGGTGTCAGTGTTTTCATTCTAAGCACCACCATTCACCATTTCACCAGCACCTGACCTGAGCAGACGTCACTCCGAGCCAGCACCCTGCCAACCGCCAGCTCAACGTCGTCGCCCGCCAAGAGCCAGCCCAGCCCACTCGCTCTCGCCATCGCCACGAGCCCTCGCCCGCACTCTCGGGCAGCCAATCACCGTCGAGCCTGCCAAGTTCCCAGCGCGGTTCGCCTTCCCAGATATACTCTGGGACCAGTCTTTCTGCGGTCTGCCATTTCACCACCGGCTCTTCGTGCAGCTACTGTTCCAACTCAGCACGGTGAAGATCTCCTCAAGATAAAGAGCAATTTGTCTGCACTCTGCGGGTACCTGTTCGTGCCTTGTCTCGGCGCGATCCGTTAAAACTACACCTGGTACGACTGGTGCCCGTTGAGTGCCCCTACGCTGGTCCTCCTAGGAGTTTGACCGTTTAGTGCTTCACCCCCCCCCCCCTCTACTCACCCTTCCACCACCGGGACCCGCTTGGTGGATCGAGTAGCCAAGACCCCGGTACTCCCATCATGACCTCCGACTCTGACTCCTCTTTCAACTCTTATTCTGAACTTCTTCTTCCTGACTCCTCACATCACCAACCATTACTATATCAAACCAACCTACCCGAGTCCGAATACCTGCCTTTCATCCTACCGTATATCAGTGAACCCGAAGATAATCCACTCCAGCAACTTCAGGCTTTACATGCACATCGCTACGTCATTTCCACCGCCACCTCCCCAGTCCTGGACCACATCCAACTTATGCAGGAAATCAACAACGGCTATGTCCTCATCTTCGTTCATAGCCGAGAGGGATTTTTCAAAATCCGAGAGCAGCTCATTAAGCACAACATTTCCTACCAACGTTGTGCTAATGATGCTCCCACCGCCGACACCTCCTGCCAAACCACTCCTTCTGCCAACCATCTCGCAATTCACTCCCAACCTTCCGTCAACTACACTCCGCCACCTACCAAATCCAAACATAAAATAACTCAAACCATCCGACCTCGTCCTACCATTTCCAGACCAAACCAAACCGATATCACCCTCTCTCCTGAGACTGTCACCACCCTCACTCCACCATCTACCGCTTCTCAAGACACACAAACCACCTCACCCCCCCCCCCCCCCCCGTTACAAGCTAACACCGAACCCGGAAGCGAGACTCCTTTAATCTCGCAACCGAGTAAGGTCACTCTCTCCAGATACACTCAGACGCGGAGTAGGCGTAGAAAACCTGCTCCGCAGTCTCCCACCACAACAACACCTCACACTTCCAGAATAAAGACTCAAACCCGTCCCCCTTCCCGCCCTGCTCTAGTGACTCAGTGCTACAACTGCCTTCAGCTGTATCATTCAGCGGCTTCCTGCCCTAATGATACACGCTGCAACAGATGTGGGGGGTGCACACCGCCACACTGTTTGCACTGTACCAAAGGCCCAGGCGAGGTGCGCGAACTGTGAAGGCAGTCACGCAGCCTCTTACCCTGGTTGCCGTTTTCTAAAGAAGGCCATTCGAGCTCACTACAGGCAAGCACGTCACTTGCACACTGCTCCTCCACCAGTCCTCCCAGCCCCTCCTCCAGCAAGCCAAGATAACTCCACTCTCCTCAACCTGCTCCTTATCAGACTTCTCACGTCCCTCAACCCTCCCTCCATGCCAACCAGACAACTCCTCGTCAATTAATCCCTGTCAAGATGCCAACTGTACCAAGTTCACTTTTCATGATCCTCCTCACCACCCCTGAAGCACTAAACTCTTGCGTAGCAACGTGAAGTGCTGCAGCAACATCGGCCGTGGTCATCGTGTGGATGGGTGACCGCCATCCACCTGCCTTGCCCACCTACTTAACATCCCCTCCTAAGAACAGCTCCTCTCACTCGTCCTGGCATTTCTTTCTTCCTCTTCTCTTCTCTTTCTCTCAATTGCCCCTCGGGGCCCAGGGCATATCCTGCCCAGTCAAGATGATGGAAAGACGATTGCCACCAGCTTCGAGTACATCAAGCAGCAGGAAGACATACGTACAACATGAAAAAGCACTCGAGACCTGAAATAGTGGTCGATGGGCTAAAATCCTCACGGGGCAGGCCCTGTCTGCCCCAATGAGATGGCTCTGACTGACTGATTCTAAGCAGTGGAGATCGATGCATTGCTGTTCGTTTGTGGTCTACACATTATTTAATTAATTATTTCATTATTTTCGATGTTTGCGAATATTTTTAAAAGTCGTGAACTCGTGCGTATCGTGAGTGAGTGAAGTAAACTCCAGTGTATACGTCGTGTTTGTGGTGTTAAAATACCGTTCTGTGCGGTTGCACGCTGTACAAACCATCCCAACGATGCAACGAAACGTACAGTTAAGTTGTCCTTTCATAGATTCCCAAAAGACCCAACTCTGCACAATATTGGGTATATTTTTGTTAAAGAAAACATGTTTTTAAAGTTATCAAAATTAAAATCATAAAAAAATACACTGAATTATATGAACCAACTGCTGCAATATGCCTAAATAATAGGAGTTTCCTGAGAACACAGCTCAATTTTGGGAGTTTACTGCTCCCTTTTATATCATCGTTATCTAAGCATAAAATACATATGGCCTCAACTGGCCTTTCATGACCTCGTATCGGATGGATACCGAAACAAAATTACATCAACTTACTACATTATATATTCGACCTGATTTAAATATGAACTGAAAGCTAACATAGCCTGTATGATTTATATATAAGAAAGTTGTAAACACTTATGAGCATTTACGGTCACTGTGTTGTATATATGGATTATGTAGATTAATTGTATGAATAATTTTTCCTTAGATCAACTGAACAGACCTGCATTTTACACACTTAAAATTTTTACCCGATCCGGTCTGTATGATTCGCAGATATTTTATCCCAGTTACTAATGAAATGCCTTGAAGTCTAAGGTTTTAAATTTTTGCAGTCATCTTTGTTTGCATTTTACGAAGGTCTGTTCAGTTATTTAATTATTCATTTGCAATTTTCTTGGATACTGTAAGCGAAATGTTGTTTTAAAAGACGTAACCAAGCTGTCTTCCTTCCTTATATTTCCATTACAGTGTGGGTGAATCCTCCCAGGTTGACCAGGTTGACATTATAGTGTGGGTGAATCCTGCCAGGTTGACCACAAAACAAAATAAATGACATCAGAAAGAATCAGCTAAGCCTCTGTTATCCTAATTCAACCATCTAAATACACTCCTGAAAGAGAAGACACCTTAGACACCTTATCATATCTAACCTATGCTATTTACACAGAGCAATAAAATCACGTGCCAATTTGACTATTATTTACTTGAAAGATGCTGACTGTACCTGGCATTCAAATGACTGAACGTTGCTAAATGTTTTGATGATTTCACTCGTCACAGGGGCTATGGTAATGTCTCACCGAGGACGGTGTATGACCAAGTCCACTCATATCATGGTCACTATAACAATTTAAACTAGCTTGAAAATGTTGCTTAATTTTAACATCAAAAGAGTCAGATCAAAATAACTATGCATGTAACTACAGTACTTCACAAAAATACATCCGGCTGTAAGATCCTCGTAAAATATTCAATAATTATTCTTCCAAGATAAAGTTACAAATGAAAGGTCAAGCAAATTATAGACATAAGTATTAGGCTATTATTTAACCTTTCTAGAAATATGTTACCATGTCAGGTATTTATCATTTGATTATTATTATTGCCATTACTATTATTATTACCATCCACAGGTGTAATTTTAAAGTATAAAATAATTGGGATATTTTAGTGATCCTTTCTAAAGCATAATATTAAAAAAATGGCATCATTATATCTAACGGATGACAGCTTGGACACGGATATAGTTAATAATCAATATAACTCAGCTTCATAACCGAGGATACAATCTGAAATCAACTAAATATAAAATAAATAATCCCAGTGCATCTGGATGTTGTGATTATGGCGGTCTTTATATCATGTGTTCGAGCATTTCTAAGCAGGCATCTTCTTTTCTCTATCACAAAGCGTCTTGTCCCTCTTTATATCATCTCTTATTTTCAACGTAGATTCTTATTTTTATTTCTCTCTTATTATTTCCTCGGAGCTTTATTTATATTTTTTCTATCCTTACTCGTAGACATTGGCTCTCATAACGGCGCGTAGTTCGTCATTTGTTAATCCAGGATTTTTTTACTGGTAGCTCAACGTAATATTTTCCTCCTCCTGCGGGGTTTTATTATTCTCATTATGGGACACGATTTTCTTATTGCTCGATATTTTCATTCATATCAGACCTCAATTCACTTCTACGCATCCTGTCGGCACTATATCAATCAACTCACCGTTACGTAAACAACACAAAATATTCATCAACTATTTCTTAGAAGTTCCCAATTACTGTATGGCTATCAATGACAGATCTTTCCATGGACATCAGTATTCTCATATTCTGTCGTTATGTTGAAAACTTCGTAAACCACATAACTTAGAGTCTGCTAAATAAATTATTTCTATTATCTGACTTCACAAAATTTCCTGAATAGTTATTGTTAATTACGTTAAATACCATGCCAATTATTATTAACGTCGCAACCCATCACTACTAAATTTTCATTCGCAACAAAACATATTTATTATTATTATTATTATTATTATTATTATTATTATTATTATTATTATTAGTAGTAGTAGTAGTAGTAGTAGTAGTAGTAGGGTCTAGTAGTAGTAGTATACTTATTATTATTATTCTTATATGACTCAAAAATTAGGGACACGATAGATATATTTTTAGATTATTAAGTGACACAGTAGATATCCCAAAACCTGAATATAATGAAATCATACACGTTAAGAAGATAATGACTTAATGCTGGGCCCTCAACATTAATTCTCTACATGCCCGTAATTTATAGTACGTGACCTAACATTCCCATTTAAGGCGATTTTAGTGATCCTTTCTAAAGCATAATATTAAAAAAAATGGCATCATTATATCTAACGGATGACAGCTTGGACACGGATATAGTTAATTATTTACAGATTAATTAAAACAACATTTCAGTTATCACTAACGTCATTCAAGCTGCGATATCATGGCCCTCCCATGTTGTCCCGTGGGCACCTTCCTTGGGATTTAAACCATCTTAAATATTAGCGTTGTCATGGTGAAGATTGGTGTACATCCCAATTGGCACATTATTTATTTCGTGTCGGAAGCAAAGTTACATATAAAGGTGTACAAACAAGTGAGAAGGTGCTAACATAAGGGCCTAGGAAAATAGGAACATTCCCAGAGAGGAAGCTAGGTGGACCGAGGTGAGGGAGCTTTCCATCTGTAAATCCATCTGTCTTTTATTCACTGACAACAACATATGTACAACATTATGTATAAATTATAGCTGAAACACACTCTTTAAAGGTAAACCAATAAACTTCTATTAGCCTCTTACGTATAAGACAGAACAGGAGATCTATTATCCCCAGAAAATATAATGGAGACAAGTAGTTAACATTAAAGAAAAGAAACGGCCTTCAACTGGCCATAGGCCCCTGGACTACGAACCCGGCCCATCCAAACAGCACAGCACACACAGAAGCACAACTCAAATCCACTTACACACCCATTCGCGGCCACAAGCATTAACCTTTCACTCAATACACACACATACAACATTCACTCACGACTTACGCTCCGATGTTCGCAGCCCAGAAGCCTTGGGTTCGAAAGGAACCTCCCAGTAGTTGCTCAAGAGAGCGACAAATAATTAGTGAGAGTCTAACGCTGGATACAACCAGCCACCAAGACTACGTTTGAGAAGGGAAGGGGAAGGGACAGGAGGGGGAACAACCAATGTAGAAACAATACACTCGACTCACAGCGCAGGCGCACTTCAAGTGTCTGTAAGAGTCTTCTGAGTGAGCGTAATAGAAGTTTCTCGTAACACAATTTCTTAAATACATGAAAATATCTGCGATACAAATCTCTAGAGCAGGGGTTCCGAACCTGGGTGGGCGCGGGGCTTTATCAGGGGGGGGGGGGGGCGTGAAGTGATTTTAACTCGAATATTACAATTTTGTGTACTAAACATTTTTCGAATCTCTCCAAGTGATTGTCGCGCCAAGTCAATCGTTCAAAAGCACTGGTAATTGCCATCTGTCGGCACAAACCTCTGCGGAGCCGCGAGGTTGGAGGTGAAATAAGGAATTTGCTGTGTTGTGAGAAGCAAAATGTAGCCTGAAAGCAGGTGCGGGAACAAGAGCACTCAACGCACGTTTAATTGCACACTTTGTGGACCTACTTGCGTGAATGTAAACTATGACCATACGCGACATGTTTCAACTCATCAACGATGTAGTAGTTGCTTTCATTTTCCAGTATTATTGTTACATACTGTACAAGGTTTTTCTCATAAACAAAATATATTACATGAAGGAGATAATCGTATAAATGTCGGTATTATATCAAATTGATCTAGTAGCGAGAACAACAGAAGATAAGGCAATAATAACAGGCTTAATTATAATACATTTATTTAATATGACATGTCTGCCTTTCACGGCTATAGTGAAATTCTATGTAGGCCTACTGGTATTTTGGGCTACAACTAATTAATGTTTAACCACAGCAATTAATGAAACAGTGACATTTTCTCACCAAAGATCTTAAGTGGCAATGAGTTACTACAGTCAGGAGTCGATATTAACTCTGAAGAACAAAGAAAATCGGAGTTTCAGAAGCAACAAATGTAGTAGAAGTTCCTCCTTCCCTCTCACCCTGCAGCATATAGACTCGTTTTGTGGGTAGCTCGTCCTTGAATGCTCTGTTCCCACCCCTACACATTCTTATTCTTCCCTTGCAGTCAAATTGGCGAGAGCTACATAGTACAACTGTCCCATCAGAGATGGCGCAGTAATGGCCACGACAACACATCGCCGATAGACCATCAGTGGCCAGGCCCTTCGACTGTTGATTCTGTGCCTCGCATACTTTCGCAGTGGACGTGTCTGTCAAGTTGTTTATTGTGAGTGTTGCGTACGCTTCGCTGTAAAAGTGCGACTGTGTGAATTGTGTTATTTAATACTGTGACTTTTTTAAAATTGATAACGATATCCAAGAAGAGACTGTACAATGATGACTACATTAAATATGGCTTCACAGTCGTTGAACGGAACGGAATACAACAGCCTCAATGCGTAATCTGCCACTGTGTTCTGAGTAACTATGCGATGAGGCCCGTGCGTTTGGAGAGGCATTTAAACACGAATCATTCAGGCTTAAAAGACAAACCCGCAGAATTTTTTGCAACTAAACTCAACTCACTAAAACGTATGAAATTAGATTCATCGGGTACTTTTAACCAAGAAAATGAGAAAGCAGTGGAAGCATCATATGAACTAGCTCTTCTGATTGCCAAAGACAAAAAACACACACAACTGGGGAAACATTAGTAAAGCCGTGTATGTTATTAGCTGCAAATATAGTTTTGGGTGAAGGGAGTCGGCAGAAATTGTCTAAAATTTCTCTTTCCGATAACACAGTGAAGTGCAGACTTCAAGAACTGTCAGAAGACATTAAAATGCAAATTTTGGAGAAGGTGAAAGCATCTCCAGTGTTTTCAATTCAGTGTGATGAAACAACCGATGTGGCCCATTGTTGTCAACTGATTGTATATTGTCGATTTGTCGACAGTGGAATTTTAAGAGAAGAAATGTTATTCTCCCAATGTTTGAAAACAACTTCGAAAGCTTGTGATGTGTTTTCTGCCATCGATAGTTTTTTACAAGAACATGGACTTTCCTGGGAAAATATGATGCTATGATCGGGTCACATTCTGGGTTTCTCAAATTGGCCAAAGATAAAAATCCAAACATCATGGGAACCCACTGTATGATTCACAGACAGGCTTTGGCGGCCAAAACCTTGCCCCAAGATTTTAATAACACTCTAAAAGTCGCTATAAGAATTGTGAACTCTGTGAAGACAAGTTCTTTACAGACAAGATTGTTTGAAGCCCTTTGTGTTGACCTTCAAGCCGATCACAAAACTCTCCTTTTCCACACAGAGGTTCGCTGGCTATCAAAAGGGAACATGTTGGCTCGGCTGTTCGAATTAAAGTCTGAAGTTGAAATTTTTCTTCTTGGTGAAGGTAAGAACGATCTGTATGAAGTGTTTACTGATGCCAATTTTATCGTCTCATTGGCATATCTTTGTGATTTTTTTGAAGCTTTGAACAGTTTGAACTTAAAGCTCCAAGGCAAAAACTCCAATATTATGCTTGCTTATGATGCCATCAGAGCTTTCCTGGAAAAAATACAGTTATGGAAACGCCGGCTTCAGTTGAACAACTTCTCATCCTTTCACCGCCTTAATGAAATTTTGCCGGAAAATGAACGTGATCTTAATAAACTTAAGATGCAAATTCAGTCACATTTGGATTCCCTGGCACAAGAATTCAATTCCTACTTTCCTGATATCTCGTCAGATGAAAGGTCCTGGATGTTAACAAGAAATCCATTTGCCATTGACATTGAAGCACTGCCAGCACAACTTCAAGAAGAAGCCATAGATTTGAAGTGTGATTCAAAGCTAAAAGATGATTACAAAATGTTAGGATTGGGCGACTTTTGGGTAAACTGTTTTGCAGTGTATCCTGAAATAGCTAAAGTAGCATTGCGTGTCATTGTCCCATTTTCAACGACATATTTATGCGAGTCAGGATTTTCAACGCTGAGTGTCATAAAAACAAAGCAGCGCTGTCGGCTTGATGTTGCAAGTGATCTCCGCTGTGCCCTGTCAAATATCAAACCAAACATACCGAATCTTACCAAGAGAAAACAGTGTCAACCCTCTCACTGACATTTGTTGACTAATTGAAGGATTTATTGTAAAAGAAGTATTGTGCTAGAATGATGTTAGTATGTCGTAGATATAAAGCGCGTACTTCATATTATTTTTCATAAAGAATTGAATAATGGAATATTCATTTTCTAGTGTCATTAGGTTAGGTCACTATCCTCCACGTCAGTATATCGGAGAGGTTATAGAAGCGACCGTGGGGGAGGGGGGCGATGACCACCTGTATCTGAAAATGGGGGCGTCAGCTGGCAAAGGTTGGGAACCACTGCTCTAGAGAATAAATATAAATAAACTGTGTACCAAAGGTTCGTACTGTGGTGCACTAGAAATTAGCCACGTCGAGTGCATTCCTTGCCGCCTCAAGCAGCTCTTTCTCTCAGTACATGTGGCAGGACAAAGATGACATTCTAGCAGATGGACCGTAGTCTGCACTTCACCACAGCCACACAAACCAGAATCCACCGGATATTCCCGCTTGTGCAGATCCGTCTTGTACCTAGTAACACCTGAGCGCAGCCTATTTAGACATCTCCAAGTTGTCCAGTACTCCATATGTCCAGTTAGTAATTCTTCACAAGGTGTTTTCCATCGTCCGAAATGCTCAACCCTAGCTCGCAACGAGTGAGTCTTGAGTGCTGTTGTGTTCCTTGAAGTTTCCGTGTGGTCTTCAAGAATTTTTTAAGTGATCTTAACCGTGCTGGTGCTGGTTGGAGTCCATACAGTGGACGAGCTTGGGATTTCAATGATGTGGTATTGTCCTTACGAGCTGCTACCTCACGTCGGATATCAGGACGGATGCCAGCAAGGTAGTACAATTTTTCTCTCGGTGTGATGATGCGACACGTTTCATTGATTGCCACATCTACTTCTTTGGTATGGAAAGATCTGTACTGTACTGGGCAAGCGTATTCTGCTGCTGACTAACATAATGCTAGTGCTGGGTTTCTCATAGTTTCTGGCAGTGCTCCCCAGGTTGTTCCAATCAGTTTTCCGTACCACATTATTCCTGACAGCCACTTTGTTTTCAGGTGTCCAAACGATGTTTTCTGTAAGAAAGTGTGCGATCTAACGTAACCCCAAGATACATATTTTTTTGCCAGTTGCTTTATGTCACACCGACACAGATAGGTCCCATGGCGACGATGGGATAAGAAATGCCTAGGAGTTGGAAGGAAGCGGGCGTGGCCATAATTAAGGTAAATCCCCAGCATTTATCTGGTATAAAAATGGGAAACCACGGGAAGCCATCTTCAGGGCTGGCGACAACAGGATTCGAACCCACTATCTCTAGGATGCAAGCTCACAGCCGCGTGCCCCTGACCGCACGGCCAACTCGCCCGGTCTAAGATATTCTGGGGTCTCACAATTTGCCAGCTTGATCCCTCCCCATGTGATGTTCAGGTATCTAGCAGCCTGTTTACTATTCAAATGGAAAACACAAGTTCGAATTTTTGCGGTATTTGGCTTCAATTGATTATTCCTGTAGTGTGTGGTAAGATCTTTCAAAGCGTTAGTTGAAGTCAAATCAATCTCTTCAAAACTGTCAGCTTGAGCAGTGAGGGAAAGGTCGTCAGCATAGATGAAACTGTGAGTTCCTTTGGGCAATGCTTCTACTTGGGTCAGGCTCCTCAATTTCGTCTATGCTATCCGACCTCCCTTGGTCAACTCATGTTCTTTTACGACCCCTCATTTTCACGTCCTTCGTGGCCCTTGTCTTTCTTTGGCCGATATCTTCATTTTTCGGAGTGTCGGATCCCTTCCATTTTTTCCCTATGATTAGTGTTATATAGAGGATGGTTGCCACCACCACCTATCATGACAGCTTAAATTGCTGTCGCCTAGCGACAATCTGTCCATCAAGTCGATGGAATCTTGGTGCGGCTTTGATAGACTTTTCAATTAATTACATAAAATTACTCATCATAAAAAAACTGCCCATCGGATTTCGTTCAAACCACTTCCTAAACCGTTTCAGAAGTGAAAAGAACAAATTGTGAAATTTTCAGCGAAATCTGTCTATTAATTTTGGAGTCCATGTGAGACAAACAAACACACATAGTTTCACTTTTATTTTATACTGTAGTCTACAACAGAGAAATACTCCAATTACAATAGACTCTGCAAATAAGTGGATAAAATCATTAACAAATACACAACAAGAAATACAAACACGAGGCTGCGTTAAAGTATAGAAACATTATAATGTATTTACAGCTATGTCTAATAATAAATTGTGCACGAAATTTTCTTTCACACTGTCGAGAATAATAATTTCAACGAAGATGATATTAAGGGTGTATTAAGGTATTTTTCTGTCATCACTGTAAAGCTGAAATTATTAATTAATGATATATAATGCCATTCACGTACTGAATATTTCTTTAATCAAACAGGAAAATCTGGAAAAATCCAAGTCAAAATCAGTCTCTAGTCCCTGTAATACCAAACTATTAAATATTTCATAACATATTCTCATTAGTGGTGAATTCTTGTAATAGAATGTGTTATTTCGTATACAATAGAATGTTTGACGTACGCATAAATTAAACATGTTGACATTAAAGTTTAATTGGTCCAATATAGTACTGTTGTCTATTATAGGCCTACCGTTTACAGCTTTATATGGAAAGATCTGTTGACATCTCTACGGTTTTTTTAAAGACAAGCATTTAAATTCCATTAATAGGTATTCTATCTTTATACAATGAGCAATTGTCATCATCATCATCATCATCATCTGTTTACCCTCCAGGTTCGGTTTTTCCCTCGGACTTAGCGAGGGATCCCACCTCTACCGCCTCAAGGTCAGTGTCCTGGAGCTTCAGACTCTTGGTCGGGGGATACAACTGGGGAGTATGACCAGTACCTCGCCCAGGCGGCCTCACCTGCTCTGCTGAACAGGGGCCTTGTGGAGGGATGGGAAGATTGGAAGGCATAGGCATGGGAGAGGGAAGGAAGCGGCCGTGGCCTTAAGTTAGGTACCATCCCGGCATTCGCCTGGAGGAGAAGTGGGAAACCACGGAAAACCACTTCCAGGATGGCTGAGGTGGGAATCGAACCCACCTCTACTCACTTCCAGGATGGCTGAGGTGGGAATCGAACCCACCTCTACTCAGTTGACCTCCCGAGGCTGAGTGGACCCCGTTCCAGCCCTCGTAACACTTTTCAAATTTCGTGGCAGAGCCGGGAATCGAACCCGGGCCTCCGGGGGTGGCAGCTAATCACGCTAACCACTACACCACAGAGGCGGACATGAGCAATTGTATTGCTTGAAATATAGACAAAAGTACTCTGTAGTTTCACTAATATATTGTAAAATTTATAGAATTGCATCTAGACTACAGAATTATACTCCTGGCGACCGACGGCGTATTATTTGATTTATCAAGCACACAGAAGATTTAACTCTAAAGTAGCATAAAGATTGCGTTCTCCGGGTGCGAGAGAAGATGCACCAGGCCTTGTCGAGTGGTTGAAAGCTCTCGTGCGCTTTCGTGTGCAATTTCCTGTGGCGGAGAAGAGCAGAGCAGGACCTTTAACGATCCACACTGGAGAACAGCTGTTACTGCCGGAATAAAGAAACATGGGGCTGAATTTAATTAATCGGTTCGACATCGATGTTCTTGTCCATTACACCGCACTTAGCCTAACAACGTTCAAACTGGAAACCCATTATTTTTGGGAATTCTACAGCTCGTACCCTTTGCGTCCAATTATGAAACTTTATTCCACGCTGTAATATTTAGAGGGTAAAGAGCAGTTTACATTCAGTTTTCTGTTATTTCAGAGGTACCAAGAGTAGAGTTTTACGAGTTAAATTCATTTTTGTGCTCTTGTTGGTTCTTTGTTTCATTTCACAGAAATGGGGTTCATCGCATTTTACATCCAGTCTACTTAATTTGTCTCACAGCTTTGGTAATTGGACTTTGGTGCAGATTATATTTTCATCTAGTCCCCATAGTTGTTGGAGTAACCTCTGTGGGTACAATACATACACGATATCTGTTGCCTTACATTTGGAGCGTGGGTTGGCGATCACCGGGGCCCTTAGCTGAGTCCTGACATTGCTTCCACTTACTTCTGCCAAGTTCCTCGCTTGTTTCTACCCTATTCGACCTTCCTTGGTCAACTCTTGTTCCTTCCGACCCAGACGGTATTTTCACACACTTCGTGGCCCTTGTTTTTCTTATTTTTCGAAGTATCGGATCCCTTCCATTTTTCCCCTCTGATGGAGGACGGTTGCCTAGTTGTACAACCTCTTAAAAACAATAATCACCACCACCACCATCTTGCCTTTCGTAACAGGCGAAGATGTATACAGTCTTTCAATTTCACGCCTTTCGTGGCCCTTCGCTTTCTTTTTTCCAAGTATTGGATCTGTTCCTTTCTCCCTTGACTGGTTGCCCACTTGTACTTATCAAATTGGCAGGTTCGATCCCGGCTCAGTCCGTCATTTCAGCAAAGGAGGAAAAAAGGGGCCTACTTCGTTTGAGCAAAATTTACAATTTAGATTGCTGGGGCAGCAAATATGGATAGGTATAAATGTGTGCCAACTACGTGGCAATGCCGCGTTGGTTTTGTATGGAGTGCCAGTTCTTGGTGTACCAGGAAGTATCGTGAATACCAATAGTTCTAAATTATACCGCATGGCGTAGCGTGCCGCATTGCCACAAGTTATTTATTTTTATTTTGTGTATACTATAGCAATTACTATCCGAGTGTCCGAGGACTTGTTGTGGGTGGGGGAGGTAGAATATACCTATGATATACCCTGCCTGTCTGGGGTTGGTTATCCTAAATTGGCATATGCAGGTGGATTCTGATCCCTTGCTTTATCCTACTTAATAAACTGGCGATACACATTCATGTGTCGTATTCTGAACTCATATCGTTCGGTGATCATGGAAATATCACTTAATTCCTGTCCTCCACCTTTCGCGCGCTAACTCGGCGTCCCTGATGGTGTGCTCGTCCTGACCAATGGCGAGATAGCGTGGGTCATTTCCACGAATTCATTATTTTCATTTATTACGATTACAATTTATCAACATGGGAATGACATCCCAAAAATCCCCTCTATTCAATTATGTGGTTGGAATAATTTAATTATTGTTATCGGAGAAGCTAACTGGAGTTCACTCTGAGTTTTTCTTATGTTGGTTTATCTGCGGGCCTATGATAAATTTTTCTATTGGTCAACACCGCATCGGTTAGTTTAAAATCTCTTCCTTGCAACCTGACAACACAAAATGCCTTGAGGCAGTGGAAAAACTGGTACGTCACATTCTCGGTATTGGTGATACACCTGCTCGCCCTTGGTCCGAAATATATACTCTTTCACTTCCTCGTAGTCATTACTTCTGTTGTTGTGAGCTCTAGATTTAATCCTCTTATCTTTTGACCAGGAAACATTCTCCCCATAATGACAAGCTTAACTGTGAAGACGGCTTGTCGCGATCACGGCTGGCTATGTTGAAATTCTCCCGTCCACACAAAACTGACACTGTATTCAATTTAATATTCCTATATATCTGTATTTCTCGTATAAAAAATCAAATCATGAAACTAGGGCTATCTCATCCGGGTACAGTATATCCATTCTATATATAATATTTCCTGGTGTTCGTGTTGGTAACTTCTCGTTGATGTCCTTGTTGTTGTATTGGCGCTGTAAATCAAGTTTCCTATCTTGAGAGGTGGTGTTGATTATGGTTTTGAGAGGAAGTACAAGTAGGCAACTATACTAGACTTAACTGAAGTTGGCGTCTGACAGGTAAGGTTGGAGGGAGGAGCATTGCATGTGCCATTTCACGATGTTGCTGCATTCCAGCATTCCTTTCTACATGCTCTTACCCCTCGCTTCCGGCTCACTTGTTCCCTCCTTCATTCTGACCGCTTTGATCTGTTGTAGACTACCTGGCCGGGCGGTGTCGTCCCATTTGCGACCACTCTTATACAAACAATCAGGTTCTTATCCGTGACAGTGACAGGTTTGGCAACTCCCAGCAAGACGAGCTGCCCTGAAGTTTTATCTCCATGGCAACAGCAGTCGCCCCACCCTCGTTTTCATGGCAACCACACAGCCACTCCCTTTATCCCGCCTCGGCAGGCAGTAAACGGACCTCCCTCTAAGAAATGCCAGACACCAACTCTTATTATTAGCAGTATAGTCTCTATTAATGTTAATCAAAGGGAAAGAATGGAAGGGTCCGACACTAGAAAAATGAAGATACCGGCCACGGGGAGATTGCTGTCGTAAGAGGCGAATAAAAGGGGGCTTTAGGGGCTCTTAACTTGGGAGCGACCGGACGAGTTGGCCGTGTGGTTAGGGGCGCGCGGCTGTGAGCTTGCATCCGGGAGATAGAGGGTTCGAATCCCGCTGTTGGCAGCTCTGAAGATGATTTTCCGTGGTTTCCCATTTTCACACCAGGCAAATGCTGGGTCTGTACCTTAATTAAGGACACTGCCACTTCCTTCCCATTCCTAGGCCTTTCCTCTCCCATCGTCGCCATAAGAGATTGTTAGCGGTAGATACGTAAATAACCCACGGACGGCACATGTCTTCATTGTCAGAGCATAGTAATGAACCTTTCCGTACGTCTTGTCGTATTGACAAGTGTGAATATTGAAATAGGCTTTGAGTTAATGAACTCTACCTGGCGTGTTTGTGAATCTGGAAATAATAGGCTAGAGTTTGTCCGTACTATAAATTCCCGTTTTAAGATGCGATAACATTTCCACGGTGGGTGTCCGGCTCACCAGAATGTACATACCGGAAGTGTCTCATGTCCAAACGGAACGAGGAGATGACCGTAAATAGTTACTGTCATGCCTTCGTCTCCGAAAGAAGAATTCCAGCGGTGAAACGTCCACTCATACGGATGTGAATTCGATCCCCACTAACCAATTGGGGCGAATTCACCAAATGTTTTACACTACCAGAGTAGTGAGGTAAAATCCAAGTAGTATGTCATTTATTTTTCAGGATGGAAGTGTCCCAATGTAAAATTGTCATCATGTGTATTTTTCTAAATAAGTGAATAAATTGCTCCTCATTGCAATTTCAATAGGAAACAGTTTCCATATCTTTTTATTGTAGTTAGTCCAGTATGCCCATGGAATTTAAGTTGTCACTTCCCAGTCCTATTGTGGAGTCAAAAATTTGTATCCATGAATGAGTCGTCCCCCGTAACCTTAATTTGCATGTCCCGTTCATCCCTGTGTTCATTTGATGCGCCGATATATAATTTGATTTCTTTATATTAATTTTTTTTTATCGTTTCCGAACTGATCACCCCTGAGATAAATGCTAGTCTGGGACTCAGGAAGTGAGCGGGTGCAATACATTGCATAAAGTGATAATAATTCAATGTTCTTCTAATTGGTTTTGTCCTTTAGGGAATGAAGAGATGAAATTTTCTTCTGAGCTCGGGTTCTTTAACGTGTTAGTGAACCTACTTGACTAGGTAATCTTGAACACTAACAGACTGTACAAGCATTGAACCTGCAACTTTCATAATAGAAATTCAACACCAAACCAATTACGCTACTTAGCCATGTATCATTCGAAATAGATTACAGCCTAGTGTCCTACTTCGAGAACCTTGCTTTCATCATCATCATCATCATCATCATCATCTGTTTACCCTCCAGGTTCGGTTTTTCCCTCGGACTTAGCGAGGGATCCCACCTCTACCGCCTCAAGGGCAGTGTCCTGGAGCTTCAGACTCTTGGTCGGGGGATACAACTGGGGAGTATGACCAGTACCTCGCCCAGGCGGCCTCACCTGCTATGCTGAACAGGGGCCTTGTGGAGGGATGGGAAGATTGGAAGGGATAGGCAAGGAAGAGGGAAGGAAGCGGCCGTGGCCTTAAGTTAGGTACCATCCCGGCATTCGCCTGGAGGAGAAGTGGGAAACCACGGAAAACCACTTCCAGGATGGCTGAGGTGGGTATCGAACCCACCTCTACTCAGTTGACCTCCCGAGGCTGAGTGGACCCCGTTCCAGCCCTCGTACCACTTTTCAAATTTCGTGGCAGAGCCGGGAATCGAACCCGGGCCTCCGGGGGTGGCAGCTAATCACGCTAACCACTACACCACAGAGGCGGACACCTTGCTTTCATCTTTAAAAATAATTTGAATTCTCAATCACTTGCTGAATTGTGTAACTAGGGATGATCTGGTTCTACTAACGGTAAGAGATGGAGTAATAATAACAACAATGAGAACAGTCTCAATAATTTATCCATAACTTATGAACAGATTTTTTTTTTTTTGCTAGTTGCTTTACATCGCACCGACACAGATAGGTCTTATGGCGACGATGGGACAGCAAAGGGCTAGGAGTGGGAATGAAGCGGTCGTGGCCTTAATTAAGGTACAGCCCCAGCATTTGCCTGGTGTGAAAATGGAAAACCATTTTCAGGGCTGCCGACAGTGGGGCTCGAACCTACTATCTCCCGAATACTGGCCGCACTTAAGCGACTGCAGCTATCGAGCTCGGTATGAACAGATTAAATAAATAAATACATTCATAAATAACATTATTTATACCTCCATACAAGAAGAATAGTCACCAAAATTCAGGTATTTTCTTCAATCAAAATTTTAAAAAAAGATCTACTTTGAGTAAATGCACATTGTTATCTTTTACCACATTATTATTCTTATTCTTCCTAGCATTTATCTCGCGTGTGATCGTCTCCTAGGCGGAATTGTCAACATTATGGTCTTCGGTTCCAAGTGTTCTGGCTTCGATTTCTTGTCAGGCTGGGGTTAATATCTACATTTAGTTATTTTTTCTGGCTTGGGGACTAACTGTTTGTGTTCGTCATAATAGACAACATGTCATATATACACACAGTTCACCACACTACTACAAACCATCGCAAAAACACAGGGTAGGGAATTCATCTCTCGTCATGGAGCTGGCGTCAGAAAGGGTCACACATATATTGCTGACTCCAAAATAATTGGAGAGAGTTAATAAATAAATGTATATTTTCATATTTGAAGCCCTTCTGATATGTATTTACTAAATATTTCATATATAGTAAAAATAATGTGGGCTCTATTGGATTACCTACATTTGCAAGTAATAAATATTGAACTTACCTTTCCTAGTATTTATCCCACCGAGCTCGATAGCTGCAGTCGCTTAAGTGCGGCCAGTATCCAGTGATCGGGAGATAGTGGGTTCGAGCCCCACTGTCGGCAGCCCTGAAGATGGTTTTCCGTGGTTTCCCATTTTCACTCCAGGCAAATGCTGGGGCTGTACCTTAATTAAGGCCACGGCCGCTTCCTTCCAATTCCTAGGCCTCTCCTACCCATCGTCGCCATAAGACATATCTGTGTCGGTGCGACGTAAAAGCAAAATACGAAAAAAAAATATTTTCCCCGCATAATTTTAGAGTCCGCTTTCCTTCACTTCGCTTTCCATCGCTTTCGATCCTTGGCGTCAACGGGATTGCATGTCGCCCCGGACTGCGACAAGCTATAATACTTAGGGCTGAGGGTGTGCGAATAACAAGGGTTGAACCAAATTCTGTTAACTTATGGGGAGTATTAAGCGTCAGTAATTGCACGGAATTTTTATCTCCCGAAGTTTATAAAACACCATTTATTTATTTATTTATTTATTTATTTATTTATTTATTTATTTATTTATTTACTGCGCACTACAGGATTTAATATCTCAACTAGCTCATGTACCCGTGCTTCGCACCGAAATTCTCAGAAAGAAATACTTTCTTTGTGGATTTCCCAACTGAAGTCAACATAGGTCATTATAATGACGTCAGTAGGAATGTAGCGATTAAAAAGCAATGTTATACAAAATACTCGATCAAATGAAAAACCGCACATTTTCTCTTTTAACGAACAAGTACTACGGCGCCGATCTAACAGTCCAAAGTTCCGTTGCTGGAATGACCAGGCCGCAGACAGCTGGGAATACTCCTCTACTACTACCACTACTCAAGGTTTATATTCCTCTTTTTACTTTTCCGTAATTTCTGTCTGTCTGTCTGTCTGTCTGTCTGTCTGTCTGTCTGTCTGTATGTATGTACACGCATCACGAGAAAACGGTTGAAGAGAAATTAATGAAAATCGGTATGTGAGGTCGGGGGATGAGCCTCTACAATCTAGGCTATAAATCATTTTGCTCACGCTGAGTGAAATGGTAGTTTAGGGGAAGGCCTAAAATTGAATTCTCAACTATTTATGTTATTAGTGGTCTAATGAAAATCGGTATCTGAAGTCGGGGGATGAGCCTCTACAATCTAGGCTATAAATCATTTTACTCACGCTGAGTGAAATGGTAGTTTAGGGGAAGGCCTAAAATTGAATTCTCAACTATTTATGTTATTAGTGGTCGTATTTTAAAGAAAATGGGTATGCAAAGTCGGGGAATAAGTTGCTACAATCTAGGCTATCAATAATTGTGTTCACGCTGAGAAAAATGGTAGTTTAGGGGAAGGCCTAAAATTTAATTCTCAAATGTTGTTATTAGTAGTCCTATCTTGATGAAAATCGGTATGCAAAGTCAGGAAATAAGTCACTATAGTCTCTGCTGTAAATTATTTTATTCACGCTGAGTGAAATGGTAGTTTAGGGGAAGGCCTAAAATGTAATTCTCAAATATTTCTTATTAGAGGTGTAATCGATGAATGCTACATAACTAAGGTTATATAGTATTAAATTTCCTATTATTCATGTCTTATACATTGTTACCGTACTGGCTATGATCACAAAGATATTCATGAATTTGGATTTTTGTTACTAAGTCCATATCAGGGCCGAGTAACGAGAAAATGGGTAAACAGTATTTAATGAAAATCGGTATGTAAAGTCGGAGGGTAAGAAACTACAGTTTATGGTATAAAATATTTTACAAATCACAGAGTCGAAAGAAAACTAAATGTGAAGGCCTACAATATAGAAAGTTCATAACATTGATCAACAATAACATTACATTGACCATTGTTTGTCGTGATGTGCTTTGTGTCTTCTGTTGCCACTCATCTCCGGTAGATAAGATTACTGCTGCGTACAGAGTATTTTTTATTTCATTTACGTTTCACCGACATAGATAGGTTTTATGGCGACGATGGGATAGGAAAGGGCTAGGAGTGACTTAGGCTTTAATTAAGGTACAGGCCCAGCATTTGACTGGTGTGAAAGTGGGAAACCATGGAATACCATCTTCAGCGCTGCCGACAATGTGGTTCGAATCCATTATCTCTCGGATGCAAGCTCACAGCTGCGCACCGCTAACCACACGGTCAACTCGCCCAGCCGTACAGAGTGTAACAGCCTGCCTGAATATTGATGGGAAGTAGCTGGGGAGTTAGATAACTTTCTTCTTTAGCATGCCATTCCCATGGTTTATAAATTTTCTTATACTACTGGTACGTAACACACTGGATCATCATAGCATTCGGGCTATTCAATCCCTACTCTGAGGCACTGATTGGAATGAACAGTGTGCATATTTAGCGGAATAATGGCAGATGAGTGTTCATGGCAATCTGCGGCCTGGTCATCCCAGCTCTGGAACTTTGGACTATTAGATTGGCACCGCAATCTAACCGCAGCGCTGTTCGTTAAAAGTGATAAAATGTGCGGCTTTCCATTTGATCGAGTATTTTATATGATAGCATTGCTTTTAATCGCTACATTCATACTTACGTTTTTGTAATGACCTATGTTGATTTCAGGTTAGGAAAATCACAAAGTCAGTCTTTCTGAGAATCCCGTAGCGAAGCACGGGTACATCAGCTAGTCCATAATAAATTTAAGATTTAAGCCTCCCGGGGGGGGGGGGAGTTTTGAATTCGTTACTGGTACCGGTGCAATTGAATGCTCCTCACCCAGTCTATTGTATTTGTATAAAAGTGAATTTAGGAGTTGATTAATTACGTAGAGGAAATTCGTATTTAGTGATTGTAGCGAACGTAGTTGGTTAGTGGAAGTTGTTAATTTAGTGAATATTTAAGTTTCGATGGAATTTAGATAGCTTGATAATGTTAATGAATTTCGATGTTATTGATAAAAATTGTATTATTTGGTGTGGTTTTATGGATGTGCAAACTATTATCCGTTCGACAGCATGACTAATACAGATGTGGTGTAGCAGATATGTAGTTGTGTTATGTGGTGACCCATCCAACTATTGGCCACGCCCAATGTTTACCTCGAGTTGGTAACAGGCATTTATCTGTTCTGTTTGCAGGGACTACACATTTGATAAACTGCTGCGTTTATACGTAACGTGAGTGTGCAGATGTTACATACAGGCAACAGTTGCAGTTATCTTTGTAAGCTAGAAAAGTGCGGACAAGGTGACCCAAAGCGGGTGACCACGCCCGATGTTGCTTAACTGCGGAATGGTAATGTTTTCGCGTGTTTATAAAATAGATTGAAGAGAAAGGTAGCCAATTTTGTAGCAGGGGATTCGTGAATATTCAAGCAGGCTATTATACTCTGTACGCAGCAGTAACCCCATCTATCGGAGTTGAGTGGCAGCAGAAGACACAAAGCACTTCACAACAACCAATGGTCAATGTAATATTATTGTTCATCAATTTTATGAGCTTTCTATATTGTAGGCCTTCACATCTAGTTTTCTTCCGACTCTGTGATATCAGGGCATCTTATAAAATTATTTATAGCGCAGACAGTAGTTCCTTATTCCCCGACTTTACATACTAATTTTAATTAAATTCTGTTTACCCATTTTCTCGTGACTCGGCGCTGATATGAGCTTAGCAACAAAAATCCAAATTCATGAATATCTCTGTTATAGCGGACACGGTAAAAATGTATTAGGCATAAATGATCGGAAAGTTCATAATACTATATAACATTAGTTCTGTATTATTTATCGATAGAACCACTAATAACATAAATATTTGAGAATTAAATTTTAGTCCTTCCCCTGAACTACCATTTCACTCAGCGTCAATTAAATGATTTATGGCCTAGGTTGTAGCGACTTATTCCCCGACTTTAAATACCGATTTTCATTAAATTCTCTTCCGCCGTTTCCTCGTGATACGCGTACAGACAGACAGACAGACAGACAGACAGACAGACAGACAGACAGACAGACAGACAGACAGACAGACAGACAGACAGACAGACAGACAGACAGAGATTACGGAAAATTAAAAATACATTCCCTTGTTACTGTGAACACGACCGATACAGAAATACCATTCTTTTTAAAATTCTGAGCAATGTACAGACAAAACTCTTACTTTATACATATACTAGCTGATATAATCGTATTTCGCTACGGGATTCTCAGAAAGACTGACTTTGTGGCTTTCCTAACTGAAGTCAACATAGGTCATTACAGAAACGTCAGTAGGGAAGTAGCGATTAAAAGCAATCTCCGCATCACGAGAAAACGGCTGAAGAGAATTTAATGAAAATCGGTATGTAAAGTCGGGTGATGAACCACTACAATCTAGGCTATAAGTTATTTTATTCACGCTCAGCGAAATGGTAGTTTAGGGGAAGGTCCAAATTTCAATTCTCGAATATTTGTGTTATTAGTGGTCTTATTCACAAATACTACATAATTAAAGTTACATAGTATTAAATTTCCGATCATTTATGTCTTATACATTTTGACCGTACCGGCTATGATAGCGGAGATATTCATGAATATGGGTTTTTGTTGCTAAGATCATATCAGCGCCGTCACGAGAAAATGGGTAAACAGAATTTTATGAAAATCGGTATGTAAAGCCGGGGAATAAGGGACTACAGTCTACGCTATAATTAATTTTATAAAACGGCCTAATATTACAGAGTCGAAAGAAAACTGAATGTGAAGACCTACAATACAGTAAGCTCATAGCATTGATCAACAATAACATTACATTGACCATTGTTTGTTATGATTTGCTTTGTGTCTCTGTTGCCATTCATCTCCGATAGATGGGATTACTGCTGTGTACCGAGTTTTTAAAAAATTTACTCTACGTCGCGCCGACACAGATAGGGCTCATGGCGACGATGGGACACGAAAGGGCTAGGAGTGGGAAGGAAGCAACCCTGACGTTAATTACGTTACAGTCCCAATATTTTCCTGGTGTGAAAATGGGAGACCACGGAAAACGATCTTCAGGGCTGTCGACAGAGGAGTTCGAACCCACTACCTCCCGGGTCCAAGCTCACAGCTATGCGCCCCTAACCGCACAGCCAACTCACCCGGTCGTACCGAGTATAACAGCTTACCTGAAAATTGGCGGGAAGTAGCTGGGGAGTTAGATACATTTCTGATACGTAACAAACTGGTTCATCATAGCATTCGAGCTATTCAATTCCTACTCTGAGCCACTGATTGGAATGAGCAGTGTGCATATTTAACGGAATAATGGCAGAGAAGTGTTCACGGCTGTCTGCGGTCTGGTTATTGCAGCACTGGAACTTTGGACTGTTAGATCGGCACCGTAGTATTTTTCGTTAAAAGTGAGAAAATGTGCGGTTTGTTAATTTGATAGATTATTTTATATAACATTGTTTTTAATCACTACATTCCTTCTTCAGGTAGGAAATCCACAAAGACAGTCTTTCTGAGAATCCCGTAGCAAAGCACGGGTACATCAGCTAGTGTTATATAAAATACCGGTACTCGATCAAATGGAAAACCGCACATTTTCTCACTTTTAACAAATAGTACTACAAGCCGATTAAACAGTCCAAAGTTCCAGAACTGGAATGACCAGGCCGCAGACAGCCGTGAACACTCCTATGCCGTTATTCCGCTAAATATGCACACTGCTCATTCCAATCAGTGCCTCAGAGTGGGGACTGAATAGCTCGAATGCTATGATGAACCTGTGTGTTATGTACCAGTAGTATCCAAAAATTTATGAACCACAGGAATGGCATGCTAAAGGAGAAAGTTATCTAACTCCAAGCTACTTCCCGCCAATATTCAGGCAGACAGTTCCACTCGGTACGACCGGGCGAGTTGGCCGTAAGGTTAGGGGTGCGCAGCTCTAAGATTGCATCCGGGAGATAGTGGATTCGAACCCCACTGTCGGCAACCCTGAAGATGGTATTCCGTGGTTTCCCATTTTCACACCAGCAAATGCTGGGGCTGTACCTTAATTAAGACCAAGGCCGCTTCCTTCACACTTCTAGCCCTTTCATATCCCATCGTCGCCATAAGACCTATCTGTGTCGGTGCGACGTAAGGCAAATTTAAAAAAAACCTCGGTACGCAGCAGTAATCCTATCTATCGGAGATGAGTTTCAACAGAAGGCACAAAGCACATCACAACAAACAATGGTCAGTGTAATGTTATTATTGATACATTTTATGAGCTTTCTATATTGAAGGCCTTCACATTTAGTTTTCTTTCGACTCTGTGATATTAAGGCGTCTTATAAAATTATTTATAGCGTAGACTGTAGTTCCTTATTCTCCGACTTTACGTACCGATTTTCATTAAATCCTGTTTACCCATTTTCTCGTGACTCAGCGCTAATATGAACAAATATCCAAATTCATGAATATCTCTGTGATCATAGCCGGTACGGTAACAATATAAGACATAAATGATCGGAAATTTAATACAATACAACTTCAGTTATGAATCGATACGAACCCTAATAACATAATTATTTGGGAATTACAGTACACTACATTTTAGGCCTTCCCCTAAACTACAATTTCACTCAGCGTGTATCAAATTATTTATGGCCTAGATAATAGCGACTTATTCTCCGACTTTGCACACAGATTTTCATTAAGGTACAACCACTAATAACATAAATATTTGAGAATTAAATTTTAGGCCTTCCCCTAAACTATCATTTCAGTCAGCGTGGACAAAATTATTTACCATCTAGATTGTAGCGACTTATTCCCTGACTCCACATATCGATTTTCATTAAATTCTCTTCAGTCGTTTTCTCGTGATGCGTGTACATACATACATACATCATCATCATCATCATCATCATCATCATCATCATCATCATCATCATCATCTGTTTACCCTCCAGGTTCGGTTTTTCCCTCGGACTTAGCGAGGGATCCCACCTCTACCGCCTCAAGGGCAGTGTCCTGTAGCTTCAGACTCTTAGTAGGGGGATACAACTGGGGAGTATGACCAGTACCTCGCCCAGGCGGCCTCACCTGCTATGCTGAACAGGGGCCTTGTGGAGGGATGGGAAGATTGGAAGGGATAGGCAAGGAAGAGGGAAGGAAGCGGCCGTGGCCTTAAGTTAGGTACCATCCCGGCATTCGCCTGGAGGAGAAGTGGGAAACCACGGAAAACTACTTCCAGGATGGCTGAGGTGGGAATCGAACCCACCTCTACTCAGTTGACCTCCCGAGGCTGAGTGGACCCCGTTCCAGCCCTCGTACCACTTTTCAAATTTCGTGGCAGAGCCGGGAATCGAACCTGGGCCTCCGGGGGTGGCAGCTAATCACGCTAACCACTACACGACAGAGGCGGACACATACATACATACATACATACATACATACATACATACATGCATACAGACAGACAGAAATTACGGAAAAGTAAAAAGTGCATTTCCTTGTTACTGTGGACAGACAAAACTCTTATTTTATATATATATATATATATATATATATATATATATATATATATATTACAGAGGCAATTGTTTGCGTGTGTTTATTTTTCATTGTTTCTAATCAGTCTAGTTATCTAATATCTAACCTATTTAAGTATATTTACAATGAGAAAGAAACAATATTTCGTATCTAATCTAATTTAATCTTTACAAGAAAGAGTAAAATTTTAAAATCACAATTTCATATAAAGTATTGTTTTCTTCTACAGTGGTTCTAGCACTTATAATTACATTTATGGAATGGGGCTTAATGTAGAATGTTTAAAATACATTTTGTGGTTCAAATTAGCATTACAAGTTATTCAGACAGTTTTCACGGGGATGGTAAATTGTTGAATTGTTGTAAAAGCAGGTCTAGAGGTACACAAAAGTCTAAAGAATTATTTTTCTGAACTGCATTGTTGGAGACATTACATAGCCTGTAGAGAGGGGAAATTTTGTGGTCGGTTGTTATGACTATTTTATTCTGTAAAGTTACATTTGTCCTCGCATTAAAGAGGGCACGTGAAAGCTCAAGAGGCATAAAACGTCGGGGTTGTCAATAATATAATTTACAGTTTTGTACAGAAACTTCATGTCATCCTTTCGTCTCCTCACTTCCAAGCTTCCTAATTCAAAATTTAGGATACGTTCGTTGTATGCTGTGTGTGGATAATTACCGGTTTATTTAAAATGTAAGCATTTGAAATATCTGTTTTGGATTTTTTCAATCTGTACAATATATATTTTGTTTGCTGGATTCCATACAAGATGTTTGTCATTCCCTGAGAAAACCGGACTTGTGTGCATCAATGGACTAAAAGTGGTGTATAATAATGGCATTATCTTCTGTTGCAGGTCATCGAGATGAAGGTGGAGAACATAATCAAGGCAGAAGAGGACAGAAGGGAGTATCGTGGTCTTGTCCTGGACAACGAACTCAAGGTTCTGCTGGTGAGCGATGAACGTGCAGAGAGGAGCGCTGCGGCATTGGACGTCGCTGTAGGACACATGAGCGACCCACCGAACCTTCAAGGGCTGGCACACCTCTGTGAACATATGCTGTTCCTTGGATCCAATAAGTACCCCGACATGTTCGAGTGTAGTAGGTTTCTATCTGAACATGGCGGAGATTCTAACGCTGATACATCTCCTGATCACACAAGCTACTACTTCCACATCACACCAAATCATTTCGCAGAGGCTCTTGACAGATTTGCTCAGTGTTTGAAAGACCCTTTATTCACTGAAGATGCTTTGGAGAGGGAGATTAATGCTGTTAATGAAGAACACGAAAAGAATGTATCGAGAGACTCGTGGAGACTGGATCAGTTAGAGAAGTCTACATCTGATCCAGAACACCCATTCAGTAGATTTGGGACAGGGAATAAGCTCACATTAGACGTAATACCTAAAACGGAAGGGATCAGCGTTCAAGAAGAGTTGCGTCATTTCTACGACATGTGGTACTCCTCCAACATTATGGCCTTATGTCTTCTAGGGCGACAGAGTTTAGATGAACTGCAGGAGATGGCTCTGGCTATGTTTTCAGATGTAAAGAATAAGAATGTTACTGCACCGTCTTGGACCCAGCACCCTTTCGGACGAGATCAACTGCAAATGAGGTGCTATGTTAGCCCTTTAAAGGCAATAAATACTTTAGATATCACTTTTCCCACACCCGACTTGGATCAATACTACCGAGCAGCTCCCGGGCAATATCTCAGTCACCTACTGGAGAAAGACAGCCCTGGTAGCTTAGTAGGAGCCCTTGCAGAAAAAGGATGGGGTTCTGGCGTTGAGGCGGAAGCCAGAACTGGATACAGAGGATTTGGATTCTTCGGAATAGACATTGCTCTGACTGAGGAGGGTGTTCTTCATGTAGATGACATCGTAAAACTGGTCTTCCAGTATATTAACACAATAAAGGAAGCAGGTCCCCAGGAATGGATATTTAATGAATTACGAGACATAATGGAAACCCAGTTTCATATAAAAGATGAAGAGATAGCGCCCGTCTTTGTAGCAAATTTAGCTGAAAATCTAAATTTATTTCCTATGAAAGAAGTTCTATGTTGTGATTACCTGGTTAGCGAATGGAGACCGGATCTCATAGAGATGATTTTATCCCACTTAGTCCCTGAGAATATGAGGGTAGCGATAATAAGCCAAAAGTTTGAGAATCGAACCGACCAGGTTGAGAAGTGGTACGGAACCAAACACAAACTCGAGAAAATTCCGGAAGATATGATAAAGGAGATTAATGATGCAGCTCTCAGCGACGAGTTTAGATTACCCCCACCGAACGAGTTTGTCACCAACGACTTCAAGCTGTTAACAGGAGATAAAAGTGAATTTCCCCATCCAAAAATTGTTTATGAATCTTCATTGCTAACGGTGTGGTTGAAGCAGGATGAAGAGTTTCTTTTGCCTAAGGCGGAGTTGATCTTCGAATTTGTAAGTTCAGTTGCCTACAATAATGCTGAGTCGTGCATCATGAGCACGATGTTGGTGGGACTACTACAGGAATCAGTAGGAGAGTACACGCATGCAGCAGAGGTTGCTGGCATAACGTGGGGAGTGCAGCATACAAAGTATGGTCTGGAACTGGAGGTAGGGGGCTGTAGCGGCAAACAGCACGTACTCTTAGAGAAAATATTGGACAAGCTTGTAAATCTTAAGGTGGATACCCGGAACTACCATATTCATAAGAATAACTGTATGCATCAGCTGAAGAGGTTAGAGAGTCCGCAACCTGTAAACCATGCTCTTACTTATATGGAAGTGATACTGGAAGAGAAAGCTTGGACCAATGCGGAATTGATAGCTGCTCTCAGTGAGGTGAGTCTGGATCATTTTCAGGAGTTCATAACTCAGTTCCTGGCTCACTTACATGTAGAGTGCCTGGTGCACGGCAATGCTGACCAGAACAGGGCGTTAAAAATAGCTCAAGTAGTTGAAGACAGACTGGCGTCCTGCTCGACGGCTTCCTGTGAAGTGAAGCGCCTTCGAGAGACACAACTCGTGGAAGGAGCTAACTATTTGCTTGAGGTGTACGACACCGTACACAGGGCTTCTGGAGTGGCAATATACTACCAGTGTGAGAAGAATAATAATATTCCACTGGCTCTTCTTGTAGAAATAATGAGAGAACCATGTTTTAAGAAATTACCCTTCGTGGTATCCTGTGAGGCAAGGAAATCCACAGGTTTAAGAATTGTAGCTCAGTCAGAGCAGGACCCTCGCAGTTTGGAACACGCCATAGAAAACTTCCTACTTGGCATGAAAACATTCTTCGAAGAGATGACCGATCAGCAATGGAAGAAGTATAAGCAATCGCTACTATCCCAGCGCACCTTGAAACCGAGGACATTAGCCAGTCAGACTGCTCGACTTTGGAGTGAAATCCTACACCAGGAGCGCTGTTTCCATCGGGCCGAAAAGGAATTGGCCCAGCTAAGAGATTTGAGCAAACAGGACATTATTGACTACTATGAGCGTTACGTGGTTTGCGGCTCTCCTAGCCGACGAAGGTTGGTCGTGATTGTGGTTTCAGCTGCCAAGGGAGACGCCGGGGACACCGCAAGCAGCGTCGAGTGTCTTCCCCTAGGTTACACTGAGCCCACTAAGATTGATGACATTGCTGCCTTCAAAGCATCCCAGGGGATGTTCCCATACTACAACGGGGCCTCATCGTGCAACTGTAAGGTTACTACGGCTGCGAATTGAAAATAATATGCAGTTTTAGGTCCATTGTGCTATTTTCGTAGTTGAAGTCTTCTTAGTTGCTGGAAAGGAAACTACATGTATTAAAGAAATGAAATTAAAATAATGAATTTTGAAAACAAATTGTGTATTTTATTATGTTACTTCTGCTTTGAGAGTCTTATCCATAGCTATCTTGGGGTTGTCTAGCTAAGTCTTGAAGAGTTGAGCAAAGTTCAAATCATATCTTTCTCTCAAGTTCGCCAAACTGGAAGTTATTCTTCTTCTTATTCTGGGTTATCTCCTACCTTTTATTTTTCTTAGTATTATTACATGTAGAAACCGATATTTTTGCGGGTTTGTTATAATGTGTCTGAGATTTTTGACATGCTTCATCTACTGAGGTTGGAATGTCATTCTACGAAGAATAAGTGCTTTCCTCGAGATCCTCAAAATCCGCGTACACACCCACATTTTAAAAATATGATTAGATCTTATTCTCTGTAGCTGCAGAAAGGGTTCAATTTTCAATGCCATAGAGTATGAAGGACAAACATAATAATCTATGATCCCCGTATTCATGTCTAGGTTCATGTCGCAGCTGCGTAGTAGGTATTCCATCTTCATGAAAGTGCTTCTTGCACTCTATATCCTACTTACGATTTCGAGCACTTAATCCCAATGTTTATTTATAGGGGATCCTATTGCTGTGACCTGGAGGCATGGGTATCTTATGTATGATCACATATTTTGCCTTCTTGACATTTAGATCAAGCACATGCTTATGACTCACATATCAACAAGTTGTTGGCATACCGAGTTGTTATTCAACCATCAGTACACGAACACATTTGAAAATGTATTACAGTGCACGAATTACTTGGAACATGGACGAAATTTACGTTTAGGCGTACACGACCCGAATACAATGAAATATAATTTACGAATGTCAATTCATTTTCCCTCCTTCCATGCCTTGTTCCCTTTCTGTCATTCTTACGAAATAATCCACGTGGTTATTTTCATTTAATTCTGGATTTTGAGCTTACGTAACTGAGCACAATTGTGTAGGATAAAAGGGTTTTAAGTTCGCTTACGCTCTCTTCAGCAATGATCGACAGATGCTCTCCTCATTATTGCTCGGCATTACCGGTGGTTGAGTGGTTTCTTGTACTCAGGATCACGGATTCGATCCCAATCGGCGGTTTGAAGACGAAAAAGTGTGTGGCACACAAGGTTGTATATACCGACATGTGAAAGTAAATTAGGTGTGTATTCAGGAAAATTGTCTCGGATTCTAATCCGGCTCATTCTCTGGATTTCTTCTATGTTCTTCTATGACCAGCCCCCCTGTGGGTGGATATCTGCCTTAAGAGGCGAAGGGCCCCCTTAGCTGAGTCCTGGCATTGCTTCCACTTGCGCCAGGCTTCTCAATTTCATCTATCTTATCCGATTTCCCTTAAATCGACTCTCGTTCTCTTTCAATCCCAATAATATTAGGTTTGAGAATTCCACGGAGTCTTGAACTTTCACGTCCTTCGTGCGTCTTCTCTTTATTTTGAAGTTACCTTTATTCTACGAAGGGTTAAACCTCTTCCTGGTCTTTCCTCTATTTATAATTAAGAGATGACAGTTGCTTAGTTGTACTTCTCCGCAAAACAAAGATCACCACCACCACCCCTGGTAGGTTTTCTTGAAAAAGAGTTAGCGAATCAATTGTTGACTCATTACAATAATGCAAATGACTTCCTTCCAGCGACGCCTGTCCAAGTGGGGCTTCACACAGATGTTTACGATACACTACTGTGAACCTACATAGCTCTTCTCTTACCAATATATTCCATTACGAAACCTCAGTCGATATAAATAGTTCCAACATAATCCTCTGTTAGATTTGTAGCCCGCTTAGTACAGTACTGAAAACACGTGGCCATCGCTCGGCTTCGAGCGGCCTGTTGTTCACTCACTCGCAATCATCTGGCGAGCAATCGCCGATTGTGGTGCATCAGGCGCGAGGCCCCCTTTCACCCCGCTGAGGGGAATTGACGTCATGCCTGGTTGTAGTGCAGCAAGCGCATGGAATGGAAATGCACTTTGAATTAAGACTCGTTTTTAGCGACTGACGTTTACACGGTCTCCACACATATATCACCTCCAGTAAATTTTCCAACAGTTAAGACAGGAAGTAAACATGCTTATGCATCAGAAATATTTAAGTGATTATTAAATTTAAAACGTTTCTTAAGACATGAAACAGTACCTTTTAATGTAACTAATTTACAAACTGTACACGTAAATGATGGCCGTATTATATATTTATAGCTACTCGTTGACTATGTATATGTTGGGTGGAACAAAGCAGAACGATTCACATTGAAGAACATCACCCTTGATAATAATCTTTGAATCCAATGATGGAAGATACATGCCATTTTAATAACGAACAAAATCAAACTAAAGCAAACTACGGTGTATACGTTCCTCGCTTTTAGTGGTATTCCGATGGTAACTGTTAAGAATAAAATGATGAAAACATTTGATCTTGAAATACTCCACCTCCTTGTCGAAATTAAATGTCCACTCTTGCTCCACTCTTGCTGAAAACGTGCTCAGATGGAACACCTGTGGCTGGATTTTGCCGGTCAAGTTCGCCAATTTCGGATACCAATATTACTGTGTAATCAAATCATTGATGTAAAATAAATTATATTTCTAAAATTAAATTTACACTTTTTAAATAAATCACAACTACCTACTATTCCCATCATGTAAGCAAATGTGTATGTATGTATGTTTAGTCCTCAGCTCGAAGGCTGGTTGGATCCTCAACAGCTCCGCCATCAGCTGTCATAGATGGCCTAGACATCACTGAAGAGGCGTACTAGGGAAATGAGGAGTGAGGTAGTTTCCCGTTGCTTTCCTCACCGAGCCAGAAGTTGCTATTATATATGTCTGCCAAGCCCACTGAAATGCATGCACGAACCGACCCTATGAGCAATATTTTCACATCATTCGTAGCAGGGACTGGCTGCAGAAGGAATGGCATTACTAGCATCACTCATACCTCAGTCACTTTCATTTTGTCAAAGCCAAGGATAAAGCTGAGACAGATCAATGAAAGTAACAAAATTGCTCTAGCCCATACCAGAAGACATAGTGCACTGTAAACACTAGGTCCCGCCAGCAAAGGCATATCAGGAGAATAATAAAAAATATATATGGAAGAGTAAGTGCAACATTAAGTGGATTACAGAAATCAAGGAAGATATGGATGAACTACAAATTACAGTGGAAGACCTAAGAAACAAAAGTAACAAAATCAGGAAACTCACAGAGAAGCAAACCAGAATCAACAAACAGATAATAGGAAGGGTGATTTCCGATTAAGAAAGAAGGATAAGATTCGAGAGAATAAAGAAGTACTGGGCTGACAGGAAACTGAAAAATTCTTTGTATAAAGTTGGCTAGAGTGGTCCAATGAAGGCCATAAAATGTAAATACATAAATAAAAAAGTAAAACATTTCTAGAAAGAGTAACCATCATCGTAGAAACGCCCAGTTTGTTTCAAAAAAGTACTTGTTTCCCTAACGTTAATTAACAGTTAAAAACATTGTTATGCCACATGATATGTTCAAATCACAGTGTATTCCTAAAGTTTGTGGCAAAACTGTAAAGGTCCCCTTTTAAAAATAGGTAGACAAATATGCAAATGTAGGGAATTGTCAGCTTCCTCCCATGTTGGTGGGAACCACGGAAGTTTCATGCTAAGTGAAGATTACTCACTGTTTGAACGTCATCCTACGAGGAAATCACTGATTACACAAATTCAGCAAATTTTGGCCTTTATTTCTGAGGTGGTTTATGTTGCGTCCACCTATCTCTTTTCACTCGCGCTGGTGTCTTGACAGCCCTGCAGGGCCTTTCTTCGCATATTTTTATAAGAGATTTAGTAAAATGGATCAGGTCCAGTGTTTTCCTCGAACACCTCCCCAAACTTGGTCCAACTCGTTATATTCCTGCCCTGCTTGTTTTCGTCACCATGATCCGTTCACCGGATAGAATATTTACTCTGGCATTTTGTTTCTTGTTCTCTTCCAACTCTTTGTTTCTTTTCGGAACATCGACCATACATATTCCCCGCCCACCAAAACTTCAAAACTAGGCCAAGCAGCGCACACATTAACTTAGATCACTCGCAAAGCATTAACAACTGAGCAGCACCTGACACCAAGCGCTGTCCACAATGAGAATATGTGGGCAGGAAGGAGAGAAGCACGTATAGCAGGCGCACACTCAGGTATATCCCGTGAAGCCGAGTGGTTGCCGTGTGGTATCACTCGGCAAGCAATCGGCTGTGTACATGGGTCAATTTCGTGAAAGTTCGTCAAGCTTTACGAAGGCTCATCCGCTGTCTCCCTCGTCCCACAGCCGAATGTCCTGCCCGCGCCGTGAGCAATCACTTGCATTCCACTATCTCCCCGTCAGATGGCAAGCAGACTCCACCGCTCCTTTGCAATTTTTGCTATTATTTGCTGTTATTTTGTTTTACGTCCCACCGATATTTACAGTTCTCTTGGCAACAATGGGATAGAACACGCCTAGGATTAGGAACGAAGAGATTGTGGCCTTAATTAGAGCTCAGCACAATAATTTCCTTGGGATGAAAATGGGAAACCACCGGGTTTATTAGCTCTAGAGATGGGGGCTGGCCTTTTGAACTCAAGTTGACGGGTTCGAACCCGTCGTAGTCCACTGGTATCTAAATGTGTTCAAATATGCCAGCCTCGAGTCGGTAGGTTCAATGCGTTTAAAAGAACTCCTGCGGGACAAAATTCTTGCACCTCGGCGTCCCCCAAAAAAGTAGCTAGTGGGAGGTAAAACTATTATTATTAAATGTGAAATCAAGAGAAGCTACGTTCAGGGGCTGCCGACAGTGAGGTTACTCCCAAATTAGAGCTCAGCTTTAGGTGACAAAAACCGCGTATCCAACTCGCTGAGTCTTTTGCAATTTCAGATTTCTTCGAAAAACTGCCCTGCTTGAAAATCACTTGTGAAATATCGCTTATGTGTGGTGAATCTTCAAGTTTCTGACATATTCCTGGGCAGATGATAGAGGATGTAGTTATTTTATATTTGTGTTTGTATGGGAGTTATTATTATTATTATTATTATTATTATTATTATTAATTTAATCGAATAGCATTTTTACAGAGCAAGTTAAATCAATATTTCAATTCTTGCTATGTACCTTCTTCCTCTCCGCCCATATCTGTTTCATTCGTTTAAATCTTTTCGGAGCTGTTCTATGTTATGTGGCTGCTTTCTGTTTCTTCCTTTCTCATCCCAAAGGATCACTGTTTGAATTTTTTCCCTAAATAACTTCCTATTATGTGTACCCCTAATGCGAAATGTTTGCTCCCTTGAGGTCATTTAATGTTTGTGTAAACCATGTTGGTTGTACTTTAAGCTATATGATTTTATAGTTAACTAGCTGATGTACCCGTGCTTCGCTACGGAATTCTACATTGTATACAGAATTCTAGGTTAGGTATTGTACACGTTGTGAGCAAGATTGTATGAAATTGCATAGCTCTTAACGTCACCCTAGAAACGCGACGGGGAAGTCACCAAACGTCTTTTCTCATATGAAGACTGGGTTAGGGAATTTTCATTGTAATGGTAGGCCCGCTTGTCTACCATCAGTCACAATCAGGTTGGGAAGTTTTCATTATAATGGCAGACACTCACTCTCCACCTGCTTTTTTACATCCTCAAAAAGACTGTCTTAGTGGTTTTCTTAAGTGAAATGAACATAGGTCGTTACAATGACGTCAGTAGGAATGGCGCGATTAAAAGCAACATGAAATACTCGATCAAATGAATAACCACGCACTTTCTCACTTTTAACGAACAGTACTACGCTGCCGATCTAACAGTCCATACTTCCAGAGTTGGAATGACTAAGCCGCAGACAGCCGTGATCCGTGAATCCTCTTCGTCTTTTTTCGGTGGGGGGGGGGGGGGGGCGGGCGGTCGAATAGTGGAGAGTGCCAGGGCAAATCTATGCCCTTTTACTAATCTGTTTACTAGAAGTACCCGATGAGTCGGAAAATCTCATTTCACTACACTGGCGGCGGAAAAATCTGACTTGGAGGCAATTTTTTCCTCCAAGCCAGAGGAGAAAACCCCTCTTCGCTGCTAATTTGGAATAAAATGAATGTATTAGAATTTAATAAAAGTGAAGAGGAAGACGCTTTTCTAAAGAAACGGCTCTTTTCAGGGTTGAATTTTGAGTTCTTTAGTGAATTGTAGTGCTATAATAGGCGTAAATTGTAATTCTAGACCAGGTCATACTACTATTATTAAGTGAGCCTTTGCCAAATGTGCACACTGTTCATTCAAAATAGCGCGTCAGAGTACGGATCGAATAGCTGGAATATTATGATGAACCAGTGTGTTACGTACCAGCAGTATCAGACAATGTATGAACGAGAGGAATGGCATGCTAAAGAAAAAAAGTTTTCTAACTTCCCAGCTATTTCCCGCCAATATTTAGTCAGGCTGTTATACTCGGTACGCAACAGTAATCCCATCTATCAGAGTTGCGGGCACCATAAGAGGCAAAGAACATCACAACAAACAATGGTCAATGTAATGTTATTGTTGATCAATGTAATGCGCTTTTGATATTCCAGGCCTTCACATTTAGTCTTCTTCCGACTCTACAATACTACTACTCTTTATCATAGTCGGTACAATAAAACTGAATAATAAAATGATCGGAAATTGTATTCTCTATAACTTTTGTTATGTAGCACTTTTCTATAGTACCAATAACAATCGGATTTAAAAATGAAATTTTAGGTGCCTACTCCTGAACTACCATTTCATCCAGGGTCAGTAAAATTGTTTATAGCTTAGACTATAGTTTCTTCTTCCCCGACTCTATATACCGATTTTCATTAAATTCTGTTCACCCATTTTCTTGTGGCTCGGCGTTGATAAGGACTTAGCAACAAAAATACAAATTCATGAATATCTCTGTCATCATAGCCGGCACGATAAAAATGTGTAAGAAATAAATGATCGGAAATTTAATTCTATATAACTTTACTTATGCAATATTTATCGATAGGACCACTAATAACAGAAATAATGGAGAATTAAATTTTAGGCCTTCCCCACACTTGTGGGTCACGGGTGCGAACTGCGTCGCACATGTGAATTTGGCCCTCCTCTTCTACGATCGGATGCCCTTCCTGACACAACCGTATATGGAGGGATGTCATCATTATTGAGTGTTTCTCTTGTGGAGAGTGTTGGGCCACACTCAAACGTCCAGTCCTCGAGCCAGAAGAATTAATCAGAAACGATTAAAATGCCTGACCCAGCCGGAATTCGAAGTCGAGCCCTCTGAAACGAAGGGCAGCACGCTGAACACTCAGCCAACGAGTCGGAAACCTTATAATAATAATAATAATAATAATAATAATAATAATAATAATAATAATAATAATAATAATAATAATAATAATAAGTTGAAATTTTAAAGGAAATTGCCGAACAAACTGGTTTGCAGATATCGTTTGAGAAAACAGAAGTAATGACTAACATCAAAGTGGCTCCACCAAAACTCTATACAAAATACGGGGACATCACCCGAGCAGACAAATTCAAATACCTGGGTGAGATCATCATGAAAAATGGACTGGACAAAGAAGCACTTCAGGAGCGAGTACGCAAACTGGAAATAGCCTACCAAACATCCCGCACAATCTACAACAATAAATGCCTTTCCCAAAACACCAAGATACGTCACTGTGAAACAGTTCTGCAGCCAGTAGTTCTATATGCAGCCGAAACCCTGTCTCTAAATGCCAACAAAGGACTCCTTGAAGAACTGGAGAAAAGAGAACGCAAAATTGTGAGAGGAATCTTGGGATCAAAGTACAGAAATGGAATCCAACAAAAGAGATCCAACAAGGAAGTCTACAGCAAAATAGAGAAAATTACCGACACAATCAGCAAAAGACGGGCACGATTTTACGGCCATCTGAAAAGAATGGACGGAAATCTTTCACTTTTTTGATTCAAACCCCAAAACCACAATTCCCTGGTTTAGAAATACCAAAGAAGAGCTGCAAATGCTACATATCTCAGCTGAAGACGCCATTAACAGAGATCTCTTCCGCAAGAAAATATTGACGAACGGGCTAAACCGAGACGAGCAATCGAAGAGAAGACACGGTGCCCCTTGGACAGAGGAGCGTAAGCAGGCCCACTCACAAAGAATGAGGGAAATTTGAGCTCTAAAGAAGGCCAAGTTCAGTGTCAAATGCAACAAGACTTAACGTGGCCCTTGATGGCCCTAGCGAATTATATAATAATAATAATAATAATAATAATAATAATAATAATAATAATAATAATAATAATAATAATAATAATAATAATATTCAGTTTAGAATCTATCAGTGATATGGTTAAATCACCTATAATTATTCGAAGGCTGAAACGTCACCAATTCATGAGGACTAGTTCAGGAAGCGCTCACGCAGCAGTGACATACAATGATGAACTGTCTGTTGTTGAAGCGGAGGAAATCACTCCCTTGTTAACATGGGCTGTCCCAATGTCGGCCTGTACCCATTTAAACTGGGCTTGAAACACTAACAAATATAATCAAAAGTGGGAAACAAGTTCGACTGATTGGAAGAGAGTTGTAGCTTTGGTGGATACATCCCTTTTTAACCTCCATACAGTCATGTTGTAGTAGTGTTGTTTTGAAGAATGAAAATAGATCATTATGAACCAACTCAGAATCAATAATCGCTGTCTTATAGGACCTACAATTCATGAGCCGTATCGTGGGGGTGGTTACAGACTGTTGTGTGATACTTCCAGATTTCTCTTTGGAATCAATCAATCAATCAATCAATCAATCAATCAATCAATCAATCAATCAATCAATCAATACTGATCTGCATTTAGGGCAGTCGCCCAGGTGGCAGATTCACTATCTGTTGCTTTCCTAGCCTTTTCCTAAATGATTTCAAAGAAATTGGAAATTTATTGAACATCTCCCTTGGTAAGTTATTCCAATCCCTAACTCCCCTTCCTATAAATGAATATTTGCCCCAGTTTGTCCTCTTGAATTCCAACTTTATCTTCATATTGTGATCTTTCCTACTTTTATAAACGTCATTCAGACTTATTCGTCTACTAATGTCATTCCACGCCATCTCTCCGCTGACAGCTCGGAACATACCACTTAGTCGAGCAGCTCTTCTTCTTTCTCCCAATTCTTCCCAACCCAAACATTGCAACATTTTTGTAACGCTACTCTTTTGTCGGAAATCACCCAGAACAAATCGAGCTGCTTTTCTTTGGATTTTTTCGAGTTCTTGAATCAGGTAATCCTGGTGAGGGTCCCATACACTGGAACCATACTCTAGTTGGGGTCTTACCAGAGACTTATATGCACTCTCCTTTACATCCTTACTACAACCCCTAAACACTCTCATAACCATGTGCAGAGATCTGTACCCTTTATCTACAATCCCATTTATGTGATTATCCCAATGAAGATCTTTCCGTATATTAACACACAGATACTTATAATGATCCCCAAAAGGAACATTCACCCCATCAACGCAGTAATTAAAACTGAGAGGACTTTTCCTATTTGTGAAACTCACAACCTGACTTTTAACCCCGTTTATCAACATACCATTGCCTGCTGTCCATATCACAACATTTTCGAGGTCACGTTGCAGTTGCTCACAATCTTGTAACTTATTTATCACTCTATAGAGAATAACATCATCCGCAAAAAGCCTTACCTCCGATTCCACTCCTTTACTCATATCATTTATATATATAAGAAAACATAAAGTTCCGATAATACTGCCTTGAGGAATTCCCCTCTTAATTATTACAGGGTCAGATAAAGCTTCACCTACTCTAATTCTCTGAGTTCTATTTTCTAGAAACAGAGCCACCCATTCAGTCACTCTTTTGTCAAGTCCAATTGCACTCATTTTTGCCAGTAGTCTCCCATGATCTACCCTATCAAATGCTTTAGACAGGTCAATCGCGATACAGTCCATTTGACCTCCAGAATCCAAGATATCCGCTATATCTTGCTGGAATCCTACAAGTTGAGCTTTAGTGGAATAACTTACTGGCCTGTAATTTTCAGCTTTATGTCTATCACCCTTTCCTTTATACACAGGGGCTACAATAGCAACTCTCCATTCATCTGGTATAGCTCCTCCGACCAAACAATAATCAAATAAGTACTTCAGATATGGTACTATATCCCAACCCATTGTCTTTAGTATATTCCCAGAAATCTGATCAATTCCAGCCGCTTTTGACTTCAATTAGTAAACATTAGTGCCCGCTTGATCTTCCCTGTTGGACTTTCCATTGAAGTTCAAGCTGCAGATCTCTTTGTTCTGCTCTAATACAGGGTTTTCCATATAAAACCTGACTGCTCGCTCAGCTGAGCCATGACCGGCCGGCCGACTTCCCCCTCATACCTCCGCCCCACCAGGCCACAGCCAGCCTGTACTGTCTTTGCTTCTTAAATCTGTAGATCACTCGTACTTCATAGCAAATGCTGGAAATCTCGTCTTTCCGCAGCTGAACAGGCACTGCACCGTTTAAACAGATTTTGATTGACACGATTTAGCTCAGGCACTGTAATGTTACTGCAATTCATATGTTTTCCTTACGTTCCTCCAAAGTGCGTGGATTTTAATGATACACTTTGTCCTTCAAGATACCCCACAAATAAAAGTCACAGACTGTTAAATCTGGGAAGTAGGAGGGCCATAAACCAGCACTAATCACTCTATCATGAAACACCTCACTATATATAAACACTTCAGTTATTTCACGATTAAAGAGGCCTAAAGAGCTTAATTTTTTAAACATTTACAATCAATGAAATTGAATTACGGTTTCCTTCTGGAAATATTTTTTGATCTAGGCCTAAATGTGTTTTCTTTCGTCTTGAACGCCCTTGCGGGCGGGGCGTAAAGTACAGCCCGCTTGTCGTAAGGGACAACTGAAAGGAGGATCCTAGAGGCCTTGGACTTGAGAACGTGTGCTGGCATCCATGGAACTCCTAGCTGAATCTGGCATTGCTTCCATTTAATTGTGTAGGGCTCCTTACCTTACTATCCTGGCTTCTTTGGTCAACACTTGTCCTCCTCTCAGGCCGACGATGTTAGGTTTGCGCGAGCTATGGACTTTTCCATTTTCACACCCATTGTAGTTGTAGTGGGTGGTGTACTATTATACGATAGTGATAGGTAATCTGAAGTACGTAGAGCGGAGTATAATAAGATATTAGCAGTAGCGTAGAAAGATCAGTGTACCAAAGTATAGTAGTGAAATAGATAATGTGAATAATAATAATAATAATAATAATAATAATAATAATGAATGGTTTAAACCAAGGAAACGCACAGTGAGAAGGAGCTAGGCCAATAGGAAGACCAAAAAGATAACGATGTGAATAGAATATATATTTAACAATAAAACATAACAACAAGATAAATAAAATCGAAGATAAATTTATAACAAATGGTGAAAGATAAATATACCAGAGTAGAGAAAAATCTGAAAATGTGCCACATTTACAAATTGAATATCCAAAAATGCATAAGGGGAAAGCCTAATAAATAATTTACCAACGTACAATAAATATAAAAACGAAATAGGACAGCAGGAGTAAAGATCAGAGAGAAAAGAAGGACAAAAGAAAGGGAGGAGGGAAATGACATAAGGATTAGGGCGGGGAAAGGATTTTCTTCACCGGGTTATTCCAAGATTTGCCAAATTTTTACATAGGTCCAAGAAGACATCTGAAATGATTATAAATAATTCATAATTGTCCATAGCGCATGTTCGTATAGTGATGCAGTCTGTGAGCTTTAAAATGTAGCATACCAACTCGACGGAAGAAAATTAGAACTGGCAAGAGGCCGGATGAAAATTTAAAGTACAAATGAAGATAAATTACAATAAGTCTTGCTCACCAAATAGCTTGAAGACAGAGTCCAGATGGAATAGACATGATTTACAAGAGGCACAGTACTTTGGCACTCCACCACTCCGCTATGAAAACCCGACTCAAATGTGGAGAAGCGGAGTGGGCAATATATAGTGGAATAGAATATTCCAGAAAAGTAAAGAAGGCTACAAGCCATTGAGTTCGAGAAACATGAGGTCACGTGTACACTCAGCGCACAGGCAACGGCGAAGTGCAGCGAGGATGACATAATCACACTGGTAGAGCACAGGTGAGCGGAGTGCTTGATGTGGCGAGGACGAGCTCGAGGCGAACAGCAGTATGTAAGGTAGGGAAATGTGCTGTAGATACGGCGATCGTAATATGGTCCTCCCGTGATAAGATGGACCTGTTCTTTATATCTCGCAATGAATGTAAAGAGAGGATGGTTATCTAACTGAAATTCCCCTTAAAATAATCACCTACACCAGGGTCTAAATCTAGGGAGCATAGGTTGGTAATCACGGGGTCCTTATTTGAGGCTGATATTCTCTCTGCACGTTTCCTCAGTCTTTCTTATTTGACCTTCCTTCGGGCCATGGTCATCCACTTGTAGCTACTTGCCTTTAAAACAATAATTACCACACCCTCACTACATTCTTCAGCGGGCTGAGTGGCTCAGACGGTTGAGACGCGGCCCTTCTGAGCGCAACTACAGTAAGTCCGGTGGTATTTGAAGGTGTTTAAATACGTCAGCCTCGTGTCGGTAGATTCAATGGCATGTAAAAGAACTCCTGTGGGACTAAATTCCGGCCCCTCGGCGTTTCCGAAAACCGTAAAAGTAGTTTGTGGGACGTAAAGCCAATAACATTACTAACATTCTTCAGCTGATATCCTATTTCTTCGCACGATCAGAACCCTTTATCTGTAACTTTTTGCTAATAGGGACTGGCTTCCTTAACATTATAACAGCAGATCAGCAATAACTTCAGTGTCGCTTATTTTGACAAAAACCGTAGGTATAACTATTCTATTCACTACCCCAGAGTGAACCAATCATTAGTTCATTTGCTGTTCTAGAGTTGGCATATTCGTAAAGCTGTGAATCATCAGCACTGGTTTAAATACAGTACAGTATGGCTTTGCCATTTTATAGTAATAACGGCGTGTGGCCTGCGGAGAGGCCTGGTGCAGGTCCTTCGAGTTGACGCCGTATAGGCGACCTGCGCGTCCCTGCGGATGGGGCTCTAGCTAAGATGATTTGTAATGCTGAAGACGTAACAAGCACCCAGACCCGAATCATAGGAATTCACTAATGAAAGTTTAAATCCCCGACCGGGATAGCAAATCGAACCGGGTACCCCTTGAACCAAATGCCAGCATTACAACCGATTAGCCATGAGCCGGGCTGTCATGTTATGATGACTATGGATCATATTAGTATAGAACAAGTGATAAGAGCTGTTTCCTTCACAGCCATACTGAACGAAGTCCATGTTATAGCAGGACCCTAGAGGCTTTGGAATCTAATAGCTTACGAAAGTGAATAATGATTTAGAAAGCGCGGCTGACGAATATGTCCTCATTTATCACTTGAATCCTTCTATGAATGTATCGACGGTAGGGGTATTGTTCTAATTATGATTAAATTTTTAAATTGCAAATATAAGACAGTAAGATCTTAACGCCTCTGTGGTGTAGTGGTTAGGGTGATTAGTTGCCACCCGCGGAGGCCCGGGTTGGATTCCCGGCTATGTCACGTAATTTGAAAAGTGGTACGAGGGCTGAAAATGGGTCCAATCAGCATTGGGAGGTGAGTATAAGGGGTTCGATTCCCACCTCAGCCATCCTCGAAGTGGTTTTCCGAGGTTTCCCACTTCATCTCCGGGCAAATGCCGGGATGGTTCCTAATTTAAGGTCACGGCCGCTTCCTTCCTCTTACTTGTCTATCCATTCCAAACTTCCCATCCCCCTATAAGGCCCCTGTGTGGTGGACTGGCTAGGCTACTGGTCTTCCTTCCCAGTTGTATCCCACGACCCAAAGGCTCACACTCCAGGACAATGCCCTTGAGGTGGTAAAGATGGTATCCCTCGCTGAGTCCTAGGGAAAAACCAACCCTGGAGGTTAAACTGATTATGAAAGAAAGAAAGAAAGAAAGAAAGAAAGAAAGAAAGAAAGAACTTAATAGTTTTCACTGTGTATTGCTAAATTCATATTTTTACATCACCACTTCAGGTGGGTTGATTTTTTTAGAAACCGAGCTCGATAGCTGCAGTCGCTTAAGTGCGTCCAGTATCCAGTATTCGGGAGATAGTAGGTTCGAACCCCACTGTCGGCAGCCCTGAAAATGGTTTTCCGTGGTTTCCCATTTTCACACCAGGCAAATGCTGGGGCTGTACCTTAATTAAGGCCACGGTAGTTTCCTTCCCAATCCTAGCCCTTTCCTGTCCTATCGTCGCCGTAAGACCTATCTGTGTCGATGTGACGTAAAACAGCTAGCAAAAAAAAAAAAAAAAGGATTTTTTAAAATCTTCTAGGCTTCATTATAAAATACTCATAGATATGAAGTTTACTGTTGAAAGTTGACAGAGGAAAGAAAGATAGTTTCCACAGAGAATAGGCGTGAAATTGAACAAGACATAGAACAAGAAACTTCGACCGAAGTATGTGTCACATAAAAAAATTCCTGTAATTTGTGCCAACGTACTTTAATTCAGCTCGTAAAGAGGTGAATATGTCCAGGATTAATATCATGGTTACGAATTTACCGACCAGAGGGAAGCGAACGCCTTCACTTATTTCACAAGATGACGTCATTTGTCTTGCTCAAAAGTGAATTAAAACAACCCGAGCGCTGTATGTCTTGCCGGAGCTGCACTTTGAACAAAAAATTCACGGGATGGGATCCATCGCTCATTTGTCTCTGCAATGGCCTCCTTGATCACGAGATGGTAGCGCGCCCAAATCCCCCTGTCTCAATAAAAGTTAATATGTCGTCCACTCGAGTTTGTACTTTTCTTTCAGGTCGCTACATAACTGGTTGTCCACTTCCTTTCTCTTTAATAGTGTGGATTAGGACAGAGAGAATCGCAGAAAAGTGGATAAAGAATGAAAGACCCTTAGATCTCATACATAAAAGAAGAACATAATAGCTGGCTACTAATGCACGGTAATGGTCTCTCAAACGACGAAAGCCCACTATTGATATGGAAGTGCAAGGAAGTTTCTGTGAGAGGTCACTGCCGTTTAAGTGAGGATGAGGCTTTTATTGAAACTTTTGGCTATGTTTCGTCATACAACGTGTTCATTGTAATCTTGGGCTGAGTTATCTTAACGGAGCGTGGTCGGAAACAACGTGAATGGAGTATATGAGCGTTAGTTATATTCATAGGTAATTTGAAAAAAAAAATACGTCGATATCTGGCACCGTTGTCATTTTATAAGCTGCTGAAGTTAGCCAATCAGATCGCTTAACGGGCGAATAATTCAAATAGGCTGTACGAGGCGGTGTTGCTAAATCTTCAAGTGGCTTGGTCGGGCTTGAGAACCATGCCCAGAAATGAGCATCAAACACTAACAAACCCTGGGTTTCAGCCAAATGCCACCACAGCGTGTGCTTGCTGTGGGCCGAGTCCTTGTTCAAGTCCCTCCCCTGGAGAAGTTTTTAAAAACTCTATTGGCGTTCTCAAGCCGGTCATAAGTTACTTGCAGATTTAGCAACACCGCATCGCAAAGCCCACCTGAAGTCGCCCGCTAAGCGATCCGATTGGCTAACCTAAGCAGCCGATAAAATGATAATGGCGCGAGATATCGAGTTAGTTCTTTCCAATTACTGTATTTATCAGCATGACCAACCTTCTAATGCTCATATGCCCGGTTCACGTTGTTCCCCACCACTCTCTGCATAAAATAAGAGTTTTGTCTGTACACTGATCAGAATTTGAAAAGAATGGTATTTCTGTATCGGTTATGTCCATAGTAATAAGGAAATGCACTTTTTACTTTTCCGTAATGTCTGTCTGTCTGTCTGTACACGCATCACGAGACAGGGGCTGAAGAGAATTTAATGAAAATCGGTATGGGAAGTCGAGGGATGAGCCACTACAGTCTAGGCTATAAATCATTTTACTCACGTTGAGTGAAATGGTAGTTTAAGGGAAGGCCTGAAATTTAATTCTCCATTATTTCTGTTATTGGTGGTCCTATCGATAAATACTGCATAAGTAAAGTTATATAGAATTAAATTTCCGATCGTTTATGGCTTATACATTTTTATCGTGCCGGCTATGATAACAGAGATATTCATGAATTTGTATTTTTGTTATCAAGTCCATATCGACGCCGAGCCACGAGAAAATGGGTAAACAAAATTTAATGAAAGTCGGTATATAGAGTCGGGGAATAAGAAACTACAGTCTAAGTTATAAACAATTGTATTCACCCTGGATGAAATTGCAGTTTAGGGGAAGGCGCCAACAATTTAATTGTTAAATACTTATATTATTGGACCTATTGAAAAGTACAATATAACAACTGTTATAGAGAATACAATTTCCAACCATTTATGTTTTATTCAGTTTTACCATACCGACTATGATCATCATCATCATCTGTTTACCCTCCAGGTTCGGTTTTTCCCTCGGACTTAGCGAGGGATCCCACCTCTACCGCCTCAAGGGAAGTGTCCTGGAGCTTCAGACTCTTGGTCGGGGGATACAACTGGGGAGTATGACCAGTACCTCGCCCAGGCGGCCTCACCTGCTATGCTGAACAGGGGCCTTGTCGAAGGATGGGAAGATTGGAAGGGATAGGCAAGGAGGAGGGAAGGAAGCGGCCGTGGCCTTAAGTTAGGTACCATCCCGGCATTCGCCTGGAGGAGAAGTGGGAAACCACGGAAAACCACTTCCAGGATGGCTGAGGTGGGAATCGAACCCACCTCTACTCAGTTGACCTCCCGAGGCTGAGTGGACCCCGTTCCAGCCCTCGTACCACTTTGCAAATTTTGTGGCAGAGCCGGGAATCGAACCCGGGCCTTCGGGGGTGGCAGCTAATCACGCTAACCACTACACCACAGAGGCGGCCACCGACTATGATAAGCATGGTATTGCAGAGTCGGAAGAAAATAAATGTGAAGGCCTACAATATTGAAAGCCCATAACCACTGCCTTCGTGATGTCTAGGCCGTACTGTAACGAGCGCGGGAAAGCAATCAGCTGATCGTTAGGGGGGAAGTTTAGCACATGAGTTAGTAGAGTTAAACATAGATTTTCGCAGTTTTATTGAAATTTTTAACGATGGCCGCGTGTTCACTCAGATATATGTGAGAATGAGCCGTCATCGACTGCATTATTAAGTGGAAAGTCGTTAATTAGTGAAGAAAACTTAGTGTGAGCGTGTATTTATGTGAAGCTATAGGTTAAGAAGATCGTTCTTCAGTGTTTTAATTTTGTAGTTTATCTGTGTAAAGTTATATTTATAGTGTAAAATTAATTGAGTTAGTGCATTCTGTGTTTTATTGTTAACCACGAATTGTATATACTTGAATTAAGATAATCAGTGAGGGAAATCACCATGCCTTAGAGTTGCTGTGTGCCTGGCTGCAAAACAAATTATAAACAAGGAGAGTACACTCCGGTATTAGTGTTTCCTTCTGATGAAGAACGAGTTATGGAAGAAGGCTATTCCCAGGGGGAATTTATTAGTTAATCACAACACAGTTGTGTGTATTAAGCACTTTCCTGAAAATCACATCCTGAGAGAAATAAGAGTGTCCCGTCCAGATGGTGAGTTAATTTTTTTTATTATGTCATAAACATGGGTAACATTATGTAGGCCCTATATTTTTATGTAATCAGACCTACGGCTTATCTGAATTCGGTGTATTTGAAAATGCAAGTCTTATTTATGAGTATCACCGAGCTCGATAGCTGCAGTCGCTTAACTGCGGCCAGTATTCGGGAGACAGTGGGTTCGAACCCCACTGTCGGCAGCCCTGAAGATGGTTTTCCGTGGTTTCCCATTTTCACGCCAGGCAAATTCTGGGGCTCTACTTTAATTAAGACCACGGCCGCTTCCTTCCCATTCCTAGACCTTTCCTGTCCCATCGTCACCGTAAGACCTATCTGTGTCGGTGCGACGAAAAGCAAATAGCAAAAGAAAAAGAAAATAAAATAAATAAATTATGAGTATGAAAAAGCAGTGTGATTTATGTAAATTTTTATCTTCTGACAGATTCAGATCTTATTTATGAATTACCTCCAGAAGTAAGATATCTGAATTTCCTAAATCGAGGGGCTTAAAGTATCCATCAGACATTTCAATAGAACTTGGAATTGAGATGCACAAAGTATTTTGTGTGTTAGTGTCAGATAAATATAAGATGGTACCGGTATTTCTAAATTCAGACGATCCTAAGTGTGTCACAAAATCCCTGGCTTCGGAGTCAATGCAGTTGGCAGATTCCCTAGTCATTTGTGACTGCGGCAAGAAATTGGAAGACCTGGTCGGACAGTGTAGGCCTATATATATTTGGGTGAATATATTTTTAAATAACTTTTCCAAAATTCACGCCGACTTGTGTATTCAACAAAGTGCTTCAAAGAGAGCAGACCTACTCCATACTGGTGTAACTTCCTGTAAGAGGTCCAGGAAAGCTGCAGTGTTCATGGAGTGGAGACAGTGAGGTACAGAAATAATTTATAGTTGTAATAAATAATAATGGTAATTGGCTGCATGTTTTCTGTCAGTGTGTATGATGTGAATGTTCCAGTTGACCAGAAAATGGATAAAATCGCAAGAATATGTCTCAAAGTGTTAGGCTGTACTCACGCAAACGAACATATTGAACCCATGACCTTTGTGCCCTAAGAACATTATGCATAATGTAACAATTAAATTAAAAGTTGGATTCTTGATAGCATGGATTTGACACGTGACGAGGGGGTGATTACCTTCGGTCCCACGCTCTGGGGTATGTGACGTCAACCACACGTGTCGACGGCGGAAGAATCTCAAGTCATTTTTATGAACTATTTCAAAGCGCGTGTACACGGCGTGACCACGCCAAGTCAAAAAAATATAGTGCCTATCAAAGGAGGTCAATCATCTCACAAATCGAACCCGTAAAATTTTTAAATGTCCATGAACACTACCGCCAGAAATGTAGCAAGCATGTAGTCACTTTCAAAACTCTTGAAATTACAGTTTAGGTAAGTCAGAAAATTTATAAAATTTTTCTTGGCGGCAAAGGGAGAGATCCGAAGAGAGGGGGTAACTGCTATAAATATGAAGGGACGCCATGACGAAGCTTCCTTCTCCGGCATTTGTGATACAAAGCGGACGAAAAATTGTTGAGCTGCTCTGCGAAATCAAACCAACGAAAGTAGACTGAGTTCAACTGCAGATTTTAGCCATTGCGGCTAAGTCTTGACTCCATGAGGAGATAGTTTTCTTGAGTGAAATAACTGTACCAGATAGGACGGTCAAAGTACTGAAATATTCTAATTAGTATTAGTATTAGTATTTATTTATGAACAAACAGGCTTTCCGCCCCATTACATGTTCACAAAGCAATAAGACACAATATTAATAATTATAATAAAAAAAAATAATAAAAATAATAATAAAATAATGATAATAATAATATAATAATAATAATAATAATAATAATAATAATAATAATAATAATAATAATAACTAAATACATAATAATATAATAATGATAATAGAGATAATAGGAATAAATAATAACAAAAATGATAACAATTCTGTAGCAGTCCTCGGCTCGAGGATCCAGCAAACTCATCACTTGTCCTAATGCCTACAGCAACTTTCGTCACATTCATTTTCCCTGACATACTCCCGATCAATACCAAAACATCGACAGTCAGCACTTACATTCTAACCAGCCATAACACAAACAAAAGTCCTCCACGTTCACAACAATAAATAACACAATCCTAACCCAGCAGAAAATCATAATAACTTACAATCAAATTTCAACACTGGTCTCCCTCCACTCTTACCTTAAATACCACTTTTATTTCAATGCATTACTACCTCTCATGTTGCAACTAGTCCATTATTCAGCCATGCTTGATCTCATTTTAAAACCCACGCCATGCTCAGCATTACATTTGCTATCGCAACCACCACTCATTACGTGTCCTTGTGGATTCAGCACATACGTCATCTTCATTGTCCTCTAACTTACTCTCTGTCCAAACCATAACAACCAACATTCCGCAATTGCCCTTCAATCCATCATACACTACATTAACCAACCCGCACTTAATACAATCATCTCTCCAACTCCAAAAGTTTCAGCAATAAATTAAACCATCTCATTACCAAACCATCTTCGCCTATACCAACACTTCTCCCACACCACATTTTGTTTCAATCGATAAATCTAAAATAATTCAGCAATAAATAAACCATCTACATACAAACTCCCGGATTCAGATACCACCTCTTCCCCACAATTTCCATTCCAGATCCACCTCATATACCTTCCACAATACACCACTGAATCTAAATTTACAACATCTCAGATTTACCAAATAACACCGCTTAACACCGCTTCTCACCATATTTCCACCATCGTCCTCAATAACTGCGACCATTTTATACCACCACTTCTCCAACACCTCATTTCAGCAATATGACACATCTTAACTTAATCGTATCTAGATACCAGGCCATCTTCACCTTAAAATACCAAACACTCATATACCATCTCTTCACCAACACCACATTCCAATCTCTACCATCCAAAACTCTTGCCCCTCTTAACACTCACTTAGTTAGCATTAAATAACCTCCTACCAAACCAAAAGCTAATACATCTACCCTTCAATACCAACACATCGCTTCATATACCACCTCTCAATCTCATACCACACTATCATGCTATCCTCTCTCTTATATACATCAACAATAAATATACCACTTCACCATTGCCACATTTCAGTCTTCCCAAATAATTACCATCATAACCTAATAAATTTACAGTGAATAACAATTACTGACATATCATAAAACTTACCAATCAGCGTCAACTCCAAATATCACAATAAATATACCACTTCACCCTTACCACGTCTCATCCTTCACAAATTATTTACCCTATTTCAGTCTTCACAAATAGTTACCATCATAACCTAATAAAATTACAATGAATAACAATTACTGACATATCATAAAACAAACAGACCATGCCATCCTGTCCTCTTACCCAACTCTCCCAACTAAATACTCAGTCCCTATATACACTAAACCATTAAAATTTTAACCTACTATCTCCTTCCCTTATACAGATAACTATTCTACCCCCCTATTCCCCTGCCCACCCTCTAACTCACTCTCCTTCATTTTACTCTCACAGGCCTTTTTTGTCGCACACAAATACCTGTTCAATTCACCCCCTTTTTCCCATTGTTTAAGAATCCATCTCAGTATTGCGTTCTCATCCCCTCTCCCCAGTATTTCCCGATGCTCGGCACTCAATAATCCATGTCTTAACCCCCTCGTTCCCTCACAGTCTCTTAGCAAGTGAAACTCATCATTCACATCTCCACAAAGTACACACCTTGTCTTATCCCTGCCCTGTAACCAGCCCTTATTCCTTGGCAGACCTAAAAGCCACCACATCACCCCATATCGATTTGACCTATCGACGTATCTAATATTCAACCCTGCTATCTCCTCTATTTTCGTCAAAACAATCAGCGAATTTCTTAGTCTGCTTTCCCCCAATAATTTCTGCCTATGTATATCCCTAATTCTCCTTTCCAGTATTTTCATCCCTCTCACTTCTGTCTTTGACCAAACCTCCCCCCACAGGTGCCCTAATCCTATCCTCTCTAAATATCCTTTTATTTTTTCTAACCATCCTCCCTTATACATGCTCTTAAATTGCTGTACATATGCAGCCTGTAAAACTCTCCCACCTTCCTGTCTTTTTAAATTCATCCAATATCTAACTATTCTTTTCACACCCTCTGATTCCAAATCCTCCCCACACATTAATTCCGCCCCTACATTTGCTGTACACCTCGGTAAGCCCATCACTAACTTCGCAAAACTACTAACAATCTTTCTTAGTTCCTCTCTTTTTTCATCCAGCCCCCAAACTTCTGCCCCGTATAATACCCTCCCCACTATTACCGACCTGAACACGAGTCTCAGTGTTTTGTAACTGATCCCCGGGAACTTGAGTAGCAAATTTCTGACTGAGGCTAAGGCTGCCAAGCCTCTATATTTCATTCTTTTGATCTGGTCACTCCAAGTTCCTTTATCATTAAAAATAACTCCTAGATATTCCAGCTTCCTTACCTGTTCCAATCTTTCTCCCTGTATTACCCAATTCCCTTCCATCTTTCTTCTTTTGTTCACCTGTACTATCAATATTTTAGACTTATTTCCATTAATTTTCAATCCCCATTTCCTCGCAAATAGCATCACTGACTCTAAGGCCCTATTCATCCCCCCTGAAGTTAACGTCATCAATAACACATCATCCGCAAATATCAGTCCTGGCACTTCCAAACCATTAATTACCGGTACAGCCCAATTTCCTGCCCCAAACCCCTCTAAAATATCGTTTATAAATAAAATAAACAGTATGGGCGATAACTTGCAACCTTGTTTTAAACCCACCTTGGACTCTAATGGTCCACTCATTCTCCCTTCTCCCAATTTTACACAAAACCTGACGTCCCTGTATATTCCTTCCACTGCCCTCAACATCTTCTCCGAAATCCCTAGCCTACCTAATTTCTCTCTTAGGGCCTCTCTATTTACCTTATCAAAAGCTTTCTCAAAATCTATTGCTGCTACATAAACCGTACTTCTATTCATATTCTTATACTTTTCTAAAATAGTCTTTACTATCATTATATTATCCACTGTTCTTTTCTTTTTCCTAAATCCCCCTTGGTAATCTGTCAAAATTCCATTTTCTTCCGCCCACCCACTTATTCTGTTCGCTAGCACCCCAGTATATATTTTACTCAGAGAATCCAACAGAGATATACCCCTATAACTGTTCACATCGTTCCTACTACCCTTTCCCTTGTATATAGGGCATATGATTCCTGTTTCCCATTCCCTAGGGTAATTTCCTCCCTCGAATATCCTATTGAATAGTTTCACCATGCCCTCTATCATTATCTCATTTTTACTAATTTCCTTCCAAAACTTATTATTTATACCGTTACACCCCCCGGCCGACTTCGCTCTGGCTCTGCCTATCACTCCCCGGATTTCCTCTCTTGTGATTTCTTTATCCAAGTCATAAATTGCCACTCCCCTATTACTCCAAATTACTTCTTCTCCCGAACCTCTCCATCTATCACCCCCCTTTTTTCCTAGTAGTTCCTCGAAGTGCCTGACCCATTGCACTTCCTCAATACTCGTTCTCTCCATATTCCTTCCACCCTTAATAATTCTATTAATCTTATCCCAAACTCTCTCAAAATTGTTAGTCTTGCAGTCATTATTTATGGCTTCCATTTGTTCCTCTAACCACGTCTTTTTTGTCTCAGAAATTTTCTTTTTATACTCCTTCCTCAATCTACAGAAAAACTCCCTTTCTTGGCTTCCACCTTTCCTTCTATATTCTCCTAAAGCGTCCATCACCCTCCTCCGCAATCCTTCACACTCCCTATTAAACCATTCTTCTCCCTCTTTCTTATTTCCTTTTCTAGCTTTCACCTTCTGCGCTATCATTTTTATTGGATGTAGCAACAATTCCAAGGCTTTATCAGTATCATTCTCTTCTAACGCCCCTTCCCACCCATATTTCAGAAGATGTAACTCCTCCTTTACTACCCTATTCCAATCCCGGCCCACCTTCTCTGTCCATTTGTACTTATTATAACCCCTCCCTCGTTTATCCTTTGTCTCATTTTCCTTCATTGTACGCTTCTCTACCTCTCTTTTCAGCATAACCCTCACCGGGAAATGGTGTGACTCAATCCAATCTCCTATTTCCATACTTACAACTTCCTCAATCATCCCTTCCGAGCTCAGAACCATATCTATCACACTACCCCCTTTCTCCGTAACATATGTCAATTTCCCCGTCCTGTCACCCTCTATCCACCCATTCAGAATATACAAGTTTCCCACAGCACACATCTCTAGGAGCTTCTCTCCATAACTATTTGTAATTTTGTCCTCACTCCTTCTGCTTTCTAACAAACACATTCCATCCTCCCTACTATAAATTGGGCTCTGTTCTCCTATTCTCGCGTTCCAATCCCCAAATAACAACATATCCTCCTCCCCTGGATACATTCCCCTTATCCTACCAATATCCACCAATAACTCTTCAAAAAAATATTTATTTGCATATTCTGAATTACTAGGATGGCAGTAAACAAAAGCTAGATTTATTTTCTTCCTCCGTCCCTCTCTCTCTCCCAAATTCAATCTCAGCCATATGGTTTCCATCATATCGGTCTCTATATCCTCTACTCTTTCACTAATTTCTTCCCTAATTAGAACTATCATCCCTCCTGGTGCTCGTCCCTTATTCCTCTCTTTTCTTCTATATTTATATTTTATCTCAAACCCCTTCCATGCAATCTCCCTCCCTGTTTCCAACCACGTCTCTAAGAGTGCCACAACATCGAAACTTTCAATTACTTCCCTAACTTTCTTGTTTCCTAATTTGCTCCTTACTCCTTCAATATTCACACATCCTATCTTCCAAAATTGTTATAACTTTCCCTCCCTCCCTTCTAGGTCTCCCACTCTATTCTTACTTCTAGTATTTATCGACCTCTCTCCCTCTGTATCCTCCATCCCTTTACGTACTTTTCCCCATATGTCTTTTAAGCTCTTACTCCTGACTTTACTCATAAGTTTTTTACCTTCTTGTCGATCTGTCTCCTCTTGACCTTTCTTTTTCGCTACACCACTGCACCCTGCACTCACCTCTTCTTGCTGCTCACCCACACTCTCCCCCTCACTATTTTGGACTTCTGAATCCATCTCCCTTTGTCCTTTCTTACTCACTGCACCACTACACTCTCCTCTCCCAGTTTCTTGCGGTCCACTCTCACCGTCCACTTCACTATCCTGGTCTTCTGTCTCCCGGCTGCACTGCCCATTCTCTTCCGAGATGCCCTGTTCTCCTGCCACGTCCCTCCTCCTCTTCTTTTCTTCTTTCTTCTTCCCATCTTGCCTTGACCTCTCACCACTCTCAAACCTCTCGTTTTCGTCCATTTCTTTTAGCTTAGAAACTGAATGAACTCTGACCCATCGCCCGTTCGTCACCTCCAACCTCAGACCTCTTATTCGGGCCTTTAGCCCCTGGTTCCTCGCTCTCCAAAGGTGCCTATTCAAGATCTTCGCGTTTTCACTTCCTTCTCTTCCCATATCTCCTTTCACCCCTATTTTCCGCCCTTGTAAATTCTTGCTGTTTCTTAACACAGAATCTGCCATTAGGGTTGAGAACAATGTAACCCTAATTGGCCTCCGACCTTTGATTCTACCAACTCTCTCTACATCATCAATGTCTACCTCACTAAAGTTTACCTTCATAACATCACGTATAGCTTCCACCACCTTAAATATCAGCTCAATCTTGCTCTCTCTCGCCCCTTCCTCAATTCCATATAAAAATATGGCTTTTTTCAATCTCTCCTGCCTGTACCCCTCCGCTTCTTTCTTCATCTTCATCACCTCGTCTTTCAGATGCTTCACTTCCCCTCTCAATAACTCGATTTCTTTCTCGTTATTGACCACTCTTCTGCTCGATTCCTCAGTCTTCGTTTCAAGCCATTTCTTCATGTTCCCTATCTCCCTTCTCTGCTCCTCCATCATGTCCTTTATTTCCTGCACCTTATCCCATTGGCACTTTTCCTGCATCACTTCACTTACAACCACCCTGAGTGCGGCCAAATCCTCCGTGCTATATTTTCCACTGGTATTTGGGCCTGGGTTTACTTCCACCCCCCCAATAACCAGTAACACTGCTATCACTGTCACCACCAGCACCGCTTCACTCATTTTCAATCCGTCCGTCACCAATCCATTCCTGACCTCCTTCTTCTGCCTTGCCTGCCATTTCCCAATAGCGGCCCGGTACTGTTCAATGCCAACCATGCTTACAGCACGCACTTCGCTACGCAACCTCTCTCCTCAACTGCTCGAGCTAGACTGTGGAAATATTCTAATGTGATTAAGTAATTCGTGTGCGGGAATAATTATAATCCATCGTGTGCGCTCCGCAAACAAGTGAAGGGTATCTCTTTTTTTTATGCTTTATTCCAGGAAACCTGAAGAAACATAATGAGATGTACAGCCATGAATGTAAAGATGGCTAAATAAAATGCCAGGGTCACAGGTGAGCCCTAAGACGAATACTGGCGTGACGACATGAGGTAGGTGGCTTTCCATCTTACTACCTCTTATATCTCGTCTCGTGATTTCTAAAAGTGTATTTGCATGGGGATATACGACGCAGTGGTCGCCCTACTAAGTTTTGTAAATGTGAGAGTACGACTAAAAGAGTCATTTGTTTTATTTTCCACTTGGATAAATTTTTGAAGTCTTGCGAGTGCCGTAAAATGTTGTAAAAAGTTATTGAATAGGGTTCCGAAGTGATATCACGTCCAATGTAGATCGTCATCCGTGTGAGTGTACTGCCTATATTTTGTGATGTCAAATTAAGATGTTCATTCGACGTAAAATTCTTCTGTCTGCAATTTGACGTTAATAATAATAATCCATGGTCACTCATTTTCAATCGAGTGGAAGCGCGCTGTCGGATTAGAACCTAGGGTGATGAATTTGGTCACGGAGAGAAACGTTTTTATTTAATGCCCATTTTTAAACTGTGTCTGACTGACAATAAAAGATCTAGTAGAATGTTTCAGTCATTTCTCGTAAAAATCAAGTTATTAAATACGATATCATTTATGCGAAGTTATTCATGATTAATGCATTGTGCGATATTAGACGTCGGGATTTCTAGTGGGGATTTTATTCCAGTTCTTTGTCGAGGATAATTGTGGAGCTGGGAAACAGAGGTTAGTTTTGTGAATCAGGTTGGACCTGTCATTGAAGCCGGGACACGGAAGCCCGAGGAGTGTTTTATATGAGTTGAGATGAGATGTGCGAATCAGGTTAGAGTCCTGTCATTGAAGCCGGGATATGATAGCCCGAGGAATATTTTATAATGTTGGGAATGGAAAGAAATTCATAGAAATCCATAGCGGTATCAATTGCCGACGCGTATAATTAGTGTGGGCATCTTGAAGCATAATCTGTGCATTTTGTTGGTTAGAATATCGTATTTGTTTAATCATGTCGGCAGAGTTTAAAGGGAGCATTTTGAGAAGTCAGTCAGGTAGAACGAACCGGGTGGTTTATGTAACTGCCAAGCGAGCATGGGGTGAGAGACCTCAGCTATGATAGCGGGAAAGAAGTGGAGTGGAGATTGTACTGTAATTCTCGGCCAGGGGAAACGTTAAAATGCTGGATTTAGTTGAAATTCATAGCCGGTAATGATCTAAGTATTGTGAAATACTGTAAATGGGGACGTAGTGAACATTTGAAATCACGAACTTTGAGTATAAGGAACAGAGTAACCCAATTTCAGGGTTGTCCAAATATAGAGCGATGGTCGTGATTGATCGGTTTGTCAGCGAGGGGTGTGCAAAATTCATAATGGTAATGACGAGATATGACATCGTAATGATATGGCGAGTTGTTTGGTTTGTGCGTAGATTATTAGGATATCCAAGTGTTAATAACGATTAGGACTAGATTAGATTTTTACGCATGATATCACGAGATGGGATATATACAGCTGGACATGAATTATGTAAAATTCTTTTCCAGCCAGATAAACATCGCAATATTGAACTCGCATCACAGCTGCGTAGAAATTTGTGAAGAAACCAGAGTCCGCGGAGATAAAATTTACTGATCTTTAACATTTCGTTAAATCATTTAAATTTATTTAATTATTAAATTCAGTGAAACCGCATTTTGAAATAACTTTAATCAAGCGAATAACTTGGAGAAGCATTCTGGAAATTTTAGTTTGTTTCTGGGAAATATAAAAATAAAGTAACGATTAAGGGGACATATCCGAAGGAAATGGATTTTTCTGCCACTAAGTTTGTGAGCATTGCTATTGTTGTAATTATTGAACTTTGATTGATTGAGCAGTGAATGTGCTGGGGATAGTAAAGTGGAACTTTGGTCATAAACCGATGTAACTTAATTGTGTTTAGCCTTCAGCCTAGAAACTTGGATGGTCAGGGGGTCATCAACCTCAGTGACTTAGATTAGGGCCATATGCTATCGTAGCATCATTTCCTTGCGGTCATCATCCACAATGACTTTAAAGTAACTTAAAAGATTAGATGTCGGTCCATGACATAGACGCAGGTCACATCGATTCAATTAAGGGTCCATGCCGTAGAACCACTGTGTGGCACACACCGATTGGACGGCCTTAATTATACTCAGAGTCCAGAGTTCGTGTTACGAGGGCTGGACCATAACGAATCACTATGATGGTACATGTGGTCTCACATGGAAGCCGAATTTAAGGATTTCCAGACTTTCCTTTCTTAAATGATTAATAATTGAGACAATGGTTTCTAGTAAGAATGCCCATCAGGCAATTACGTTAAAGTCTCACACCAGTGTTCTGACATTTATGTAAAAAATGATTGTGGTGTCCAGTGGACACAATTGACTATGACACCGTTGACATAGTAAATTACTTCAGAATTTTCCTGAATAAATAGGAATCTTTTAAATAGACCTTTCATTCCAGTAGATAGATTAGAATTAATGAACCCTACCTTATACCGCAGCAAGTAACGACATTAAAATGGCTTCCAACGTGGTGGCATCAGTCACTTAACGATGGGGCATAAGTCACGATAACGATGAGGGAACCTAAGTCACGATAACGATAAGGATATTTTGAAAAAAATCGTGTACTAGGGGAAAAGAGAAATAATGTTGAGGCTATGCCACATTATGTATGATAAAATCGTGCGCCAGAGTTGTTAGTGAACTCGAAGAAATAGATAAACGCCCGATGAGTAAGGCTAGGAGATACCACTATGAGAATAGTTTATCTACTGAATGAAAGGTATAATTTAAGTGTGTTAGTGTAATTTCCCAAATTTTTGAATACTGGTTTGAGTGTTTTGGCTGATCACTTTGATCGAGTGAACATTGCATTTCACGTTTTATTAAATAAATTTTTTAGAGAATGTTGCATTAACAGTGTGATGTGTTAGATAGGAGGATGTTGTGATGTTTATCGTTGTAGTCTTGTTATACGCCGTTGAAGTCTCGGGCTCACCGATGACCTATCGTTTTCTGTTAAATACAGTATGTTTATGCAGGAGGGAGAATTGGCCCAAGGGCAGGTGGCCCAAATGATCAAGGACTTAATGGAGAGGATGGAAAATAATAAGAAGGACTTTATGGAGAGAATGGATGCCGATAGGAAGGTTGCGGAAGCCGATAGAAAGGACTTAAGTGAGAGTATTAAATCTATGGGTGTAAGGTTGGATAATAAGCTGGAGACCGTGGACAATAAATTAGATAGTGCAGATGTAGAATTAAAAGGTATGAAGGAAGTTGTTCAAAATGTTGACATTAAAGTGCAGGACACTCAGGATAGTTGTAAGGAAGCTAGCGTTGATATTAAGAAGGACATTGGTGACTTAAATGTGAAGGTGGAGCAGAACACTAAAGCACAGGTTGACTTTAAACATGAAATAAATCAGCAGTTCATAGAAACTCGTGAGCTACATCGTGTTCTCAGTGAAAATCAGGACATAATTAGAGGGGACCTCGATAGGCACGTCAACGAAAGTAGGGAACTACATCAGCAGTTGATGTCAGATCAAGCTGAGCTTAAGGCCGATCTGAAGACAGAGGTAGAGAAGTTCAACATCATGCGTGAAGACGATAAGTCAAAGGTCTTCACAGCAATGAATGAACATAAGGAAATGTTGTGTAATGAGATAGCCGTCGTAAATGACAAAGTAGACCAGGTAGCCGAAGACGTCAAGGCAACTGTAGACCAGCGTATTGAGGCCATTGACTTTAAATTAATCCAGATGAATAAAGAGGATATGAGAAAATTAGGTACAACTCAGGAAGAGACGGCTAGGAGTATTGAGGAGGTACAGGTAGACTTGAAGGAACCAAGTGAAAATATAAGGGCGGATGCGAAAGAATTGAAGGAGAAGATAGAAATAGTGAATGTTAAACCGAACACTACACTGGAACAGATAGATAACACTCAGTCTCCTGAATCAGCGTCACAAGTAGTTACGCATGTGGAAAACCAAGTGGATGTCGTAATTCATATCCAAGAGAGTAGATCGGAAACGGATGTTTCGCAGGCAGACATACAAGAGAATAATGGGCAACGATTTGAAACCATACCAATCCAGGATAGTAAGAACGTGGAACAGCCCAGCTACCTGTACGGAAAGTGGAATAGACGCCGTGATCCATGTAGGAGGAACCAGGGTCGATGTCGGGAAAATTCTTACCAAAGACGTAGACGCCATCGTGGAAATGAAGCCGATAGAAGGTGGAATAAGTACAAATCCAGACATTCTGATCTATGGCATGGGTCTGAAGAGGAAAAAGCAAAACCTAAACGATTTGGTGCCAATAAGAAGAAGAGGCCTAAGATAAGTAGAATTGATGAACGTTCAGACGAGGATGCCAGTGATGAGGATTATAGTCCGTCAAGAAAGGCTAAAGCAAATGCGAAGAAGTGTAAGCCAGCTGCTAAAATGAAGAAGATGAGGATGGTGATGAAGAAGAAGGGTAAACCAGCTGCTAAAATGAAGATGAGGATGATGATGAAGAAGAAGGGTCAGCCAGCTGCCAAAATGAAGAAGATGAGGAGAATGATGAAGAAGGAGAACGGTAAACCACCTGCAAAAATGAAGAAAGTCAGTGACAACGATAGTAATGAGGACAGGGATTTGAACCCAGAAACTTCGCATTTTGATGTGAATGCGAGTTCGTCGAGAAGTTGGAAGGACAAACCACCTAACTTCCAATAAGTCAACTACAATTCACTGGAGATCTACCCCGCAACCCCGAACTCTCCGAGCAACCGAGAACTACCAGGAAACTGAAGGCATCAACCAGTATCCGTACACCAGAAGATGAACAACTGCATAAGAGAGAGGAAAGGAATTTATGTTCAAAGGTCATGTTTCATCAGACGTCAAAATTAGAAATTTCGCCATCTGGAGTATTTAAAGGAAATTCCTTGTCACTGTGCGAAAGGAATACGTGTCTTGGGGGAAATATGAACCCATGACTTTTGTGCCCTAAGAACATTATGCATAATGTAACAATTAAATTAAAAGTTGGATTCTTGATAGCATGGATTTGACACGTGACGAGGGGGTGATTACCTTCGGTCCCACGCTCTGGGGTATGTGACGTCAACCACACGTGTCGACGGCGGAAGAATCTCAAGTCATTTTTATGAACTATTTCAAAGCGCGTGTACACGGCGTGACCACGCCAAGTCAAAAAAGTATAGTGCCTATCAAAGGAGGTCAATCATCTCACAAATCGAACCCGTAAAATTTTTAAATGTCCATGAACACTACCGCCAGAAATGTAGCAAGCATGTAGTCACTTTCAAAACTCTTGAAATTACAGTTTAGGTAAGTCAGAAAATTTATAAAATTGTTCTTGGCGGCAAAGGGAGAGATCCGAAGAGAGGGGGTAACTGCTATAAATATGAAGGGACGCCATGACGAAGCTTCCTTCTCCGGCATTTGTGATACAAAGCGGACGAAAAATTGTTGAGCTGCTCTGCGAAATCAAACCAACGAAAGTAGACTGAGTTCAACTGCAGATTTTAGCCATTGCGGCTAAGTCTTGACTCCATGAGGAGATAGTTTTCTTGAGTGAAATAACTGTACCAGATAGGACGGTCAAAGTACTGAAATATTCTAATGTGATTAAGTAATTCGTGTGCGGGAATAATTATAATCCATCGTGTGCGCTCCGCAAACAAGTGAAGGGTATCTCTTTTTTTTATGCTTTATTCCAGGAAACCTGAAGAAACATAATGAGATGTACAGCCATGAATGTAAAGATGGCTAAATAAAATGCCAGGGTCACAGGTGAGCCCTAAGACGAATACTGGCGTGACGACATGAGGTAGGTGGCTTTCCATCTTACTACCTCTTATATCTCGTCTCGTGATTTCTAAAAGTGTATTTGCATGGGGATATACGACGCAGTGGTCGCCCTACTAAGTTTTGTAAATGTGAGAGTACGACTAAAAGAGTCATTTGTTTTATTTTCCACTTGGATAAATTTTTGAAGTCTTGCGAGTGCCGTAAAATGTTGTAAAAAGTTATTGAATAGGGTTCCGAAGTGATATCACGTCCAATGTAGATCGTCATCCGTGTGAGTGTACTGCCTATATTTTGTGATGTCAAATTAAGATGTTCATTCGACGTAAAATTCTTCTGTCTGCAATTTGACGTTAATAATAATAATCCATGGTCACTCATTTTCAATCGAGTGGAAGCGCGCTGTCGGATTAGAACCTAGGGTGATGAATTTGGTCACGGAGAGAAACGTTTTTATTTAATGCCCATTTTTAAACTGTGTCTGACTGACAATAAAAGATCTAGTAGAATGTTTCAGTCATTTCTCGTAAAAATCAAATTATTAAATACGATATCATTTATGCGAAGTTATTCATGATTAATGCATTGTGCGATATTAGACGTCGGGATTTCTAGTGGGGATTTTATTCCAGTTCTTTGTCGAGGATAATTGTGGAGCTGGGAAACAGAGGTTAGTTTTGTGAATCAGGTTGGACCTGTCATTGAAGCCGGGACACGGAAGCCCGAGGAGTGTTTTATATGAGTTGAGATGAGATGTGCGAATCAGGTTAGAGTCCTGTCATTGAAGCCGGGATATGATAGCCCGAGGAATATTTTATAATGTTGGGAATGGAAAGAAATTCATAGAAATCCATAGCGGTATCAATTGCCGACGCGTATAATTAGTGTGGGCATCTTGAAGCATAATCTGTGCATTTTGTTGGTTAGAATATCGTATTTGTTTAATCATGTCGGCAGAGTTTAAAGGGAGCATTTTGAGAAGTCAGTCAGGTAGAACGAACCGGGTGGTTTATGTAACTGCCAAGCGAGCATGGGGTGAGAGACCTCAGCTATGATAGCGGGAAAGAAGTGGAGTGGAGATTGTACTGTAATTCTCGGCCAGGGGAAACGTTAAAATGCTGGATTTAGTTGAAATTCATAGCCGGTAATGATATAAGTATTGTGAAATACTGTAAATGGGGACGTAGTGAACATTTGAAATCACGAACTTCGAGTATAAGGAACAGAGTAACCCAATTTCAGGGTTGTCCAAATATAGAGCGATGGTCGTGATTGATCGGTTTGTCAGCGAGGGGTGTGCAAAATTCATAATGGTAATGACGAGATATGACATCGTAATGATATGGCGAGTTGTTTGGTTTGTGCGTAGATTATTAGGATATCCAAGTGTTAATAACGGTTAGGACTAGATTAGATTTTTAAGCATGATATCACGAGATGGGATATATACAGCTGGACATGAATTATGTAAAATTCTTTTCCAGCCAGATAAACATCGCAATATTGAACTCGCATCACAGCTGCGTAGAAATTTGTGAAGAAACCAGAGTCCGCGGAGATAAAATTTACTGATCTTTAACATTTCGTTAAATCATTTAAATTTATTTAATTATTAAATTCAGTGAAACCGCATTTTGAAATAACTTTAATCAAGCGAATAACTTGGAGAAGCATTCTGGAAATTTTAGTTTGTTTCTGGGAAATATAAAAATAAAGTAACGATTAAGGGGACATATCCGAAGGAAATGGATTTTTCTGCCACTAAGTTTGTGAGCATTGCTATTGTTGTAATTATTGAACTTTGATTGATTGAGCAGTGAATGTGCTGGGGATAGTAAAGTGGAACTTTGGTCATAAACCGATGTAACTTAATTGTGTTTAGCCTTCAGCCTAGAAACTTGGATGGTCAGGGGGTCATCAACCTCAGTGACTTAGATTAGGGCCATATGCTATCGTAGCATCATTTCCTTGCGGTCATCATCCACAATGACTTTAAAGTAACTTAAAAGATTAGATGTCGGTCCATGACATAGACGCAGGTCACATCGATTCAATTAAGGGTCCATGCCGTAGAACCACTGTGTGGCACACACCGATTGGACGGCCTTAATTATACTCAGAGTCCAGAGTTCGTGTTACGAGGGCTGGACCATAACGAATCACTATGATGGTACATGTGGTCTCACATGGAAGCCGAATTTAAGGATTTCCAGACTTTCCTTTCTTAAATGATTAATAATTGAGACAATGGTTTCTAGTAAGAATGCCCATCAGGCAATTACGTTAAAGTCTCACACCAGTGTTCTGACATTTATGTAAAAAATGATTGTGGTGTCCAGTGGACACAATTGACTATGACACCGTTGACATAGTAAATTACTTCAGAATTTTCCTGAATAAATAGGAATCTTTTAAATAGACCTTGCATTCCAGTAGATAGATTAGAATTAATGAACCCTACCTTATACCGCAGCAAGTAACGACATTAAAATGGCTTCCAACGTGGTGGCATCAGTCACTTAACGATGGGGCGTAAGTCACGATAACGATGAGGGAACCTAAGTCACGATAACGATAAGGATATTTTGAAAAAAAATCGTGTACTAGGGGAAAAGAGAAATAATGTTGAGGCTATGCCACATTATGTATGATAAAATCGTGCGCCAGAGTTGTTAGTGAACTCGAAGAAATAGATAAACGCCCGATGAGTAAGGCTAGGAGATACCACTATGAGAATAGTTTATCTACTGAATGAAAGGTATAATTTAAGTGTGTTAGTGTAATTTCCCAAATTTTTGAATACTGGTTTGAGTGTTTTGGCTGATCACTTTGATCGAGTGAACATTGCATTTCACGTTTTATTAAATAAAATTTTTAGAGAATGTTGCATAAACAGTGTGATGTGTTAGATAGGAGGATGTTGTGATGTTTATCGTTGTAGTCTTGTTATACGCCGTTGAAGTCTCGGGCTCACCGATGACCTATCGTTTTCTGTTAAATACAGTATGTTTATGCAGGAGGGAGAATTGGCCCAAGGGCAGGTGGCCCAAATGATCAAGGACTTAATGGAGAGGATGGAAAATAATAAGAAGGACTTTATGGAGAGAATGGATGCCGATAGGAAGGTTGCGGAAGCCGATAGAAAGGACTTAAGTGAGAGTATTAAATCTATGGGTGTAAGGTTGGATAATAAGCTGGAGACCGTGGACAATAAATTAGATAGTGCAGATGTAGAATTAAAAGGTATGAAGGAAGTTGTTCAAAATGTTGACATTAAAGTGCAGGACACTCAGGATAGTTGTAAGGAAGCTAGCGTTGATATTAGGAAGGACATTGGTGACTTAAATGTGAAGGTGGAGCAGAACACTAAAGCACAGGTTGACTTTAAACATGAAATAAATCAGCAGTTCATAGAAACTCGCGAGCTACATCGTGTTCTCAGTGAAAATCAGGACATAATTAGAGGGGACCTCGATAGGCACGTCAACGAAAGTAGGGAACTACATCAGCAGTTGATGTCAGATCAAGCTGAGCTTAAGGCCGATCTGAAGACAGAGGTAGAGAAGTTCAACATCATGCGTGAAGACGATAAGTCAAAGGTCTTCACAGCAATGAATGAACATAAGGAAATGTTGTGCAAAGAGATAGCCGTCGCAAATGACAAAGTAGACCAGGTAGCCGAAGACGTCAAGGCAACTGTAGACCAGCGTATTGAGGCCATTGACTTTAAATTAATCCAGATGAATAAAGAGGATATGAGAAAATTAGGTACAACTCAGGAAGAGACGGCTAGGAGTATTGAGGAGGTACAGGTAGACTTGAAGGAACCAAGAGAAAATATAAGGGCGGATGCGAAAGAATTGAAGGAGAAGATAGAAATAGTGAATGTTAAACCGAACACTACACTGGAACAGATAGATAACACTCAGTCTCCTGAATCAGCGTCACAAGTAGTTACGCATGTGGAAAACCAAGTGGATGTCGTAATTCATATCCAAGAGAGTAGATCGGAAACGGATGTTTCGCAGGCAGACATACAAGAGAATAATGGGCAACGATTTGAAACCATACCAATCCAGGATAGTAAGAACGTGGAACAGCCCAGCTACCTGTACGGAAAGTGGAATAGACGCCGTGATCCATGTAGGAGGAACCAGGGTCGATGTCGGGAAAATTCTTACCACAGACGTAGACGCCATCGTGGAAATGAAGCCGATAGAAGGTGGAATAATTACAAATCCAGACATTCTGATCTATGGCATGGGTCTGAAGAGGAAAAAGCAAAACCTAAACGATTTGGTGCCAATAAGAAGAAGAGGCCTAAGATAAGTAGAATTGATGAACGTTCAGACGAGGATGCCAGTGATGAGGATTATAGTCCGTCAAGAAAGGCTAAAGCAAATGCGAAGAAGTGTAAGCCAGCTGCTAAAATGAAGAAGATGAGGATGGTGATGAAGAAGAAGGGTAAACCAGCTGCTAAAATGAAGATGAGGATGATGATGAAGAAGAAGGGTCAGCCAGCTGCCAAAATGAAGAAGATGAGGAGAATGATGAAGAAGGAGAACGGTAAACCACCTGCAAAAATGAAGAAAGTCAGTGACAACAATAGTAATGAGGACAGGGATATGAACCCAGAAACTTCGCATTTTGATGTGAATGCGAGTTCGTCGAGAAGTTGGAAGGACAAACCACCTAACTTCCAATAAGTCAACTACAATTCACTGGAGATCTACCCCGCAACCCCGAACTCTCCGAGCAACCGAGAACTACCAGGAAGCTGAAGGCATCAACCAGTATCCGTACACCAGAAGATGAACAACTGCATAAGAGAGAGGAAAGGAATTTATGTTCAAAGGTCATGTTTCATCAGACGTCAAAATTAGAAATTTCGCCATCTGGAGTATTTAAAGGAAATTCCTTGTCACTGTGCGAAAGGAATTCGTGTCTTGGGGGAAATATGAACCCATGACCTTTGTGCCCTAAGAACATTATGCATAATGTAACAATTAAATTTAAAGTTGGATTCTTGATAGCATGGATTTGACACGTGACGAGGGGGTGATTACCTTCGGTCCCACGCTCTGGGGTATGTGACGTCAACCACACGTGTCGACGGCGGAAGAATCTCAAGTCATTTTTATGAACTATTTCAAAGCGCGTGTACACGGCGTGACCACGCCAAGTCAAAAAAATATAGTGCCTATCAAAGGAGGTCAATCATCTCACAAATCGAACCCGTAAAATTTTTAAATGTCCATGAACACTACCGCCAGAAATGTAGCAAGCATGTAGTCACTTTCAAAACTCTTGAAATTACAGTTTAGGTAAGTCAGAAAATTTATAAAATTTTTCTTGGCGGCAAAGGGAGAGATCCGAAGAGAGGGGGTAACTGCTATAAATATGAAGGGACGCCATGACGAAGCTTCCTTCTCCGGCATTTGTGATACAAAGCGGACGAAAAATTGTTGAGCTGCTCTGCGAAATCAAACCAACGAAAGTAGACTGAGTTCAACTGCAGATTTTAGCCATTGCGGCTAAGTCTTGACTCCATGAGGAGATAGTTTTCTTGAGTGAAATAACTGTACCAGATAGGACGGTCAAAGTACTGAAATATTCTAATGTGATTAAGTAATTCGTGTGCGGGAATAATTATAATCCATCGTGTGCGCTCCGCAAACAAGTGAAGGGTATCTCTTTTTTTTATGCTTTATTCCAGGAAACCTGAAGAAACATAATGAGATGTACAGCCATGAATGTAAAGATGGCTAAATAAAATGCCAGGGTCACAGGTGAGCCCTAAGACGAATACTGGCGTGACGACATGAGGTAGGTGGCTTTCCATCTTACTACCTCTTATATCTCGTCTCGTGATTTCTAAAAGTGTATTTGCATGGGGATATACGACGCAGTGGTCGCCCTACTAAGTTTTGTAAATGTGAGAGTACGACTAAAAGAGTCATTTGTTTTATTTTCCACTTGGATAAATTTTTGAAGTCTTGCGAGTGCCGTAAAATGTTGTAAAAAGTTATTGAATAGGGTTCCGAAGTGATATCACGTCCAATGTAGATCGTCATCCGTGTGAGTGTACTGCCTATATTTTGTGATGTCAAATTAAGATGTTCATTCGACGTAAAATTCTTCTGTCTGCAATTTGACGTTAATAATAATAATCCATGGTCACTCATTTTCAATCGAGTGGAAGCGCGCTGTCGGATTAGAACCTAGGGTGATGAATTTGGTCACGGAGAGAAACGTTTTTATTTAATGCCCATTTTTAAACTGTGTCTGACTGACAATAAAAGATCTAGTAGAATGTTTCAGTCATTTCTCGTAAAAATCAAGTTATTAAATACGATATCATTTATGCGAAGTTATTCATGATTAATGCATTGTGCGATATTAGACGTCGGGATTTCTAGTGGGGATTTTATTCCAGTTCTTTGTCGAGGATAATTGTGGAGCTGGGAAACAGAGGTTAGTTTTGTGAATCAGGTTGGACCTGTCATTGAAGCCGGGACACGGAAGCCCGAGGAGTGTTTTATATGAGTTGAGATGAGATGTGCGAATCAGGTTAGAGTCCTGTCATTGAAGCCGGGATATGATAGCCCGAGGAATATTTTATAATGTTGGGAATGGAAAGAAATTCATAGAAATCCATAGCGGTATCAATTGCCGACGCGTATAATTAGTGTGGGCATCTTGAAGCATAATCTGTGCATTTTGTTGGTTAGAATATCGTATTTGTTTAATCATGTCGGCAGAGTTTAAAGGGAGCATTTTGAGAAGTCAGTCAGGTAGAACGAACCGGGTGGTTTATGTAACTGCCAAGCGAGCATGGGGTGAGAGACCTCAGCTATGATAGCGGGAAAGAAGTGGAGTGGAGATTGTACTGTAATTCTCGGCCAGGGGAAACGTTAAAATGCTGGATTTAGTTGAAATTCATAGCCGGTAATGATATAAGTATTGTGAAATACTGTAAATGGGGACGTAGTGAACATTTGAAATCACGAACTTTGAGTATAAGGAACAGAGTAACCCAATTTCAGGGTTGTCCAAATATAGAGCGATGGTCGTGATTGATCGGTTTGTCAGCGAGGGGTGTGCAAAATTCATAATGGTAATGACGAGATATGACATCGTAATGATATGGCGAGTTGTTTGGTTTGTGCGTAGATTATTAGGATATCCAAGTGTTAATAACGGTTAGGACTAGATTAGATTTTTAAGCATGATATCACGAGATGGGATATATACAGCTGGACATGAATTATGTAAAATTCTTTTCCAGCCAGATAAACATCGCAATATTGAACTCGCATCACAGCTGCGTAGAAATTTGTGAAGAAACCAGAGTCCGCGGAGATAAAATTTACTGATCTTTAACATTTCGTTAAATCATTTAAATTTATTTAATTATTAAATTCAGTGAAACCGCATTTTGAAATAACTTTAATCAAGCGAATAACTTGGAGAAGCATTCTGGAAATTTTAGTTTGTTTCTGGGAAATATAAAAATAAAGTAACGATTAAGGGGACATATCCGAAGGAAATGGATTTTTCTGCCACTAAGTTTGTGAGCATTGCTATTGTTGTAATTATTGAACTTTGATTGATTGAGCAGTGAATGTGCTGGGGATAGTAAAGTGGAACTTTGGTCATAAACCGATGTAACTTAATTGTGTTTAGCCTTCAGCCTAGAAACTTGGATGGTCAGGGGGTCATCAACCTCAGTGACTTAGATTAGGGCCATATGCCATCGTAGCATCATTTCCTTGCGGTCATCATCCACAATGACTTTAAAGTAACTTAAAAGATTAGATGTCGGTCCATGACATAGACGCAGGTCACATCGATTCAATTAAGGGTCCATGCCGTAGAACCACTGTGTGGCACACACCGATTGGACGGCCTTAATTATACTCAGAGTCCAGAGTTCGTGTTACGAGGGCTGGACCATAACGAATCACTATGATGGTACATGTGGTCTCACATGGAAGCCGAATTTAAGGATTTCCAGACTTTCCTTTCTTAAATGATTAATAATTGAGACAATGGTTTCTAGTAAGAATGCCCATCAGGCAATTACGTTAAAGTCTCACACCAGTGTTCTGACATTTATGTAAAAAATGATTGTGGTGTCCAGTGGACACAATTGACTATGACACCGTTGACATAGTAAATTACTTCAGAATTTTCCTGAATAAATAGGAATCTTTTAAATAGACCTTTCATTCCAGTAGATAGATTAGAATTAATGAACCCTACCTTTACCTCAGCAAGTGACGAAGATCCCGAAACGACCCAAGAGACAGATCTCATGAACTTTGCTGATAGGTAAGGAAGGTAGGTATCCCTCAATATGGACCTAAAGGGTTCAATATATACGCGAGAAATAGAACGTTACGGATAAGGATATGCATTGTATGTCAGAATTAACAAATATTTGAGGATAGGTTTTGGTTTTATAAGGTGTTAAGAGTTCTTTAAGTAATTTAAACGAGTGTGTTATTCAAGCGGAGCGTATGCGTATCGCCTTCAAGTCCCCCCCAAAGCGTGACGTCGTCAGAGGTACAGTACGGCCTGGACATAACGAAGGCAGTGCCATAACACTGATCAACAATAACATTACATTGACCATTGTTTGTGGTGATGTTCTTTGTCTGCGATGCTGCCGCTCAACTCCGATAGATGGGATTACTGCTGCGTACCAGGTATAACAACCTGACTGAATATTGGCGGGAAATAGCTGGGGAGTTAAAACTTTCTTCTTTAGCATGTCATTCCTCTGGTCCATACATTTTCTGGTACGTAACACACTGGTTCATCATAGTATTCCAGCTATTCGATCCCTACTCTGACGCGCTGCTTTGAATAAGCAGTGTGCACACTTAAGGCAAAGGGTCGCTTAGTAGTAGTAGTAGTAGTAGTAGTAGTAGTAGTAGTAAGACCTGGTCTAGAATTACAATTTGGGCATATTCCGAATTTTCACTTTTATTACATTCTACATTCATTTTATTCAAAATTAGCAGTGATGAGGAGGTTTCTCGTCTGGCTTGGAGGAAAAGTTTGCCTCCAAGTCAGATAGAATTTTCCGCCGCCAGTGTAGTGAACTGAGATTTTCCGACTCATCGGGTACTCCTAGGAAACGTATTAGTAAAAGGGCATAGTTTTAGCCTTGAGAGTCTCCACTATTTGACCCCCTCCCCCCGAAAAAAAGACTAAGAGTGTTCACGGATCACGGCTGTCTGCGGCATAGTCATTCCACCTCTGGAACTTTGGACTGTTAGATCGACAGCGTAGTACTGTGAGAAAAAGTTAAAAGTGAGAAAATTTGTGGTTTTTCATTGATCGAGTATTTAATGTGAAATCATTGCTTTTACTCCCACCATTCCTACTGATGTCATTGCAATGACCTATGTTCATTTCATTTGGGAAAACCACTCTTTCTGAGGATGTAACTGATTGTAACTGATGGTAGGCAAGCGGGCCTACCATTACAATGAAAATTCCCTAATGCAGTCTTCATATGAGAAAAAAAACATTTGGCGATTTCTCCGTCGCGTTTTTAGGGTAACGTTTAGAGCTATGCAATTGAATACAGTCTTGCTCACAATGTGTAAACTCCCTGACCTACAATTCTGTATACAATGCAGAATTCCGTAGTGAAGCACGGGTACATCAGCTAGTACTACATAATTAAGGTTATATAGAATTAAATTTCCGATCATTTGTGTCTTATAAATGTTCACCGTACCGGCTATTATAACAGAGATATTAATGGTTTCGATTTTTCGTACTAAGTCCATATCAACGCTGAGCCACGAAAAAATGGGTGAACAGAATTTAATGAAAATTGGTATGTAATGCCGGGGAATAAGACACTACAGTCTAGGATATAAATTGTTTTATTCACGGTGGATGAAGTGGTAGTTAAGGGCAAGGGGCCTAACATTTAATTTCTAAATACCTATGTTATTGGTCCTATCGAGAAATACTACATAACAAATGTTATGGCGAATACAATTTCTGATCATTTATGTCTTATACATTTTTATCGTACCGACTATGATAATAGAATTGATTCATTTAGTCTTTTGTTGCTTAGTCCATATCAATGCCGAGCATTGCTGGCATGGATGTATTATTCAATCATGTTGTTAACTGGAGATGGTTTTGTCATGATTCTCTGAAGGTGTAAAACAGCGTGATCATCGGTCCATACCGACAGGGAAAATTAAGACGATTATAACATTGAGAAAAAATCGTATAGGAACGATCGTTTGAAAAATGAAACAAGAGGGAATCGTCGTAATGGTCTCCCTTTATATTAAATGCCCTAATATCACAGAGTCGGAAGAAGACTAAATGTGAACGCATGCAATAAGCTCATAAAATTGGCCATTGACTTTTTCCTTAACAATGTGCTTTGTCTCATCTATTACCACTCATCTCCGATAGATGGGACTATGCTGCACCGCAAGTAAAACAGCCTTTCTGAATATTGGCGGGAAATAGCTGAGGAGTTAGGTAACTTTCCTTTTTAGCATGCCATGGTTCATAAATTTTCTGATAACTACTGCTACGTAACACACTGGTTCATCATAGTATTCCAGCTATTCGATCCCTACTCTACGGTTGGTCCGTGGTCCGAAAGCTCTGCACTCCGGCCTGCCAACCGAGCAGTTGACAGAAGGCAGTTTGGGTTTAGGAAAGGTTATTCGACTGAAGCTCAGCTTGTAGGATTTCAGCAAGATATAGCAGATATCCTGGATTCAGGAGGTCAAATGGACTGTATTGCTATTGAACTATCTAAGGCATTTGATAGGGTAGATCATGGAAGACTACTGGCAAAAATGAGTGCAATTGGACTAGAAAAAAGAGTGACTGAATGGGTGGCTATATTTCTAGAAAATAGAACTCAGAGCATGAGAGTAGGCGAAGCTTTATCTGACCCTGTAATAATTAAGAGGGGAATTCCTCAAGGCAGTATTATTGGACCTTTATGTTTTCTTATATATATCAATAATATGTGTAAAGAAGTGGAATCAGAGATAAGGCTGTTTGCAGATGATGTTATTCTGTACAGAGTAATAAATAAGTTACAAGATTGTAAGCGGCTGCAGGGTGACCTCGATAGTGTTGTGAGATGGACGGTGGACAATGGTATGATGATAAACGGGGTTAAAAGTCAGGTTGTGAGTTTCACAAATAGGAAAAGTCCTCTCAATTTTAATTACTGCGTTGATGGGGTGAAAGTTCCTTTTGGGGATCATTGTATGTACCTAAGTGTTAATATAAGAAAAGACCTTCATTGGGGTAATCACATAAATGTGATTGTTAATAACGGGTACAGTCTCTGCACATGGTTATGAGGGTATTTAGGGGTTGTAGTAAGGATGTAAAGGAGAGGGCATATACATCTCTGGTAAGACCCCAACTAGAGTATGGTTCCAGTGTATGGGACCCTCATCAGGATTACTTGATTCAAGACCTGGAAAAAATTCAAAGAAAAGCAGCTCGATTTGTTCTGGGTGATTTCCGACAAAAGAGTAGCGTTACAAATATGTTGCAAAGTTTGGGCTGGGGAGATTTGGGAGAAAGGAGACGAGCTGCTCGATTAAATGGTATGTTCCGAGCTGTCAAAGGAGAGATGGCGTGGGAAGACATCAGTAGACGAATAAGTTTGAGTGGTGTCTTTAAAAGTAGGAAAGATCACAATATGAAGATAAAGTTGGAATTCAAGAGAACAAATTGGGGCAAATATTCGTTTGTAGGAAGGGGAGTTACGGATTGGAATAACTTACCAAGGGAAATTTCAATAATTTTCCAATTTCTTTGCCATCATTTAAGAAAAGGCTAGGAAAACAATAGATAAGGAATCTGCCACCTGGGCGACTGCCCTAAATGCAGATCAGTAGTGATTGACTGATTGAGCAGAGGAGAGGTGGCCACGGCTCTACAGCGGCTATACGCCTCTGCATTCGGAAGACGGGCTGGTCCCCACCGTCGACTGTCCTGAGAATGGTTTTCCGTAGTTTTCCATTCTGCTAATTAATTTCATGTGGCTATTTCTAGCCGAGTGCAGCCCTTGTAAGGCAGACCCTCCGATGAGTGTGGGCGGCATCTGCTATGTGTAGGTAACTGCGTGTTATTGTGGTGGAAGTTAGTGTTGTGTGTGGTGTGTGAGTTGCAGGGATGTTGGGGACAGCACAAACACCCAGCCACCGGAACATTGGAAATAACCAACGCAGGTTGAAATCCCCGACCCGGCCGGGAATCGAATCCGGGACCTTCTGAACTGAAGGCCAGTACGCTGACGATTCAGCCAACGAGTCGGACTCAATTCTGCTGCGCTGAGGATAATGCTGGGACAGTTCCTAGTATTGGCCACGGCCGCCAACACTCTCACTTTGTGTGACACAAATCTCCTGGCCTGAGAGGCGGCGTCATCATCTAAGACCACCTTCCCCTTCAGGGGAGGAATGAAAACATTGAGTAGTATTTTTAGTAGGAGTGCACACGTCTGTCTGTGGCCTGGTCATTCCAACTCTGAAACTTCGCACTGTTAGAACGGCAGCGAGGTACTTTTCGTTAAAAGTGAGACAATGTGTCCTTCTTCATTTGGTCGACCCTTTCATATGATAGCATTGCTTGTAACCGAGACATTCCTGTCTGTTAATATTGTACGTATTCCGCGAAGAGTACTGACGTCTTTGTAATGACCTATATCGAGTTCAGTTTAATATTTATTTGTGTCTGTTACAGTACCAGGGGAAAATTGTTGGGTGGATTATAATGAAACTTGGTATTACAGGTCGAATAGGATCTGAGCTATACTGTAAGTTATCCAAACATTTCACCAGAATGGGTGCTTCAGAAGGGACCTAAAGAATAAAACTCGATGTATCACTTTTACGGTTGCTCTTATACGAAAATAGCTCATGGTGAAATTTTATTCGATATCTTTTTCTGATATGGTGGAAAATAAGGTGGCCTAAATATCAGTGGCAGTCATGTTGTAACGGTTCAAATCCCGTTACAAATCATTACAAATCAGTTTAATATTTATTTGTGTCTGTTACAGTACCAGGGGAAAATTGTTGGGTGGATTATAATGAAACTTGGTATTACAGGTCGAATAGGATCTGAGCTATACTGTAGGTTATCCAAACATTTCACCAGAATGGGTGCTTCAGAAGGGACCTAAAGAATAAAACTCGATGTATCACTTTTACGGTTGCTCTTATACGAAAATAGCTCATGGTGAAATTTTATTCGATATCTTTTTCTGATATGGTGGAAAATAAGGTGGCCTAAATATCAGTGGCAGTCATGTTGTAACGGTTCAAATCCCGTTACAAATCATTATCTGTATTATTATTATTATTATTATTATTATTATTATTATTATTATTATTATTATTATTGTAACGATTATTATTGTTTGATTCAATTGTATAATCTCATTTCGCTATGTAGTAATTAATTATTGCTTGCTTTATTATAATTAATTTATTATACCGGGTGGTACAGCTGCCCCTATTCACGCAGTTTTATGCAATCCGCAGATTATAGTCGAACCTAAAAATATTGACCTTGACTACTCACTACAATGTCTGCTCTTACAACGCTTTCCATAATTCGTTTATTCGTGTCAAGCAAATCAGCATTAATGATAAAATACCGATTGATGGTAAAGAATCGTGAAAATTATGTGTCGCAGAAACGTCATGTACAGAGAATATTATTGGTGAATGACTAAAAGTAGCAGCAACACAACAGCGCTAAACAGCAACCTGTGATAGCCGAGCTTGCTAAAAGTTAGAGGAGAGTACCGGTATTCGTTAGTAGGCGGTTCGAGTCCTGTGTACGACGAATATTTTTATTGCGTTGTTGATGTTCGTGAGAGTCGTGTTGTTGACGACAAATCTAAATCATGATCAGTTCTCATATTGCAGGTACTCAGCTATGTTTGTTTTTTAAGGAGCTCGTAAAAGAGCTATTTGCAATAAAGTGAGATTGTACCGACAGCGGTGCGATGGGCTTATGCATGGCCATTCGATTAATGAAGCAAATGTTCAAAATGACCACCTGCTTCGTTAATGCACATCTGAGCACGGTGGAGGTGAGACATTCTTGCTTGCTGCAACATATGTGGTGGAATCTGCCTGCAGGCTTCCGTGATGAGCCGCCGTAAATGATTCGGGCTCTCAGGCTCCTGCTCATAGACTCTTTCCTTTAAATAACCCAGAGGAAAAAGTCGAGTGGAGTAAGGTCAGGTGATCTAGCCGGCCGTGTGACCGGACCCCCTCGTCCAATCCATCGTCCAGGATATGTCCTATGCAAGTGGTTCCGTACTGCCAACGACCAGTGTGGGGGAGCTCCATCCTGCTGGAACCACATCCGTAACCGTGTCATAAGGGGCACATCCTCCAATAAGAGTGGGAGGTACTCACGAAGAAACTCTAGATAGCGTCGTCCCGTGAGGTTTCCTTCGAAGAAATATGGTCCAATTATCTTGTCACCTAGTATCCCGCACCACACGTTGACGCCCCATTGTACCTGAAATCGAGCTCCTCTGATCCAGTGAGGATTTTCAATGCTCCAGTAATGGAAGTTGTGACGATTAACAGTTCCGTTGTTGTGAAATCTGGATTCATCACTAAAGAGAATGTCCATTAAGAAATTCGCATCAGCTTCAACTCTTTGTAATATCCATTGCGAAAATTATATTTGTTTTGGAAAGTCATCTCCGTGAAGTTCCTGGTGCAGCTGTTGATGGAAAGGGTGGAATTTATGGCGGTGCAATATTCGCAGTACAGATACATGACTGATGTTCAGTTCATTTCCTATGGCCCGTGAGCTTGTGTGCGGGTTGTATGCAATTGCATTTTGAACAGCTTCGTCGTTATTTCCAGACGTCACTGGAGCATCCCGAACGGGGGGTAATGTATGAAATGACCCCGTTGCACGCAACCGTCTTTCAACACGTCGAAATGTATCTGCAGTTGGCAGCCTTCGTCCAGGAAATCGTTCTTGATACAAGCGTCTGGCTTCCCGTGCATTTTGCCTTGCTTCTCCATAAAGTAGTACCATATTCACATAATCATCCCGTGAATACATAATGTTTGCTTTCGTGCTAACCGTACAGTACGTGCTCACACGTTGCTGCTAGGATTACGATATGCTGTTTCATGTGCCCTACGTATGAAGTGTAGACCGCTGTTAGTTGGTCTTCGAGTCGAACGTGCGCAGTTGCTTGGTTGAATGGGTGGGTCAGAATGTTGACAACACGTGCACTGCGCTTCATTCCCTGTAGTCGTTTGCCATATGGAAGTCGCATGTTATTATTCCTTTCGTATGTATGCTTTCTTTGTAAAGGTGGCAAATTACTTTTGAGACTTAAGAACGTTAAATATTTATTACGAATGGCCTTACAAGTATAATATAAAAATAAAGTTGAAAAGCTCGTAACTAGATTCGAACTCTAAATGCTTGCTAACATGTCGCATGCTCGCTGCGATTGGTGCCATGTAGCCACTGCAGGCGACAAAGAATTGGTCTCGTAGCTCTGTACTAATGGAATTACCTAGGCTATCGCTTCGATACTGATCGTTGATGTTAAAAGTTCTGAACTCGAATGTGCAAACACCACAGTGAACTAAAGAATCGCGTCTCTCTTACGCCCAGATAGTTGCAACCATTTTCTACACGTTACTTGGTTGAATGAGTCCAGCGTTATGTTTCAGGTGGTATTCAAAATCGGTGCGTATGTGGCGATATTTATGATACCTGTTTATTATAACTTCCGTAGAAGAATATCGGAGACTTCAGAAAGGTCATCGTAAACGATGCCTAGGCGAATACGAAATGACATTAAAAAATGCATGACTCAAGAATGGTTGGAACCCTTCCTGCTTCAAGTAACCTATCGAAGTACGTCTTCGATACGTAATACCGCGCAGCTATTTGCAACGTACAAGCGCCATCCTTGTAACTCTGTATTCACGAGGAGAGCGGAAGTTCCCGCTTCGACAAGTTACTGATGAGTTACAGCCTTATGGTCCCGTTTTATGCCTTTTTTGATCGCTCTATCGGTAGTAATTACATGGCGTAAGCTATCACATCTGCTGTACAGCATTTGCGTGCCACAGATTATAAACTACAGTGCAAAACACGTTTCTATCAATTTCGATGTGATGAGACTGTACAAAATGGTGGTGCATTGACATGTCTGTAATTGGTCTTACCCTATCACGTTTTCTATGATACCACGACCGCCCTTTCTCTTGGACCAATCAGGTGCGCAATTCTCTACCGACAGCTATAGGCGTGTTTATGGTTTGTACAGTATAGTAACATTTCGTAAAAATTAGTAGAGTATTGGACTCCGCTCTACATACAATGGTACAGTGTTTTTGAGATGGACCTCACTTACTGCCTCTTGTACCATTTTTCCATTGTGCGGAGAAGTCTACATCGGGTTAACTGCACATAACATTGCTGTAAGGTGTTGCGGAAGATGGGACTAAGAGGCATTTACGTCCTAGCTGGTTGCATATATTCAGGAAAAAATAGGGGCAGCTGTACCACCCGGTATATATATGTGTGTGTGGGTGTTAGCATCAAAACAATGTAGTGCGAGACTTACTATATTATATGTGACATTACTTTTAAACCTTACAAATTGAGCTCGATAGCTGCAGTCGCTTAATTGCGTCCGGTATCCAGTATTCGGGAGATAGTGGGATCGAACCCTACTGTCGGCAGCCCTAAAGATGGTTTCCCGTGGTTTCCCATTTTCACACCAGGGAAATGCTGGGGCTGTACCTTAATTAAGGCCACGCCCGCTTCCTTCCACTCCTAGCTCCTTCCTGTCCCATCGTCGCCATAAGACTTGCCTGTGTCGGTGCGACATAAAGCAACTTGCAATAAAACATTGCAACATATAGAGCAATACTGGTACAGAGAGTTTCTACTTTGCCCGAGGCTATTTCTTCATAGTCTGTAACACTCTGGAGCTGGGTGGGAGTGACATCATATACTCTTTGAGAGATGACGTGGGTATGACAACTAGGTGTCTATATACAGAGATGTATTCTATAGCGGCAGGACAGTTGGAAGGAGAGTGAGGCCACAGTTGGTCAGGGAGTGAGTTGGAAGGAGAGACTTGTCATGAAATGTTGTAGTCAGATGGATGGAGCCTTTGTCGAGGGATAGTCATTTGGAGAGTGAGGCTACAGTTGGTCATTCAGTCAGTTGAAAATAGAACAGTGACATGGATACATCGTCATCAGTGACAAAATGGATTGCATGTTCGGAGTGTGTTTCGTGAATCTGTTCGGTCGCGTTCTTGTGTCAGTTCGGTGACAGCCGAATATTGAGTCGACGTAATGCAGACTAATAGTTATCAGTGAATTACTTGTAAAGTTCATTGTGAAGTGTGAATATAATTTCAAGTCATTCTATATCTCGTTTGTGAAACTGAAAGGATACATCACCAAATTAGGTTTGAGATACCTACAGCTGATACCAATTCAAAGGAATACGTCTTAAGAACATTCAAAGTGTTCAAGGTACAATTAAGTGAACCAGTGAGGGATACATTTCTTGTACAACTTTTAAATGTTCGGTCAAGAGGATTTCAAATTTAATGTCTAGAGTTTCTTTCAGCTGCAATTTCAGAATTTTATATTATCATCTATATTATTGCAACAAATCTTGCCATTTCAATTATAAATTTAAAGAATATATTTTGTTTAGTATCAGATTCAATTAATTGTTTTATTTCAGTGGCAGATTAGATAACTTCAATGTCCTTTTCCCAGAAACTATATGTTATGCTGTCAAAGTAAGCTCATTACCTCACACCTTAGAGATATTTAGGATTATCATTCTATTATCGTTACATGCATTTGTAGCTGGTGTCCATCAACAATTGTATGTGTAAATAATTAGGTAAGTACTAAGTGTGAGTACATAGTCCGACGATTGAATATTTTGTTTCATGAATATTTTAATTCAGTTTCAATTTAAAATTAGTGAGACAGCCACAATTTGAAAATCCAAGAACTGGTAATTAACTCTATACACTATAAAAAGCGTCGCGTTTCGGCAGCGTTTTAAAGGTCTTGCACACCTGTCAGTATTTTTAAAATATTAACTCGATGCTTGGCTTTATTTTATACCGGAAAGAAGAGATCGAATCAAGATCAACAATAATAAAAATATATGGCATTGCAAAGGGCCACAGAGAGCAAGTAAGCGGGTACGTCACGACAAGCCTCTGACTTGGAGAGGTATTGCAAGCCGTCCACTTCATGACCGTATCGATGAGTACAATCAACAAATTAATTTAAAAACCACCTAATCGATACTTTTTCCCCTCCCTTCTTTTAGAGCATCTAGAGCAATAGTTTTCATGATCCCATGGGACATAGTTTTAAGGTTGAATGTGCTTACTGTCCAAATGTTTTTCATCTCAACTATCTTTATACAGCTGAAGATGACCACTAAGTGGTCGAAACATGTTCTGTGTATGCTAATGTATTTTTAATTTTGCCCAAGGCAAAACAAAAAATAAAGTATCGATTAGGTGGTTTTTAAATTAATTAGTTGATTGGAGAGGTATGCCAACTGAGTGTCTCAGAATCTGGGGAACGACGTGAGGAGTGGACAAAAATGTAATCATACACGTCCTATTATATTATCCCGCCACCGATGACTACTGCTATTAGTTGAGCATAGAATTAAGACAAGAAGATTTCCGTTCTTCCAAGTAAAGTATCGGTCAAAGAAAGGAAAAGGCCTTGAGAGACGTGGTGATGGTGGTGGTGGTTGTTTTAAGAGGAAGTACAACTAGGCACCCATTCTCTATATAACAGTAACCAGAGGGAAAATGGGAGGGATCCGATGCTTCGAAAAATGAAGGTATCGGACAAAAGGAAAACAAGGGCCACGAATGGCGTGAAAATGAAAGACTCCCTAGACCTCGAAACATAATACCGTCGGGTCGGAAAAGAACAAGAGTTGACCAAGGGAGGTTGCATAGGATAGTCGAAGCGAGGAGTCTGGCACAAGTAAGTGGCAGCAATGCCAGAACTCAGCCGAGGGCCTCGTAGTCGCCAACACTCACTCCCGATTTAAGAGCCCCTGGGGCCCCTTTTAGTCGCTTCTTACGACAGACTGGAGATAATATGGGTGTTATTCTATCGTCCCTACCCATAGTGGGATTGAGAAACAATTACGTGGATATAATACAAGAGTAAGTCAGAGAACCTGTGGTGTCATCACTCTAAGCTACTTGTGAATATTATACTACGTGCAATAAAACTCTTCTGGGGAGGTTAAATTGTTGATGTCTCCCCCCTCCCCCCATCGCCAAAGATTACCTAAATTGAGTGTGTGGGGGTAGTTCAGGTGATGATGTTGGTGCTGGTAGTGATTATTGTTTTACGAGGAAGGACAACTAGGCAACCATCCTCTATATAACACTAATCAGAGAGAAAAAATGGAAGGAATCCAATACTTCGAAAAATGAAGATATCGGCCAAAGAAAGACGAAGGCCACAAAGGGGTGAAAACGAAAGACTCCCTAGCTCTCAAATGGTCTGTTAGTGTCGGGGTCGGAAAAGAACAAGAGTTGACCAAGGGAGGTCAGATAGGATAGGTGAAGATGAGGAGCCTGGAACAAGTGAGTGAAAAGAATGCCAGGACTCAGTTAAGGGCCCCGTTGTCGCCAATCCAAGCTTCCAAGTTGAGATCCCCTGGGGCCCCTTTTAGTCGACTCTTACGACAGGCAGGGGACACCGCGTGTGTTATTCTATCGTCCCGACCCGCAGTGGGGTGGTTCAGCTGAGTCTACCATCTACGGGTAGGGGCGGCAGAACAATTCACGGTATGCCCTGCGTGTAGTAAATTACCCCAGGAGCTTTAATATTAGGAGCATCGGTTGGTGACCAGGAGGCCTCTAGCTGAGTCTGATATTACTTCTACATACTTCTGGTAGTCTCCTCACTTTTGTCTTTTTTAACGGACCTCTCGGCGGTCTTAGGTTTGCGAGGCCTAGGAAGTCTTTCATTTTCTCGCCCTTTTTCTTTGTAGTTTTCCCTTTATTTCGTTGATACCTTTATACTTTGAAGTTTTGAACCTTTTCATTTTTACTTTCTGATTAGTGTTAAAGGAGAACCGCTTCCCAGCTGCACTTCGTCTTAAAACAATAATATTAGCACCACCACCATTGACAGTCTTACATATTCATGCCTATGACGGCACTTCCCTATGAAGTTTGAGTGTATATATCGCTCTGTATTTTTGTTAAATTTCCTTCACAAGGCCTGACATTCCCGGTTGTTTTTCAGAATTTTAACCTCGTCGTGGCGAAATAACGTAGTTCTCTTTTAAAATCAGACTTACCCGTTGAAAGAGCGAAGAAAATTACAAAGCGATAAATTCGCGTCTCTTATTGCTGTAATTTATGGATTTAATTTGCAGCGCAGTGTTGGTCCCTGTAAGCTAATAAACCCCTCTTAATGAGCATTCTGAACACGCGCACACTCCTCGTTCACCTTTTTGGTGCTGCACCAACAAAAATATGATCCATCTCTCATATTGACTACAAGTATAGTTAAATGACACAGACACCTCGCGGAGCGATTGTGGGAGATAGAGATTGGAAAAGAAACTGCACATTCATTTAATGATGAGGCATTATTTGGATATTAGTTGTCTCCTTATTCCTTCATCCTCCTGTGCCTGGGTTTGGTGTCCGGTTCCATGGCTAAATGGTTAGCGCGCTGGCCTTTGGCCACAGGGGTCCCGGGTTCGATTCCCGGCAGGGTCGGGAATTTTAACCTTAATTGGTTAATTTCGCTGCCACGGGGGCTGTGTGTATATGTCGTCTTCATCATCATTTCATCCTCATCACGACGCGCAGGTCGCCTACGGGCGTCGAATCAAAAAACCTGCATCTGGCGAGCCGAACTTGTCCTCTGACACTCCCGGCACTAAAAGCCATACGCCATTCCATTCCGCCTGGGTTTGGCAGAATATATTTACGCTATACCCTGCCTGTCGTAAGAAACCAGTAATTCCTTGTTGAACACTTTTTCTCTTCCGACCCAGAGTATTTGGTTTACAAGACCTAGGGAGTCTTTCAGTTTCATGCCCTTGGTGGCCCATACTTTTCTTTTGAAAATACCTTCATTTTTCGAAGTGTTGGACCTCTTAATTTTTCTCTAGAGATTGGTGTTGAAAGTGGATGGTTACCCAGTTTTGCCTCATCTTGACTCGAACTCCACTGTCAGCAGGGTTGCCAGATATTTGCGGTCACTGAAATAAACTTGTGCCCTCACACAGAAATTCCCCACCAGTCACAGAAGATTTGCGGTCACTACAGCACGGAGTGGGCCTCATTAGCTTAATTTCGGGATATCCCCGCTAACCTGCCTGAGCTCCTGCTTCCACGTTCTAGATCAACATTCTGGATAAAGCCTGATGGGAATCAGCATTTTATTTGTTTATTTGTTACAGCCATGTTTATTTGTTTATACATTATTATTTTTCTCCAGATCTACAGTATTTTCTACCTTGATGATCCTTAATGGAGAAAAATAACATTGCCTAACCTAGGTATATTCCTTCAACTTCTTATACTCTCCTAAAAACAAGAATAATAAAATTACAATAATAACAAAAAATCCTAATAGTAATAGTGGGCTCTCCAGGCAGTGCTAATTGCGAGGTCGAGCCTGGTGATTACCAGACATTTGGTGGAAACCAGAAAATCGCAAGGCTGCTCACGATAACGGTAATACAGTGGATTAATAGGTGTAATAGCTCCCACCGGCCGTGCTAACAGCCGGTTAGAGTCTAGGAATCAGCATTTTAAAACATATAATTTACTATCGACCAAAATATACGTACTTGAGTTTGGAGGTTGTTCATTAAATAACGAATAGGCCTTCATAAAATAAAATGGCGTCATGATTGTCTTCACTTTATTTTAAGTTTCATTTTGCTTTAGGTTTTGAACTCGTAATTCTATTAATATTTTTATCGCAAGCGGAACGCAAAAAGTAACCGTTTTTGAGTGTGTTTCAAACATGCAACAATTTTAAGACATTGTTACTGAAAAACCCGTCATCTGATCTAATCCAACTTTCAACACAATATGCATTGGGAGGTTTTATACTTAGTATATTAATTGAAAAATGTTATGTTTCCAAAAACATGACATGACTTGTTCTTGTCCTTCAGATACACCCAGGTGACGATTCCATGTTGCCTTTCCCTATACTTTATGTACTTATAACCATTGAATGTGCACAATTTGCGGCTGAAGGTATCAGTCTCTAAATAATGCGCTTGAGCAAAAAAATGTTGTTTCGAAGTGAGCAGGAGCCCAGGCAGGTTAGCGGGGATACCTCGAGATTGAGCTAATGAGGCCTACCCCATGATTAATCCTAAAGGCTACTTTCATTGATATGTGCCAAAATAACGTCGTGAAATGTAACTGCGGAGAGATGGATTAGTCCAACTGACGTTCCTTAACTGTGAGGAATAATAGTAATCGCTTTTATTATCATGACAGAACTTACCACAATACTTTTGTCTTCTGATGCTAATCTTGAGATTAAGAGTCATTGTTCAATTAGAGTTTAAAAATTCTTGAGGTGCTGCTGTCAGGAGGGGGCTAGACAAAACATAAAAGTCTTACATTTTTCTATATTCTTTGTATGGATAACATAAATATTTTGACTCAAACATGTTTAAATTATAATTTCAATATATATAGTTTCAGATTGCATTTCATTCATACCTTGCACTAGAATTTTAAACACCGGCCGAGTTGGCCATGCGGTTAGGGGCGCGCAGCTGTGAGCTAGCATCCGGGAGATAGTAGGTTCGAACCCCACTGTCGGCAGCCATGAGGATAGTTTTCCGTGGTTTCCCATTTTCACATCATGCTGTACCTTAATTAAGACCACGGCCGATTCCTTCCCATTCCTAGCCCTTTCATATCCCACCGTCGCCATAACACCTACCTGTGTCAGTGCGACGTAAAACGAATAGCGAAAAAGAAGAAGAAGAATTTTAAATAAAAATTCAGTGAGAGAGAAGTATTTTGAGTAAATACATTGTAAACTGTTCATTGCTCTGGTAACAACACTTCATACGTTGGCCTTACCGTCATAACAGTAATGGTTCTTACTTGCCAGTGTTTAAATGTCTAAAGTTCAGATTATCTTGGATAAAAATGTGTTGGTGTTGCTGTCATATGGTAAATACGACTCCTCCTAAAGGATTATTCAATTAAAGAAAATTTCTGGGTAAAAAATACCCAATTAGCGTGATGAAGTGCCACCCCGGATGCCCGGGTTCGATTCCTGACCCTGCCACGAAATTTCAAAAGTGGTACGAGGGCTGGAACGAGGTCAACTCAGCCTTGGGAGGTCAACTGAGTAGAAGGGAAATTGATTCCCACCTCAGCTATCCTCGAAGTGGTTTTCCATAGTTTCCCACTTCTTCTCCAGGCAAATGCGGCGATGGTACCTAACTTAATGCCACGGCCACTTCCTTCCCCCTTCCTTGTCTATCCCTTCCAATCTTCCCATCCCCAACACAAGGCCCCTGTTCAGCATAGCAGTTGCGGCCGCCTGGGTGAGGTACTGGTCATCCTTTCCAGTAGTAACCCCCGACCCAAAGTCTCACGTTCTGGGATACTAACCTGGAGGTGGTAAAGGTGGGATTCCTCGGTGAGTCCGAGGGATAAGTCAACCCTGGAGAGGTAAACCGATTAAGACAGAGAAATAGAAAGAAGGAAGGTAAATACCCCAAATAGAAACGGAAAACTAAGATGAAAGTGGTAACTGCCTTGAGCCACTCCGTAGTTTTGCCCTGGTCTGCAGAGAATTCGTGAAATGATAGTGTCCTTTTGCTCTTTTTTTCCTGTTCGAAATACTGAAAGGCACACAACAATACATATTCAAATATTTCCAAACGCAGTTAAAGAAAATCAAATCACTACAGCATTAAAAAACCGAATTAGCGCTTAAATTAAAATTCTTGTTTAGGACGAAGTTACAGCGAGAAATCACTTTGAGCCACTCATTACAGTTACATCTCTTGTACAAGCACTTGACAGAAATGTATGAATATTTAAAAAGTAGTATTACCGAGCTCGATAGCTGCAGTCGCTTAAGTGCGGCCAGTATCCAGTATTCGGGAGATCGTGGGTTCGAACCCCACTGTCGGCAGCCCTGAAGATGGTTTTCCGTGGTTTCCCATTTTCACACCAGGCAAATGCTGGGGCTGTACCTTAATTAAGGGCACGGCCGCTTCCTTCCCACTCCTAGCCCCTTCCTGCCCCATCGTCGCCATAAGACCTATCTGTGTCGGTGCGACGTAAAGCAAATAACAAAAAAAAAAAAAAAAAAAAGTAGTATTATAATTATCGTCGAAAATAAACAGTCATATGCAACTCGCCTGTAATGGCAAATAAGGCACTCTTATGGAAATTATTAAACTCGCTTCGTCATTTTATAAACATACTCATGTCTTAATTATTGCCATTATAGGAAAGATGCAGGCTCGATACCCCTGAAATACTTTGTTTTCACCACAATAATTTGCTTGAGATGAATAACCCACCGTTATTATGAAGGAGCAATTCGCTGCTATTGTACTGTATTTATAACAGCAGCTAAGTAACATATATTCACTATCATTGCGATGGAAAGATGCCATTGCTTTATAATACAAGATAGTACAATTTAACTGTATAAGCACCAAAGTCTGGAGTTTTACAATCAGACCTCATAATTCCTCCCATGATTCATCCTCGTTATCGGAGATATTTTGTTCCGTTTCACTGTCATGATCGCTATGCGAACCTGGTTCAGCTGTTTCCATTTCATCGCCATTACAATTAACCACTCTTTCCTGCGTAGAGAATATTATTTACCAGTCCCCGAACGCATGCCATTACTAAAAAGAAAAATTAAATATTGTAAAATAAAGCACTATTCTCACACAATATGCAAAAGTACGCCAAAATACTAAAGCAAAAATGTGCTACGTACCTAGTGAGCCGGGGTTTGCTCAAGCCCTGAAGCACAAACTATGACAATAATTATAAAGGCAAGCTATGGTATGCCATATCCATTCATTTAGAAACTGCTCGACAGACTGACTGAAATCTACCTGGGCTGTCATAAACCCCTCCTCATTATTCCTCGAAAAGTGGCGTTTTGTATTTTTGATCGGGTTCAATAAATCCCAACTCACAAGCTAAGGTTTAATGGGTACACTGGATCTTTCGCCTTACAACGAGATACTGGACACAGTCGTCGGAATGTTATTTAGAACTTATTCTTTATTTTGAAACTTTCAGGTTTTTATAACGCTTACCAGCCGTGGTGTGATTCCGAAACTCCGGATGTTTTCTACTTCAAAATATTACCCATTTCCCAAAATCACTGAAAATGTAGTTTCCGCTGTAAAATCTGCTTATAGCATTAATTCGCAATAACGAAACTAGCGTTAAAGAAATGCAATTATGATGAAACGTAAATACAAGTGAAAAAGGGAGCAAAAATCCTGCTTTTTATTTTCATTGCGCTTATCATCACATGGCAAGGTGAACACCTGCAACGCTCCTCGACCCCAAAGTACTTGGGAGTGATATTTGATCGTACCTTGACGTTTAAACAACACTACATCAACACCAGAAAGGAAGTAAGCGCCCACATCAGTCTCAAGCTGACGGGTAAGATTTTGGGTGCTAATTTGAAAACGCTGAAGATCTCAACCCTGACTCTATGAATGCCAGCCTCAGAAGAATATACAGCATCAGTCTGGAATGCCTCTGCACACACCAAGCAAGTCGACATTGCAGTAAACCATACGGGTCGAATCGTATGTAGGTGCCTTAAACCAACTCCTGTCCGGAAGCTATGTCCACTTATTGGTATAGTCCCAACAAACATCGAAGGATGAAGCCCCAGATGCAGAGCAGATTGAGCAGGAGACAGATACCCGTCATCCCCTATTCGGTCATCATCCAGCCAGACGACGATTCAGGCCTAGGAAGAGCTTCCTCTCAAGAATCAAAGTTCTGAAATGGACGCAGGAAAAAACCGCCTAGTAAGATAGATGATCCTTTTCTGAAAGCGAAGGAAGAATTGGTGGATAGCTCTCTCATCCAGTGTGGATAATTTCGAATCACCTGAGAATGGTATCAAGATGAGCAAGATAAAATGGGGTCTCCTACCAGGTGACCTAGATACCTTGTGCGCATTTGGTGCCATTAAAGATCCTTGAATTCTGCTAGTATGCACTTGCCTTGATGTCCCTTGATTCAAGCAAAGGACAAGGCGGTATCAGCCGCTTCCTATTGGGCTCTTCAAGTTTGAACTAGATACGGAAAGAAGAAATAGCGTTTATAGCAGAAGTGATATTTTCATGCCTCTACCTACGACTCTTGTGGGAGGGTGCGGTGGTATGCACGTTGTATTTACCCTTATAAGAGTAACGACCTTGCAACTCTTCCTTTGGTCAATAATTGTTCTCTTACGATCAGAACGGTATTCGGTTTGTGATACTATGTCAGTGTTCATTTTGTCAACTAGAAATGCCGTTAGGGAGAGGATGGTAGCATAAATCAATACATCCATGGTGTCCCCTGCCTACTCACGGCTAAACGGGGTATCTTCAGGAGTTTTCAGTTTGGAGGAGTGTGTTTGGTTACCACCGTGCCCAAGTTGATCCCGACATTGCTTCCACTTGGGAACCTACGAGTCTTTAATTTTCACTCACTCATTGTTCCTATCCTTTTATCGATACCTTCATTCGCTGACGGATCGGACCTTTCTTTTCTTGATAAGTGTTAAGTCAGTGGTGGTGGTGGTGGTGAATATTGTTTTAAGAGGAAGTACAACAGGGCCTCCTCCTCAATCTCCTACCCTTGACAGGGAACGGCGTTGTTCAAGGTTTTATTGTCGTCATTTGCTTTCCCTAATTCTGGTGGTCTGTGGCTATAAGGGTAGCCTCGTGGAAAGATTTCCCTACCAGGGCCAATAGCTGGTCCATCCATCTGACTGGATGCCTTCCTCGTGGTCATTGATCATGATTCTTTTTCTACGCCACAAGCTTCTCCACGGTTCTTCCGTCGATGTGCCCGAAATGCCTGGCTGATCCGCTCGAGGATACCTATGGACGTATTGGTTCGGTGTTCAGCCCAAGAAATTCCGAGAACGTGTCCGTAACTGTACATCTTGATGCTCTCTATTTTCCTCTTATCTGCCTGTTAGATCGTCTAGGTCTCATCTCCATAGGTACAAGGGGGAATATGGGAGAGTGAGCCAGTTGCAGTTTTATGTTCTTTGCAATTGTACGCCCCTTTCATTTCCCAATCAGCTTCGTGAGCGCTGCCCTGGTCATGGCCGTTCTTCTCTTGATTTCATCGGAACACCCTCCTGTGTCAACTGTGACGGGTCTCCAATGGCATGAGAGCGAAATACTCCATTATAGTAAGAAGTACAGGAGAGGGCATATAAGTACCTGGGAAGACCACAATTACAGTGTATGGAATCCTCACAGGGATTCCTTGATTCGAAGACTGGAAAAAATCCGAAGAAGTGCAGGGGGGTTTTTATGGGTGATTTCCAACAAAAGAGAAGTGTTACGCAAAAGTTGCAAACTTTAAGCTGGAAAACTTAGCAAGTATGGAGACAAGCTACTCGACTAAGTGGTATGTTCCAAGCCGTCAGCGGAGAGATAGCGTGGAATGACATTAGTAGATGAATAGGATTGAGTGGTGTTTTTAAAAATAGGGAAGATAAAGTTGGAAGTCAAGAGGACAAATTAGGGCACAAAATGCATTTATAGATAAATGAATTAGGGAATGAAATGATTTATCAAGGAAGATGTTCGATAAATTTAAAAATCCTTTGAAATGATTTAAGAAAAGACTAAGTTAACAACTGATAGGGAATCTGCCACCTGGCGACTGCCCTAAATGCAGATCAGTGGTGATTGATTGATGATTGATTGTCTCACAAGCTTTGCAATGCCGAGCAAATATAAAAGAGTAAAGCCTAGAAGTTGATGCAACGAAACAGGATCGGAGGGGAACCAGAGTTGACCAAAGTCGGAGAAAGTATACACTGACTGAGCAAATGTCATGGGATAGCGGAGCACTGATGCGCAGGTGTGTTGTCTACGCACCACACGCCCCCTGTGCCAGCGGCAGTTGTATAGGAGACCTTGTGAGCAGTGGCTGTGCATGTGACAGGTGTAACATGGAACGTCGTCATGAGTTGACACCGTTCGAACGGGGTATGGTGGTCGATGCCCGGCGGATGGGAAGTGCGATTTCGGAAGTGGTGCGGGAATTCGGCTTCACACGGTCAACCGTGTCCAGGGTGTATCGTGAATGGTTGAATGCGGGTGTCACCGTCCACAACAGATGAACGACCGGCCGTCCAGCCACCCTCGATGACCGTGACCGGCGACATCTGAGACGGATTGCCAATAGTGACAGACGGGCAACCGTGCAACAAATCACGGCTCAGTTCAACACAGGCCGTGCTAGACACGTCTCCCAGTGGACAATCCGTAGGAACATGGGTTCTATGGGGTATGGGAGCCGGCGCCGCACACGGGTGCCACTGTTAACCTAACGTCATCGGGCACAACGACGCGCATTTGTCGCCAGTCACAAGGGATGTACACTGGAACAATGGCGTAACGTGATATGGTCGGACGAATGACGATTTCAACTGCACCATTCTGATGGGAGGCACCGTGTATGGCGCAGACCACATGGAGCGATGGATCCCGCCTGCCTCGAGGGTGTGGTCCAGGGCGCTGGTGTCTCTGTTATGGTCTGGGGTGCATTTTACTGGTATGGAATGGACCCCCTAGTTGTTCTGGAAGAGACTTTGAATGGTACGCGGTATGTTGTGCTGCTCGGAGACCATCTCCACCCATTTTTTGCCTTCCAGCGCTCCGACGGTTCTGCGGTGTTTCAAGATTATAACACGCCGCCACATCGCTCCCACGTCGTCCGGGGATGGTTCCAGGAACATGCAGCGGAGGTCCAACGACTGCCATGGCCACCCAAGAGCCCCGATATGAACCCTATCGAGCATATCTGGGATGCCCTGGAACGCAGGCTCCGTGCCATAAATCCTGCACTCACGAACAGACCAGCATTGGCGGACGCTCTGCAAACGATTTGGTGTCAGCTGCGTCCAGAGGACTACCAGGGACTTGTCGACTCACTTCCACGGAGTCTCACTGCAGTTCGCAGGGCCAGAGGAGGCCCCACACGCTATTAGGTGACTATCCCATGACATTTGCTAAGTCAGTGTATATATAAATACATTTTAAATGAGGTGTTTATTGTCGGTGAATAGAAATAATGCCAGATTCAACTAAGGGCCTCATGGTCATCACTCCACCCTCACAAATTGAGAGACCCTGAGGGGTACTACAAAACACCTTGCTCAGATTGCCATAATACAGAGACAACTCCAATTGAAGCTTCAAACCTTTGTTGTAGTTTTAACAAAGTCGGTGAGATATAATTGGTTGCGGTTCCAATTTATTGCACTGTTAATGACTGTGCAAAGAGGGCAGCTTGCTCAGCATAATGGAAGTTTTTAACTTGTTTGACCAGAACAGTTCAGACAGCACGCAAGCCGTTATTGCCGTCAACCACACATAAGTTCCGTACAAACAGAGGGTTCCGTATTTGCTTTGTGCTTGTTACGTTATATACGAGAGAGGGAAATGAGGAAATAATTCAAGAGCTTTAAGCAAGTCAACAAGAACAAGTACAGGATATAGCTACAATTGTAACTGTGCTCCTCGCTAAATCCATTAACATATGATACTGCAATGGGGAAGAAACTGCAATTATCAAATTCATTCTTATTCACAAAGTAAAAATCCACAGGCAAGCAACTCAATGCTGAAAACTCCTAGGGATATGAGCTACAAATTTGAGGTGAATGTAATAAATTAAGGGAATATATTATTTATTTATTCCTAAAAATACAATCCTGTTCTTAATCATCGTTATCTGGTCGATTAGATTATCAGTTTGCCTCCTTCTACCACTACGAGCGCTATTGTGAGTTTCACTTAAGCATTTACTAGCACTTTCCCGCTGGCTCCTCCCGCAATGTACAAAGTATGGTGTTGTTCGTTACTATCCTCACGGGTGTATTTGCACAGTTTCAAGTTAATGAAATAAAGTACAAGATCTGAGGTGGTGATACAATGTAATATTATGTCAACAAACCGCTTGAAAATACATCACACAAAGAAATTGAATTAAACGTTCCTTGGAACAACACTACGCGCCGAACTGTTAACAAGTCCTTCAAAGATCTTCGTTACGAAGACAAATGTACTCATAACTTTTCTCAGAATCTACTAATTTAAGTAGCTATTACCTCAAAAGGAATCGCTTGATGCACTGAGTATTTTTAGATCAATACGAACTGCGTACTTCAATTAGAACGAAAGATATGATTGCTTCAATGAGAAAAAATGTTGAAGAAATGAGACATCAAATTGAATGTGCACTCATAACGTTCCTCAGAATCAACCAATTTGAATACTTAAGAGCTCAAATGAAAGAGCTTGACCCCCCACTGAGTGTTCGTAAGCTAAAACAAACTCCATACCTCAATTAGAACCGAAGATATGATTGTTTCAAATAGACAAAAAATTGAAAAAAATCAGATAATTTGAGGAAGGCAGAAGTTAAGTGATTTATAGTACCTGATGACAAATCTGTGCATGAATACCTTTCAGTTAAAAAAAATGAAGAAAATCGACCGGATAGAATGGCCGAACTGTAACGCTCTTTGTACTTAACAGTGTCTTTGCTTACTATCAACTTGCTAGAAATAGCGTAGTAATTGAGATTTGTTTTTAGGAGAGTGCCCTTGATCGGGATACTAGACAACAAGATATCAAAGTACTCAGAACTGACAGTATACAAGCGCGCAGAGTGAAGAGAAGCGTGCAACATGAGAATATAACAGTTCAATACATCGTGTCAACATTACCGTAAACAGTGCAATTCAGAGCTCCATACATGTGCATAAAGAAGTTAAAGGGCCGCTACCCAAGAGAATTGCCGTGGTAGGTACACGTGAAAACAGAAGTAATAGGGGAAAGGAACTCGTGAAAGAGAATTTTGGAAAACAAGTTTGAAAATAACAAATATATTATACCAATCTCAAAGGGGTAACAAATTATCTTTACATCAGAACAAATAGTATGAACCAGCATATGGCGTAATAAAAGCATTAAGTTTGATTTTAAAACACGTAGGTGATACAAAATTTGATTACATCGTCATAATAGAATTCCTAAGCACCAATCACTACAATCTTTGGACATATGTTCCGACACTTCAACTAGGGGAAAGAGGAAAAGGGGGAGGGAATCCATAGATTCTGAAATCAGATTCTTTGCATTATATTACACAATACGCTAGAAGGGAGGTACATCAAATAAAGTTTCAGGCTCGTGCCAGTAGAATACAAAGTTGGTAGTGTCATACACTTGCTAGATAAGCTCTCATATTGATACAATGTTTACAATAGGACATCAAAAAATGTAAGCTCATGCCAAACAATTCTAGAGATTCAGAATAGAAATAAACCAATCTCCAATCCAGGGAGTGATACTTTTGGTAGATTAGAGAAAAAAAAATTGGAATTCCAACAAGTGATCCCAGAAGTGATTAAAACACACATGCATGCGCAGAGGCGATAATAAAATTGAAGCTAACCGATGAACATACAAATTAAATTAGCAGACCACATCTTTTGAGCAAGCACCATTTTTACGCAAAGTTAACAGATAGATGGGATAAGAAAAGAAACAAGGAAATAAGAAACGGAGGAATGGGATAGGATAAGGATCAAGCCGCCAAGTCCCCAGCACTAACAGACGCGATGCAAAAGTTCATCTCAGAAGGTAGGAATGTGTATGGGCTAGAATTTTAGATCAGCTGTCCAGTACACCATTTACACCACATTTTAGGAATAAAAATGTCCAAAAGGCAGAACATTTGCGCTGAACGAATGCTCAGATGTGTCCTGAAGGGACCAAAGTTCAATTTTCGTTACTACGGCGAAGCCCAAGTACAGCAAGGTAGGGCACGTTAAATGATAGAAAGAAACAGTGTCTGCTCACCCTTGACAGAAGTCCAGCACGAAGTTAACAAGTAAAATGGACACGGTCCAGCCGTGTACAGAGTTCCAGCTCCCACTGTCTTTAACAAGGTTATACCACAACTGACCTGCCGAATGAACGACACAAGGCCATATATATATGCCAGCGGGATAGATCGAGAACATACTATAGGCGTGACGTCAGAGTGGATGCGCCATGCAGGCGAGCAGTAACAGCAGTAGTACAAGCAGCCGGGAAGCCGACAGTTCGTAACAGCAGACGGAGAAAAGAGCACCAATTCGAAGGGGAGAATTATTTTTTAAGTAAGGTAAGCACAAACAGCTCGCAACAGAACTGACTGACTTTAGTTTTCATACATTTTTGAATATATAGATAACTACATTCGGTGTGAACATTTTTCAAAAATAAAAAATAAAAACGCTAGAGGGTATTGAACCAAGGAACACGTTACAGAAAGAATAAGTTAATTTGGCTAAGATTTGAATCAAAAAGAAAACGAGTAAAGAAACAAAGCGATTTTAGGCTGTTTTTCCGGAACTGCATTTAGCACGGAAGTGATTTTCGACATTTCCTTTTTTAGTTTGATAGGGCTATGCAAGACTCACAATTTGAAACCTTTCTGGGCCTTTTATATCTTCAACTTTCGGCACAAGTGACGAAATTTCTTAATTTTACGTTTTTCATAGTATGGGGACACGTAATTCATCTGCTGAGAGATGTTTTCAGTATTAAAACAAGAAATAATATAGTCCGATATTCGTAAGAGAGATGATGTAAGATTACATAGCTGAGCTGCGTTACCAAATAGAAGCAGCTGATACGACAACTATCATTTCCATGTACTGCTCCACAACGCGAATATAATTATTTTAATATAGACTTTCTTTCAATTGATAAAAAAAAATCAAATTTTCAAGTTCACTAAACGTAAAATAATACTAAATTTTGTAGGGTGGTCCAGATAAGTTTTTTCCTCAAAAATTTTCTGACCAATTGTCCGGCTCCGTGGGTAACGAATGCTCGCCTTTGGTTCAAGGGGTCCCACGTTTGATTGCCGGCCGGGTCGGGAAGGACTTCTGATTGGGTGACTTAGTGTGTGTGCCGTCTTCAGCGTTACATTTCCCGTTCTCCACTCTAAAAGCTTTCACCAGGACCCTCTGCAGGTATTACGCCATTATTATTATTATTATTATTATTATTATTATTATTATTATTATTATTATTATTATTATTATTATATTCTGGCTAGATGAAGATAGCGGTAGGTGGTTTTCACCTTTGCCGGGCTGAGTGGCTCAGACGGTTAAGGCGCTGGCCTTCCAACCCCCACTTGGCAGGTTCGATTCTGGCTCAGTCCGGTGGTATTTGAAGGTGCTCAAATACGACAGCCTCGTGTCGGTAGATTACTGGCACGTAAAAGAACTCCTGCGGGACTAAATTCCGGCACCTCGGCGTCTCCGAAGACCGTAAAAGTAGTTAGTGGGACGTAAAACAAAAAACATTATTATTATTATTATTGGTTTTCACCTCGGTGAATACTACTACTACTACTACTACAACTACTTTTCCTTGCTACTTGTTTAACGCGGCACTAACACATCAGCAACGCAAGGATAGGAAAGGACTAGGGTTGAGAAAGTGGCGGCCGTGGCCTTAATTAAGGTACAGCCACAGTATTTGCCTGGTGTGAAAACATAAAACCACGGAAGACCATCTTCAGGGCTGCCGACAGTGGAATTCAAATCCACCATCTCCTGAATGCAAGCACACAGCTACGCTCCCCTAACTGTACGACCAAATCGCTCGGTACAACTGTCACTAATAATAATAATAATAATAATAATAATAATAATAATAATAATAATAATAATAATAAAAGAAAAACGCCGGCTTGTAGACACACAAAATATCTCAAAGGCGATATTGATCTACTAACAACAATAAGGACTACATACAGACAAAAGATTAACACCCATAAGTTTGGAGCCAAGAATCCAACGGCAAGAACCCATGGACACAAGAAAGATGACAGGCCCATGCTGAAAGAATGAGGAAGTTTTGGGAAAATAAGAAGAATAAGAAAGCCAAGATGAAAAATACCAATGCTATATAATGATTCTACGTACCCCTTAGATGGCTCAATGTACATATACAGTACTACGACTACTACCAATATTAATAATAATAATAATAATAATAATAATAATAATAATAATAATAATAATAATAATAATCGTATGGTCTCAGGAGCTGTGTGAAAATATCTTAATTTGCCGCCATCTGGCTGTCCGCTAATTAATTTCGACGTTCCGTTTTACTCTAGGACTACTAGATAGCAGAGTAATCCGAATCTCTCTTGGATGTCTATGGCTGAGTTTTAATTAATTCTTCTTTCTTTCTTAATCCGTTTACCTTCAGGGTTGGTTTTTACCTCGGACTCAGCGAGGGATCCCACCTCTACCGCCTCAAAGGCAGTGTCCCGGAGCGTGAGACTTTTGGTCTGGGGACACAAGTGGTGAGGAGGACCAGTACCTCGCCCAGGCGGCCTCACCTGCGGACCCCGCCGTGCCAAAAACGCATAACTAGGCCTGACACCAAACTGGAAGTCGGCCTCCCCACCATGCCCAACTGTACCATCCGCGGCGTGGATCTCGCCCTCACAGATGGAGCGCTCCTCCGCTACTTCAAGGATAAAGGCGTGCTAGTCCTAAAAGTGTCCAGGATATTAGAAAATCTAATACCCACAGACCGAGTCCTGATACAACTTACAACTGAAGAAGCCGTCCAGAATGTCATGAACTGGGGCATATATATTAACGGAGTACCACACTTCGCAGAACTGTGTCCGCGGCACATCGAAGCAGATATCTCACCGAACCCGATAACCAAGCCACCTCCATATACCCCACCTCCACAGTCCCCGAATCCCGGAACCAAGCCACCTCCATACACCCCACCAACACAGCCTCCATCCCATGTATACACCACCCCCAGTACAACTATTACCACTACCATTGCCACTACCCCCACCCACACTCCCATAACCACAACAGTCATGTTCCATCCCTCCCCTGTCATGATGGCACCCCTTACCCTCACTCCCCCAGTTCACAATGTGCAACACTCCGGTCACCAGCCGAGATGGAACCCACCAACAAGAAACATAGAAACAGCAAGACCAACGCCGATACCACCACCGCCCGAGCCCACTAGGACAACTGCGCCACCACCAGTGCCAGAGTCCAATAGGACAACCCCGTCACCACCAGCGCCCGAGTCCAACACTAGTTGCGTCGTACGTGGCGTGAACCCCACATTACCAATAAAACTCATCACCCACGAACTACGACAAACAGGACTTCATCTGAAAAGAGCATCCAGGATCCACATCGCAGCCGGGCCCACCTACATGAAAGACTCAGCCACCCGAAGATGTCCAGCGCCTCAACTCTTCGGCAGACATCATCGAGTGGAACCATCTCGATCTCCCCCACAACCTTCCATCCGCCTTACCAAATCTCGCAACCGGCCCCGGCCCCCGCCTCAACACCACCTACCTAACCCATATAACCATTCCTACCTTCTCCACCTATTACTCACTTCCCTGGTAAACATATGTTCCTTCTACTAACAAATCCTACACCCCCTTCTCCCCAGCACATCAATTTAAATATAAGCACGTAAATTGTAATAATTGCTACTTGTAACCAACTTTATGTATGTAATAAAACCAAATAAAAAGCACAAGAGCAGATGCACACCCCTTAGCCAAGAGGCCAACCCCACCCCCAACATCCCCAATAAATACAACACCGCTTTTTCCTCTCCCAACTCCAACAAACCCCCAAACTCCGCCAAATGTCCTGACCAGAGAGAAGGCGTTACCTTCTAGGTGGTCCGCCGCTTCCCTTCGGGAAGGGGAATGAAAACATCCCCCTAGGTCCTAGGTGCAAGGGGGAGGGGTGAGATCGAAGGGATAGACACGGAGGAGAGAAGGAAGTGGTCATGTCCTTAAGTTAGGTACCATTCTGGCATTTTCCTGGAGGAGAAGTGGGAAACCATGGAAAATACTTCGAGGATAGCTGAGGTGGGGATCGAACCCACCTGTACTCAGTTGACCTACGTAGGCTGAGTGGACCCCGTTCCAGCTGTCATACCATTTTACACATTTCGTGGCAGAGCCGGGAATCGAACCCGGGCCTCTGGGGGTGGCAGCTAATCACGCTACCCACTATACCACAGAGGCGGACTTTAATTTTGTTGAGTATAGACCAAATGTGTCTCCAGAGATAATTTACATGCCGACATCGTACGATATGGAGTGTCGAATAGACTTCTTTCCACCCTTCAAAAGTCCGACTACCTCTGCCAGGTTTGACCCTGCTATTTTAGGACCCGGAGGATGACATACTACCACGGATGTGCACAGGGTGCAGATAAACTAGGTGAACAAGTGATAGGGAATCTGACACCTGGACAACAGCCCAATATGTAAATGTTGTGACGTTGATTATCGCAAGCCATTAAAAGTCCTGTGTCCTGTTTTAAAATTGCATGCATCATCTCTTTTGTTTTTCTGTCGCCCTTCGCCAACTTGTCCTCAGTTGTTTGTGCTGGAATTTGAACAGGTTTGAATAACTTTACTCTTCTTTGGTTTAATAGACAGAACAAATCAGCTTAGCCAAACGCATGCGTTGAATTGAAGGAGAATCCGCGCCCAAATGCGCTGCATCTAAATCAAAAGCGGACTCGTTCTATGTGGTAAATCGTTCAGGATAATCATGTTTGTGTATCGTGGTAATTTAATGTGAGTTCTTTGAGAGTGATTTAGTTTCAACATATAACGAGGTAGACTTCGACGTTAACGAAAGGATCCAAGCTGGAATGCAGCATTTCTTTACCTATGAAATTCACTTACAAAGGATCTTTGAGTGCGAGGTCGCAGGCATTTTTAACTGCTGTAGTAACGATTGAGACAGGAAGCAATATTATCTGTTAATGACGCACTGTGTGCATAGGAAGGCGACAACAAATAACTGTCCGGGCGGTGGAGAGATCAACTTTCTATGGTGTGTGTATATGTTATACTTCATAAAATGGATTTCGTCGACGTTCAGATATGTTCAAAACAAACCTTTGACTTGCACCACGAGCACCGAATGAAAAATGATGCGCCGCAGTGATCAAGAACGTTAGTGCTAGGAAGATCAAAGACGAATAATTTGGGAGTTATAAATAATTCAGGACGATCAGCTAGATATCCATTCTTACAGAATGCATAGATACTCATATTGATATAACTTGGCGACTAGAACTCATGAAAAGTGATGGCATACAACCGAATGCGAATCAGTCTGTTGTGCAGTTTATTGTGAAACTGGCTATCCTTTAAGGCGTAGATGCAGATGGTGCGTTAGTATGTTTCGTAGACACGAAGAAAACAGACATCCAGTAGTCAAATTAGTCCCGTGGTTCCAGGAGGGATGGTTTCCTCTAACACAGTATGGTTTTCATAGGCTGACCAGGAGTAAAGCAACAGCAAGTTCACCAGCTAACGGCCAAAAGCAGTGTTCATACCTGTAGTTCTGGTAAGCACATTGTCCCACTCTTGTTTGCTGTGACGTAACCATATCCTACTGCCCTTGCTAGGTACCTGACACGCGACAGAATCGTTGGAGGCAGACAACCTCCAACTTCTCGCAGCACAATAAGTAACTTACCAGTCAATCTTCCATCCAGACTAACAGTAGGCATAATTGAATACGGATTTGTTAGGGCACTGATGTTCGTTGCTCATGCTATAACTCTCTTGGTACCTCTAACTATCAGGGTGCCTTTCGTATGCATATCCTCGTCAAATCCCGAGAGGTCGGTGTTGAAAACGAACTCCGCACTAAGGTTGTTTACTTCTACAAATGCTCGAGCTGATTCTGCAGATTGCTGGGTATCGTCCAGTTGCTGCTTTGTTTGGAATCTCATTATTTTGCATCGTCCAGTGCTGTACCTTCGTTTGAAGTTGTGCAACCACCCATTACACCCTTTGAAGTCACTGTAAGTTATCTCCTGCGCAATTTGATGCCCATAACGTACAACAGCAGGTTACTATCATGCAGTCCGGCTCCATGGCTGAATAATTAGCGTGCTAGCCTTTGGCCACAGAGGTCCTGGGTTCGATTCCCGGCAGAGTCGGTAATTTCAACCATAATTGGTTTCCGCTGACACTGGAGCTGGGTGTATGTGTCGTCTTCATCATCATTTCATCCTCATCACGACGCGCAGGTCGCCTACGGGAGTCAAATCGAAAGACCTGCATCTGGCGAGCTGAACTTGTCCTCGGACACACCCGACACCAAAAGCTATACGCCATTTCATTTTTTACTATCATGCACATCATGTAAATTGTCTCGAGCGTCCTTGAATAGCGCAAACAAACATATTTTCAACAGGTTCACCTTGTCCTCCCTTGAAGTACCATAAAACTAATTCATAACTTATTCTTATGGTCCGTACTTATTCTAAATCTGTTAGTAATTTTACTGCTTTTCTAATGCTTTTTTAATATGTTGCGGATGGTCATTCATGAACGTAATTATGTCTTGTACCCGCTTGCTGAACGATTGTTCTTTACTACACTTAACTGGAAGCAAGAGTTGTCGCTCCGACATGGACAGTGAACTACAGTACATATCTGGACATCTATTTCTAAATCACTTTCACCCGTTTCGATATCAGTGTAATCCGCATGTGCAGCGTCCACATAGTCGAGAGTATACGACACTTAACATTCCACTGACTCATCTTCCAAAAACGCTAATACGTAATCTGCCACTTCCTTCTCACTCTCTGAAATGTCTTAAGTACCTTTCTGACAGATGTCAACGTCCGCAACTGTTTCTGTAGATATCAGGCAATGTTTACTTTGTTTATGGTTGCCATGAGCAGTGTGGCACTGTTGTGATGTACGTGTCGAATGTGCCATTTAACTGCGTCTTATAGACTCTGTTTACTTTTGGATACCTACTGTACAGTTCCATTCCTGCTTCCCATTAACAGCCACTATTTCGCATGCAAGGTAGACGATAGATAGGGCTTCGAACGCATTCAATACCATCGACCGTTCGCGATCTCGTACTCATGAGGGTTCCTCGTGAGATTTAAGACACTTTTCTGACAAACAAATATCAAAATTTGTAACACACCTTTTGTCAGATTGATTACGAAACATGGACAGCTAAGAAGCCCGACCAATACAAGTTCAATATTTTCGGTGATGCGACGAATCCTTGACCAGATAAATAAGAAGGTAAAAGGAGGTACAGGACATAAAAAAACCTACCAATTGCACAATCGAGCGGGTGAAGGAACTGAAACATCTTGCAAAGCAGACAGATCTAGTAGGATAGTCATGTCGTTATCGTGAAAGGCTTGGTTCCATAAGATAAATTTGGAAACGGAATCACAATCCAAGGAAAGAAAATCAAAACCCGGAGATTTCCCGATGATATTGTTATTTTATCTGAAACTGCAGAAGATTTGGTGGAACCGTGGAATTCCTGAAAGGTATGGACGCAGTCTTGGTGAAGGAGTACAAGATGAAAACAAAAAAGACAAAGACACCTCCTTACTGGCCATGAAGGCCCTTGGAGGAGTGGAAGGTAAAGGCTTCCACCATTGGTAACTGCGGCACATGATGGGGTAGAGTGGTTAGCTCTACGCCCGGCCGCCTTTACCCCCAGGAATTAACTTCTTACTCATTTTGGTGTAGGCTGAGTCAACCTCAGTGCCATATGCACCTCCGGAAGTAGAAATCTCGTTTCTTAAATGTTTACGACTTCCTGACGGGGATTCGAACCCACGTCCTTCCGGGCGAACCGAGTACGCCTTTACCGCGTCGGCCAGGCAGCCCCTACAAGATGAAAACATACCAGTTCAAAACAAAAGTAATGGAGTGCAGTCGAACGAAGTCAGGAGATGCAGGTAGAAGTAAGGAGGACATACCACGCCGACTAGCACAAGCAATAAAGAGCTTTTTTAAGAAAATAAATTGGTCACTTCGAACATCGATTTAGGAATTAGAAAGATATTTCTGAAGATTTTCATCTGCAGCGTTGCATTGTATGGGAGTGAAACACGGACGATAACTATTTCAGAGAGAAAGAAAGAGAAGCTTTTGAAATGTTGTGTTTCAGAAGAATGCTGAAGGTGAGATGGATAGATCGAATCACGAATAAAGATATACTGAATTGAATTAGAGGGGTGGGGGAGGAGTCGATTCGGCTAAATTTGACGAGAAGATGAGACAGAACGATAGGTTACATCTTAAGACACCCATGACTTGTTCAGTTGGTTTTTGAGGAAAATGTAGGCAGTAAGAACGGTAGGGGTAGACCAAGGTGTGAATATGACAAGCACATTAGAGCAGATGTATGATGGAGTAGTTACGTAGAAATGAAAACGTTAGCGCAGGATAGGGTGGTATCATAGAGATAATAATATTAATAATAAAATAATATATAATAATTATAACAATCATCGTCATCATCATCATCATCATCTGTTTACCCTCCAGGTTCGGTTTTTCCCTCGGACTCAGCGAGGGATCCCACCTCTACCGCCTCAAGGGCAGTGTCCTGGAGCTTCAGACTCTTGGTCGTGGGATACAACTGGGGAGAATGACCAGTACATCGCCCAGGCGGCCTCACCTGCTATGCTGAACAGGGGCCTTGTGGAGGGATGGGGAAGATTGGATGGGATAGGCAAGGAAGAGGGAAGGAAGCGGCATTCGCCTGGAGGAGAAGTGGGAAACCACGGAAAACCACTTCCAGGATGGCTGAGGTGGGAACCGAACCCACCTCTACTCAGTCGACCTCCCGAGGCTGAGTGGACCCCGTTCCAGCGCTCGTACCACTTTTCAAATTTCGTGGCAGAGCCGGGAATCGAACCCGGACCTCCGGGGGTGGCAGCTAATCACGCTAACCACTACACCACAGAGGCGGACTATTTATAACAGTAATAACAGTTATTATTATTATTAGTAGTAGCAGCGGATTTTCCCAATATTGGAAGACGTTAAGCAAATAACTCAATCATTTCTTCTGTGGGTTCTTGTTTTTCCAATAGGTTTTCATTCTTTCCGAGAAGGCTTGTTTTCGTTCTGCCGACCACTTTAGTCTGCACTGTTTTTGTTGTGGTAATGGCAGAATTTTCATAGACATATGATAGCACCTGCGGATAGTTTGAGGGGAAAGTTCCAAACTTCTTTTATTTAATGTAGATTTCTAAATCTGGTGGTTTAAATGTAGAATTTTCGACAAGTCTGAGGACTCTGTTCTATTCCCTACGGGAAAAAATGTAATGTAAGAGAACAAAGAGTGATTACCTTCTGTCGGTTCCCATTCAACTTGACACAGGGTGACTAAGGATTTCAATACCTCTAAATTTCTTAAATCTTATTTATCATTTACGTTTCCCACTTAGTCAACCTGGTGTAGTATATGATTAGCCTTTGTACTGTATCTTTGAGCCATATGCCCACTTAGGATTTTAATAATTTCCAGAAGGAGTTCAGGTGTTTCGCCTCCTTGCATTTTGTTGATGGCCGGTTACAACCAACCTTTTTCTGTTGTCATTAAGGCCATTTAGTATGGGCAATCATGCCCCGGTTTGTTCGGTGATTGTTTCCGGTGTTAGTTCCCTTTAGGAACAGTGTATTATGCAACTGTTAAGAAATAGATAAGGCCACATCTTGCAACTGTGTGTAAATATTTTAATGCGAGGACAGCTAATAGTTTGTCAGGTGGAAATTGTATGCGCCATAAGAAATTGATGCCTCTGCGAGGCAGAACTACAGGGTGACGCACGAATAGTTGACACATTTAATTTTAGAATAACAACTTTATTTTCCACAGAACACTAATGAAATTTTAGACACAGGCAGCTTGGACCCCGGAAGTACATTTCACTATATCACATGTTCAATGTGGCCTCCACTTCGGCGGATAACCTCTTCGAGACGAGTACGCACGTTTCTGACGACTTTGAGGCACAGGTCTTCATGCACAAACCGAGCACGCATCTCCATGCGGCTTTTAGTCTTGAAACGAAGAGCTTTTTTCAAATAGCCCCTTAAAAATAAATCACAAGCATTTAAATCTGGGCTTTAAGAATCCGCCATAATTGTTGTACTGTGGGTAACGATGAGACATTACACGATCAACACATACTTCCCTCAAAACTTAAGAACATCGTTAGCTGTTGAGGTGTTGCACCATCTTGCATAAACCACTGCGTATGAATAGGTTCAGTGAGAATTTGAGGCATGAATTCATTCTCCAGCATGTTCTTGTATCATCATCATCATCATCTGTTTACCCTCCAGGTTCGGTTTTTCTCTGGGACTTAGCGAGGGTTCCCACCTCTACCGCCTCAAGGGCAGTGTCCTGGAGCTTCAGACTCTTGGTCGGGGGATACAACTGGGGAGTATGACCAGTACCTCGCCCAGGCGGCCTCACCTGCTATGCTGAACAGGGGCCTTGTGGAGGGATGGGAAGATTGGAAGGGATAGGCAAGGAAGAGGGAAGGAAGCGACCGTGGCCTTAAGTTAGGTACCATCCCGGCATTCGCCTGGAGGAGAAGTGGGAAACCACGGAAAACTACTTCCAGGATGGCTGAGGTAGGAATCGAACCCACCTCTACTCAGTTGACCTCCCGAGGCTGAGTGGACCCCGTTCCAGCCCTCGTACCACTTTTCAAATTTCGTGGCAGAGCCGGGAATCGAACCCGGGCCTCCGGGGGTGGCAGCTAATCACGCTAACCACTACACCACAGAGGCGGACATGTCCTTGTATCGCTGTGCATTAACTGTCTGACCGAAGAAAACGGGTCCAATTAACCCATGACTTGACAGAGCTACCCACAGACTCACATTTTCCCCATACGTGTTTTTTCATAAAAACCGCCAATTTTTTTGTTTGTTAACTGCCTCTTTGAGACGAAAATAGGCTTCATCAGAGAACCAAGTGTTAGACGGTACTTCATCTTTATCGTGAGTCCATAAAGCGTACTGCAAACTCTTCTGCCTGTGAAGATCTCTTAGCTTGTGTAGCACAGACATTTTGTACGGGTACAATTGAAGGTCACCGTGTAACATTCTTTGAACTGAATGGCGCGGTATTCCACTGTCTCTGTTCACTTGTGTGGGCTGCGCTGTATGGTGACCCTCAGGAGATTGAACTGCTGGCGCACGTGCTCGCTTTTCTTCTTTCACACTGCCTTGTCCTTCAAAGTTTCTGTATAAGCGAAGGGTGGTGTTCCTTGCTGATGCCCACCTAGTCTGAAATACAGCTGGAAATTTCTTTTTTGTCTCCGTAACACTTTTTTGATTCGCAATAAAAGATAGCTGTTTTGGCGCGCTGCTGAACGGAGAGTTGCCCGTGGTCGGCCATGACAGAAAGCTCATTGGAATGCGAAATTTATATATATTTAATAGCGCACAAATGTGCATTAAAAATACATTAATCTTTCGCATATTCCAGTAAAGATTTTGTTCTCTGATTGCACTTGCTGAAATGTTAGCGATCGCAATGTTTGTCACACAATGTAGGGATGGTTCATGGAAGCCTGATCGCGGGCATAGACGATGGTACCGCCAGCCTATTCAAAGCACTTTTCATGCCATTATTTGGACCGGTCCAGCTGCGGTCAATCATAGCATCAGTTGAGTAAAAGTCCAGGCTGATTTCTGCTTGTTTCCTCTTTCTCTCTTGGAGAACTTCCTCTTCTTGCTGCGTATGTGGAAGCTGCATTCTCATTTTCAAATCTTCCAGTAAAAAAATTTCTTTGGATAATTCATACGCAAGTCGTGATGGTGACATTTTGGAGATACCCAGTGTTTGTTTCAGAAATCTGGCCTTTACATTTTCAATAGTCCGAAGGTCGGACACCGTTAGCCTTTCCCAAATAAGTTCCATACCATATGTGAGAACTGGGAGGACCTTGGCGTAAAATAAGGCCATGGCTGTGTCTTGCGATAGTCTACTCGGGTTTGTAATGTCCTATATGCTTCTTATGGCTGCTAAAGATCTTTCTCTTACGTGAATTCTAAATGAGGTGACCGTAGGTTGTAAAGTGACACCCAGATATGAGAACGAGTTTACTATGTCTAGGTCCACCCCTCCACATTGTATTCTGTCACTAGATGCGATTCTCCCCCCCTTTCCGGAAAACCATCTGAACTGTTTTATTCTTATTTATCACAAGGCTGTTTTTAACTGCGTACTCTTCAAGTTTGTCCATTGATCTTTGTAGCTCTTCTCTGCTACTCGAACCCATAACAATATCGTCTGCATATTGATAAAGTACAATGCAGACATTTGGAAACAAAGCAGCAGTGTCACCTCTACAGATATTTCCATGAAAGAGAGAAGGTGTGCGCGAAATTTTAACATCGTAATACATAAGTTACATTTTATATTTGTTTTTCAAATGTGTCAACTGTTCGTGTAGTGTAAATGATTGGAGCAAATCGTGCTTTTGTAAATTCTGTGTCTGTCAAGAGCAACACGGCTCTTTCCTACGTAACTAACTGCTACTTATTACAAGTTTTGTACCTGATGTTCGGACTTCTAAGTACCCCATATTGTTAGAGCTGACAAGCTCATTAATGATACGTACTATTGGCTTGTTATTCCTTCAGATTCTTTATCTATCATATTTTAAAGTTAAAAAAGGAAAGAAATAAAATGTCAAAATTTGTTGTTTTAAGTTCTGTTCCAGTTTATTCCTTGCCCAGCCATTCAACACACATGCTTCTTATCCCTCTGTGAGCTACTATACTTCCTTAACAACAACAATAATAATAATAATAATAATAATAATAATAATAATAATAATAATAATAATAATAATAATAATAATAATAATACTGGCGTGTGGCCTTTGACGAGTTTTGGTGCAGGACTTTCGAATTGACGCCGTACAGGCGACCTGCCCATCTGTGAGGATGGGGTCCTACATGTGATGAATTCTAACGATGAAGACGACACATAGACACACACACAGCCTCCGAGCCATCGGAATTAACCAATTAAGGTTAAAATCCCCGACCCGACCGTGAATCGAACCGGGACCCTATTGACCAAAGACCAGCACGCTAACCATTTAGCCATGGAGCCGGACGTTTTTACTATTGAGTAACCTGAAATTTTGATTTCATAATCTCAGTCCGTAGAATGAAATTGAAGTTTCCTAATAGAAAATTTTTGATCAAACAAGCTGTTTATTATACGATATCATAGGGATGGGACCTACAGATTTACGTGACTTCCTAACCAGTGGGACATTTTTTTCGTTTCAGAATCACATGAGTATTTAATAGAATTCGATTGGGATGAGTTCCTCTTTGGCACTGTGGAGGAGTACACAAGACAATTGAAGACATGATATAGACACTGAAACGGTTAGCAACAATTCGTGTGTGAGAATGGGTTACAAAGTCACTCTGTACTGGTGCATTGCGTTGTGTAGCTGTGGGATAAACCGACGTGGTTGCTCATTTTGGGAGCATCCTGTGCCAATCTGCGTGCCGCACACGTCACCACATAATGTAACCAGAACTTGCGAGTCCCACTACATTGTTTGGCTTTCCAATTTGACTACAGTTGGCAATGCACGTTTCCCGAAGTGTTGATTCAACTGCGTTTGTTTGAGCTGTCGTTAGCAAACAGTGTTATGTCTCTTTTTTTTATTAAAATTATTCACGCTGCCAAAACTGTATTTTTATTATTTCTTCATGAACACACACATTCGTTATTCCAGGTGCCGCACCTGCTTCGGATAGCTGATGACATACGGGCAAATGAAATTGTGTCACAACCAGCCAGTTCCTATTAACACGATAATATTCTGTGCAACATCCCTGTATAATGAAGTGACTGGCCGTAGAACGTCTGAGAACAATAAATTATACTCTAACATGACCAGCACGGTTATGGCACGATCAGAAAAGAACACTTCAATATAAGTACGTCCCGTTTGGCAGGGCGAACGGAATACACCAGGAGAAATACCAACATTACAGGTTAATTCGGCAGAATGAATAGAGTAGAATACTCCCATCTCCTAGTGCCGGATGGTCTGAAACTATTGCAATTCATTAAGTTCGATATATGCATTACAGTTTACCCTTACAATTATTTGACTATTGCTGCACTAAATATAATTTATTTTGTCCTAGATGTTAACAATATTATATACAATGAGTAAAATAAGTATTCGTACATGCATGGTTTCAAATGATACACAAACGGAAATTATCGGAAAGCGATTTATACTAACACTACACATGCACTGTTTGACGTAATTAATTGTGACGTATATTGGGTGTACCCACTATATTCCTTGATTTATAACAAAGTATTGTTTAACGGCACACAAAAAATATTTGCATTCAATTAGATCGTAGTCTTGTATGGTACGTAAACGTCTCCGGCTGACGACCGTAACCCAAACCTACCCTTCACCTACACTTACACTTACAGACACGGGATCTGGGCCCAACGACCCCATCCCAATCACACTAAACAAAAACACGCAGACTGGGAGGAGGCGTAGAAAACCTTCCCCCAGGCTCACTTCTCACACCAACCCACCTACACTCTCCAAGCCACACAACACATCTTCCTCCTCCCTTGTCACACAATGCTTTAACTGCTTAAAGCTCAACCACTCCGCTGCATCCTGCACGGAAGGCATTCGCTGCAATAGGTGTGGAGGCCCTCACCGCCACACCAACTGCACAATACCAAGGGACCAGGCGAGGTGTGCCAACTGTGAAGGCAGTCACGCCGCCTCATATCCTGGATGCCCCTACATCAAACAAGCAGTTAAAGAGCACTACAAACGCTCGCGACACATAAACACTACTAAATACCCGCCCAACTTAAACCCTCAAACTCCTCCCTCCTACCATGGTACCATCCCCCCTCCCACTCAGCCCAGCCAAGAAACCATCAATCTCCTCCGTCTACTGATCAATATACTCTCCCCCAAGCCAATCAAGTACTTCCCTTCATGCCCAGTAGACAGCTAATCGTTCATTAGCCCACGTACCAAAAATCCCGCCAAGTACCCGTGGTTATCCCCTGCTAAATCGCCCTAATCAGCCCCTCCCTCCCAGAAATAACTATCATACTCCCTTCCTCCACCTTCTTCTTCAGGAACCGTAACAGCTTAGCATCACCGATAGTTAAGCAACATTGGGCGTGGCGTCCATCCGGATGGGTGACCCACGTCACATCTGCTTACTTAACTTAATTCTGAACAAATCACCAATCATCATCAATGAACTCATGAAACCCTGGTACAACCCAGGGTCCCCAAAGTGCATCGCCCCCTAAACAAGGGGCGCAGGTCATATTCTGACCAATTATGATTCGTGAAACAGGATTCCCCTCCACCATCCTCCATTCAGTCTAGTATTACTCAGTTAAGGAGATGGCTCTCAAGACCGAATCGGTCGATAGGCTAAAATCCTCAACGGAACCAAACTTTGGTCTCCGTCTGAGACTTGGGGCATGGTGGCAAACAAATAATTAATCGTGTATTTAGTATAACAGAGAGTATTATTGCCAAGAACTAATAATGTACAAGAATGGGACGTCCATCGGGTGAGGTGAAGACTGTTGTGAAGGAAGAAAATAGTTTCGTTATGGCAAGAGGGGCTTCGTTACCGAAACATTGCTAAGAAAAAAAAAACTGCTACGGTCCAGTATGTTTTGAACAAATACAAACGAACAAGATCTACGGCGAATATGCGAAGGTCTGGACGTCCTAGGGATCTAACGGACTGAGAGCCTGAATATGCAGTACAACAAGTGCGCAAGCACCTGCATGCTTTCTGAAGACGTCGCAACGGCAACAGGTAAGGAAGTAACACCTCAAATCATCAGGAAATGGATTCACTAATCTGGCTTAAAAAGCAGAGCGACAAAAAAGAACCATTTATTAACCAGCGCAATAGGGTGAAAAGACTGGAGTTTTCTCGCGCATATCTCAACAAACCCATGGAATACTGGAAGAAGGTTATATTCTAAGATGAGTTCAACCTTTCTGGATCTGATGGGCGAAAGTATGTTTGGCACAAACCAAATCAAGAATTTGACCCTAAGAACATTGTACCAACTTTCAAACATGGCGTAGCCCATGTCATGGTGTGAGGTTTCATGAGCTACGCTGTGGCAGGATAAATGGGGTTTTTATTGAGGGTAATATACCTGCCACAGCATATGTGAACATACTCCGTGTTAATTTGCTGGCCAGTGTTGCAAAATTAAATACTGAGAACTCGTTTGTTTTTCAACAAGACAACGATCCAAAGAAGACGGCTCGTATAACTAAAGAATGGCTGCTGTATAACGTTCACGAACAACTTCCAACGCTTCCACAGTCCCCAGACATCAATCCCACAAAACCTTTGGGCATTATCGGAACGGAGAGTAAAGATACGGGCATCCTCGTCAAAAGAAGACTTCATCGATTATCTGAAGAAGGAATGGCCGAAAATCGATGCCCAAATCACATCTAACCTTGTAAGCTCCATGTCACTAACACTTCAACAGTTATAGATGCCCAGGGAATGCATAAAAAGTAATGATTGTCAAACTGTGTGTATATGAGGACAGTGTTTTAACATGTATGAATATTAATTTTGCGGACAGAAAATTATATTCGTTTTGTTTTCTTGTAAAGGTCGCATAATTTCTATCCGTAGGTGGTTCTTCACACTTCATTAAGAAATGTAATTCATGTACTAGGGAAATATATTAAAGATATGTGGCAAGCTGGACATTCAGCGTATGAATACTATTTTACCCACTGTAGTCTAGGACCCACTGTATGTTCCCCTTTCTTAACTTATTTAATGCTTTCTTTTGTGTCAAGTCTTATGGAGTATCCTAACATTACACCATGCCTTATGACTGAATTGAATGAGCGGATGAATTCGTAAATGGATGGTTTCATTGTTGAAATGTGTTGGACTGTGTAGGAGGGGTACAACTTCTTCGGGTATTTAAACTGCGCGTCTTTTCCAAGGCCATCTATGCCAACGGACTGAACTTGTAAACTTCCAATGATTTTGTAGTCTACCGTCAGATGGCTAGACCATTTATTTGTAACTACTTGATAGAGTAATGTTTATTTAGGAGATGGTAAACGTGGTTCTGAGGATTATATTTTTAATGTACTGAAGTTGTCAACACTTCAGCTAGTTCCTCCTCGATTGTAATCTACCTATCAGTTGTTTGGAAATATGTTCTCTAGCTAATTAAAACCGGGGGGGGGGGGGTATGTACAGGAATCCAGCCTATCAGCAAAGAGTTCTGGAAACTTCCCCGTATGGTAAAAGCAGGGTCACTTTAGGGCCGTCTTGTCTGAATTGCTCTACTGCTTGGGAGTGTCACTTGACCTAGGAGGCAGGGGCGAGGCCTGCGCGAGGAAGATCCAGCAGCACAAGGTAATGGCAGAAATTACCTAGACATGTGATAGCTTCTGCGGCTAGCTTGAGGGGAAGGTTTTAACGTACTATATTTTAATGTAATTTTGTAAACTGGTGGTTTCAATGTAGAATTTTCGGCGAAGTCTGAGGACTCTGGTTCTATTCCCTACTAAGAAATATGTAATGTAAGGGATAAAGAGTGATGACCCTCTGTTGTTTCCCATTCAACCTTGCATTAGTTGCTAAAGTTTTAAAAACTTAAAAATGTTGAAAATATTGTTTCGACTTTAAATGTTCCTCCTTTAATCACACCTTATACTATAGGATTAGTCTCTGTATTATTGGGCCACAAGCCCACTTAGTGTTTAACAATTTATATAAGAAGTGCTGGTGTTTTGCCTCCTTGCCTTTGGTTTATGCCCGGTTATGTGCAACCTTTCCTTTTTACCATTAAGGACACATAGTATGGGCAATTATGCCCCTATTTACTTATTTCAGAGTGTAAATATTGCCTTGTGTTAGTCAGTAACTAATGTTACTGTTGAGCAATGGATAATCGAACAACGGGGCAACTGCGCATGAACACTTTAATGTGAGGTGAAATTTTTATTGCGTCAAAAGAAACTGTTTGCCTCTGCAAGGCTATACTATGGTATTTTGGAATTCATACTCCTGTGTAATGTTAACGCTAGGAGCAAACCTAGCTCTTGGAAAACATTTGTACTTGCCCAGAACAATAATGCTCGTCTATATGTAAACTAACAACTTGTTAAACTATCTCTAAATTTTATACCTGATTTCAGGACTTCTAAATCCATAGTATTGTTGAGAGCTGACGAGCTCATTAATAATTGGTTCTATTGGTTGTTATTCATTCAGATTTTCTATCCATAAATAAAAAGAAAAAAGAAAGAAAGAGAGAAATAAAATTTTCAAATTTGTTACGGTATATTAAAAGTTAGTCCGCCTCTGTGGTGTAGTGGTTAGCGTGATTAGCTGCCACCCCCGGAGGCCCGGGTTCGATTCCCGGCTCTGCCACGAAATTTGAAAAGTGGTACGAGGGCTGGAACGGGGTCCACTCAGCCTCGGGAGGTCAACTGAGTAGAGGTGGGTTCGATTCCCACCTCAGCCATCCTGGAAGTGGTTTTCCGTGGTTTCCCACTTCTCCTCCAGGCGAATGCCGGGATGGTACCTAACTTAAGGCCACGGCCGCTTCCTTCCATCTTCCTTGCCTATCCCTTCCAATCTTCGCATCCCTCCACAAGGCCCCTGTTCAGCATAGCAGGTGAGGCCGCCTGGGCGAGGTACTGGTCATACTCCCCAGTTGTATCCCCCGACCAAGAGTCTGAAGCTCCAGGACACTGCCCTTGAGGCGGTAGAGGTGGGATCCCTCGCTAAGTCCGAGGGAAAAACCGAACCTGGAGGGTAAACAGATGATGATGATGATATTAAAAGTTGCTCTAAGTAATTCCATGTCCAGCCATTCAACTCAGGCGCCTCCTAAGCCTCTGTGAGCCATGCAAAGCCCGCAACAGACTCCATTGACTGAGATACTGACTGTCTAAATGAATGAATGAATGAATGAAGGAATGAATGAATGGACTGGAATCAAAGTCCTCTCTCCCAGTCGCGGATAACCACCAACTGCGGAGAGAGTTCCATTATGAATTGATGAATGGATGCTTTTCAGATTGAATTTCATGCCAGAGTGAATGGATAAACACTCTTCTCTCCCAGTCATGGATAGCCACCAACTGGGGAGTGAGCATTCAGTAGAGGATGCGTGCTTGATTGTGAGATTATGAAATAACTTGAACTAATTCCGCAGTAAATGAATTATTGTGTAACGCCATTGCTGCTTTGCACGAGCATGAGAAGACGACCTGATCAGCTGATTACGTCCTTTAAACACTTTGTACTCTGAGGCTAAAGGTCGTAAATTGTTCAGTGGATCCCGTTAGTGACAAGGCTTTTCGCAGGTAAAATGGAAATGGCGTATGGCTTTTAGTGCCGGGAGTGTCCGAGGACAAGTTCGGCTCGCCAGATGCAGGTCTTTTGATTTGACTCCCGTAGGCGACCTGCGCGTCGTGATGGGGATGAAATGATGATGAAGACGTCACACGAACCCAGCTTCCGTGCCAGCGAAATTAACCAATGATGGTTAAAATTCCCGACCCTGCCGGGAATCAAACCCCGGACCCCTGTGACCAAAGGCCAGCACGCTAACCATTTAGCCATGGAGCCGGACCTTTCGCAGGTGATGTCATAGTACATAGAAGGATAAATAAATACGTTCCAGGATAACGAGCGACTCCAAAATGACCTCGACATTGTTGTGAGATGGACGACAGATAGCGGTATGATGGAAAACGAGGTGAAAATTGAAGTTCTAGGTTTCACGAAGAGGAGAAATCATCTGTTTTAATTGATGTTTTAAAGGGATGCGAGTACCCTACGGGGATCTCTGTAAATACTTAGGTGTTAATATGCGGAAGGATCTTCATTGGGGATAATCACATGAACGAGGTTGTAAAAAAATCTTAAAGATATTGTAACGTGTTGGCGGGGTAAATAAATGAATAAATGAGTACAGAACCTGGTAGCAACCTATTTCTAAGATTTATTAACTTAGCACTACAATTACAGATTCACACACACACAGACGATAGCCGAGATTACAAGTTACACAAGTACACGGTTACACACACGATTCGCGCTCTCTCTCTCTTAGTTTCTGTTATGTTCCATCTACAATAACACATACACACAGAGTCCCCGATTATTTATACTACACTCACTCAGCCACTCCGTCACACTCGTTAGCGCTGTCACGGTCCACAGCCTACACGTCAGTCTCGCAGGTCGGGATAGTATCCGCTGTTCACTCAATCCGTCGAACCCCGTTCGCAGTCTACACACGTCGCCACACAGTGTTCCCTTCTTCGCCGCTCCAGAACACCCAAGGTTCTTCTCCAGCAGCCAGACACAAGGGACGCACGCACACACACACACACACACACACACACACACACACACACACACACACACACACACACACACACACACACACACACACACGACGTCAAGGGAACAGGAACGAGTCCTCGGCTCCAACAGGCAGATAATTCATCAGGCTGCACTCTCCCAGGCCATCACTGACTGCGCTCCAGCGAACTCAATCTCGCTCTTACTCACTCTTACTCACTAACTCCGTTTCACCCTCACTGACTGACTCACTCCAAGTTACTCCTCTCCTTATATACTGCTCTGGGCCTTCCAGAACAGTCCGGATGCTAGATGTATCCAGGAACCTCGCGAGATGGAAGACTCCAGATTAATCGTCGAGTAATTTCCGTCGTCCCATGCGGCGCAACCACGGACAGAAGAGAGAAGGGCCCGCCCAGCACTTAAATGTTGCTCGCGATTGGCGCGCTCGAACCTAAGGGGGTGGGGCGATGGGTGACGAGCTCGGCGCGTAGCGACTTGGCATGGCGGACGCTATAACCATTACAATATATTCAGATGTTTATGAGAGCATTTCGATGGCTGAGAACGAAATGGTTATCACTTTAAGAAATGCATTTTTGAGATTTTACCATCAATGTTTCGACCTCTACAACCTTCGAAAGTATTACAACAAAACATTTAATGTATTCAAGCCAGGGAGCACTTCTAACGGTTTTCAATGTTCTGACATTGGTCGCATTGCTTAATTCGAAAGGGTTACATTTTGAGTTGTGACTATTTTTCATTATTATGAACAAGAATTGCAGGACAAAACTGTTGTATTTTGAGTTGTTTCTAAAAAATTCATAAAATCACTCCATCCACCCTAAATATATAAATCACAGTTCATTGCTCCACATTTCTGTAATGATGTATATAGATTGTACATTATAATTTTAAATATATTATTTTATTAATTAATTTCATAATTTATGTATATGAAACCGTAAATGTATTCGTAGTCCGCCTCTGTGGTGTAGTGGTTAGCGTGATTAGCTGCCACCCCCGGAGGTTCGGGTTCGATTCCCGGCTCTGCCACGAAATTTGAAAAGTGGTACGAAGGGATGGAACGGGGTCCACTCAGCCTCGGGAGGTCAACTGAGTAGAGGTGGGTTCGATTCCCACCTCAGCCATCCTGGAAGTGTTTTTCCGCGGTTTCCCACTTCTCCTCCAGGCAAATGCCGGGATGGTACCTAACTTAAGGCCACGGTCGCTTCCTCCCCTCTTCCTTGCCTGTCCCATCCAATCCTCCCATCCCTCCACTAGGCCCCTGTTCAGCATAGCAGGTGAGGCCGCCTGGGCGAGTTACTGGTCATTCTCCCCAGTTGTACCCCCGACCCAAAGTCTGAATCTCCAGGACACTGCCCTTGAGGCGGTAGAGGTGGGATCCCTCGCTGAGTCCGAGGGAAAAACCGACCCTGAAGGGTAAACAGATTACGACCGAAAATGTATTCGTAAATATTGCTTGTTTAATTTCAGTATTACCAGTTTAGTTTATAACATAATATTAGGGTTAATGTAATTTTTAATTATTAGTATTATTGGTTTAGAATATCACAGCCTTCGTTGCTCTGGCGGCAGCGCGCCGGCCTCTCGCAGCCGGGTTCCGTAGTTCAGATCCTGGTCACACACTCTCCAATATCATTTCGTTTCATCTGTCAGTCATTAGTCATTGCTCCAGAGGAGTGCGATAGGCTTCGCCAGCCGGCACAATTTCTACCCTCGCCGCTTCAGAGTGAATTTTCCTCCTGGTTCAGCAAGTTTTGAAGGCTGGATTTTATGTTATTCGTTTTGTGACAGACAAGCATAAAACAAATACTCCCACGTTTAAAAAATTTGGTGACGGATAATTAAGTCATGTGTGCTGCATTCACTCCATTCCACAAGCGACCATCCGGTGCTTATCGAGCAGGCAGTGTTCCATTCCTGACCCAGTCAAATGACTGGAAACAGGCTGTGGAATTTCATTATTAGTTTAGAATATTATTTTAATATAGCATATTACATAAAATAAATATCCTATAGTCCGTTTCCAGTCATTCGACCGGGTCGGGAATAGAATTAATCAACCCCCATCTAGCGGCGAGGATAGGAATTGTGTCGGCTGCTGAAGCCTGTCGCACTCCTCTGGTGCAATGATTAATGACTGACAGATGAAATGAAGTTATATTGGAGATTGTTGCGAGAATGAAAGATGACAGAACAAACCCGAGTACCCGGAGAAAAACCTATGCCACTTCTGCTTTGTCCAGCACAAATTTCACATGGAGTGATCGGGATTTGAACCGCTGAACGCAGCGGTGAGAGACCTTCGCGCTGCTTCCTGAACCACGGAGGCACAATATAGCATATTATTTGTATTAGTATATTGTAATCATGTAATCTAGAGTGGCACGCTGTAAGTCGGGTAAAAAATCCAGTAGTGTCCAATAAATAAATAAATAAATAAATAAATAAATAAATAAATAAATAAATAAATTGATATGCTCCATAACGAAATGGAGTATCTGAGCACTAGGCGCTAGGATTACTACTACTAATAATAATCGTGAAAATGAGAATAAGAATAAGAATAAGAATAAGAATAAGAATAAGAATAAGAATAAGAACCCAAGCTAGTTTGCTACACAGTACAAATCGTATAGCTGTAACCTTGTATTCGGGAAGTTGTGGGTTCGAAACTCACTACTGGCAGCCTGGATATGGTTTTCTGCTGTTTTACACTTTCACACTAGGCAAACACCATGGCTGTACCTTAATTAAAAGCGATGCCAGTTTCATTCTCAATCCTAGGTCCTTCCTATTCCAACATCAGCGAAAATCCGTAATATCATTTTGCAGATTTCTTTAGGTTGAATAATTAATATCACTATGCGGTATTGTTGGAGAAATGTAGCACAAGGCCTTGGAGAAAGTTTCCCAGTTCTAAGAAACAAAGCAATAAACCGAACTTTTATCCAACTACTGTATCGTTATTAGATAGTAGGCCCTAAATGGGAAGAAAAAGGGAAGAAAATTGATGTTGTAGAGAATTTTCTCTTTTGTGCTATTACCTGCAACTGCTACAATACAAAAATGCTCACACAAATAACATATACTAAAACATATTGAACTAATAAACAGACTAGGCAAATAAAAACCGAAACGACCAAACAGAAAAAGGACAGTGCCCTGTGCGATCGTCGCTTCTTACAAAATTTTTCTTTTCTTGATTGAAGCCAAAAAGATTGATATTTTAATATATTGTAAATATTAAGTTAATGTTTCCTCGACTTTAAGATAAATTCAAGCCAAAATAGTACAACGTTCACCAACAATGTGAAATAATTCATAGATGTTAATAATAATAATAATAATAAGAATAAGAATAAGAATAATAAACACATGACGCGAATCAGCCCACCAAGATTGGCCAATCGGATCCTTAACTACTTGAAGGAGAGGAAAACTACAAGGACCTTGTTCACTTAAGTAGAAAGAGATCTTGAAGAACTGGAGGTCACACGCAATGACATCCTGGAGCGTGTCCTACTCAAGACGAAACTTGCAGCATGCTAGGGATTACAAGAAAAGCCGAAGCTAAAACCTTTTAATTTCGTGTGGCTATTTCTAGCCGAGTGCAGCCCTTGTAAGGCAGACCCTCCGATGAGGGTGGGCGGCATCTGCCATGTGTAGGTAACTGCGTGTTATTGTGGTGGAGGATAGTGTTATGTGTGGTGTGTGAGTTGCAGGGATGTTGGGGACAGCACAAACACCCAGCCCTCGGGTCATTGGAATTAACCATTGAAGGTTAAAATCCCCGACCCGACCGGGAATCGAACCCGGGACTCTCTGAACCGAAGGCCAGTACGCTGACCATTCAGCCAACGAGTCGGACAGCTAAAACCTGGAAAGGTAGGTATGGATTGTGAGAGAAAGGAACAACAAATAGAATGAATGTGGGAGTACTGGGCAAAAATAGAAGCCCGAAGAAGGAGAGAGTTGAAATGAGGTGATCATTAGCTGGCCTGTGCGAAATGAATGAATGGTGAATGAATTTTTTGCTAGTGGCTTTTTAACGTCGGATTTATGCGACGAAAGGGTGGGAAAGGCTAGGTGTGGGTACGTACCAGCCATGGCTTTAATGGAGGTACACCCCACCCCCTTCCCCCAGCATTTGACTCATGTAAAAAATGGAAACTACGGAAATTCTTCTTCAGGGCTGCCGGCTAACATGTTCCTACAAACAAGGTAGGCCGACATCATGCTGGTCAGGACCTGAAATTATTCATTGTTTTTCGCTCGCATTAACATAAACAAAGAAGCAAAAGATGATTAGGCAACTTCGGTTCGTTGCTTAGACAGTGGCAAGGTTCTAATTAATCCTCTCTTTCATGTTTGCATGACAATGTTTTTATCTGCGAGTTTTCTAAATTGTTCTTAAGTTCTGTGGTTCTTCGGTGAAAAATCTATATAAATAAAATTGTAGGGGGTCCGCTGTCTGTAATTTCTTTTGTTTTGCCAATTTTTCAGATATTTATCCGTTTTAGGTCAACTCAAGACCGAATCGGTGGTTTTTACGTTTCGTATCTGTTTGTTTGTCTGTTTGTCTGTTTGTCTGTTTGTTTGTCTGTCTGTTTGTTTGTCTGTTCCAACATCACGTCGAAACGGCTGGATAGATTTCAACCAAACTTCATATTTAGAGCATACCCATCCCGGGGAAGGTTTCGATATGCATATCATTTTAAAATCTTTGAATAGACGGGGGGTTTATAGGAAAACCAGAATGGTTTTTCCACCATCACGTCGAAACGGCTGGATAGATCTCGACCAAACTTAATATTTAGAGTATACTCATCCCGGGGAAGGTTTTGATATGCATACCATTTTAAAATCTTTGAATATACGGGGGGTTTATAGGAAAACCAGAGTGGTTTTTCCACCATCACGTCGAAACGGCTAGATAGATCTCAACCAAACTTCATATTTAGAGTATACGCATCCCGGGGAAGGTTCGACATGCATATCATTTTAAAATCTTTGAATAGACGGGGGGTTTATAGGAAAATCAGAATGGTTTTTCCACCATCACGTCGAAACGGCTGGATAGATCTCAACCAAACTGCATATTTAGAGTATACTCATCCCGGGGAAGGTTTCGGTATGTATATCATTTTAAAATCTTTGAATATACGGGGGTTTATAGGAAAACCAGAATGGTTTTTCCACCATCACGTCGAAACGGCTAGATAGATCTCAACCAAACTTCATATTTAGAGTATACTCATCCCGGGGAAGGTTTCGATATGCATATCATTTTAAAATCTTTGAAAAGACGGGGGGTTTATAGGAAAACCAGAATGGTTTTCCTCCATTGTCTCTTATACTATTGATTTTCTGTAAACTTCGTTCACCGTACGGGAAACGTCTCTTCATTATAAACAACTTTCGTTATGTTCATAATTTACCTTACTCTTCACATGACGGAGAAATTTACAATTGTCCGCTGGTATCATGCTCTGCATTGAGTGACAGACAGACCGACAACGAACCTACAGGTTACCATGGCAAAGTTTCTGACTGCATGCCAGCAGGGAAGTAACGTATTGCCATTTTTCTCATCATGCTTTTAAATTCGTGGTTGTTCCTTGGGTAGAAGACAAGATAGGCGTCAATCGGCCTACCTGCGGGATATTGGCGGAATATCGTTGGTTGTTATAACCGCCCTCGAATAGATTAAGTAATAACACCATTAGTCATCTTATTATTATTTGTTTACCTAGGAATCACTGGACCTAAATTTCTCCTCTGTCACCGCTTTATTATATCCATAACTCACACTAGCATAATTTATTGAGGGGCATTTGATTTTCCAATACATTCACTTGGCATTTACATATTTGTCGTTATCCGGCTGTCCTCAATTATAATACATTTTCTATTAGTTTCAACTTTCTTAACTGTATTATTTTCTTCCTTAATTACGCCGTATGTACGCGAGTGCTACAAACTACTGGATGTATTTCCACCAAGACTCATATTTAGAATACGCCTGTCCTTGACAGGTTTTAGGGCAAATATTGTTTCTAAATCCCTGAACTGACTGGGGGTTTATACGAAACAGAAACTGGATTTTGCACTTCCACAAAATATACACAACCAACGTTAATTTAAATCTACCTGCCTTGGTAGAAATTAATTTCTAAACCTTTTTTCTCATGTGCATCATTTCGATACGAGGATTAATAAGGGAGATATCATTAACGGACCGTTTTTCTGTACAAGTCCCATCGGACTTAACTCACGAGCGGGTGCGTGTAAAGCGTATTCCTTACAACTGGAAAACTACTGAAGACATTCGAACCAAAATTTATATTTAGCATCCACCTGTCCAAAGGTAGGTATTAAACGTAAATAACATTTCATGTTCCGGAATGGACTGGCGGTTTATAGGGAACCGAAATGGTGATTTTACTCTTCCACAATATATACAGAACAAGACCAACCTGACTGGAAATCGACCAAACGTGATGGAATTCCACCTCTAAACCATTTTTTCATGTGCATTTTTTCGTCAGGAGGATTAATAAGGGAGATACCATGAATGGTCAGTTTTGCAGGTTAAGTCCAGCGGACATAGCCACAAAGGTGTTTTACATGGAGCAGATTCCTTATTTATATAAATCAAATCGTAACGACTGTGTGCCACTACACTGACTATTTTGGCGAAATTTTCGTACAGCTTTCCATTAAAGGGGTAATAATGACCATCTGCACAATTTTTTGTTTAGTTTCCTGAAAGTCCTAATTTTTAACCGCCTTGCCCAAAATCCAGATTGCGGCATAATCTGCCAGAAGAAAAAAAGAAGATAATTGAAATTTGACAAAATTATACGTTTTAGCCTGTAACGAACGGAAAACATCCTAGATTATTACATTTTTCACTTTTTATCCCCGAAGAATATCAAAATATGCAGGCAATTTTAATGATGGTGCAGACCTTCGGAAATTCCTATCACATAACAGATTGCACAATCTCCGTTCAATTTGGAATGATCTACAACCTTGGTCTTATGACTTTTTGCCATATCTGTATCCCTTTTACGCTTGATTTTTCTCTATTAATCGATGTTAAGTCAGTTTGGAATTTTCACAAGCATAATTCATACTTTCGATTACTTACATGAAATACAGAATCTTCAAACTCTTCACGAAAATTGGCCCACCCAGTAGCCATATGTGAGCCAAATGCTATGTATGTAGCTGTCACATAATTATCCGAAAAGTAATGTAATGTGAGATAATCTTACAAAAACGTTACCCTGTTCCACGTTTCTAACTCAGTCTGACCCTAGAATAGATGACATATCATAGGACCAGCCATTTAGGGCACTAAATCCGGCGTGTCTTATAGTATAATTCTTTGTCGATATGACGTACGTTTAGTAGCAGTTAATCTGTAAATCAAGGTCTTCAATATTGTAACCACGCATATACTTTCGTATGTCGATCTATATATATTCACTGATGTCGATTTGTAGCGATCGAGAAAGGGTGGGTCTGCTAATGTAATCAGTACCTCCCACACCGACTTTGACTGGCTGTATAAAAGGGCCCTTCTCCAATTCCTGTGTAACTGTCATTAGTAAGGAAGGTCTACAATTGTAATGAATAGTTCGCTTCTCGATTTGACTTGCAGAAGGCAAGTGAACATGCAGTTTTGTGTAAAACTTCCCTACCCGATTGTGTTTGGCAGAAGGCAAGGTTGCCCGCCATTATAAACAAATGTCCTCATCTAAAATGTGACTAGCATTAGGCATAGTGGCCTGCTATTTTGATGGAAACTCACCAACTTGGTGTGACTGGCAGTAAGCTGGCTGGCAGTAGGAAAATCGGCCTGACATTATAATGATAACGGCACAACTCAATTTTGAATGGTGGTAGGGAATTTGCCTGCCATTATAATAAAATCTCCTCGACTGTAATCTGTTTGGGAGTAGGAAATGGGGCCTGCCATTGTAACGAACACTCCCAACTTGATTGTGACCGCGCAGTAGGCAATGGGGCCTCCAATTATAATGTAAACTTCCCAACTCGATTGTGAATGGCAGTAGGCAAGTGAGCCTGCCGTTATATCACAAATCCGTAACAAACACTTTACATTGGAAACAACGTATGGGGACATCCCCATGCTCTTTCTCGCATAACGCTAAGAGAGATGCAATTTTAAAACAATCTTATTTACTGCATGTACACTGTTTACTTCGATATTCGAATACAATGTTGAACGCCGTAGCGAAGCACGGGTACATTTGCTAGTTGTGCAATATGGACGAACACGGGGAAAGGGATATTCAACTTTTGATGCTAAGTGTTTAAATATTATTAGCGTTGATCTACTGAAGATGTTTTATGTTTACGTCTTTAAAAAGAAAAGTGATTTATTTCTTCTTTCTCTTAACTTCAGTGCTTGTCTTAAAATGAACAACCTTTGGTTTCGATTTTAGAACTTTATCACGGACCCTATGTCACACGGTCTTCATCACGACTGCTTGATTATATTGTCTTGCCTTTAAGGCAAACTTTATTGGTAGTTCAGCTTATAATATTTTATCAAGTCTTTCATGTGTAATGTAAGGCATCATTTGCTCACACTTTGGCTCGTAGTTTATAGTTCTGCCTTGTTTTATGGGGTTTCTATTTTCATTCTATTTTGGGGACTGTCGTTTCAAATTATGGTGTCTACTGGCGGGTTTCATTCCCTGCATTAATATTTTGTGATATCAGACACAAATTATTGTTATTTAAAATACAATTTCTAATTATGCATTTATATTGTTTTCCAGTTTGCTTATGGCGACGATGGGATAAGGCAGGAAACGACTTCCATTGTGTGAACATGGGGAACCACGGAATCTTCAGGGCTGCTGACAGTTGGGTTCGAATGCAAGTTCACAGCTACGCGACCCTAACCGTACGGCCAACTCGCTCGGTATTTTAAATTTCTTCTTCTTCGTCTTCCTATTATTGTCCTGGATTGCTTTTCTGGGAAGTAATGGTTGACCTTCCTATGTAGAATGTTGATGTGAATGGTTGTCTTCATTAGGAACAGTTAGTCATCTTCACCCAATGGAAAACTGTGAAAATGAAATAATGATAGTGATATGATACTTTTAGAGAGGAACTCTTACATCCAAATACGGCAGAGTGAATTTCTCGCAGTCTGACTATAGCTAACATGGCAATTACACCTTTTGTTATCAAAGGCATGTAAATGAACTAGTCATGAAACCTGCACAAGTAAATGTGTAAATCATATTTTAAAAAAATATAAAATTTAGGAAACGATTTAAATCTTTTTTGGGATAATCAAATGATCTTAAATAAAACCGAATGTTTGCCGCGATGTTACTCAGCAATTGTGCAGCCTGTGATTTGAAGTATTGATGGATGGCCATGGCTCGTGCAGCTCTCAATGTACTATTGCTAGGTAACATCGCGTTACACATTTTGTTACGTGACAATATTTCTTGTCCGCCTCTGTAGTGTAGTGGTTAGTGTGATTAGCTGCCACCCCGGGAGGACCGGGTTCGATTCCCGGCTCCGCCACGAAATTTGAAAAGTGGTACGAGGGCTGAAACGGGTCCGCTGAGCCTCGAGAGGTAAACTGAGTAGAGGTGGGTTCGATTCCCACCTCAGCCATCCTGAAAGGGGTTTCCGTGGTTTCCCACTTCTCCTCCAGGCAAATGCCGGGCTGGTACCTAACTTAAGGTCACGGCCACTTCCTTCCCTCTTCCTTGTCTATCCCTTCCAATCCTCCCATCCCCCCCGCAAGGCCCCTGTTCAGCATAGCAAGTGAGGCCGCCTGGGCGAGGTACTGGTCATCCTCCCCAGTTGTATCCGGGACCCAGAGTTTGAAGCTCCAGGACACTGACCTCGAGGCGGTAGAGGTGGGATCCCTCGCTGAGGGTAAACAGATAAAGAAGAAGAAGAAAATAAAACAGATAAATGGAAGTATCTATATAAATAAAATTGTAGGGGGTCCGCTGTCTGTAATTTCTTTTGTTTTGCCAATTTTTCAGATATTTATCCGTTTTAGGTCAACTCAAGACCGAATCGGTGGTTTTTACGTTTCGTGTCTGTTTGTCTGTTTGTCTGTTTGTCTGTCTGTTTGTTTGTCTGTTCCACCATCACGTCGAAACGGCTGGATAGATCTCAACCAAACTTCATATTTAGAGTAAACTCATCCCGGGGATGGTTTCGATATGCATATCATTTAAAAATCTTTCAATACTCGGGGGGTTTATAGGAAAACCAGAATGGTTTTTCCACCATCACGTTGAAACGGCTGGATAGATCTCAACTAAACTTCATATCTAGAGTATACTCATCTCGGGGAAGGTTTCGATATGCATATTATTTTAAAATCTTTGAATAGACCGGGGGTTTATAGGAAAACCAGAATGGTTTTTCCACCATCACTTCGAAACGGCTGGATAGATCTCAACCAAACTTCATATTTAGAGTATACTCATCCCGGGGAAGGTTTCGATATGCATATCGTTTTAAAATCTTTCAATAGACGGGGGTTTATAGGAAAACCTGAATGGTTTTTCCACCATCACTTCGAAACGGCTGGATAGATCTCAACCAAATTTCATATTTAGAGAATACTCATCTCGGGGAAGGTTTCTATATGCATATTATTTTACAATCGTCGAATAGACGGGTGGTTTATAGGAAAACCAGAATGGGTTTCCTCCATTTTCTCTTATACTATTGATTTTCTGTAAACTTCGTTTACCGTACGTGAAACTTCTCTTCATTATAAACAACTTTCGTTATGTTCATAATTTACCTTACTCTTCACATGACGGAGAAATTTACAATTTTCCGCTGGTATCATGCTCTGCATTGAGTGACCGACAGACCGACAACGAAACTACAGGTTACCATGGCAACGTCTCTGACTGCATGCCAGCAGGGAAGTAACGTATTGCCATTTTCCTCATCATGCTTTTAAATTCGTGGTTGTTCCTTGGGTAGAAGGCAAGAGAGGCGTCAATCGGCCTATCTGCGGGATATTGGCGGAATATCGTTGGATATTATAACCGCCCTCGAATAGATTAAGTAATAACACCATTAGTCATCTTCTTATTATTTGTTTACCTAAGAATCACTGACCTAAATTTCTCCTCTGTTACCGCTTTATTATATCCATTACTCACACTAGCATAATTTATTGAGGGGCATTTGATTTTCCAATACATTCACTTGGCATTTACATATTTGTCGTTATCCGGCTGTCCGCAGTTATAATCCATTTTCTATTACTTTCAACTTTCTTAACTGTATTATTTCTTCCTTAATTACGCCGTATGTACGCGAGTGCTACAAACTACTGGATGTATTTCCACCAAGACTCATATTTAGAATACACCTGTCCTTGATAGGTTTTGGGCAAATATTGTTTCTAAATCCCTGAACTGACTGGGGGTTTATACGAAACCGAAACAGTGATTTTGCACTTCCACAAAATATACACAACCAAACTTAATGGAAATCTACCTACCTTGGTAGATAATAATTTCTAAACCTTTTTTTCATGTGCATCATTTCGATACGAGGATTAATAAGGGAGATATCATTAACGGACCGTTTTTCTGTACAAGTCCCATCGGACTTAACTCCCGAGCGGGTGCGTGTAAAGCGTACTCCTTACAATTTGAAAACTACTGAAGACATTCGAACCAAAATTTATATTTAGCATCCACCTGTCCAAAGGTAGGTTTTAAACGCAAATAACATTTCATGTTCCGGAATGGACTGGCGGTTTATAGGGAACCGAAATGGTGATTTTACTCTTCCACAACATATACAGAACAAGACCAACCTGACTGGAAATCGACCAAACGTGATGGAATTCCACCTCTAAACCTTTTTTTCATGTGCATTCTTTCGTCAGGAGGATTACTAAGGGAGATATCATGAATGGTCACTTTTGCAGGTTAAGTCCAGCGGACATAGCCCAAAAGGTGTTTTACATGGAGCAGATTCCTTATCTATATAAATCAAATCGTAACGACTGTGTGCCTCTACACTGACTATTTTGGCGAAATTTTCGTACAGCTTTCCGTTTAAGGGGTAATAATGACCATCTCCATAATTTTTGGTTTAGTTTCCTGAAAGTACTAATTTTTATCTGCCTCGCCCAAAATCCAAATTGCGCCATAATCTGCCAGAAGAAAAAGAAGATAATTGAAATTTGACAAAATTATACGTTTAAGCCTGTAACGAACGGAAAACTTCCTAGATCATTAAATTTTTCACTTTGAATCCCCGAAGAATATCGAAATACGCAGGCAATTTTAATGATGGTGCAGACCTTCGGAAATTCCTATCCTATAACGGATTGCACAATCTCCGTTCAATTTGGAATGATCTACAACCGTGGTCTTATGACTTTTTGCCGTATCTGTATCCCTTTTACGTTTGATTTTTCTCTTTAATCGATGTTAAGTCAATTTGGAATTTTCACATGCATAATTCATACTTTCAATTACTTATATGAAATACAGAATCATTAAACTCTTCACGAAAATTGGCCCACCCAGTAGCCATATGTGAGCCAAATGCTATGTATGTATCCGAAAAGTAATGTAATGTGAGATAATCTTACAAAACCTTTACCCTGTTCCACGTTTCTAATTCAATCTGACCCAAGAATAGATGACATATCATAGGACCAGCCATTTAGGCCACTAAATCCGGCGTGTCTTATGGTATAATCCTTTGTCGATATGACGTACGTTTAGTAGCAGTTAATCTGTAAATGAAGGTCTTCAATATTGTAAATACGCATATACTTTCGTATGTCGATATATATATTCACTGATGTCGATTTTTAGCGATCGAGAAAGGGTGGGTCTGCTATTGTAATAAGTACTCCCCACACCGACTTTGACTGGCAGTAGGAAAGGGTTCCTTCTCCAACTCCTGTGTAACTGTCATTAGTAAGGAAAGCCTACAATTATAATGAATAGTTCCCTTCTCGATTTGACTTGCAGAAGGCAAGTGAGCATGCAGTTTTGTTTAAAACTCCCCTACCCGATTGTGTTTGGCAGTAGGCAAGGGTGCCTATCATTATAAAGAAATGTCCTCATCTAAAATGTGACTGGCATTAGGCACAGTGGCCTGCTATTTTGATGGAAACTCACCAACTTGGTGTGACTGGCAGTAAGCTGGCTGGCAGTAGGAAAATGGGCCTGGCATTATAATGATAACTGCACAACTCAATTTCGAGTGATAGTTGGGTAATTGCCTGCCATTATAATAAAAACTCCTCAACTGAAATCTGTCTGGAAGTAGGAAGGGGGCTGCCATATTAACGAAAACTCCCCAAATCGATTTTGTCCGCGTAGTAGGCAATGGGGCCTGCAATTATTACGTAATCGTCCCAACTCGATTGTGAATGGCAGTAGGCAAGTGAGTCTGCCGCTATATCACAAATCCGTAACAAACACTTTACATTGGAAACAACGTACGGGGAACTCCCCATGCTCTTTCTCGGATAACGCTAAGAGACATGCAATTTTAAAACAATCTTATTTACTGCATGTACACTATTTACTTCGATAACCGAATACAATGTAGAATACCGTAGCGAAGCACGGGTACATTCGCTAGTCTGGATATATTAAAGGAAAATATCTGTTGAAAAACTGGGAATAAGAAATGACAGCGTCATTCAACAAGACAACGATCCTAAACATTCCCCTCACGACCCCCGACATTAAGCCTATTGAACACCTTCGAGAAGAACTCTGTAGGTGGATATTTTTTTTTTGCTAGGGGTTTTACGTCGCACCGACACAGATAGGTCTTATGGCGACGATGGGATAGGAAAGGCCTAGGAATTGGAAGGAAGCGGCCGTGGCCTTAATTAAGGTACAGTCCCAGCATTTTCCTGGTGTGAAAATGGGAAACCACGGAGAACCATTTTCAGGGCTGCCGATAGTGGGATTCGAACCTACTATCTCCCGGATGCAAGCTCACAGCCGCGCGCCTCTACGCACACGGCCAACTCGCACGGTGTGTAGGTGGATTAGGAAATATTCCATCAAGAAGTAGAACGATTTGAAACTTGCCATAAGAACAGAATAGACCAAACTTTCACCAGAAGTCAGCAAAAAAACCTCAGTGGAATCGTTGCTCCAGCATTTGGAATTTGTGGTAGCTTCAAAAGGCGGAAGCAAGATGTGCTGAACCTAATTCTTCTTCTTCTTCTTCTTCTTCTTCTTTTGATACCGCTCCCCCCTCCCACACCTGTGAGGGTCGCGGCTGAGAACCGAGTCGCATATGTGGATTTGGCTGTTTTACGGCCAGATGCCCTTCCTGACGCCAACCTTATATGGAGGGATGTAATCACTATTGCGTGTTTCTGTGGTAGTTGGTAGTGTGGTATGTTGTCTGAATATGATGAGGAGAGTGTTAGGACGGACACAAACACCCAGTCCCCGAGCCAGAAGAATTAATCAGAAGCGATTAAAATCCCCGACCCGGCCGGGAATCGAACCCGGGACCCTCTGAACCGAAGGCCAGTACGCTGACCATTCGTGCTGAACATAATATGAGAGTGAAAAATTGTGAGTGTACGTTCACGTTTGTACCTGAACATTTGTTTCGTTTCAGAAACGAACGATGTATGACCTTTCTGCCATTTGCTTTACGTCGCACCGACACAGATAGGTCTTATGGCGACGACGGGATAGGAAAGGCCTAGGAATGGGAAGGAGCGGCCGTGGCCTTAATTAAGGTACAGCCCCGGCATTTTCCTAGTGTGAAAATGGGAAACCACGGAAAACGATCTTCAGAGCTGCCGACAGTGGGGCTCGAACCCACTATCTCCCGATTACTGGATACTGGCCGCACTTAAGTGACTGCAGCTATCGAGCTCGGTAAGTGTGTGACCTTTAGTTCTACACTTAATAATGCCATAAGTATCTACAAGTGTGGTGGACTACTATAAAACTTGATGATCGAACTTGATGTACACTGCGACTTAAAATACATATGGACAGAGATACAGTAAAAACATAACAAATATTAAAAGGATCAGCGGCATATAAGAATGTATAGCACGTAAGTAATCAACGCAAGCCAGGAGTCTAGCAATTAGGCAAATATATAAATTGTACGCATAGTCCATAATTCCCTTTGCTGGCAGGACCTAGTGTTTACAGTGCACTATGTCTTCTGGTATAGGCTAGAGCAATTTTGTTACTTTCATAGATCTGTCTCTGTCTTATCCTTGGCTTTTCATCATCATCATCATCTGTTTACCCTCCAGGTTCGGTTTTTTCCTCGGACTTAGCGAGGAATCCCACCTCTACCGCCTCAAGGGCAGTGTCCTGGAGCTTCAGACTCTTGGTCGGGGGATACAACTGGGGAGTATGACCAGTACCTCGCCCAGGCGGCCTCACCTGCTATGCTGAACAGGGGCCTTGTGGAGGGATGGGAAGATTGGAAGGGATAGGCAAGGAAGAGGGAAGGAAGCGGCCGTGGCCTTAAGTTAGGTACCATCCCGGCATTCGCCTGGAGGAGAAGTGGGAAACCACGGAAAACCACTTCCAGGATGGCTGAGGTGGGAATCGAACCCACCTCTACTCAGTTGACCTCCCGAGGCTGAGTGGACCCCGTTCCAGCCCTCGTACCACTTTTCAAATTTCGTGGCAGAGCCGGGAATCGAACCCGGGCCTCCGGGGGTGGCAGCTAATCACGCTAACCACTACACCACAGAGGCGGACTCCTTGGCTTTTACAATATGAAAGTGATTGAGGTATGAGCGATGCTAGTAATGCCAATCCTTATGCAGCCAGTTCCTGCTATGAATGGTGTGAAAATGTTGCTCATAGGGTTGGAGTGTGTATGCATTTCAGTGGGCTTGGCAGACTGATATGTAATAGCAACTCTGGCTCGGTGAGGAAAGCAACGGGAAACTACCTCACTCCTTATTTCCCTAGTAGGCCTCTTCAGTGATGCCTAGGCCATCTTTCACAGCTGATGGCAGAGCTGTTGAGGATCCCACCAGCAGCATCGCTGACGGACTGAACATACATACATAGTCCATAAAAAAAGGAAGTACCGAGCTCGATAGCTGCAGTCGCTTAAGTGCGGCCAGTATCCAGTAATCGGGAGATAGTAGGTTCGAATCCCACTGTCTGCAGCCCTGAAGATGGTTTTCCGTGGTTTCCCATTTTCACACCAGGCAAATGCTGGGGCTGTACCTTAATTAAGGCCACGGCCGCTTCCTTCCCACTCCTAGCCCTTCCCCGTCCCATCGTCGCCATAAGACCTGTCTGTGTCGGTGCGACGTAAAGCAAATAGCAAAAAAAAAAAAAAAAAGGAAGCGCGCAGCTTATAAATAAGAACCACCCCGAGGGAGTGAAAATGGCAAGAGGGCAAGAGAAAGAAAATAATGTATAAACAAAGCAATAAATATATATATATATATATATTAACAATCAACAAGTGGAACAATTTAACATCTGTGATAAGATACAAGACACCCAAATAATATTGTCTAGGAATAGCAAGAGAATAAGCTCGAGAAGCAAGCGAAAATATGCCACATTTACAATGTTTGAAGAATATAGGCTATATTCTTCAAGAAGAGAGTAAAAAAGAATCAGAAACATTAAAAGTACAATATAGTGAAATCGAAAGAACTCCAATGTAAGATAAGGATTAAAATAAAGCAGAGGACAGGGATATGGAAACAAGGATGAACTATGGGAAAGATTCCCTTCGCCGGGGTAGTACCTATGTCGTAAAAGTCTCAGATGCGTGGAATAGTATTTCACTTCAAAAAGACCGTGTGAATATGCAGATAACAGTTCTCATAGTCCTGGGTAAAATCCGTATTTAACAGAGAGAAAAGTGGAGTCTGTTAGCATAATGTCAAGACTGGTGTAAGCTGGCAAGAATAAAGACAAGTAGAGGCCAGGTAGCCTATTAAATATGAAGTTGAAGTAATAAGTTCATAATTCTTGCTCACCAAAGAAACAGCAGGTATTATGCAGGTGTACGGTGCTCCACCACTCCGATGCGAGAACAGACTCAATTAGTGAGGGGTGGAGCCCATGATTATAAAGGAGCAAGGGAAAGTCTAGAAGTTTACAAGAATAAACACCAGCATATTCGAGAAACGCCACGTCACAATCACGTGTCCACAGAGATGTGTAGCAGCACGCATGGCCATAGGCGGCGCATATCGCAACGTCAGAAGGAGATGACGTCACGGTCACATGTTGAAGAGAGGCGGAGAGCAGCAGGCGGACGCAGCAATATAGAGAGACGGTGGCGGTGAAGCGGTCGAAGAAAATACGGCAGGCGAAGACAGGATAACGTGCAGAATAAGTAGTGGATATCGTTACACAAGTGTATCATTTACCGAGATCGATAGCTGCAGTCGCTCAAGTGCGGCCATTTTCCAGTATTAGGCAGATAGTGGGTTCGAATTCCACTGTCAGCAGCCCGTTTTTTCCCCATTTTCACACCAGGCAAGTGCTGGGGCTGTACCTTAATTACGGTTCCTTCCGACTCCTAGCCCTTTCCTCTCCCATCGTCGCCATAAGATCTTGTGTGTCGTGCGACGTAAAGCAATTTGTAAAAAAAAAAAAAAAAAGTCTATCATTTTATTTTGTAAGTGCTGATAAGTAAAATGTTTTGTTTTGATTATACTTAGGTCTACATGAAAATTTGAAGTGTGTGTAGACTTTTATTTCCGACTGGATGTCAAAAAGGGAATATATACATTGGGGGCTGAAAATATTTGTTGAATCAGTCACTAAGAAGTTTTTGGAGTTTGTCCTGTCACCTTTTCCTCACATTGAACCTCTAGGTACCTTAGCCTGTTTCCCTGCGCTTTGGCTTATCTCTCTGCTACAACCCTCAATTATGATTTGTTAGAAAACATATGCTCGGTTGTATTAAATTTCCCATCCCCTCCCACACACACACACACACCAAAGAGAACCACTGCACTGTTTACAACCTATACTATCAGACTAGGCCTACAGTATGTTTAGAGGTCTTTTCTTTTTTTCTTAATGTGCTTACCCTCCAGGGTTGGCTTTTCCCTCGGACTCAGCGAGGGATCCTACCTCTACCGCCTCAAGCGCAGTGTCCTGGAGCGTGAGACATTGGGTCGGGGGATATAACTGAGGAGAATGACCAGTACCTCGCCCAAGCGGCCTCACCTGCTATGCTGAACTTTGGTGGGGGTTGAGAAGATTGGAAAGGATAGGCAAGGAATGATGATACAATAAATATAATTCAGATTATTTATTTTGAATAAAAGGAAGAAGGAAGGAAGCGGCCGTGGCCTTAAGTTAGGTACCATCCCGGCATTTTCCTGGAGGAGAAGTGGGAAACTACGGAAAACCACTTCCAGGATGGCTGAGGTGGGAATCGAACCCACCTCTACTCAGTTGACCTCCCGAGGCTGAGTGGACCCCGTTCCAGCCCTCGTACCACTTTTCAAATGTCGTGGCAGAGCCGGGAATCGAACCCGGGCCTCCTAAGGTGGCAGCTAATCATACTAACCACTACACCACAGAGGCGGACTGTTTAGAGGTCTTAATGAGCCTATCTCTCCTGTAACTTATAGCCACTGTAAATTTGTATTTCAGTTACCACCAAATTTGCCGTTCTGCAGACTTGGCCGATTGCATTTGACCTGGGCTTGAAAAGTAATTAAGCGAGTTCCGTAAACTTAAATGAAATGTTAGTTGCAATGATTTCTGTGATACTGCGAATTAAGCTCGACATATTTAACACTGGCAAGATACAGCATTTCATCCCCACTTAATCCGACAGTTTACTATTGCCTGTAACGTCATGAACATGTGAACGTCTCACCTGCCTCAGGTGTGACTGGACCATGTGACTGTCACTAGAATATGCCTCTCGTTTCACTTAGTAGGTACAATGAATTAATACTTGTCATAAGGTACAGGATCGTACGACTGGTGATACAGGGGAAAATAGAACGACATCGTTGACCAGGCCAATGAAAAACTGCTAGACTCAAGAACCTGGGGCTAGTCCCAGAAGAACACTGGAAAAACTTTGTATTCGTTCATTTTATCCGCTACAAGGGAAAGCATAGAAACATGGATATGTTTTTGGGCTTCGAGGGCGAGAGAGCAAGTAAATATTCTCTGGTTTTCCCTTTGGTGTACCTTTGGTTCACCTCATACGATATAAAGCAACTTTTGGCTCCACCCACGGCAGAGATAGAGTTCCGATAAATCGAAAGAAAAATGACTGTATCCACGAAAGAATGGTAAAACTCATGAATTTTGAGGAAATTAAAGATATTCTAGACCTCATAAATATAATACTAATTTAATTATTGTTGTTATTACTATTAGCCAGTTCTATTGTGTAGAGATAGCGTGCCTGTCTCTTATTCCAGGCCAGGCAGCCTCTAAATAAGTAAATGAGTAAACAAATAAATAAATCAACTAGGAAATTAAACTGAACTCACCAGTAATAAAAATAAATAAATAAATAAATAAATAAATAAATAAATAAATAAATAAATAAATAAATAAATAAATCAACCAGGAAATTAAACTGAACTAACCAGTATTTACACACGATGCTGAAAGTGATCCTCAGCTGCAATGCAAGCTTCACATCTTGTAATGAGATTTCGAAACACACTTTGTAGTTCATGGACACCGATAGAACGCACAACGATCCCAATTTCAATTGTTAATTCTTCTGCGGCTCGAGGATTATTCCTGTAAACTTTTCCTTCATGATTTCCCCATAGATAAAAATCACATGTGCTTAAATCAGGCGAACGAGGGGGCCATAAGCCTTTACTGATGATCTGATCATCATCGAACATTTCTCGTAACCGTCGCATAGAGCTACGCGCCGTATGGGACGTTGCACTATCCTGCTGGAAATAGCCGTACCTTTTCTATTCTTCAGTCAGTTCAGCAAAAAATGGTTCCAGAATGTTGTGAATATAACGGTCGGAAGTAATCGTGTCCTGAGAATATATCGGACCGATAATTCGTCGGGCACTGATAGCGCACCACATACCCACCTTCACATCGTGCAGAGGTCTCGGCTGTAAAATGTGCGGGTTGTCTGTATCCCTGATTCTATTGTTCTGTGAATTGACATATCCACGCAAATGAAACCAGGCTACGTCGCTCGTAAAAATAAAGTTCGGATCCACAATACCGTCGTGGACACTATTCATTAGCCAATTGCAAAATCGTATTCTTGCATTGAAATCTGTAGGCAGTATGTTATGGACTGAATGAGTCCGATAATATCGTAAATGTAATAATTTTTTTGCATCACGTGCTGAAGAAGGTGAAATACCACTTTCCTGAGCTACTCTCCGAAGCGACTTATGTGGACTGACCTGGAGTCTTGCCTCTATATCTTCTAACCTCTCCCGTGTGAGAGGTGTTCTCCTTCGCTTCTTTTTCTAATTGATTACGGAACCAGTATTACGCCACTTGTAAACGAGCTGATGCACGTAACGTTTTGATGATACTGCCGCACCGGGAAATTGTCAACGGAATTTTCGAAGGCACCTTTTATCTGGTTTCTTCTTCTTGTGCAAGTAACATTCGACCAAAAATATTCATTGCTCTATAGTGTATTTAACCATCGTGATAATAACTTCACAACACACCTTAAAAGTCCAATAGTTTCTAGCGAACTGAGGGACAGAGTGCTAGACAGCTGTGCACTGGTGGTGAACACTTCTTATCTCGCCAGTGTTGACACAAGCCATATGGCGCTCGCTCGGGAATTCCCACGGCATGCGAGCAGAAGTGTGAACTCTTAAATTATTCTCCCTGCATCATTCTATAAACTATAAGTGACCGAGCAAATTTGCTTTGCGATTCGGGTTACGCAGCTGTGAATTTACATTCGGATGATGGGATTTTGAACCCCCTTTCTTGCCGGACCGAGTGCTGGCATCCTGACCCCAGCTTGGCAGGTTCGATCCTGGCTCAGTCCGGTGGTATTTTAAGGTGCTCAAATACGTCAGCTTCGTGTCGGTAGATTTACTCGCACGTAAAAGAACTCCTGCAGGACAAAATTTCGGCACCTAGGAGTCTCTTAAAACCGTAAAATTAGTTAGTGGGACGTAGAGCAAATAACATTATTATTATTATTGTTATTATTATTATTATTATTATTATTATTATTAACCCCTTCTTTTGGCAGTCCTGTAAATTATTTTGTGTAGTTTCTCATTTTCACACTAGGCAAATGCCGAGGCTGTAGCATAATTAAGGACGCAGTCACTTTCTTCCCTACCTTAGCTCTTTCCTATCCTATTGTCGCTACAAAACCTGCCTGCGTCGGTGTGACGCAAGACGAGTAGGTAAAATGACTTTATGAAGGGGTTGTAAGTGTAAGTGAGGCCCTTGAACCCGCAATTCACCACGATTGAAGACATTATCAATCTATGTATCTGTCTATTTATCTAGCTACCTATCTGTAATTTTTTAAAATTGTAATGCACATTTTTTACATATAAGAAAAATGGTTGCGTCCTATATTTTCCATTGAAGAATTAACGTGTTACACTCAGGTTTATTTTCCATTTTCCTTGATGACCTGAGCTGTCCTACTCTCTCTCTCTCTCTCTCTCTCTCTCTCTCTACTGCTCTTTGTACTACTGGGTGATAGTTCTACTACAGCATTATGAGTGTGCAGGGCTTACTTTTTCACTGAATGTATTAAAGCATTTCACTCTACGTACAATGCTTTACGACGCGTGATTTCCAACCGAATGTATCTTCAGTGCGTGGATTCCCTAAGCCAGCTATTCAATGCAACTGGACGTCCATTCGACGGATTACAATGGATGCCTGTGCTATGTACGACAAGTCTCGTACTTATTAGAAGTGTGGGGTAGAAGTAGTACTCTGCTAAATTCTTCTCTGAAAGCGAACGAGTTCTTAAAATGTTAGGCTATCCTTCCTCACAAATCATCTTAATAATTAAATTATTTTATTTTATTTATTTATTTATTTATTTATTTGTTTATTTATTTATTAGTTTACTTTTCATTGAACCCCACTGTCGGCAGCCCTGAAGAAGGTTTTCTGTGGTTTCCCATTTTTCACACAAGGCAAATGCTGGGGCCGTACCTTAATTAAAGCCAAGGCCGCTCCTTATCACTCTTAGCCCTTTCCTATCCCATCGTCGCTATAAGACTTGTCTGTATCATTGTGACGTTAGCAAAAGTAATGTGAACTCTGTACAGGCCATGAACACCCTTCGAGGGGAGGAAGATAATGCCTTCCACTTCCCGTAACCTCGGTATACGGTGGGGTAAAGTGGTTGACACTATGCTCGGCCGTCTTTGCCTCCAGGAATTCCTTAATTTTTATTCGACTTCTGGTTGGGGAATCAAACCCGTGTCCTTCCGAGGGAACCAAGCACACCTTTACCGCCTCGGCCAGGCAGCCCCTGCGACGTTAGAGGCGCACCAAAATTTACATACATACTTACTTACTTAAAAAAAAAAAACCCGATGGCACTACAGCCCTTGAAGGACCTTGGCCTACCAAGCGACCGCTGCTCAGCCTGAAGGCTTGCAGATTACGAGGTGTCGTGTGGTCAGCACAACGAATCCTCTCGGCCGTTATTCTTGGCTTGCGAGACCGGAGCCGCTATCTCACTGTCAGATATCTCCTCAATTCTAATCACATAGGCTGAGTAGACCTCGAACCAGCCCTCAGGTCCAGGTAAAAATCCCTAACCTGACCGGGAATCGAACCCCGGACCTCCGGGTAAGAGGCAGGCATGCTACCCCTACACCACGGGGCCGGCACTTACCTACTTATTTACTTACATACTTACATACTAACTTACTTATTTACTTACTTACTTACTTACATACTGTACTTACATACTTGCTTGCTTGCTTACTTACATAATTACATACCTACTTATATACATACTTACTTACATACTTACTTACTTACTTACTTCAGTGCCGGGCTGAGTGGCTCAGATGCTTGAGGCGCTGGCCATCTGACCCCAACCTGGCAAGTTCGATCCTGGTTCAGTCCGGGGGGTATTTGGAGGTACTCAAATACGACAGCCTCGTGTTGATAGATTTACTGGCGCGTAAAAGAAATCCTAACCTAACCTAACCCCAAAGCACTACAACCCTTGAAGGATCTTGGCCTACCAAGCGACCGCTGTTCAGCCCGAAGGCCTGCAGATTGTGAGGTGTCGTGTGGTCAGCACGACGAATCCTTTCGGCTGTTATTCTTGGTTTTATAGACCGGGGCCGCTATCTCACTGTCAGATAGCTCCTCAATTCTAATCACGTAGGCTGAGTGGACCTCGAACCAGCCCTCAGGTCCAGGTAAAAGTCCCTGACCTGGCCGGGAATCGAACTCGGGACCTCCGAGTAAGAGGCAGGCACGCTAACCCTACACCACGGGGCCGGCTAAAAGAAATCCTGCGGGAGTTAATTCCGACACCTCGGCGACTCCGAAAACCGTAAAAGTAGTTAGTGGGACTTATTGCGGTCTCGTGGTCCAGGGGTGTTGAGCCTGTCTTTTATTCGGAGGTCCGTGTTCGATTCCCGGCCAAACTTCGGATTTTAACATAGTTGACAACGGGTACATGGATATAAAGAATTTAATACGCTTTTAGTGTTTGGGTTGAACGTGTATATCGCCGAGAGTGTTCAACGATTATGTTTATATTCTGAATTGACAGGTAAAAGAGGAGGCTGCCTGTTGCAAAATAAATAAATAAATAAATAAATAAATAAAATAAAGTCCGCCTTTGTGTTGCAGTGGTTAGCGTGAATAGCTACCACACCCGGAGGCCCTGGTTCAATTCCCGGCTCTGCCACGAAATTTAAAAAGTGGTACGAGGGCTGGTACGGGGTTCACTCAGTCTTGGGAGGTCAACTGAGTAGAAGTGGGTTCGATCCCCACCTCAGCCATCCTCGAAGTGGTTTTCCGTGGTTTCCCACTTCTCCTCCAGGTAAATGCCCGGATGGTACCTAACTTAAAGCCACGGCCGTTTCCTTCCCTCTTCCTTGCCTATCCCTTCCATTCTTCCCCCCCCCCCCACAAGGCCCCTGTTCAGCATAGCAGGTGAGGCCGCTTGGGCGAGGTACAGGTCCTCCTTCCCCTTCCCAATTGTATCCCCGACCCCAAGTCTCACTCTCCAGGACACTGCCCTTGAGGCGGTAGAGGTGGAATCCCTTGCTGAGTCAGAGAAAAAACCAACCCTGAAAGGTAAACAGATTAAGAAGTAGAAGAAGAAAATGAAAGTCTGAAACGTAGGTTTTATGAAAGAGCGCTTCAGAGTAAAGCAAAATTTGTGCTAAATATGTGACGTTACACGCATACTCTGTTAAAAGATGGGACTCTGTTGACTCGCGCGTTCAGTTGGAGGATAGCTGTCGTTGTGAATACATCGTGGTCAGTTGTATAGAACAGCAATGCCAGAACTCAGCCAAGGGCCCCGTGGTCCCGTGATGTAGAATAACTACATTATGTCTCTTATTTCTTGTACCACAGATCCATATATCATCGAGGTTTTACCCACATTCCAAGTGTACCACGTTCTATTAAATAAAATGTATTATTCACATAATAAGTAAACCTACGAAGCCCTCAGAACCCTGCGGCCGTTATAATGGTGACAGCCTGCCGCCAATGCATTTTTAATTTTTTTAAACATGAATCTGAGGGCCGGTTCATCGTCCAAAAGCTTGTCTTCGTCATCTCACCGACCATCAACATACTGTCAACTATTTGTTAGCCTTTGAACTTGGTTGAAATGAGGGTAGTGACAATGCCCTGAACAGTTCCTGGTATACGTCGTAAGATTCTGAAACATACATACATACATACATACATACATACATACATACATACATACATACATACATACATACATACATACATACATACATACATACATACATACATACATACATACATACATACATACATTATCATTATAGACTGTTATGCCTTTCAGCGTTCAGTCTGCAAGCCTCTGAGAATTTACTATACGTCGCCACAATCTTCGATTTGCAACCAGTGTTGTGGCTTCATTTAGTTCTATACCTCTTATCTTTAAATCGTTAGAAACCGAGTCTAACCAACGTCGTCTTGGTCTCCCTCTACTTCTCTTACCCTCCATAGCAGAGTCCATTATTCTCCTAGGCAACCTATCCTCCTCCATTCGCCTCACATGACCCCACCACCGAAGCCGGTTTATGCGTACAGCTTCATCCATCGAGTTCATTCCTAAATTAGCCTTTATCTCCTCATTCCGAGTACCCTCCTGCCATTGTTTCCACCTGTTTGTACCAGCAATCATTCTTGCTACTTTCATGTCTGTTACTTCTGACTTATGAATAAGATATCCTGAGTCCACCCAGCTTTCGCTCCCGTAAAGCAAAGTTTAGGTGGTGTGTTGCATGTGGAGCTGGCGATCCGCCCATGTGCAAGATGCTACAAAGTAGATTTAGAAGTAGTTAAGTAGTATATTCATGTAGTAAGTAGTTAGTTTAGTTAGGTGGTGTGTTGCATGTGGAGCTGGCGATCCGCCCATATGCAAGATGCTACAAAGTAGATTTAGAAGTAGTTAAGTAGTATATTCATGTAGTAAGTAGTTAGTTTAGTTAGGTAGTGTGTTGCATGTGGAGCTGGCGATCCGCCCATGTGCAAGATGCTACAAAGTAGATTTAGAAGTAGTTAAGTAGTATATTCATGTAGTAAGTAGTTAGTTTAGTTAGGTGGTATGTTGCATGTGGAGCTAGCGATCCGCCCATGTGCAAGATGCTACACAGTAGATTTAGAAGTAGTAAGTAGTTAGTGTCTAGCTATAAATAGTCTGTGAGTGTTTTATTTTGAATTGCATATTGGAACATTGTAACTGGGCGAAAGCCTGTTATGTTCAGTTCAATAAATTCATTCATTCATTCATTCATTCATTCAAAGCAAAGTTGGTCTGAAAACAGACCGATGTAAAAATAGTTTCGTCTGGGAGCTGACTTCCTTCTTACAGAATACTGCTGATCGCAACTACGAGCTCACTGCATTAGCTTTACTACACCTTGATTCAATCTCACTTACTATATAACCATCCTGGGAGAACACACAACCTAAATACTTAAAATTATCGATCTATTCTAGCTTTGTATCACCAATCTGACGTTCAATTGTGTTGAATTTCTTACCTGCTGACATCAATTTAGTCTTCGAGAGGCTAATTTTCATACCATACTCATTGCACCTATTTTCAAGTTCAAAGATATTAGACTGCAGGCTGAAATTCAGAAAATTTTATGTCATGGTTATACAGCTTTTCTTAGGGAAAAGTTACTTGAACAACACGCGTCACGGTCACCTTTGACCCACTCACTTGTTTATTACAAATCCTTGAATGAAATCAAGAATTGAACTGTCTTATATCGTGTGCATTTCATGGATATTTGTGTGTAAAGAGATGGTTCCTACACTAGGAAGACTGTATGGTCCTACAAGTTAAAAACATTGCAGTTTTGTCTGGGTTGTGTTGTGATATATCTCCAGTGCTGGGTAAAATCAAAATAAAAGTAACTGGGCTGAATTACAGTTACATTAAAACCCCCATTAATTGAACTCGGATTAACCAAAACCCAGGTTGTCCGAAATACCTCTTAAATCGCAAAAAAAATAAAAAAAAAATAAAAAAAGAGAGAGAGAGAGAGAAAGGAACACGTACTGTTGCCGTAAGATTTGTTGAACAACAATGCGGTGAGTCAACGCTGAATGGTATCTTTCCAATGATAAGATGACGGGATATTGCTACCAGAAAAAGTTGGGAGGGACGCAAGAAACAAACAAAGATTACTGAGTTTTTTAAATGGGTGATTCATACTAAGTATATATTGTACCCTGATGAGATAGGCCCTAGTTTCATGATTTGATTTTGATATGAGAAATACAGATATATAGGAATATTAAATGAATACAGTGGCAGTTTTGTGTGGACGGGAAAAATTTCGACATAAGCCAGCCGTGATCGCGACTGTCCGGCGCCACAATAAGCTTGTCATTAGGGGGAAAAGGTTTCCTGGTCAGAAGATAAGAGGATTAAATCTAGAGCTCACAACAACAGAATAATGACTACCAGGAAGTAGAAGAGTATATATTTCGGACCAAGGCCGAGCAGATGCATCACCAATACCGAGAATGTGACGTGGCAGTTTTTCCACGCCCGAGGCGTTTGGTGTGGTTACGTTTCAAGGGAGAGATTTCAAACTAACCGAAACGGTGTTGACCAATGAGAAAATATATCACAGGCCCGCAGATAAACCAACATAAGGAAAACTCAGAGTGAACTCCAGTTAGCTTCTCCGATAACAATAATTAAATTATTCCAACCACACAATTGAATAGAGGGGATTTTTGTGATATCGTTCCCATGTTGAATAATGGTAATCGTAATAAATTAAAGTAATGAATTCGTGGAAATGACCCACGCTATATCGCCATTGGTCGAGATGAGCACGCCATCAGGGACGCCGAGTTAGCGCGCGAAAGGTGGAGGACAGAAATTAAGTGATATCCAAGGAGATATAAGGAGATCCAAATCCACCTGCGTATGCCGATTTAGGATAACCAACCCCCCTCTCCAGGAAATGACCGCGGATGACCCCGGCGGGAAATCATATCGTCCATAAAAGTCCAGTAGCGAACCTCACATCACTCAGTTCTTACCAGCCACCAGTCGTTATCGCTCACCAGTCGTGTCAGCCGTAATGGAGTAGTTGAGACTCTGACACGTTGACTCTGTAAGTCAGTACCTCGGGACGTATTCGAAGTCAGTTAGAGCTGAAAGTACGTGAATTATTAGGAGAATGAATACGAACAGTGAAATTATCCATAGTACCGAGTGTGTATAATCAGTACAATTGTAGGTTGAATTTAATGAATGTCATGTGTTTAAATAATAAATAACTAACGGAACGCCGATAGTACCTTTGGAAGGCAGTGTGCGGAGCCTGAAGTAAACACCTCAAGATAGACGGTGAATAACTATCCGAGCAGGGAATTATAGGAGCTAGGCGATGATCAAGACGGCTTGAAAATAAACCAGGAAGTGCCGGTTGAAGACGCGATACGCGCCGGTTCAAATGAACGACATTTCGTCGTAATGTGTCACGACGTGTGTTTCGGGCGTATATGAAGAGTATATTGTGCGAGTGTCAGGGGTCTAGGAGCACCTATAAGTGTTTTTTTTTGTTATTAATATTTTTGTGTAAAATAGTGTAATAAGGTATTAATCATGGGTAGTCACCCAGAAGTGTTTTATTATGTTAAATTTGTATTGTGCGACATGATGGACGGGTAAATCACCATGGGGCCGTAAGGCCTATATCTCATCCGCTACGAGACAATGGAATTCTACCTAGGAATGAGTACACAATTTTGATATTGGGGAATGTTATCGCGACTAAACGGGGTTCAGTGTAAATTAATTATGGTTACTTAACATGGTCCGCTTCCCGAGTCCATGATTTTATTTTTTTGTTAGACGGACGAACTAATTTATATTAACGTAATAATGGGTTAGGTTAATTAATTTGAGTATTTGTTTGTTGTATATAATGTAAATATGGGATATATTTCTTTCAATTAATGCATGCTGTTTATAATACTTTGACTTAAGTTCAGTTCAAGTGTTAAATTCTTTTTTTTTGTGCTGACCCATTTATTTGAATTTCATTCACTGCGGTGATCATTTGTATTTTAATTAGGAATAATTTCTATTAGACAGCCAGATTATGAAAGAGCCAGAGTATGGAAGATTTGTGTTGCGTACGGAAGGTCATTAAAATACTAATAATAATCATGTTTGTGAGTCGACAAAGGAAAGTAAAATAATAAATATAATAATATTTGGGCGTGTGCAAGTTAAAGTATAATAATAATAATGACGGTGCTTCGCGAGTTAGCCAGTGCAAATATAATAATCAAAGTGGAGATGACATGTAGCGTTAAAGACTTTCATTCGCGTAGTCAGTTTGATTTTACGTAAATTTTTGATTTTACGTTTTTGGACTTTAATTTAACCATTAAAATTTTGTTTAAAAGCAATAAAGGCACGTGAATTAGAATGGTCACGATATGTTAAAAGCCCAGAATGATTTGAGCCCATATTTAGAGTTGGAAGTCATGAGGGACGAATATCCGGCGTGAAATAAATTGAGCCGTATTGTTTGTAATGATGAAATAGATGAATCTCAAGGCCTAAGATGATATAAATGCATATGCCGGTGTTATTAGTGGTAGAATCCACGCACCGAGGGTTATTTTATGAATTAAATGTTTGAAGAGTTCCGATGAAAGGAAATGGACTTCAAATTTGAAGGAATAGTTTAGCAATCGCCGGCATTGGAGGTATTTGCCCAGCCGCGATGTGCCATAGGTTGTGAGATGTGTCTTGGGAGGACAGGTGTCCCCATATAAAATTAACGGCAGTACGAAGTTGAAGGTACGGTCCCGAATACCGTGTTGTCCCGACCGATATAAAGCAGATCTTAGTGGTTCATAACGGGATTTAACATATGTGACTAAATTCTAAAGAGTGGATATTAAAATATCATCTTTCCATTTTTAATAATAATAATAACAATAATCATACTCCAAGTGAATCTTGTCTTAAATCGAGTGCTTAGTGCCAAGATAAATCGAAATTGTAAAAAGGGGTTATGCGTTAAACATATTAAGAGTGAACTACCGTGTAACAGGCGAATTTAAGTTTTTTAAAAATAATAATAATAATAATAAAAACTAAGCGACTTTTTTTTTTGAAGAATAATTTTTTTTATATTTTGGACATAATAATGATGTCGGGAGATGAAATGAAAGATTTGAGATTTTTAACTAATAATAATAATAAATAAAATATTTGAAGAAGGAGAAGAAGAATAACCAATGAAGGTACTTTTTTTTTTAATTTTATTTTTTTGATGAAATTAATAAGAGCGAGAAGTTGAAGTATTATAGCGAGGTTGATTACGGGTTACGATAATCACGATTTCCACTATTAATAATAATAATAATAATAATAATAATAATAATAATAAAAAAATATTTATGAGGAAGCTGATCATTATATTGTGCGGATAATTTAGGAGGAAGAACTAACCTTCGTTTGAAACGCCGGCAAGGGTTGGCATATAATCATCCCGGATGACAAATGATAATAATCAAATACCGGATTATAATTGAAATTAATGATAATGATAAAATTAATTGATGGTAGTCAAAGTATATGCTAATGATCAGATAAAGAATGGTAATGATATTATCTAATAAGAATAGGAGGATATGCTAGGGACAGTCATCCTGTGTCGAACTGCTCTGAACCACATGTTGGGTTTTCACGGGGAGATAGCGGTAGATACGTAAATAACCCACGGACGGCACATGTTTGCAGGGTCAGAGCATAGTAATGAACCTTTCCGTACGTCTTGTCGTATTGACAAGTGTAAATATTAAAGTAGCTTTTGAGTTAATGAACTCTACCTGGTGTGTTTGTGAATCTGGAAATAATAGGCTAGAGTTTGTCCGTATTATAAATTCCCGTTTTTTCGAGGCGATAACATTTTCTACGGTGGGTGTCCGGCTCACCAGAATGTACATACCGGAAGTGTCTCATGTCCAAACGGAACGAGGAGACGACAGTAAAAAGTTACTGTCGTGCCTTCGTCGCCGAAAAAAGATCTCCAGCGGTGAAACGTCCAATCATACGGATGTGAATTCGATCCCCAGTACCCAATTGGGACGAATTCACCAGGTGTTTTACACTACCAGAGTAATGAGGTAAAATCCAAATATTATGTCATTTATTTTTCAGGATTAAAAGTGTCCCAATGTAAATTTGTCATCATGTGTAGTATGCAAAATAAGTTAATAAATTGCTCCTCATTGCAATTTCAATAGGAAACAGCTTCCATATCTTTTCATTGTAGTTAGTCCAGTATGCCCATGGAATTTTAGTTGTCACTTCCCAGTCCTATTGTGGAGTCAGAAATTTGTATCCATGAATGAGTCGTTCCCCGTAACCTTAAATTTTCATGCCCCGTTCATCCCTGTGTTCATTTGATGCGCCGATATATATTTTTTTGATTTTCTTTATATAATTTTTTTTTATCATTTTCGAACTGATCACCCCTGAGATAAATGCTAGTCTGGGACTCAGGAGGTGGGCGGGTGCAATATTGATGCATTGTCATTCTAAAAATGTAATTTAAAATTTCATGGAGAACGTAAGTGTAGTCTACCAACAGAGTTTTGAATTCGTTTGGCCTTCAAAACATTTCAGACTTAATACTGTAATTAGATAAAAAAAAAACATAGTAATAGATGTTTGTGGCTTAACCGAATAACTTATTATCCGAAGCAGCTTCTTTCAGTTCAGAACTGTACCTGGGAAATATTTGAATCAATTACAATTAAAAAATACTTTCTCAACAAATAATCAGTAAAATTACGAATATAGTTACTTCACAAATCACCAGTCTTTAGAAAATTTTTACTTTTGTTTCAGATGGACCAAAACGATGCTGAAGTTTGCAATTTTTTAAAAAATCTTCATTTCGAGCGGATTATTTTTAGCATAGAGACGTTCAGTGGCTATCTTCACTCGCTGAGACTAAACATGATGCCTTGAAACTTTCAATGATTCTAATTCTAATTCCTTTTTCTTTCTTTCTTAATTTGTTTATCCTTCAGGGTTGGCTTTTCCCTCGGACTTAGCGAGGGATCCCACCTCTTCCGCCTCAAGGGCAGTGTCCTGGAGCTTCAGACATCGGGTCGGGGATACAACTGGGGAGAATGACCAGTACCTCGCCCAGGCGCCCTCACCTGCTATGCTGAACAGGGGCCTTGGTGGGGGATGGGAAGATTGGAAGGGATAGACAAGGAAGAGGGAAGGAAGCGGCCGTGGTCTTAAGTTAGGTACCATCCCGGCATTTGCCTGGAGGAGAAGTGGGAAACCACGGAAAACCATTTTCAGGATGGCTGAGGTGGGAATCGAACCCACCTCTACTCAGTTGACCTCCCGAGGCTGAGTGGACCCCGTTCCAGCCCCAATACCACTTTTCAAATTTCGTGGCAGAGCCGGGAATCGAACCCGGACTTCCGGAGGTGGCAGCTAATCACACTAACCACTACACCTCAGAGGCGGCTCATTCTAATTCCTAAAGGTCCAATAATACTGCCTTGTGGAATTATCAGATAACGCTTCACCTACTCTAATTCTCTGAGTTCAGTTTTTCAGAAATTTAGCCACCCATTCCGTCCTTCTTTAGTCTAGTCCAATAGCCCTCATTTTCGTAAGCAGTCTAAAATATCTGCTGGAATATTGCTGGAATCCTATAAGTTGAGCTTCACTGGAATAATTTTTCCTGAACCCGAACAGCTTTCTATCAAACCAGTTGGTCATTTCACAAACATGAGTAATATAATCAGAAATAATGCTTTCCTAAAGCTTGTATGCAGCACATATTACGGTGATTGGTCTGTAATTATCGGCTTTGTTTTGATCGCCCTTTATACACAAGTACTAATATAGCTACTTTCCATTCGTTTTATATACACTGCCTGACAAGAAAAGTTAAGCACCTAGAAGGAGTGGTCCAATATAATCCCATTTCGGACCAGTAATGAGTAAAACGTCCACTAAAGTGCATCCGTGTTGGCACTGTGCTGTTGTTAAGTTGTTACCAGTCAACTGCTGTTTAGTCAGTTAAGCAAGACGCATGGTACGAAGCACTTGCGATGCCTCACAGACGCGTTAGACAGCCTACCCACTAACTGTCAGCATTTGACAGACGCCGTTTTGTGGGACTGTATGAGGCTGCTTGGTGCCGATCCTCTGTGGCTCAGGCGGCAGCGCGCCGGCCTCTCACCGCTGGGTTTCGTGGTTCAAATCCCGGTCAATCCATGTGAGATTCGTGCTGGACACAGCGGAGGCAGGACAGGTTTTTCTCCGGGCACTCCGGTTTTCCCTGTCTTATTTCATTCCAGTAACACTCTCCAATATCATTTCATTTCATCTGTCATTCATTAATCATTGCCCCAAAGGAGTGCGACAAGATTCGGCAGCCGCCACAATTCCCGTCCTCGCCGCTAGGTGGGGACTTCATTCACTCCATTCCCGACCCGGTCGAATGACTGGAAACAGGCTGTGGACTTTTCATGAGGCTGCTTGGACGTATCGTGCAATTGTCAGGCATGAGGGCCATTCAGATGTCACAGTGGCCTGATGTTTGACTCAGTGGGTACATGAAGGCACCCAATCACGTCGTGCAGGTTCGGGTCGACCAAGAAACCCCACCCTGAGAAAGGACCGTCGTATGGTGCGCCAAGCATTGCGGAATCCCATAACTTCGGCATCCGCCATCCGCGAACATGTTCTGGGTACTGTACAACATCCTTTGAGTTCCCGCACAGTGTGTCGACGGCTCGCGTCCACCGGATTGGGGTTCTACCGCCCCAAACATCGGTTGCAATTGACACCAGAATACCAATGCCTGCGTTTGGAGTGGTGCCCTTTTCCGGGAGGCATGGACAGAAGACGACTGGCATCGCATCATGTTCAGTGATGAGTCCCGCTTCTCCATAACCTGCGATGACCATCGTGTGCGAGTTTGGCGGCGTCGAGGGCAGATGGAAGATCCTGTCCAGATTGTGGAAAGACACACAGACGTAATCCTGGCATCATGGTGTGGGGAGCCATAGGATATGCGTTCAGGTCAAATTTCATAATGTTTTCGGCAGACTTTGACGGCACAGCGATACGTCACAGACATTCTGCGTCCGCACGTCCTACCCCTTATGGCACAGCACTCTGGGACAGTGTTCCAACACGATAATGCACGTCCACACACAGCAAGTGTGTCTATTGACTACATAGAGCATGTTGAGATCCTCCCGTGGCCAGCAAGATCCCTGAACCCCTCCATCACTGAACACGTGTGAGGTGACGTTAGAAGGGAACTCCTTCCCAGAACCAGCCTGCGGGATCTGGAGGGACAGCTGCAACAATTGTAGATGAACTTGCGTCAGGAAAGGATCCAAAGGCTGTTTGACAACATTCCGGACCGCATAAGGGCATACATTGCGACCAGTGTGTGGGCGCCAATATTATACCTGTACCTGCCAACTACTTTGTCTCTTTCATTCCATATTTTAATCAGTTCAATATAGGCACATGAACTTTCAGCATATGTAGTTTCATTTACTTTTAACCACTCCTGGGTGCTTAATTTTTTTTTCAGTATATGTTTGTTTACTGTTTGCAGATACTTCAAAAACACAGGCAGCCTTCTGTACTTTACCTCAATCCACTGACTTTAGTATACCTCCAGAAATATAACCAATTCCAACTGCTTTTCTAGTTTTCAACTTTTGTATCTTATTTTACATGTCTTTGTCATCGTATATAAATTTAAATACTTCGGTAGTTGACGTCGCCTCCTCTACCTGGACATTATCCTTGTAACCAACAATTTTTACATACTGATGACTGAATACTTCTGCCTTAGAGATGATTGTGCTGTAATAGCACATTCTGGCCCCTTGAGGAAAACAATGGCAAACTACATCGCTCCTCATTCTGCCTAGTACCCGTCATTATAACGCGCTATCGGTTTTGCCATTTCCTTACAACCGTATAGCCATTGGTGGTGCTATATGATGATCTAATTAGTCTTCAGGCTGATAACATAACACATAGAACCTTTCAAATGACGTAAAAATATATTATGATCCATGAATTATGAACAACAGCTCTTACCCCAGAACACTCAGTTCCAGAAAATTGCAGTCCTCCATCGAACTCGCAGGAAAAATTGATTGTCCAGATGAATGATACTCTGAGGACAGTATCTGGCACTCTCAAATTCACGTCGCTTAATGGCTGCCAGTATTTACCAACATCCTTCCTTCTCATGCGAAGTCTAACCGTACTTAAGAAGGAATGGTTAAAATGCACTGCAAATGGGCTATTACCGGTTCATCAGCACTGAAATCCACAAAAGCAAGGGAGACCAAAATTTCTATGGTAAATTGTTTTCAAAAGTGATACCTGGGTATGTGAAAGTGAAGGTTTCTGTAAGAGGCTGGTGGTTAATAGTGAGATAGATTTAATTTGTGGGTGTTATCTACTCATAAATTGGTATATATTGGGGCAGAGGAAGGGTGGGGGATGTCAGCCTAATAGAGGACGTAGAGGACTGTGAATAAAGAGGTGCCTTAACTCCTCTCATGGGAAGTGAGGAACGAATGATTTTTTTGTTTACGAAACTTCCCTCAGTTGAAGGTTGCCTCAATGTACAAAGCATAACGAAACAATTAAATGTACCATTTCGGCTTACAATAATTCTGTTGATTACATTATTCTTATAATGTCCTTAAATTACAAGAGTTATAGCATGTAGCAATGATTTCTGAGCAATGAAATGGAACCTCGGAAAGATAACAAAGAAATAGTTTGCAGTTCTGGAGCATCTAAATTAAACTGCTTCCAAAAATTCACAACGAATCGAGGAATAGTCCCTCGAGCTCCGACCATTATTCCTATCACTAAAATGTCCTTCAGTCCAAATTTATATAATAAGTTATGGTCGTTCATAGATCAGCTTCTTCTCCCTATCAACGTCCTCTGGCTGGTCTGTGGAGATGTCAAAACGAACTGTGGGGTCTATTACATATCCCAAACCATTTGATTCCTTGTAGGCTATGATGTCAATTCTCCTACTGCTACCGTTATTGGCAAGTCCGGATACCTCCTCGGTGACCGTACAACTTTCCTTTCTTAGGGAATTTGTTATCAAGGACCGAACCTTGTAATGCCTGGTGTTCCGTAGCATCTCTCCATGAGAGCACGATCCCAAAACATGAGGAAGTATTTCTATCTCTCTTCCGCAATACCAACAGAGGTTTCCGTTCTTGGACCTGCCATGAATAGATCGAACAGTGCACACATTAGCAGTCACTGTTATTCCCTCACGCCATTCACTAAGTGTTCTGAAGAAGGTTCTGGTTCCTCCGAGTACGGAAGACATAGATGAGGATGAGTTTCATTTCGTTTGTCAAGTTATGTTATTTCTATGGATTCAAAATTCTGAAAAAAGTTAAACTGTAAGGAAAAGAACATGGCCGGCCCCTTGGTGTAGGCCCCGGGTTCGATTTTCGGCCAGGTCAGGGATTTTTACCTGCGTCTGAGGGCTGGTTCGAGGTCCACTCAGCCTATGTGATTAAAATTGAGGAGCTATATGACGGTGAGATGGCGGCCCCAGTCTTGGAAGCCAAGAATAACGGCTGAGAGGATCCGTCACGCTGACCACACGACACCTCGTAATCTACAGGCCTTCGGGCTGAGCAGCGGTCGCTTGGTAGGCCATGGCCCTTCGGGGCTGTTGCGCAATGGGCTTTGGTAGAAAAGAAAATGGAAGAAGTCCAACCCTTCGGAGAATAAGGGAATTATTAAAGGACAGGGAAGGGCTGCGAAAAGCATGAAAATTGAACGCACTCTATGCCTCTGAAACCAATACCGTACGCGTCGTATGAGAACAAGAATTTACCAAGGGACAGCGGGGAGAAAACTTGAGAGTGAGGACTAGGACACAAGTAAGCGAAAGCAATGAGGTCCCGTTGTCACTAATCCATTCCCACATTTAGAGAGCCCCTGATGGTTATCGATTTTGGTCACCTCTAAAGACAGGTTTTAAAATACCACTCCCACCCAAAGGGGATCCGCATTCGTCTAATGAGGGCTTTAAAAAAGTCTCATTCATTTTGCTCGACCCTTGTACTAATATTCTGTAAGGCTGAATTGAATTGAATTCACATATTCTGAGGGATTATGTGTATTTTACGTGCATGCAAACAACACAATTTGTTGGAAATGAACAGCAGTATTTATAATTCCATAATGATGTCCAGAGGTTAATTTCAGCCGTGGAACACATTAAATGGGAAATGTTGAAGCAAGGTGAATTTATGAGGCCACCATTCATGTGATTAGCTGTGAATTAATATTTTATGATAACTGAACAAAGTTTAGTTACAATTAGAACCACTCATCAGATGTGATCTTTCTGATATTCCACTTTATATACAGAAATCTCATAAATGATTGAGCAAACTAACTAGGATGTAAAAATCTGAATCGGGACGAGCGTAATTACTGCAGGTAATTAGTCCATAAATACTATTTCAACATTTTGTACCTCGGTTAAATCGAGTATTTAAAGATTTCTGTGTCCTGAACCACTGTCCATCAGTAGATTTTATAATTAATTCCTGCTCCATTGAATTTTCCAATCCATTTGTTATGACTATTTAATTTTTTTTATTTGTGGCTTGTGCAGTAAATGTTGCAAAAGTACTACTAGATTTACTTCACTTAGAGTCTCACGGTAGTGTGGAGACAGCAGGCAGCGTGACCAGGGAAGATGTACTGTCAACGTCAATATATATCCTTGAACGGAGTATCGGGGCTCTACCGAGTGGTCACATCTTCTTCTTCATTCCTTCATGGGGCCTCTGAATATTAGTTCCTAATTAGCGTCGACCTCTAAGATCTTTTGCTACCATGTTTTTCTTGCATTACTGCCTAGATATACCTGCTCCCTTCACAAAGCTGCAGGTTGTTCTTATTGGGTCTTCTTCGATTTTTTCTCTCTCTTCACCTGGTAGACCTAGAGTAGAGAGTCTGATTCTACCCAGCGCCTCACATTCGAAAAGTATGTGTTAAGCTGATTCATCTGTTTCATTGCATTTCCTACATATGCTGTCTCTAATTACTCCAATGCTATGTACAGTAGAAGTCCGACAGTCCGGCACGTTCGGGACCGGCCCGGTGCTGGATTACCGAAAATGCCGGACTATCGGGCGGCACCTCTTACTACGATATAGGTTAAGGCGTACAGCGAAAACAGCTGTAACACGGCATTTTGCAGTAAAATGTTGATCAGCAGAATCATTAGTTAAATATTTTTAGCTCAAAATTAGGGCAGCACCAAAGTTTCATTCAACACATTCAGTTTACATACATGTACTGTACAATATTTTAGTGTGACATAAAAATTGTCGAATATCTTTTTGTTTTAGAGATCGTTGTCACTTGGCATAAAAGTTATTTCCGATTATATATAAATCAGTAAGTTCAGTGGCATTATAATTAGTATTACACTCAGCAAAAGTGATGAATTTATTTAGGGACTCTGAGGCTTCTGCCCAGCTGATTCTCTCCTTTTCTTCGGTTTCCTCATCTGAGTATTATCCGACTCGTTGATTGTATGGTCAGCGTATTGACCTTCGGTTCAGAGGGTCCGGGTTCGACTCCCGGCCGGGTCGGGGAATTGAACCTTAATTGGTTAATTCCAATGGCTCGGGGACTGGGTGTTTGTGCTGTCCCCAACATTCTTGCAACTCACACATCACACATAACACTATCCTCCACCACAATAACACGCAGTTACCTACAAATGGCAGATGCCGCCTGTTAGAAATTTCTTATCTGACTCCATATTTATTTGAAAACATGCTTTATTTTCTCTCATGCAAACTATATTGAGATTCACCTTCTGCAATGTTTATAAAGAAAAACAAGAACAACAACCATATTATTAGCATATTACCCGATGATGAATGCTTACTCCTAGGAACTCTCAATCAACAGTTCATAGAGATGACAAATCCGAGGAGTATCAACGAAGTATTTACAACATCCTCCCACCTTGGAATTGTGGGAACAATTTCAAAACTGTACTCTTCTATGGGGTACTCCAACTCACCCCACCTCAGTCACAGTACTTGGTGTTAGCTATCACTACACGGCCACTTTTTGTCGTATACGAACTCTGTCCTGATGTCGCCCCTAAGTTCAGTTTTCTTTTAAAAGTTGTTTGGTCACTGTCTACCTCCAGAGGGTAAAGTCTTTCAATTGGACGAATCAAAACTCCATCTTTCGTTTTCACTTTAGCCACACGCGCTGCACCATCGCGACCAGGGAAGAGCGTTACAATTCTTGCTAAAGGCCATTCTACCCTTTTCAGTTTCTTGCCTTGTTTTTGGCTGACAGCACTATTAACGTGGGACAATTTATCTTTACCTTTTACCACATTCTGCTCTCTCGACTGAAGCATTTTAATTTCTTCCCCGAGCTTCATATTTTCAGTCTGTTGTTTCTCGCTGTGGTTTTCAAGGTTCGAAATGACAACGTTCAAATGTTCCAACTCTGAGTATAATCTGGCCACCTCTTCTTTCCCACGACCTTCTAAGGTCCCTTCAATCTCCTCCGGTGGCGGAGGTAATTCCGCGACTGTCTCAGGAGTGCGATCCAGACCATCTTTTCCTTGACTGTCACTGGAAGACTCAGTCACGCTTACTGAATTTTCGTTTCCTTTAGAGAGAGATATGATTTTCTCCAAGTTCTCATCCAGAACTGTGATTGCTGGAGACAAGGAATAAGAAGTTGACGAATCATCTTTCGTATCCTGCAGCACGGTGGACCCAATCTGTTGTAAAACAACTGCAGTCTGTTGTACTATACTCTGCAAACGTCGTTCAGCATCTTTGATTTCTGAACGCAGAGCACTAGTTTCAATGCTAACAGCTTGCAAGTCCTGATTTAATTTCTCCTTTTCATCCTTTAAACACATATTTTCATTGAAAATGACATTCTTCTGTGTATTTAATACTTCTATTATACTAGCAAGTTTCTCCTTCTCCTCGTATAAGGTATTTTTCCCAGTAACTACAGCCTCAAGATATTCATTCAACTTCTGTTTCTCAGATTTCAAGAAATTGTTTTCTTCAGCAAGGGTATGTTTCTCTTTGCTGATAAATTCTAAACATACAGTCAATTTACGATTCTCCGACTTCAGGATGTTATGTTCTTGTATAATGAAATTCTTCTGTCGCGCAACCGAACGTTCATTAAGCTTATTTCGGTCAGACTTGTATTTACTGTTCTCAATGACGAGAGCATCTCGCACTTTACAAACTCCAGCAAAAACTTCACTAAGTTTATGTTTCTCTCCCTCATGTCTGGAATTGTCCTTCAATAATGCTTCATTTGATGCTTCAATATTCTGAATCAACTGCTTCAGTTCATTGTTATTCTTCTTAATACTCTCACTATCCTTCAAGATAGACTCATTTTCTTTGGACAGCGATTTCAATTGTTCGCTTAGAATATCATTTTGATGTTTCAGCTTTTCTTTCTCTTGGAAGTCTTTCTCAGCGTGTGAGATCTTCATGACATCTTTCAAGTTCTCTGCATTAGCTGAACAGTCTTCCAACCTCTTCTTCTTCTTCACAGCCAACTGTGCCAGACGTTCAGTTAACTTCTGTTTGTCACGCTCAGCCACTTCTGTTACGGCTCGCAAGCGTTCCGACAGTTCCTTGTTTTCATTAGGAACGGTCTCCACGGTTTCCTTCACAGTCTTCAATTGTATCTCAAGCTCTTCACTTTCCTTTTTAGCAACCACACAGGCTGTCTCTAAACGCTCGATGGCCTCACCAAGTTCGCGAGCTGCATTATCCATGGCTTCGTTCCTAATGCGCAGAACTTCACGGTTCTTTCCTTCCATCTTAGCTATCTCATGGAGGAACTGTTGGTTGAGCAATTCCATGTGTTCATTCTTCTTCTTGTTTTCATCCGAGATACCATGCAGCTTTTCCTGGAAGACAGAAAGCTCATTCTCCAGAGACGTCATCTTGGATCGGTCATCTGTAAGTCCAGAGCGAGTGCGGAGTAGCCTGACTTCCGTCTCCACTTCATCGAGATGTTGTAGTAAGTCGTCGTTCTCCTGGACAAGCCTCTTGCACTGTCGTCTACTGCTCTCGGCAGATGTCTGCAGTTCATCAAAGCGAGCCTGTAGCTGAGTTAACTGCTGACGAGCCCGCTTCTCATTTTGTTCTTCAGCTGATTTTATTTCTACTGGATCCTGAAGACCTATCGTTTCAAGATTCCACAAGTCCGTGATTGAACCATTTTTGTAAGTCATCGTGATTGTTGTATTTGCCATATTCACTTCAGGAGAGTTGTCAGTTAGTTCTCCACCCAAAGTCCATCCTAGCTTTGTTTCAATGGCTGTAAGACCATTCTTAAGTCGAACAATATTTCCAGTTAGAATTTTAGCATAGACATCCATTCCGAAAAGAAGCTGAATTTCTGGACAGTTATCACCCACATCGCTGATCCATATTTTCTTCATTCTAAGTTCTTGAAACAACGTAGAGCACGCTGGAACTCGTGGGACTGACTGGCAAATACGTGGCTGGTCCCTGACTTCGACCTCACAATCAACGTTACCGCCTGGCTTTTGGAGCTTGATTGTGCACTTCTTATGATTTATTTCCGAGGTCTTCCTTCCACCGAACAGAACATGGGAAACCAATTCCTCAGCGTGTGATTTCAATCCTAGTTCTTCAGCTGTTTTCTGCAAGATGTAGGATCGTTGAGAGCCACAATCCAAGAAAGCGCTCACAGTTTCTCTTCTGCCATTTCCGTGGACAGTAACCATCAGTGTTTGTAGTATTACTTGACGAACAGATGTAAGACAAGCCATATTTGAAGTTATGTGAAGCTGACTGGCTTTCTCTTCTTTCTTCGATTCATCCAGTGGCGGCCGGTCAGTACGTGCTACCGGGCTCCAGCACGTAGCTTGGAACTGTAAGGAATATTATTTATGTACAGTACAATTATCCTGATGCCTTTTCGTTGTTTTGAGTACGATATGAATTTGTGTTTTGTGCAAATCAGGACGAGATCTGTCGAACACCTAGCGCCGTTCTCCCGGGGAACAAGGCTCGTGCTCATGTGAAGTGAGCCCTTGCCTGTAGCCCGAAGGAAGCAATACGCAGGCGCAGCCAAGCTTGCAACACTCCCCCTAGGCGGCGGAGTATACCATAAACCGGGATCAACTTTCACTGATCCCGTCTATAGTTACTTCCTCTCCCGCAAGGGGGTAGAAGTACTCGATGTCTCCTGCTACCCGGAGCGCAGCGAGGGATCCAGTCGGCCGTGCTTATGTTGAACGTGGTAAGCGAATCTGCCACTAGAGAGTAGCATCGTCTGGGCTCGAAAGTAAAGCGTAAGTGGAGGCAATCTATCTCACACATGCTTATTAAAATATCCATCTTCCTTTTGTGTCAAAAATAAGGAATTCGTAGGTGAGCCAAAGAATCTTTGACTGACCCTAAATGTTATCCCGCATTACAATGTAATTTACTCTGGTGAAATGAAATAGCGTATGGCTGTTAGTGCCGGAAGTATCCGAGGACATGTTCGACTCGCCAGATGCAGGTCTTTTGATTTGACGCCCGTAGGCGACCTGTGAGTCGTGATGAGGATGAAATGATGATGAAGACAACACATACACCCAATGATGGTTAAAATTCCAGACCCTGCCGGGAATCGAACCCGGGATCCCTGTGACCAAAGGCCAGCGCGCTAACCATTTAGCCATGGAGCAGGACATTTACTCTGGTAATAGGGGAGGTCTCAATGAATCAGTTGGCAGCTCTTTCAGTTGCTTTGTGCGGTTTTTAATCTCGCAGTTATATTACTGGTGCGTGTTTTTTCTGTCATTGTATTAGTGCTAAAATTTATACGAAGATTTATCAAATTATTTATCCACTGCAGTGTATATAATGTGAAATTAAATTAGTGTTCTTAGTGGGGATCTATATTCCCACGATTCTATTTGCACTGATGTAAGTTGCGCCATTAGGTTAGTAAAAACAATATTTCTCGAATGAATTATTTATCTCGTAGACAGTTGTCGAAGAATTCATCTGCTTCCAAATTAATGTTGTTTTTGTTTGTTCTGAGTTATAAATTGTGAGAAAAGTTGTATTATTATTATTATTATTATTATTATTATTATTATTATTATTATTATTACCAAGTTTGAAGTATGCGTTGTTCATCATGGCAATATGCAGATTTAAAACAGCGTATTTAGCTTGTTTTTTGTAGCACGTAGGACGATTTTTTCACGAGCCGCCACTGGATTCATCCTTATCTTTCTGAAAAAGATCAGGACACATAACCGTGGCATGCTTCTTACAACAAACCAAGCACCTCATATTTGATTTACAGTTCTTTGACAAATGATTAGGTCGCAAGCACGTGAAACAACGCTTTTTTTCTCTAACCTTCGTTCTTCTTTCCTCAACTGTCATGTTTGTTGTTTTGAAACACTTCTCGCTATCATGGGTCTTTTCACAGAAGATACATAAGTCTTCTGAAGTATTGCTAAGTACAGCCACCGTAGGTATAATCATATTATCTTTAATGTGCTTCCTATCTACTTTTGAAAAAGATCCCCTCCTTTCAGTCTTTCCTTTCGCTTCTGTACTACCGAAACCTGACTGTGCTAACAGTATTTGCTGCTCATTTCGGACTTCACTCTTGACAAACTCCATTAAACAATCAAGTCGAGACATCCTAGGTTCCATTTCATTTAAACTCTGTTTAGAAAATGGACTTCTCTGCCATGCCCGTAACGTTTCTTCTGGTAAACTCGACTCAACCAAGGGAAATAACCATGTACCTGGATCTGTGCCGGTCAGGTTTAAGGTACTGAGTGACCGTAAATGCGATTATAATTGAATTGATAAAGTTGAAAGGGGAAGTTTATCATTTTGAGTAGCATTTGAAATTACTAGTTTCAAAAGTTCTCTTACATAGACTTGCATCAGAAGGTCATCTCTACCGAATCGTTCTTTTAACGCTTCAATGACTTTTGGATAATTTTCTGCTGTTTGAGGGTAACTGAGAACAATTGCCTCTGGTTCTGTGCCAGGTTTCATTGCCTGTACTAAATACTGAAACTTGTCACTGTTGTGCAAAGTATCATCTTCGTGTATCTTTCGGAACTGAGACCAAAACCCTAACCATTCCTTAAGATCTCCATTAAATGTCTTCAGTTCAATTTTGGGTAACTTAAAGGACCTTATTTTAATGTTATGATTGCCTACCTCATTTTCGAACATCTTGCTAGGTGGTGGACTAATCTTTCCTGCGAGCAAAAGTGTATTGTTTACTTGAACCTTAATAACCTCAAATTCGTCACTATATTTCTCAGTACTTTCTCTTTCAGCTAAAATAACATTATCCTCTGCATGACTGTCTAATAAATGATCCATTATTTTCACATCAATTTCATGAAGTTCCTCCATTAAATTTTCTAAACGGTTAAAATTTGACTGCAACAAGTCACGATTCTGCGAGGTAATTTCTGTTACAAGAAACTCTTTAATACATTGAAACTTCTTTGTTACACATTGCCTAATAGGCGTCCTACCTTTCTTTAGCCGTTCCATGTTGCTTCCTTTTCTTCTTGGATAGGAATAATTATTCACGAATCTCACGATTACTCACAACATATATTCCTCTCTCGCCTTGGACAGGAATACTCACAGTAATTTATATACGTCTCCGATCACGTCGGGGGTCACCAAATGTTAGAAATTTCTTATCTGACTCCATATTTATATGAAAAACATGCTTTATTTTCTCTCATGCAAACTATATTGAGATTCACCTTCTGCAATGTTTTATAAAGAAAAACAAGAACAACAACCATATTATTAGCATATTACCCGATGATGAATGCTTACTCATAGGAACTCTCAATCAACAGTTCATAGAGATGACAAATCCAAAGAGTATCAACGAAGTATTTACAACACCGTCCACCCTCAACGGAGGGACTACCTTACAAGGGCTGCACCCGGCTAGAAATAGCCACACGAAATTATAAATTATTATATCCGAGTCACTCTCTTCAAGATTGTGTATTGATTAAGGGTTTAATACACTTTGCATAATGTCCTCATCGGTTACCTCCTGCTCGGTAGGTTCATTGTTATCCATTTGAATCCACTCCGCGAGTTCCTCTTCAGATACGTTATCCAAAGGATTTTTGTTGGTTGCACTTCTTACAGCATCCAAAACTTCAGACACTGATTCGGGATATTGTTCCTCCTCAGCACTGTGTGGGGTTGAATCAAACGTATGATCCGCAGTTCGCCAATATTTTCCCCAGCATCGTTATAAAGCAAGTTCTTACTTGAGCCCAGGACAGTGTGACAGCATAGACGGCATCTTGTACATGAACTTTTTTTTGAAATTCAGTTACATCATACTCAATGTTTAACAGGCTGCGAACGAAAGAACTCCTATAAAAACATTTAAAGTTCTGGATTACTCCTTGATCCATTGGATGAATCAGTGACGTAACATTAGGCGATAGAATTGTAGCAAAATTATTTCCAGAAACTAACTCAGCTACTGGTGGATGTGCTTTGCAGTTGTCCAAAAGAAGGATGGCTTTGCTGTCTTTTGGTAGGCCAAGGTTTTGGATGCTTTCTTTGACTAATGGCACAAAATGATGAAAGAACCAGTCTTTGAATAGTGTGGCGGTCATCCACGCAATTGATCGAGAGTCATAATGAACAGGCAAGTTCGTAAAAATTTTAAATGCCCGAGGTTTTCTAGATTTACCAATTACAAAAGAAGTTATTCGGTGGCTTCCAGACGCATTAACACATAGCAAAACTGTCAATCTGTTTTTGTTTTTAAACCCTTTAGCCGCCTTTTCACCTCGTGCAGCTAGAGTAGATGTTGGTACGCACCGCCATGGTAGGCCTGTTTCATCAGCATTGTAAATCTGATCAGCTGTTAGATTATTTCTTCAAACTCGTCTTTGTATTTTTCTTCTGAATATTGGTTTGCTGAAAGTGTCTCTCCGGTTACAAGTCTTCAAATTCCAGGCCAAAACGTAAAGTTTCTGATCAGACCATCAGAAAAATTGCATTCACTTTCTGCAACACTTACGTCTTGTCCAAATTTCTTTGCCTTTTCAATAACCATCGGCCTCGTTACCGGCTTTCGTTCGGAGCGTACTGCATTGAACCATTTGTACAATAAGCTATCTAATTGTTCCAGTTTTTTCATGTTTGTCTGGAAGCCAATTTTGCAGTTGTTACCGATTGGGAAGAAAATTTCATTACTTCATCTTTTTGTTCTTTATGTCGTAAATGGTTGACAAGCCAATATTAAATTCATTCAACAAAATATTTCTATTCCCACCTTTCTCCAGGCGTTTGATGATTCCTAGTTTCTGGTTGATGGTCAGAGTTACGTGCTTAAGTTTCTCTCCTGATTTGGAACTTGAAGAAGGTTTCGGTTTCGAGAACATTGTCACTGCTTAAATACCAAGAAAACTTCTACAGGACACTTTGATATGTACTGCACTACTGTAATGCAGATCCTAGATCGCAAGAAAAAAATACTGTAACGCAGTCAAAACAATGAACTGAACCTGTGTGTGGTCACCGCCAACAATGCCCTTTATGTTCAACAATAGCAGAGGTGTAGTGGACACTTCCCGGTGGTTTCGAACCACGCCGTGCGCTTTAACTGTCGCAAACGTAAAAAGTAAAATAAAAATCCTGGAATGGCGCCGGACCATCGGGCGTTCCGGACTGTTGGATGCCGGACTAATGGAATTCTACTGTAGGTGTTTTTTCAGATGGCAGTGTCCTGTCAACAGTCCTACTACCCATCTTATATTTTCTCTGCTGAGTTTCAACAGTTCTTTAGTATGCTTTTTGTTTGGTCCTTTTATCAGTTCCTTTGCAAGCTTGCATCCTGGAGTATTTTTCCAGTTTTCTATTTGTTTCTTTTGTACCCATTTTCTTATGCAGTGTCAGGCTTGTTCATAGGAAATCCGCATACAGGTTCTGGGACTACAAAATGTGTTTCTGCCCCTTTCCTGGCCAGTTTATCTGCCTTTTTATTTCCTTCTATACCTGCATGCCCTGGTACCCATATTACTTTGACAATGTTGTACTTTGAGAGCTTCAGGAGAAATGAGTCGCAATACCAGACAATTCTGAATATTATCCGGACTGCCTCTAGTGCCTTAATGGCCGCTTGGCTATCCGTAAAAATGCAAAAGTTCTTATTCCTATAGTTCATTTTCAGATTTTCTTCAAGACATATTGTGGTAGCTATCATTTCAGCTTGAAAGACTGTAGTGTGTCTGCCCAGGCTCATCTGGATTGATCTCTCAGGTCTTCCTCCGTTGATCCCTTCTCCTGAGCCATCCACAGTCTTTGAGCCATCAGTCCAACACCACTATATCTTCTTTTTCAGTATTCCATTTGTTGATATCCCAGTCTTTTTCTATTATCTGGATCTAAAACGGTTTTTCAAAGTTGTACTTTGGTATCATATGATCAGAAGGAATGTGTAGAACTTCCTCTGTTAATTTTACAGTGTCCTAGATTGGGTCTTTGTGCATTGCAGCACTCTGATTGTGCCAATGTATATGAACTCATTCTAGCCTGTCCTTTTATGAAATTGCATAGTGTTGGGAGATCTAGTAAAGTATTCAAGGCTGCTGTCGGCGTAGTTCTCATAGCCCCTGTTATGGCTATGCATGCCATTTTCTGTAGACTATCCAATCTACTGTCGACTTTTCCTTGACTTACTTTCTGTCACCAGATGATTGCAGCATAGGCCATCAACGGTCTAATGATCATTGTATATATCCACATTACCATTGATGGTCTTAGGCTCCATGTCTTTCCAACGGCTCTTTCACATGCATACAGCAAGTTCTTGGACTGGGTTATGTTCCTTTCTATATGTGGATTCCAGGTTATATTTTTATCCAACACTACACCTAGGTGCAGTGCTTCTTCTCCAAATATATATCTTGCCCAAAGAGCTTCAATGATCTCTTTCCCTCTAATTTTCTCCTTCTTGTAAAAGGGACCAGAGTTATCTTCTTCGGGTTAACTGATAGTTGTTCTTCCCGACACCAGTTCTCCACAAGGTTGAGTGATATTTCATGAGGTCCTGAATAACACTCATAACCTTACATCGTACCACAATAACTAGGTCATCTGCGTATCCTTGTGTATATAACCTAGTTCATTGAGCATACCTATGATTTTGTTCACCACGAGGTTCCACATCAGAGGCTAAAGAACTCCTCCCTGACCACAGCTCAAACCGTCAGCGATTCTTCAAACAGGGTTGCTATTATCTTCCTTCCGTCCAACATGGATTTAATCCATTTGACGACGGTTTTATTCACCTTGCTCTTTTCCAATGCTTTGATCATAGAGTCATAGGCTGTATTGCTGAAGGCTCCTTCTATATCTAGAAATGCCGCCAGAGCAATTTCTTTATATTCTAGGCTTTCCTCTAGTTTACAAACCAACTGGTGGAGTGCTACTTCAGTGGATCTGCCAGGTATATATGAAACTTTCATGCAAAGTTGAGTTCAGTTGCACCGTTCTTCTGATATATATATCCAGAATTTTCTTCATTGCTTTCAGCATGAAGGAGGTTAAACATAATGGTCTGTATGCTTTGGCTTGGGCATAGTTTGTTTTCCCTTCCAGGTTTAGGTATGAATACTGCTTTAGCTTCAGACCATGATTTTGGCACGTACCCTAAAGGTAGTCTAGCTCTGAAGAGGTCCGTTAGGGCATTGACGGGTATCTCCCGTCCTTCCTGTAGGAGTATCGGAAGTATCTCATCTGGCCCCAGAGCCTTTATTAGGGTGAAAGGTGCCGATTTCCCTTTTTACATGGTTGTGTTTTATTATTCTGTTGGCACAGATCCAGTCTGCTCTTCGAGCTCCGGTCTCTGTTCCAACCGTTTTTTCTTCTGTCATCTCCTCAGCCTCAGGAAAATGACACGCCATTAGAATCTCCAGCGTTTCCTTCCCCGCCTGAGCAAACGACCCATCTGGTTTCTCCAGTGCCCCCACCTGATTTATATGGGTTGCTTTCAGAACATTCTGGAGCCTTGCTGCTTCAGTGTGTGATTCCACTTTCTCACAGAACAGTTGTAAGTTTCCTAATACTCCTTCCCATATTCTTCCACACAAAATTCCCTTGAATAGCATAAAGAACCTTGTTTGCCCCAAAATGGCCGAGTTCTTTGTGATAATACCAAATCATGTCTTCCTGTAATGACTTTGGTACACAAACTTTAAATTGCCCAGAATGACACTTCCTTGACAGAAAACCACTACTTAGTTCACAATCACGTTGTTCTCTTAAATCTACTTTTACTACACAATTATCTACACTACCTACCTGTTTTTGACAACTTTTACCTTCGGACTGTTCACGTGACCTGTTTATGCAGTCCGCTGAGAGTTTAAAGTGCGCTGGCTCAATGATGGATCCTGAATAACACTCGTGTTAGGCCTATTTTCATCTCTATGACTCAAATCCCCACGCCTCCCATTGTCGGATTGTCTCGGGTAACTCTGCTGACCTCTATCACTATTGAAATTCCTATTAGCTCTCATCTGATCATAATTGTTACCTCTCCTCTGATAATTATCTGACCTGTTTCCCACTCCCTCTACAGTTCTACTTTGCGGTCGACTACCACCTATGCTACTATTCAGAGAATCAAAACTATCTAACAATACCTCCATTTCTTTGATAGTACTGACTTTCTGCATGCACGCAGCTTCCCTAATCCTATCAGAATAATGTTTTAACATAATCCTTACGATATCAACTTCTGAACCAATACTATTAAGATTTTTCCAGATGAGCACGTGTGCCAGAAAGTATTCTGTCATAGACACTCCCTCCTGGTGTCTATATTTACCAAACATAATCCGTTCTCTCTCACGACCCTGAACATTCTCATCCCAAAACTTATTAATGAACTTCTCTTTAAATTCTTCCAAATTAGACATATTATTACGGCACACTTGAAACCAGGTTTTACTTTCACCGATGAAGGAATTAGACAAGATCTCTAACACGTATTCCCATTCGATAATATTATCCCTCAACTTATTTGCGAATCTTTTCTCAACTAATGTTACAAATTCCATAGGATTAAATTGTTTTCCAGTAAACTTAGGCAAATCTTGGTCCCTATTGTATAAACCACTCGTTACTATTATTTCCCTGGTAATCTGACCTTCTCTCATTTCTTGCCGTAGTACCTTCTGGCAATTCAAAACTTTTTCTTCCGCCACTCTCTCCGCATTCTCTTTCATTATTCTCAATTCTTCCTGTAATTTTTCCTCTTTTCTGTAACCTTCTGCGACAAAGTTTCTTGTTTGTTCTTTAGTTCTCTGACCTGCCCAAGCTCTTTTTCAAACGTTTCTACCTTACTGACGCATTCCCTCGTATCTTGCACCACCGCATTATGGATCTTGTCCAATCGTTTTTCAACCATCTCACTGATTTCTTCCCGATTACTAAAAACCTTATTACTTAACTCTTTGATATTCTCTGTACATGTTTCTTTGACATGCTCAATTTGAGTATGAAGATCGCTCCGATTCAACTCCATTTCACCTCTAAGGTCAACACACTCTTTATTTACCTTATTTTCTAAATTAGATATCTGATTTGTTACCTCTATTATCTTAGTATCTATTTTAGAATTGAGTGATTCACTTAACCCATCTATTTTCTCATTGATCACATTAAAATTTTCTTTATTACTGCCAATTAATTCTTCCATCAGTTTCTTATTATTTTCATTACTAATACCAATCATTTCTTCCATTTTCTTACTTATCTCTTTCTTACTATTTTCGTTACTACTAATTATTTGTTCCATTTTACTACTTAGAGAGTTAATCTGTTTATTACAATTTTCATTACTATTGTCAATTAATTCTCTCATCTCTTTCTTATTATTTTCACTACTAGCACTAATTAATTCTTTCATCTCTTTATTATTTTCACTACTACTACTACTACTACTAAAAATTCTTTCTTTCATCTCTTTCTTATTATTTTCACTACTAGTATCAATCTTTTCCCCCATATGTTTCTTGAGCCCGGTCATTTCGGCCATGAACAAATTAAAAAAATCTTGGTTCATTCCCCCCCCCCCCGATTTCCTTTTGGGTTTCAGTATGCTTCTCAATTTCTGCACTTTCCTGAATTACCACAGAAGCTTCCATCGTATTCACCTGCTCCCTACTCTGAATATCACCTTGGATGTCCGCAGAATCAATGACCTCGTCGTCACATGACCTGTTATTGTCTTCCTTGTCCATCTTTGGTTCACTAGTGATAGTACGCGATCTCAAATTAATTTCCCTCTTCAAATCCCTTGACATATCCCCAAAATGCAAATATATATAACAAAATTACACTCCTGACATTTACCGGTAATAATTCCGTTGGCTTAAATGTGCATACTCTTCCCAAATGAACCTATGATATGCTGTCATTCAGACCAAATTCTGAATTTATTCGAGTCCCACGTTGCGTCGACACTTTGTAAGTTTCCTAACTTGCTGACTACTTTTGAAACATATTAAACTGCATTTTAACTTGTAAAATCTGAATAGCTGCATTTAAAATGGAAATTATGAAAATTAATATTCATTAAATAAAATACACACTCGTCGGACCTTGTACTCACACTCACTTGTTACCTGCTTACTTGCACATACGTTATTTGAAGGGCGCCAGCTGCCACTCAGTGCAGCAATAATAGAATGAGACTCTTGACTATCTCTAGGGTGTGGGGTAATAAGCTTACTTTTGACAACATACCATATACGTTCTGGGAAAAGGAGATTGGCGTTCGGTTTCCCCATTAATTTTGAGGTTAAGATATTTTACTTTCATTGAAATAAAACTATGAATTCGTTTGATAGAACAATATATATTCTTTAAATAATATATCAAAAATAGTGAGTCTTGTTGCGATAAAACAGATGAGAATATGAAATTATGACATTGCAACTGAAAGAAACTAGGCATGAATTTGAATTCTTCTTGACCGGACATTTAACAATTTATACGAAATATTTCCCTCACTGATTCACTTGACTGTACCTTCAACACCTTGAATGTAATTACGACGTATTCCTTTGATCTGGTGTTTACTGTAGATGTGTCACGCCTAACTTGGTGATACATCCTTGTGACTGCTTCTTCTCCGTATCATCTGACTTCTTTGTAAGTCAATATGGTATTACCTCTTGGCAGGTCCAGGGTTGCCCTCTCTGACTCCATGGTAAGCCCTTGCGTCCGTGTCTTCAACTGAGTGAGCGACCAACCTATTGGTCTCACTCTCTCAGTGACCAATAATTAATGGCTCACTGAGTCTTCTCCATCTCTCGTTCACACTCGTTGACTGACCAACTAAGGCCTCTTGATCTAGTAGACTTCTTCACTGTACTGCTTCCGTTTAAGTAATGACTGACGCTACAATATGCATCCACCTTTTATAGATGTTGGTTGACACAGCTACGTAATCTCCTGAAATAACAATGACATACTCCCGCCTACGCGACAGATATTACAGACAGTGGGGAAATAGCCCGAGGCGGCCGACTCTCTGAGCGCATATCTAAATAAATACGATGACGTAGCCATGGAGTGGCGATGACTTGGGAGAATCACCACCAATCTTGCACAATGTACCAACGTCACATCCAATCTCTGATATATACAACAATTCTCACTGTACAGGTATTGAGTGTTATTCTACACATACGTATATATGCATACATCTAAGTACAATCTTGCAAGCAACAGGCATTGCAAAATCGAATTAAATAAGACTGATAATTACAATAATAGTAACAATATCACAGATAACATAATAATAATACTGACATAATAATAATAATAATAATAATAATAATAATAATAATAATAATAATATTAATATTAATAATAATAAAATACAGATAAAATCATACAATAATAAAAATACAGATATCATCTTGTAACGGGATTTGAACCGTTACACAGTCTTCAAGATTTTCTTTTTGCTTTCCGTATCTCTAGGTTATACTCAGTTAGTTTCCTATGATATACGGCTCACATACCATTTCTAGATGATATTCTATACAACATCCTAACCTCTTTCTTCATTTTGGGTAGTTTGTTGTTCCGCCACCTTACTTTTTGGTCTTTTTCTTTTATTTGAGAGGACATTTGTCATGGAATGAGTCTATAATGGCTTTTTTTGTTAAAAATGAAGCCATGTTTTCCAGTGTTGACTTAGTTCAATGTAACAAAGGTTTTTCAGTCTGTCAAACACACAGCAAATACAATGTAAATTGAAACACTATAAACATATCTGTAAAACACACACTAACATACAAAGAATGACATGTTTCGTTCTATAAGAACATCCTCAGATTCTATCAAATCACTTAAAAACAAGCTTATATATGTACAGTATTGTTTACGTAGCATAAACTTGTCAATGATAGAGAGATTAGTGATAACATGAAACAGTAATGACAAAAAATAAAATATATACAATTATTAATATAATGAAAAACTTACGTATTTACTACTATTTATTACGTTAAGTCCGTTGTCACCAAACACTATTGCCAGATTGCCAGGAGTGTCCGAGGATGTATGCTGTGTGAGGGTGTTGCCTGTGAGTATAACTGCGCGGGCTAGAAATTGGAGGAAGGAGCTATCAAGGCATTTTCCTGAAGATAAAAATGGGAAACCACGAGAAACCATTTTCGAGGATGGCCAACGGGGTATTCGAACACAGCAGGCTACCGAAGTAGCTGTAACTAGTCGTGCTGCAATGCACTGACCTAACCTGCTTGGTACCTTCTCCCAGACATGGAAACGCAGTTCCATATATGGATATATTTTAGGAAATGACGTAACCGCATCACCATACTTCGTGTTGTAAGACAACGAGTTTCGCCCAGAAGAGTTACATAAAGTAAGAGTAGCAGCTGCTTATAGGACTTGTTTAAATGACATTACACTCCGTGCTGGTATTTCACATGGACTGGTCCTGATGATCCCCAAGAGCTGTACTTACAGATCAGATAACTGTAAAACAAATAATCCTTGTTAAAACGTAACCGAACTTGTGTTATTCTAGAATTCAGTAGAAGATTACCTGGTTGTACATTTCCCCAAAATTTTTAGGATTTTGTCCTTGAAATATCTCTTGCGTTATGCCTATTTATGACCCATCTAAGGTGTCTTTGGAGAAGGAATACCTCGGTTTATGGCATTCCAAATTATACATTACACTGACATATTTCAACGAGTTCTTGAATTGGGTGTGTGTGTGCGTGAAGTGATGAATGTACTCATTGATTATTATTTATGAGCCTTTCATGCAGTTGTTCGAATTGCGGCACGGACGCATCTGGCTCGCCACCACTCGTGCTTTCAGCAACAGTTCCATTATCTCCTAATATGAAATGACGTAACGCTGTAGCAATGGGTAACTGGCTGACGTCATAACCGAGCGTAGCCGAAGCCCTCCGAATGCAGAAACCCCTGTTCTGGGCAACCTGTTTTATACTAACCTTGCCGGGATGGTACCTAACTTAAGGCCACGTCCGCTTCCTTCCTCCTTCCTTGTCTATTCCTTCCGATCTTCCTATGCCCCCATAAGGACCCTGTTCAGTATAGCAGGTGAGGCCTCCTGGCTGAAGTACTGGTCCTCCTACCCAGTTGTATCCCCGACCCAAAGTCTCACGCTCTAGGACACTACCGTTGAGACGGTAGAGGTGGGATCCCTCGCTGAGTCCGAGAGAAAAACAACTATGGACGGTAAACGGATTAAGAAAGAAGGAAAGAAAGGAAGAAAGAAAGAAAGAAAGAAAGAAAGAAAGAAGAAAGTATACATTTCAAACTCTTTAAGAAAATTATTTACAGGATGTAATCCCCCCATTTAACCATCTACTTAGGCCATTTTCACCTGCAAAAAAAAAAAAAAAAAAAAAAAAAACCAACCAAAATGATGTATTTTAATAGATTCATCTGCTCTATTAAGTTAGCAACATTGCCTTCTCGTATTTTGCTACAATGTTTTCTTTACTTCAACTAATTACGATACCACATCCACACGATCCACTGTCAGTCGAACTCAATACTCACGAAAAATCACATACTATAGATCTCTTGTTCCTTCACATAAGGTTTTTATATCGTAAATCCAATATTGAAGTAATTCCATGGTAAACAAAATATTTCAGAACCTTCAGATATCAGGGGCTTCCTCGATATCTTCAGCTGTACTCAAGACATCCGGCTGAAGAGTATGGTACATAGCATGATGATGCTGCGGCGTATACGGTAGCAGAGGTATCATATCCCTATATTTCGCTTTATTAGTTTTTCTTCCTACAGGACGGAAAGTTTTTTTTTTTGCTAGTTGTTTTACGTCGCACCGACACAGATAGGTCTTACGGCGACGATGGGACAGGAAAGGGCTAGGAGTGGGAAGGAAGCGGCCGTGGCCTTAATTAAGGTACAGCCCCAGCATTTGCCTGGTGTGAAAATGGGAAACTACGGAAAAGCATTTTCAGGGCTGCCGACAGTGGGGTTCGAACCTACTATCTCCCGAATACTGGATACTGGCCGCACCTAAGCGACTGCAGCTATCGAGCTCGGTGAAAAGTTTTCACAGAATGTGTGAGTGATATATGACTTCTTTAATTGCCATTAATTCTTTCTTTGAGTAAATGCTGCTGCACTCTTTCCGTTCAAATAACAAATATTTTGTGCATTGTAGTCACCAGTTTTATATAACACACTGAATATGTATATATTCTTTTTCTGTTTTTATAAGTTCGTGTTATTTACACCAGTTGGCACTGATTGCGCTCTTCATTTACACCCAATACCTTTCTGCTTTGTATGAACCACATTGTTCGTTTTATCACTGATATCCTCTAATCCTAAGTTTCTACAAACTTAAGCCCTTTTTCTTTTCCTCTTATCATCTATTCCAACTTTCTTTCTTTCTTTCATCACAACTACTCACTCTTACTTCTCCTTCACCGTCCGTCATGTTGTACACAATTAACATGTGCTTGAGAATAAGCGCAGCTATTGGCCAACTTGCGTAACCAACAGAGAGCGTATATCATGAATGCTTCTATTTGTTTGGCATAGCTCACTGTCTCGCAGTATAAACGTGAGACGAGCCATTCGCATAAAGTATGTTCTTTAAATCCGAAGGGAAGAATCCTACGGATGCGTTTAATATTTTGCACGCTGAAAGATGTATGTATGCCATACACGAGAGTACCAATAACTCGAATTTACCAAATTCTTGGCATAGCACACTACCTCACTCACCGCCTGAAATGCACCTGACGACTCTTAGTGTAGGTTCGACAGCCGGTATAGACGAGCAACGATATGCATTAATGGAAGATGCATTTAACCAAGAAAATACGCTATTAGTATTAACAATAACTTAACATTAAAACGTACTCCACCAACTTGCATAAAATCCCAACGAAGTAGCCACTTCCATAACGGTTAATACACTGCATAATGTCGAGGATATAGAGATCTGCGCTCAGATGGCCTTCACTTAAACCGCAGTGGCATGTATAAGTTAGGAAATTTGTTCAGAAGGGTTATAGGGACGTACATTCAGGGAGACGGGGTGGTGTATGAAGCTGTGATAAGGGTACAGGGATCTGGAAGTCAAGTAGGGATGACATAAAAATGTTAGTGTTGAACCGTACAAGTAGCCTATTGAAAAGAAAGCAATAGAATTAAGCAATTTAGTAGATATATACTTAACAGATATTGTAATAAGAGTTGAGTCATGGCTGAGAAATGATATAATAGATGCAGAAATTTTCTCATGGAATTGGAGTGTGTATCGTAGAGATAGGATAGGAATGGTAGGAGGGGTAGTATTCATTATGGTGAAAGAAGAATGTGTAAGCTACGGAAAAGTTAAAGGTGACAAACATGAAATTCTAGGTGTAAGGCTCTATAAAGATAATAGGCAACTTATGTCTATCGAGTGTACAGACCGAGAAAGGGTAGCTTGTACACTGATTCGGAATTATTTAGTAAGATAACGATATGGAAAGGAATGTGATAGTAGCAGGTGATCTCAATTCTCAAAATGTCAATTGGGAAGGTAATGCGAACGACAGGAAGCATGACCAACAAATTTCAAATAAGTTAATATGGCGTGGACAGCTGATTCAGAAAGTGACGGAACCAGCTGGAGGGAGGGATATTCTGGACGTGGTGCTGATAAAACCAGATGAGCTCTATAGAGAAACTGAAGTAACATATGGTATTAGTGATCATGAAGCTGTTTCTGTGGTAGTTAAAACTAAATATATTAGAAAGGGAGGTTTTAAAAGTAGGACTATTAAGCAATAGCATATGGCTGATAAAACAGGCATGAGGGAGTTTGAAAAAGTAACTATGATCGGTGGAAAACGGTAAACAAAAATGTAAACAGACTCTGGGATAGGTATAAAGCAATTGTTGTGGAATGTGAAAACAGGTTTGTATCTTTAAAGGTGGTAAAGAATGGTAAAGATGCACTATATTATAATAGAGAAGTAAAGAGACTAAGAAGGAGGAGCAGGTTGGAATGAAATAGACTTGGGAATGGCTGTGGAGGTAAGGAGAAATTGAAGGAACTTACTAAGAAACTGAATCTAGCAAAGAAGTCAGCTAAAGATAACATGATGACAAGCATAATTGGCAGTCATAAAAATTTTAGTGATAAATGGAACGGTATGTATAGGTACTTCGAGGCAGAAACAAGTTCCAAGAAGGACATTCCAGGAATCATTGATGAACAAGTGTATGCGAGGATCTTCAAAAGGCAGAAGTATTCAGTCAGCAGTATGTAAAGATTGTTAGTTTTAAGGTTAATGTCCGGGGGAGATGATTAATACTAAAGAAGTACTAAAATTTACCTATGATAACAACGACATTTAAAATAAGATACAATTTTGAAAAAGAGAAAAGCAGCCGGAATTGATAAGATTTCAGAGGATATACTAAAGACAATGGGTTGGGATACAGTACCACATCTGAAGTACTTGCCTGATTATTGTTTGTATGAAGGAGCTATACCGAATGGATGGAGGGTTGCTATAGTAGCCCCTATGAATAAAGGAATGGATGATAGCCAAAAAGGTGAAAATTACAGACCAGTCAGTTTCACAGGCATTGCATGTAAGCTTTGGGAAATAATTATTTCTGAATATATTAGACATGTTTGCGAAATTAATATATGATTCGATAGAAGGTAATTCCATTTTAACTTTACCTTTTCATTTGAAATATAGTAATATAGAAATTGCTGTATTAAGTAAGCTAAGGTAGGGGAAGATACATGTTGTCCTAGACTATATAATATTGTTAACGTCTAGGACAAAATAAATTATATTTAGTATAGTAATAGTCAATAATTGTGAGAGGGAAATGTAAGTCATGTATCGAATTTAATGAATTGCAATAAACGAATGCTCTCTCGCCAGCTTCAGGTGATCCGGAACTGGGAGACTGGAGTATTCAATTCTATTCTAGAAGGCAGTTCGGGTTTAGGGAAGGTTGTTCCACTGAAGCTCAACTTGTAGGATTCCAGCAAGATGTTGCAGATATTTTGGACTCAGGAGGTCAAACGGGCTGTATGGTGATTGATCTGTCTAAGGCATTTGACAGGGTGGATCATGGGAGACTACTGGCAAAAATGAGTGCAATTGGACTAGACAAAAGAGTGAGTGAATGGGTGGCTATATTTCTAGAAAATATATCTCAGAGAATTAGAGCAGGCGAAGCCTTATCTGGCCCTGTAATAATTAAGAAGGAAATTCCCCATGAGAGTATTATTGGACCTTTATGTTTCCTTATATATATAAATGATATAAGTAAAGAAGTGGAATCAGAAATAAGGCTTTTTCGGGATGGTGTTTTTCTGTATAGAGTAAAAAATACGTTACAAGATTGTGAGTAACTCCAAAATAACCTCGATAATGTTGTGAGATGGACAGTAGGCAATGTATGATGAATAAACGGGGTTGAATTTCAGGTTGTGAGTTTCACAAATAGGAAAAGTCCTCTCAGTTTTAATTACTGCGTTGATGGGGTGAATGTTCCTTTTGGGGATCATTGTAAGTATCTAAGTGTTAATATAAGGAAAGATATTCGTTGGTGCAATCACATAAATAGGAATGTAAATAAAGGGTATCCGATCTCATATAAGTCTCTGGTAAGATCCCAATTAGAGTATGATTCCAGTGTATGGGAAACTGGAAAGATATCCAAAGAAAAGCAGCTCGATTTGTTCTGGATGATTTCCGACAAAAGAGTAGCGTTAAAAAATGTTGCAAAGTTTGGGCTGGGAAGACTTGGGAGAAAGGAGACAAGCTGCTCGACTAACTAGTATGTTGCGAGCTGTCAGTGGAGAGATGGCGAGGTATGGCGTTAGTAGACGAATAAGTTTGAGTGGTGTCTTTAAGAGTAGGAAAGATCACAATATGAAGGTAAAGCTGGAATTCAAGGGGAAAAATTGGGGCTAATATTTATTTGAAGGAAGGAGAGTTAGGGATTGGAGTAACTTACCAAGGGAGATGTTCAATAAATTTCCAATTTATTTGAAATAATTTAAGAAAAGGCCAAGAAAATAACAGACAGGTAATCTGCCACCTGGGCGACAGCCCTAAATGCTGTTCAGTAATGACTGAGTTGAATATAAGTACCTCGTCAACCAGCTCTTGGCAGATGTTAGGATACACACTTCCGTCTGGAATGTGCTAATGCAGCGTTTGGTCATGTGAGTCTTAGAATACTTACGGAAGGTGTTTACTTTCTTAGAGTACGAGGTTTGTCCGGAAAATACGTATAAAAGTTGAATAATAACTTTATTTGACAATTATTCAGGTATTACAATATGGTCTCCTTCAAAGTACTCTCCCTGAGACAAGATGCACTTCTGCCAACGCCGTTTCCACTGTTAATAACATTGTTGAAAGTCTTCAGTTGTGATGCTGTTCAGTTGCCGTGTCGTTTCTCCCTTGATGGCTTCCACATCACCCAAGTGCCGCCCCCGAAGCACCATTTTGCATTTCGGGAACAGGAAGAAGTCACAAGGGGCTAAATCGGGTGAATAAGGCGGGTGGTCTGTCACGGTGATTGAGGTTCGGGCCAAAAACTCACGCACAACCAGCGACGTGTGAGCGGGCGCATTGTCGTGATGAAGGATTGTCTCCGTAAACTTGTTGCAAACACTCAAAAATCTCACGGCCATTCTTACCCAGTTTGGCAAGAAACTTGATGTTGATGCGCTGTTCCTCAGTCAGAGAGAGCTCCATACCGACGGCAGGTGAAAACGGGTAACTTTCAACAAGCAGCCGCACACTGCTACTGACACGCAGAGCTCTCCGACTCGAACTGAGCGTTGAGAAGTTTGGCGACAACAGCAGTGCCACCTGGCGGCGCCTCCACGATACGTGATACGTCACCCCGACGGATTTATACGTATTTTCCGGACAAACCTCGTAAAGTAGCAGGACGTCGAACGAACGTCAGTATCTTATAATATAGAGTGACCCAAAAGTCCGCTAACACTTGGCGAGGCAATACTTCACGGAATATTAGAGGTAGAGGGGTAATAGTCGACATGTGATTGACATGACATGGGGTTTTATTGGCACAAAATAAAGTATACAAAATGACAAATAAAATGACACTCACTCCATACACAAGCAATAATTAGCATAACAATCGAGGTTTAGTAAAGGCGATGTTCTTTATAACATTCAACATGTCTGCCGTCATTCAACAGCAACACTTGTAGTCGAGGGACAATTTTGTGAGCATACTGTACAGCATATCCGTAGGTATGGTAGGAAATTGCCGTCGTATGCTCTTTTATCATCCCCAATGAGGTCGGATGGTCGGGGTAGACTTGCGACTTCAAGTAGCTACACAATCATTAATCACACGGATTGAGGTCCGGGGACCAGGAAGGCCAAGGATGACATGCGGCGTGTGCAGGCGCATCTGAAGCCCTCTCTCACGACAGCTCCTTTTATACGGCACACGGGTCTCGTTCGGCATCAGTGACATGTTGCTGTCCAGCGCCATCTGTTAGCCTGTTTTTGCACTCGTTGTTGGTGTCAATAAAGCCCCATGTCATGTCAAGCATGTGTGACCATTCCACTGCTCCACACTCGTGCCAAGGTGGTGACGTCAAGTGTAACTTTCAAGTCTCAGCTTCGTTAACTTCACGTTGACAGCAAAGAACTTTTATTGCATTTTTATCGTTATAACCCTTTGGTCGAAGTAGGAAAGTACTTACTAGGTAATTTACCAAACGTAATATTTTTCTTAAATTTTTGTGTGGTTATCAGGTCTATTTTTGTACCTCAAAAATCATTATATTCATCTTTGAATATAAAAGTTATTGTTAAATAAATATTCCATCTACATTGGATATTAAAATATTATGTCAAATTTCTTTTTTATATTTACTATTAGGATACGAATCAAGCCAACAAAGCACAGGAATTTGTGAAATTGAAATTTTGTATTCTATCGTAATGGTTTTCTCCATCAGTCTTGCTTGGGCACGTAGTGTTGTATTTTCGCTGAATTTGAATTCAAAATTATTGGTTTCGACTTAAATATTCATATTCACTGTCTTTAAAAGTAGATTAAATTGCTTTGGTAACAATGGATCATTTCCATTAATATTGTATCTGGGTACAATTTTTTTTATTTCGTTACATGATTTTATATACTTTGAAAAATTTGCATATGCAAAATTACCTATAAATTTGAAGTATTCTACTCTACATTTAACAATGTGATTGTATCATCCGAGGAAGCCTTCTAAAAACTGGGCCTTATTAACTGCGGTACTACTCATGTAGGTTACCATCATCATCATCATCATCATCTGTTTACCCTCCAGGTTCGGTTTTTCGGTTTTTCCCTCGGACTTAGCGAGGGATCCCACCTCTACCGCCTCAAGGGCAGTGTCCTGGAGCTTCAGACTTTTGGTCGGGGATACAACTGGGGAGTATGACCAGTACCTCGCCCAGGCGGCCTCACCTGCTATGCTGAACAGGGGCCTTGTGGAGGGATGGGAAGATTGGAAGGGATGGGCAAGGAAGAGGGAAGGAAGCGGCCGTGGCCTGAAGTTAGGTACCATCCCGGCATTCGCCTGGAGGAGAAGTGGGAAACCACGGAAAACCACTTCTAGGATGGCTGAGGTGGGAATCGAACCCACCTCTACACAGTTGACCTCCCGAGGCTGAGTGGATCCCGTTCCAGCCCTCGTACCACTTTTCAAATTTCGTGGCAGAGCCGGGAATCGAACCCGGGCCTCCAGGGGTGGCAGCTAATCACGCTAACCAGTACACCACAGAGGCGGACATGTAGGTTACCTGTTTATAAAATGGGTTCTTCCAATCGGATCGCTCTCTGCACTTTGCTCCTTCCATGACGTATTGCGATGTTTTCTATTACCTAAAACCTGTTTGTGTTAATTACCTTGAAGCCTGTAATGTTCTTTAATAAATACTATCATATACAATCATATACTATCGTATACAGTACTGTAGAGATGATACCAGAATTACGCGCTCTGCGGGTTGCGTAGCGATAATTATCTCACAAGAGGCCATTCCCTACTCGTCACCACCGATTTCGCTCAAATTTATAGAACATGCAGGGTTTGGCTAGAAATGAAAGTACCCAAAGTGGGAACTCCAGATGGCTAAGCGCATAGAAAATAAAAATAAAAATAAAAAGGTTGACGCGGCTCTCGCACCGTATAAGCCGCTTACGTTAGAGCGAACGCCGAGTAGTTGTTGGCGTAGCGGTAAGTGCTCGGACTGGTAATTCGATGGTCGTGGATTCGACACCACGTGTGGAGACCTTTTTCTATGGAGACGTTGAAACAACGATGTGGTGGTAAAAATGCGGCGTTTATGACTTGTGCTAGATGCAGAAATAATTATTGTCTCCCCTGTTTTTACGATAAATATTATCCCGACATATGTAAAGCATCGAATGTCAATGAATAAAGTTTTTAATTTTCATGTACAAAGAGTTTTCGTACGCGGTTTAATTACAATCCCTTGTTGAAATGTCTGACAATGAAATCCCAATATTTTACCTTTTCTGTGCCTTTTGAGTATAAATAAATAAATAAATAAATAAATAAATAAATAAATAAATAAATAAATAAATAAATAAATTATTCACCCCTTTGCTTAATTGGAAAATTAATTATATACAAGTTGAGAGGGAAAAAAAAGTCTCCACACGAGGAATCGAACCCACGACCACCGAATTACTTGCCCGAGTTCTTACCGCTACGCCAACTACTGCTCGGCGTGCGCATTAACATAAGTGCCTTATACGGTGCGAGAGCTGCGTCAACATTTTTCTTTTTCTTTTCTATACGCTTGGCCATCTGAAGTTCCCACTTCGGGTATTTTCATTTCTAGCCAAGCCCTGCATGTTCTATGAATTTGAGCGAAATCGGTGGTGACGAGTAGGGAATGGCCCCTTGTCAGTGGGTGATAATCATTTAGTTTATAAGGTATGCCAGGTTGTTTTGCTGCTAATCGTTTACATCTAATAATAATCAAAATATAAATACTATCTATCTTGCACGTTTATAGTGAAGTGCGTGTTATTGTAGTGAAAGGTAAATATGGTGTATGAGTTGCGGGGATGCTGGGGACAACGCAAATAGGAACATTTCAACACGACCTGGCCCAGCATCACAATTCAAAAAGAGTCAGGAAGTTCATGGAAGAAAACATTAATGTGCTTCAATGGTCTGGTATTTCAAGAAATTTTGGAGTAGCTGTGTAGAAGCCTCTGGGTAAAAATGGTCTATTCAGCAAAATAACACTTGTTAGCAAATTAGTGGTTCCACGACGACGTTACTTGTGCTAGGCCGACCTCCCTTCGTCAACTCTTGTTCTTTTCCGAGCCCGATGCTTTTAGAGCATTCGAGGTCTAGGGAGACTCATTTTCACGCCCTTCGGGGCTCATGTCTTTCTTTGGCCGATACCTTCATTTTTGAAGTGTCCGACCCCTTCCTTTTTCTTTCTGATTAGTGTTATATAGAGGATGGTTGTCTACTTTTACTTCCTCTTAAAACAATAATCACCCCCACCACCAACACAACTACGACGGACTAGGAAACATTTGCTGGAACCTCGTCGAGTCCATGCCAAAACGTGTTCAGCAGGTCATGACAGCCAAACATTACGTAAAATACTGTAATAATAAACTAATAAACTACCTGGCTATTTGCGCAATACTGTAATAATAATAATTACATGCCATCCCCTAAGGCCCTGGTTCGATTCCCGGCTCTGCCACGAAATTTTTGAAAAGTGGCACGAGGGCTGGAACGGGGTCCACTCAGCCTTGGGAGATCAACTGAGTAGAGGTGGGTTCGATTCCCACCTCATTCATCCTCGAAGTGGTTTTCTGTGGTTTCCCAGTTCTCCTCTAGGCAAATGCCAGGATGCTACCTAACTTAAGGCCATGGCCGCCTCCTTCCCTCTTCCCTACCTATCTCTTCCAATCTTCTCATCCCTCCACAAGGCCCCTGTTCAGCATAGCGGATGATGCCGCCCGGCAGAGGTACTGGTCCTCATCTCCAGTTGTATCATCAGGCACAAAGTCTCACGCTCCAGGACGTTGTCCTTGAGGTGGTAGAGTTGGAATCCCTCGCTTAGTCCGAGGGAGAAACCGACCCTGGAGGGTAAACAGATTAAGAAATAATAATAATAATAATAATAATAATAATAATAATAATAATAATAATAATAATAATAATAATAATAATGACGCGTGGCCTCCGGAGAGGCCTAGTGCAGGTCTTCCAATCTGACACATTATTGGTGACCTGCGCGTCTATGAAGACGGTGCTCTATCTCCCTACCTATGATAAATTTTAATGCTGAAGACGGCAAAACCACCTGCCCACGATCGGATTTAACCACTGAAGGTTAAAATCCTGGGATTAGAACCCGGGATCCCACGGACAAAATGACTGCACGCTAACCGTTCAGCCGGATATTATTGAACGTCAACGTCGATGGGTCGGCTTCGTCGCACGCATGCCTAACATATTACCTCCAAAGTAAAATATGTATTGTACAAATGGCTGAGCGATTTGGGACACGTAGCTGTCAGTTTGCACTCGTGAGATAGTGGGTTCGAACCTCACTGTCGGCAGCCCTGAAGATGGTTTTCCTTGGTTTCTTATTTTCACACCAGGCAAATTCTGGGGCGGTACCATAATGATTTTAATGTCTCTTGCTTTATCCAACCAAGACTTTCTAACCACTTTCCTTCAAGTACCTCTGTGGTCAATAATTTGTTCAGTTTTGCCCGTTAATTGTTCATGTTTCCACTCCATACAGCAAAATAATCTGCACCATGGCAATGCAGAAGAGTTTTCTTTTTCTTCTCAACAGTACTGAATTTAGTGTCCCAATAGTTCTCCTACCCTCACTCACTCTTCTCTCAATTTCGGACAAACTTTTGCCAACAGCCTCAATTAATAATCAATAACATTTGAATTTATTGACTTTTAGTATCCTTATTTACAATTTGCAACATTTGTCTGCTTTTTCTGTAATTGACGTTCAACGCCACCCCACCTTTTGTGTGCAAGTGTATTAAAAGGAATCTTTGAAGGGTATATCACCCAAAATCACTGCACATTACGATGTTATGTCACAGCTCCTGACAGATGAAGTCCCTCTTGCCCTCAGTTCATAGCACCGCTGATGACTCAATTAACAACGACATCCTATTGGATCGCGGCTACATATCATGGGATTAAGGCCAGCCAGCTCGCACGGATTTGTCCGTCTAAATGGGCTCGTAATGGAGCAGGTTCAGTGCTAAATAAACAGCAGATTACAGAGATGTCATAACTTTCGCTTCACTCTAATAATAATAATAATAATAATAATAATAATAATAATAATAATAATAATAATAATAATAATACATAAAAGAAGTTGGTTGTTCCTAATTCATTATAGAGTTTCGTAAACTTCGATAACACAGAACAATATCCTTCTCTACTATCATAGAAGGAACATAAACTACAAGCTTAGAAATTCACCCACATAGAAGGTATTTTAAGGTCCATAGATGTGTCACCTCTGTGCATCATCCGGCAAGCAGATGTCCTAAGGTCCTTCATGGTCTTTTAAATTGACATTTTAATTTGGGTTATACAGTTTCACTGTCCACTGCCCGTATTGCTGCATCCCATTCGATCACATTCAATGAGCTTCTCTACATTTCCCACACTCAACACTCAATCATCCAACGATCACTGTGAAACTGTCTCTGACACTTCTTTAAACATTTTAAACATAGTAGTGAGATAGCAGCAACACTATTATTTATGTTTTATTTTACAGGCATTAATCTCCGCAGAGCTCCAGCGCGAATGTAGTAGCGTGCATTCGGGAGAGCGTAGGTTCGAGTCCTGCCTCGCCCAACCTGACATTGATTTTCGTGGTGTCCCATGTTCAACACCAGGCAAATACCGGATAGGTACCTTTGCGATAGGCCACGGCCGAATTTCTTTCCAAATCCTTCCCATTCCCGTCCGTCAGAGAAAACGCTAAACTGAGCGCAGCCTATTACATGCCAAAACAAAACAATACAACTTTAATCTCCCTTCCCCGTTGTGTGTTCGCCAGTCATACAATAACGTTGCACACCCAGGGTATGTTACGGTACATCACATTATGTTTACAGTATATGACTGGTATCCGTTCTGTGGCTGGAATCAAGGCCAGGAAGCAGCTTGCGCCTCAATATGTCCTTGCCCGACTTCACGTTGTCTGATGCGGCATGCAAAACCGCGCATGCTGTTCTTATTTATATCTCAAAAAGTAATTGACCGATTTTGAAAATACTGGCATATTTGAACTTGTACACAGATGAATTTTTAAATCAGCTGTATAAATTTGTGCCGTTCCGTTTAAAAATATGGAGTTAGTATCAATATCTAAGTTGTTAATCAGCCAATGAGACTAAGTAGCACGTTATTTTACAAGACCCTCCGTACCATTTACGAATATGAAAACAGAATGCTGATATCTTTAATGGTTTAGATGTTATTTGCGTGTAACATGTTAGGTGAATGACCCTGTATAACACTGATTTAGCATAGAGGCTAAAGGAAATATAAACCTTGCCAGAAAAGGAAGGGCGGAAATAACTTTCTAAAGAATAGAGAAGCCAGTCTCTCTAGGGAATACAATCCCAAATAATGAACCCCTGTCAGTCAGGTTAGCAAATATGGGTTGTACTTTGAGCATTGACCCACAGAGCATGGAGTAAAATTTCACAAAATGCCCTCTCCCAGGTGGTAATTGATCCGAGGACGCCGTAGGTGGATTCTGGGTTGTTTACAGCAACACGTTACAAGGATGAGTCGGAGCTTTCTGGAAACACTGGAAGTAAACCCAGGCAAAGTCAGCGAAGCTCCTTTGGACCATTTAACGACAGTTCATTACTTGAAGTGGGTGAACTGAAACATCCGATCGACAAACTAACACGGTACTATATATTATCGACAGCATTACTAGAAACCAGGTTCACCGACGATTACGCCTTCGAGTCACAAGAACTCCCGAAGGAAAAATGGACCAGCGAGTGATGCAGAACGTAACACCCTCAGGTACTCGATCTGTACTCAACCACAAGTCTCTCCACTAAGTTATTTACGTTAGTTACCCCAGCAGTCGAGTACCCATCTACCCTTGAAGTTCACTAGCAAGGAATACACTTTCGTCAATGTGCATGCCCCAACTAATCGCAGCGGAGTTTGTTCAGAAATTGTATAGATGTCTGCTTGATAATAAGGTCTCTAGCCTTCAGGCACCTACCTAAGAAACAGAAGACGTGGCTCTCTCTCAACACTAACCTGGTTAAGTTCCGGATAGACCTCGTGGCTATCTCTAGAAAGTCCGAAAGGGAGATACTAAACGTAAAGGTACTGAGAGGCTCGAATCTGGTTTCGGAACTCTACCCCTTAACGGTCGCTTGTGCGGCGGATAGTTTTCCACTATGTTCTGTACTTTTTCTTTTCTCAACTGGGATTTTAGAGAGAATATCTTCCTGATATTCCTTGAATTTGTAAGTTTCTTTCGCGTTTCACTTGTTATCCTGATTGACTGGGGCATGCATATTGGCGAAAGTGTATTCCTTGCTAGTGGACTTGAAAGGGATGATAGGAACGCCATAAGACACAAAGCCCCAGATCAATAAAATTCGACAGAGAACGACTTAAGGTGAACCAAGAAGTAAGTCAGAGGTTGAAAACTCAGATCTGAATAACTGGGACCAACTAAAGGAGGCCATAGTCAAGACGGCCAGTGAACTCACTCACATCACAAGAAGAAAGAAGAATGTGTAGTGGACTGAAGACTGTGAGCAGCCTATGCAACTCCCATAAAGGCCACGGCCAAAGTAAATGGAGGAATAAAACGAGATTTTATACAATATCAACCAACCCAAATCAAAGAGAGCTTCAAAAAATATGTTTCAAGAGACTTTTACAGAACCTTCAAGCAGAATCCAGACGTGCCATCATTTAAATATAAAAATCAGGAGATTTTCTTTGCGGCATATCCCGACATGTTACGATACATCATTGATGACGTAACTTTGAAGAATATTCAACACATTATGCTACTCAATTACGTCATTTCTCTTATTTATTAATACATTAATTTATATTTTTTATCAATACTGAAATATTGCATGCATTTTATAAATTCTGAAATACTGCATGTATCTGAACTTCTGTAACAGCCTTAAACCTCTTCATATGTTTCTGAACTAGATTTATGCTCAAAGCACTGGCCTCTTTGAAGAGGTTTTATGGTCTCATTACTTCCAGAATTTTTTTTCGGAAATTTTTTATCTTAATTGAGCTTCTGTCGTCGTAAGTAGCCTATGAAAAAAATTGTTTCATAAATCTGCATTGCTACGTGCAAATGATAAAATAAAAAGATTCTGTCATATTTAAGAACACCACCAGCTGATTGTATCTGTCTTACCAGTGACCACTGAACATCAATTCTCTCCAGATACTTAAAGAACGAGGAAAAACCAGGGTTTACAAAACACAGGAACACTAAATCTGTTTTCAAAGTTGGGAAGTAAGTCTCTGCGATCGGGAGAGAGGAAGGAAGGACCAAAAGTAGGGAGTCTGCCGTTTAAACCAGGGTAGTTGGCACATCTGAGAATCTCGGTCAATGCTCTCCAGCGAGCCTTCACTTCAGAAACTCACGGGATAAGTTAGCTTGCAATAACAAGGACAACTCCCACCTTCTAGCCGAGTACTTTGAGAACCTGCTCAATATTGTGATCCACCCAGTGAAGACTTGGACTATAAGCAAACGACACCGAATCCGGACTTATTGCATCCGTCAGTTTATTTTATTCATTTTTAAGTATTAAGTGTTTTAGGTCATAAGTCCACTTCGAACTTGAAAAAGAATTAATGTGCTGTAAATTTCATTTGCTGCTTTACTTCTTAATAATGCTGTATATTTTTATTTTTAGATATTAAGTTTCTCCTGACATTTATTATTTTTAATAATTAATCTATATCATCATCGTCCGACTCATTGGCTGAATGGTCAGCGTTGAGGCCTTCGGTTCAGAGGGTCCCGGGTTCAATTCCCGGCCGGGTCGGGGATTTTAATCGTCTCTGATTAATTCTTCCAGCCCGGGGACTGGGTGTTTGTGTTTGTCCCAACACTTTCCTCTTCATATTCACACAACACACTACACTACCAACCACCACAGAAACACGCAATAGTGATTACATCCCTTCCTATAGGGTTGGCGTCAGGAAGGGCATCCGGTCGTAAAACAGGGCCAAATCCACATGTGCGGCACAGTTCGCACCCGCGACCCCACAGGTGTGGGATAAGCGGTAGAAAAAGAAGAAGAAGAATCTATATCATCATCATCTGTTTACCCTCCAGGTTCGGTTTTTCCCTCGGACTTAGCGAGGGATCCCACCTCTACCGCCTCAAGGGCAGTGTCCTGGAGCTTCAGAATCTTGGTCGGGGGATACAACTGGGAAGTATGACCAGTACCTCGCCCAGGCGGCCTCACCTGCTATGCTGAACAGGGGCCTTGTGGAGGGATGGGAAGATTGGAAGGGATAGGCAAGGAAGAGGGAAGGAAGCGGCCGTGGCCTTAAGTTAGGTACCATCCCGGCATTCGCCTGGAGGAGAAGTGGGAAACCACGGAAAACCACTTCCAGGATGGCTGAGGTGGGAATCGAACCCACCTCTACTCAGTTGACCTCCCGAGGCTGAGTGGACCCCGTTCCATCCCTCGTACCACTTTTCAAATTTCGTGGCAGAGCCGGGAATCGAACCCGGACCTCCGGGGGTGGCAGCTAATCACGCTAACCACTACACCACAGAGGCGGCCAATCAAATCATCAAGAACAAAAAAAGTAGTGAGAATAAGACAGAGCTGGCCCAGTGTCTAATGCGCAAGATGGTCGCTATACATGGGCTCTTATGGGACTAACTCTTGGGATCTGGAGAAGACTGGAGAAGATCAGGAGAGGTGTAGTAATAGTAAGGGTCTAATCTATAAATAGTCAAACACATTTTACGAAACTTTTCAAACACATCACAAAGTAAAAGTGTGTCTACATTTAAATACGAGTCAGCATATTCACCTAAATATGTTACTGTATGTTAAATGTAGACCACACATTACATGCACGCATGTAGTCTTCGTCTGAAATGGATATTGTTTGCTTATCACACGACGATGTCTTTATTGTTGGTGCAGGGGCTGTACCTTAATTAAGGCCACGGCCGCTTCCTTCTCGTTCCTAGCTCTTCCCTGTCCCATCGTTGCCATAAGACCTATCCGTGTCGGTGCGACGTAAAGCAATTAGCAAAAAAAATATTGTTGGTGTACTACTTTCATTTAAAACACTTGAAAATGCAGACTGCGGAGGTAATTCTGTTTCTTTTTCAATAGTAAGTCTTATGTATACCGCCTATACTACCCTGGGCCAGCTTTCTCCATAAGAGCCTATATATAGCCGCCATTTTGCAAATTTGCCCCTGGCCCAGGTCACAGGAGTTACTCCCATAAGAACCCATGTGTAGCGGCCATCTTGCGCATTAGCCACTGGGCCAGCTCTGTATTTTTCTCACTATTAACAAAGTAGCCAGAGAAGACGGTGGCCGAAATTTGGAATATTTTATCAAAATGTTTTGTATTCTATGATATCACCATATTCGTCAAGGATTTTGTCCTTCCAGTCCTGTTCACAGTTTACCTGTTTTCTCCATCGTTAAGGATCTTCGGGCTTTTCCCCATTAGTTTGCATTCATGAATCCTAGATTGAGTGCGATTACCATTCTTTGGATTTAAATGGTAATGCCCAGCCTTTCTGTTATCAGTTTCGGTGTATATTCATTTTATAAATAGGCTGCTTCAATAAAAACGGAACGACGTGGGTTCGAATCCCCGTCAGGAAGTCGTAAAATTTAAGAATCGAGATTTCCACTTCCGAAGATGCATATGGTCCTGAGGTTCACTCAGCCTACACCAAAAATGAGTACCAGGTTAATTTTTTGAGGCAAAGGCAGCCGGGCGTAGAGCTAACCACTCTACCACATCAAGTGCGGAGGTTACGAATAGTGGAAGCCTTTACCTTCCACCTCTCCAGGGGCCTTCATGGCCTGTACGGAGATGACTTTGCTTTGCTTTGAATCAATAAAATGCTCAAAAATTAAAACTGGAAGTAGGGGATTCTGTACTGAACATTTTGTCATAAGAACCTAGGGACTGAGGAGCCAGTTTAAAGGGATACGGGCTCGAAAATAGTCTACAACTATTACTGTTATCCATATTATTCAGAGCTAATATTTGCATATATTTAGTTACAATTATTTGCAGTTATTACTTATAGTACCGTATCTTTGACAAACCTGACGTTTCGTCCAGTTTTTGATGACCGTAAAATTAGTGCAGGTTTATAGCTCCTGTATCAGTCGACCTAACTTACTGTGATAATTGTCTTAGTGTATGTGTGTTGGGTTTTCAGCCCGAAGGCTGGTTTGATCCTCTACAGCTCCACCAACAGCTGTCATAGATAGCCTAGGTGTCACTGAAGAGACATACTAGGGAAGTGAGGAGTGAGGTAGTTTCCCGTTGCTTTCCTCACTGAGCCAGAAGTTGCTATTGCATATCAGTCTGCCAAGCCCACTGAAATGCATGTAGCAACCGACCCTATGAGCGATATTTTCACACCATTCAGAACAGGGACTGGCTGCATAAGGAATGGCATTACTGGCATCGCTCATACCTCGGTCACTTTCATATTGTCAAAGCCAAAGATGAGACTGAGACAGGTCAATGAAAGTAACAAATTTATTCTAGCCCATACCAGAAGACATAGTGCACTGTAAACACTACATCTTGTAGAGGAACCGTAAAGGGAAAAGTTCACCGAAATAATCAGCGTACTATAGAAGAACTGAAGGCCGAAATAACACGTACAGTACAGACGATGGCTGGAGCGGAATTGCAGAAAGTGGCAAATAACTGATTCGTTGTGAGGCGTTGTGGAAGGGGTCATTTTCAACAACATCCGAAATTAGTGCTGAGTAATAATACTGTATACATCTACAGTATTAAAAAAGTATGTAAATTCGTAAATTCGTGGGTTTATTCTTATTTTATTCTGTAGTTGATAGATGTGTGTGCCGGCCCCGTGGTGTAGGGGTAGCGTGCCTGCCTCTTACCCAGAGGCCCCGGGTTCCATTTCCGGCCAGGTCAGGGATTTTTACCTGGATCTGAGGGCTAGTTCGAGGTCCACTCAGCCTACGTGATTAGAATTGAGGAGCTATCTGACGGTGAGATGGCGGCCCCGGTCTAGAAATCCAAGAATAACGGCCGAGAGGATTCGTCGTGCTGACCACACGACACCTCGTAATCTGCAGGCCTTCGGGCTGAGCAGCGGTCACTTGGTAGGCCAAGGCCCTCCAAGGGCTATAGTGCCATGGGGTTTGGTTTGGTTTGGTTTGTTTGGTTGATAAATGTGTTGATTTGCCGGTAGTAATAGAACAGACCGAGCAAGTAGCTGCGCGGTTTGGGTCACGTAGCTATCAGCTTGCATTTGGGAGACTGTGGGTTCGAATCCCACTGTCCGTAGACCTGCAGTTTCCTATTTTCACATCAGGGAAATGCTGGGGCTGTATGTTAATTAATGCCACGGTCGCTTCGTTCCCCCTCCTAGCACTTTCCTACCCTATCGTCACCATAAGACCTATTTGTGTCGCTGAAACGTAGCGTAAAGCAAACCAATCCCCATGGCGTAACAGCCCCGAAGGGTCAGAGCCTACGAAGCGACCACTGCTCAGCCTGAAGACCGTCAGATTGAGGTGTCGTGTGGTCGGCACGACGAATCCTCTCGGCAGTTATTCTAGGCTTTCTAGACCGGGGCCATCTTCTAACCGTCAGATAGCTTCTCAATTGTAATCACGTAGGCTAAGTGGATCTCGAACCAGCTCTCAGATCCAGGTACAAGTCCCTGACCTGCCGGGAATCGAACTCGGGGCCGGCAACGTAGCCTATAGGAAATTGTAAGAAATAAAAAGAAAAGAAGGCGTAATGGAACACGCCCTCTGCCTCAAGCACAACTCGCAGTTGAGGGAGCGGTACAACCCTATTGTGATTTTCCAAATATTGAATGTTTTCAAAATAGTGGCCATTACTATATAGGTATTTACAGAACTTGTTCATGTCTCATCCGCTTACAACTAAAATAATGGACAAATGGATAGGTTATCACAAAATGAAGCCCACTATACCGACCCAAAATTGAGTTTTGTACGAAAAAATTCTTATTTGCATTTTCTTTCCCTTATTATTCTCCAGGAAATTACACTTATATGTGCCAAGTCACGGATTCCACTGCCTATAGAATTGTTCAACAGTAACTTTATTACTAGTTTCACGAATCACTCATGGACAGCAGACAATGGTATGAATGAGATGAAAAGTCAGGTTGGAAGTTTTACCAAGAGGAGGAGTTCTCTCAGTTTTAATTACTGTGTTGATGGTGGTAAAAGTACCTTATGGATATCACTGTAAATATCTAGGTGTTAGATCTACATTGGGGAAGTAACATTAACGAGATATGTTCACATAGTTGTGAGGGTATTTATGGTCTATAGTAAGGATGTAAGGGGGATATCGTATAAGTCTCTGGTAAAACGCCAGGACACACACCAGGATTACTTGATATGCGAACTGGAAAAGATCCAAAGGAAAGCAACACGATGGGTTCTGGATAATTTCTGAGAAAATAGCGTTACGAAATTGTAGCAAACTTTGAGCTGGGAAGACTTGGGAGTAAGGAGAAAAGCTGTTCTACTAAGACCCAGATGCATAAAGACATCTATCTGACCGGAGATCAATTTAGAGCCTAGTTCTGAAAACTGAACTGAGGTTACGACGTCGTCGCGTTGTACAAAACTGAACTCGGTTTACACGTGTAGTTCAAATGTAATCGGAGTTCAGAGAAACTGGACGTTGCAACACTGCAAAACAAATGAAATACGAAATAGCTTCGCCCGTTGGATAATACTTAAATGGTATTGGTCGTGACTGCAACAAATGAAATACGAAATTGCTTTGCCCCTTGGATAATACGCGTTGAATTGAGCTGGCCTTGACTGTCGACAAATGAACGTCGTTGGCACCATGTACTGAAATGTCTTCATATGTTTTTCTTGCAGCGAACACAGGTGAAGGAAAAACGAATATGCGACTTCCCTCAGTCAACCCGTGTTTTTATTTTTCTGATCCTCACGGTGTTAGGTTTGCCTGGGATAGCGTAGCCGAATTAGTCCCCTTTCGCACTGAGCGCGCCGATCTATGGGCGAGAGTGGTTATGGCGAGAAAGCTCACAGCGCCGATACATCGGCTCTGACCTATTTAGGGATTTGGGTCATTTGCGTGGCTGTTAAATGGTAACAGTTGATCATGACAGTAACTTAAAGCGTTGAATTTGCGTTTTACTCAACAGATATATCCACCAGCCTAATAAAATATTTTTATTTTCGACAAATGAAATCTGTTGACCGTGAATGTTTATGTTGTGGTTAATCGAAGTTGTTATTGCATTGATCTGTTTTAGTTGGCTTATGAATACAACACTTTGACCTTGCTATCAGTTTATTTTAGAGTTTATTTCGTTGCTTTGGTATATTACGTGTTCGCTGTACTTCACGAACTATAATTTTACTCCTCATTATTCTGTTGTTGCACGTACTTGCGTCATCTTTTTATCGTAATGGCTAGGCCATATTCAAGGTGGAATGAGGCCGATATCCTTGAATTTTTAGATGATTTAGATGATTTTTTTCTGAAAGTAAATCCCGTTATGTGGGAAGTGACAGAGTCACAGCTGCACACCGCGCTTCGGACCGCGATTACCTGACATCGATGACAGTTACGTGTACAGTAAATAACTTTGAGCCATGCTTCAGGAATGAATTGCTGCACACATATCATATTGATACCAAATTATTCAGGTATTTTTTTGCTAGTTGCTTTACGTCGCACCGACACAGATAAGTCTTATGGCGACGATGGGACAGGGAAGGGCTAGGAGTGGGAAGGAAGCGACCATTTTCAGGGCTGCCGACAGTGGGGTTCGAACCTACTATCTCCCGAATACTGGATACTCGCCACACTTAAGCGACTGCAGCTATCGAGCTCGGTGTTTTTCAGAGTTTAATAATTTTTTTTTGGCTTTACCAATAACAATACGTCCAAGGTATATTGATTTCTGAAATGCTCATAGTTTTCTGTATTAGTGTGATTTATTTTATTTTAATATGTGTTAAAACTGCTTACGTGTTGATTTTTTGTAATTTGGTTGGAAAATCACAGAAATTAGTTTGAGATTCTTTGAGAAAACCCCTGCATATAGGCTGAGTGCGAAAGGGTTTCCGTGGCCATTCTTTCTTTTATTAATTTTTTCAGGAATCCATTAGTGTTAAGAAGGCGCAATTGCCCAGTTGCACTAGGCTCGTTCGGTCTTGTGTGGTTTAATATCACGTCAGGATTAAAATATTGTCACATAGAGCCCGTCGCATGTCCGTTTTTCCTTTAAGGCACCTGTTACCTACGGCGATATTAAAGAGGTTTTAAATCATAAATTTGGTCATAGTGCTTTTATGAGCACAGCTGAGTTAATACGTAGCTGTCAGGAAAAGGTGAAGCAATTCTGCATGTCAGTGGCTAGCTCATGTTTCATACGCAGCGCGAATCGAACTGGGCAGTCCCCAGCTGTCAAATGAAGCACGTTTTTACACATTACATTTTCTTGAGAAGTACTTGGATCAATTTTTGGAACTTGTAACGTTTGTAGTTTTAAGGCTAGGTGTAGAAAACCGTGTAGTTCCATTTTAAAAACAAAATAGCATTATCTCAGAGGATATTGACGCAATTCTCTCTTGAACGGTCCATATTATATTATTTGAGATGGACAACTTAGCTGAATAACCCTCTATATCCCAGTAATCAGATATTTGTAAAACATGAACGAAGCAATTCATAGAGGTTATGTTGTAGAATTTTGTTTCACTGCGTTATAAAAATCGTAATATAGCTCATATACGGACCACAACTATAGCTAACAATGTATTAGGTTAATCTTTTGTGTGGGTTCGAGCCCCACTGTCGGCAGCCCTGAAGATGGTTTTCCGTGGTTTCCCATTTTCACACCAGGCAAATGCCGGGGCTGTACCTTAATGAAGGCCACGGCCGCTTCCTTCCACTTCCTAGGCCTTTCACATCCCATCGTCGCCATAAGACATATCTGTGTCGGTGCGACGTAAAGCAAATAGGTAAAAAAAAAAAAAAAAAATCTTTTGTGTATTAGGTATCTTATGATTTATCGTAACAACGTAGGTAATATTATGTTTACAATCAGCTGTTCTTGTATCTCGAATAGAAAACATCTCCTTGAACTGAGATCAAAGAGTTTAATCGGAGATTTTCTCCATTCAAAGTTAATCCTAGTTCAAAGTGAATTGACCTCAGATTAACAGTTATACAACAAAGAAATCCGAGTTTAGCGTGAACTGAGATCAATTTCGTCTGTAATCTAAGATCAAACGGTTTATACAACTCGCCCTATCTGTCAATAGAGAAATGACGTAGGATGGCATCAGTAAACGAATAAGCTTGTACGGTGCTTTTAAAGGCATGAAAGATGAAAATATGAAGATAAAAATGAAATTAAATGGGATAAATTTGGGAAAATTTATTTATGGGTAGGTAGAGGAATTAGGTGGGATGGGGGCTGCCTGGCCGAGGTGGTAAAGGCGTGCTCGGACGTGGGTTCGAATCGCCGTCAGGAAGTCGTAAAATTTAAGAAATGAGATTTCCACTTTCGAAGGTGCATATGGCCCTGAGGTTCACTCAGCCTACACCAAAAATCTGGGGCAAAGGAGGCTGGGCGTAGGGCCAACCACTCTACCCCATCACGTACCGAGGTTAACAATGATGGAAGCCTTTACCTTCCATTTCTCCAAGGGCTTTCATGGCCTGTACGGAGGCGACTTTGCTTTGCTTTGCTAGAGGAATTAGGGATTGGACTAATTTATCAAAGGAAATGTTGGATAAATTTCGGAGTTTTTTGACATCATTTAAGGAGAGACGAGGTAAACAACTGATAGGGAATCTGCCACCTGAGCGAATGCCCTAAGTGCAGATCACTGATGATTGACGAATTTCATAACTGTCGGTAGCGACCCGCAGAGACATTGTTTACTCATGTCGTGTTGTTAGAGGGAGGTTCTACGATGCGCGATAATGCTGCTAAGGCAAGCTGATGGCAGGATGTGCCTCCTCATTTGCAGGCTGTACGCGAGAATGTATAACTAACTGTGTTTGAGGAGCTGCTGCTGTTTGGTGGTGGTGGTGGTGGTGGTGATTATTATGTTACGAGGAAGTACAGCTAGGCAACCATCCTCTATGTAACACTAATAAGAGAGAGAAAATGGAAGGGATCCGACACTTCGAAAAATGAAAGTATCGGCCAAAGGAAGACAAAGACCTCAGAGGGCGAGAAAAAGAGAGACTCCCTAGGTCTCGAAAACCTAACACCGTCGGGATCGGAAAAGAACAAGAGTTGACCAAGGGAGGTCGGATAGGACAGATTAAAGTGAGGAGCCGCAATCAATCAATCAATCAATCAATCAATCAATCAATCAATCAATCAATCAATCAATCAATCAATCAATCAATCAATCAATCAATCAATCAATCAATCAATCAATCAATCAATCAATCAATCAATCAATCAATCAATCACTTCTGATCTGCCTGGCACAAGTAAGTGGAAGTAATGCGAGGAATGAGGACCCCGTGGTAGCCAACCACGTTCCCAAGTTGAAAGCCCCTGGGGTCCCACTTAGTCTCCTCTTACGACATTCAGGGGATACCGTTATTCTACCCCCCCCCACCCAGAGGGGGATGCTGTGTGATGCCTCTGTTGCATACATATTGTTATTCCAAAGTGTTTCAGATAGAAATATATCATCCCTTTAATGATTTTATTGATTCAGAGCAGTGCTGTCCTACTTGAAGGTAACCGTGGGCTGCATCTTCTAAAATTATTGATATGACTGTCCGGCTCCATGGCTAAATGGTTAGCGTGCTGACCTTTGGTCACAGGGGTTCCGGGTTTGATTCCCGGCAGGGTCGGAAATTTTAACGATCATTGGTTAATTTCTCTGGCACGGGGACTGGGTGTATGTGAAGTCTTCATCATCATTTCATCCTCATCACGACGCGCAGGTCGCCTACGGAAGTCAAATCGAAAGACCTGCATCTGGCGAGCCGAACATGTCCTCGGACACTCCCGGCACTAAAAGCCATACGCCATTTCATTTCATCTTCACGGACGCCCAGGTGGCATATTCCCTATCTTTTGTAATCCTAGCCTTTTCTTAAACGATCGCAAAGAAATTGGAAAATTCATTTCATTTCATTGATATGACTGTTGCTTTTTGATTCTTTTAGAAATGATACAAAGCAAGGAAGTCATTTTGTACTATCAAATGAATTTGTGATTGCCCTGACTTTTCTTGTGTCAAGATTAAGTATTGCTCTTATACGCTCTCTCTTCTCTGCTACCAGTGCTAATATGCTACAGTGATATTTCTTGAGGCAAGCCTCAACATATGCTTCAAAAAGTCATTAGAAGTAGAGATTTTATAATAATATTTTGTGTATCCCATATTTGTAAAGACACTTTCACAGTCGTAATATTCGCAAATACGAAAGACATTTTAAATGCAAAATCACGGATTTGAAGGAATTGAGTTTCCGAAAAAAGCTTGAAGAAAATGATATCTTACTCCTCTCTGCTATTGAGGAAATAATCTGTTTGCAGGTCGCACAGGTACGACCGATTTCTTCTTTCAATTTTTCGTCCTTGTACCGTAGGGCTGTTCTTGATAAATTGCACAAATATTAAAACTTAGGTTTTTTTCAAAACAGTATCACAAACGAGTCGAAGACTCAAAAATATCATATCTGCCATCCTGTATAAAATCCTAGGCATATAGTAATACAGACCACGTGCAAGGAAGGAACTCACGTACGAATTTCAAACTTATTTAATGCATCACGGGCCACAAAATATCAGTCCAAGGGCTGCATGTGGTCCGCGGGTCGCCGGTTTGACAGTAGGCTACTTATCTACAGTACCTCTGGACACATAGGTTGTTTGCGTGTGTTAAAAATGTGTTATTTCAGCGTCTCTCGAAGGCACCGCCTTGGCGTATCCCTTTCGTTCCAGTGCTTCGAGAGGATATTTTTGGCTAGTTGCTTTACGTCGCACCGACACAGATAGGTCTTATGGCGACGATGGGACAAGAAAGGGCTAGGAGTGGGAAGGAAGCGGCCGTGGCCTTAATTAAGGTACAGCCCCAGCATTTGCCTGGTGTGAAAATGGGAAACCACGGAAAACCATTTTCAGGGCTGCCGACAGTGGGCTTCGAACCTACTATCTCCCGAATACTGGATACTGGCCGCACTTAAGCGACTGCAGCTATCGAGCTCGGTGAGAGGATATTTAAAAAGAATAGCTGGATGAGGCTGTTTGTGTCTTGGCTGGGGAAGTGAGAACTTGTGAGACTTGCCAGCGATAATTGGGTAGGTTTGTAGGTACTTGGGTTCAGCAGGGAAGGGTTTGGCGATTGAGGAGTGAGGGGGTGGGGATTTGGTTTGGTGGTGGTGTGTTGGTGTCTGTCATGATAGTGTGCTCGAATAGATTTTTTAATGTATGACTAGCCAAGAAAAGAAGTGGCAGGGAGCTGCAGAGTGATGCAATTTCAGGCAATTAAAACACTGTGTTACAATGATGTATTTAGGTGCAATGTCTTAGTGTTTCGGGGTTCTAACCGCTCTCCGTGCATTTGATTGTGTGGGTGGGACTTACGGGCAGAGTTTTTACGTCTGTGCCTAGTCTGTGGTCCTGTGGAGTGAGTGTTCGGGACAAAGACAGGGTTCACTACCTGTACTGTCTCGGTTCTGCGTTGGTGGTTCTGTGCGTATACTGATTTTTGCTGTACAATTCTTGGTTGCGTCATCATTTCCTTTTTAAAGGTTACAAGCAACTCACTGAAATTTCAAAAAATCATATTCAAGCCCAAAAATAACGGTTAGAAATGAGTTGAAAACTGAAGAGTTGAAAAACTATAAATGTGGCTGCTCAAATAATTATTGATACTGTTTTTCTTTTTTTTTTTCTTTTTGCTATATGTTTTACGTCGCACCGACACAGATAGGTCTTATGACGACGAAGGGACGGGAAGGGCCTAGGAGTGGGAAGGAAGCGACCGTGGCCTGGGAAACCACGGAAAACCATTTTCAGGACTGCCGACAGTGGAGTTCGAAGTCACTATCTCCCGGATACAAGCTCACAGACGCGTGCCCCTAACCACACGACCAGCTCACCCGGTTATTGATACTGAAACAAACCACTGATGCGATGTGCTACTGAGAATCGTAGCAATCACTAAAGTGTGTGATAAAATTTGTCTCACTTTCCAATGTAATATTTTGTATGGGAGATATATTTGCTGCTTTGCTATGCATTTATGAAGCTCAAGAAATTGGTAATTTAATAAGAGACGAAGCCTTGAATAACACTGTATTAAACATTTTAAGTTTAAGTTTCAATGGTTATTTCGCATGAAATATTAAACTGTATTAATCCTATGCCGGTGTATGGATAGCGTGCCTGCCTGTAATCCGGACACTTCGGGTTCGATTATCGACCAGATGAGGGAATTTTACCTTGATCTAAGGGCTACTTCGAGGTCCAGTCAGCCTACGCTGTTACAGTTGGGGAGCCATCTGACAGTGAGATAGCGGACCCGACCTAGAAAGCTCCGCCCCAGTGTAGCGGTGGGCTCATCAGTTGGATTCACAGAAGTTTCCCAAGAACTTACATGTTGCTAATAAAAAACATCGACGAACGCACAGACGGGAAGGTATCAAGTTGACTAGCCTTCTGTATGACCAATACCAGTAATAAACTATTGACAAAGTGTGTGTCTACTTACCCGAACCAGTATTCAGTCACGGCCTGTTGTATGTTGCACTGACTCGGGCAAGATCGTTTGAAAATGTTAAGATCCAGATACGGGCGAATGGTCGAAGCACGGTGAATACTGTATGGAAAGAAGTGAGGGAAAAATTTTTCTTGCAGGATTTCGAAAATCCTTCGACATAGAGGATACCACTGCCTCCGCACCATTATCGAGGAGACGGAAGGGAGAACGAAATACGTACAAAGGGAAATATACACGAAAAAAAAAAGTCCTGTCAGATATATGGAAGGACTACAAATTCCAACTACGACGTATCTGCACGAGGTTTGCCGTCCATGGTTTCCATGGAGAAATCTGCACAGCCAGTGAATAAAGGATATTCCAGACGAGACCTGAAAATATCAACTATGCGCATAAAATACTTGAAAGACTGTAACAAAGAAACACAATCCCTTAAAAAGTACGCTGAAAATTGGTGATGATATTTATTTATTTATTTATTTATTTATTTATTTATTTATTTATTTATTTATTCTGAGTATTGTCCCAATGAGTTACCTCATTTTGGCTTTGTAATTAATGGTAAAAATGTTTAATATTCATAACATAATATAATGTTGGCAGTACACTGGAGATAATTAGCAATTAATTTAACTGAGGCAATAATTATTAATACTTATCTATATATTTTTGTAAGAAAATCTAAAAACAGACCTTAAATAGTGAATTTTTTAATACTCCTTAATTCAGTCGGCAATTTCTAATATGATGCTGCGGCAGAATATGCAGTGCATTTTATTCCATACCTTGAATAAGATACATGGCCAATGCATATCTGATGTATTGACCTAGTTTGATAGTAATGAATGTCTCTCTTGTACCTAATTTCTGTGTTTAAGGGGATCATACCATTTTTATATTTGTACATGAGTAGTGCTTCAGAGTGGTATGCTATGTAAATTGTGCTTTGTAATGTTTAATTAAACATGTGCTAAGTAATATAACTTAATAAACTATGGGAATGTATTTATGCACTGGACGTGAAGTGACGAAGTGCAATTTCTCTATCAGATATAACATTCAGAGAGAGCTCTTGACTTTCGCGCGGCCTACTTGTTAATTAAATACCGCGTGGGAAGAGTGGACGAATTGCTAAGGCCGCAATTAGGAGGTCCTCAATTATTTACCGTTGTCAGTCATGGTTAAGTTCTGGTCTGCAGACAGTAGGCTATAAATGTCGAACAGAGTTTACCACGAACCTTCATGTTAAACCCGGTTTACAGACATTTTACAACAACTTACTCTCACTGTGATTTTTGTTACCGTATATAGATCAGAAAAAATTGGTTTCTAATAATTCATTTTACTTATAGACTTAACTCCCTCTGTGGAACAGTGGTAAGGTGTCAGCCTCCACATCCAAAGAGAGCAGGTTCATACCCGACAGAGATCGTCGATCTTTCAAGGGTGGAAAAAAAATGTCCATTGGATATTCCATGTCGTACGATGTCAGCATGGAAATGATCACACGTTTGGTATTTAAGTAATAAAATTAAAACTCAGCTATAGAGCGCCCAATTGAGATCCATTTCTCTGCCACCTGGTTGAGTTAAACGGAACGTTGAAATTGACGCACGAGCAGCCTACATTGCGTCAAATCCAAATGCCGGCATACGGTAGCACAAGTCATACCATGTCTTCTTCTTCTTCTTCTGACTCAGTGAATCAGGTGGCAGCACACAGGTCTCTCACCACTGGGTTCCTTGGTTCAAATCCCGGTCAGTCCAAGTGAGAATTGTGCTGGACAAAGCGGTGGCGGGACAGATTTTCTCCGGGTACTTCGGTTTTTCCTGTCATCCTTCATTCAAGCAACACTCTCCAATATCGTTTCATTACATCTGTCACTTATTAATCAATGCCCCAGAGGAGTGTGACAGGCTTCGGCAGCTGGCACAGTTCCTATCCACCCCTGACCCGGTCGAATGAGTGAATTTTAGTTTTCATTATTATTATTATTATTATTATTATTATTATTATTATTATTATTATTATTATTATTATTATTATTATTATTATTGATTCGTTTTGTCCAATTAAAGAGCGCATTCGAACTTATTTAGCACAATGTTTCTTCTTTTATTCCCAGTATTCTTTCATGATGTGCCTATCTGCGTTCTTCTGCCCCTCCGGTATCCATTCGCCTTTAGGTTTATCTGCAAAGCTTATAAATTTTGTTCTGTCTTTATTGGTTTCTTTGGTAAGACGGATTTCTGGTAGATCTTAGTATATTTCTACTGAACAACTGTTGCGAAGTTTCTTTGTCAACCTGTTGCTATCCATTCTGTATAGATGCCTGTAGAATTGTAATCGCCTTTTCCAAATTGTATCTGTGATTTTTGTTCTGTGATTTGATAACTTTCCTTTGATTACTTTTCATCCAAATGCTATTTTCATGTTTTATTCCAAGGGTTTTTCTGATAATTTTCCGCTCTTATTTGTCGATGTCTTATTTTTTATCTGCACCAATTATCGGGGTTTCGCATTCGAAGAGTGCCTCTGATTTGGTGATTGCGTTATAGTGTCGTAATTTTGCATGTTTAATACAGATTTTTGGTTGTATCTCCTCCAGGGGATTTTTAAGCTCCTTGGAGTTAATCAGTTCTTTGTTTGTTTGCATCCTTATTTAACCTTACTGGTTGAATAATTTCGCCTAGACACTTCAATTTATCTGCTTGGAAGATTTTTCCAAATTTGGATGATTAATGGTTGGTTGTCGAAACTTTATTTACTCGTTAGTTCCACCCATATACTTTATGTTTTCAAATGCAATTTGGAGTCCGATTTTTGCCACTGTTTCATGAAGTTTCTCTATGGACTGGATTGCTTCTTGTCTGTTGTTAGAAAGGATTGCAAGGTCATCTGAAAAAGCTTAGCAATCAAGGTGAATGCTGGTTTTTTTGAGTGGTGGCGGTGGTGATTATTGTTTCAAGAGGAAGTACAACTAGGCAACCATCCTCTATGTAATACTAATCAGAGAAGAAAACTGGAAGGAATCCAACACTTCGAAAAATGAAGGTATCGGCCAAAGGAAAACAAGGGCCACGAAGGGCGTGAAAATGAAAGACTCCCTACGCCTCGGAAACTTAATACCGTCCTGGTAGGAAAAGTACATGAGTTGACCAAGGGTGGATTTGAGGAGTTTACCAATATTTATCCCTTTAGTTTCTTTTTTCTATTCACGGAGCACTTTTTTCAAAACTAGATTGAATACTACTGGAAAAAATCAAATGGCGTATGGATTTTAGTGCCGGGAGTGTCCGAGGACATGTTCGGCTTGCCAGGTGCAGGTCTTTTGATTTGATTTCCGTAGGCGACCTGCGCGTCGTGATGAGGGTGAAATGATGATGAAGACGACACACACACACCCAGCCCCCGTGTCAGAGAAATTAACCAATTAATGTTACAATTCCAGACCCTGCCTGGAATCGAACCCGGGACTCCTGTGACCAAAGGTCAGCACGCTAACCATTTAGCCATGGAGCGGGACAATACTAGTGGAGATAATCCACGTCTCCGTCGGACCCCAGTTCTGATTTCAAAAGATCCAGAAATTTCACAAAGAATTTTTTTTTTTTGAATTAGTGTTGATCAAATTTTGTTTGATCAAAGAACGGTAAATTCGTATGTTTTGGCGCAGGCCTAATGCGCAAGATGGCCGCTATACCTTGGCCTTATCGGGCCAACTGTGGAGGAACTGTGCTATGGCTCCTGAGGCAAGGTGGTCGCTACACATTGATTTTATAGAACTAATGGTGAATGTTCGGCTGCCGCATCCTCCTAACCGGCTGCCCTTTCCTACACCAGACTGTTACGATCAATGCTCTCTATCTAGTAAACGGTGACTCCTAGAGCAGAAAGGACAATTTTTGTGCTCCCACAAGTACATGAGACCCTACCAGCTGCTTCCTAGGTAGAGACTATGACAAAAGAAAAACGTCAAAAGTTGAAAATCAAAAAGTTGAAATTAATGTTCTTTTTGCATGAGCTACAAGCTTATAACTTATTTCAACATATGCAAATGGTGACTTTCCGATCCAATTCAGTTACTTTCATGTTTGTCCGGTAATTTTTTTTTGCTAGGGGCCTAAATGTAAGCTATGTAGTTCTTATGACAGAACTGACACTGATTTTTTATTTTCTGCATGAACTACAAGCATATTACTTATACCTACAGATTCAAGTGTTATGTTTCCAATCAAATTTTTTAACTTTCTTGTTTGTCCGATAATTTGTTTCGTTGCTAGCTGCCTAAATTTAGCCTATATATTTCGTATGGCAGAACTGACACAGTTTTGTTTTCTTTTGTATGAGCTACAAGCTTAGAACTTCACGCCAACAGATTCACGTGGTGAGTTTCCGATCCAATTTATTAACTTTTATGTTTGTTCGATAATTTATATCGTTGCTAGGGGCCTAAATGTAGCCTATTTATTTCTTATGGCACAACTGACAGTGCTTTTTTCTTTCCTGCATGAGCTACAAGCTTAGATTTTATGTCGACAGATTCCAGCGGTATGTTTCCAATCCAATGTATTAACTTTCAGGTTTTTCCGATAATTTGTTTCGTTCCTAGGGGCCTAATTGTAGCCAACGTATTTCTTATGGCAGAATTGAAACTGCTTATTTCTTTTCTGCATGAGCTATAAGCTTAGAACTTAGGCCAGCAGATTCAAATGGTGTGTTTCCAATCCATTTTATTAACTTTCATGTTTGTCAGATAATTTGTTTTGTTGCTAGGGGCTTGAATGTAGGCTATATATTTCTTATGGCAGAAATTATACTGATGTTTTTCCTGTATAAGCTACAAGCTTAGAACTTACGTCAACAGATTCAAGTGGCGAGTTTCCTATCCAATTTATTAACTTTTTATGTTTATCCGATAATTTGTTTCGTTGCTAGGGCCCTAAATGTAGCCTAAGTATTTACTGTATTATGGCAGGACTATTTAACAACATAAATATTCAAAAATATAGGTAAAAATAACCCCGAACGTAAAAAAAGTCTCGGATGATACTTTAAATGACGTATAGAGTAAAAAAGGGTGGGGGTGAAAACATCCTTTAACTTTAAATTTCATTATTTCCGCATCCGGTAGTCGTAGAAAACTGATTTTAGCTTAAAAGGTATTAAAAATTATCACCTAACAGATGATATATTACATCTCAACATCTAACTCTTTCTTTCCAAAGTTTCGAGATAAAAATGAATTCTAACGTTAAAAAAGTTCTTCTATTATGTCTATGCTCCAGTGAATATCTACCACACGAGTTCTAATAGTTTTCCCAAATATTTCGGAGTTAGGTTCCTAAAGTATTGATGGTCAGCATACGATACGTTGTCTTGTTAAATGTACATAATTTACTATGAAAAGTTACACAGATGTGGGAAAATTGGCTAATGATAGCTGTATTGCAATAAAACCATATTTCCATTATAAATACACTCTGCTGTGAGACCATCAACACCGTAAATAGCTAAAACTCTAGGGGAATGCCCGATATACTTCTACTGGATTGCATAGCCTACATGGATATATCGAATGTCAGCCGAAAATTCAACCACTAGCAACGAATGCAGAAAATGTGAACCCCCTTAGGTTCCGAATCATTCCAATTCATGTCTGTAAAATTTATTTATACTGATAGATTTCCACCTTTGTTACTCTGTTAAAATTGTGTACCTCTGGCCAAGTAACATTCTATATCAAATAATCTTTTATGTGCACTAATTGCAATTTAATCTCTCCTCAGATTAACATTTTACACTCTCTGAAGGAAGGAGTTGTTTACTGAACACTTTGCACGATGATCTTCTCTTATTTTACTGTAGTTTGCCTGAATCAGGCTCAAAATGACTTGTGGAGCAGTTGATGACCTCTTTCTCCATAGGAACCAAGAGTAATAGTTTGAAGGTGGTCTCTGTGATGCAGCCGTGTTACAGTACAAGTTTTTTCCAGCTCTTGTAGAAGTTATAAAAGTTTTGATACTTTAGGTTGCAAACATGTTGACTGTGTTGGCTATACTGCACTATACTTGACTATAACAAAGCCATTGTATTAAAAGAAATATATTTTTAGAACAGATATTAACGATGAAAAGTAACATGTATCAAACCTCTTCTTCTCTAAGTACTAACTTAACGTACTTTGCCTTAAATTAGCGATATTATTGTAATCTTTTTGCAAATAATAAATGAGTGAAAGAAATATATTCTTAACAGATGTGATTTATATAATTATTATTTATCTTCAGTGTTGTAACCTGAATCCAGGATCATTGTCTATAATTATGTGGTCTGAAATAAGAGCCGTTCTCAGGGCTTCTTGGTGGCTCAGGTGGTTCGGCTCTTTCTTGAGTGCTTGGATGTAATTCACTCATAGGTACTGAGCAAAGATCACAGTATGAAAATAACATTGGAACTGGGACAAATATTCGTTTATAGAAAGAAGCGTTATGGATCAAAATTTCAATTTTTTTATTCTTTTTTTTTCAGGAAAAGATCAGATAAACAACTGATAGAGGATCTGCGACCTGGGTGACTGTCCTAAATGCAGATCAGTATTGAGTGATTGGTGAGCTGTGGTTCAATACCTTGCCGGGGAACATTTATAACTTCCACTTTAGATTTCTAAATTGTTCCTCATTAAGTATTGGGGAGATATGCTTTGTACGAAACCACAGTGTACCTTTTATATTTGGACTAGCTGATGTACCCGTGCTTCGCTACGGGATTCTCAGAAAGACTGACTTTGTGGTTTTCCTAACTGAAGTCGTCATGGGTCATTACAAAAAAAGTCAGTAGAAAAGTAGCGGTTAAAAGCAATCTTATCATATAAAATAATCGATCAAATAGAAAAACGAGCATTTTCTCCCTTTTAACGAAGAGTACTACGGTGCCGATCTAACAGTCCAAAGTTTCAAAGCTGGAATGACCAGGCCGCAGACAGCCGTGAAAACTCCTCTGCCATTATTCCGTTAAATATGCACACTGCTCATTCCAATCAGTGCCTCAGAGTAGGGATTGAATAGCTCGAATGCTATTATGAGCCGGTGTGTTATATATCAGTAGTATCAGAAAATTTATGAACCAGAGGAAAAGAATGGCATGCTAAAGAAGAAAGTCATCTAACTGCCCAGCTACTTCCTGCCAATATTCAGGCAGGCTGTTACACTCGGTACGACCAGGCGAGTTGGCCGTGTAGTTAGGGGCGCGCAGCTGTGAGCTTGCATCCGGGAGAGAGTAGATTCGAACCCCACAGTCAGCAGCCCTGAAGATGGTACTCCGTGGTTTACCGTTTTCACACCAGACCAATGCTGGGACTGCACCTTAATTAAGGCCAAGGCTAAATTCTTCACACTCTTATCCCTTTCCTATCCCATCGTCGCCATAAGACCTATCTGTGTCAGTGCGACGTAGCCTAAGGCAAACAAAAAAATGCTCGGTACGCAGCAGTAATCCTATCTATCGTAGATAAGTGGCAACAGAAGACACAAAGCACATCACCAACAAATAATGGTCAATATAATGTTATTTGTGATCAATTTTATGAGTTTTCTATGTTGTAGGCCTTCACGTTTACTTCTCCATCGACTCTCTGATATTAGGGCGTCTTATAAAATTATTCATAGCGTAGACTGTAGTTCCCTATTCTCCAAATTTACACACCGATTTTCATTAAATTCCCTTTACCCATTTTCTCGTGACTCGGCGATTTTCATTAAGATACGACCATTAATAACATAAATATTCGAGAATTAAATTTTAGGCCTTCCCTAAAACTACAATTTCACTCAGAGTGAATAAAATTATTTATGGCCTAGATTGTAGCGACTTATTGCCCGACTTCGCATAATAATTTTCATTAAATTCTCTTCAGCCGTTTTCTCGTGATGCTTGTACATACATACCGATGGCCTAGATTGAATACCTCGTATCTCAAAAAGTTCTTCCTATCCATTATTTCCCTTAAGACCGGTCACGCCTCCCAGCCACATTTGGGTATGCAGTCCATCAGAACAATGTTCGTTGGGTTTATTTTCCTATGCTGACGCGTAAAGGAAAATGAACCTTATAAAACTTATACTCTACGAGTTAGTAAATACGTCACGCAGACATACTTTCCTGTAGTACGGTACGGTAAGGTTCATTTTCCTTCACACGTCGGCATAGGAATAAAGGCCATCGATACATACATACATTTTTTTCTAGTGGCTTTACGTCGCACCGACACAGACAGGTCTTATAGTGACGATGGAATAGGAAAGGGCTAGGAAGAGGAAGGAAGAGGCCATGGTGTTAATTAAGTTACAGCCCTAGCATTTGCCTGGTGTGAAAATGGGGAACCACGGAAAACCATCTTCAGGGCTGTCGACAGTGGGATTTGAACCCACTCTCTCCCGGATTGAAGCTCACAGCTGCGCGCCCTTAACCACACGGCTAACTCTCCCGGTACACATACATACAGACAGACAGAAATTAAGGAAAATTAAAAAGTGCATTTCCTTGTTACTGTGTACATGACTGATACAGAAGTACCGGTACCATCCTTTCTAAATTCTGAGCAATGTACAGACAAAACTCTTATTTTATATATATAGATGATTCCAGTGGCATTCTGTCAAAGTAGAATAGCCTGCAGTATGGTCTTTTAATCGAGTTGTTATCGTTGTTGTGGCTCAGACGGTTGAGGCGCTGTCCAGTTTTTCAGGGTCGATCATGGCTCAGTCTGGAGGTACTTGAAGATACTCAAATACGTCAGACCAAATACGTCTCAATCTGCGAGACGGCGGTGCGACAGAATCGTATCGAAAGATTTACCTGCAAGAAAGAGAACTCTTGAGGGACAAAATTCCAGCTCCTCGGCGTCTCTGAAAACCGTCAAGAGTACTGTAGTTAGTGGAACGTAAAATAACATTATTAAATTATAGTTATTATCTGTCAGTTTATCTGATAGAAATTACCACCTGAGTATTGGGTAGTTTCTGAGGAGTCTCTGATTTGTTTATTTCCTGTGAACCGTGAGTAGTAATTATGTTAAATTCAATGTGCAGACGAAGGAGTATTTGTCCTTCTTCGTGAGAACGGTAGATATACTGTATTTGGAATGTCACAACCGATTAATGATCAAATTGAAATAGGCCTATTGTGATCCAACACAATTATTTAGAATTGTTGCTCACTTCAAATAATTTATTGATCACGATTTACATGCCACTGAGGCTGAAAAGCCCCTTTATGTAGCGTCTTCTTTTAATACAATACAGATTTATGATCACAGTAACTACATTTTTATAATGTTAAAGTATTAAACTAAACATGAAACATAATAAAATGAAAATACAGATACCAAATCCAGTAAGACATTATATAATAAGAAAGTAAATCATTAAGCCCTTCTGTTATTTTGGACTACATGGATTTAAAGAATATAAAGCTAAGGCAGAGAAACAATTTTCTTCGAAATATACATATTTCTGATTGTTCGATACAAGAATGCCTGATCTTAGCCTCTTGCGTACTCCTCCAGAATGATAGATGTGAAGAACTGCTTTAGTTGTGTACAGTTAGTGTTATTTGCGAAACGGTGAAGATAAAAGACGTTAAAGATACGTGATGCAGTGCAAACAAAGGATTTATTAAATCTAGTGGTACGATTTAGGACTATATTCTTAAGACAACTTCAAATACATTATGCAAAATGTACTGAATTTTAGATAACGTCAAAGAGAACTTACTTTTGAATCCTCATACTTAAGAAGTTATCAATTAACCACCTCTTGTTGGGGAATGGAATACTATGAAGGGATCTTCCACTTGTTATAAGAGATGACTATAAGAGGGTGATCCTTATGGGCGTGGAGTGACGACGACTAGACTTGTAACCGAGTCTATCATTGCTCTCTATTACTTGTGCCTGCCCACAGCCCCATTTCTATCTTCCTATCTTATCCCCTGGATCAACACCTGTCCCCTTGGAATTTGATTTGGGATGCCTAAGGAGTTCTTCATCTTCGAACCATTCGTAGCTTTCCCTTCATTTAGCTGATACCTTCATTCATAGAAGTGTTGCCCATTTTCCTCTTTGTCCTTTAGACCAGAGTTAAGAGAAGTATGGTTATATAGTCGTATTCTCTTAAAGTCAGGGCGTTTACAGCTCCAGGGAGACCCGTACCTCGTTGTGACGGAAAAAAAAATTTCTGTGAATTTGGTGGCTTAGAGCCTGCTCTTTCTGAATATGCAATTCTCCAGCAAGTGCTCTCGGTAATAAAATAACTTCACCTGCAAAAATGGATGATTTGAAGGAATCAGGGATCCGCAGACTTGTATAGTTTTTCTCAGTGTAAACATTGTAATAGTACCGATTGTCTGTATTGTTTTGAGGATATTGAATCAAGATATGGACTACCTTAAAAGATAATTTTAAAGTGTAAAGTGGGTTGGCGACTATGGGTCCCTTAGCTGAGTCGTGGCATTGCTTCCACTTACTTCTGTCAGGTTTTTCACTTTCATCTATCCTTCCCGATCTCACTTGGTCAACTCTCGTTCTTGTCTGAACCCGACGGCATAGAGCAGTCGAGGACTAGGGAGACTTTCATTTTCACGCCTTCGTGGCCCATATCTCTCTTTGGCCGATACCTTCATTTTTCGAACTCTCAGACCCCTTCCACGTTTCCCCTCTGATTAGTTAATAGATGATGGTTACTCACTTGTACTTCTTTTTAAACAATAATCACCACCACGACACCAGTCCGGTGATCATCTAACTAATGGTACAACTCTCGAAAGAGGCATATAAAAGGTCTACAAAATTCATGTAAAAAGACTGCTTTGTTCTTTGAAATTTCCTTGCAAATGTCTTGATCTGGCGGAAAATAAAATATCATTTGGGTCTTCTACCGCCTTACCGACTGTCAGCAGTAGAAGTCAAACAGGGACAAGAAAATTAAAGACAGTAGCAAAATAATTCATTACCATCAAAGCATACCACAACCTTAGTTGAACAATCCGTTACCCAGAGACCATGAACCAAAATAAATGTTGGTACGGCAGTAAAATTTCTAATCTACAATAAAGAGGACAAGTTTTTCATAATGAACATAACTTACATATTTTTTTTTAAATAAATGAATTAAGCCATCACTATCAGGGAAGCGTCCAAAATTAAAACCACCCAAACTGGGTTACAAATAAATTTAGAAAGGAAAAACTTAACGTGCCGTCCGGACGGAAAAATAAAATTACCTGATACATTTTGTATAACTTCAAACCAACCCAACTTCGTGTGAAATATTAACATGTTTTATGCATTGCGTCTTCAATAAATATTTCTTTTCACAACATTCCTTTAACTTATAAATATTTTCATTACACCGAAAACACTTAGGCCAATCACCACGGAGATTTCACACGGTCCCCAGTACATGCCACGCGGATGAGAAAATAGCAGACATAAACCGGCAGAAGGCCAGAAAAATATAAGGATCAATAAAAGGGGAATACATAAAATTACATAAAGTATGGAAAACAAATGAAAAATCCCCAAGAAACGGACCAAAATTCACATGCATAATTAAGAGAACCCAAACGCCACCAAACAACAACAAACACAATCACAACCGTGACCAGTTGCCATGGTGACAAACACGCCAAGAGTCCTTGGCAACCCCGAAAACATGAACCCAAATAACACACAGGTCCAACCAAAATACGAAGGGAAAGGGAAAGATTACCAATGCACAGTCAAAATTAAATGAGCAGAAACAGAGGTAAACAAGAAATTAAAACGAATAAAGAGACTGGTACCCAAGTGAAATCTCGCGTAGTTTAAAGATTATACACAGAGATGTTTCATAGTTACTCATTAGTATTATCAAATAAATTGGTTTTTAATTAATTACACTTCCTTTTCACCAAAAGGATCCCATGTATAACTAGATACAATTTGGAAACCCAATTCAGAAAAACCTAAGGTAACCTAAAAAACTGGACGACATAATAAATCCAAGACCCACGACGATACTCAAGTTGAAAGAATTTCACTCAAATTTCTTCACCCAGCAGGAAGTAGATCCAAGACAGAAATGAAGAAAAGACTTATTTGCTTTGTTGGAGTTGGAGAAGTGTACTACTATCCGTTACTCACATAAATGAAATATACTTGAAGTTACAAATTTATAATAAAAGGAAGACGTTCCCAAAGTTGATAGATCAGCACTAAGGACAAGTCCTTATGTAGAAACACTGTTATCCTTTATCTATGTGGTGGATCGAAAACGACCCAGGAGAGGGAACGAAACACGTCTTGCCTCCATCGTACTCCAAGGATTACTCATGGCGGACCACACCGATAATGAGCATGGCCCCACAGAATGGAAAACGAAAGTCATAGACTCGCTCTCAATAAGAAACTACAACATACGGCACGGAATCGTACCAGACCAAGATAATAAGGATTCAGAGAGAAAACATTAAGGTAAAACAATTTCATGGTGACAATGACCGAGATGGTAGCAAATAAATTGGGCAAGGCCACATAGAAAGTACTTGTAAAATACAAGACTGAAACAATTCCGAATGACACACATTTCAAAAACTCGAATGCAGATTTCGAAATATGGATGGGGAGAGCTAATACTCGTCACCAACGTCACAGTCTGAAAGCACGCTGGTCTTCAGGTAGAGAACAACTGCAAGTGGTAGCAGACAGTTTAGATAATCTGGTATAAGTAATTGGAAGTATGTTCAGACTCATCTTGGAGTCACATATTCTCCAACCCACGCTTCCAAGTTGACAGCCCATGGAGTTACCATTTACTAAATGACCGAGCATGATCATCCAGATAGGTATTTGATCTGGTGACCTGTTACCTTCTCAAACGATTTCTTAGCTGAGCGTCCAGTAGGATTCTTTTCCTTTCCACGCTATTGGTAGGGTCCTTCCGATATCTTTGTAGATATTTCTGCAATTTTTTAATTTCATTTATTTCACTACTACCTCGTCGCTCCTGTGGCCCCATACGTCTCACGAATCTCGTCAACAGTGAGTCTAGATTTGTTTCCCGTCCCTATTGTCCATGCTTCACTAGGTGGGGGGACGGTAGGATAATACTCAACGTATACCCTGCCTGTCGTAAGAGGCTACTAGAAGGGGCCCCAGGGGTTATTAACTTGTGAGCGTGCGTTGGCGACCACGGGGCCGTTATCTCATTCCTGGCATTGCTTCCACTTACTTGTGCCAGGATACTCACTTTCGTCTAACCTGCCGACCTACCTTGGTCAACTCTTGTTCTTTTTCGAACCTGACGGTGTCTTCACTTTTTGAATGTAGGATCCCTTCCATTTACCCCCTCTAATTAGTGTAAATATAGGATGGTTGCCTAGTTTTACTTCCTCTTAAAACAGTAATAACCACCGTCACCTTACTTCCATCGTAAATGTCAAGTCTTGTGTTTTTCGGGTTTTATTACTGAGTTTATCTATTGTACTTAGGTTTTGTTGAATATTGCTATGTTTTCGACATCGTTATTTCTGTCAAATTACAGGAAGTAGTCGAAGTACTTAGAGGGGTTAGTACATTCAACTGGCTTACAGGGTGAGTCAAAATTATGTTACTACCTGTTCGCTGTCATGCTCAGTACATTAAAACCAGCGATTCATTGTAGCATTTGCTACCCGTACACACATTTTCCCGAGAATGGAAGAAATCACACCCCGTATCCGGTCCTCTAAATCCTGATGTTGCGCACTTCCTTGCTACACACATGCTCCTTCACTGTACCCCATAATCAGAAATGACAGGGTGTCAAATCTGGAAAGTATGGAAGCGGGAGCAAGGGTTCAATAATATCAATCGATTGACCGAGGAATGTTTGGTCGGAATAAGTACGAACAGCAAGGGTATAATATTGTGGTGAGCATTCTTCTTGGGAATACCCTAAAAGTCGGATTTGTAGTGGTAGCTCATCAGTGGCGTACTGCTGCAACATGGTCGAGTGTTGGGATATCAAAGAAGTAGGGTCCAATTACCGCAAACGGTGATCATACGGCACCAAACATTCGCCTTCGGGGAGTCATGTTCATACTCTCGAATGACTCGAGATTTTCACTGTCCCAGAAAATTGTCGGTTGATAACTCCACTTGTGTGAAGTGTCGCATTATCATTAAACGTCATATCATCCTGGATATTCGTCATTCCACACAAAATCTCACGAACGTGGTCAGTCAAGTTGATGAGTTGAAATATAGAAACACCAAAATAATAAAAATATGAGCAATGGCCAACATTAGCAGCTAATTGATGCCAAGAGAATATACATGATATAGGTTTTTGGGCTTATGCCGTGTAAAAAAAGGTAAAATTTTTTACGTTTCGCAGAAAACTTTGCTCTCTGTCTTCAGGAGGAAATCTCGACTGTTCACGAGAAAGGCTTCTCAAACAATGAGGTTTGAATGTAGACGTTATAATAAAAGTGGAAGTGGTACGTTCATTCGTCACCAGATGGCTCCTCGGAGTCTTATGTGTTAACACTCGCTTAATATTCCTATTAGTGTAAATTCAGTTAAAGGTGTTAGTACCTACTTAAAATTGTTAATATTAATAAATTGTGTTTAAAGTGCCGGCATGGCCGCCACGTGAGGTTAGAACTGAGTTTATTTTTAATGGTGTGTTCTTGTGAATTGCGATCACTGTTTTTCAAATTATGAATAACGATGCCTCAGGAATGCAGTGTTCCAATTTGTAAGGGCAATTATCGCACTGGCCAGTGTTTTCTCGTTTCCAACCGACGAATCGGAGAGAGGATTTCGTTCCCTCAAAAAGTGCAAGGGTAAGTCTTAGTTATTAAATCAGAAATAATACACTAATATATACTGTAAGTAAGGCAGTCTCTGTTATTTTTTTATTTAATAGCTTTTGCTGTACTTACATGTTTTTTTTATCTTTTATCTTTCATAGCAAGTTCGGTTTTGTAAAAGCTATTTTTTTTTTTTTTTGCTAGTGGCTTTACGTCGCACCGACACAGAGAGGTCTTATGGTGAGTTTTGTAAAAGGAACTGATCATTTTTGACTCAAATATACGAAAGTATCATATAGGCATATTATTAATGTTGGTCAGTATTAAGACTCTTAAAAGAACTGCTATTCTTTTTTGCATTTTTAATTGTTCTTCCTGATTATTACGGTATATTACTAATTTCGCTTCCGATATGCGCGCCTACGAGAAAGATATTCGTAGAATGTAGGTTAACCAGCGTAATTTTCAATCATCGTAACGAATTAGCTTCATCTACTATCCACTCGCGCTGGGCCCAGTCGCGTGACGTCACGAATCGTATTGCCAGCCCTTGTTCTCTAGGAGGTGCTGACACGGCCGACTTGATGCGTCGCTCTAGGGCGCAGGGAGGGATCCAGTCGGCCGTGTTGCCGACTACCGTCAGCTGCTTATCTGCCGGCCATATTGTACTTCATAGGTGACGGAGATGACGGACGGAACTTAGCCGAGTTGTTCCGAGTGGCTGAACATTGTCAGGCGCTGGACATAAGTGAGTATGGTTCCTGTGTATGGGACCCTCACCAGGATTACTTGATTAAAGAACTGGAAAAATTCAAACAAAAGCAGCTCGATTTGTTCTGGGTGATTTCCGACAAAAGAGTAGCGTTACAAAAATGCTGCAAAGTTTGGGCTGGGAAGACTTGGGAGAAAGGAGACGAGCTGCTCGACTAAGTGGTATGTTCCGAGTTGTCAGTAGAGAGATGGCGTGGGAGGACATCAGTAGACGAATAAGTTTGATGATGTTTTTAAAAGTAGGAAAGATCACATTATGAAGATAAGGTTGGAATTCAAGAGGACAATTTGGGGCAAATATTCGTTTATAGGAAGAGCGCGGGAGGGGGGGGGGTGTTAGCGAATGGAATAACTTACCAAGGGAGATGTTCAATAAATTTCCAATATCTTTGCAATCATTTAAGAAAAGGCTAGGAAAACAACAGATAGGGAATCTGCCACCTGGGCGACTGTCCTAAATGCAGATCAGTAGTGATTGATGAAAAAATCACAGATACACGCACGGCCGCCTCAGCAATCGTGGCCAGGTAGCTTTCCTTGAGGACAAACCTCTTCCACAACTCGGCCATCATCCCAGGTATGGTACCTCTCGCACCCACTAACAATCCGTGGACGGTGACGGAGTTTACATGAATAGAAATAATGAAAATCTGTACACGGATGATACAGGTGAGGAATTTGTAAGATATACCAAATTTTACTTATTGTATTTTACTACCTGTTTCCAAGGAGACCGCAATAATACGTTCTATAGTGAATCCAATAACGTGGTTATTAAATTTTCATATTAGCAAGAGAAATAGTTTCCTTAGCATGTTAGTGAACCATATTTATGGAGGTCTCATGTTATTGTATTTACAGGCCTCTCGTACTTATTTTACAATTGTGATGAAGGACGAGACATTAAAAATTCTATGGGAACTGTGCACAAAGTAAAAGACGTATAATATGCTGTGCTCTTCGTACATAATGGACAATAGGGTATTGTGATCTTGGTTGCATGAGACCGTTTACATATTCTTAAACTATACACAAGGACACTGAACGTTTAATGGCGGATTGACTCGAAATCAAACCATTGTTGAGAATATTATCGCTCCTTGAGAGAAAAATATCAGATTAGATTGACATACGAATAAACAAACCCAATGAAAGATTGATCTATGTAATTTTTAAAGTGTTCATGAGGTAACAGAATGAATATGAGATATAAGTTGAACTGAATCCTGAAATTACCTACTGAGGTGTTGTCACTCTTTATCGTGATTGCACTGAGGTGGTAAGGGCTAGACACTTAGTAAATAGTGGAAAATATTCCCAGTCATTTGAGTGTGGAAAAAAAAAAAGAAGCTCTGTGCTCACTTACACCGATCCCATTGAGTTACATAAACTTCACCTTCGATCTGCGTGACGAGAGAGGAAGATGAGACGGACTGCATGGAAAATGTCTCAGGTGGACCTTAATTGACAGTTTAATGTCGGAGGAAGTGTGCTTCACATCAGAGTTTGTCTCGTGCTGTCGCAGAGGAATTCCAGACTTTACTGAAGTTTTAATAATGCACTGCATTATGATGACAAGATAAAGAGTCTCTGCTTTCGTTCAAAACATATAAATCTCGACCTATAATTTACTTCGAAACCTTTTATTCACTCAATAGTAAGTTAACACTTTATCATTCATCATATTATATGCATATAATAACATAATATACCTCCTTGTTTTGAGAAACAAGCCATTACCATGATACTAAACAATTATTATTAATCTGTTATGTAAAGTGTACCAAGTTAGACTGAGTGGTTTCTTTTTTTTGGTTGTTAACATAGGGGTATGAAAACTAACGCCAATATGTCCTGGGACGATCATTTCCCTATTAACAGTTCACCGATTATCCATTCACATGAATGACTTCAGTCAGAGTTCATCTTAAATTTTATCTTAGTCTATTGTCTAACTGGCTGAATGTGTTGATAACTTGAAGCATATTATATCGTGCCTGTTTGAATAAGTTGCGTAGGTTTGTTCAGTGGACTAAGGAAAACATATACAGTATATATGTAAGCTGTAACAATAAGGTAGCCAAACTTTCAGGATGCATTTCCTCACATGCGTTTGTTTGTTTGTTTGTTTGTTTATTGGTTTGTTTGTTTGTTTGTTTATTTGTTTGTTTTTCCAATCGTTGTTCCGTTTCTCTACGGGGTCGGGTGTGAGGTGAGATGAATCTGTCGTGGCGGATTTTTATGACCGGATGTCCTTCCTGACGCCAACCTCATCCGAGGAGTTAATAAGATGAAATGAATGACGTGATATACGATAGTAGGGAGAGGGTGAAACCCGGTGCCGGCAAATAGCCTACACCTGTCGAATAACACCAAGCGGTCTGCTCAAGTCTTAACGTCCCCATCCGACAGAAGAATCACCATCAAGAGTGTCATATGCCCTCACTGCATGTGAACACTGCGGAGAGGTTTGGAATTTAATCCAGGCTTTTGGTACGCAATCTAGAGTAGAAATTGTATACCACCACCTCCCCTACCTGCCGGCCAACATTCTGATGGTGAATTTTTTTCGACAAACGGGACTCGAACTGGCTAACCTCGGTGTCAGACCGTTTAGACTTCAACGCCTTAACGATCATGGCCACCCGGTGGGGCACATTCCTCACACGTAAAGGAAGAAAATATGTTAATGGACTTGGATCCGGAAATCCTTTATTTCCATGTTAGAACTCTCTGCATAGATACAGATATTAGGCTTTCCGCTTAAATATGAAGTACGGCTCATATTATATATTCCGTTAATCTTACGTAATATCTTCCTCTAAAAATTGGTATGTTTTAAGTCTAAAATATTTCCCAGTTCAGAGAAGATTTGCTAGTGGAGTGTTTTTTTTAAATTTTGTTTTCACATCCATATTAAGCGAATGGGGTATTGTAGTGAACCTATTCGTCAAGTTAACTGCTGGAAACATGACGTGTAAACTGGATCACAGGGTCCAAATGATAACGAATACGAACAGATCTACACTGATACACAAATGAGTATTAATTTCATAAATTGTATCAATATATCAGTGCCAGCAAAAGGTTGATACAAATCTACGGTTTTTCATCCCTGTCAAGCTAAATGTACTCAACGAATGGGTCGTCAGTAAGGTATGGCTGCTACCGGAAGCAGAAAAAGGCAATTTCTGATAATCACGTGGACAACTGAAATAGGAAAAAGTGCTAAATAAAAAAAAGCATAATTTACTAGCCAAGAAAGCTACAGTAACCAGAGGAAGTAAGCTATGAGTGAAATCTGTTAAATTAAACGCAGGTTCCCTATTGGAAACAACACCTATATATTGAAAGAGTTTACTGAAAACAGTTTTAGCAAATCCGTCCGTCCGTTCTATTGGACCGATTTGCTTCAATTCTGTTTTATTATCTCCAGAATTACCTGCCAATGAATCGTGAGACACTGATACGTCTCTCAGTTCAGCCAATTTTGAGTAGTCATAAAATCAAATCATTAAATGATCACTCCAATAATTGCAGTCGAAGGCTTACCCTAACTTGCAATACATTCTATACTTAGCAGGTTGCTAAGCGACTAACACTTTCATTATGAATATTGAATTTTCACGACCGCATTGTAATCGAAACAGACTTTCAACGTATTAGGTCGTGTTACGTACATGTAGTACGTGTTGAAGAGATGTTAAGTACAGAACAGAAAAATGGCCAGCCGGACACCAGTGGGATCCGAACCCACAACCTCCCGATTTCGCGTCGGTTGCTCTACCAATTGAGCTATGGTGGCCTAGGCCATCTTTGTTCTGTTTGAAAGGATCTAAGCTACAGGTCTGGCACTGCTGCTAGCATACTGTAGAGTGCGTTTAATTCGCCCGTTGTGGTGTGCTAGCAGCAGTGCCAGACCTGTAGCTCAGATCCTTTCAAACAGAACAAAGATGACCTAGGCCACCATAGCTCAATTGGTAGAGCAACCGACGCGAAATCGGGAGGTTGTGGGTTCGGATCCCACTGGTGTCCGGCTGGCCATTTTTGTTCTGTACTTAACATCTCTTCAACACGTACTACATGTACGTAACACGACCTAATACGTTGAAAGTCTGTTTCGATTACTTTCAGTAATATTCTGGTATATGTGATTTTCATCCTTATTAATGTCATTGCATGCAGCCATGTTTGATTATTACCTGTCCAGCCAGAGAGGATACACTTCCTCTGATGATGGAAGAATACTACTCAGCTAGATTCTCTGACCTTCTCTAGCTTCTGAATATACTAAAAAGATGTCAGAACGTTCATAGTAACTTACATTCTGCTAAGAAAAAACGGTCTACGTACATAATACGGGAAGGTATGAAGTTGACTAGCCTTCTGTATGTCCATCAATAAAGTGCAGGGACAAACTCTTGGAAAAGTGGGTGTCTACTTACCCAAACCAGTATTCAGCTACGGCCAATTGTATGTTGTATTATCTCGGGCAAGATTGTTCGAAAATTTTAAGATCCAGATACGGACGACTGGTCAACGCGCAGAGAATATTGTATGGATGAACTGTTATGTATCATCGGGCATTGATAGGTCTTAAAGTTGTCAACTTTGAGTAAACCTGAAATCAGCTCACTTAATGACGACTTCAATAATAGCAGGCGAAGGTTTACCCTAGCCCGCAATACATTCTGTACGTTGCGGGTTGCACACAGTTAAGGAGCAATATATTTACCTAAAGATTTCGGCGAAGCTAAACGATAAAAAATGACGGCTGCTATAGGCAAACCAACCTGCAATTTCAACCAAACTTGGTCCTCGTATTACTTAATACTATCTGGAGAGAATTATTATGGGGATACGACACCCCTAGCACGCATAAGGTTGGGAGTTGGGAGGGACTTAAAAATAATAAAAAAACGACCAATATTAGCGTCGAATCCATACTTTTTGGCGTCGCTGAGATGAAGTGTAACACTCTGGATGCCGCTTAAGTCCATGTTCAGTCTCTATGGGCATGGGGGAGGGGGGTTCATGAAAGGGAAGGAAAGAAAAGAAAATGTCCCAAATGATCGAAATTAGTGTTGAATCCACAGTTTTCGGGTTCGCTAGTCTGATTGGTGGCAGTCTCAGTAACAGTTAGAACCATGTACGTTATATCTATAGGCAACGTGTAAATACATACAATGTTGTCATTGATGCTTTCACGGCCCGTACTTATAGACATGATAGGATTTTGGGCTTATGCCGTGTCAAGAAAATAAGGTGAAATTCTTTACGTTTTGCAGAGATCTGTGCTCTGCGTCATCAGAAGAAAATCTCGACTGTCCTCGAGAAAGACTTCTTAAACAATGAGCTTTGAATTTAGACGTTATCCAATAGAAGTGGAAATGGTGCGTGTATTCGCCACCAGATGGCTCACAGGACGCGGTACAGCGCTGGCTTTCGAAGCGGAGGCTGACAGAACCATCAGTCTGAGAGGGTCACATAACAGACATACGCACATATGAAGGTATGACGTTGACACAAGTGTGGAGTGAAACATCTGGCGATGAGGAATGTACGAATTTGGAAAGCACCGAAACGAAATAACAACAGTGAAGGGACAGGGAAGGGAACTACCTACATAAATACTTAATGGCTGACAACCAGGTATCAAATGATAGCCAGTGTTCCTGTTGACATTGTTAGGATTTCTGCGTATTTACACAACTTCCCGTATAATCCTGGATCTGTAGTATCTAGTGTGGGTAAGAGCTCGAGCATCTAGGAACATGATATCATGACCCGACGATAGAGCGTACTCAGCTATTGCTGATTTGTCTGGCTGGTTGAGACGAATATTACGTTCATATTCCTTGACACGAGTACCAATGGACCGTCATGTTTGGCCAATGCATACCTTACCGCAAGTACAGGGAATTTTTATACTCTAGGATGTAAAAGTGGGGACAATTTGTCCTTGGTTTTATCCATTTATCAGTTCATTTTATTATTTATTTGAAGTGATCAACTACTTCCCATACAATATGGGCTGTAACAAGGACAAAGTTCCACGCGAAACGAAATAATCTAAAACTAAATTTTTTTAATTAAACACACATCAATAACTCTAAAACTACAAAATAGTTCGTAAGATATCAAACAACGTCACAATAAATAAATCTACAAAAAATCACTTGACACATAATTAAGAGCTAATGCAAATCCTAGAAGTAGACATTCAAAAAGTATCCGGGCAGCGCATGGAGCAATTTCATATCAAGACGCGTTATCTGGCTTATTTATAACAAATGCTGTGGACCAGCACGCGATATCTAATTTGATAAAAAAGGCATTTATAGTAAGTGAAGGTATCTCCCTCTCCTAGTGCACTCTCACAGCATGTGTTTTGACGGAGGCTTGTAGTGATATCCCACTGGTGCACTAGCCTAGGTGTGGCAATCCAACAGATGATCCCACTGCCACACTGTGGCGAAACGTTGGTAATGTCAGATTGAAAACTCTAAAGTTAGTGACTTGTAGTCACCACAATACTTTATCTAGTACCACTGAATATTACTTAATATGATTTTCGTATGCCGATGTTCCCATTGACCTCTCCACATTCAAAGGTTGAAATAAGAGGTCTTGTCGGGGAAAACTTGGAAGCACAATCAGATTATTCTCCGGCGGATCATCGACTGTTCTGTTTGTCACTCATCTGCTCTCTGTTGTTCATGTCGAATTCTCCTTCACCTGCTTTACATTCATTTATATCCTAAAGGTAAGGCCTTGTCGCTGCAATCACGTTTGAAGTCAACATATTTCTTAAAATTCAGTCTGTTCATCACAAAATCCAGATTATTCTTCCATAGTCTTCCACTTCCCTTCTTCCCGAGAACTTTTCCTTCCGACATGGTCCAGAGGAATTTATTATGGTATCCTATAGTGAGTGGCCAAGGAATTTGGTTTTCCTCTTTTCTATAGTGGCGATCAACTCTCTTGTTTCATCTGCTTCCTTAAGCACTCTTTTGTTTGACTTTTTCTCTGTCCAGCTTATTTTCAGCATCGTTCTTCATATAAAATTTCCATTGCTTCCAGGCGTTTTACTTTCTGTTTTGTTAAGATCCATATTTTGCAGCCATAGAACAAAACACTCCACAAAATCAAATTGACAAATTGTTTCCTAATTTTAGTATGCTCCTGCTTGCCAGCAGTGTTTCTTTTTATTGTTAGGCTAGGACAATCTCCCTCCTGATTTCTGTAGAGCACCTATTTCCTGGGTGATAATGTTTCCCAAGTAGCAACACTGACTGATATGTTGTACGATTCCATCACTCATCTTAACGTTAGTTGGTATCCCCTCATTTGATTTCTTGGCAACTAATAATTTTGTTTTCGAAGTGTTCAGTTTCAGTTTTGATTCTTGTAGTGTTGATGTCAAAACTCGCAGCATTTTACTTGGTCCTCTCCGAATCTGCAAATCTCCGTCCGTGAGTTACGTGCCCTTTTTGCTAGTCTACAGACAGCATAGGGATCTGGTGGGTCATTGTAACGACATATCGGTGATAGATGTACACACTGACATTACCAATACCAAACCCATGGTATTCAGTATCTTCCACGTCGTTGGCAACAATACGTTGACGTCATGGGGGAGTATTATGAAGGGTGTTGGCTGTTTTTAATAAAGGTTTGTGCCTGGTTTGTGGGTATAACAATGCTTTCATTGCAAATATATATCTTTAAAATCCCTGCTGGTTGCTTATGCACTCCGAACTCATTTAATGAAAGCATTGAGATCCACATTGCATTGTCCTAACGCACATCGTGGATTTCCCATGCTGCGGTATTATCGGATGATATAACATAGTTGCTGTGACTTATGGAATTACCCCTATAAAATATATCCACTTATTTCCAATAAATATCTTAGTAGTGTCACAAGTTTATAATTTCGATTATACTGGTTGTGGTGTTGGTTATTGTTTAAGAGAAAGAACAGCTGCTGGGCAACCATTCCCTCTTAACACTTCCAAGAAAGGGTCATGAAGGTCGTACTCATTTTTGGTGCAGGCTAAGTGATCCTCAGGTTCATGTGGATAATGAAAGTATCATCAGATTATTATTATTATTATTATTATTATTATTATTATTATTATTATTATTATTATTATTATTATTATTATTATTATTATTATTCTACACCAAGCCAAACCGCATGACACAAAAGCTCCGAAGGGTCATAGCCAACCAAGCGACCGCTGCTCAGCCCGAAGTACTGCAGATTACGAGGTGCCGTGTGGTTGGCATGACGAATCCCCTCGGCCGTTATTCTTGGATATCTAGACCGGCGTCGCTCTCTCACCGCCCGATAGCTCCTCAATTGTAATCACGTAGGCTGAATGGACCTCGAACAAGCCCACAGATCAAGGTAAAAATCCCTGATCTGGCCAGGAATCGATCATGGGGCCTCCGGGTAAGAGGCAAGCACGCTACCGATCTAATATTTCCATACAAGATAAATCTAATACAATCATATCTAATGTATTTTACGCTAGAAAGAGTAAGGCGCTGAAAATGGTGAGACGACGCGAATTTTAGTGCCTACAGAATAACTATAAGTTGTGTGGGCAGATCTGAAGATGAATTTGAAAGATCCCGTTTGTGATATTTTATTTTTTCTTTGTTGAAACAAGTGTGAGCAACCGCAAAGTTTACTTAAATCAGCAAGCATGTAACTTGTTTACTTTGTTATCAAAGGGCGTCTAACCTGAAGCAGTAATTATAGAGCGTGAATATAATGGAGCAGACTAGTTTTGAGCTTTAAACGAAACTAGTGTCAGAATAATAGAATACTTCTGAATTTGTTAAGGGTCTTCTTCGGGATACTCAGCGAGATGTAAAACGAAAGTTAACCATCTCTGTCCAGCCCATGATAGCCCTTGGAGGAGTGGAAGAGAAATGCTTCGATTATCTGTAAGCTCGCCGCTGATTGAGATAGAGTGCTTGGGGCTACGGCGGTCGTCTTTGCTCCCAGGAATTAACCTGCTACTCATTTTTGGTGTAGGCTGAATGAACCTCAGGGCCATGTGTCGTTCCAGAAGTAGATATCTCGTTTCTTAAATATTTCGACTTCTTGACGGGATATAGAACCTGCGTCCTTACGGGTGAATCGCTTACGCAGTTACCGGCTCGGAAAGGTAGCCCCTTCAGCGAGAGTTAGTAAACAATATAAAATATAATATAATCTACGTGAAATAAAGACGAATGGGTTGATTTAGATGTTTTAACTTGAAATTACGTCTATGTATAGTTTCGCAATTTTTCTACGTTTTCCATTACATGTATGTCCTCCCCTGGTCCCGCTACTTTACGGGACCGTTTATGAAGTAAGATGAATCTTCGTAGCGAGTTTTTACTGCTGGATGCCTTTCCTGACGTCAACATCATCAGGGGAGTTAATGAGATGAAATGAAGTTCATATTATGACAGTATGAAGGGAGAGGGTGAAACTCGGTGCCGGCACATAGCCTACTCCTGTCGCATAGCACCAAGGGGTCTGATCGATGCTTAACTTCTCCCTCCGACTAACGAATCATCATCAACAGCGTCATTCCAATCTGGTGATTAAATATTGTATAACACCACCTCTGCTACCCTGCCGGCTTACATTCTGATGGTGAAAATTTTTCGAAAATCCGTGCTCGAACTGGTTAACAATCATGGCGGGCTACATTTCCCATTACATACGGAAAGCAAATACTCCTTAATTTAAATTTAAAGAGAAACCTATTCTCACTTATCGATGCTCTTTAGTTATTCTGATAGAGACCCAGTGTATAGCTGAATTTTAAGTTAAAGAGCAGATGACTCCATTATTTATTAGATCGTTCAACAGAATATTTGTGCCTGATGAGGCGAACGACAATAATCTAATCAAGAATTATATTGATTAATGACGTTATGAGGCACGCCTCTAAGCGAGTTAAGAGTTCGTGCTGGTCTTAATTTAATGTGTTTACCTCAAATCGTTCTGTTTCTTCCATTTCTACTTTCATCGCTAATCGCTGTGTAGCGTGACTCATTTGCTGGATGGTGGTTCACTACTTCACGGTAATAAGACGTGACACAACAACTCACTCTGAGAGAATGTACCTTACCTGTACAAATGTTGAGCCGGCCCCCGTCGTACTGTTAGTCAGGAACTACCAATAGTTATACCAGTCATCCTTCTTCGTAAGTGGAAGCAAACTGTATTTCTTAGTCTGTTGCCATGAGTTCACGATACTTGTGAGGAAATAATCATGCAACTCGCTAAGCACGTTGTAGAAATGGGCAATTTGTTATTTTAATTTTTTTAGTCATATGAAACAAGCACATTATTATTATTATTATTATTATTATTATTATTATTATTATTATTATTATTATTATTATTATTATTATTATTATTATTTACACTGAGGACTACATGCCAATTTTTATTCATTCTCTCTTGTTGTTTTCTCTTCCGTTCTTTCTAATATTCCTTGATCATTGCACTATTCATTATTCTTCACCCCTCAGACAACTTTGTAACGGGTTTACTTTTCATTATTCCTTGTAATCTTTTCATTCGTCCGGCTCTTTGGCTAAATGGTTAGCGTGCTGGCCCTTGGTCATAGGGGTCAAGGGTTCGATTCCCGGCAGGGTGAGGAATTTTAACCATCATTGGTTAATTTCCCTGGCACGGGGGCTGGGTGTATGGGTTGTCTTCATCCTCATTTCATCCTCATCACGACGCGCAGGTCGCCTACGGGAGTGAAATCAAAAGATCTGCACCTGGCGAGCCGAAACCATCCTGGGATCTCCCGGCACTAAAAGCCATACGCCATTTCATTTTCATCTTTTCATTCTTAATTTTTTAAATCTCTCTTTATATAGCTTCTTTTCTCTTATTTTATTCCCATCTAAATATTTCTTGACCTCTTTTATTCAGCCCGTTGTTGACTTTTTGTTTTGTCAATCTGTTATCGTCCATTCTATAGGAATATCCAAAAATAGCAATCTCGTTTTTCTTGTTATCTGTTATATTTTCTATGTTCTGGAATATTTCCTTATTACTTAATTTCCATTGGTCTTTTGTTTTCATTGGACCTAAGATTTTTCACATGCTTATTCTTTCTAGCACTTCCAGTTCATCTAAACGATAGTTCAAAACTAGACATTGACTTGCTCAAAGACATTCTGGTTTCGCTACTGGATGTAGTAGAAAAACATTTCTTGTAAAAATTCTTACGCTCTTTCCATCTTGTGTAACCTTTCTTTTACAGCAGATTTTTCTAAACCATTTTTCTAAAAAATTTTCTACAAGATATTTGCATTTCCTAATTTTATTTATTCGAAAACCATTTGTCGTCAAAAACTTCGGAGCGTCTTTTTTTAATGTTTGTGGTAAATTTGGTATTTTTCCTACTGATATTATTATACTTTTGTTACAGCTGATGTAAATGTTACTGTAAATTCTGTGGTTGGGTTGGTAAAATAATCCCCAGTGTCCCCTGCCTGTAGTAAAAGGTGTCTAAAAGGGGATCCAGGGGGTTTCATCTTGAAAGTATGTGTTGGCGATCACGGGCCCCTTGCTAAGTCTGGCTTTGTTTCAACTTACTTGTACCAGGCTCCTCACTTCCATCTATCCTGTCCGACCTCCCTTGGTTAACCTTTGTTCTCTTCCAACCCCAACGGTATTGGGTTTGCGAGACCTAGGGAGTCTTTCATTTTCACGCCCTTCGTGGTGCTTGTATTTCTTTTGCCGATAACTTAATTGGACCTCTTCCATTTTCCTTCTGGTTAGTGTTAATAGAGGGTGCTTGGCCAGTTGTACTTTCTTTTAAGGCAATAATCACCATTACCACCCCTGCCTTAGTGAATAAAGTCGTTAAGTTCATTGCTGTTAACATCTGTGTATAAAGAACAAGTGAATCGTGTGGTTGTTTCCTTCCCAGCCACCATGAGCCAAGTCCGTCAACAGAAGTGATGTATGGTAATCAATAAAACACGTAACGAAAATTAGCAATGATTTTGAATTGTTGAATTTGAATTGTCCTCATTTGTCGTTTAAATCCTTAGATGAATTTAATCTCGGTAAATGATATTATTTCAATTATTTAATTAATTCGTAAATTTAAAATATGAGATCGTTTTCACTGTATCATCATCATCATCTTCTTCTTCTCCTGAACCCTAAGGTTGGTGGGTAAAATGCATGTCTTTCAAGCGTCTCCTTTCTTTGGCCAACAGTTTCAAGTGGCAGTGGGTGTGGTTGTCTGTATTGCTGTCTACGAATCGCACTCTAGATATACCTTTGTTCATTTGACCTTCCAGTTCCCCTTCAGACAGGGTGGTGCACCAGTCAAAATGACGAATCAAGTGTCAAACGAGGCTATCTCTTCTCCTGCTTAAGATTTTGTGACTCTATCAGTCCAAGGTGTTCGTAGCGGTCGAAACCAGCACCACATCTCAAATGCCTCGAGTTTCAGTGCTTGCACTATTCACTGGGTGCATGTTTCTGAACCAAAGTTTAAAACACTGCACACAAAACTTTTCACAAAGTGTGCGTTTGTCTCTCCATGCTGATGGTCTTTGATGTAAGAAGACACGTCTGTTTTGAGAAAGCTTCCCTCGCCTGTACAATCCAGACATTTACTCCCCTCGTAGATTTTCTGTCAGATGTGATCAGACTTCCCACATATTTGAATTCCTTTACTTGATCTAGTTTTTCTTCATTCATCAACACATTGGCGATTTGGTCATCATCCCTTGTACAGATCATTACCTTGGTATGTTTTTGTTATTTTTCATACCACACCCCTGTTTTAGCAATTCGTTCATGTGATTCAGAGCTTTACCACTGTATGTTACCATATTTATGTTTATATTATCACTTCAGTTGAACAAATTTTCTATTAAAATCTTCTAGCTTCCTTACCCTCAAAAGGAGACGGCATATAAATCTCTGGTAAGACCCCAAATGGAGTATGGTTCCAGTGTATGGGACCCTCACCAGTACTACTCGATTCGAGAACTGAAAAAATCCAGAGAAAAGCAGCTAGATTTGTTTTGGGTGATTTCCGACCAAAAGAGTAGCGTAACGAAAAATGTTGCAAAGTTTGAACTGGGAAGACTTGGATGAGACGTGCTGCACGACTAAGTGACATGTTCCGAGCCGTCAGTGGAGAGATGGCATGGAATGGCATTGGTAAACAAATAAATCTGAGTGGTGTTTTTAAAAGTAAGAAAATTACAGTATGAAGATAAAGTTGGAATTCAAGAGGACATACTGCAGTAAATATTCTTTTAGAGGAAGATGAGTTAGGGATTGGAATAATTTACCCAGGGAAATGTTCAATTAATTTCCAAATTCTTTGCAATTATTTAAGAAAAGACTAGGTAAACAACAGATAGGGAATCTGCCAGCTGTGGGACTACCTTAAATGCAGGTCAATGGTGATTGATTGATTGATTGATTGATTGATTGATTGATTGATTGATTGATTGATTGATTGATTGATTGATTAATTGATTGATTGATTGGCCTTACTGTGGGTGGAGGTGATAAAATATATCCATGATATCCCCTGCCTGTCATAAGAAGTGACTAAAAGGGGATTCTTAGCTTGTGAGCGTGGGTTTGCAATCACAGCCCCATAGATGAAGGTGGCATTGTTTCCCCCTACTTGTGCCATTTTCCTCAATTTCATCATTCCTATCCACACTTCCTGGGTCAAATCTTGTTTTCTTCCGACCACGACGGTATTAGATTTGCGAGGCCCTGGAAGTCTTCCATGAGTTCATTTGAATGAAGAACGAAATAACATGTGCAATGCAGCCAGCGAGGAATGGGTGAAAGAGAAGCGTAGACTTATCTTTTAGGTTTCTGCAGTGTGAAACAGGCAATCTGCTAGGATTATTTACGTTTTTCTAAGACTTTGATACGAGACGTTAAAAGCGAAAGAAATTGATTGCCGAGTTGTACTTCCTCTTAAAACTTAATTACCACCACTATCATCATCAGTAGAGAAACTCTTCCGAACACGACTGTTCTAATTGAATAGTGTAGTTACAAAACTCGCTCAGTCCATTTTCAAACATTTTCTAGAAAGGCAAAGTACGAAGGGAGAAGTCTGCGTACTTTGTTCGATTTTAAGGTTGTTCTCTACCTGAATACAAATAATAGCTATAGAACTGAAATCCCTTAATGGTTTTCATGGAAATAGAAGATCTCACATAATAGAATATGCCTATCCATTAAAATCAGTTCAGTCCATGGACTTAGGTACATTTCATATGCATTCCAGATAAAGGTAGGAGAAACTATAATAGGGTTATTATTTTAATACATTTAGTATGGTGTTATGTTGAACTTTATATTATTTTGAAAGTACATATTAAAAATAATGACAATTTGTCAATACATCTGACTCACAATATCGTTGGTTATTGATATGACAGAAGTAAATGTTTGAGAACTTAATTACTGATGATGATTATTATTATTATTGTTGTTTAAAAGGGCCTAACATCTAGGTCATTGTTCTATTGAGAACTTAAGGTCAGCGCTGTAGTCTTAAAATTCTCGCGGGTATAATGTACCCCAAGCTAGGGCATGGCAAATCTCGGACGCAAGACCACCCTGACGTTTAAAATTAGTGGGTTACAGCTATAACAGCAAATTTCCCTCAATTTGGCATAAATCAGGCTTATAGAAAACTTTTCACGTTCTGGGGTGCATCTGACTCTTGGCTAAGGAGGCGTGGGCACCGTTTGAAGACAACAACAACAACAACAACAACAACAACAATAATAATAATAATAATAATAATAATAATAATAATAATATAGAAACATGTAGGCTGATAGTGAATGAATATTTTTAAACGTATCGTACTTATGTATTTAGTGTGAAATCGGACATCGCTTGCTCGTTGTAAGTTAAGGAATAGTATTGTTCCTCACATTCACTATTAAAACTGTAGGTTCGTAAACGTTTAGACATGATTAGAATCACTGTATAAAATAATAATGCGAATTCATAAGTGATGTATTATTTTCTCAGTTAATATAAATGAAAAGTGAAGTCGTAAAAATGCAATTCTTTACTGAATATAAGTAAAGTTTAAATCAAAGTTAGAGAAGAGCAGATACAACGCAGTTATAGATAAATAGCACACTGCTTCTGGCCACGATACAATCAAAATATTCAACTGAGGATTCCACGAGACTATTCCACGGCCGTGAACAGCACATGCTTTGTAAGGTTGTTGAGAAGGAAGGGTTTATGAAATATTTATAATGATATCATTTCCTGAAAGGTGTTCTAACTGGGAAATATCAAGCGTCAACGTATTCCGTCATCTCCCAGTATTTCTCTATAACGCCTAGCACTCAACAGAAAGCAGGTATTATAATGTACAGAGTTGCCATAGTACATGGTGTTCTTCAAAAGCACAGAGCACCTGAAATATCAGAGAGTGTGGTCTGTAGAATTAGTAATATTACAACTATGAAGAGAAAGAGGTGAATCAGAATTGTGCGAATGCCAAGAGAAAATTTAACCATTATTAGTATGTTCAAAAATATTCCGAAACTTTTGCAGCTACGGTTAATGTTGGTTCAATAAAATCTGCGTTCGCTGGCTGTTGCGTTGGACAGGCCAATGAATGAATGGAGTTAACCAGAGGGCACACCTGTGTTTATTGTCCTCCTTAGAATAGTGAACAGAATTAAGTACATATTTTTAAAAGCTATCTGCATTAGTGGTGCCACCAATTACAGTTCTTCAAACGAATGTTTAACAACGTTATATTTTGGCCGTGCGCGTAGAGGCGCGCGGCTGTGAGCTTGCATCCGGGAGATAACAGGTTCGAATCCCACTATCGGCAGCCCTGAAGATGGTTTTCCGTGGTTTCCCATTTTCACACCAGGCAAATGCTGGGGCTGTACCTTAATTAAGGCCACGGCCGCTTCCTTCCAACTCCTAGGCCTTTCCTATCCTATCGTCGCCATAAGACCTATCTGTGTCGGTGCGACGTAAAACCCCTAGCAAAAAAAAAAAAAAAAAAAAAAAAAAAAAAAAAAAAAACAACGTTATAGATTTCACCAGGGAATTCTTACTTGAGAGACTGAAGAAAGTTGGTAACAACTCTGTCCCCTCCTAAGCACTGAGCAAACTGTCTCTCCGCAGTCATGAAGGGTTCGGACGAGAATATGTATTTGCTTATGGAAATCCTTCAAATACAGTTGCTGTACTATTTTCAATGGAACTGGGATAGTATGAGTAGAATGTTGTTAATTACTACCCAGGAACTCTCAAACAATACGTCGGAGACAAAAACCGATAATGACGCCATCATATTGCACGCACACACATGAAAGCTTCGTGTGTACAATGGACTGTACGAGTTGTGAATATCCCTTGTCTATGTACTGAGTAAGTTCTCAAATAAAACATGCAGATAATTTCGGACAAAGCAAGTTTTGACATTCGTAGGCAGTTCATATTTTGAAAATTCATCAGTATCTACATGCTTAATAAAAGAAAAAGCGAAAATGGACTGATGACCGCGTTTTGGAATCTGCTCTCCGATTAGAACTCTGTGTTTCCCTTTTGAAGATTCGGATCAAACGTATCGTGAAGAGTAAGAATTCCCTGTAGTTGGCTTCTTTGTCCAAAAGGTATAATTTCTATTAACCTGGACCATGAAAACATCAATTTAAGCACTTGTAGAGACGTCGAGCATTATAGGACTGCTGGAGGAAGGGCAGATATTACCTACAGAAAGATCAGGGAAACACTGCGGAATGGAAGAGTAGATGCAGAAATGCTTAGAAATCAGGTAGAAAACCGCTCTAGGAGAAAGAAGATAGGACAGAAAGATGGCAGAAACACACAGAGTAACAGTATCAAGGGGGAAAAGAGGATATCATTGTTGATGATATGGTAGGTACAACAGTGCGTTCAGACTGGCAGAACATTGCAAGTCTTTAGTGGGACTTAGATACCGGGAAATTATTATATTCTTTAAGAATCATCGACCGCATTGGAAGATTTTGATGAGACCAAAGAAGTGCTAATCAGTTTTAAATTATTATTTTTTGTTTACAAGTTGTTTTACGTCGCACCGACACACATAGGTCTTATAGCGACGATGGGATAGGAAAGGGTTAGGAGTGGGGATGAAGTGGCCGCGGCCTGGCGTGAAAATGGGAAACCATGGAAAATCATCTTCAGGGCTGCCGACAGTGAGGTTCTCCCGAATACTGGATACTGACCGCACTTAAGCGACTGCAGCTACCGAGCTCGGTAAAAATATTATTATTATTAATATTATTATTACGTCAGTCATTGTTGTTCTTTGATTGTAACAGTGCGTTATTTTATATTCTTAATAGGTTGAGGATAGAGTCCAATGACCTAGCTTTGCCAAAATAAGTTAATATGAAATGAAATGGCGTGTGGCTTTTAGTGCCGGGAGTGTCCGAGGACAAATTCAGCTCGCCACATGCATGTCTTTTGATTTGACTCCTGGTGGCGACCTACGCGTCGTGATGGGGATGAAATGATGATGAAGACGACACCCAGCCCCCGTGACAGCGAAATTAACCAATTAAGGTTAAAATTCCTGACCCTGCCGGGAATCGAACCCGGGACCCCTGGGGCCAAAGGCCAGGACGCTAACCATGTAGCCAGGGAGCCGGACAGAAGAAGAAACATTCGAACTCTTTAGACCTTTGTTATCGTGAAATTTCTAGTCTTGCAGTGGTGTCTCAGTGGCCCACTAACCGTCAGCGTCTTGGGAAGGTGTAGAAATCCAACTGATGAGCTCACTGTTACACTGGGAGCGAAACGCAGGTAATTTCACGATTGGGAACAGGTCTAAAGAGTTTAAATATTTCTAACATTTGCAATCGATAAACTTAAATTATAGTTTCATTCTGGGAACTTAAAATTTTTCATAATGTATTGTTGTCTAGCCTGATCTATAACGGAAGTATAGGCGGTTCTCTACTTGGACGGCTCCACATTAACAAGTATATATTCTTGTAACATTTTCACCTCTTACTGAAACGTTGTATTTAATCCATCTTCTGCTTTTTACGATAGTTTCCCTTTTCTACAATAATTGCTATAAACGTGGCCAATATATTTAGATTGCAAATACTCTGGTGTGCTGTACATTGCACTTTCAACTTAGAGAACTGTTCTCCTCGAACAACGAGGAGAAAGTTGTACTCATCTCCATGAAGGTCGCTAGTTGCACCACAGAACCGACATAGCACAAGGCTCTGGATTAATTAACGCTGACTGAAGACAAGCAATCAAATTCTCTGAGCAATAGGAGCACATCTCTAGACCGCAAATGTTGTAGCAAAATTGAGTATCCTGTACATGTTTGGAGAAACTGGGCAAAAAGTAAGCATTCTTTACAGTACGTAGTGACGTGTTCAAGTCATGTTTAGAGAAAAAGTCCCTTGTCAATTGAAAACTGAACTGAAGTGATAGCATGATCGATCGATGGATACGTTCCATCTTATTTCACCATTTCCGATATAATCTATATGCCATGCTTAGTGATCAGCTGTTCTTTTTTTGTTTATTGTTTATTTATTTATTTATTTGTTTGTTTATTTATTTGTATGCATGTTCAAGATTTGGAAATAGCATTTGTTTCAATTAGCTATCGTAGTTAAGCGTACTGTAGAGTAACCCATTTACAATTGTACCAGGAGACAACAGTGAATTATAAAATTCATTCAGTTGTTGGGTTCTAAGGTGTTCCCGAGATGTACCTTCGAATTTCTCAGCCACTGCGATATGTTTTAAAAGTTCAGCTTCTAAAATGTATTAAGTTATTTTACCTTACTGTATAAACAACAGTAGTATTCGATATTTTGCGATTATACCGCCAGCCATCACAGCAATGCATAATCGATTCATTTTTGGAGTTGGAGTTAGAACTTGCCCATACATATCACGAAGATAACCGAGGTGTGCCGAGTCAGCATCAGCGAGCCGAAGTATCACTAACAATTCCGCGGATAGTATGTATGTGTAGTTTTGTACCTTGTCTTTACGTTGCCCGCTATTACTTACGTGCCTACTGTATTCTACTGTAGAATTCTTTAGCTGACGTTACCATGGTTACAGTTGGTAATTTCTTCCTCCTATTCCTAGAGCGGGATATCTCCATAACGGTTGTCTTTAGGCCCTTAAAACATGGCTTTTGGGACCCGTGGGGCCTTCCCGAGTATTGTTCTTTGCGTTGTGAGGCTTAAAATGAGCTTTTTCTCGTCTTTGTACGACAAATTCGATAGTTTCCCTATGTTAGCCCATGTTAATATTGTACCCTTTTTATGGCATGTGTGGCTGTGATCCTGCTGTAGACTTGTCTCGACTCCTGAAAAATACTTACCGGCACGTAGAAACCGCAGGTGTGCTGCGTCCATGGTCCTCGATTATATAAGGCCATGGGGATAAAACATCTACAAAGGGTCAAGCTAATCTACAATGACGTAGCCCAGACTGATTTAAACTAAGTAAATTTATTGACATGGATGAGAAAAATGAAGTCAACTAAAATTAAACTTAACTGAAACTGGTAATTAAATTAAATTGACGACTCCAGCTAAAAAGACCGCAAATAACGCTTAAGCAAATGATCATGGTGTAAACAAATTCTTAAAGTTAATAAAATTAAAAGAAATCATCATCTAACTATACGTAAGATATCAACTCAAATTAAATAGTTAATTACACACAAATAAAATGGTTGTAAAATTATATCCAACTGTGTCAAGTTTCTCAAAAAACTAATCATCCACAGCTATATTTCAACTAATTCGAATAGTTATGTAACCTAATATTGCAGACTGCTTGCTGTGCGAAATCACCTAGCCCATGAACACACTCTCACTTCTAATCGTAATTAGTTTTAGTGTTATTCTTTTCACACACTTATTCAAAATGGCTTTGTTGACTTTCATGGCCGTTTTTAACTTAAACACAAGATGCAGATTGACACCTTCTATCTGTCATTAATATAATCTTAAGTTAATCACTGTGACAGTCATTGGGCTCGTTATAATTTACGTTTACCTTTGTTCTGACATTTATGAACTGAACTCGCCTTTGTATACAAGTAGAAATTATACTGCTGACCTTACCTAACAGCTACTCTAATTACACAACCTTTATGTTATGTGCTGTTGTGACAGGTTTCAGCACACGTGGTCAAGCAACTTTGCAGCATTTATATTTGGCATTAAGTTTATTTATCAAGGTCTGTTCAATGGCATGACATAGTTTCCTAGTTATATTTTGAGGTTCTTGCGATTTACTTTTGATGTCTTTCACTTAGATAAGGAAGAATGTTGCAATTTAATAACGCTGACCACTGGGTTGTCCTTCCCTAATATCACTAATCAAATCTTCCTTGAAATTGTGTACAAACTAGCTGTTACCCACGGCTTCGCTCGCGAGGATTTGTTAAGTCGATAAAAATTAATTGTTCCTCGATTCTGCACTAAGACATTATCTGAAAATCCCTAAAGTATAAAAACTAACCGAAAAATTGCATTTCATTTACTCCAGAACAACTTTTTAAATCACGTTTATGGTACTGCCTTTAGGGGCTATGATGACCAGGATACTGGCAGAGCGACATGGAACTCTATATGTGAGACACAATCCTCTTCTAAGACGAAAAAGAAAAGGGTTTCTTTATTTCTAAAGGAAATTCCAAATTCCGATTTTCACGTCTGTAACATTTTAGTTTTTGAGATATAAGTATCCTCATAAAGAGAATTCAACTCCTTCTTCACTTATTTTCGATTTCCAGTTTATGTTGATTTTCCGAAGACAAAAAGTACGTGTTTCTTTATTTTCAAAGGGATTACATACAACAATTTTCACGTCCGTAACATGTTAAGTTTATGAGATATACTTTAGATATACTCATTTTAAAAACTGCCCCACTCCTTGGCTGAGTAGTCAGCGTTGAGGACTTCGGTTCACAGGATTTCGGGTTCATTTCCGGGCTGGGTCGGGGATTTTAATCGCGTGGGATTAATTCATCTGGCTAGGGAACAGGTTGTTTGTGTTTGTCCCAACACTCTCCTCTCTCCTCTTCATATTCACTCAACACACCACATTACCAACTACAGCAGGATCACGCTATAGCGGTTACATCCCTACACACGGGGTTGGCGTCAGGAAGGGCATCCAGCCGTAAAACAGTGTCAAATCCACATGTGCGACACAGTTCACACCCGCGACCCTACAGGTGTGGGAAAAGCGGTAGAAGAAGAAGATACTCATTTTTAAAATTCGCCCGCTTCTTTATTATTTCACCCCCTTAAGTGGATTTTTGAATTATCCAAAAAATGTGTTCATTTATTTTTAAAATATATTCCAAGTACCAGTTTTAACTTTTGTAACATCTTCAGTTTCTGAAATATGTGTATCCTCATATAAATAATTCAAATCCTTCCTCACTTCTTTTCACACCCCCGCCCTCCCCCTCAAGTGGGTTTTCTGTGTTCTTTTATTTTTACAGGTGATTCCAAATACCAATTTTCATGTCTGTAACATGTTTGGTTTTTGTGATATATTGTAGACTAGCAAATGTACCCGTACTTCGCTACGGTATTCTACATTGTATTCGAATATCGAAGTAAATACTGTACACGCAGTTTTAAAATTGCATGTCTCTTAGCGTTATCGGAGAAACAGTATGGGGAGGTCCCCATACGTTGTTTCCAGTGTAATGTGTTTGTTACGGATTTGTGATGATAACGACAGGCTCGCTTGCTTACTGCCATTCACAATCGAGTTGGGAAGTTTACATTATAATTGAAGTCCCCATTGCCTACTGCGCGGTCAGAATCGATTTGGAGAGCTTTCGTTACAATGGCAGGCCCTCTTTCCTACTTCCAGACAGATTACAGTTGATGAGTTTTTATTATAATGGCAGGCAACTTCCCTACCACCAGTCGAAATAGAGTTGTGCAGTTATCATTATAATGACAGGCCCCTCTTCCTGCTGCCAGTCACACCAAGTTGGTGAGTTTCCATCAAAAAAGCAGACCACTATGCCTAATGCCAGTCATACACTGACTGACAGAGCAAATGCAACACCAAGAAGGAGTGGTTCGAAAGGGATGAAAGTTGGGGAAAAAACAGAGACGGCACGGACGAATAATTGATGTTTATTTCAAACCGATATGCAGGTTACACAATGCGCACGGCATCGACTCAGTAGGATGTAGGACCACCGCGAGCGGCGGTGCACGCAGAAACACGTCGAGGTACAGAGTCAATAAGAGTGCGGATGGTGTCCTGAGGGGTGGTTCTCCATTCTCTGTCAACCATTTGCCACAGTTGGTCGTCCGTACGAGGCTGGGGCAGAGTTTGCAAACGGCGTCCAATGAGATCCCACACGTTTTCGATTGGTGAGAGATCTGGAGAGTACGCTGGCCATGGAAGCATCTGTACACCTCGTAGAGCCTGTTGGGAGATGCGAGCAGTGTGTGGGCGGGAATTATCCTGCTGAAACAGAGCATTGGGCAGCCCCTGAAGGTACGGGAGTGCAACCGGCCGCAGCACATGCTGCACGTAGCGGTGGGCATTTAACGTGCCTTGAATACGCACTAGAGGTGACGTGGAATCATACGCAATAGCGCCCCAAACCATGATGCCGCGTTGTCTAGCGGTAGGGTGCTCCACAGTTACTGCCGGATTTGACCTTTCTCCACGCCGACGCCACACTCGTCTGCGGTGACTATCACTGACAGAACAGAAGCGTGACTCATCGGAGAACACGACGTTCCGCCATTCCCTCATCCAAGTCGTTCTAGCCCGGCGCCATGCCAGGCGTGCACGTCTATGCTGTGGAGTGAATGGTAGTCTTCTGAGCGGACGCCGGGAGTGCAGGCCTCCTTCAACCAATCGACGGGAAATTGTTCTGGTCGATATTGGAACAGCCAGGGTGTCTTGCACATGCTGAAGAATGGCGGTTGACGTGGCGTGCGGGGCTGCCACCGATTGGCGGCGGATGCGCCAATCCTCGCGTGCTGAGGTCACTCGGGCTGAACCTGGACCCCTCGCACGTGCCACATGTCCCTGCGCCAACCATCTTCGCCACAGGCGCTGCACCGTGGACACATCCCTATGGGTATCGGCTGCGATTTGACGAAGCGACCAACCTGCCCTTCTCAGCCCGATCACCATACCCCTCGTAAAGTCGTCTGTCTGCTGGAAATGCCTCCGTTGACGGCGGCCTGGCATTCTTAGCTATACACGTGTCCTGTGGCACACGACAACACGTTCTACAATGACTGTCGGCTGAGAAATCACGGTACGAAGTGGGCCATTCGCCAACGCCGTGTCCCATTTATCGTTCGCTACGTGCGCAGCACAGCGGCGCATTTCACATCATGAGCATACCTCAGTGACGTCAGTCTACCCTGCAATTGGCATAAAGTTCTGACCACTCCTTCTTGGTGTTGCATTTGCTCTGTCAGTCAGTGTATTTTAGATGGGTACATTTATTTATAATAGCGGGCACCCTTGCCTACAGGCAAACACACTGGGGTAGGGGAGTTTTAAGCAAATGTGCATGCTCCCTTGCCTTCTGCAAGTCAAATCGAGAAGTGAATTACTCATTACAATGGTAGGCATTTAGCTCACATATGGCTACTGAGAGGACCAATGTTCATGTAGAGTTTGATGCTTCAATCTTTCCTATAAAAGGTTGTAGATCACTCGAAAATGAACGGAGATTGTGCCATCCCTTATGTGATAGGACTTACCGAAGGTCTGCACCATAATTAAAACTGCCTCCATATTTCGATATTCTTCGGGGATAAAAAGTGAAAAATGTAAAGATCTTGGAAGTTTTCCGCCCGTTATAAGCTAAAACGTACAATTTTGCCAAATTTCAGTTTTCTTGTTCGTCTGACAGATTATGTCGCCATCTGGATTTTGGGCGAGGGGGCTAAAAATTAGGACTTTCAGGAAACTAAAAAAAATATATGAAGATGGTCATTATTACCCCTTAAACGGGCATCTGTACAAATTTTTTGACAAAATAGTCAACGTACAGTCTCACAGTCGTTACGATTTTATTTATATAGATAGAAAAGGAATCTGATCCAAGTACCACACCTTTTGGGCTATATCCGCTGGACTAAACCCGAAAAATCGACCATTCATGATATCTCCCTTATTAATCCTCCTGTCGAAAAAACACACACGAAAAAAATGTTTTAGAAAAGGATTTTCATCACGTATGGTCGATTTCCAGTCAGGTTGGTCTTGTACTGTATATATTGTGGAAGAGTAAAATCACCATTTCGGTTCCCTATAAACCACCAGTCCATTCCGGGAACATCAAATGTTATTGACCTTTAAAACCTACCTTTCGACAAGTGGATGCTAAATATAAAATTTGGTTCAAATATATTCAGTAGTTTTCAAGTTGTAAGAAATACGCTTTACACGCAACCACTCTTGATTTAAGTCCGGAAAACTGTCCGTGAATGATATCTCCCTTATCAATCCTGGTATCGAAATGATACACATGAGAAAAAGGTTTAGAAATTATTTTCCATAAAGGCAGGTAGATTTCCATTAAGTTTGGTTATGTATATTTTCTGGGAGTGCAAAATCACTGTTTCGGTTTCGTATAAACACCCAGTCGGTTCGGCCAGCCATGTTGTATGCCAGTGAATGCAGGCCGGTTAAGGTACGGTGACCAGACGTCCCTTATTTTATGGGATAGTCCCTTATTTCTCTGAACAACACATTCGATTGATCTTACAAGCAGTCCTTTACCACGTAACACGGTCGGGCCACTCAGCCTAAGTATGTTTATTCTGTGCATAACATCTGTATCTATTGTACTGTCAGTTGAGACTATTGGCCGTAGGTAAGTTTATATGTTGACTTTCTTTAATTTTTGTACGACTATCGTTATATCAGCTGTTCAAGTCTTCCCTCACTCTCTGGTACCGTTCATGCAATTTACACAATGTCAGCTACATGAATCATCTTCCAAGGTGGGGTGATTATGGCCGGAAAGGATTACATTTTTAACTATACGAATACAATGACCTAAAATTAAACTATACCATATCTATTACTCAGGGCCGTAAAAGTATAAAGCAAAACATGATACTTGTACTGTGGAAATATGATTGAAACGCGCATTGCTTATAAAGATTCCGTCATGCACACTTTGTTGAGTTGCTTTGAAGCCTTCTCGGATTTCAGAGTTATTGGTATCTAAACTTTACTATCATATTTCGAAACTAGTCTCCCTACATGGCGTTTTTCAGAGCTTCTGAAAGCCTTCGTCCTCGTAAACCGAGAAGATCCTTGGAGAGTCCTATGTTTAATCGGGAGTTCATTGAAATACGGAAAATATTTCAACTGCGACAGGACATTATGAGTGAGCACTTCTATTTCGACAGTGACGAAACTGGAAAGCCCATACAGATCACAACAGTTGTCAAATCAGCGATGAAAAACCCTTCCTTTTTTAAAATTTTTTGAATCTTGTTGAGGGAAGCCTTCCATTTGGTATGGAATTTGTGGATGGATTTCAAGGAAGATTCTTCAATTTCAACAGACTGCCAGCCGAGACAGAAGTATCCTGATATTCAGTAATCTAACTCGTATACGCAGGGTTAATATTGTTATAGTCAATACAAATGATGTTCGATAAAAATTTTGAATTCATTTATCAAAGCAGATATTAGTATCGCATCACAAATTCAGATTAGCAAAACACAAGTTCTTTACCAACCAGCGCCGTACTCCGAAGCATCAACACATTCGGTCACACTCAGTGGCAAGAACCTTCACAGTGGCAAGACCCTAGAAACCACCTCTCGCTAAATATTAACATAGAAGATGAAATAAAGTACCTCCTCAGGTATTCGAAACCCTGAACACTTACAAAAGACACTCAAAATATCTGGGAAGATACCGAAATTGTAAAGGAATACGTAGGTGCTTTGAAAAGTTCTCGGAATGTACTAGAATTAAGTATCTTACCTCGGTGGAACTGCTTTTATTTTTCAACATAGTCTCCCTGTAGACTAATGCATTTGGTCCAGCGATGTTCCAATGCCTTGATCCCATCTCGAAAATGAGATTCCTCCAGGCCTGCAAAATACCTCTCCAATTCGGCTGTCAGTTCTTCCCTTGTAGAAAATCTCCGTCCACCGAGGAAAATTTTTAGCTTGGGGAATAGATGAAAGTCTTATGGTGCCAAATCAGGTGAATAATGTGAATGTGGCAACAATTCGTACCCCAGTTCATGAAGTTTTGCCATGGCAATAACACTTGTGTGCGGCGGAGCGTTGTCCTGATGAAAGATGACTTTTACCTTGCCAAACCAGGCCTTGTTTCGCGTATCTTTTCCTGTAGTTGGTCTAGGAGGTTTGCATAGTATTGCCCCGTAATTGTTTGGCCAGTAGGAAGATAATCTATCAGCAGAAAGGCTTTTGCATCCCAGAAAACTGAGGCCATGACCTTTCCGGCCGAACGCACTGCCTTTGCTTTCTTTGGTGGTGGTGAATCAGCATGTTTCCACTGCTTTGACTGCTGTTTTGTCTCTGGGGTATAGTAGTGGACCCAAGTTTCATCTGTGGTCACAAACTGGCGCAAAAAATCTTGTTGGTTGCACTGAAAACGGGCCAGACTTTCTTCGGACATTTCCAATCTGGTGCGTTTATTGTCCAATGTCAAGAGCCGCGGCACCCATCTTGCGGATAATTTTTTCATACCCAATTCTTCGGTTAAAATATAATATACCCGTTCAGAAGACATCCCTACAGCTTCAGCAATCTCCCGCACTTTCACTCGACGATCCTCCATGACCAGTGTTGCCAACTTAAATTTTCAATATCCGCTAAATACTGCTAAAATTCCGCTGAAATTCCGCCAAGAAATCCGATCTCAAATAATGAGCAATAAAAATAAGCAATAATAATAATAATAATAATAATAATAATAATAATAATAATAATAATAATAATAATAATAATAATAATAATAATAATAATAATATCTGCACTCACCTGATCTGTGAGTTCCGCTGAGATTAACCCCCTGCCTGCGAGCCGGCGAGCTAAAACTTGTAGGCGTTTTACTGCAGGGTACAAACTAGATGAATCCCCTATCTCGAGAGCCACACGCAGAACAGGCCAGTTCATTAAACGGTCTTCCTTCATAGCATAAATATAAATGCTACTCTTAGACAGTTTCATTATCTGTCGTCATTCGTCAACTAAGGGATAAGTAACCTTTCCCCACTCATTACAAATTTATGATACCATGATCTCATAACATCAAATTCAAATAACATGTTTTCCTCATGTCAATGCTAGCTCCTGACAAGAAATACGGAATAGCTCGGAGACAGACTGGAGAACAATTTTTTAAAAACGTACAATGAATAAAACACTAAATTCCGCTGTAATAAATCTAGAATTCCGCCCAAAAATCCGCTGTCCCCTAAATGATATATTTCTCCGCCGACAGTCTTCTAATTCCGCCAAATTTAGCGGAAAATCCACTAAGTTGGCAACACTGTCCATGACCATTTTATGCACTTTCGCGATAAATTCTGGGTTCGTAACACTTTTTGGCCGTCCACTACGCGGATCATCATCCAAGCTCTCCCGACCAAATTTAAACTCGCTGGTCCACTTGGCAACAGTTGAAAATGAAGGAACAGAGTCCCCCAGTGTGTTCTGAAAGTCGTCATGAATTTCCTTTGCTTTCATACCTTTCTTTACAAAGTATTTAATCACTGCTCGAATCTCAACTTTTTCCATTGTCACAAATCACTACGCGGGAACAACAACAAAGAGTCGTCACTACCACACTCCTGCAGCTAGAGCACTGTCGCACCACGTGTTCACTCACAAAGGATGTGTGATTATTGCGCAGGAACCTCGTTGCTCTAGCACTGACATCTAGTGGTGATTTCGAGAACTTTTCAAACCGTCCTCGTACAGTACGTTACAAAGAATTACATTGATGGACCGTCGAAGAGGCCGCACCACGAGTATTGGAGCAATGATTGTACGAATTCGATGGGGCGGTTACGTATCCAGCATGCTTTACACATGCCTTCCAAAGCAAGTGATGTACTGGCAATCGAAGAATGGAAACATAACGAGGAAAATCAAATCAAGCGGTACTAGGACTTTCTAAAGTCTAATATGAAAACGTACCAAGTGGATATATCCATTGAGGATTTCACGGCCAGCGCTACAAATCATGTCGGTGGTTTCCGGGCTTGTAACCCGTGGTGCAGGAGCACGTGAATGTCCCAAAATAACGTTTCACTGAAGACTGCGTTCGACATTGTCAAGGGTTCCGACTGACTTCGATAGCAGCTCTCAGTGGTTGTCATTCCACCTCATTATATAGTGCACGAGAGTACGCCGCCCACATGCTCGTGAACCACGGCCCACAATAGGTCCGCCATGCTGGGGTCGCTGAGTGGCTGTTCTTCGGCCAATGGTTGAAGCATTAATAAAAAGCCCATGTACATCGACCTGCATTGGCGGAGACAGACAACTGATCACCCGTTGCTTTTTCAGGCCTGCCACGGATATCGTGTCCTCCAGGATTTAAAGCTTTCAGGACTGGAAACCAGGCTTTGTTTACCCGTTCAGATTCCTCCTTACGGTTGAAGCTGTTGGTGTGCTTCAGAATTTCAATGTCTTCCCTCTGTAGCCGGGCGTGAAAAGACACAGTAGTTGAGAGTTCTTCAGTGTCGCTGTACATGCTCCTGAACCACGGCCTACAAGGCCGGAAAACACTGACACGTACCAAGTGGATACCGCCAACTGGGAAGTTTTAGGGCGAGGTCAGTTTGGCACAATCATCAATCAACAACCAGTCACCATCGATATGCATTTATGGCGATCGCACAGGTGTGCGATTCCCTGTCAGTTGTTTACCTAGTCTCTTATTAAATTATTGCAAAGAACTTGGAAATGTATCGAACGTTTGTGTTGGTAAATTATCCCAATCCTTAATTCCTCTTCCAATAAATTAATATTTGTTCCAATGTTTCCTCTTGAATTTCAACTTTATCTTCATGTGTACGGTATTTAATACTAAAAACTCCAATTGAGGTTACTTGTCTACTACTCTCTTTTCACTGAAAACTGGAAACATATCGCTTAATCGAGCAGTTTGTTTCCTTACTCCCAAATTTCCCAGCCCAAAGTTTGCGACATTCCCGTAACACTACTCTTTTGTCGAAAATTGCCCTGAACAAATCGTGCTGTTTTCCTTTGGATCTTTTCCAGTTCTCGAATAAAGTAAGCTTGATGAGGTTCCCATACACTGGAACCATACCCTAAATGGGACCTTACCAGTGACTTACACACCCTCTCATTTAAATCCTTACTACAACCCCTAAGTATCCTCATAATCATATGGAAAGATGTCTAACCCCCTTTCATAATCACATTAATATGATTACCCCAATTAAGATATTTCCTTATATTAACACTTAGGTACTTACAGTAATCCCCATGAGCTACTTCGACTCTAGCAGCATAGGAATCAAAAATTGAGCTAACGTTTCTTCTTGGTGCATCTTCGTATTGCACGATTGGGTTATGAAGGCCCACAATATTTTGCACAATAGTGGAGAATAAATGTGACTGTAGAAAGAAGTGAGAATATCAGATGAGGAGTTCTACAGCACCAACTATTCTGGTAGATTTGACCTACCATAATTTATTGAGGTAGTGCTTGTGATTTTATAATTGGTCTCTTCAGATGTCTAGATTTATTCTTAAGAGCTTCTTGATTCAAACTGAACTTCGTGGTATGAAATTTTAAGAGCTGGATTTGAAAGAATTTTACACCTAGGCGGGGATTATCACAATTAAGATAAAATATATAGCCCCTCCCTCTGTTCCATTGCAACTGTTGTTAAGTGATGTCATCGACAATGACAAGTCGGCCCAATAAAGATATCCATCAAACCTCCAGCACACGCATGATGCGCCATACAAACTGGAACACAAATTACATATTGAACTAATATATATACCCATGTTTAATTGCATGTTGTGTGCAATCTACTTTAAAAATAGCAACTAGTGGTTTGGTTTTATTGAGACTAATCAATTTTGTCGCTGAAACTAACGTTCTATTTATGTTTTTCTAATGGGTACGACATGGCGGATAATTAAAAGCTTTGTCTATTTGGACAGTGGTGAGTGGCATTTCGCTCGTTAACGGGAATTGTAAACACTAACATTATATTGTCTCGATCCTCGATAATTATTAATAATTCATTGGCTAGTGATGATACATTTCCGACTGTCATCACTAATACATCATGCGTCCACTGAGGTCATCAAACGAACACAAAAATTATTTCACATGTCATTAATTCAGCGCTGCAGTGCTGGAAAATAGATCAGAACAATTCCAATTTCTTGCTTAACTTTTAGAATGCCAAATACATTGTAATGGTATTTAGAGAATGTTACCAACATTTCCAAGTGCGATTTAATCGTATATTAATTTCTTAAGGGGCCTACCCCGCTAATGTTATATTTGCTAACTAGCAAATGTACCCGTGCTTCGCTACGGTATTCTACATTGTATTCGAATATCGAAGTAAATACTGTACATGCAGTAAATAAGATTGTTTTAAAATTGCATGTCTCTTAGCGTTATCCGAGAAACAGCATTGGGAGGTCCCCATACGCTCTTTCCAATGTAAAGTGTTTGTTACGGATTTGTGATATAACGGGAGGCTCTCTTGCCTACTGCCATTCACAATCGAGTTGGGAAGTTTACATTATAATTGCAGGCCCCATTGCCTACTGCGCGGTCACAATCGATTTGGGGAGTTTTCGCTACAATGGCAGCCCCCTCTCCTACTTCCAGACAGATAATAGTTGAGGAGTTTCTATTATAATGGCAGGCAACTACCCTACTATCAGTCGAAATTGAGTTGTGCAGTTATCATTATATTGTAAGGCCCCTTTTCCTACTGCCAGCTAGATTACTGCCAGTCACACCAAGTTGGTGAGTTTCCATCAAAATAGCAGGCCACTATGCCTAATGCCAGTCACATTTTAGATTATGACATTTGTTTATAATTGCGGGCACGCTTGCCTACTGCCAAACAAAATCGGGTAGGGGAGTTTTAAACATAACTGCATGCTCACTTGCCTCCTGCAAGTCAAATCGATAAGTGAACTATCGATACTAATGCCAGTCACACAGGAGTTGGAGAAGGACCCCATTCCTACTGCCAGTCAAAGTCGGTGTGGGGCATACTGATTACAATAGCACACACCCCCTTTCTCGATCGCTACAAATCAACATCAGTGAATATATATACACCGACATACTAAAGTACATGCGTGTTTACAATATTACAGATCTTCATTTACAGATTAACTGCTGCTAAACGTACGTCATATCGACAAAGGATTGTACCATAAGACGCCGGATTTAGTGGCCTAAATGGTTGGTCCTATGATATCTCATCTACTCTTGGGTCATATTAAGTTAGAAACGTTGAACAGGGTAAAATGTTTGTAAGATTATCTCATATTGCATTAATTTTCGGATAATTATGTGACAGCTACATATATAGCGTTTGGCTCACATATGGCTACTGTGTGGGACAATTTTCGTGAAGAGTTTGATGGTTTTATATTTCCTATAAGTGAATGAAAGTAAGAATTACGCATGTGAAAAGTCCAAATTTACTTAACATCGATTAATAGAGAAAAATCAAACGTAAAAGAGATACTGATACGACAAAAAGTCATAAGACAAAGGTTGTAGATCATTCCAAATTGAACGGAGATTGTGCAATCCGTTGCGTGATAGGACTTCTCGAAGGTCTGCACCATCATTAAAATTGCCTCCATATTTCGATATTCTTCGGGGATAAATAGTGACAAATTTAAAGATCTTGGAAGTTTTGCGTCCGTTGCAGGCTAAAACGTGTAATTTTTTCAAATTTCAATTATCTCTTTCGTTTGGCAGATTATACCGCAATCTGGATTTTGGGCGAGGAGGGTAAACTTTCAGAAAACTAAACCAAAAAATATGTAGATGGTAATTATTAGTCTACCCCTTAAACGGGTAGCTGTGCGAAATTTTCGCCAAAATAGTCAATGTAGAGTCACACAGTCATTACGATTTTATTTATATAGATAGATAAGGAATCTGTTCCACGTACAACACCTTTTGGGCTATGTCCGCTGGACTTAACCTGCAAAACTGACCATTCATGATATCTCCCTTATTAATACTCCGGACGAAAAAATGCACATGAAAAAAGTTTTAGAGATGGAATTCAATCACGTTTGGTCGATTTCTTGTCAGGTTGGTCTTGTGCTGTATATATTGTGGAAGAGTAAAATCACCATTTCGGTTCCCTATAAACCACCAGTCCATTCCGGGAACATGAAATGTTATTGTCCTTTAAAACCTACCTTTGGACAGGTGGATGCTAAATATAAAGTTTGGTTCGAATATCTTCAGTAGTTTTCAAGTTGTAAGGAATACGCTTTACACGCACCCGCTCTTGAGTTAAGTCGCATGGGACTTGTACCGAAAAACGGTCCGTTAATGATATCTCCCTTATTAATCCTCGTATCGAAATGATGCACATGAGAAAAAAAGGTTTAGAAATTAATTTCCATTAAGGCAGGTAGATTTCCATTAGTTGGGTTGTGTATAATTTGTGGGAGTGCAAAATCACTGTTTCGGTTTCGTATAAACCCCCAGTCAGTTCACGGATTTAGAAACAATATTTGTCCTAAAACCTATCCAATATGAAGTTTGCTGGAAATATATCCAGTAGACACGTACATACGGAGTAATTAGGAAGAAAATAATCCAGTTAAGAAAATTGAAATTAATAGAAATTGGATTATAACTGAGGACAGCCGGATAACGACAAATATGTAAACGCCAAGAGAATGTATTGAAAAATCAAATGCCCCTCAATAAATTATGCTGGTGTGAGTTATGGATATAATAAAGCCGTAACAGAGAAAAAATTTAGGCGCAGTGATTCTTAGGTAAACAGATAAGAAGATGACTAATGGTGTTATTACTTAATCTATTCGAGGGCGGTTATAACCTCCAACGTTATTCCTCCAATATCCCGCAGATGGGCCGATTGACGCCTCTCTTGCCTTCTACCCAAGGAACAACCACGAATTTAAAAGCATGATGAGGAAAATGGCAATACATTACTTCCCTGCTGGCAAGCAGTCAGAGACGTTGCCATGGTAACCTGTAGGTTCGTTGTCGGTCTGTCGGTCACTCAATGCAGAGCATGATACCCGCAGAAAATAATAAATTTCTCCGTCATGTGAAGAGCAAGGTAAATCATGAACATGACGAAAGTTGTTTATAATGAAGAGACGTGTCACGTGCGGTCCACGGAGTTTACAGAAAATCAATAGTATAAGAGAAAATGGAGGAAAACCGTTCTGGTTTTCCCATAAACCCCCGTCTATTCAAAGATTTTAATATGACATGCATATCGAAACCTTCCCCTGGATGAGTAATCTCTAAATATGAAGTTTCGTTGAGATCTATCCAGCCGTTTCGACGTGATGGTGGAACAGACAAACAGACAAACAAACAGACACGAAAAGTAAAAACCACCGATTCGGTCTTGAGTTGACCTAAAACGGAAAAATATCAGAAAAATTGGCAAAACAAAAGAAACTACAGACAGCGGACCCCCTACAACTTTATTTATATAGATTTCATGACCCATTTTCTCAAAAACTACTTCAAGCAACTGAATGAACCTTTCGCAGGTTAGTTACATATGCTTCATGGACTTACTCCTTTAGTTTGATAGAAGTACAGTACATATTCTTAGGAGTTAGGATAGAATTATTTTTCTTTTGTACTTTTTATTATATTTTTCCTTACATTTTTATGCATTTCAGTGCAAATGTACAAGCTACCTCTACCATTCAAGAAATGGTACCATTAGGATATAATAAACTAATTACGAAAAAGTAGTTTCATGAGAAAACGGTTTATTTGACTGTAAAATAAGCTTTTCAGAAAAGGCAATTAAAATTAATTTAAATTAAAACTCACTTTTTAACAGAAGCAAGAGCTAAAAAGTGCCAGCACTCTTGTCTTCATCATCTTCTACATTGTTCGAATCCATCCTCTTCCTCCTCAGAAAGTATTGTTAGCAAAAAGAAAATTCAGAGAGTGGCGAGGAAGGAACAGCAGTAAAAATTATTTGTGTCTACTTTTTTTCATTTTAGGGGCCGATAACCTCACTGTAAGGCCCCCTCTAAACAACAATCATCATCATCATCATCAATTTTTCATTCTTTGTACTGTTGTGCTGTTGTATTAATTATTACACTTGATCATGACAAAAGCAAGGTAAGCGTTCAAAAAATTAAAAACCATAGGAAATCAATATTACAGAACTTAACCTGATGTATGAGAGATTGCGAGTGAGGTAAGGAAAGTTCAACGAGTTTTTAAGTTCCACGCCCATATATCGCATTCACAATGTAAACGTTATGCCAGTCCTACCAACTTATTGCAACAGGGTTTCCACTATAATTTAAGTCAGAATACAGCCTTCTAGACCTTTTGATTCTAGAGATATTAATTTTTAACTGACCAGTGGTTTATGAAATAGTAAAAAAATGCCCTATGAAACTAATTTAATTAAATTAAATATACTTTCATTCACCCAAATTTAAGAAATTGTACACCAAATTCATCAGCAAATTCAAATTGTTTCTGCATTAGGAAAACAAAAATGAAAATTTTCAACAAGTTGATTATTTATACTCCCCTTAGCTAATTATCAGGGAAGAAATATGTCCATCCCGCCTGTATGAATGCGATCGCAAAAGCTACTGTTTGGGGCTATTAAGGCAAATGACGTATTGTCAACATCTATTGAGGATAAGTACCTCCTGTATAGCAAAATGCAAAGTAGTGATAAGGAATCCAACAAACCTATGAAGTACAGAGTCCTTTGGAGATAAGTACACATATCTTTCTGCTGGTTCTTGGTAGGACCCTGAATACACATGGCGGTAAAATAATACCTTATTTCCAGAAATAAAAGGGTTGAAAATTTGATGTTTGTCTTTCAGGCAGTATTTAACGATAAACGACTTATGGATTTTCTAACGTACATTCCAATATTTTCCCGTGTGAAAACGTTCGCTTCTTGTATGCAGAACTTCTTCATGTAACTTAATCAAGCATACTACCTGGGCTAAAGTACAGTGACGTACCTAGAACGTCTTCTTGCATATTACGCTTTCATTCGTCCTGAAGTCGCTGCGCAGTGGTGTACTTAGGATGCTTCTTATATTGCATACACAAAGAGAAGCCGCAGTGAAGTGATGTGTACACCTGCAGTATAGCAATGTATTTAGAATGTATTCTTACGCAATTACGCTTGCAAAATACGTCCTGAAGCCGCAGTGAAGTGATGTGTACAGCTGCAGTACAGCGATGTATTTAGATTTGATTCTTACATATTACGCATGCAGAATACAGTATGTCCTGAAGCTCCAGTGAAGTGATGTGTACACCTGCTGTATAGTGACGTATTTAGAATTGATTCTGACGCAACTATGCATGCAGAATGCGTCCTGAAGCCGCAGTGAAGTGATGTGTACAGCTGCAGTATAGCGACGTGTTTAGAATTGATTCTTACGCAACTATGCATGCAGATTACGTCCTGGAGCTGCAGGGAAGTGATGTGTACAGCTGCAGTATAGCGACGTATTTAGAATTGATTCTTACGCAACTATGCATGCAGAATACGTCCTCAAGCTGCAGTGAAGTGGTGTATACACTGCAAGACAGTGGTGTACTTAGAATTTTTCTTACAAAATACGCAAGCGTACTGCCTGGAGAATGGTACCATGGGTGGTATAAGCTGATGGACAAGCGAAGCTACTACCTACCTCACAAACATCGCACTATACTTTAAGCTCCCCCATCGGACAAACTATTCGCTAAATTTTTAAAAAAGTTATATTTTACGAGCTGATTTTATCTATGATTAAGGATACAAACCAGTGTCACCTCGAACCACGATATTTGTTAAACATAAGTCTGGCTGGCAGATCGCTGATGCTGTTTTAGTATCACTCGGTGTCACATGAAATGTACTGTTAGATTAAACTTTTGCACATGAGTTGTTTTTTTTTTTTTTTTTTGCTAAGTTGCTTTACGTCGCACCGACACAGACAGGTCTTATGGCGACGATGGGACAGGAAAGGCCTAGGTATGGGAAGGAAGCGGCCGTGGCCTTAATTACGGTATAGCCACAACATTTGCCTGGCGTTAAAATGGGAAACCACGGAAAACCATCTTCAGGGCTGCCGACAGTGGGGTTCGAACCCACTATCTCCCGGATGCGAGCTCACAGATGCGCGCTCCTAACCACACAGCCAAATCGCCCGGTTTGCACATGATTAATAATACTACATCATTAATAAGCTTTTTGGCACAGTATGGGGAACTACAGCAACTATATTAAGTTCTTCTTTAGCACTCGAATACTCTGCTGCAGAATACTACTACGCACCGCCGTGGGTCAACAGGAAACTTGTCAAGAAGACCGATAACCAATTGACTTTTGTTTTGAGAATTTTAACTGGGTGTATCAGTTCTACACCTCTCTACTGGATTCCATTCTTAAGCCTCATTGCATCAGCAAAGCAGCAAAGACAAAACGCTCCTTTGAGTGAATATCATAAAATCAGACTCAACCCCGAACTTATGCCTGTGATATGGAGGAATCGTTTAAGATACAGATGTCCTCCTATTCTCTTAGAATCACTGGAGGGAAACGACTCAACTTCAACATCATGTGGCTAGAGATGTGGAATTAAACTGTTCCCGAAGAACTTACAAATATTATTTACCTTACTCAGGCATCACCTGGCACAAAATTACCACGCTATTTGTGGAAAAAACTTAGTAGGCTTCAATCTGCTATATCTTGCTGGAATTCGGTAAGTTGGGCCTCATTGGAATAATCTTTCCTGAATCCGAACTGTCTTCTATCTAACCAGGGAGTGAGCAAACCTGTCTAATGTATTCAGAAAAGAAGCTTTCGCACAGCTTACATGAAGTACGTCAAGGTAACTGCCCTGTAATTATCCGCTTTATACGAGTAGTATCCTTTCACAGTTACAACATAGCAGTTAAAACTTGAATTACACTTAGCAAAATGGAAATTGCAACAGCATGAAGGTATTGATTTTTAAGATATGGAACGATGCCATGTAGGTATGTAAAGGATCAAAGTTTCAGACCCATTGAATTGTTGCTACAGGTCTCCCCACGTGATTGGTCGCGGAGGAATCAACTCCAGTATATGGGCTCTGGTGTAGCGTAGTTGACTTGCAGTCTGTGCAGTGAATTGTTCCCCGTCAAACATGCTTCGACGACAGAGAAGAGCACGCTATCAACAACTGTCGCCTTTTGAGAGGGCTCGGATAATTGGGCTGTGTGAGGCTGGATTAGCGCTAAGGACTGTCGCTGCACGTGTTGGCCGACAGGCATCTACAGTAAAACGAGTATGGCAGCTGTGGTCAAATGAAGGTACCCACACTCGTAGACCTGGCACAGGCCCAGCGCGACAGACAACTCTGGGAGAGAATCGCCGCATCATTCGGATGGTCCGGATGGAACCCCATGCAACAGAAGCGCAAATTGGAGCAGCTGTGGCACCCCACGTTACACAACAAACAGTTGGTAATCGCCTGCGTGCAGCTAGCTTACGAGCCCGTGTCCCTGCAGAAGGTGTTCCATTGACCCAACAACAGCGACGTGTAAGGCTGGCCTGGTGTCGAGAAAGATCGACGTGGGTTGACGAATGGCATAGGGTCGTCTTTAGTGATGAGTCGCGCTTCTGTCTTGCCCTCAGTGATCGCCGGAATCGCGTGCGCCGACGTACCGGGGAGAGGGGCCGCCCAGATCTTATTGATGAGAGGCACACAGGGCCAACACCAAGCATTATGGTCTGGGGAGCTATTGGCTTTAATGTGAAATCACAATTAGTGCTTGTTGAGGGCACTATGACTGCTCGACAGTACGTTGATAGGGTACTCAATCCAGTGGTTGTCCCTATGATGGCGAACATTGCTAATAGGATGTTTCAGCAGGACAATGCCCGGGTTCACACTGCACCCATCTCCAGAGAAGCTCTCCACGACATCACAACCTTAGAATGGCCCGCCAGATCCCCGGACCTCAGTCCTATTGAGCATGTGTGGCACATGATGGGTCGACATCTGGCCAACCGTCCTCAGCCACCCACAACTCTGGAACAAGTGACCTGTGCAGTGCAGCAAGCATGGGCCACAATTCCTCAGGAAGCGATCCAGGGCCTTATTGACTCCATGCGTCGATGAATTCATCAATGTATTGCAGCTCGTGGTGGGCACATCCTGTATTGATTGTTGTCCAAGCTTGCGGTCAGAGGGACCTAAAAGTTTAATCATCGAAGCACAACCAAACACTCGTCATGCATGCTCAATTGCAGCAATTTAGCACCACTTCTTCTGGGTGTTGCAATTTCCATTTTATTCAGTGTATCACGGATGGAGCATGAACATTTTATTCTTTTTTTTCTCCTCATTTTCACGGACGTGGCAGGTATCCAATAGAAAAAAGGTATTCGCATTTTGCACATTTAAACAGTCTCTTTTTTAATTCTTCTCTGCTGACCCTTCTAAGGGCTGTGAAGACATTGGCAACCACTTTCTGGAAATGAGTCCACTTTTATCTGTTGGGTATACAGAAAGTGAATGCGAGTTTATTGTGGATTATATACGCCTTTCGGTCTTACCTGCAACGTGTATTCCGACTTCACATGGAGCAATCCCACCATGACGATGAATTTTATCAGTGGGGGTCGGTCCTAGACAACTTGTAATCATTCTACAGCCTTCATTTGAGTGTTTTAAAATTTAGTAAGTCAACTGGAAAATATATGTCTTTTCTTTCTTTTTTACAATTTATTTTTATGTCGCACCGACACAGATAGATTTTATGGCGACGATGTGATAGGAAAGGGCTGGGAGTGGAAGAGCGAAGCGACCGTGGCCTTAATTAAGGTGCAGTCCCAGCATTTTCTTGGTGTGAAAGTGGGAAACCACGCAGAACTATCTTCAGGACTGCCGACAGTGGGGTTCGAACCCGCTATCTCCCGAATGCAAACGGATTATCTTGGTGAATCAAACAGCGCAGCCACTTGCACAGTCTCACGTTTCTTCTACCACCATATTTCCCATACCTTTCTGGGTTGTCGGCTGCGAAGTATGCATACTTGTACTTGTTTTACGGCAGGATGCCCTCCTTTATACCAACCCAGTATGGAGAGATATTTTCACTGTTGCCTGTTTCTAAGGTGACTGGTAGTGTTTCAGTTGTGGGCATACGAAGAGGCGAGTGTTGGAACAGACACAGACATCCAGTTCTAGAGGCAGAAGAATTAACCAGACGCGATTAAATTTCGTGACCCCACCGAGAATCGATGCCGGAACCTCTGAATCAATTGGTCAAAGAGCCGGTCAATTGCAAATTCTCACTATGTGCTGATAATATTTTCTGGGTTTGCTTTGTGTTATGTCTGAATTAGTTATGTCTACTTGTGGAGAGATACCTTCTTGTACCTCATTTATCAAGGAGCTGATTAGACAAGAGGTTCACAGTAGTGTAATGGAGAAGTCGCGTGTGAAACGGTCCAGCTAATGGCAGAAAAAACACTTGAGCACGTAAACTGATCATATACTACATATCAAGCTCTAATAATAATAATAATAATAATAATAATAATAATAATAATAATAATAATAATAATAATAATAATAATAATAATAATAATAATAATCTTAATAATAATATCTTGCAAAAGCAAGTAGAAGCAATTTGGAACAAGGAGACCCTACCCGAAGATTGGAAAAAGCTTTGATCCATCCATTACACAAAAAAGGCAGCATGAAGAACATCAACAACTACAGAGGAATATCTTTGCTACCCGTGACTTACAAAATTCTATCACTTGTCATCCTGGAGCGTTTGGAAGCACAAGTCGAACATCAAATAGGTGAATACCAAGGAGGGTTCAGAAAAGGTCGCTCAACAGCTGAACAGAACCAAAATCTCAAAACGATCATCAGATATTGTACACTAAGGTCCAAGCAGTATGTGTCTGTCTTTGTGGACTTTAAGAAAGCATACGACTCCATTGACCGGGAAGTCCTGCTAAACATCTTAAATGAATTTGGAGTTGATTTGAAACTGCTGGCATTAATTAGAGCCACGCTGACCGATACAAAATCCAAGGTGAAGTTCCACGGATGTCTCTCGTATTCCTTTGACATCAAAACAGGAGTCCGACAAGGTGATGGGCTATCCCCGATACTCTTTAACTGTGTTCTTGAAAAGATCATCAGAACCTGGCGGGTGAGATTACAGGAAACCAACTACAGTCCATTGAGAATAGGAAACAAATCCAAGGGGATCGCAACAGACTGCTTAGCATTTGCTGATGATATTGCTGTTCTCTCAACCGACATAGAAACCGCTAGAGCTCAAGTTGAAATTTGAAAGGAAATTGCCGAACAAACTGGTTTTCAGATATCGTTTGAGAAAACAGAAGTGATGACTAACATCAAAGAGGCTCCACCAAAACTCCATACAAAATACGGGGACATCATACGAGTAGACAAATTCAAATACCTGGGTGAGATCATCATGAAAAATGGACTGGACAAAGAAGCACTTCAGGAGCGAGTACGCAAACTGGAAATAGCCTACCAAACATCCCGCACAATCTACAACAAAAAATGCCTTTCCCAAAACACCAAGATACGTCACTATGAAACAGTTCTGAAACCAGTGGTTCTATATGCAGCCGAAACCCTGTCTCTAAATGCCAACAAAGGACTCCTTGAAGAACTGGAGAAAAGAGAACGCAAAATTGTGAGAGGAATCTTGGGATCAAAGTACAGAAATGGAATCCATCAAAAGAGATCCAACAAGGAAGTCTACAGCAAAATAGAGAAAATTACCGACACAATCAGAAAAAGACGGGCACGATTTTACGGTCATCTGAAAAGAATGGACGGAAGAAAGTTAACTAAAGAAATCTTTCACTTTTTTGATTCAAACCCCAAAACCACAATTCCCCGGTTTGGAAATACCAAAGAAGACCTGCAAATGCTACATATCTCAGCTGAAGACGCCCTTAACAGAGCTCTCTTCCGCAAGAAAATATTGACGAACGGGCTAAACCGAGACGAGCAACCGAAGAGAAGACACGGTGCCCCTTGGACAGAGGAGCGTAAGCAGGCCCACTCACAAAGAATGAGGGAAATTTGGGCTCTAAAGAAGGCCAAGTTCAGTGTCAAATGCAACAAGACTTAACGTGGTCCTTGATGGCCCCAGCGAATTATATAATAATAATAATAATAATAATAATAATAATAATAATAATAATAATATGTCACACTCAGCAAAAATAGGCCAGATATTATTATAATCGAAAAATAAAAAAGATCTGCATCCCTTATAGAAATTGCTTGTCCAAACACCTCCAATCTGCAAACAACAATAGCCACAAATATATCAAAATACATAGAACTGGCAATAGAAATACAACGCCTGCGGAAACTAGAATCAGTCACCACAGTTCCAATAGTGATATCATGTACCGGTGTTATTCCCTAAAGCTTGCACAGCTCTCTGGCGGCATTAAACCTGCATCATCACACAACATACGTTGAGCTACAGAAAGCCACCCTCCTGAGCGTCTGCCACATTGTGAGAAAGTTTCTAGGAAAGACTTTTCCTCTGACTGACGCCAAACAGCATTAAGTTCCAGGCCGCAGTTCCAGTAACACTGAAGAACAGATTCCCAAAACGGGGAGATACGTTGTTTAGCGACATCATCTGTGCATATTTATTGTATAAATGTATATGTTGTAATTATTTTTGTAGTAAATATTTGTAGATATATGTACCTATAGTTTCATAATCAAGAGGGTGAGTCCTTGCTTAGGCCGAGTCAGCCCATTATGTTACCGGCATAAGCCGAGCCTTCCTAAATAGATGTAATAATAATAATAATAATAATAATAATAATAATAATAATAATAATAATAATAATAATAATAATAATAATAATAATAATAATAATAATAATAATAATAATAATATCGTGGAATTACTACAACATAAGAGTCAAAATTACACCGGAAGCATTATACGCCTCAGAAACTATGTCCCTTGGAGGTCACTCTAAAATTATAGAAATTGAAATGCAAGAAAGGAAAACTCTCCTAAAAATTTATGATCCCACGAGAGAAAATGGAATATGGATTAAGAGTAGAACAGCGGACCTCTACTCATTAATTGACAGGTTCACTGATGCTGTATGCAAGAGACGTCTGGAATTCTACGGCCATATCTAAAGAATGGACAGCTAAAGACTCACCAAAAGATTATTTCAAGTAATCAACTGAAGGAATGTCAAAATAAACTGGCTAGAAGGAACTATGGCGGACCTCCAAGAAATTAATATTACGGACCATATCATAGAAGATTCCGCCTCTGTGGTGTAGTGGTTAGCGTGATTAGCTGCCACCCCCGGAGGCCCGGGTTCGATTCCCGGCTCTGCCACGAAATTTGAAAAGTGGTACGAGGGCTGGAACGGGGTCCACTCAGCCTCGGGAGGTCAATTGAGTAGAGGTGGGTTCGATTCCCACCTCAGCCATCCTCGAAGTGGTTTTCCGTGGTTTCCCACTTCTCCTCCAGGCGAATGCCGGGATGGTACCTAACTTAAGGCCACGGCCGCTTCCTTCCCTCTTCCTTGCCTATCCCTTCCAATCTTCCCATCCCTCCACAAGGCCCCTGTTCAGCATAGCAGGTGAGGCCGCCTGGGCGAGGTACTGGTCATACTCCCCAGTTGTATCCCCGACCAAGAGTCTGAAACTCCAGGACACTGCCCTTGAGGCGGTAGAGGTGGGATCCCTCGCTAAGTCCGAGGGAAAAACCGAACCTGGAGGGTAAACAGATGATGATGATGATGATCATAGAAGATCCAGGAACCTTTAATACTGTTACCGAGATTCCGTGGCTCACAGAGGAATAGGAAGAATCTGGGTTCAGTGGTCAGACAGGGAATCACTTAGAGGCAACATTTGCTGTGGAAATTTTATTTCTTTCCTTTCTTAAAATTCAGAGAGAGAGAGAGAGAGAGAGAGAGAGAGAGAGAGAGAGAGAGAGAGAGAGAGAGAGCAATTTAATGATATAACAAGAATAGTTGAAATATAACTTAGGGGTATTTACGTTAATAATGAGCTCGTCAGCTCCAACAATGGATTGGACTTTTAAGTCCTTAATCATTTGCTGGCGAGATGTAGTGTTTACAGTGCACTATGTCTTCTGGTATGGGCTATATCAAATTTGTTACTTTCATTGAGCTGTCTCAGTCTCATCCTTGGCTTTGACAATATGAAAGTGACTTAGGTACGAGTGATGCTAGTAATACCATTCCTTATGCAGCCAGTCCCTGTTATGAATGGTGTGAAAATATCGCTCATAGGGTCGGTTGGTGCATGCATTCAGTGGGCTTGGCAGACTGATATGTAATAGCAACGGCTGGCTTGGTGAGGAAAGCAACGGGAAACTACCTCACTCCTCATTTCCCTAGTACGCCACTTCAGTGACGCCTAGGCTGTTTATGACAGCTGTTGGCGGAGTTACAGAGGATCAAACCAGCCTTCGGGCTGACTACACAACATACAATCAGGTACAAAATTAATTGGGAGAACTCCTAGTCGTTAACTTACATATGAAAGAGCATAGTTGCTCCGAGCAGGTACAATTTATGGGAGTGTCAGCTCCAAAATACAAGAGGATAGCCGCAATCAGGCAATCAGTTGCTTTTTACAATCTTACACTCGGCAACCCCTAGGGTGATCCCACTTAATAGTGTTCATACACTGGTTGCCCCATGGTGGGCTTATCTTAACCAAAACGTAGACACAGTTACCCTAAGAACTATAAAATATACTGGGGCATAATTAACCATAATACAATGCCTTAAGAATAAAAGGGAAAGGTTACACAGAACAGGCCATAAATAGAAGGCAAGGAGGCGAATCACCAGCACTCCTTAGCGAACATGCTGGAAGATACGAGAATCTACATGGGCTTAAGGCCCAGTGATAGAGAGTCTAATTCCATAGTAAAAAGGTGAGTAAAGAAGAGGCATTAATAACCAAGGCAAGATTTCCAAAATTTAGAGGTTGTAAATTTTAGTCATGCAGACCAAAGCTGAAGTGGGGAGATCCGAGGGTCACCACTCGTGCTCCCTTGCATTAAATTTCAGCCCCAAAAGAAAAGATTACATTTTAGATATTAATAAAACTGCTGAAACCTTCCCCTCGAACTAACCGCAGGCACAATCACATGTTTAGGTAAATTCTGCCATTGCCTTATAGGGCTGGATCTTCTTCAAGCTGGCAACACCCTCCTGCCTCCTGCCCTCCGTCAAGTCGCACTCTCAATATCCGGAGTAAACCAGACAAGAAGTTCCTAAAGCTCTCTCCTTAAATTGTACCGTAGGGGAAAGTTCCAGATTAAATTAAAATACAAAGCGCTGATATGCTAAATTTCCATACACACCCTCGGGAACGATTGGCTAGAGAATATAGTTACAAGCATGTGATAGGCAGATTACATTAGAGGAGGAACCGGGTGAAGTGTTGACAATTTCAGTGCATAAAGAAACAATTATCAGAAAAACGGTTTACCATCTACAACCACAAAAATACCTTCAGCAATTAGTTTGTGTTTAGCCATTATATGTCGCTAGCAAATAGACGATAGAAGAGAAGAAGAAGAAAAAAAAAGATTTTGAAAGTTTTTAAAAGTTCGTGTTCATTGATACAGATGGTCATAGAGAAGGTGCGCATTTTAAATATCCGGGGAAGGTATACCCTTGGTACAAGTACAATAGTAGCCAAGCACAAATTCGTGGAGAAACGTAAGAAGAAAACGGGTAGGAAGTGGTCCACAGAACGCAAGATGCAACGCAGTGAATTCACGAAGAGATTTTATGAGTATAAGAAGCCGAAAACTATAACCAAACGAACAAGTTAAAACGCGCCCTTTGAATTGGCATAACGAAGAAATAATAATAATAATAATAATAATAATAATAATAATAATAATAATAATAATAATAATAATAATAATAATAATTATAATATATTTAATTGAAACTCTAAGGGAATATTTCTCCTACTGCGACAACAAAACTGTCTGAAACTTACCAAGAAATGTCTTATTTGCACTAAAATTACTTTTATTTTTACAATTTGCTTTACGTCCCACAGACACAGATAGGTCTTATGGCGGCGATGGAATAGGAGGGGGCTAGGAGTGGGAAGGAAGCGGTCATGGCCTTAATTAAGGTATAGGCCCGGCGTTTTCCTGGTGTGAAAATAGAAAATCACGGTAAACCATCTTCAAGGTTGCCCATTGTGGGGTTTGAACCACTGGGCAAGCTCACAGCTGAGCGCCCCTAACCGTACGACCTACTCGCTCGGTGTGAAAATATTATACGAAGGTTCAAATTACTGTTTCTATGCACTGAATTGTAATACCATATGTTTATCCAGGAAAGTGTGCTGTAAGATGTGTGCAAGGCAAATACCGAAAAAACCCTTTCACCTAAACATTCAATCGATGATTGTTTATATCCACTAGAATATTCCGTGTATTACTTTCTATTTAATTTCTCCTTTCTTCCTTTCGTTTTAGTAGGTATTCATGGAAAGAATCGTCCGACTCGTTGGCTGAACGGTCAGCGTACTGGCCTTCGGTTCGGAGGGTCCCGGGTTCGATTCCCGGCCGGGTCGGGGATTTTAACCTTAATTGGTTAATTCCAATGGCACGGGGGCTGGGTGTATGTGTTGTCTTCATCATCATTTCATCCTCATCACGACGCGCAGGTCGCCTACGGGCGTCGACTCAAAAGACATGCACCTGGCGAGCCGAACATGTCTTCGGACACTCCCGGCACTAAAAGCCATACGTCATTTCAGTTTCAATGGAAAGAATATCCATTTTCCTTTCATCATGAGTGTTACTTTTTATACTTTGCTAAACTTCTGGCACAATTATCTATATGTACTTTATTGACAAGTAGGCTAGAGGTAATTGTTGTCCATTTCTACATTGTTACTGTACTTATGAATAGAGTTCTCAATTGAATTACTTCAGAAATTATGATTCTGTTCGATTTATCTCGAAAAATGAGTTAAGATACGTCACTGAACAACATACATGTAAAATGTGTTAATAATAATAATATTCCATTAACTACTTCTACCGTATTCGAAGATAGTGAGGTGCCGGAATTTCGTCCCGCAGGAGTTCATTTACTTTCTCGCAAATCTACCGACATGAGACTGACGTATTTGAGGACCTTAAAACACCGCCGGACTCAGGCTGCATCGAACCTGTCAAGCCAGAATCAGAAGGCCTGCGTTCCGTGTCGTGCCATTTCGTCCAGGTGCCATTTCGTCCAAGTGCCATTTCGTCCAAATTCCACGAACAGAGGCAGGTGGTTAACTCTCTACCAGCCCACTAGTGCTATTTCGTCCAAACACCTATGATTGACAGTTTAACAGATCTACAGTAATTGATCCAATACATTGCGTTCCTAGTTAGAAATAAGTAATTTTTTTATGTTTGTAATAATGGACGTTACTCGCTCCGCTCGTTCATAAAAATTACATGGGGACTTTGAAGGGCTTTGGGGATGGAGCCCTAAGGGAATTTAGGGATATCATGTCCTTTCAAAACATCTATGGAAAGTTCCCTTTAATTTGACACCTCAGTCATCAAAATCGGACTTATAATTAAATAGTTTTTTTTTTTTTGCTAGGGGCTTTACGTCGCACCGACACAGATAGGTCTTATGGCGACGATAGGATAGGAAAGGCCTAGGAGTTGGAAGGAAGCGGCCGTGGCCTTAATTAAGGTACAGCCCCAGCATTTGCCTGGTGTGAAAATGGGAAACCACGGAAAACCATCTTCAGGGCTGCCGATAGTGGGATTCGAACCTACTATCTCCCGGATGCAAGCTCACAGCCGCGCGCCTCTACGCGCACGGCCAACTCGCCCGGTAAAAAAAAAAGTAGTTAACGGGATAAGAAATTCCTAACGGAATTAAATGTAAGACCATATACTCACTATTAACTGCGTTCCTGGAGACTGTTATGAAGTCACGTTCAGCCAATTTTCACATTACTACAAAGGTTTGAATAAAAACACAAACCAAATCCGCCAATGCAAAAAACGGCCTTTTTTTTTTACTATTTGCTTTACGTCGCACCGACACAGATATGTCTTATGGCGACTATGGGACAGGAAAGGCCTAGGAATGGGAAGGAAGCGGCCGTGGCCTTAATTAAGGTACAGCCCCAGCATTTGCCTGGTGTGAAAATGGGAAACCACGGAAAACCATCTTCAGGGTTGCCGACATGGGGTTCGAACCCACTATCTCCCTATTACTGGATACTGGCGTTAAACAGGCGAATGTAAATTGACTTTCTCTTGTCAGGAAGTAATGAGAAAACTACGGGAGTTACATTTGTTTCTTCCACAGTGCTTCCTAAATACACATGGATGGTGTATAACTGAGAAAATTGTTTGCTAACACTCTTAAAGGTGCCATCCATGAAAAAAAGTCGTATTTTCTTTTAATGCAGTTTTTTCTGTGGAACTGGCAAAAATAAGTATCCGCTCACCATCACAGTGGTCGGCTAGTAAGAAATTATTTCCATCTGCCATCTTCAAACGTTCTGAATCCAACTCAACTTCATCTCGATGATTGGGTTCAGCCTGAATTCCCTGAACATCCCTTCGCTGTCTATGCACAGTAGACTTGCAGTTATATAATTGAGGAATTCTGGTAACTAGTTCAAATCCGGATTGTAGAAGAGGTTTGAATTCGTCGTCAAAAATCTGAAACCAAAAGGAACTAACTATACTATCTATATAAATAAAATAAGAGTTATGTCTGTACATTACTTGGAATAGTGAAATTTTGGCATAATTTCATGTATTACACATCGTAGAAGCCGAATCGAAATTTATCTCAATTTTTGTCTGTCTGTCTGTCTGTCTGTCTGTCTGTCTGTCTGTCTGTCTGTCTGTCTGTCTGTCTGTCTGTCTGTCTGTCTGTCTGTCTGTCTGTCTGTCTGTCGAGCAAAACGTCACTCGCAGAAGGTAAACTCGCTTCGCTAGTTTACTTCCTTCGGCCTTCAGCCTCAGGATTTGCAAGGAGTTCAAACTCAATTTAAATTAATATATGCCCATTCAGAAGCCAGTGGGGCGCAGTCCTAGGATGGGGGGGCATAAATATTGTCACGAATAAAAAAATATAAACCTACCTGTGAAATGGATTTATCAGTTTCTTCGCGGGCTCTTTCTTTCCCTGTGCACCCCCTGTGGGTGGGGGAGGCAGACAAAGAATTCACCCATGGTATCCCCTGGCTATCGTAAGAGGCGACTAAAAGGAGATACCAAGGGATGATTAAATTAGAACCATGAAACTACTTGCGATTAGTACCACCACGTGGGGAACACCATGGGTCGCTTTTACTTGCGCGTGGTACCACTATGTTGGGTACCAAATAGGTTTGTGATTAGTAGCAAACGAGAGCGCGACGGCTTTTACAGTACCTGTGATTAGTGGCACTATATGAGCGACACCATGGGATGAGGGAACCCATGGTTCTGGCTTGCCTATGATTAGTACCAACTATATGAGGAACACCATGGGATAGTACGAGTCCCTGTGGTTAGTACCCTTATGTAATGAACACCAGAGGTTTGCGTTGCCTGTAAATGGCGCCGCAATGTGCGAAAGAGCGTAGGTCTGTAATACATGTGCGAATTTCATTACCTGTGAGTAGTACCATAATGTGTGGAATACCGCGAGTCTACGCTACTCTTGATTAGTACCGCAACATGACAGATACCGTGGTTCTACTTTTCTAGCGATAAGTACCATTGTGAGGGGCCGCTGACTTGGATTTTGGGCCCCTTTCAACTACAAGTATCATCGATTCGGTATTGTGCTATAGAAGAAGTCCCTTGGTCAGTAATACTATTGTTCTACGCCAGCTTCTGTGCATGTGAGGCACTGTGGGTCGGTTCCACTGATCGTTTGAAATTCATATCCATCCATCAATTCAATCCTCGTCCTCACGTTTTGAATTGTGATCAGTGGATGTTTTGGGGCTTTTAATTTGTCATTTCATTTCGTACCATTAGGGGCCGGTGATCTAGATGTTAGGCCCCTTTAAACAAAAAGCATCATCATCATCATCATCATCATCTTTCCCTGTGCCATAGCCTTGCGGACTTCTTGTGCAGCCACATCAGGAACACACGTATTATGGATCTCTTCTTTAATAATTTCACGGTTTACAGTCAACACTTTTCCACTACAAGAACGATTAACACAACGCCACAAAACTTCACCGCACTTCTCATTCTTAACCGTATACCGATACCCGTTAAGTAATAAACTAGGTTGGTCCCTTGTGGTGGTTGAAAACTCCATAATTAACAAAGATGTTAATTCATAGAGATCATTCGAACGAATGAAGTCTCTGTTCATAAACAAAGGTGGGAAGGGGAGGAATATAATTTCACAGCAGGGGTGGGTGTGAAATCCCACAGCCAGTTGTGGATATCCCACAACCTGTGATTGTGCAAGTAAGCACAGGGGTCATTGACCTCTGACTACCTGCACTGCCTCAACCCTTGTCAACATTTCGTCTGGACGAGCTGGCACTCATAAACTTGTATGATAATTTGTAAAACCGAGCTGGACGAAATGGCACGTTTTTCAAGGAAATTTGTTGCTGGACGAAATGGCACTGAACCCTGCGTTCTACCGTCTGATCTACTCAACACGGCTTTAATAATAATAATAATAATAATAATAATAATAATAATAATAATAATAATAATAATAATAATAATAATAGAGTTTATTGACAAACGTTCCCACCATTCAGCCAAACATAACCTCGTAAAGAGAGACTAACATTATTACTGAGGTATGATTTTCGTGATGAGTTCTCCAGCATTCTAGAATTGTTCTTAGGATGACACAGTCCACGAAAGGACAAAGGACATGAGGCTAAAATATAATTTTAAAAAAGTGTATTTTACTGGTGAGCATTTTCTGTCAAATCAAGGTGCAGTAGCTTCATCACCCAGTATGAAAATAGTCAGAAGGTACTCCATGAGCGATCATCGGCTACTGACCTCGAGAAAATGATCTTCATTCGACTGCGACTTAATCGCAGAACCATGAGGTAACACTGCATATGAACTCAGTACCTGTCTGCACAAACGAATAATTGAGTCTGCTCAACGACAGGACAGGAAATTCACATCGGTCAGAGACTACCTGAGGTTTATTCTGGCAGCGCTTTCCTTCTGATCAGTGGTAGTAGAGGACGGTTGCCTTGTTGTACTTCGTCTTAAAATAATATTCACCACCATCTTTACTATGTATATTATTGCTTCCAATAAATTACGTCAGATTCTTCCCATTAACCTCAGCTGGTCGGCACTTACTGTCTTCTAACACGGTATTGTTATGTTTCGTAAGGCTAGGCAGGTTTTCATTTTCATACCCTTCCTGACACTTCCATTATTTTTTCCTCGAATCGTAATACTTAGACAGGTGAGACTTCTTCCATTTTCTCCTCTGTAAGCGTTAACAGGGGATGAATATTTCCTTATACATCAATAAATCACTACCAGTACATACAACATCTAAGTCCTGTAGGAGTGTGAGTGCCCGAGTGGCATATTCGATAGCTTCTCACTAAGGAAACAACGAATTATAATTTTTCGAAGTGTCGGATCCCTTCCGTTTTTTCTCTCTGATTAGTGTAAGAGGATGGTTTGCCTAGTCGTACTTCCTCTTAAAACAATAATATCCAGCAGCACCACCAGTCACCTTAAGAAATTTTCCTTCAGTGGATCCATTGTATAAATGACTATTTTAAAAATAGTCAAATCTCAGTCTTTTCGGCTTTGTGTTAATCAGATGGTAAGGAGTATATTTCTGTAATGGACGTATTCTGGACTGCTGTAATAAGTCAGATCTTGTGTTTCTAGCTTCTTCCAGGTTTCGACTACACTTGGTAATGGTTTGAATTGTCCCTTGGTTCACTTTTTCAATTAACTGTATATTTGAGAGTTCAGGCAGAGACGTGTGTACATATTTCAACCTTGAATACTTCAATTAAGTAGGTCTACTTTTTCCCCCCCAAATTTCTATTAGCAGTGAAACTTAAGATACATGAGATTGTATTTTTGATGACCCTAAAGTGAGATTACAGAGAATATTTAAAGATGAGGAGAGATGAAATGAAGGAGATTATATTAAGAGACCATTTCACGGTAAAGGAGGTAGAGATTGAAAAGTACAAGATAGAGAGCTTAATCGAAACGAATGAGATTGATATTGGAATACACTGGAGCTCCATTCAGCGATTATTGCAAGGTTGGTGGGCTGGGGGATAATGAGAGGACAAAAAGGCAGTGTAATGGGAGCTGTTTGATTAGAGAAGCTCTATAGTCGACGAGTACTGTTGACTCTTTCTTGTTTAATACTTCGTATTGGCTCAACTGTTCTTTAAAGGAAACATATCAAATTAAAACTTTTATACATTTCCACAGAAATATTTAAAATAATTAAAATTGCAGAGGAGGTCTTAAATATAATTTTAATTATGTTCATTTCCCTACTGCAAAGTCTAATTTACAATCCCAATTTATACGACAATGGAGAATATTTCAATCGAAATATTTACGATGTATTTTTCAAAAGCTAAGGTACAGTTTCATAAAAAGTGGATATCCATAATAACGTCCGACGCAAAAGTCTCTACCCTTTGATATGAATAGCATTTAACTGAGAATTTAGCTGAGAATATGAATATTTGAAATCCGTCTGGAGTAAATCGCAAATTGCCTTCTGTTCAGTGCATTCGACAACCATTGGAAGTGAGCGTAAACAGCTGTTTTACTTAATACTGCTAAGGGAGAAGGTAATTTTATTGTGCAGTTATGCTATTAGACAGGTTATAATGAATTTATTTATCGATAAAATGATTATATTTATTACCTACCACAACGTCTTTTAAACAACGCTGTCAGTCATATATGGTGCAATTACATCTACTGGTGAATACAACAAGAATTTAGTACCAAGTCTCCAGAAAATACACATAGACTGTCGGTAGAGCACCGTTAGAATTGATATTAACACTATATTCAATATCGCTCCACGTTCGATTAATAATTAATTGGAATGTAGCGATATGTTTCCAGTGCACGTCCTCCAATATAACCTTTCTAGGTGCTTATCACTTACTTGTAATTTGATTTCTATCTCTCACACCTTCTTTTATCCCCAAAATTTTGGTTTCTATACAGTTGCCTAGGCCATCTCCCTAATTATTGTTATTTTCTAATCTACACATATAAAATAAGAGTTTTTCTGTTCTTTCCTTCGAATTAAAAATTATAATTCTGTATCGGTCGTGTCCACAGCAATAAAGAAATAAACTTTTTAATTTTCCGTCATCTGTCTGTCTGTCTGTCTGTCTGTCTGTAGACATGTATGTACGCGAATCACGAGAAAATGGCTGAAAAGAATTTAATGAAAATAGGTAAGTAAAATCGGAAAATGAGACACTATAATCTAGGCTATAAACAATTGTATTCAAGCTAAGTGAAATGGTAGTTTAGGGGAAGGCTTACAACTTAATTCTCAAATGAAAAATGAAAATGAAAACCTACAACCTGTTTTTCAGTCAATGACCGAGTCAGAGATGTAATGAATGAAGCAGATATAGGCTATTAGTACGATGGGGTCGTCACTCCCAAAGTGATTTATTAATGACTGATAGATGCTATGAAATGAGAATGGAGAGTGTTGCTGGAATGAAAGATGACAGGGAAAACCGGAGTACCCGGAGAAAAACCTGTCCCATCTCCGCTTTGCCCAGCAGAAATCTCACATGGAGTGACCGGGATTTGAACCACGGTATCCAGCGGTGAGAGGCCGACGCGCTGCCGTCTGAGCCACGGAGGCTCTTAATTCTCAAATATCTGTGTTTATTGGTAGTCATCTCGATAAATACTACATAACTGAAGTTATATGGAATTAAATTCCCCTCATTTACGCCATATACATTTCTACCGTGCCGGTTATGAAAACAGAGATATTCGTGAATTTCGAATTTTCTTGCTAAGTCAGCGCTGAATCACGAGAAAATGGGTGAACGGAATATAGCGAAAATCGGTATGTAAAGTCAGGGAACCGTGCGGTTAGGCTACATTTACTCCAGCAAGTTCTTGCAGCAATTTACTTGCACACAGCAACTTGCTGCACCACTTGCAAGTCTAAATTCCCCAGCAAGCTGACTCGCAGCGGTTAGCAATTTCTTGACCAAGAAGTTTACAGCCAGTCTGGTGCAAGCAGTGTAAAGGATATTTCGTGAGCTTCCGCAAGTTACTTGCAATCCAATACTATTTTGTGCAAGTGAAAGGCGCAAGTTGATGAGTAGGTGATCACATTTCACACATTTGTTTCTGTGTATATAGTAATTTATTTTGGAAAACGTACACTGACTGACAGCGACAATGCAACACCAAGGAGGAGTGGTTCGAAAGGGATGAAAGTTGGGGAAAAAACAGAGACGGCAGGGAAGAATAATTGATGTTTATTTCAAACCGATATGCAGGTTACACAATGCGCACGGCATCGACTCAGTAGGATGTAGGACCACCGCGAGCGGCGATGCACGCAGAAACACGTCGAGGTACAGAGTCAATAAGAGTGCGGATGGTGTCCTGAGGGATGGTTCTCCATTGTCTGTCAACCATTTGCCACAGTTCGTCGTCCGTACGAGGCTGGGGCAGAGTTTGCAAACGGCGTCCAATGAGATCCCACACGTGTTCGATTGGTGAGAGATCCGGAGAGTACGCTGGCCACGGAAGCATCTGTACACCTCGTAGAGCCTGTTGGGAGATGCGAGCAGTGTGTGGGCGGGCATTATCCTGCTGAAACAGGGCACTGGGCAGCCCCTGAAGGTACGGGAGTGTCACCGGCCGCAGCACATGCTGCACGTAGCGGTGGGCATTTAACGTGCCTTGAATACGCACTAGAGGTGATGTGGAATCATACGCAATAGCGCCCCAAACCATGATGCCGCGTTGTCTAGCGGTAGGGCGCTCCACAGTTACTGCCGGATTTGACCTTTCTCCACGCCGACGCCACACTCGTCTGCGGTGACTATCACTGACAGAACAGAAGCGTGACTCATCGGAGAACACGACGTTCCGCCATTCCCTCATCAAAGTCGCTCTAGCCCGGCACCATGCCAGGCGTGCACGTCTATGCTGTGGAGTTAATGGTAGTCTTCTGAGCGGACGCCGGGAGTGCAGGCCTCCTTCAACCAATCGACGGGAAATTGTTCTGGTCGATATTGGAACAGCCAGGGTGTCTTGCACATGCTGAAGAATGGCGGTTGACGTGGCGTGCGGGGCTGCCACCGCTTGGCGGCGGATGCGCCGATCCTCGCGTGCTGACGTCACTCGGGCTGCGCCTGGACCCCTCGCACGTGCCACATGTCCCTGCGCCAACCATCTTCGCCACAGGCGCTGCACCGTGGACACATCCCTATGGGTATCGGCTGCGATTTGACGAAGCGACCAACCTGCCCTTCTCAGCCCGATCACCATACCCCTCGTAAAGTCGTCTGTCTGCTGGAAATGCCTCCGTTGACGGCGGCCTGGCATTCTTAGCTATACACGTGTCCTGTGGCACACGACAACACGTTCTACAATGACTGTCGGCTGAGAAATCACGGTACGAAGTGGGCCATCCGCCAACGCCGTGTCCCATTTATCGTTCGCTACGTGCGCAGCACAGCGGCGCATTTCACATCATGAGCATACCTCAGTGACGTCAGTCTACCCTGCAATTGGCTTAAAGTTCTGACCACTCCTTCTTGGTGTTGCATTTGCTCTGTCAGTCACTGCAACACCAACAAGGAGTGGGCACGGCGTTGGCGAATGGCCCACTTCGTACCGTGATTTCTCATTGTAGAACGTGTTGTCGTGTGCCACAGGACACGTGTATAGCTAAGAATGCCAGGCCGCCGTCAACGGAGGCATTTCCAGCAGACAGACGACTTTACGAGGGGTATGGTGATCGGGCTGAGAAGGGCAGGTTGGTCGCTTCGTCAAATCACAGCCGATACCCATAGGGATGTGTCCACGGTGCAGCGCCTGTGGCGAAGATGGTTGGCGCAGGGACATGTGGCACGTGCGAGGGGTCCAGGCGCAGCCCGAGTGACGTCAGCACGTGAGGATCGGAGGATCCGCCGCCAAGCGGTGGCAGCCCCGCACGCCACGTCAACCGCCATTCTTCAGCATGTGCAAGACACCCTGGCTGTTCCAATATCGACCAGAACAATTTCCCGACGATTGGTTGAAGGAGGCCTGCACTCCCGGCGTCCGCTCAGAAGACTACCATTGACTCCACAGCATACACGTGCACGCCTGGCATGGTGCCGGGCTAGAGCGACTTGGATGAGGGAATGGCGGAACGTCGTGTTCTCCGATGAGTCACGCTTCTGTTCTGTCAGTGATAGTCACCGCAGACGAGTGTGGCGTCGGCGTGGAGAAAGGTCAAATCCGGCAGTAACTGTGGAGCGCCCTACCGCTAGACAACGCGGCATCATGGTTTGGGGCGCTATTGCGTATGATTCCACGTCACCTCTAGTGCGTATTCAAGGCACGTTAAATGCCCACCGCTACGTGCAGCATGTGCTGCGGCCGGTGGCACTCCCGTACCTTCAGGGGCTGCCCAATGCTCTGTTTCAGCAGGATAACGCCCGCCCACACACTGCTGGCATCTCCCAACAGGCTCTACGAGGTGTACAGATGCTTCCGTGGCCAGCGTACACTCCGGATCTCTCACCAATCGAACACGTGTGGGATCTCATTGGACGCCGTTTGCAAACTCTGCCCCAGCCTCGTACGGACGACGAACTGTGGCAAATGGTTGACAGACAATGGAGAACCATTCCTCAGGACACCATCCGCACTCTTATTGACTCTGTACCTCGACGTGTTTCTGCGTGCATCACCACTCGCGGTGGTCCTACATCCTACTGAGTCGATGCCGCGCGCATTGTGTAACCTGCATATCGGTTTGAAATAAACATCAATTATTCGTCCGTGCCGTCTCTTTTTTTTCCCCCAACTTTCATCCCTTTCGAACCACTCCTTCTTGGTGTTGCATTTGCTCTGTCAGTCAGTGTACATTCATGCAATCATCACACATATATGTTCAAATTTGTTTTTCAGAAAAGGAGGGAAAATGCTAATGGTCAAGGAAGGACACAAGTGAATTGATACAAACAATCGAGAGCTTCCCAAAAATTTGGGACGTTCACAGCATTGAATTCAGAGACAGAAGTAGAAAATCCAATGCTTTCAGCACAATTGCGGAGGACGTAAACAAGTCACCGAAGGAAATACTGCGAAAATGGCACAACTTGAAAACACACTTCTCCAAGGAAGTGAAGAAACTTGAAAAATTAAAAAGTGGCTACCGGCCAAGTCTCGGTGGCCGTATTTCTCAGCAATGAAATTGATAGAGAGTAGCGTAGCAACGACTTCGAATAGTGTATGTTCCTTAGCAAAGGCAAGCCTATTTGTTTTTATTTTCTTCTTCTTTTTTGCATCTGATAGCCATGTTGTGGATCCTTCATTCCGTATTACAGAATATATATTGCCGTAGTTGCTTGTTGAGTTGTCAAAATACTGTGCATTGGATTTTGGGTTGTGATTTTTTGAAAAATTTACGCCTGTCTTATTCAGAAGGCGAAAGTTTTGTTAGGGTAGTCCCTAATTATGTTAATGTTTTAACTATCGCTTAACGTGGCGGCATTTCGACTGTACTTTTTGTAAGCCACTTGACCGAAGCAGCAGCTGACTTTGCGGATGAGGAAAATGCTAGGTACCGGTCTAGAGAGAATTAGTATCATATGGCGTAAATGGAGCCCACATGCAACGAATATAAAGTTGCCAAAACGTAGAAAATTTAAATAGTTGAATTAGAATATGAAGTATTTTCTAACAGTGTTTTACCAAAGAGCTTTGTAGCTCTTTGTCGTTTACCGCGGGTACGGAGTGGGCAGGTCCGTTTATTTTGAGTTTGATCTCTAGGAGAAAATCATACAGAACCTTTATCGGGTAGCACATTTCCACTTCGTTCTGATCTATTATGGTCTAAACATCTTTAAGGAGAGATATACACTATTCCGCACTCAAAAATTTAATGATTTTTCACATTTTAAAATTTCAAAATTGTTTGTTCGAATGAAAACTTACACGTTTAATTTTAACCACCACCGCATTCATAGCACAGTCACAAGTTAAAAGAAATGTGTCCCATGTGTCATCAGTGCACTGTAAATTTTGCTGGTGTAATTTGCGCAGTCGGAGAGGGATTTTACCATAACTACCCCAATTATTTATTTGTTCGTATGATTCTTGTTCTTTATTCGTAAGAATTAAGAGAGCTGCAGCACATCCCACCTGCCTGTATGTCGCCATTTTGATCGACTAGCACTGCAAGCACATGGAAACTCTGAAAAGTGGTGGCAAAAGGGGCTCTGGTTAAGACGCAGCAGGTCGTTATGCTACTTAGGTTCCAAAATGGGTAAAATATAAATATGTAAATATATTCAATGTTAATTTTAATCTTATACCAGTTGTATAGTATTATTAGAAGTAATTTCACATACCGTACTGTATATGAGTTGACTATGTTTGTAAGATATTATAAGTAGAATTTTGTAAACAATATAAATTTATTAAGGATGATGTGTGTGTTTAATAGAAAAAATTATTAGCCTAAATTGTATAATATTGTATTCTAGGAAAATTTTCTTCGTCTCCTGTTAATTTAAAATTTAGTGCTTGACAATAATGTATTTTAGTGTACCATTTGCCACCGAGGTAGACACCCCATTTGCAAATAAAGAGAATTTGATTTGATTTGATTTGATCTGCAAGTTATTGCTGCAAGTTACTTGTAACAAACTTGTACAAGTAACTTGCTTTGTTTTCTTACATGAACTGTAACCCCAGCAGCAAGTGCCTTGCAAGAATTTGCAGCAATAACTTTCACAGGTTACTTGCTAGTATAAACCTAGCCTTAGGGGTGCTCAGCTGTGAACTTGCATTCGGGAGATAGTGAGTTCGAACTGCACTGTCGGCAGCCCTGAAGGTGGTTTTCCGTGGTTCTGCTTTTACACACGAGGCACATTCTGGGGCTGTACCTTAATTAATGCCACGGTTGCTTTCTTCCCACTCCTAGCCCTTTTCTATTCCATCGTTGCTATAAGACCTACCTGTGTCGGTGCGATGTAAAGCAATTTGAAAGAAAAACAATGACTCTCAAGGCTTGTTCGGTTAGGTTTAAAGACAAGTTTAGTGGGTAGGAATGGTAGAAGCCCCGTGATATGAGCATGAAAACAGATTAGATGAAGAGTAGGATGCAACAGTTGTGTAAAAATGAAGAAGATGGCATGGAGTGCTGCATCAAATCAAACAACATACTAGAACCACTGTGCTCACAACGAACTCCCTCCATATCGTTACGGCAGAGAAGCGCCGAGGAAGTCACGAACAGGAGAATTACAGCAGTTGGAAACTTTTTGCAATGAGTCATTAGGGGTACAAAAGTAGCGCGTGCCCGCACGTTTGTCTGACGTGAAGATATAACCTCAAGTTTGTAGAACGCTCTGTTCCCCTGAGTAATAAGAATCTTTCCTGCAGACCGAAAATACCACGGAATCTAGAAGAAATATTTATATGACATCCGTTATTTTACATAAAAGGACCACAACACTTTCAATAGAACTAAATTTTTGTAGTCCAGGGGCTTATATCTGAAACCGCGCATTTGTTTGCCTTCTCAGGCTCGTAATTTATGTATGAGATATGTGCGGTCCACATGGGGCTCCTGCTCATTCTGGTATTATTTCCACTTCTTGTGCCAGATCCCCAAATACATCAATGGTATCACCCCATTCGTCTTAAGACGTCGGATGATCAATCAATCAATCAATCAATCAATCAATCAATCAATCAATCAATCAATCAATCAATCAATCAATCAATCAATCAATCAATCAATCAATCAATCAATCAATCAATCAATCAATCAATCAATCAATCAATCAATCAATCAATCAATCAATCAATTATCTCTATGCCCACGTGGCAGTTTTCCTATCAGTTGTTTACCTAGCCTTTTCTTAAGGAACACTGGGACTGAGTTTTAAAAGCATATCCATTTTATGGAATATTTCGATTTTTCGATTTTGACATCTTACTGTACCCCTGACCATTGTATATGAATTAGCTGTATGATTTTCCATGTTCCGCCATTTTTAAATGTGCAACAAGACATTTAAATGCCTGCCGCACAGTCATTCAAACGCCCCATTCTGTTCGTTCCACGGAGAACATTATCCTGTACACGCATTTATGCATTTTTCATCGGATAATTATGAAACATGGATTTGAAATACCCTCTGTACTACTGACCCTGCATTGTGCTACTAGCTAGAGTTGAATGTAGGTACTATTACTACGTGAAATATAGAAATACTTCAAATGTTCGAAAATAAATAAATAAATAAATATCGTGAGGAAATTTTGCATTTAGATTATATTTTTTTATTTCATGAGTTATTCTAGTTGCCTATAGAATATCAGTAGATGAAATAATTTTATTTCTGTACTATTTGTGATGACCACAGATTAGTGTGTAGTATGGTTACTTCTGTTTACAAACAAGTATTCGAGAGAGAGAGTTGTATCTTTCTTTTTTTCTTGTAATTTATTGTGGTTGTGAAGTCGCTGCAATTTGTAATGCCTTCTGTAAGTGTATTACTGTATTTAATGATTAAAAAATATATTCAATCTCTTTCCACTGGCACAAGCCGAAATGCAAAAGCAAAAATAACAGAAGAAATAGTGGCAATGTTAGAATATATGCGTGGTTTTATAATAATGCCATTTTCTATATTTCAGATTTTCACACGTATAAAATGTACCACGTGCTACAAATCTGATGCTTTTTTCTTATAAATTCACATGCATATACCCTCGTAAAATATCCATAAACATGTATATATTACTTTTAGGATTTCAGTTCCGGTTTGCCTGCAAAACATTTCTACAAGTTTATAAAAAAACAATGGGGGATTTTTTTGTCTGCATAGTAAATAAAACAATCTAAAAATGATGCACCGTTTCATTTATATAAGAATAAGGTACTAGCTAATTATAGAAACATTGTGCTATCTGGATCGGTTTGGCACGCTTGGCATTTAGAATATTTCAATAATTTGCATATAAATATTGAAAAATAATATCTATGAAATGAGTAAAGCAACATAGTTGAAATTTAGTACAGATATTCATACTACCACATACTTTGAGCCAACAAAACATTAAGGTAGTATCTTAATATTTACAGGAATTAGAAATTTCTGTCCCAGTGGCCGTAAAATATTTTAAAAGGATTTGGAAATTTATCGAACATTTGCCTTGTTAAATTATTCCATTCCTAACTTCTCTTCCTATAATCTAATATTTGCCCCAGACTGTCCTTCTGAAATCGAAATTTTTCTTCATATTGTGATATTTCCAACTTTTAAAAACACTTCTCAAACGTATTCGTCTACTGATGTCATTCCTCGCCACTCTCCACTGACAGTTCAGAATATACACTTAGTCGAGCAGCTCGTCTTCTATATCTCAAGTCTTCCCAGCACAATATTCGCAACATTTTCATAACACTACTCTTTCGTCGGAAATCGCTAGGAACGATTCGAGTTGCTTTTCTTCGGATTTTTTCTGGTTCTCGAATCAAGTAATTCTGGTGAGGGTCTCATACGGTGGAATCATACTCTAATGGTGCTCTTACCAAGGACTTATATGCCCTCTCCTTTTATTCCTCACTTCCTTCCTCCCCGATGACGCAACAGCCCCGAAGGCTATGTCCCACCAAGCGACCGCTGCTCAGCCCGAAGGCCTGCATACTATCAGGTGGCATGTGGTCAGCATGACAAATCCTCCCGGCCGTTTATCTTGCCTTTCTAGACTGGGACCGCTATTGCACCGTCAGATAGCTCCTCAAATGTAATACGTAGGCTGAGTGGACCTTGAACCAGCCCTCAGATCCAGATAAAAATCTCTGACCTGACTGGTAATTGAATCCGTGCCCTCCGGGTAAGAGGCAAGCTCGATATTCCTACAACATGGGGCCGGACTTACATCCTTACTACAACCCCTAAATACCCTCATAACAGTTTTAAGAGATTTGTAACTTTTATTTACAACCCGTTTATATATTACCCCAGTGAAGATCTTTCCTTATATTAACAGCTGGGTACTTACAGTAATCCGCACAATGTACCCCCTCGTCAAAGTAGTAATAAAACCTGAGATAAATATTCTTCTTCGTGAAAAGTGATCCCCCAAGACCTCTCCACTTGATAATTTCAGTGCGTTAAGTGGTAATCATAGCTTATCCTGACGTTGTTCTCTACCCCATCGCACGTCTCCTATAGCTCTTAATTAAGGAGGTTGCAGATGTAATCACAGGTCGCCTAATCAGCACTAAAATTACTTTCAAATTTTCCTCAGATATCTTCGGAAAAATCTCAACGTGGAGAGTTCAGTGGAGCAATAGAGCCGCTAACAGAGCCTGCTGTTCTTGCCATAACAACCTCACACATCATCAAGGGAACATGTGAAAGTATGTTGGGGTCTGTAGTAGAGTCTAGCCTTGATTCCACTTGCTCATACAACCCCCTTCACTTTCGTCTTTATTTATGACTAGCAGAAGTACCCGTTATTCGTACGGGCTATCAGAAAATGGCTTTAGTTACTCACACTATCGGTGTGACTGACTTCATTAGACAATTATATCACTGGTGTATTTACTTAAGTACGTAGAAATTATTTGTAATGTTTGGATTTATAGTGTATCTTCTTCTTTTCTTCATGGGAGCCTCTAAATATTAGTTCCTAATTAGCGTCGACCTCTAAGATCTTTTGCTACCATGTTTTTCCTTTATTCCCCTGCTGCCTTCACAAAGCTGCAGGTTTAGTGTAAGTATACTTCCGCTAGATAGTACCACAAATATAAATATTATTGAATGTATTTGTTTGATCCGACATTTCGTAACTATTACAAATGATCAAGAAAATACGCGATGCATAAAAGAAACTATTATAATTATCGAGAATTATAATTTTCAGGGCTTGTCACTCATGTCGCACATCATATAATAAATCAGAGTATAAATGTTGAGACATTTTTTCAAGTAATATGCGCACCATCTTGACAATTGTGTACCGTATATAGGTTGTTTTCATGGTTACAGTGATCGTAAAAGTGGACCAAAACATCGGCACTAGTAACATCAGTGATCCTACTACTCCATGATTTGATAGAAAATAGTTTAAACTATAGGTAACAGACTCCTCAAAATGCTGAAACCTAAGCCAGTACGTAAAAACGGAGGCCCGTCGGCAACCGCTGTTCGCTGTACTACGAAGATCTCCGGTGCTATTGTTTTTATACTTCACTCCCTTTCCATCCCCGCCCAAAGGAGTGCTATGAGCGTCTTACACAACAGTTTATTTTTTCCAGATAGTAAGTCATATGTGTATCAGTTTTGGTTGGCAGCTATGCCCAAACGTACATGCATAATCTAGCTGATGTAGAATACTGGAGCTGACGTTGCCATGGTTACGGCCGTTCGCTTCTTTATCCGATTCCTAGAGCAGGGGTAGTGTGGTTCCAATATCTCCATAACGGTTGGTTTTAGGGCCTTAAAACATGGTTTTCGGGCCCGAAGGGTTTACCGAGTTTTGTTCTTTGCGTCAAGGGGCTTAAAATGAGCTTTGTCTCGTCCTTGTACGACAAATACGATTTCGCCTATATCAGCCTATTATTTTAATATTTTTATATCTTCCCCCATCGCTCCCCCTCGAATTGTTTTGAAAATAAAATACAGCCCATGTTACTCACTGGCAATGTAGCTTTCTATAGGTGAAGTAATTTTTAAAATCGGTTCGGTAGTTTTTGAGTCTATCCGTTACATACAAATATACACGTTTCCTCTTTATAATATTTGTATAGAAGTATAGATTACATCCCTACACATACGGTTGCAGTCAGGAAGGGCATCCAGCCGTAAAACAGGGTCAAATCCACATGTGCGACACAGTTCGCACCCGAAACCCCACAGGTGTGGGTAAAGCGATAGAAGAAGAAGGTACTAATTTTTAAAATTCACCCGCTTTTTTATTCTTTTCACCCCCTTAAGTGGATTTTCCAAAAAGAGTGTCTTTATTTGTAAAGGAGTTTCCAAGTACCAATATTAAAGTCTGTAACATCTTCATTATTTTAGATATATGTATCCTTATAAGTAATTCAACTCCTTCCTCACTTCTTTTCACATGAAGTGGATTTTCTGAAAACGAATATTTGTGTTCTTTTATTCTTAAAGGGGATTCCAAATATCAGTTTTCATGTCTGTAACATGTTAGGTTTTTGTGATTTATTGTAGATAATTTCTCTGCTGTAGAAGCCTGGAGCTGACGTTGCCATGGTTACGGCAGTTCATTACTTTACCCGATTCCTACAGTAGGTGTAGTGTGGTGCCAATATCTTCGTAACGGTTGGTTTTTGGGCCCGTAGGGCTTACCGAGTTTTGTTCTTTGCGTCAAGATGATTAAATTTAGCTTTGTCTCGTCCTTATACGACAAATTCGATGTTTTGCCTGCATTCGCCTATTATTTTTATATCTCCCCCTGTGCCCCCATCTCGAATTGTTTTCAAAATAAAATACAGCCCATGTTGTAACGTTCCAGACGTTACAGTGTAATTATGTTAATTTTATTATGTGTAATTAATTCAGGAATTTAACGTCATGATATTTATTTTGGTATGTAATTGTATTATAATTCATGTTTAATCATTTGCTCACTATCATTTCATTACTTTGTAACTACGACTTGTAAACGAGGGCTGAATATCCTGATATTCACTTAGATTCTTGCGACAGTTGGTTAAAATTAACTTGCAGTAGATTTCAGTTATCTTGCCACATCACCGAGGAAGTTGGAAGGACAGATTTAGACACCAAGTTCTGGGAAAAGCGAGCACGTGTTCACGCGTCCTAACGTAAGCTACCGTATTTCGACCAGAATTATTCGAACTGATCAACGCCTATATTTTCAAAGGAGCGTCATGTTGCCATGGATACTGAGTGAAAGGACGAATAGGAGAACAGTTGATATCATGATTTTGGCCCGTCAACTCTAATATCTGGAGTGGGGAGAGAGGTGTCATCTGATTGGACCACGTGGTAGCGGCCTGTAATTAGCGCGAGAGAAGGTTATAAGAGGGCGTGTTGGAGCTCCTGGGGTCTCTCTACAACGTCTTATTCGCTTCTGCGAGTCTCTCTACATTATTCTACGATCTTCTACGAGGCTTCTACTTGATTTTCTACTTGATTCTGCGTCTCGATACTTAGAAATTCTGAATGAGGGGTATAGCCACTCTCATGAGGAAGTACGTACAGCACGGCTGCAAGACCGGTTTGAACCAGTCTAAGTCAATAGATAGTTTTAATCTAGATAGAAATGAAACTTCAGAGAACATTTTCAGTAAAGTTGGAAGGATTCTTAATTGAGTATCCTCTCCATATAACCCAAGGTGGTTCTTCTAACTGTGACATAGGGCTTATCTCCAATCTATGGGATAGAGCATAATAGGGAGTGTTAGTTTTGAAGTCATCTTCCAATTAGTGGTGGGTGCAATTTGTAAGGCAGGAATGGTACTGAGCTGCAGATGAAGAGATATCCAAGACGAACGGTGATGTTCCCGCTACAAGGAGGGAAGCTTTCCAAGGACCAGCAGAACAAGACGACATGGTGAGCAAGCGAGTTAAAGATATTGCAAGTTTTCGCGAAGTAGAGTCATTCAATTTTTTATTAAATTCATTTTCTATGTTAAATTCAGTTCTCGTTAAACCGTCGTCATTCATCTTAAATATAATAAATAGTATTTTTCTAGTTTACTTTAATCAATTTGCCTTAATTAGCCTTTTGATTTCTAATTCTCCTACTTAATGATTAGTGTACTATCACCTCACCCCTGTGATAAGAGTCTGTCCAAGCTTGATTATAAATTTTATCTTTAAGTCCTCAACTTAAAGATTGGCGCCCTTTACTTGCTTGGTTGCATTTCTCATTTGATGATTGTTCTCCGAGAGGGGAAGTCACATAAATGCCGCTCCAACGTGTGGCGAGAAAATCATTAAGTACGGAGCAGTTAATAACAGTAACAATATCAGAATTCGTATTGTGGGCAAAATTTGGATATCCACGTTTCATTAAGAGTGTTTGATTGTGGGAAGGGTCATGGCTGATCAGACGAAAGAGGAGAGGATGTTGCGCAGTGGACGGGCGATAAAAGGCAATAATGTATTGAGTTCAGAGGAAGAGTTGTGTAGTCTAGGAGAGGAAATTGAAGATAGATGTGTAAGTAGTATGGAGAGTGAAGGCAAGCAGAAAGAAGTCAGTATGGAGTCAGATGATAGTAGGATGGGGGGCGAAGCGGAAGTAAACACTAACAATGAAAGTAATAATAATGATCAGTTAATGGGAATGATGCAGTTAATGTTAAGTAAGATAGAGGACAGTAAATCTGAAATAAAAAATGAATTGGAACAAATTAAAACAGATGCAGAACAAACTAAATCTGAGCTTAAAAGTGAATTGGAACAAATTAAAACAGATGTAGAACAAAATAACACTAAAATTGAGAGTATTAAATATGAAATTAAAGAACAGTTAGAGCAAACTAAAGCTGAATTAAGTAGGGAGATGAGGGAAAATAAGGAGGAAGCGAATCGGAGAATGGACGAACACAGTAGGCAGTTACGCGATCTGGTGGTAAAAAATGAACATTTTAATAAGCGATTAGAGGACCAGGAAAGTGAATATGTACGGCAAGGGAAAAAGGTAGAAGAAAAGTTTGCGGAACAGAGAAGTGAATTCCTGGAATTAATGGGGAAGGAAAACAACTCGACTAGGGAGGAAGTAATGAGGCACGTCACTAGTATTGATAAGAGAGTTGAGACTCAAAGAGGGGAAATACGGGTATTTAAAGACCACGTCCAACAAGAGATTGACACGGTAAAGCTTAGAATAGAAGATGAGACCCGGGCAAGGGAAGAAAGGTTTGCGATAGCTGAAGAGAATAAGATTGAAATTAGGACATTGAAAGAGAAGCAGGTTAATTTGGAGAGAGAAATTGATAGGAGAGACAAAGATGTAGAATGCCGGATGGAGAAAGCAGAAAATCAGTTAAAACAGGTGGCAAAGGATAAACAGGTTTTCACGGGAAGGCAATGTCTAGGAAATAGCTACATTAGGGAAATTGAACTACCTAAATTTAATGGGAAACAAACGAACCCGCTAGATTTCCTTAAGATGATAGAGAAACGGTTTGAAAAGCGTCTAGAGGAAGGGTCTATGGACTGGGAAGACGTTATGGAAAATATTGACCATGCTTTTGTAGGAGAAACTCGGTCTTGGTTCATGGTATATAGGCAGACGATGACGAACCTGAAAGAATTCAGAAATAAATTCAGAGAGAAATTCTGGAATGAAGCGATACAAGCTAGGGAGAGAGAAAGGGTGGTATTTGGGAGGTACAAACAGCATGAGGGAGTTACTATGACCGAGTACTTCCTGGCACATGTCATGATTTGTCAGAACTTAGATGGTATAACCGAGGGGTCTGATGTAGTAAGACTACTTTTAAGACATTTTCCGGACAGGGTGAGAGAAGCGGCCTGTATGCAAAAAGTTGGAACTATTCAGGAGATGGAGAACCTACTAGGCAGTTTTGATGCGTTAGGTAACCTTAGAAGTAGAACGGAGAATATTCAGAACTTTAGTCATCACAACAGAATGAGACATAACGGTAGTACACAGAATCACGAAGCTCGCAATCAGTTCAGACCTCAGCAGAACAGCAGGAGCGGAGCAGCTGAATATAGGACAGGAAATTCCCAACGGAGGCCAGACCAATGTACTAATGAGTCCAACGTCAATACACAAAGGGAACCTTTAAACTAACGAGAGGCTGTAATGTTAGGTCAGAATTCCAGCCTAGTAAGAAGGTAGCGAAGTGTCTTGCCATGAAAGTGTTACCATATGACCTCGATGTTAGAGACGATTTGTTGTATGAACCCGAGCAGAATAATGAAGAGTCAAGTAATAAAGTAGTCAATCCCGTTGTTAAATTGAAAGTTTGGGGGGCGTGGGTTAAAGTTTTGATTGATTCTGGTAGCCAAATAGCATGTATTAGTTCTCAGTGGTATGAGTCATTAGTGAAACAGGGTATTCAGTTGGAGGAAATGCCTGTTAAGTCTACTTTCATCATTACGGCTGTTGGAAAGAGGTCTAAGCAAATTTGTAAACAAGTAGCTGTCCCGATCTGTATTAATAATTTTATTAGCGTTCAGATATGTTTGGTAATTCCGCATTTAATATTTGATCTTATCTTGGGATCTGACTGGTTAACGTTAAAATTGGCTCAGTTAAATTACAATGATCTAGTGCTAAATTTGAGGTGGAATAATGAGGATATTAAGGTCAAGTTTGAGGAGGAAATTCAGAGGAAAACGGAAGTTAGTACAGTGTGGAGAATGAGAGAGGTTTCTAAAGTTAATGAAGAGGCTAGTGAGGGCCTGAAGTTGTGTCAGTTGTGGATTCATGAGGATAAAATATGTGGCTTGAAAGAAGCCGTAAGTAGAAATGAGTTGAATGAAGTCCAGAAGGACAAGTTATTTGAAGTGTTATGTGAACACGTGGAGATTTTCTCCGAGAAACCTGGTGTTACCCATCTGTATGAACATTCTTTTTCTGTGCTGGATAAGACTCCATTCAGCGGACCGCGATATCCGATACCACACAAATATGCAAAAGCCGTAGAGGATCAAATTCAAGCTATGTTAGCAGACGATGTGACTGAATTATCAAACAGTCAATATGTTAATCCCTTAATTGTTGTGCCTAAGTCTGATGGATCAATACGTTTGTGTATTGATGGCAGGGAGATGAACCGACGTATTGGTGCTGATCAGTTGAGATCACAAACCATTGAAGAGTTGATACAGAATTTTCAGGGTAAGAGTTGGTTTTTTACGTTAGATCTTAGGAGTAGTTTTTGGCAGATACCTTTGAGATCAGAAGACAGGCCTCTGACTGCTTTCAGCTATAAGCATAGTTTGTACCAATTTAGGCGTGTTCCTTTTGGGACCCGTACGAGTTCGGCAGCTCTTATTCGCGCACTTAGTATTGCCTTGGGAGATGATACTGGAGATTATGCTACTATTTATATCGATGATTTGGTTATAGGATCTAGTACCTTTGAAGAGCACTTGGACCACTTGGAGAGGGTTTTTTCTAAATTAGAGTATGCTGGTTTTACTCTGAAACTTGACAAATGTGTTTTCAGTAGACGAGAGGTGACTTTTTTGGGGCACCGTGTATCGGCAATGGGAGTGACGCCTGAGAGCACAAGAATTGAAAAAATATTGAATACTACGACACCTAGAAATATTAAGGAGCTCAGATCGTATATTGGTGTATGTAATTTTTTCAGACGATTTGTAGTGAGATTTGGTAACTTACTAGAGCCATTTAGAGAACTATTGAAAGCTGGCAGTAAGTGGGAATGGACACAAGATCATGATATAGCTTTCCTAAAATTAAAAGAAGGATTCAGGCAGGCGGTTGTTTTGAGATACCCCATGCCCGATAGGAAGTATGTGTTGCTGACGGACGCATCTCACTGTGGTATCGCTGGTGCTCTATGTCAAGTAGATGATGATGGTAATTTAGGGATTGTGTCTTTAGCTTCCAGAGGTTTAAGTGCTGCTGAAAAGCGTTATACTATAACGGAACTTGAATTCCTAGCTATCGTATACTCCCTGAGTAAATTTAGGATGTATGTTTTAGGTACCGAATTTGAAATTAGGACGGATCATCATGCTCTTTCTTTTGTATCCAAGTGTAAATTATCATCTAACAGAGTTAGTAGATGGATACTCGCCCTACAAGAGTATGATTTTAAGGTAACTCACATTAAGGGAAAGAATAATGTCCTTGCTGATTTATTGTCACGTGATCCGAAGTTGTGCGAAGAAGGTAGCCTTCTAGAGCCACGTGAGGGCATTATTATATGTACATGTTTGTCTAAGGAAAATGAAACTGCTCTAAATAGACTACGTAACCTATTGGTTGAACAGTCGGTAGACGAAGAATGTCGGGAACCTTTGTCTGTACTTCAGGGAGGAGAGCAGCTCACTGTGTCGCATGGTAGGCACACGTACAAACTGGTTAACGGGTTTCTAGCCAGGAAATGTGGCGAGGATCTCTGGGGGATTTGTGTACCCAAAGCGCTACGTGTGGAATTGATTTGGTTTATCCACAAGGAATTAGGACATTTTGGAGCTAATAAAGTTCTGTATGAGATCCGACAGAATTTTATATGGGACAAGATGGGAAGAGATATAAGAAAAATTCTTTCCACTTGCGATCTGTGTCAGCGTAGCAAAGTTCCTAACCGCTATTTAGAAGGACCTCGTCAGGCAGTAATCTCAGAAAGACCTGGTGACTTGGTGTGAACTGATTTATTTGGACCTGTGGTAAAGGGACAGTTCGGCTTCCAATATATTTTAGTCATTATTGATGCCTTCTCGAAATTGGTCAGATTATACGGTATGAGAAAAGCCACTGGAAAATCTTGTAGTCGTATAATCAAAGAGAAGTATATACCTGAATTAGGTACTCCTCTTAGAATATTATCAGACAGTGGACCGCAATTTATTTCGAGAAAATGGAAGTCCATAATTAGAGAGCTAGGTATTACACAGGTTCATTCATCTATTAGATACCCTCAGGGTAATATGTGTGAGCGCGTTATGAAAGAGTTATCTCGCATGTTTAGATGCTTAGTGTTCGATAAGCATACAGCCTGGGTGGCTCATTTATCCCGCATAGAGACATGGATCAATGCAGTTCAACATGAAAGCACGAGATTGACGCCGTCACAAGTTCATTTTGGTTGTAAGCCTCAGAATGAACTAGTGAGAGTGTTAGGTTTGCCTGAGGAACCACCTCGTAATGCTGAATTTTACGTCCGACTGGCACGGGAGAACCTGATTAAATCGGGAGATAAACGTAAGAGGCAACAGAAACGTAAGGTACTTGATAACTTTGAAGTAGGTGATATGGTTTTGGTGAGAGTTCCCATGTTGTCAAACAGTGAGGATAAGGTAACGAAGAAATTTTTTCTTTTATATCAAGGCCCGTATAAAGTACATAGAAAACTAGGACCCTGTGCTTACAAGTTAGCGGATGGCGAGAGCGTAATGAATGGTTCATATAACATTAGTAGTTTAAGGAGATACCTGTCGTGTGAGGTGGATGAACCGGATTGTGAGATATAGGTCAGTAACTCGGGGAAGTTGCTACTTGTTATGTCAGACTCCGAGCGGTATGTGTTTACGTCTCAATTGTGGTGGTATTTCCTAGTTGTGTTTGAAAACAAGGAAGGTGTTTGTGTGGCGGTAGATTTACGCGTTCATTGACGATAGATCATTTGTTTTACGTATGTGAGGCCATGAAATTTTATATATATTTGTTTTCTGAGATGTTACAGAAGGCTAATTAAAGCTGACGACGGCAAATAATTAATTTTCCCGTATGTGCATTTCTAACTTGCAATAATTTTACCGTGAGCTTAAATCACGTGTGTATTTGTGTGAAGTGTATTACATCCTGCTTCAAGATAAGGTTGAAACATTCGAAAGAGTGATAAAAGTGTAAATTATTTGTATCATATGTTTTCCATTTTTTAATGTAAAAGATTGGAAGAGAACGTGTTACTGCTATCTAGCAAAGAATGTCGGAAAGATGGGGAAAAAGGACAAAAAGACACTCGGCAGAGTTTGTAATCTGAATTGTATATATTATGTTATATTCTCTAGGATAATCTTGTTTTTTTTTACAAAAGTGAAAAGTTGCTCATGATGGGCATAATTTAGCATCTAAACCTCAAGATGAACTGAAATAACAGACAGTCGCAATGGGAAGCAGTCTAAGAGAGATATGGAAAGAGTGAGATATAATTAAGTGTATGAAAATAATGTCGCTCGTTATGGGCAGGTAATAGAGGTATTTCAAGTCAATGTGGGAGTAAGTGTGTGAGTTCTCAACTCATGTAATATTTGTTAAGAACTCATGGGGGCGTATGTAACGTTCCAGACGTTACAGTGTAATTATGTTAATTTTATTATGTGTAATTAATTCAGGAATTTAACGTCATGATATTTATTTTGGTATGTAATTGTATTATAATTCATGTTTAATCATTTGCTCACTATCATTTCATTACTTTGTAACTACGACTTGTAAACGAGGGCTGAATATCCTAATATTCACTTAGATTCTTGCGACAGTTGGTTAAAATTAACTTGCAGTAGATTTCAGTTATCTTGCCACATCACCGAGGAAGTTGGAAGGACAGATTTAGACACCAAGTTCTGGGAAAAGCGAGCACGTGTTCACGCGTCCTAACGTAAGCTACCGTATTTCGACCAGAATTATTCGAACTGATCAACGCCTATATTTTCAAAGGAGCGTCATGTTGCCATGGATACTGAGTGAAAGGACGAATAGGAGAACAGTTGATATCATGATTTTGGCCCGTCAACTCTAATATCTGGAGTGGGGAGAGAGGTGTCATCTGATTGGACCACGTGGTAGCGGCCTGTAATTAGCGCGAGAGAAGGTTATAAGAGGGCGTGTTGGAGCTCCTGGGGTCTCTCTACAACGTCTTATTCGCTTCTGCGAGTCTCTCTACATTATTCTACGATCTTCTACGAGGCTTCTACTTGATTTTCTACTTGATTCTGCGTCTCGATACTTAGAAATTCTGAATGAGGGGTATAGCCACTCTCATGAGGAAGTACGTACAGCACGGCTGCAAGACCGGTTTGAACCAGTCTAAGTCAATAGATAGTTTTAATCTAGATAGAAATGAAACTTCAGAGAACATTTTCAGTAAAGTTGGAAGGATTCTTAATTGAGTATCCTCTCCATATAACCCAAGGTGGTTCTTCTAACTGTGACATAGGGCTTATCTCCAATCTATGGGATAGAGCATAATAGGGAGTGTTAGTTTTGAAGTCATCTTCCAATTAGTGGTGGGTGCAATTTGTAAGGCAGGAATGGTACTGAGCTGCAGATGAAGAGATATCCAAGACGAACGGTGATGTTCCCGCTACAAGGAGGGAAGCTTTCCAAGGACCAGCAGAACAAGACGACATGGTGAGCAAGCGAGTTAAAGATATTGCAAGTTTTCGCGAAGTAGAGTCATTCAATTTTTTATTAAATTCATTTTCTATGTTAAATTCAGTTCTCGTTAAACCGTCGTCATTCATCTTAAATATAATAAATAGTATTTTTCTAGTTTACTTTAATCAATTTGCCTTAATTAGCCTTTTGATTTCTAATTCTCCTACTTAATGATTAGTGTACTATCACCTCACCCCTGTGATAAGAGTCTGTCCAAGCTTGATTATAAATTTTATCTTTAAGTCCTCAACTTAAAGATTGGCGCCCTTTACTTGCTTGGTTGCATTTCTCATTTGATGATTGTTCTCCGAGAGGGGAAGTCACAATGTTACTCGCTGGCAATGTAGCTTTCTATAGGTGAAGTAATTATTAAAATCGGTTCAGTAGTTTTTGAGTCTATTCGTTACAAACAAACAAATTTTTCCTCTTTATAATATTAGTAAATAAAAGTAATAAAGTATAAAGTATACATATAGAAATGCACCTGCGAGAGAGCTGAACTCCAGTTAACAAAGGAATTACCGAGCGGCTGGCTGCACGGTTTGGGTTACGTAGATATCAACTTGGGAAGATAGTGGGTTCGAACTCTACTGTCGGCAGCCTGAAGATGGTTTTCCGGGGTTTCCGGTTTCATACCAGGCAAATGCTGCGGCTGTACATTAATCAAGGCAACGTTCGGTTCTTTCCCATTTCTAGGCCTTTCGCGCCCCATCGTCGCCATAAGACTTATCTGTGTCAATGCGACGTAAAGCAAATTTAAAAAAAGTACTGTAAATTAATTATTACAATAATAAAAATTACAACGAAAATTAACAATATAATTTAACAATTTGATATATGAGGATCAAGATTAGATTTCCTTAAGTTTACAGTTGTGTTGCTGTTTGTGTCATCAGTCCATAGACTGGTATGATGCAGTTCGATGTCACCCTATGCTATGCTTACCTTTTCATTTCTACGTAACTACTAAATCTACACTAATCTGTTATATTCATACCTTGGGCTACCCCTGTCGTGTTTACCGCCTTCATTTCGTTCAGAAACTAACTGAACAAGTCCTGGGTGTCTTAAGGTGTGTCCTGTCTTTTCTTCTGGTCAAATTTCGCCAGACCATTCTCGTCTCTTCAATTCGATTTAGTATCTCTTCATTCGTGATTCGATCTACCCATCCCACCTTCAGCATCCTTCTGTAACACCACATTTCAAAAGCGTCTATTCTCTTTCTTTCTGAGCTAGTTATCGTTCATGATTCACTTCCAACAATGCCACTCTCCAAATGAAAGTCTTCATAACATCGTTCCAATTTCTGTATCAATATTCGTCCTATCTTTTGCGATCATTAATTATTCTTCTACCCAAGAAACAATATTCACCTACTCCTTTAAGAATTCATTATTTTCCTAATCTAATATATCCTGCATCACCTGACTTCATTCGACTGCAGTCAGACTCGTTGGTTAAATGGTCAGCGTACTGGCCTTCGGTTCAGAGGATCCCGGTTCGATTTCCGGCCGGGTCGGCGATTTTAACCTTCATTGGTTAATTCCAATGGCTCGGGGATCTGGGTGTTTGTTCTGTCCCCAACATCCCTGCAACTCACACACCACACATAACACTATCCTCCACCACAATGGCACGCAGTTGTCTACACGTGGCAGATGCCGCCACTCTCACCGGAGGGTCTGTCTTAGAAGGGCTGCACACGGCTAGAAGTAGCCACACGAAATTATTATTCGACTGCAGTCCATTACTGTTGTTTTTTATTTATTTTCATCTTGTACCCATTATTTCAATACTGTGTTCGTACCATTCAGCAATTTCTTGAGATCTTAGGCAAACTCAAATAAAGTAACAATATCATCGTCAAATCTCGAATTTTTGATTGCCTCTCCTTAGATTCGGAGATTAGAATTTCATCAAATTCCTCTTTGATTTCCTTTCCATCGGAACACTGAAAAAGAGAAGGGACGAATTGCAGCCGTGCCTCACACCTTTCTGGATTGCTGCTTCTTTTTCATAGCCTTCACTGCAGACTGATATTTTACAGATTGTAGATAATTATTCTTTCTCGGTATCTGATCCCATTCACCTTCAGAATCTCAAATAGTTTGGTCCAGTCAACTTTATCGAATGCATTTCTTAGATCTACAAATTCAATGTACGTGGGCTTGCCTTTTTAACTCGATCATCTGAGATTAGACGTAAAGTCAGGATTGCTTCACGTGTTCCTACATTTCTTCCGAAGCCAATCTGATTTTCTCCCACTCCAGCTTCAACTTGTCTTTACAGTTACTGGCTACTATTTCTTTCTTTCTTCTTAATCTGTTTAGCCTCCAGGGTTATTTTTCCCCTCGGACTCAGCGAGGGATCCCACCTCTACCACCTCAAGGGCAATGTCCAGGAGCGTGAAACTTGGGGTCGGGGATGAAACTGGGGAGAAGGACCAGTACCTCACCCATGCGGCCTCACCTGCTATGCTGAACAGGGACCTTGTGGGGGGATGGGAGGATTGGACAGGATAGACAAGGAAGAGGGGAGGAAGCGGCCGTGGCCTTAAGTTAGGTACCATCCCGGTATTTGCCTGGAGGAGAAGTGGGAAACCACGGAAAACCAATTTCAGGATGGCTGAGATGGGAATCGAACCCACCTCTACTCAGTTGACCTTCCGAGGCTGAGTGGACTCTGTTCCAGCCCTCGTACCACTTTTCAAATTTCGTGGCAGAGCCGGGAATCGAACCCGGGCCTCCGGGGGTGGCAGGTAATACGCTAACCACTACACCACAGAGGCGGACGATACTAATTCTACTCGTGCGAAATATCTATGTGAAAGAATGCACGTTTGCTTATAGATAAAGTGCAGGATTAAATGAGTAAAATAATCTACCAACGTTTGCAGAAAATAGAAGTACATTTGTATTATTAACAAACAGATTGCATATTGAATTCCATTTCCTTTGTATAAAATTGCGTTTGAAAAAAGCTTTATTCATGTATATTTGCTGAAGTTATTTAGTACGGAAATTTTACAGTCTGATGGAAACATTGAGAAATCTATGTCATGGTTCTTGAATAAAATATATTAAAAACAGTGCATGTTCCTACCGATTGCAAACGCTGTGAATTATTAAATTATTGTAAACGTATGTTCAATCTCCCTTGATCAACTCCACTCCTTTTTTATTCCTCGATTTGGGTTAGGTAGGGACTGAATTATCACCACCTCAACCACTGCTACCTTCCATTTGTTTTACCTGATCTGTTCTTTTGTACGGTATTTACACCCACGTGACCGTTTCCTTCTCTTTCTCGATATCTTCATTCTTCGAAGAGCCGGACCCTAGAATTATATTACTCGTCACGTAAGGCTATCACTAAAAGGCACTGCCTTCGTGATGCACAGGCCGTACTGTACCTCCGATGACGTCACACAAAGAGGCGAACTGTTTACTCCGTCTGACCCGTGTAATCCAAGAACATGATGCGTCTGTACCTTTTTTAATTATGAAATATTTACAAATGTTGTATTAATATTACAGGTGAGATCACTAAAACCTGTAATCGCATCATAACTCCTAAGTCAGGTCTATGTAATTTTAGGAGAAGTAAGTTTGAAGTGCGATCTACGCGGTCAAAGTTTCAGTGCTTTACTCGTCAATGTGCCCAACAAATAATTATTGTACTTTAATAAAAATATGAAGAAAAATGTGCAATAATAAACTTCCATACCTCTAGATGGCCGTAACTATAGTAGCTTTCTTGGTTTCTTTGTTGTTGTTGTTGACACTTCTGGCACTATCCTTCGAAGACTTTCTTGAGACTCTTTCTTCTATACAAACATTTGTATTACTTTTCATTTAGGAATAGCCCATGTTTTCCCAAATATTAATGCACTGATCAGCCAGATCTACTAGTTACTTCCCACGTTCACGGAAACTGCCCACGAATGGTTTTTACTCGCATTAATTTTGAGGAGAAAAGGCAGCGCGTACTCAACATTACGAACCCAAGAAATAACCATATGTAGGTTCCATTGGTTACTGTCCACTTTTATACTTGTTCTGTATCAACAATAAAACGCCCTGCTGTAAATCTGTGTAACAAGAAAATAAAAAGCAGAACTCATCACCAGCTCCGGAAAATGAGTGAAACATACACCTTTATTCTTCGTAACAGGTATTTTTTCGATTGGGATTTTCGTTTTCCATAAAGGTAACCTGCCCCCTTACGAAGAAAATGAAAATATTAATGTCTATTTACTTGTATAGTTGTATTTTCGCCGTGGTACGCACAACTTCTTAGCATTGTGGCAAATGCGAACATTCACACACTGTATTTAAATTTGTAGCACATTAGGCTATATTTCTACAAAAACGTGTTATACGATAACAGTTAAATGAAAAAATCACGAGAAGTATTAAGTCCCTTGAATTTACATTACTCATGACGTGAAGATACGACGCCTAACCAAAACTATGAGGTCTCATAATCTTAATAACAGCGGTTTATGTAAATCTTGATGTGACAATTTTAAAGAAAAAAACATGCAATATAGTTAAATATAATGTTTTGTCTCTCAACGGTCACAATTATCCTAATAATGCTCCCAATCGTTATGGAGTACATTCACAAGTACAATTTGTAACATTTGCTTAGCTCGCCTCAATTGATCAGCTGATTGGCTTAGCGCGCTTTCTACAGTACGGCCTGTATATTACGAAGGCAATGCTATCAACACACTAACTTCAATGTAAGTATCAATAATGGAGGTTCGCTTACCCACGCAAGTAGTAAATAAATGATCAATCAATATATTCATAATTAAGTCGGTTTTCAAGCTTAATGAGGAATTGAGGAAATATGCAATCTCTCTCACCCTCACTTAATTTAATGTTATATATTTCTGCCTTTATTTTGAAATACGTATTACTATAACCGTATTCTTCGGAGTTTGTCCGTTTTAAATAATTCAGCTCCCTTCTTGAAATTTGCTATACTTGTCGAACTTACGTGAAACCATGCTATAATAATACACACAAGCAAATATATGACATGTATATATGCCGTAAGGCAGTAAGAATACACAAAGATTAAGTCTGCGAACCGTACCAAAGTAGTGACAAGACAAGGTTAGGTTAAGTTAGATTGATAACGAAATTTCCTTCCATTTTAACTGAACTGTTCTTTATAGAGGAAATAATGTTGGTTTCCTTTTTGAAGGAGTTCTTGCAGATTTTTCTTGCTTCTTTGACATCCTAATTGAAATCTGTACCTCGTACTGGACGAAATACGACCGTAATTAATAAAATACTGCGTTCGTCATTTCACACCACCTACGCTATTACATGAATTGCCAATTGTAGGGACGTGTCTCTATACGGATGGATATGAGGGTCATTCGCTTATAATGTAGGGATGTAGGGATAGATTTCTAAATCTATTTCAATTCGTACGGATGTTCTTGCGAAATACTGAAACAAAATATAACGAAATAAGAAATAAATATTTTTCACCGTAAAATACAAACTCTTCACTGTACAGTAATTGTTTTAATAAGTTGTTAGTCATTATTTCACCATGTGCAGAGATTTGTGCTAGGTGAATACCCCGATATTTACCCCCCGGCGATATTTTACGTCCTGTAATCAACCAATGACTTTTCCAGATATTATTATTATTATTACTATTATTATTATTATTATTATTATTATTATTATTATTATCAACATCATCATTCTTAAGCTATCACTCGTTAACAAGTATGATTCACTTCCAAAGGTGAAGTTCAAATAAGATGAGATTTTTTGGTGGCTGTGAAATCCAATTCTGGAACCACAAAGTCTTCCACAATGTTGGTACACGGTGTCTTGGGTAGCCACTGGTCCTTGAGGGTTGATACTTTTGCAATTCATACGCTCTTTCCTAGCATTGCGTTTCTCGGTCAGAAGTTTTCTCCACTTTAGTTTAAAAGGTAGATGCCCGTGGTGGACGAGGCGACGCCATTCTGGACGAGCGGTCGACACAACCTCCCAATTTTTGCGGTCAATTTGACATTTCTTTACATTCGCCTTCAGACCGTCTTTATAGCGTTTTTGTTGCCCACCATGTTTGCTCTGTCCGACCTTCAGCTGCTTTGTATAGGGAGACGTGACTCAGACCTGCGAATTACATGACCTGTCCATCGAAACTGGCGTTTAATTACGAGAGCCTCAACGCTGGTTGTATTAGCTTGCTCCAAAACACTTACGTTAGAGTGTCTGTCTTGCCATTTTATTCCTAGGATTCTCCAAATGCGGCGTTGATGGTATTTTTCCAGATACAGTAAGGGCCTTTTATATATAACCCATGAAATGGCGTATGGCTTTTTGTGCCGGGAGTGTTCGAGGACATGTTCGGTTCGGCAGGTGCAGGTCTTTTGATTTAACTCGCATTGGCGACCTGTGCGTCGTGATGAGGATGAAATGATGATGAAGACGACGCGTACATCCAGCCCCCGTACCAGCGAAATTAACCAATGATGGTTGAAATTCCCGACCCTGCCGGGAATCGAACCCGGGACCCCTGTGACCAAAGGCCAGCACGCTAACCATTTAGCCATGAAGCCGGACTATGTAACCCGTATTTCATAACCATAGAGTAGAGCAGGAACAACAACGGCTTGGTATACTCACAACTTAGTTTGAGTACTGGCTACGGGCTTTACGTCGCACCGACACAGATAGATCTTGTAGTTTGAGTACTGATGTTATGGGTGGTTGTCAAACACTCTAATTCGCAATGCCCATAGGCTGTGCTGGCACATTTGAGATGATATTGAATTTTAGCGTCAATGTTAGCATTTGTTAAAAGGTGACTGCCAGATAGGGTGAATAGTCAGCGTAGTGACCTTCGGTTCAGAGGGACCCCTGGTTCGATTCCCGGCCGATTCGATGATTTTCACTGGGTATAATTAAATCTTGTACTTCGGGGGCTGGGTGTTTGGGTTTGTTTAGATACACATCTTCATTTACAGAGAACACATCACACTACCAAAAACCGTAAAAACACGCAATCGTAAACACATTCCTCCACACAGGGTTGACGTCAGGAAAGGTGTCTGGTCGTAAAACTGGGGTATTTCAGACAAAGTGCTGACTCCAGGTAACCTGAAAAAGACAAGGAAAATAAATTAAGTAATGAATACAGTTAGGTTTATTATTACGTAGTGTGATGAATTGTTCATATGTTACTGTTTCCAGTTGGTATTTTTTTTTCAGTGGAATAGTTATACGGTAGCGGTTATTAGTTTCTTTTCGTGGTATCAACGCTTACTACTTCACCCAATACATTCTTTATACTTCAATGGGTCGATGAAAATAACACTTTTTAACACAATGTAAACACAGCCATGAGAAAACCATATGTCTCAAACGTTCGCCCACGAAGACGCCATTTGTATTGTAGTCGGTCTTGGTTTTATCGTACTGGCTATGTTATAAAAGATATTAGTGAATTTAAACTTTTCTTGATTGCCTCATATCAACGCCGAATATCGCTAATATGCAAATATTGTTCAATCGTGTTAACGGACGACGATGGCGGTTTTGTCATGATTGTTTTTACTTGAAAAATGGCGTGGTCATCAGTCATATTGAAAAGGAAAATTTTGAAGGTGACTATCAAAATGAGAAAAATTCCACAGTCCTAGCCCTTCAGGGAAGCAACTCAATGTTGAGTACATCCTAGGGATATGAGCTACACATTTCAGGTAAATATAATAAAGTATGAGAATGTATTCTTTAATTATTCCTAAAAATTACTATCCTTTTTATTAGTTATCCGGTCAATTAGATTAGCAGTTTGCCTTTTTGTAGCACTACGATATGCAGATGACACTGTATTGATTGCCGTGGATGAGGCAGAAATGACAGAGCTTTTAGACCGTGTCAGAACTGAGAACATCAGTTTGGGTTTGCAGATCAACACGCAAAAGATAAAAATTATGGTAGTTGATAGGCCTGCCAGCTGAACGAACTCAGTACCTACAGCGAAATTGAAATGGTTACAGAAATGTTGTACCTGGGTGCCATTATAACTAGCAACAACAGCTGTGAAATAGAGATCAGGAGAAGGATTGCCACGGCCAAGAATATCATGTCTCAGTTATCTCATATTTGGAAGGATCGCTCCATTTCTGTAAAGCTAAAGATGAGACTAGTACAGACACTGGCATTCTCTATCTTCCACTATGGTGCTGAAACGTGGACTTTTCGAGCTTCAGATTTGAATAAGATCAACTCGTTCGAGATGTGGTGCTGGAGAAGAATGCTTCGTATTCCTTGGACAGCATTTGGAACCAATGAATCCATCCTCGAGGAGCTGAACATCAGTACCAGGTTATCGGCAAAATGTCAACAGAGGATTCTCCAATTCTTTGGTCATATTATGCGCCGTGGAGAAGGAAGCCTTGAAAAGCACATAATCTTGGGAAACGTGCCTGGAAAGAGGGGGCGTGGGCGAGCACCTATACGCTGGACATGCAACAAAGATATCGTTCATACAATCTACCCGTATAGCAGAACACCGTGGAGGATGGAAACGGGTACAAAGAAATATCTCCAGAGATCACGATCCTCAGGATTGAGGGACCGATACAGACACAGACACGAGTGCTGATGTCAGTCAATGCATTGTTTCACTTAAGCACCACCACGAGCGCTAATGTCAGTCAATGCATTGTTTCACTTAAGCACCACTATGAGCGCTAATGTAATTCAATGCATTATTTCACTTAAGCACTACGAGCGCTAATGTGAGTCAATGCAGAGTTTCACTTAAGCACCACTACGAGCGCTAATGTGACTCAATGCATTGTTTCACTTAACCTCCACTACGAGCGCTAATGTGATTCAATGCATTGTTTCACTTAAGCACCACTACAAGCGCTAATGTGAGTCAGTGCAGAGTTTCACTTAAGCTCCACTACGAGCGCTAATGTGATTCAATGCATTATTTCACTTAAGCACTACGAGCTCTAATGTGAGTCAATGCATTGTTTCAGTTAAGCACCACTAGGAGCGCTAATGTGATTCAATGCATTATTTCACTTAAGCAATACGAACGCTAATGTGAGTCAATGCAGAGTTTCACTTAAGCACCACTACGAGCGCTAATGTGACTCAATGCATTGTTTCACTTAAGCACCACTACAAGCGCTAATGTGAGTCAGTGCAGAGTTTCACTTAAGCACCACTACGAGCGCTAATGTGATTCAATACATTATTTCACTTAAGCACTACGAGCGCTAATGTGAGTCAATGCAGAGTTTCACTTAAGCACCACTACGAGCGCTAATGTGACTCAATGCATTGTTTCACTTAAGCACCACTACGAGCGGTAATGTGAGTTAATGCAGAGTTTCACTTAAGCACCACCACGAGCGCTAATGTGAGTCAATGCATTGTTTCACTTAAGCACCACTACGGGCGCTAATGTGACTCAATGCATTGTTTCACTTAAGCACCACTACGAGCGCTAATGTGAGTTAATGCAGAGTTTCACTTAAGCACCACCACGAGCGCTAATGTGAGTCAATGCATTGTTTCACTTAAGCACCACTACGAGCGCTAATGTGAGTTAATGCAGAATTTCACTTAAGCACCACTACGAGCGCTAATGTGAGTCAATGCATTGTTTCACTTAAGCACCACTACGAGCACTAATGTGAGTTAATGCAGAATTTCACTTAAGCCCTTATAACTACATTCGGTGTTGATATTTAAAAAATTAAAAACGCCTGAGGGTATTGAACCAAGGAACATATTAGAAAAAGAATTATGTAAATATGTTGAATTCGTCTAGGATATTAATCAAAAAGTAAACGAGTAAAGCAACAAGCGATTTTAGGCCGTTTTCCCGGAACTGCATTTACGCAGGAAGTGATTTTCGTAATGTGTTTTCTTAGTTTGATAGGGCTATACAAGACTCACAATTTGAAACCTTTCCGGGTCCTTTAGCCGGCACAATTGACGAAATTGTTTAATTTTACGTTTTTGGTAGTAAGGGGACATCTACTTTGTCTGTTGAGAAATGTTTTCAACATTAAAATAGTGAAAGAAGCATCACTTGTAGAATAAGTTAAGAGGGAGTCATAAAAGGAAGAAGTTTTACAGTGGATGCCCTAATATCACAGAGTCGGTAAATAAGTAAAAGTAATGGTTATAATATCAAAAGCCCGTGGAAACAGCATTATATTGACTGTTGTTTGTTTGTTATGATGTGATTTATCCCTTCTTCTCCGATGGATGTCATTTCCGTTGCGTGACCAAGTAGGAAAGCCTATCTGAATATTGGCTGGAAGTATGTGGGGAGTTAGGTAATTTCTTTTTAGTTTTCCTCTCAATCGTGCATCTTCTGACAACTACTGGTACGTGACACACTGGTTCTTTCCATAAGTACACTGAATCCCGCCTGGTAGCCATGATCGTTAAGGCTTTGAAGACTATATACCGTAGTTAGCCGATTCGAATTCCATTGTTAATCACTAGATTGCGTGCCAAAAGCCTGGATTAAATTCCAAACCTCTCCGCAGTGTTCAAATTGAGTGAGGGCATGTGACTCTATTGATGGTAATTCTTCCGTCGGATGGGGACGTAAAGCTTTGAGCAGACCTCTTGGTGTTATTCGTCAGGAATAGGCTACGTGCCAACACCGGGCTTCATCCTCTCTCCACCTCAATATCATCATCATCATCTCACATCCAGATGTACAGGTCGCCTATGGACGTCAAATGGAAAGACCTGGACCAGGAGAGCTGAACATATCCTTTTCACTCTTGCTGTGAACCGAATTTATATTTTCCATTTACCTCAATCATCATCCTTAGATTTTTCACAACTTCCAAATTATTCTGCAAATATTAATTACAGTACATCTAAACAGTGCGTATAACGACAATTATAGAAGGTCTATATAACAAAATTTTATGTGTCATAAGACTTTATTGACAAGGCCATCAACGCCGAGAATTATCGACGGGGATAGCTTAAAACAGCTAAAAAATGATGGTGATTTTACTTGCGATTGTTTCAGTAAACTCCAAATACGCTGGGTCATTAGCCACTATTTATCAGGAAAATAATGAGATTATTAGCGAAATGAGAAGCAAAACGCGATCAGTCGAAGAATGAGGGAAAAGGGAATCATAATGGAGATGGTTGCTTTAAGATCACCGGGCTGGAAGAAAACAAAATTAGATGATCTGCTATGTACTAAGCTCATAAAACTTATCATCTATAATATTATATTGATTCACAATAATAGCTGAGGTGTCCTGTATACAAACAGTAACCCATCAACGACGGGTACGACAGCTAGTCCTGATTATAAAAACTACCGAAAGAACCTGTTGAAAATGAAAATCCTAAGCTTGTTTCCAGTCATTCGACCGGGTCAGGAATGGAATGAGTGAAGCCCCATCTAGCGGCGAGGATAGGAATTGTGCCGGCTTCCGAAGCTTGAAGCATTCTTCTGGGGCAATGATTAATAACTGGCAGATGAAAGGAAATGATGTCGGAGAGTATAGCTGGAATGAAAGAGGCCAGGGAAAACCGGAGTACCCGGAGAAAATCCTGGTCCACCACCGCTTTGTCCAGCACAAATCTCACACGGTTGACCGGTATTTGAACCACTGAACCTAGCGGCGAGAGCCCAACAGTAACAACCTGTTATCAGCTGAAATAATATATATTTTATGTGACAGGTACATAATTACAGAAATTCTATTGGTGTCTTGGTTGTTACTATGCTGAAAATGTAGTCATTTTTCAATCTCACGAAGATTTATTATTATCCTGTACGAAATGCACTGGGACACTTCATTGTTAGTACAGACAATAGTTCACTGTATGTTGTTCTGGTGTCTGAACCAATCGATCAACGACTACATGCCAGTTGAATACCTGCGATGCGTCGCACAACAGTTCAATAGGCAGTAAACTGCAATAGTCGAGACAATGGAGAGTACTGGCAATGATCCTTAATGTGTGGGGTGCTGTAGTATGACCCTTCGAGCATAGAAATGGATAGAGAGGGCGCTCCGTGTATTTCTACGGGCCAAGCGTGGCACCAACATCAAGCTCTGAGCGATCAGCTGATGTAGGACAAAACAAGGCGGTCTTCCATACGAAGAGCATTGCGGAGTGTTTTTAAATCCCGATTTAAGCGTGCTTCTTGTTATTAATTGATTAAAACTATTGAAGATGGTGATAAATGCAATTCCGTAGGAATATTTCCGTTCCTCTTTGTATGAAAAGTGTTAAATATCATTTTATATGTGTGATATTCTGATGGGTTTATGTATCAGTTAAGCGATACGGTGACGTGAATAGGTCTCATGTTGTTAACCTATTTTAGTTGCTTGTCTTCTAATTTTACAAGTGTAATTTTTCTACTTAATATTTGTCCAAAATAGTTATTTTAAATTATTTTTTCACAGTGCTGCAAATAATAAGCTCAACAAAGCATGCCAATAACCTGCATTTCTAATAATGCCGATTTTATGCTGGTTAAGCCTTATAAATCAAGAAATATAAAATTACCAAAACATACTTAATGCAGCTTATAACCTCAAGGTTCTGTCATAAAAAACTACTTATTCACAGACCGTCATACTTAGTTTATTGATGTACATTTAGGCATGATGATAATTATTGTTTTACAGGGCCTAATATCTAGATTATCAGATATGAATAAGTGCACACACACACACACACACACACACATATACCAAAAGTTGTTCAACTGTTCTAAATGCTCAAGCTATATCACAATATAACTGAGTTAGTTAAGCCTAATGAGATGTAACTTTCACAAAACTATCCTTAAAATGTACAATACAGTATGATGAAAGACAGGAAGCCATGTAGGCTGCAAGTCACCAAAATAGCTGCAGCCAGTTAATACACAAATTAATGATAGAACACAAAACTATAACTGATTTAAGTCTAATGAGATGTAATATTCATGAAACTATCCTTAAAAATGTACAATATGATGAAAGACAATAAGCCATGTAGGCTACAATTCACCAAAAAGCTGCAGCCAGTTAATACACAAATGTATAATAGAACACAAGTCTATAACTGAGTTAGTTAAGCTTAATGAGATGTAACATTCACAAAACTATCCATAAAAATGTACAATATGATGAAAGACAGGAAGCCATGTAGGCTACAAGTCACCAAAATAGTTGCAGCCAGTTAATACACGAATGTATGATAGGACACAAGTCTACAACTGAGATAAGATGTAATATTCACAAAACTATCCTTAAAAATGTATAATAACATAATTTACAATATGATGAAAGACAGGAAGCCATGTAGGCTATAACTCACCAAAACAACTGCAGCCAATCAATACACAAATATATGATAGAACACAGGAAACAAATATCTACATGTACAATTCACCATTCTTCTCCAGGCTAAAGATCAGGAATGTTTTGAAACCCAGAGAACTGCATGTCTTTACAATACTGTCCTAAATCACTGATGATTGAACAATATGTACTTGCTCAATATACTTCTTACTATCTTTCCGTCTCTTTTCTCCTCTTCCTTAGCACATTCATGTCGCATTCTGGAATTGATATAACACTTCAAAATGAACTTAACCAAGTCCATTTCATGGCTCTGCGCAAATTCTTGCTCAAGTAAATGATGCTTTATACAATAAAACAAAGTTCCATTCACTGACCTCAACACCCTACAGAGGACCTTCTGATGAACTTCTTTGCTCCTTAGTACATTGATATTTCTGAGTGCACTTTTAGTCAACTTACACAACACTATCACATCTTTGGAGGGCACGACTAATCCCTCACTTCCAGAGTACATCTTCTCCTTGATTAAAGCATAATGTGTGTAGTTCTCTCTGGCAATTCTCACAGCAATCAAGCATACTGCAGATTTGATAAGGCATTACACTTTTCTCACCACAAATCCAGCAATTTATGCCAGAATATCACTCACATATGGGGACAACTGTTCAAATGCTGGATGAGTACAGTAGTCATGATCAAAATTTGGAATGAGTGGGATATCTGCAACCCTATCCTGTGATACTGCGAGAATTGCATGGCACTGTCAATCTGAACTGGGCTCGGAGTTAGGTACACTTAATATATTAATTTGATCCAAGGCAATGCAGTTACTTGAATCTGCTCCTTTTACTTCATGGTGAACCAGCGGTCTTTTGTATGCAGCTTTAAACTGAGCAGCAGTAGGGTTATTGTTATCACCACCCAGGCGCGGTTTTGCCTTTAGGTCACATGGTCACGTGCTCCTCCACTGATTAAAACTATTTAAAAAAACAGAACAACATTATGCACGATTGTTGTCACGACCACCTTCATTGAGTTCAAGAGGCTGTGATTCACCATGGTTGTTCTTGTTCTAGCAGCCTTGGGCTAAACTAGGCAACATAGTAAAGGTCTAATCCTGGGTGGGACCGACTCGTTCTTATACCTGAACATCATCCCCTACTTCTGCGAGCTGTGAGGGGTAAGGGAGGTTATGGCAAATTATTTTCACCCGGCCACAGTATTTCTACGACGTGACACTTCAGTGCTAGTTTGTCGCTCTAGCTAGAGTATAAGAAGCGCAGCGAGGGATCCAGTCGGCCTTGGTATTTTGAACTTACTTCTCCTACAGCCTACTAGATAGAACCTAGCTACACTTTTCTTGTTGACATTTGTATTATTAACGTGCGCAAAAATAGTGTTTGTAGCAAACCTGTGCTTATCTTGTACGTCTGTTAGATTAATCGTGTCCATCGGTTTCGATGTTCCTTGTAAGTCTGGAAAAATGTGTGAAGATCAGTGTGATGTATCTGAGTGTTTTCCTGTTCGAGCATACGTGTTATTAAAATGAATCAGATGAGCTACTTACAAACAAAATCTCTTAATCACGAAGACAGATTATTAGCTAAAGAACTGGGCCGACCAAGACCAGAGCTTAGCATAAATCAAGTGTTCAAAAATAAAAATAGAACTTACAATCGTAGTCTTAATAAGAACCTGTACGAAAAGTGTGAATGGCTGTGCGGTTGTCCAATAAGTGATTTGCTATTTTGCTTCCTGTGCATATTATTCGGCGGAGAAGAAACATGGACAAAATTAGGAGTGAAAGACTTAAAACATCTACCAGAAAAGAAAAAGAGCAAGAAACATTGTTTGTCGAAAACTCATTTAGATAACGAAATGAGTTTTGCAGTATTGGGGAAGGCTGACATTAGGTTGCAACTCGATGATGGATATAAGGTGTCTATCCGAAAACACAACGAGCTTGTAGACAAAAACATATATTATTTTGTCACATATCCTTGGTGCTATTAAATTTTGTGGGGAATTTGAGTTGGCCTTGCGTTGTCATGACTAGAAAGAGGATTCAGATAACCCTGGTGTTTCTAAAGGACTGATTAATTACACCGCTGCTCTTGACAATGTTTTGAAGGACCACGTAGAAAATTCAAGTGTATTTAAGGGAACATCCAAGGCCGTTCAAAATGAAATTTTGGAAGCAATGTTGGCTGTTTGTAGGAAACATATGGTATCAGAAATAGGAGATGCAGACTTTTTATCCATCCAGACTGATGAAACTGCAGACAATTAATGCAGAACACTTTTATCAATAATTTTGAGGTACCAGATCGAAGGGAAATTGTTTGAAGGGTTCTGGAGTTATTTTGGGATCAGTGATAGAAGTGCCGGTGGTTTAGCAGCGACAGTTCTTTAACTGTTGTGTGAAGTTGGAGTAGAAAATCCCTGAAAAATTAGTCTGTCAAACATACGATGGACCATCAATTATGAGCAGTCAGAAGGGCGGGGTTCAGTGTTTTGTCAAAGAAAAATGTCCCAACGCAAATTACTGTATATTCACTGACAATCTTATTCTTCAGAAAATGACATCTTCATCCTCGCACAGCAGAATATTTTTTCAGGGCTTGTAAGGTACGGTATAGGGACATTTTTTTAAGATCTCAGAAAAGAATGGAATACGTGATCGAGTCAGTTCATAAGAAATTAGGCAGTGTTCCACCTACACGATGGTATTTTCAACATCGCACAGTAAACACTGTTTATGAACATTGTGATAATTTGCTAAAATGTTTTGAAGATATCAGATACCATGAAACAAGTGGCAGGAAATCTTCCACTGAAGCTGCGGGATTTGTTTAAACTCTGAATGATCCCCAGTTTACCTATTGGCTTAATTTCTATCACAAGATTATGCCACATGTTGCAGTATTCTTTGATTGCATTCAGAAAAGAGACATTGATGTTGTGGAGATGAGAGAGTTTATCACAAAAATTTTTAATGCAATAGCCAATGTTCTCTAACTCTACGAAAAGGAAGAAAGCCTTTCAACAGAACCACTGAGAAAACGACAACGCGTTGATCATTCAAACAGTTCAACCAATAGGTTGGCAGCCATAGATGTTTGTGATGTTATTATAAGTAGCATCAAAGATAGATTTCAGTTCACTGATCATCTGTATGCATCTAAGCTTGTTTTCATAGATAGCTTTCCTCAGTACTGCAGTTCATTACCTGACCATGAATTTCAGACGAGTCTGAAACTGTATCCTGCTATAAACGTTCCGAAATTGCGAACCGAATTAGAAGTGTTGTACAGCCGCGAAGATCTTCTTCGTGCATCCGGTGCTTTGCCACTTTTACAAGTTTTCTATGAAAATAGAATGACATGAATATTTTCCGAGTATATGATTGTTTTAAAAATTATTGTTACCATACCAATGACGACTGTTGAATCTGAACGGTCCTTCTCCATTCTGAAAAGAATAAAGATATTTATGCGAAGTTCCATGGGCAATGAGAGGTTGAATGCACTGGCGATGTTATCGATCGAGAAGAAGATGGTACATTCCATACCGAACTTCAATAATCGAGTATTTGAAGAATTTGTTACTGCCAAAGACAGGAGAATCGAGCTGACTTATAAGAAATAAAAAGGTAAGATTAGTTTAATTGATTTAATTGATTCCTAGTTTTCCTAATATGTTGAATGTGCCCCACTCATTTTTATCATCACGAGCCACCACTGTCACCACCTCCCCTTCTAATGGCAGAGAACAATACCTCCAAGTGGTCCTGACGGGATTTGTACCATAACAAGTATTTCAGTTTAGGCTGCTCACTGATAACTAAATACTTATTGAGCCCAAGGCAACTTCTTATGCACACCAAAAATCCAAGAAATCCAGCCTTCTTTCTTGAGTGAGGAAGGGTGTGATGAACTTGATGTCGATAGCCGCATGATGTATGATTCTGCCTCCTGAGGAAATCCTTTATAAAAACCTCTGTTTTGGGAGAGAATGCACACTTATATCCCTTTTGTAATATATTCTTGCTGGTCAAAATGTCAAATATGTTATTACAAATTTCTGTAAATGCAGCTGTAAAAATTGTGCCCAAAGAAGCAAAATAATTCCTCATTAATTTTACCATATGGCACACATCTAGAAAAAAAGACACTGGCTCTTTTGTCACTGGGTGCTCAAATGAGGTTTTCCCATTGGCTTGGTGAACATCCAGGCCCAGAAATTGTACCATTGACAAGTTGCTGGCTGCCCCATCAAACGTTAAACTGACTACATGAATACCAGTGTCATGCAATATGGTCAGAGCTGTGGTTACTAAATTTGCCTTATCTTCTCCTGACAATCAATTAAAAAATAAGCTATGGGAACCTTCAAATGGTCATTGATGGCATTTACCAGAAAAACAAGGGCCTCCTTTGCTTGTGGGAATGAACCATCGTCAACATCAGTCCCCATGTCCACATAACCACATGCGACCTTTCCATCCCATTCTATCTTGTTCCTGATGGACATTTAATCAATGATGAGGCTACAAAGGACAGGTTTACCTGTGGCATTACCCTCTTCCACTTTAAGGTTTAGAGCAGTTAGAGCTTCTTTTGTGAAGCCAGGAGAGCCATCAACATGTTGATACCATTTCCTAAGAGTGCGTGGATGAGGCAAGTGTACATTGAACACCTTTCTTACATAGTCGTAAGCCTTACTGGAGTAGAAGTGCAATGTAAGTGCAAAGCATCGCAACCTTTCAGAATACTGTTGTTGTTTGTTCCCCAACTTTTCTGGAACATTTCTTCAGCAGGACCTGAGAAGGAAGCCTGTGAATGTAAAAAAAGATTGTAGGTAGGAATAAATAACTTATGCATTGCTATAAAAAGTTCCTAACATAAAAAAACCTAGTCGTTGATTATAGGACAATAATCAATCAAGTTTTTGTAAGATCACAAGTTTCTCTTGAACCAACAAATGTAGTGAGTACAAAAAAGTTTTACTGATCTTTAACATTACTGCAGCATTTTCAATTATCATTAGTTCCTTCTGTAAATGAGCCACCAATGAATTTAAATAATTAATTTTTTCTTAATTATTGTATTTTGTTTCAGTATGTTTTTCAGTCTTTTCCGTTGAGAACAAATTGTGCTGCGTGCATTGAAGAGACATCTCTTTACCTTTTGGGGGGAATTCATGCCACTTTATTGAAAATCACCAATGAAATGCTTTCTTTTTCTTGACTTGCCAGGAATATTAGAGCTAGTACTGGGAATGTTTTCGGTGGATGGAGTCTGCTGCTCAGTTGAATTATCATTATTTTCAGTTACTGTAAGTGAAGATGAAGTACAAGAGGTGTTTCGTCTTTTAGATGGCTTACGATGCCTGGATTGTTGGTTCAGGTGTTCCGGAAATTCAAAAACAGTCGGAACTGAACCTTTCAGAAGAAATGGATGGCCAGACCTCTCTTTATCGAAGCAGCTGGGTTCAAAATGCTTTGAACAAAGTTTACTCAATTTTGATGGCTGAAAACCCTCTCTCTTCGTATTCATGACCCATTTCTTCAGCAATTCGGGGTCTGAAGGGAACCTGCAATATTTGTCTCGAATGAGTAAATTTATAATCTATATATATATAAAAGAAGAGTTTTGTCTGTACATTGCTCAGAATTTGAAAATAATGGTATTTCTATATCGGCCACGTCCACTGTAACAAGGAAATGCACTTTTTTAGTTTTCTGTAATGTCCATCTGTCTGTCTGTCTTTTTTGCTATTTGCTTTACGTCACACCGACACAGATAGGTCTTATGGCGACGATGGGATAGGGAAGGCCTATGAGTTGGAAGGAAGCGGCCGTGGCATTAATTAAGGTACAGCCCCAGCATTTGCTTGGTGTGAAGGTGGGAAACTACGGAAAACCATCTTCAGGGCTGCCGACAGTGTGATTCGAACCCACTATCTCCCGGATGCAAGCTCACAACCGCGCGCCTCTAACCGTCCGCCTGTATGTACACACACCACGAGAAAGCGGCTCAAGACAGTTTAATGAAAATCGGTATGTAAAGTTGGGGTATGAACCACTACAACCTAGGCTATAAATCATTTTATTAACGCTGAGTGAAAAAGTAGTTTAGGGGAAGGCCTAAAATTTAAATTTCAAATATTTATATTATTAGTGGCCCTATCGATAAATAATACATAACTAACGTTGTATAGAATTGAATTTCCGATCATTTATGTCTTATACATTTTACCGTACTGGATATGATAATCCAGGTCAGGTATCCATGAATTTGTGTTTTTGTTTCTAAGTCCATATCAACGCCGAGCCACGAGAAAATGGGTTAACAGAATTTAATGAAAATCGGCATAGGCCTATAGTGTCGGGGAATAAGAAACTACAGTCTAAGCGATAAACACTTTTATTCACCCTGGATGAAATTGTAGTTTAGGGGAAGGCGCCTAAAATTTAATTTTTAAATACGTATGTTATTAGCCCTATCGAAAATTACTACATAAAAAAGTTATAGAGAATACAATTTCCGATCATTTGTGTTTTATTCAGTTTTACCGTACCGACTATGATAAGAGTGGTAGTTCAGAGTCGGAAGGAAACTAAATATGAAGGCCTACAATATCGAAAGCATTACATTGACCATTGTTTGTTATGATGTTCTTTGTCTCCGATAGATGGGATTACTGTTGTGTACCAAGCATAACACCCTGACTGAATATTGGCAGGAAATGGCTGGGGAGGTAGAAAACTTTCTTCTTCAGCATGCCATTCCTCTGGTTCATACATTTTCTGATACTGCTGGTACGTAACATATTGTTTCATCATAGTGTTCCAGCTATTCGATCCCTACTCTGACGCGCTGTTTTGAATGAGTAGTGTGCCCATTTAAGGCAGAAGCTCATTTAGTAACAGCAGCAGCAGTAGTAGTAGTAGTAGTAGTAGTAGTAGTAGTAGTATGACCTGGTCTCTAATTATAATTTAGGCCTATTCCAAATTATAGCACCACAATTCACTAAATAACTCAAAATTCAACCCGGAAAAGAGCCGTTTCTTAAGAAAAGCTTCTTCCTCTTAACTTTTATTAAATTCTACATTCATTTTATTCCAAATTAGCAGTGAAGAGGGGGTTTCTGCTCTGGCTTGGAGGAAAAATTTGCCTCCAAGTCAGATAGATTTTTCCGCTGCCAGTGTATTGAATTGAGATTTTCGGACTCATGGGTACTCCTAGGAAACAGACTAGTAAAAAAGACATAGCTTTTGCTCTGGGGTTCTCCACTATTCGACTCCTCCCCGCCGAAAAAAGACGAAAAGTGTTCACGGATCACGGCTGTCTGCGGCTTGGTCATTCCAGCTCTGGAACTTTGGACTGTCAGATCGGCAGCGTTCGTTGAAAGTGAGAAAATGTATGGTTTTTCATTTGATCGACTATTTCATATGAAAGCATTGCTTTTAATCGCGCCATTCCTACTGACGTCATTGTAATAACCTATGTTCATTTCAGTTTGGAAAACCACGAAGACAGTCTTTCTGAGGATGTAAAAAGGCAGGTGTCTGTCATTATAATGAAAACTCCCCAACCTGATTGTGACTGATGGTAGGCAACCGGGCCTACATTTACAATGAAAATGCCCTAACCCAGTTTCCATATGAGAAAGGGCGTTTGGTAAATGCTCCGTCGCGTTTCTAGGGTAACGTTAAGACCTATGCAATTCAATACAATCTTGCTCACAACGTGTACACTACCTAACCTAGAATTCTGTATACAACGTAGAATTCCGTAGCGAAGCACGGGTTAATCAGCTAGTACCAATATAAATGGTCCGTTATTGGATATTATAAATTTTCCAGCTAAATCATTCCTCATCTGATGGCCAGGCAGGCATCAATTTTTGGTAATGAGACAAAGTCTCTCATAGTGAATTGGCACTGCCGTTGGCTCCAAGTCGCCTACGCAGTGGTCTCCACGGTATGTACTAGCCATGCGTCTTGGTGGGTGTGCTATTTACCAACTGATGAGCCCAACTTAGCACACTGGGGTGAAACGCAGGTATGAGTTAGGTGGAAAAATTATAATATCTAATAACGGACCATTTATATTGGTATCATTCTGGAAACTCAGATGAACCGATGCGGACTGCCAGCAGCTTCAAATATCTATGAATTACGCTTCAGACATCCGGATACGTGAGCACCAGTGTCTTGGAAGAGGCCAAAACCGCGAGCGTTGGACAATGATTGTAGAATTTTGTTTATTAAGCGGATAGTTTTCAGTGCTGGAAGTGTTTGAGGATATGTTCGTCTCACCTTGTGCATGTCTTTCTATTGGGCGACCTGCGTCTTACGGTGTGAGATGATCATGCTTTTTTTTTCGAATAACACCAATGGATCTGCTCAAGGCTTAACAGCCATCAACAGCGTCGCATGCCCTCACTCCATATGAATATAGCGGAGAGTTTTGAAATTGAATCCAGGCTTTTGGCACGCAATCTAGTGCTTAGAAACTGTACATCACCAGCTCTGCTACTCTGCCGGCCAACATTCTGAAGGCAAATTTTTACCATCAATATGATTCAAACTGGTTAACTACGGTATAAGACCATATAGACTTGATATAGAAGTCAAAGGTTGACATTTATACAAGTGCAGGCACATAGATCTTCCAAAGAGCTTCGCCTCTGCATTGCCTTTCAAAGATTGCTTGGAGCGGTATTTCAACGGAGCACAAGCACCCAGCTTTTGGAAAGGTGTGTCAGTCTAACTGGTCAGTCCACTGCCACATTGAGGCGAAACGCTGGTAATTTCACGACTGGAAAAGCCCAAGGAGCTTCAATAATTTTGCCTTTTCTTATAGAAAAAATATTCTATATTCTAAGACACCCGATGATTTCCTCCTCTAAAATAAAGGAATGGAAAGCAGTATAAGGATCAGCAAACTATCGATCTAGAATTTTACAATCTTACTTTTCAAACATTCACAGTACTCTTCTGTAGTTGATATTAGTTGTTGCGCGATGCCTTCCTATCATGATCGACTGAACTACCGTCGAAATATATCATCGCTAGATATTTTTCCATCCTGATAGCTTAAAACGTTAGTGCTAGGCTTTCCATTCCGCCTCCCTGGTCCTGTGATAGTGTGCCCTACACTGGTGACCGTACAGCTCGTTCGGCGAGAGAAGTCTCAAGGTCGCGCAGGACGAATCTTTCCAGGCAGTTTTCCAGCCACGTTTCAGTGATGGGCGAATAGCCCTCGCAGTGAATCTTCGTTCGTCGCGCTGTTGAAATTACTTACAATTTTAACATGCAGTCGTCTTGAGCGTAGCGCAGCACTCGAAACTGCCACTGAAGGGTCTTCCCCTCCAGTGCTACAGCTCCCTACTACTGATACTGCAGCGCGACCTTGAGGCTTCACCACTCGCCGGACGAGATTTATAGTATACAGTATATACAGTCGACTCTGTAAAACCCTCTTAGGAGGGTCCTGGATTTACTTGGTGTACATGAAAATACTTCGACTGCTACACGACAACATGCTTCTGACCTCGACAGCAACGGACCAGGAAATCCCTATCAGACCACACACGCAGAGATGTGAAATTGCTTTTGCTCTGTTTTCTAAATTAATGGTAGATATCTTGATGAGGGAAGACACTCCGCTGCGGAGATAGTGTTCGGGTATATGGAGAGCAGATTATTTAAACACACAGAAAATACGTCGACATATCATCAAGTACTCCAACAAAATGAAAAATAAAACCTCTTACACCGTTACCCCAGTAAGTGATATCGTGTAATAAAAGAACTCGTATTTTCCATGTTGCATGCAAACCTTAAAATTTGCAAGAACATAATGAAAGACTATTTGATATACCAGTGCTGAAATATTTGTTTTGTGACTTCATGAACTCAAGAAATAGGATTCTTAAGGCCTGTGTAACGTCAGTCAGGTTTATGTTTCCTTTACAGCTTATTATTCTCCCTTATAGTTTTCAGCCGCCTGTTGCAGCCCACTTCCGTGCAGCATTTCATATTCCAGCCAGCAGTTCCATGAGTTCTGTTTGCTTACAACGTGTGATAAAACTTTGTCCTCCTCGGAGGACGTGCCCGTTCTATCTGGGACGTGGCACCCTGCTCCTTATCTTTGACGTAGCTTGCTCAAACACTAAATCACGCCCAGACAAGACAGCATAACCCTATATCACTCTACCATTTCTTCTAGATTTGCGTCCTAGCATGTTTTAATTAATTCATGAATTAATTAATTTATGTATTTATTTATTAGCTGTAGTACCCGTTGTTGTCGGGAAAATCATATAGCAGGTGCAAAGTTATTCAACTTCCCAGCTGCTTTCCGCCAATATTCGGGTGTGCTGTTTTACTCGGGACGCAGCAGAAATCCCATCTATCGGAAATGAGTGGCAACAGAAGAGACAAATCACATCACAACAAACAATGGTCAATAGATCAGTTTTATGAGCTTTCGATGTTGTAGGTCTTCACAATTAGTTTTCTTCCAAATCTGTGATATTAGGGCATCTGAAGTAAAGGGATTCCTTCCTTCTTTCATGTCTTGTTCTTCAAGCGATCGCTTCTTCAAGGCTTATTCTAAGTTTTTATAATCATCTTCGCAACTTTCCTGGTCGATATAGACCGATGACCACGTGGTTTTACACTGATCGTGGAGATGAAAGGCATTAAGACACTTTTTCAAAATTGATTCTGGAACTTGTTTATTAAATTAAAAATGGCCTTTCACTAACACAAATATAACCTGAGTAGCTGCCCCACAAAATAGAACATTAGTAAATAGCAAATATACCCGTGCTTCGCTACGGTATTCTACCTTGTATACGGATTTCTACGGTACGCACAGTAAGATTAATATATTAAATTGCATGTCTCTTAGCACTATCCAAGAAGCAAAACGGGAAGCAAAAATACGTTCTTTCCGATGTAAGATGCACGTAGGGGAAGTTCATATGATAATGGGGAGGCCACATTTCCTACTTCCATTCACAATCGAGTTCGGGATTTTCCACCATAATGGTAGGCTCACTACTTAACAACTGCCATTCACAACAGAGATGGAGAGTTTTCATTATAATGAATATGCGATAACTGCTTCCAGCACTGACTGGCTCACTGACTTTCCAACCTACTCATTGAAAAAGGGAGAAAATTTAAAATCCACATATCTAGTCCTTCAGGCAAGCAACTCAATGTTAGAAACATCCTAGGGATATGAGCTACGAATTTTATTTAAAGAAAATATAACAAAATATGGGAATATATTATTTATTTCTAAAAATTACAATCCTTTCCTTAGTCATCGTTATCCGGTGGATCAGATTAGCAGTTTGTCTTTTTTTCTACCACTACGATCGCTAATGTGAGTGAGTACATTGTTTCACTAAGCACCACTACGAGCGCTAATGTGAGTCAATGCAGAGTTTCACTTAAGCCCTTATAACTACATTCGGTGTGGACATTTTTCAAAAATAAAGAAACGCGCGAGGGTTTTGAACCAATGAACACATAACAAAAATAATTATGTAAATAAGTTGATTTGCTCGGATCTGAATTAAAAAGACAACGAGTAAAGAAACGAGCAATTTTAGTTTTTTTTTCGGAACTGCATATAAGCCGGAAGTTATTTTCGATTTTTTATAGTTTGATAGAGCTATCCAAGACTCACAATTTGAGACCTTTCCCGGCCCTTTATCCCTTCGACTTTCGGCACAATTGAGGAAATTGCTTACTTTTACGTGTTTTCGTAGAATGGGAACCGCTATATTGTCTGCTAAGATATGTTTTCAACATTCGAATAGCAATAACGTTACAAATAACTGTCACCGAATTTTCTCATTTTTGGTAGCCCACGGAATATTATTCTCAAAGCCACACGTGCAAATTCAAGAATAGGAATAACACAACAATGAATTGTCGCCTGAGACTCTCATTCTCGTCAACCCGTAGAATATCCATCAGAAACACATGTCACAATATTACGTAAAGTAAATGAACCAACTACCTGCGAGCTAGGACTAAGAAATGTCACTGGGGTCAAGGAGTGACCCTCTTGTTTGACATGCGACTGGGTGCTCTTCAGCCCCGGCCGATTCTACTGTGGCCGTAAGGGAACCTTCTGTTCATTCACCTCCCTCATTTATTTCATTGCAGAGTGAATTTATCACCTGCACGTCTCTTTCTCCCGATATTTTTAAAAATCTCTGCTAGTATCTAATCAGTACCGCGTGCCTAATTTTGCGATTTAATAAATCTGTTATTAGTATCTACCGGTATATCAAGATCGAAGTTTTTCCGACCTTTGGTTTAGAATAATTCCCTCATTGAGATTTGTGGGCAGAAAGTACCTCCTGACCCTCTGATATTGGAAGGGTTAATAATAAAGTTACTAACTATGAATGTAATACATCCACGATTTGTGTTAACTTTTTCACAACAAAGGTAAAAATAACGAAGTAACTTCGCAGTATCATAGAATTACCGCTCGTAGAGTATATTTCAATTGAGAGCTGCGCTCCGAGGAGGTGACACCGCAGCCAGTAATTTAGTAGGTGAGAACACACCATCTCGTTATCGAGGACAGTAAAAAAGCGGCATGCAATAAACAACCTGCGAGCGCTCTCTAATTTATGACCTCGATGAAGGGCGCCACTGAATTATTCTGATCCGCTCGGTGATTTGTTCCGTAGTAACCTGGACACTGCGATCTCACATGTATCTACCATACCGAACTTTTAGTGTGGTACAGATATTGGTCTGCCCCACTAAGTGTTCGACCTGGTAACTCTCCTATGTTGATACTAATGTCGTATGACATGTTTTGTGGGAGAGATATAGATCATCATGTATTGTAACATTCACCCCAGTCATAATTTCCTGCGGAAGAAGTGGTTTCAACACCTTGTTGTAATTATAGTCGAAACCATTTATTGCGACACCTTTTTAACATATTCGCTCCCTCATCCGACCATGGTCGGATTAGGTTTTGTGTGCGTAAGATACCGTATCCGACATTAGTCGTATTTGAATTCGCGCCCATTTTTAAAGTTCAAATATACGTTAACTGACACAGTATATCAAATTGCCGGTAGGTAGCTGGTAAATGAACATTTTACTGCAGCTTGGGGTGATTTACCGCATTGTGGGATGTGGGATCTAAATATACACGTGTCTGGCCCGAGGTCTCTGAAGTGCGCGTTTGGGATTCAAGTGGTGCGGAGTGATATAAGGATTAGTCGTTACAAGTAACAGAATCATACTAGATCAGCTTGTGAAGGTACTGTATTTCCTTTCTTCAGAATTTTAGGGTTTATAGTATAGGGGAGATACTAAGTTAAAGCCACGTGTTACATGTTACCTAGCGAGGCCTGGTGTCATCTATAAATCGCTGGGCTGCATGATTAAATCCCACGGAGGGAGCTGGGAGTGAATGTGTTCGAGGTATTGGATATAACGGCGAAATCTAACACTCACGTCTAAATCTTCTATATACACTGTGTTTAAAAACTCGCTTATTATGACATATCATAACAAACGACGTATTTTGATTACATTATCGGAGAAATGTATCGGCTATAATCCAATGTTGATTTTTGTTTGGGGATTTCTGACAACAATGCACCGCTTATTATTGTAGATTTCAAATCAATCTGTCTGTTTAACAGTCAATACAAGGATCGCTGTGAAGGAAAGTATTTAATATTGTAGAAACGTCACACCATGACGAATATAAGATCAAGTGTGAGCACTCAGCCATTATAGCATGGAAGTTTGTGGTCCCGCCACTGCAAGCATTGCAAGCGATTAAATCCAATACGTGCTCCAGTAGTTCCGGCAAGCCGGGTATAGAAAAGTGCGGGAGACTTTACTGTGCGAGATACACTGACTGACAGAGCAAATGCAACACCAAGAAGGAGTGGTTCGAAAGGGATGAAAGTTGGGGAAAAAAACAGAGACGGCACGGACGAATAATTGATGTTTATTTCAAATCGATATGCAGGTTACACAATGCGCACGGCATAGACTCAGTAGGATGTACGACCACCGCGAGCGGCGATGCACGCAGAAACACGTCGAGGTACAGAGTCAATAAGAGTGCGGATGGTGTCCTGAGGGATGGTTCTCCATTCTCTGTCAACCATTTGCCACAGTTGGTCGTCCGTACGAGGCTGGGGCAGAGTTTGCAAACGGCGTCCAATGAGATCCCACACGTGTTCGATTGGTGAGAGATCCGGAGAGTACGCTGGCCACGGAAGCATCTGTACACCTCGTAGAGCCTTTTGGGAGATGCGGGCAGTGTGTGAGCGGGCATTATCCTGCTGAAACAGAGCATTGGGCAGCCCCTGAAGGTACGGGAGTGCCACCGGCCGCAGCACATGCTGCACGTAGCGGTGGGCATTTAACGTGCCTTGAATACGCACTAGAGGTGACGTGGAATCATACGCAATAGCGCCCCAAACCATGATGCCGCGTTGTCTAGCGGTAGGGCGCTCCACAGTTACTGCCGGATTTGACCTTTCTCCACGCCGACGCCACACTCGTCTGCGGTGACTATCACTGACAGAACAGAAGCGTGACTCATCGGAGAACACGACGTTCCGCCATTCCCTCATCCAAGTCGCTCTAGCCCGGCACCATGCCAGGCGTGCACGTCTATGCTGTGGAGTCAATGGTAGTCTTCTGAGCGGACGCCGGGAGTGCAGGCCTCCTTCAACCAATCGACGGGAAATTGTTCTGGTCGATATTGGAACAGCCTGGGTGTCTTGCACATGCTGAAGAATGGCGGTTGACGTGGCGTGCGGGGCTGCCACCGCTTGGCGGCGGATGCGCCGATCCTCGCGTGCTGACGTCACTCGGGCCGCGCCTGGACCCCTCGCACGTGCCACATGTCCCTGCGCCAACCATCTTCGCCACAGGCGCTGCACCGTGGACACATCCCTATGGGTATCGGCTGCGATTTGACGAAGCGACCAACCTGCCCTTCTCAGCCCGATCACCATACCCCTCGTAAAGTCGTCTGTCTGCTGGAAATGCCTCCGTTGACGGCGGCCTGGCATTCTTAGCTATACACGTGTCCTGTGGCACACGACAACACGTTCTACAATGACTGTCGGCTGAGAAATCGCGGTACGAAGTGGGCCATTCGCCAACGCCGTGTCCCATTTATCGTTCGCTACGTGCGCAGCACAGCGGCGCATTTCACATCATGAGCATACCTCAGTGACGTCAGTCTACCCTGCAATTGGCATAAAGTTCTGACCACTCCTTCTTGGTGTTGCATTTGCTCTGTCAGTCAGTGTATTTTAGTGAATAAGTTGATTTTTCTTTGCTTTCAGTTCTTAAACTTAGTTCATTGTGTGTTGTGTACTTCAAGCATGTATCTTATATAGTTTGATTAATTTAATAGTTCAGCATGCTGTACTGTTTTGTGCCTGGCTGTAAGTCAGACTATGGTGGAGTAGTTGTTGATTATGATTGTTTTCACCCCAATTTGAAAAATGAACCAGAGCTATGCATTGGAAGGGTACTGAGTTAACGCGTAATAGCAGAATTTGTCATATTCATATGTCTGATAATTTGATAGTGAAATCAGATAATTTTATCATGAAAGGTGATAAAATGGATATCTCTCGTGTGAGATGGAAATTACGTCCAGGAGCAGTGCCTCACATTTTCCCTAATTTGCCGAAACACCTTTCAAGTGAGATTAAGTCCCGTGAAACTTCCAAAAGGATAAAGAACCTAGACACCATCAGGAATAGAAGATTGAAGACGGGAGTGCAGCAGCGAATGGGTCAGTTCATGGTTGTTTGTTTTAATATTATGAGAGTTATGCGTTATTTGTCTGTATATTTACAACGTGTGATGAAGGCCGTAGCTCTTTTTTCATGTATGACTTTTTTCCATTGTACCCTGCCGTGGTATTTTATCATTGTAATCTCTCGTTGTTTTTTTAACAATGCATATACTTATCAGTTACGAAGTAATACGTTTCCTCTGGCTTCATTCCTAAGACTCCTGATCGGTTCTGTGGAGTTTGCCCACTCTAGTGCTGCCTTGCGGGGCGCGCTTGAACTCGAGGAGTCCTCACACTTGTTCTTATATTCGTCTATATTTGTCATGGTCACACGTTTGAAAATGGGGAAACAAACTTTATCATCCCGAAGGATTTGTATCACACTGAATGATTTCTACAATTTGGAAGGATAGAGAGAAAAAATAATCTTTTCGAGGGAAATTCTTTAAAAATCAAGCGTGCCAGAATAAGATTTTGAAGATCGTTTAAGCAGCAAAGAGAAAATAATGTGCCGATCAATAGACCAGTGAAATTCCTCACACTCCTACTGCACTAATACTGTACTGTAAATACCGTTCTTATTTCACGTACAGTTTTTGAAGTTTTAACTTAATTCTGTTTATTAGCCATGTAAGTGTGGAGCCTAAAACTTACAAATATGACATTTTAACAACAAAACAAAAAACCCGGTTTGTGCGAATATCGGCTATAACGACCGTTGTTTGACGGTCCCTTAGGTGCCATTATAACCGATTTTTTGTATTTACCATCGCGACAGCGAAATTTCAATAGCTTTCACCGTTTAGATGTAACATAAACTGAACATTTTAGGTGAATCACTCTGTGTATACGTGTGTTTTTACTTAGACTTCGATGAGTTTTGCTGGGAACTCATTTCCAGAGATGTGAACTGGAAGTAATTACACTCAAGAAATTCGAATATCTATAGTTGGCAGAATTATTGTGTTCAATTATCATAGGTAATTACCTTGAAATTCCTGAAGCAAAGTCTAGATTTTCTATGAAATATATTCACAGTGTCTTCATTTTCCTACTGCTGAATGAACTAGGGTGGTCACTCAAATAAAACCCTTCCATCTGGTTAACGCAATTCACGTTACTCAGAGGACCAACACTCAGCATTTAAATTTCACATTAAATGCCACGTTATTTTCTGTATTTTCACATTTCGCTGATGGAAAAAAACAGAAATATATTATCACCATTCATTTATCGTCATGTTGTTTACATTCAGTAATTCAATTTACGCAATGTACAAAATATGGACGTGGATCCGAAAACAATTTATTTTAGAAATAATTTTCTGCAACTCTACATATTACATTGATTATGGGAAACATACAGGGACAGAACTTACCAGCATATCACATGAAACGGTGAAAATGTCCTCCGTTAACATACATTAATTTTAGCCATGGAGCCGGACAAATTCGTATAGTCATCCTAGCTGTTCTATATTATTATGGACATTGAATCAAAATTAATTTCCACTTTTTTATTACCCTTCCCTTTCATTTGTGGTCGAATTATTTTAACTGATCTTGAAATTTTATTTACTATCCAAGAAACGGAATCTTATATTTAGCGTGTCTCAATGAATTCCTGAAAACCTTCCGGCAGCGATAACCCTGCTTTACCTGATTATCCATATGAGGCACTCATTTCAATAATAGGTATATGGTATGTGCGGTACCGATACCGGTACTCTCTGGTTCTCGTCTGTCCGTCTGTATGAGTGTGTGTAAGTTTGTAAAGTTTGATTAATTTTGTGTAGTTTAAGATAGTTTTTGGGTAGTTTGATGGTTTTAGGAGGTGTGCTTATGTGAGGTGTGTAAGTGTTTGTGTGAGGTCGCAAGGGGTCATGTGTATTATCTGTTAATATGGCTATCACAGCGTTTATTACGGAATACGTTATGTGGTAGACCTGAGCGGTCACCCATCGAGGTACTGACCGCGTCCAATATTGCTTTTGGGGTTGCAACGGCACTATAGAGTATGATTTTGCGCGTGACTTATATACGTTTATTTGTGGGTGTTAAAAATGTTGAATATGCAGCATAATATTCTCGGCTATTGGCGGTGCGCCTCACTTCGGCGACCTCCTATTATTCTAGTGCTTCAGGAGTGAGGATGAATTCGGCACTATAAAACTGAATGCAGGTATATTGGAAGGTGTGAAGGAAGTGAAGAAATTCCTGACTTGGCGTTGGGGAAGAAACATTTTTAGACTGGGTTTTGGAAGTGGGTGGTTCTTGGTGACAGGGACTCGGCTACTCAGTCCACTGAGGAGGAAGGTGGAGGGAATTTGGGATTTGCCTGTTTAGGACTTGGTTATGGTGGAAGGGTAGTTTGGAGGTCGGGAGTGGGAGGGCGTGGCACCTTGGGGGAGGAAGATAGCCATTTGCAAACATCCGCCCGGCCGGGCGGATTCTGATCGCGAAGAATCGGCCGAATAGGCGGACGGGACGTCAGCCATCCTGCTTTCCCATTTTCAATCCGAACTTTTATGAGCATTAAAACAACTATAATAATCATCCCTTCATAGTCACCACACAGTGAGGGACCACTACCCTGTAAAAAATATCATCCAACAGCTCAGTTTCAAAATATACCAATGAATTGATATTGGTACGTGCCCATGTGACTGCCAGCCCTGTCGTAGCCCTTTTCGGAAATTCGTGGAAGGAGCAAGTGAGTTAGGCTGGAAATCCCCAGCCTGCCTGAGGACAGGTGACTGCATATGCTTGTAATGTGCTCTTCGCTTGGTATTTCCATGGACCTTCTGGAAGGTGAAAGGAGGATATTCCTTCTCAGGCTGCGCCTCGAAAATTCCAGTCCTTCATCAACGGGGATATAAAAGGAGGATCGATGCGAACAGGACGGAGTCAGTGTCATTGTCAGAGGGCTGACAGAATGTCATCGTTGAGTGTATCGGAGTGTGGCCGTGCTGTGTTATTGTCGAGTGATAAATGTTGAGTAGTTCACTGTGTGGAGCAGACACGTCCATTCTGAGTTAATTGTGATGAGGGGACTGTGTTAGTTATCAGCCTTGTCTGGAGTCGAGCCGAGTAAACAGCAGTCGTGTGTTGTGATAGCCGAATTTCGTGTGTTCCAACCTTGCCTGCCAGGAGCTGCTTAGTAAAGTGGCTGGACGTGCGGAAGTAAGTGAAACACAAGGCTCATCTAGCGAGATTACGGAAGGAGCGTCCGTTACGGATAACGATTTCCCAGTTAGAGACCTGGTGTGAGTGCTAAATGTTTTTATAAATAACCACTGATTAGTGAGCTGTTTTCACTCGTTTTCATGTTCAATTGTACGTTTTTATGTGCGTGTGTACTAACTGGGTCATCCTAAATCAAATTAAATCAGTAAAACAGACAGTGTATTATTTGTGACAATATGTATATGCTATTTATTGACTATTCAAATAAGTTCACCAGACAAAATATTAGTCACCCCTGGATAAATCATTACAAGCATCCTTTAATACCGTGTACCTCCTCCTCTGGACTTGATAACCGCCTGGATTCGGTTTGGAAGTGAGTCCACAAGGTTGTGCAGGTCCGACGCATCCAGGTTAAGTCACTCGTTGAGGATAGGGGGCGCTGATGTTGCTGTTTTACCGCTGTTCCACCATCCCCAACAGATTTTCAATGGGGTTCAAGTCAGGTGATTTTGCAGGCCAATCGAGATGTAATAGGGTGGAGAAATGTTCATAAAACCAGTCACATATGCGTCCGGCCCGATAAAATTTGCTGTTGCTATCTTCAAAAACCGGGGTTTCAATAGCATACTCGTCGTTCAGATGTTGACTGAAAGGCAACACCTGATCATCCAGAATGTTTAAATAAACATGCTAGTTCATGTCAGCGGTCACTTCAGTGAGCGGATCCAATCAATGATACGAAAAGCACCCCAAAAACATCACACAACCACCTCCGGCTTGAACCTGACCTTGGATTGCTTCATTTAACCTTCGGTGCACTCGAAGACGAGCGTTATCAGAACACAGGCAAAAACTTGATTCGCCAGACCACATTACTTTCCGACAGTCAGCTACTGTCCACGTTCGAATATTTCTAGCCCATTGAAGATGCGCATCTTTACGTGCCTGCGTGAGCATTGGCCTCTTGAGAGGTGACCGTCTCCAAATGTTCATTGAATACATTTCCCGTCGCAATGTTCTCTCGCTAACAGGTGAGACCTTCATTCACTGACTGCAACAATTCCTGTCGGGTTTAGAAGCGGTTTTGATTCACAAGTCGTGAAACGCTTCTCCGGTCCCTCTCAATCAAAATCTTTTTCCGACCACAATTCGGACGTCGTGTTCCGTGGCCACATGTAGCACACAACTACTTGTAGACACGTTGAACAGTCTACCACGAAACACCAACAAGTCCAGCAATTTCACGGACCGTATGGCCATGGGCACTGCCAAACACGATTCCCCCTTTTGCCACTCCGTCACATGCTTTTATCTACCCATGTTGACATACACTGTCCACTCGAAACATCATGTCTCAATGATCGCTACTGCCTTATGCTCAAGTAGAGGCAGTGCGCGTGCGTTTGAGCACGGGGTTCGTTCTCTTCGCCATTTGTACAGGATTGCCGATTCATCTGTGCGCGACTAATATTTTATCCGGTGAGCTTACATAGTTATAGTAGTGTATCAATTAATTTTGGTAAACAACCACAAATAATTTACAACAGAAATACAGCATCAAGCTACTTCATTTCAGGATGATACACTACTTGCATACCACAACACAGAGAATGCCACAGCAAGATATATCAACTCTACAGAGTGGAATAAAATTTGAGGAATGTCTGTTCAAAACCTGCTATATTCACCATGAGAAAGTTGTGGTAAAACGCAAGAAACATATAATAAAATTAACATATCCAAGATTGGGTACGTTATATCTTTTAAGAATTACATCTTTTTGGTCTGGATTGCTTATGACATTCAATAGTATTCAATTACTGCAAAATAAGTGGATATACTATTTTTTTTTCTGGAAGTGAAATAGCACCTTTTGAACAGACACTCCTCTGTTACCTATCAGTCTTGCTAAATGACATAAGAATAATTAAATATCATAGCAGACGGTGACCAATTACTCCAAAACATCACACATGTTTCATGCCTTAACCCTCTTAGGTGTTGAATCTTGCAAAAACGTTTTCTTAGATATTACTTATGGTATAGGGGAAACATCACACCAAATTTCACTCTGATCCATTTGGTTCTTCGTGAGAAATTGTGGTGAATAAATGAGTGAGTAAAAGGTGTTTCGCATTTATATATATAGATCGTATTGTACCGGGAAATTATTGAATGATAAGGCACGTCTAGTTATTTCGGAGAGTTTTAAGATTTCGTGACCGCAGGGCACACAGGGTGTAGACCAGGGGCTAGGTACAGAGAGGTCCTAACTACAATAAGTGCAAATATTTACAATACTGAATTTATTCACATTAGGTTCACCTTACAATTTTGCTGGTTACAGTGAAGTTGTCTCCATAGATAATCCTTGTTGATCGGCGACCCAACCATAGAAACACGATCCAACGTGTTCAGCAACCGAACCATGGAACCACGATCCGTTGTAAGCAGCAATGGTCGTCGTCAATTCTAGAAGGTCTCGGCGCGGGGTTACCATTCACTGTTTATGTTACGCGAGTGTCCACATTTAACAGTCCCGCGAGTATTGGAGTGCTTTCACGTAAAACACAGCTCTTCGTTATCGTAACGTAATATTTAATAATTGACTCAGCTCTGACTTAGAACCAGAATGTTAGTTTGGTAACATAAATTGCACTTGTGTGAAAGAATTGTGGTCTTTTCCCCACACATAAAGAAAAAAATAAAGTCTGAATCCCTTCACTTTCGTAGAGTCTTCCCACTAAACTGGAAATTGACACTGTTTCTTTGCACTAATAACTGCACAGTTTATTCCTATTTGCATCAGAAAATAAAGTGTCCGATGGAATAACTTTAACTTAAAATGATTCCTAAATATTCTATAATTTTTAATGAAATTGAATGTCTGCGGCGAACTACCAAAAGCACTTGTGAGATACAGTGTCAGTTAGCATATCACAGTTCAAATGGAAGTATCACTGTAATCAGTGCATTCTGCACGAATGTCTAAAGCGATCTACGACTGCACTCGTGACATTAAATGTCTATTCGCAAAGTACAATTCACTTGGGAATAGCATTTATAATACTGCATTCTACACGAAGCACTTATTATTATTATTATTATTATTATTATTATTATTATTATTGTTATTATTATCTATTAGCAAAGTTCAATTCACTTGAACATATCACTTATAACGACTGAATTCTCCACAATGTCTGAAGTTAACTACTGGAACACGTGTAACACGAAACGTTCATTAGCAAAATATCTGAATATTCTATCACTCAAGTCGTAATTTTTCCATTAAGTTCACTTTGAAACTGCTCTGGCATATGTGACACAAGTAAGTATTGGTTATACTGTGATTCACAAGTTCTGGAGTCGAACTAGAATATTTACAAGTTCCTCAACGAGGTTCTACTCACTGAAAATGTATTCATTCCGTAACACCGAAATGATTCTATGTCGAAAGTTCGCACTTCACTCGGATATAGTCTCGTCTTGTAGGTATGACTTTGTAATACGCGGCGAACCAACATCGTCGAGGTGTAGACCCCTGTTGAACTGTTGGTGAACTGATCTGAACTGATGCTAGCATTCGGAGAGGTGGCCCTTTTATATAGAAAAATGGCTCTGACGTCATGTTTTACCAAACCTTGAATATCACCGTAATCCCTGGATCGATTTTGGAGAAATTAATATGACGAGACGTTTGAAATGTGTACTATGAGGTGCCGTTATTTCTAAATTCAGGATTTAGAAAACATTCTTGTATGGATGTTTCGAGAATGTATGATGTAACCTGTCCTTGACGAGCGCTGGCCAGGTGATGACGCAAGCAGCATTGTGCTGGTCAACCACTTGCTCCTGTCAGACTTTCTGTCAGCGCTCGAAAAATTCACACTCCAATACTTTGTCAGTTTATTATGGTGAATAGTATTTAAGAAATACATTATTTACGCTCAATCCCGGTGCAGTATTTGGGGCCATTTAAATATGTCATTCTGTGTAAAATGAGGCATTGGCATGGGAAAGGTAGTAAGTCATATAAAGTGAATTTTACAGGAGAAGAAGGAAATAGCCATGTCAGTATTGTGAAGCAGATGATATGAACAAATATCATGTAAAATCAAGAAGTTATCCTATTTTCAGTTTAACACACAATTTTGTATGCTTATTATGTTTCAGGCACAAATAATGCGATGAAACACACTGTGAAAAATCACTGTCTAATCTGTTTGTCAATTGACGTGTTTGATTCAAGCAGAAACTTCACGGTAATACGCAAGATATTATTCATCGAGGAAATCCAGCATGGTCGATAAGCACTTTTCTTTCAGTTCGCTGATAGTTGGTCTCCTCCAAAGCGGTCGTAAAGATTGGATGTTGTTAATCGCGTGATCCGGTATAGAAAGCCAAGAATAACGGCCGAGAGGATTCGTCGTGCTGACCACACGACACCTCGTAAACTGCAGGCCTTCGGGTGGTCACTTGGTAGGACAAGGCCCTTCAAGGGCTGTAGTGCCATGGGGTTTGGTTTGGTTTGGTTTTAATCGCGTGACAGGACCACCCTTTATGGAGGATGTTGTGTTCCTTCCTCGGCACTCTTTGATTTATTGCCTTGTCTTGACTGATTGAAGTTCAGCCCTTAAAATCCTTATCCAGCTCACAGGGCTAATCTTAAGGTGTTGAGCATTTAAATGTCTCTTGCTTTCCACGGAGAAGTCCCAAAAATCCCCAGGCGTCAACTTAATTACCTGAAATGATTGAAAATTTCTAGCCTGTCTGACCATTTCCGCAACTTCTTCTAGGGCCATTGTTGGACACACATAACATCTATTTATAAAAAGAAAGAACTTGTATGAGAGCTATGACAAGATACTGGCAATAACGATTTGCCGTTTTTGATGGAATAGATTTCAGAGGCATTCTGAAAACTGAAATATAAATATGACAAACTATAATAGGTATAAACAAGGTTTACACGCATTTGACTGTCAACAGAGGCATGGGCTGACTTACTACCTTCTTCATGCCATACTCGTGGACTTAACACAGGTTCCATCTTGCATCAATAGTAGAAGAAAATCTATTTTACCAGTTGACTTGCTACCTTTTTCATGTAATTGGCATGAGCGTTTACTGCTTTCCCCATGAAAAAGCGAAATTTCGATTTTCTAACTTTTTTTTTTTTTTACTTACTGCCTTTTCCATGTCAACGCCTCAAATATTGTCTTCGATTTCAGCTCTTGTGTCAACTATGTTTAACAGACTGGAAAGTGTTTCTAACATTATATCTTTTTTTTTTAAATTCGAGGCGTAAGAACAGGTCTGATAACCAATCAGATTTTTATACATTATTCAATTTTCAAATCATTGCAGAGGTTTAACAGCATCGTTCGCTTGTTGAATATGGCAATCTTTCGGAACGAGCTGAGGGTTAGGAGCGGTATTACGAAAGGATATGCACCCCTTGGCTGGCTGAGAGACAGTGACATATCTGAGTACACAGAAACTTGGCGGCTTCACAGCGCGACGTAATGGATCACGCTTGACCTGCATATCTCTTATTAAAGTAGTGCCAGCTGTGTTCCACAGTCCTTGTTAAAATGACTGATGTTACCAGTGTCGAGGAGCATCGCTATTATTTACGTTGACCTGACACCTTAGTCAAGATTTTTCCCTCATTTAGAGAATAAATTTAATGGGGATGGACTGTATGAGACAGGAAAATAATTACAGCAGGAATTGAATATAATACGCCGAGAAGAATGAATTATTTTTGTTCAAATTTAAAGGGATGTTAACATGGAATTCATGAGCCTCAAGACTGCTTTCACGGAGACTTGTATAAAATAATAATCGGATAAGAGATCGTATCTCGTGAAGAATGTTATGAACTTTCTCAATATCATAAATGAAGATCACACGGAAAGAAGTCGAATTATTAGCATCAATGTTTCGTATATTGGACATGCTTTCGAAAGAATAAAGTTAACTGGCAGAAGTAGGTTTATTCACGGATATACTGTAGTAGGAAGACGTGGAGTACACGGAAAAACGTGTTTAGTCCAGCCAGAACACGGAAAGAACGAGCCAAGTCCTGCTCACATTGTTAATGTTAACTAAATAATGTGTTTTCTGATGTATGAATACTCATTTTTATAAATATAATAAAGAATATATTGCGAAATTAATTTTTTCAAAGCTTTTTTCACTTTCCATTACCCCCTTCCTGCTTTGTTTAACGTGTCACATTCCCAACTTTGTGATGACTCCATAATGGAATATTAACTAAACTGGTTTAATAGTTCAGAAATTACAACAGTCCGGCTTCTAGCCGAATGGTTATCGTCGAGGCCTTCAGTTCCAAGAGCCCCGGGTTCGATTGTTGGTAGGGTCAAGGATTTTAATCTCCTCTGTTTAATTCTCCTAGATCGGGGACTGGGAGTTTGTGTTCGTCCCAATACTCTCCGCTTCATGCGAACACAACACCTCACACTATCGACTTCCACAAAACATACAATAGTGAATATATCCCCCTTTACATGTTGGCATAAGGAACGGCATCCGGCCGCAAAACAAGGTCAGATTCACAGGTGAGACACAGTTCACACAGAAGGCAAAAAGAAAAATAAGAAGAAATAATGACATCAATTTGAATGTATATGAGAGGAAGAAATAATGACAGATAGACATACAGACGTCCGTTCTCGAATAGCCCAGGCTAAAGAAGCTTTCAATAAAAAAAGAAGCCTATTGACCTCCAAGGCAATATCACTACCAGTAAGAAAGCATTTCATTAAGAGCTTCATTTGGAGCATTGCGACGTATGGCTCTGAAACCTGGACTCTATTAAAGGCTGATAAGAAAAGGATAAATGCATTTGAAATGTGGTGCTGGCGTCGAATGTTACGAATTCCCTGGACTCATAGGCTAAAAAATGAAGAAGTTCTCAAGAGAGCAGAATAAACCATCAGTCTAGAGAAAATGATCGCGAAAAGAAGATGTAGTTGGATAGGTCATTTACTCCGGCATTCATCATGGTGCACCACACTGCTTGAAGGGAAACTGGAAGGAAAGACTAGAAGAGGACGACCAAGAGCAGGGTTCCTCGATGGCATTAAAGGGCGACGTCCATATCAACTAATCAAGCAGCTGGCTCAGGATAGAAGGTCGTTGGACGAGGACAGTCATGCTACCCACCAACCATCAGGTTGAGGAGAATGAGAGAGAGACATACAGATACAGAGAGTCTAATTTCGATAGTATTTATGTATTACGTGCATAGATCAGATAAAAAATACTAGCACAGGTCTGTGTACAATTTTGGAAACAATTTGGGTATTAGGTGTGGAAGCTATTACGTTTCAAAGTTAAAAATTGCGTTCCTGAAAATGTAATCTTCTTTCCGTGTGGTCTTGAAATATAAGTGACATTATTAATATAGAAACTGATACTGCCAATTAATGATCGTATGTCGTTTGTTTTATTCCAGATACTTGATGATAGAACACGAAACGAAGATGTTTTGACACGGATGAGAATGGTGCAGGCGATCATCAACAACACCAAAACCCGGAAATTCTCCTACTTCGGTTATGTGATGCGACACTTTCTCCATCTCATTCTGCAGGGAAAGATACATGGAAGCCGTGGCTTGGAGAGAATGATCCAGTGGCTGGGAAACTTGCCTCAGTGTTTCAGTCTCTCTTTCCCTATTAGCCATCAGTGGGGTGACGTATCCAACATTACTGCCAACGTTCGGTTACCGACATGGCACTTCAAGAAGAAGACGAATAAGAAGAAGGAGGAGAATAATATAATAATGTTATTGGTTTTACATTCCACTAACTACTTCGACGGTTTTCAGAGACGCCGAGGTGTCGGAATTTAGTCCCGCAGGAGTCGTTTAAGTGCCATTAAATCTACCGACACGAGACTGACGTATTTGAGCACCTTCAAATACCGCCAGACTGACCCAGCCCCCGCAGGGGGGAGGGAGTTTTTAATTGAACACTAGTACCGGTGCAGTATAGCCGCTCCTCACCCAGTTTATTTGTATAAAGATTGAATTTAGATAAAATAATTTGGGAAGTGATACGTATTTAGTAATTATAACGAATTCAATTTTGTTAATGAGAAGAACTAGTGCTGAAAATTAATGAGTTTGTTTCTATTATTTGGATAGCATTATTATTTGATATATTTAAATGGATTTTTCAGGCATTTCTCGCTTCCCAGTATGGCTGACACAGATTTAATGTTCCAGATATGTGGTAGTGTTGTTATGGCAACCCATCCATCAACTGACCACGCCCGATTGTTACCTCAAGTTGGCATTTATCTGTATTTTTGCAGGGACTACACACTTAATAAACTGTTTGGTTTATAATTTAATGTGAGTATTCAGATATAATTTTGAAGGCAGCGTATTTATCGGCTTATGCGTCGCGCTGTACCTCGTTCCGGATACCGGTGCTGCACCTGGTATTTAGTGAGTTGTTTAGTTAAAGAGAAGCCAGGTTCGAATCTGCCAAGTTGGGGTCAGAAGACCAGAGTGTCAACCGTCTGAGCCACTCAGCCCGGCCGAGAGAAGCAGAAGAATGTGTTGCTGATTCAAGTTAGATAGGCCTATTTTCCCTGTTATCACCACTACTTTCTTCAGCTTACTGCAGTTATTTCTGGGGGCACTGGAGCCAACCGGGCTCATTTTGGTTCTGGCAGGGGGTTTAAGACCCGATACCCTTCCTGTTACAACGTGATTCTTGAGATGAAAGTATCGACTCAGAATCGACCGGGATTCGAACCTCAGCTTTCCGGGTGGAAAGCTAGCAGCTAAGCCATTGAGATAATCTCCACCGCCCTGTTTTCACCATTGTGATCATAATATCGTATGGCCTCAGCCACCGCATGCAGACATGATCTGGCTCTCTCCTCGTCAATTTCGACGTTCCGGTTTACTGTAGGCCTAATAGATTGCAGAGTAAACTGAATCTCTGTTGGGCGTATTTGGCTGAAATTCAATTGAATTTCGTCGGATATACGTCAAATGTGACACCAGAGATATTTTACATGCCGACATCGTACGACATGGAGTGTCGAATTGAATTTTCTCCGCCCTTCAAAACTCCGACTACCCCTGCCGGGTTTGAACCCGCTATTTTGGGATCCAGAGGTTGACCCTCTATCACTGATCCGTAGAGGCAGCTGTTATCACCGCTAAAGGAGATAGCTTATTTTATTTAGCGGATGGCTTTGAGTGCGGGGAGTGTCTGAGGACATGTTCGGCTCGCCTGGAACAGGACTTTCTACTTGATACCCATGGAGGCCCTGGATGACTGCATGTGAGATGTTAATGCTAATGAGGTAGGGAGAGGGTGAAAGCCAGGTCGGCATAGCCTTCTCCTATCGAATAACCACAACGGGCCTTAGCGTCTCCATCCGACGTTCGAATCACCATCAACAACGTCATGTACCCTCACTAAAGGAGATGCTGAATGCCGGAACGAGTGCTTCTCTTCGGGTCGGTTGGTTGCCTGATGTAGAGCAGTGTTGATGACCGCTGTTTCCAAGAATAAATTTTGTTCGGGAGTCTCTCCTTGATCCGGACAACGGTCACACAATGTAGAAGTTATTATTCGCTTTTATAGACGTTAAATTAATTTTTGGAAAGTTTGGTTTCTTTTAGAATGGTTGATTATAACATGTTGGTGTGTGTGATTTGGTAGAAAGGTGTAACAGCATCCTTTGCTTGTCATATGCAGAAATCCTTGGAGACGAGTTGAGGAAATTTTTCTGTGTTAAGTAAGAATGATATTTGGCATCTCTGTATTGTATGTCAGACGATATTGTGGACCGGGGAACAAACAGCTGTATTGTAAGTCAGACGATATTGTTGGGCCGGGGAACAAACAGCTGTATTGTATGGCAGACGATATTGTGGGCCGGGGAACAAACAGCTGTATTGTATGGCAGACGATATTGTGGGCCGGGGAACAAACAGCTGTATTGTATGTCAGACGATATTGTGGGCCGGGGAACAAACAGCTGTATTGTATGGCAGATGATATTGTGGGCCGGGGAACAAACAGCTGTATTGTATGGCAGACGATATTGTGGGCCGGGGAACAAACAGCTGTATTGTATGGCAGACGATATTGTGGGCCGGGGAACAAACAGCTGTATTGTATGGCAGACGATATTGTGGGCCGGGGAACAAACAGCTGTATTGTATGGCAGACGATATTGTGGGCCGGGGAAGAAACAGCTGTATTGTATGGCAGACGATATTGTGGGCCGGGGAACAAACAGCTATATTGTATGGCAGACGATATTGTGGGCCGGGGAACAAACAGCTGTATTGTATGGCAGACGATATTGTGGGCCGGGGAACAAACAGCTGTATTGTATGGCAGACGATATTGTGGGCCGGGGAACAAACAGCTGTATTGTATGGCAGACGATATTGTGGGCCGGGGAACAAACAGCTGTATTGTATGGCAGACGATATTGTGGGCCGGGGAAGAAACAGCTGTATTGTATGGCAGACGATATTGTGGGCCGGGGAACAAACAGCTATATTGTATGGCAGACGATATTGTGGGCCGGGGAACAAACAGCTGTATTGTATGGCAGACGATATTGTGGGCCGGGGAACAAACAGCTGTATTGTATGGCAGACGATATTGTGGGCCGGGGAATAAACAGCAAAGAAGTACAAGAACAGCTTCATGCACTGAACAAAAAATTAAGAAGTATGGTATGAAAATCAGCGCACATTTTACGTACTAGACTACCATCCTGGCAGAATACACATCCTAAATTCTTGAGATGATCCTCACAACTTCCTCAGTAGCTGACAATACAATAACTGGAAATAAAGGTATTGGATTAACAATATAAAACCATGAATTATCTCAAAATAACAGCCCTGGAGTGACTAATGCAGGTTAGCAGAATGGTACTAAATCGACAAAGTACATTGCTGAAGCTGAGGTGGACTATCAAACATTCTGAACCATAGAGAATCACATTAGTGGAAATTAATAAGATATTATAATAATCAGATCATGCTGCACCAACTTGAATGATATAATGAGATCTAATGTACAGTATTTAGCCGAAGAAACTGTGGAGTGACATGACTATTTACGTTGTAATGAAGATTTCTGAGGAAATCGTCAGGCATTTAAAAGGCAATTTCATGTAAATCTGTTGCTTAGAAAAGCGGTTAGGTCCCGTGTCTTGTTAACTTTTCTCCAGGACGCTCAAAGAACCGATTTTTTTTATTTCATGACTTAATTCTTATCACCAGATGGAGCCATTTTAATTTTTTTACAACTTGCTTTACGTCGCACCGACCAAAATAGGTCTTATGGCGACGATGGGACAGGAAGGGGCTGGGAGTGGGAAGGAAGTGGCCGTGAAAATGGGAAACTATGGAAAATTATTTTCATGGCTGCCGACAGTGGGGTTCGAGCCCACTATCTCCCGAATACTGGATTCTGGTCGCACTTCAGCGACTGCACCTATGGAGCTTGGTAGCAAATTATGAACAGATAGCAATGTCATACCGAGGTTCTTACATGATGAAGTTGGCAAAGAGGACAAACTTCCAGGCATTGTTGCCTTACACTCAGTGTTTATCTTAATTATATTTCAGAAGGTACAAGTTCGGGCGCTTCCCGCCGTGCCATTGGTTTGAACGTAAGGCACGGCCTTGAGGCAGGTGCAGTATATTCAAATTAATTAGACGATACAATGACGATATGAACATGAATTAAAAGTGAACTGAATTATACTACACATTATATTTTACATACTAACACTAAACGAGTATTGAAATTAAAATTAAGATTAAAACTGAGCAATATTTGCGTCTTTGTCTTAGATTATTTGAGTACAGATTTGTTTTCTAACACACAAAAGGTAAGACAGGTTCATTTGTTGGGTGTCCATTGTTAGTGATAAACCATCAAAAACATAACAGTTCCATGGTATTGCTTAAGATTGTGCAATGTAACCCCAACGAGTCACTGAGATGGTCTACCGTGGACATCGCTTACGGCCTTCTTCCTCACGAGTCGTGCTTTCTGAAAATCAGCTGAGTGCTCTCCTTTATCCGATCAGACCGTCTCCTTGATGTTCGTTCGTTTGATCTAGCCACTTCACCTATATGATAAAGTGTTCTAACTTAACATCTTCTCTTCTCTTCTCTTCTCTTCTCTTCTCTTCTCTTCTCTTCTCTTCTCTTCTCCCTTCTTTCACTCTTGTCTTCTCTCTTCCCTTCTCTTCCCCTCTCTCTTCACTTCTCATCTCACCCCGTCTCTCTTTTTTCCTCTTCTCTTATCTTCTCTTCTCTTATCTTCTCTTCTCTTCTCTTCTCTTCTCTTCTGTTTCCCCTTTCCTTCTCTTTTTCTCTCCTCTTCTGTTTCCTATTCCCTTCTCTTCTCCACTCTCTTCCCTTTTCTTTTCCCTTCTCCCCTCTTCTGTATATATATAAATTATATAAGTATATTTTAACAATTTCTTGTGAAATTTTGGTAATTGGAATTCGTTTGGAATTTCCAATTATAACACAACAAACTGCATGTAATTATTAGCATTACAATAACTGAAAACTGTCTTTCAATCCCGCTTGTAGGTGGGGACGGTAGAATAATACCCACGGTATTCCCTGCCTGTCGTAAGAACCGACTAAAAGGGGCGCCAGGAGCTATCAATTTGGGAGCCTTTGTTCACGACCACGGGGCCCTGAACCGAGTCCTGGCATTGCTTCCACTTACTCGCGCCAGGCTCATCACTTTCATCTATCTTATCCGACTTCCCCTGGTCAACTCTTGTTATTTTCCGACCCCGACGGTATTAGGTTACGAGGCGTAGATAGTCTTTCATTTTCACGCCTTTTGTAACCCTTGTCTTCCGTTGGCCGATACCTTAATTTTTCGAAGTGTCGGATTACCTCCAATTGTTTCTCCCTGATTAGTGTTATATAGAGGATGATTGCCTAGTTGTACTTCCTTTAAAACAATAATAATGACCATCACCACCACTCTCCTCTCTTTTCTTCTATTCTCCTCCCTTCTCTTCTATTCTCTCTTCTATTTTATTCTACTGTCTTCTGTTCTCTTACTGTGCTAGTAAAGTATATTTTGAAATTTTGCCGGGCTGAGTGGCTGAAATGGTGAGGCGCTGGCCTTCTGACCCTAACTTGGCAGGTTCTATCCTGGCTCAGTTCGCTGGTATATGAAGGTGCTCAAATACGTCAGCCTAGTGTCGGTAGATTTAGTGCCAAGTACAAGAACTCCTGCGGGACTAAATTCCGGCAACTCGGCGTCTCTTGAAACCATAAAGATTGGACAGTGGGACGTAAAGCAAATAATGTTATTATTATTTAATCATTTTTGTAAAAATTCGGAAATTTTGAAATTTCTAAAATTCTACTAACAAAAGTAACTGCATGTAATTCTTATGATTACAATAAATGAAAACGCTCCCAAGCTGGTGGTCATCCTCGACTATAACAGAAGAATATTCATTCATTCATCTCCTCTCTTCGTAGGGCGAAATCGAAATGTAACATCATAAATCAAAAGGGAAATTCATCTGCGAGGAATAATCCAATATTTGGTTAAAAAAGTAAGAGCACGTGGTTAGTTGGTAGCTTACCAGCTGGCTTTCCGCTCAGACTTCTTCTTCTTCTTCTTCTTCTTCTTCTTCTCCCGCCCTTCCCACACCTGTGGGGTCGCGCGTACGAAATGCGTCGCACATGTGGATTTGGCCTTGTTTACAACCGAATGCCCTTCCTGACGCCAACCTTATATGGAGGGATATAATCACTATTGCGTGTTTCTGTGGTGGTTGGTAGTGTAGTGTGTTGTCTGAATACGAAGAGGAAAGTGTTGGAACAAACACAAAAACGCAGTCCCCGAGCCAGAAGAGTTAATCAAACACGTTTAAAATCCCCGACCCCGCCGGGAATCGAACCCAGAAACTTCTGAAGCGAAGGTCTCAACGCTGACCATTCAGCCAATAAGTTCTTTCCGCTCAGACTACCCAGGCTCAATTTGTTGTCAATCCTGGATTGGATATTTCACCTAAAGTATCAGAATATCTGACCTTAAACCTCCAGGAAAAACATAAAGTGATCCAGGGTGGCTCCAGTAACTACAGAAATAACTGGAATAATCTGAAGAACTAGAAATAAAATTCAACAAAGTTTGGAAGTATTTAAGCTCTTTTTGCTGTTTCAATCGTGAACATTTCACCTCAGTGTGGCATTGGGCTTGTCAGTTTGATTGCCACACTTCATGAAGACTGGTGGATGGCGTGCCGTTGAGACACCACTGTAAGTCTCCTACCGGCAACTTAGCGCTTCGACAAGAAATTGTAAATTAAAATTATCATTGTGGTAATTACAAATTATTTTTAGAACACCGACAGTCTCATGAATCAAGTCACCAAATCAATACAATGACGGGGTAAACGATGTGACGTCTTGTTACAATAGGTATTTGAGTCATTTGTATTTAAAAAAATAGAAAAAACAACTTAAATAATGCTTTTCTCTTCAGAATTTGGCCTAGATGAAGGGCCCCTATTGATTTTTTAAAATGGAATTTATTTTTTCGTACTTCTTGAGCCTAGCAGGCAACTTTTTGTTTTCTAACTTAATTTGTAATACATTAATTTGTCATGTATTACTACAGTACATTTTCCTTTGAACATTTAATTCATTTTTTGTTGATTTTCTTCCATTCTTTCCTTAATTTTTGTGAACGTAACAGGTCATGAGTCCCGAACACAACATAAAAAATGTCTCATAAATTCAAAATCTATATTTCTAAAATCTCTATGTCCGTATACCTTTCACAGCTCAAACTGAAATCGGATTTCCTAACAAGAACCTCTCATGAGCACGATATTTTTAATGAAAGATCGGTTCTTTCAGCAAAGTTATTATGTCATTTTCACCATGTTAACTCCTAACGGCATGAGTTCGAACTACGTCCATCCCTAATTCCTTCCACAAAGATATTCAGGAAACGGGAACACTTGGAGGGTTGAAATTGGCAACGGGTGTATTTAAAAGAACTATACAATAATCATATTCAAATTTGAATTATTAACTAAAAATGCCTTCATTTAGTGTACTTGATTATTTTTCATCATTCTGGCATAGGCAATATTACCTCCATCTGCAGGCAGGTGATATAACACTTACCGCTGATTTTTGAGAGTGGCATCTAACAAATGATCGTGGAAGCTTCGATGAAGGTTCTTTCAATGGTAGACATAATATTCGGGTTAGGAAAAGTTTCACACGTTTGGTGTTTCTACGATAGAATGCTTCTCAGTTAGTGAAGTGAGATTGTCACTTTGTTGTGTGTAGCAAAATTACGCTCATTAACAGGTAAAAGACTGAACTATGCCCTGCTGCTTGCATTCAAGATTCGTAGTCCTCTTCACAGACTCTGAATCACATCTCCTTCAATATATTCGCAATTGCTGATCTGGATGTGTGATGGCACGAGTTCCGTAGGAGTACGCCATTACAGAGCCCCAGAATTTGAGCAAGTGTTCCAAACTTATTTCGGTATAGAGACTGTTGCCCTGTCCAGTATCGTAGAATAGATGATACATTCATGGTCATTTCACTAGTTTATCACCATCTACTACATGTTAGACACTTACGTTGTCGGATTATTTCCCTTAGAACGTGTTCAATCAATTCTTGATCTGCATTCAGGACTGTCGCCCAGGTGGCAGATCCCCATGAATTGTTTACCTACGATTTTCTAAAATGTTTTCAAAGAACTTGGAAATTTATCGAACATTTCCCTTGATAGATTATTTTTTACCCAAGTCCTCTTCCTATAGGCGAATACTTGGCCCAATTTGTCCTCTTGAATTCCAACTTTGTCTTCATACTATGATAATTATGTCCTACCATACATTTAAATGCTCCACTCAAGTTTATTTGTCTACTAATGCTGTTTCATGTCATCTCTCCACAGACAGCTCCGAACATATCGCTTAGTCGAGTGGGTAGTCTCCTTACTTCCAAGTCTTCCCAGCCTAAAGTTTGCATTATTTTCGTAACACTGCTCCTTTGTCGGAAATCACCCAGAGCAAATCGCGCTGCTTCACTTTGGAACTTTACCAGTTCTCATATTAAGTAATCCTGATATGGGTCCCGTACACTAAAATAATATTCTAATTGGAGTCCTACCACAGATTTATACATCCTCTCCTTTGCACTTATTACAACCCCTACCTACTCTTATAACCATATGAAGGGATCAATAACCTTCATTTACAATCTCGTTAATGTGATCACCCCAACGAAGATCTTTACTTATATTAAGACCTAATACTTACAGTGATTCCCTTGAGATTCTATCAACCCATCAACACCATAATTAAAACAGAGGATTTTTTCCTCTTGGAGAAACTTACAAGCGGACTTTTGATCCCGTTTACCAGCATACCATTGTCCGCTGCCCAACTCACAACATTGTCAAGGTTTTTTTACAAACGCTTATAATTCCGTAACTTATTTACTACTCTATACGGTATAACATTATCTGGAAAAAGCCCTATATGCGATTCCAGTCCTTCAATATTATCAGTTACATACATAAGGAAACATAAATTTTCAATAATTCTGCCCTGGAGGATCCCGCTTAACCCTTACAGGATCAGATAGTGCTTCACCAATTCTTATTTTCTGAGTTCCATTTTCTATAGCCACCCATTCAACTATTCATGTTTTCTAGTCCAATAGTCATCATTTTCGTGAGTAGTCCCTCATGAATTTCTATTTTGCTTCAGTTCCCGTAATATTTCTACTTTAATTCTTGCGATACCTTCTTCATATATATATCTATTAAGTTGTTTCTATCATCGCGAATTGCTTCACTTTCATATTAACGATCATTATAAGATATGTCCGACTCGTTGGCTGAACGGTCAGCGTACTGGCCTTCGGTTCAGAGGGTCCCAGGTTCGATTCCCGGCCAGGTCGGGGATTTTAACTTTAATTGGTTAATTCCAATGGCACGGGGGCTGGGTATATGTGTTGTCTTCATCATCATTTCATCCTCATCACGACACGCAGGTCGCCTACGGGAGTCAATAGAAAGACCTGCACCTGGCGAGCCGAACCCGTATCTGGGATATCCCGGCACTAAAAGCTATACGACATTTCATTATAAGATATGATATTGGACTGTAGATTGTTATTTACAAATATCACATTCCTTATTTAGTGGTTGTGTTCAAATCCATGCAGAGCAAAATATAGTTTATGTTTGGTTTTATCGATTTAATGTGACTTTTAGACCAAATCTCTAGAGGAGTTAGAGAAAACCCTCATATTTAAAGAACTTTGCAGGTTATAAACTTCATTTTCCTCGTCCGTATTGAAGATCTACTTGTGATACAATTCCTTTAGTTTTGCCAATTGCCACCTTTTCAATACAATACAAATATGTTACAAACTTACATATTTATTATGATGTTTACATGGTACATGTTTCGCTCCTTTTCGTGAGCATCTTCAGCCAAACTATCATTAATCTAAGATTGTGTAAGATCATAAAACAATTCTTTGGTTCAAATACACCAACGAGTCATTATGGAACGTTCGAGAACAATTTGAATCCAATATCACATCAAAAAGTGTTTTATCAACAAGTTTGTTCATGAACAATTTTATCCCATTGATAATCAAATTTAATACCAATAAATTTTATAAATGTTACTCCAGCAACGAGAACAAGTCTATTATCCATAATGACAATTATCAACTGCAGAAGATATTCAATACTGTTATGAAGTTTTAAAGCAACGGGAATCAACACAACTAGCCAGATTTCAAAGTTTTTTATTTTTATTTCATTCTCATTTTAAACAATTTTAAAAGATGTTCACCGGATAAGTTTCGGCGATAAAATGTTTAGACTGAAGAAGATTTTAGACAAAAAGTATTAACTTAAAACATAATTTTATTGTAGTGTGACTTTTAAAATATTATAAGATTGTCAATTAGTTTTATAAGAGTAATTTTGAACCAAAGAATTGTTTTATGATCTTACACAATCTTAGATTAATGATAGTTTGGCTGATGATGCTCACGAAAAGGAGCGAAACATGTACCATGTAAACATCATAATAAATATGTAAGTTTGTAACATATTTTTATTGTATTGAAAAGGTGGCAATTGGCAAAACTAAAGGAATTGTATTTAAAGAACTTGCAAAATAATTTGTAGAAACGCCGTTTTCTTTACTCGCCTATTTTGCAAATTACTTTCAGTCGCAAACAGAGCCCAGTTTTACGAGAGGGTATCCTGCCTAAAGGCAACCCATGTCGAGGGAGGTGTTCCATTCTGTATAACGTGTTGTTTTATCGGTTGAGTATGCTGTATGTTTGTCTAAACCAGTCCCACAACCAGAGGTATTAATCGGATGTTGAAAATATGATCTGAACGCTGACCTTTCTGCCAAAGAACTGGGCTGATAACAGAAAACACAACACTGATGCGATGGATACTGCTTCGCCTGCTACTATTTTAGCTATAATTGAGCAAAGTGGCAATGCAAGGGGCAACAGTGGAATAACACGTATCCTTGGACACTGCAAGAATGTTTGGCGAATCACGATGTTTAGACAATCGAATAGCGAGCATTACATTTCTGTTCTTAGCAGACAAAGTAGGGTTCCTCACAAGTAACCTTAAAAAACGTAAAATTAAACTATTTCCTCAATTGTGCCTAAAGTTGAAGGACTAATGGGCCCGGAAGGGTTTCGTATCGTGAATCTTGGATAGCTCTATCAAACAAACAAACAAAAATTTTTTTTCAAAAATCGCTTTTCTCTTTACTGGTTTCCTTTTTGATTCAAATCTTAGCCAAATTAACTTATTCACATATTTTTTGTGTAATGTGTTCCTTGGTTCAATACCCCCCAGCCGTTTTTGATTCTTTTAAAATGTCCACACCGAGTTTTGTTCTAAGTGAAACTCTGCATTAACTCACATTAGCGCTCGTAGTGGTAGAAAAAGGCAAACTGTTAATCTAATCGATCGGATAACGATGAAAGAAAAGGATTGCAATATTTAGGAAGAAATAAACAGTATATTCTCATATTTTATTATATTGTATTTACCTAAAATTCGTGGCTTATATCCCTAAGATGTTTTCAACATTGAGTTGCTTGTCTGTGAATTTTGTGTTGATTTTTGCCGTGTATATTTCTTTCCTATACTACCAAACAGTTGCCTCCGTGGCTCAGGCGGCAGCGCGTCGACCTCTCACCGCTGAGTTCTGTGGTACAAATCCCGGTCACTCCATGTGAGATTTGTGCTGGAAAAAGCGGAGGCGGGACAGGTTTTTCTCCGGGTACTCCGATTTTCCATGTCATGTTTCATTCCAGCAACACTCTCCATTCTCATTTCATTTCATCTGTCAGTCGTTAATCATTGCCCCAGAGGAGTGCGACAGGTTTCGGCAGTCGGCACAATTTCTATCCTCGCTGCAAGATGGGGCTTCATTCATTCCATCCCTGACCTTGTCTCTGACTGGAAAACAGGTTGTAGGTTCGCTCCCCTTTATCTTACTGAGTGTTGTCCTGTTTTAAACGAGAACTTGCTCATTTCAGCGTGTGGAATAGTGCTGCGAAAGCTCACTTTTAGTAGACGAAGCTAACTCGAGTACCCAATATTCTATTATTCAGTGACAGTAAAAGCAGATGTCCGTGCACATAAGGGATTTGATGAACTTGAGCTACTGTATGTGTTCTGTACCTGAACAACTGAGGGCGACACTTCTAGGGTGCTGTGTTCACTCCCGTGATATCTCTTGTGTTCGATCCAATGTGTACGCGTGGCGCGACCTGACAGCTTTGTAGGTTCCCAACAGATAGCGACACATTCGGCGAGAGTCGCTGCACTAGCAGCAGATGGCATTACAATTGACAAAGGCCACCGAACCACATGTTTGTTGTTGAATGTTGTGTTTGTTAGGCGCAAAACAATATCATTATCAACACTGCTGGCATGCTGGTAACAATCGTTGGAGAAAAGTTAAGTTCAGATCCTTTTAAGTAAATCCAGCCTCTTTTTTTCAATTTGCTTTACATCTCACAGTCGCAGACATGACTTAAGGTAACAATGGGATATGGAAGGGCTAGGAGTGGAAAGGAAGCGATTGTGGCCTTAATTAGGTTACAGCCCCAGCATTTGCCTCGTGTGAAATGTGAAAATGGGAAACCATTGAAAATCATCTGTAGGGCTACATATCCCGAATGCAAGGTGACAGCTACATGATCCAAGCCACTCTCCTGATCAGACAATTTTTTTAAAGAGGACTGCTTAATACTGCCACTCCGTTCGGTTTTTCAAAATTTTGAATCAAACACTGAAAATTAAATAATCCTTTGTGACATATTGAATGACTTGAAGGCTCTTTTCAGCGACATCCTTAATAAAAGTTCATATTGCGTAAGGGGATGATCTTAAATTTGCCGAAAAATTTGCAAGGATGTGGGAAGCGCAAGAAGGGTAGGAACGTACTGCTGATGGTGGTGAGCAAGGCGTATTTTACGATAATGATTAGAATATTGATCCTTCCTTTATATTTGTTACTTTGGATTCAGAAAAAGAGGATGATGATTCAGATTTGGAAAATATTTCCATTTGTACATGAGGAAGTAAAATATGTAACCTTTCCCCACGTATTAAAAATTTATGATACCATGATCTCATAACATCAAATCCAAATAACATGTTTTCCTCATGTGACTGCTAGGTCCTGACAAGAAATACGGAGTATCTCAGAGACAGACTGGAGTACAAATAAAAAAAAGTAAAATGGATAAAACGCTAAATTCCGATGTAATATATCTAGAATTCCGCCAAACAATCCGCTGTCCGCTAAATGGTATATTTCTCCGGCGACAGTCTTCTAATTCCGCCAAATTTAGTGGAAAATCCGCTAAGTTGGCAACACTGGCTGGGATCTCTGCTGGGCTCGGGTTTGTCTATAGCTGTGTAGCCCCGCCTTTTATATGATCAAGGCCTACACGTCATAAGATAACGTGATTATTTAAAAAGTGGATTTACTCGAAAATCCCTCGATGGATTTTCTTGAGATTTGATAATGGAGACGTTCTTGTAATTGGCTACAGAACGGCGTATCTCCCAAGACGATAGCCTGACTCATTGTTCCCGAAATCGAGTCCTTATCACGATGCAAATTGATGAGTTGGGCGGGTTAGTCTACCTCGCTCCTGCATACACGTCACTCACAGCTGTTTGCTCTCATATTCGCTCGTCCTGACAGATGTAAACACAAATACATATTTAACATAAGGAGCCAAATAAGGCTAGACGTGTTCCCCATCAAAATTAGATCAAAGGTAGACCAGGATTTATGAAGATTGTTAAAAGTTAGGTAAAATTCTAAAATAGATTATTTCTAGCGCGTAACTTTTGAAGACAAAATTATTGAACAAATGTAAAATTAAAAGAAAACGGGGATAGAGTCCCTGAAAATTAGAAAAGTAATTACAAACCCACTGAAAGTTGCGAAATACTTCGAGTTCTTCTTAAGTCAAATTCGAAATGCAAGTCCGGATACGAAGAAATGATGATGATGATGATGATGATGATGATGCTTGTTGTTTTAAGGGGCCTAACATCGAAGGTCATCGGACCCTAGGATACGAAGAAATATTGTCACTGTTTTCTACATATTTAGTAGAAGACTTAGTCTATATTTAGAATTACAATATCAGTAAAGATTTAGTGACCCTGAACAGAGAGCAATGTGGAAATTAGGTGACAAAAACGGCATATATTTAAGAAATGTCCTCCAAATTCACTAAGAATTGGCAAGCTTATATTCCTTAAAGAGAATATTCTCTTGATGGGACACTTGATCCATTACACGGAAGGTGTAGTTCCTAAGTGTAAATGCTCAAACATCTGCTTAATATGTAATTAAAATTGCTTGCTTAGCAGATGCACAAAAATCAAGTTTCCACAATTCGTACATTTATGCTGCTTGGGGAACGGATGGTTCAGGACTAAGCAATGAAATGGGACTGTTGCAGCCAAATTTGTCAATAGCAAATCAGGAACATAACTACTGTACTTGCGATTGGTTCACATCTTCAGATCTTGTAATGGATCTTCGTAATAGAGGAATAACATATGTATAAAGAGATAATTTATTTTACCTTGCAAAGTTAGGAACACGTGTCCCTATCTTACACCAGTACACAAGTAACATGAAATGTAAAATTAACTCGTATACTACTGAATAAATGTAATATCTTCAGTGTCTTTGTTCTACAGCCTTATGAGCTAGTTTAGAATACCATTTAGAATACGTCAAGGTATTGTTTATCAAGACGATAGACGTACCTCTACTTGATTTGAGGTAGTTAGTCTCCCCAGGCACCTAAAAATTGGCTACGAAACTGGCTCCAGTGCTTCGGCTTATACTGCCTTCCTTCCCCAGACTCACAAGAACCTCGAGTACGATTTTGGAACAAGCAAAATTCAGCTCTTATCCGGCGTGGAGGTGGAAATTGTTCGGTGTTGTACTGTAACAGATCCGGTTATGGATTCTGTGTATTCATGTCGTGTTGTGCATGCTGGTAATTTTTGAATTAACGACATCCAAACGTCCTCTAAATTCAGATTATTGGGGTGTTTCTTTTCTACAACCTCACGGAGTTTTATTCCGAGATTCCAGGGCACAGCTGCCAAAATAAAAACCTTCATCATTCACAGTCATCTGAAGAACCTCCTTCACTTTTAGTAACATTGTATAGGAATAATAAAATATCTTCTTCTGTTAGGTATCACGAAATGATATACTGTAGGTCTTTCCCTTTCAGCAGCTTTGTTCAGCTGCTGTTTCTACGGTGATTCTGCTTAGCTGCTTACATACTACTTAAATTTGAACGTCTAACGCTCTCTAATATTTGAGTAAAGTGCATGATTGGAACAAGAGATTTACAGCAGACACGCTTCAGGTTCCTCAGCAATCGAAATTTCTAGTGGAGTAAGTCATTTACTGTATTTGTCTCTCGATTATATAATGACCTTGAACTAAATTATATGAAGCTGTATAACGTGCTCCGAATTTTTCTACTGTTTTATGGATTCTACGTTTACTACGCTGCATATGCCGCTACTAACCTGCCTGTGCTCTCTTCGCCCGTCCAGCTTCAACTGCTCGTGAGGCTTACCCTCCCTCTTTCCTTCCCCTACCGCTTCGCTGCGCATTGGGTACTGTATGCTCTCGTCCTTTCTGGACGCTTCTACTTGAATATAAATTGGCCTGCTCTGGGCTTGAGCAGTGAGTTTGGGTGAACACGACGATTTGTGTGGAGGGAGGACTTGGTTTTATTTTGCTACCAGCTGGACTGTGTGCAATGTTTCTTTTAAAATGTGCTTTTGTGTACCATTGAAAAGCTACGACTGCTGGACGGGTGAGCGAAAACTTTAATTTATTTCATTTCCATGTTATTCTTTGAACTTTCTTTTAATGCTGCACTTCCTTAATTTTCAAATTGCCGTTACTGCCTACCAATGACAGTTCATGTTGATAATAAGCTAACTGCAGCTATTGATAGCGGTACCTTACTTTGGAATTACATTACCATCTCACTCCGAAGTTGGACTTTGTGATACGTCAAGTGATTGCTGCGATATGAACCATTGAAATTCAACTGTTTTCCCGAGCAAACGCATGAATAGAATCAATTGAACTATCACCTAGCTTCTGTTTGCTCTTTTGGAATTTCATCGATACTGGCTGGTCCTATTTTCCAAATCCCTGTTGGCAGCCATTGGTACCGTTTTCTTTCACGTCTCTCCCCTTTCCCCACCTTCCTATTCCGCATCCCTTCCGCCCCTTTTTTTTTCTACATGTATTATTGTGCAGTGGCCCATATGTCTTTCTAAATTTTAATGTTTTAAAAAAAAAAAAAAAAACATTTGTGGTGTATTCGTGTGAGTGTGACGTGTAACGGTTGGTAAGGGAAGGACAGGTCTGTGTCGTATTTAAGGTAAAGTATGTACGCTCAGAATATGATCTCGCCATGCACCAGAATGGGAATGGTAAGACAATGCACCAAGAAAAACACAAGGCATAAACCAGGATACTAATCCAACTGTCGCAGTACCAATCAACGCGCGTGATGGCGTAGCAAAAGGGATGTAACAACACTCCAAAAAAAAAAAATTATATATATATATATATGTGTGTCCGTCCGTGCACAAGTTCTCAGGTAGTTTTCAATTTTCAAGGTAAAAGGTTTTCAGCAGAGCGCATAAATGGAAGCTTTTTCACTGAGTCCATATATTCAGAGGAACCGAGGTAGGTACAAATTTTTTTGAGGGCAAGGAAAGGCGTGCGACAACCAAAAAAGGGCAAAGAAGAAATAGTTTTTTCATAATAACAATATATTAGTATAAAACACCCAGAATAAACATTTACAAGCCAAGGAAAACAACAATCATCCAAAGGTCAGTTAGTTCTGACTTCCAAAAGAGAAAAAAACAAATGGGACGACCATATTAATTTTCTGATTTGGTTTTAAAGAGAACAGCTAGACTCAAAACCTTCAATAATAATACAACCTCTTTTACATGAGGAGTGTCCTACACAAGGAAAACAGAAATTTACGTATGAACACGAAAAAACATTAAAATTTAGAAAGACATATGGGCCACTGCACAATAATACATGTAGAAAAAAAAGGGGCGGAAGGGATGCGGAATAGGAAGGTGGGGAAAGGGGAGAGACGTGAAAGAAAACGGTACCAATGGCTGCCAACAGGGATTTGGAAAATAGGACCAGCCAGTATCGATGAAATTCCAAAAGAGCAAACAGAAGCTAGGTGATAGTTCAATTGATTCTATTCATGCGTTTGCTCGGGAAAACAGTTGAATTTCAATGGTTCATATCGCAGCAATCACTTGACGTATCACAAAGTCCAACTTCGGAGTGAGATGGTAATGTAATTCCAAAGTAAGGTACCGCTATCAATAGCTGCAGTTAGCTTATTATCAACATGAACTGTCATTGGTAGGCAGTAACGGCAATTTGAAAATTAAGGAAGTGCAGCATTAAAAGAAAGTTCAAAGAACAACATGGAAATGAAATAAATTAAAGTTTTCGCTCACCCGTCCAGCAGTCGTAGCTTTTCAATGGTACACAAAAGCACATTTTAAAAGAAACATTGCACACAGTCCAGCTGGTAGCAAAATAAAACCAAGTCCTCCCTCCACACAAATCGTCGTGTTCACCCAAACTCACTGCTCAAGCCCAGAGCAGGCCAATTTATATTCAAGTAGAAGCGTCCAGAAAGGACGAGAGCATACAGTACCCAATGCACAGCGAAGCGGTAGGGGAAGGGAAGAGGGAGGGTAAGCCGCACGAGCAGTTGAAGCTGGACGGGCGAAGAGAGCACAGGCAGGTTAGTAGCGGCATATGCAGCGTAGTAAACGTAGAATCCATAAAACAGTAGAAAAATTCGGAGCACGTTATATACTCCCAGCAGCCGGAGAAATCCGAAGGATTGGGTGTAGAAGCGACGAAAGTCCATTGATGCTCCAGAGGGGCGCCGAACTCAGGAACACGAAGAGAGTGTCGTCGTCGAGGAGGCAAAAACAAAAAGCAAGAACAGGCATGAGTTACAAGTAAGAAGAGAAGAGAAAGAAAGGGAGGGGCAGAGGGGAGGGGAATAAAAGAGAAAGAACGATCCGGATCGAAAAAAAGGGAGGGATGAAACAAGAAAAGGAGAGGGGTTACAAAAATGTTTTACAATAAAAGTTACAATATGGATATATAAGTGGCCGTACAAAAATTTTACAAAAAAGTTAAGTAAATGAAAGTACAATGACAGAGGAGTATTTAATAAGATGGTGTCCCAAAAAAAAGAAACCCATCAGGGGAAATAATCGATGGGGGAACCGGAGGAAGTGACGAAGTGTGTGGAGGGAGCATGACCGGGTGAGCGAAAAAGAAAGGCAAAGATATGAACCACAGAAAAAAAAGGGAAAGAAAAAAGGGGGGGACATGGGTGAACAAACGCAAGTAAAGAAAAAACAATAGTACACTAGGAAAAAAAAAGATGAAATGAAGTATAAATTGTCCATCCCTGTGGCAAGCCAAGGGGTTAAGCGGAGAACTTTTTTAAGAGGGAAAAATGAGCCTTACGAATATCATTAGGACTGTCCAAGGATTGCAACAAAGCTGTAACAGGGGACGGAAAGGAAAGAATGCGAAAGGGCCCAAGCCAACGGGGAGAAAGCTTAGCAGATAAGTACTGAGAGGAGGAACTGATGGGATGGTTTTTGAAGAGAACTAAATCCAAAGGTTTGAAGGTGGGAGAGCGAACGCGAGAATTGTAAGTTTTTTTATGGAGGTCTCTGGCTTGAAACAACTTATTGAGAGCATCTTGCAAATGATCAGGTGTGAGAAGATGAGGTGGAGTGTTCAACAAAGAGGACAAATCCCATGTCAAAGAGAGAGGGGTGTGTAATTCACGGCCTAAAAATAATTTAGCCGGAGTATAGGAGGTTGAATTATGAACAGTAGCGTTTGATGCCAAGGCAAAATAAGGCAATTCGGCATCCCATGTCCGGTGATCATGTGAATGAAAAATAGATAGAAGGGATTTTAGATTACGATGATAACGCTCAACGATGTTAGCTTGAGGGTGGTAGGGGGAAATATTGATTTTCTTAATCCCATGAGAAAAACAAAAATTATAGAAGAGTTTAGAGGTGAAAACAGTAGCATTATCAGACACCAACATTTTAGGAATTCCAGTGATGGGGAAAATTTGGGTAGATAATAAGTTAATAATTATCTGGGAAGAAATAGTTCGTAAAGGACGAAGAACAATAAATTTAGAAAAACCATCGAGTAAGGTGAAAATATAGGAGTTAGATTTCGACGATTTTACAAGAGGCCCCACAATATCAACATAGAATTTCTCAGCAGGGTAAGTAGGGGGGGAGGCAGCATAATTACCATAGGGCTGATGATTGGGGGGCTTATGTTTCTGACACAGGTCACATAAGCGAACCCACGAATATACCTCTTTCCGCATCTGAGGCCAAAAGAACTGAGAAGCAAGACGAGCATAAGTTTTAGACATGCCAAAATGACCGCCAACAGGGGATCCATGGAAATACTGAAAAACCATTTGTCGGAGACTGGAAGGGAGAACGAGACGAGGAGTGGCGCGCGGAGTAGGTTTGAAAATTAAAAGCTGATTGTGGAGACGAAAGGGGCCAGAATAATCGGGAGAAGAAAGATCTTGACAAAGTTGTTGACAATAAGGATCAAGTTTTTGATGATCAAGACATGATTGAAAGGAAAGGGGAAAATTGATAAGGGAAGAAATAGAAGTAACAGAGTTAATAGGAAGTTGATTAAGCTCAGAAAGATGAGATGAAGTATCATCAAAAAGCCGAGATAGAGCGTCAGCAACAGAATTATGATACCCGGAAACGAACTTAAGAGAAAATTTGAAACGGGATAGGCGAAGCAACCATCTACCGGTACGTCCAATTTTGGGGGCATTATGTAATAACCAAGAAAGGGCCTGGTTATCAGTACTAACTAAGAATTCGCGATGGTCTAAGTACTCCGCAAAATGCTCAATGGAAAGAATGAGAGCTAAAGCCTCCCTTTCATACACATAATATTTACGTTCAACGGGGGTAAGAAGACGACTGAAATAAGCAACAGGTAAAGTTTGATCGTTCTTCGTCTGTTGGAGAACAGCACCTATGGCAACATCGGAGGCGTCAGTGGAAAGTTCAAATTTAAAATCAAAATCAGGGATTTGCAAAAGAGGGGCCTGAGAGAGCTTAGATTTTAACGTATCAAAGGCGGTTTGTTGAAGAGAAGACCAATGAAATTTGATACCTTTACGTTTAAGCAGATTGAGGGGTTCGGAAAGTAAAGAAAAATTGGGAATATATTTGGCATAAAAACCAATCATCCCAAGAAAAGAACGTAATTGCTTAAGATTAGAGGGAGGAGGTATTTTGTGAATGGCAGAAACTCTTTCAGGGTCGACAGCCACCCCCTGTGAACTTAAGATGTGACCCAAAAATTTAATAGATGTCTGGGCGATAAGGACCTTAGAAGGGTTGACAGTTAAGCCGACTGAGCGGAGGCGAGTCAATACTTCACGAACATGGAGTAAATGGGTTTCAAAATCTGAAGAATAAATAAGAATATCATCAATAAAAGGAAATAAGTATTTATATTTTATATCAGCAAACAAGGAATCCACAAACCGCTGCATAATTTGTGAGCCAAGATTCAAACCGAAAGGGACTTTTTTGAATTGATATAGTCCATTCGGGGTAATAAAAGCCGTATAGCGAGAACTAACGTCATCTAAAGGAATTTGATTATAAGCCGAATTTAAATCAAAGATTGTAAAAAACTGAGCATTTGAAAAATGTTGAAAAGCAGATTGCAATTTTGGCATGGGATAGGCATCATAAAGGATGCGAGAATTTAATTTTCTATAGTCCACTATAAAACGAGAGGATCCATCGGGTTTATCGACGATGAAAGCGGGAGAGGCATAATTAGAAGATGATGGAATAATAGTCTCAGTTTGAAGCATTTGGTCAACTAAGGCATTCAAAATTTTCATGCGAGGGGGACTCAAAAAATAAGGAGAAGAACGAACCGGGGTAGGATCAGTAAGATCAATGTGAGCAGAAAAATTTTTAACGGTGCCCAAAGTGGGGGTAATGACATCGGAAAATTCTTCAAGTAAGGACTGAACGCGGTCAGAATGAACAGAATTTATAGGTAAACATGTAGAGGGATGAGAAAGAGGGAAGTCAAAACTATGAACCAATGGAATAGACTTAGAGGAAAAATGAAAGGAGACCGTAGAGTTGACCGAATCCAATATAAGTCCAGTATGGGAAAAAAATCAAAACCTAAAATAATAGGTGATGATAAGGTCTGAACAACCAAAAAGGTAAAAGGCCAAGAAAAATCTTGCATCTTAATATTCAAAGAAATAGCACCAACGATTTCTAAAGGTTGATTGCAGGCAGAAAGACAACGTACAATAGAGGGAGAATAGGAGAGCTGGGGACATAAAGATTGCAAATATTGAAAAAATGGCAAACTAACAAGAGAAACAGCAGCCCCAGAATCTAACAAAGCAAGAGAGGGTAGGTTATTAACGGTGACGAGAACATGAGAGGTCGGAGGTAGGAAAAAGGTAGAACAAGGCGAAAAGGAAGAAGAGGTGAAGGGAATAGGTGAAATCATAGAGGTAGGACGAGGTGTCTGAAGAGTGTGGGAAGGCAGATTTTCCCCATGAATACGCCGACTCCCTAGCGGCGAGGGGGAAAGGCGTTTCCCACAGGCAGAGTGGTGCAAAACTTAGAAATATGACCCGGTCCTTTACAGCGAAAACAGACAATGGGGGAACGAACATTAGAAGGACGCAGAGCAGAAGATGATGTGGAGGAAAAGGAAGACGGAATAGGCGGTGGTGGAACGCAAGAATAGTAAGAAGTATCGCTTAACGCAGACAAAGCATGAGATTGAGCCAGATTATATAATTGAAGCATAGAAGTTGGAGGGTTCAGTGCATTAAAAAGTTGTCGAAAGGAGGGAGTAGCATAAAACTGAACAATCGAAATTAATTCAGCAACATTATGGGCAATATTTAGTACATCACTATAAGTAGTGATAGAATCTAAATAATCATGTGCGGATTCAGTCGGAAGTTGGTGACGACGAATGAACTCGGTACTGAGTTTAAAACGTATCTCATAAGGCAAAAAATAATTATGAATAGCATTACGTAACTCATACCAGGTGGAAAAATGAGACATGTTATCCAACCAAAATTTAGGAAAAAAACCCGTGGTCTTAGCAGATAACAAACCAAGCATTTGAGGAAAAGAGGCTAAATTGAGGTTGAGAAATTTACGAACAGAGAAAAGCCACATAGTAAGGTTACGAGGATCAGTCGCTATTAACTGCGGAACCTGAAGTAAAGATTGTTTGATAATATGAACATTCAAGGAACTGTCAACAGCACTAAGTTGGGGAGTGGATGGAGAAGAATGGGGGCCTAGATCCGGAGCCATGTTGTGATGGTGAGAAAACGGGAAAGATTTGTGATCAGAAAACGGGTTAGTAGATGAAGGAGTCGAAAGATAAGAGAAGGAACTCGGAGGAGTAGAAATAGAAAAAGAAATCAAGTCATTGACGGGAGGGTTAGGCAAAGAAAGATTATGATAAGTAGGAGGGGGAGAAGAATTGTCGTCACCCAAAGGGAAATTATCAGAGAAGCATGCCATAATGGAAAATTTGCTAAAAGGAATGGAGTAATGAGAGAAAAAGGTCTGCTACCATTTGTGGTGTATTCGTGTGAGTGTGACGTGTAACGGTTGGTAAGGGAAGGATAGGTCTGTGTCGTATTTAAGGTAAAGTATGTACGCTCAGAATATGATCTCGCCATGCACCAGAATGGGAATGGTAAGACAATGCACCAAGAAAAACACAAGGCATAAACCAGGATACTAATCCAAACTGTCGCAGTACCAATCAACGCGCGTGATGGCGTAGCAAAAGGGATGTAACAACACTCAAAAAAAAAAAAAATATATATATATATATATGTGTCCGTCCGTGCACAAGTTCTCAGGTAGTTTTCAATTTTCAAGGTAAAAGGTTTTCAGCAGAGCGCATAAATGGAAGCTTTTTCACTGAGTCCATATATTCAGAGGAACCGAGGTAGGTACAAATTTTTTTGAGGGCAAGGAAAGGCGTGCGACAACCAAAAAAGGGCAAAGAAGAAATAGTTTTTTCATAATAACAATATATTAGTATAAAACACCCAGAATAAACATTTACAAGCCAAGGAAAACAACAATCATCCAAAGGTCAGTTAGTTCTGACTTCCAAAAGAGAAAAAAACAGATGGGACGACCATATTAATTTTCTGATTTGGTTTTAAAGAGAACAGCTAGACTCAAAACCTTCAATAATAATACAACCTCTTTTACATGAGGAGTGTCCTACACAAGGAAAACAGAAATTTACGTATGAACACGAAAAAACATTAAAATTTAGAAAGACATATGGGCCACTGCACAATAATACATGTAGAAAAAAAAGGGGCGGAAGGGATGCGGAATAGGAAGGTGGGGAAAGGGGAGAGACGTGAAAGAAAACGGTACCAATGGCTGCCAACAGGGATTTGGAAAATAGGACCAGCCAGTATCGATGAAATTCCAAAAGAGCAAACAGAAGCTAGGTGATAGTTCAATTGATTCTATTCATGCGTTTGCTCGGGAAAACAGTTGAATTTCAATGGTTCATATCGCAGCAATCACTTGACGTATCACAAAGTCCAACTTCGGAGTGAGATGGTAATGTAATTCCAAAGTAAGGTACCGCTATCAATAGCTGCAGTTAGCTTATTATCAACATGAACTGTCATTGGTAGGCAGTAACGGCAATTTGAAAATTAAGGAAGTGCAGCATTAAAAGAAAGTTCAAAGAACAACATGGAAATGAAATAAATTAAAGTTTTCGCTCACCCGTCCAGCAGTCGTAGCTTTTCAATGGTACACAAAAGCACATTTTAAAAGAAACATTGCACACAGTCCAGCTGGTAGCGAAATAAAACCAAGTCCTCCCTCCACAGCTGGAAGTGTCAAGGCTCAGAGAAGATATGTATAAAACCACTAATATAGTACATATTAACCCATGTAAGTGAATTCTACTAAAACAATGAGTGTATGTACGTTCGGCCTTCAGCCCGAAGGCTGGTTGTATCCTCAACAGCTTCACTGAAGAGGTATATTAGGGAAATGAGGAGTGAGGTAGTTTTCCGTTACTTTTCTCATTGAGTTAGAAGTTGCAATTACATATCAATCTGCCAAGCTCACTTTTTAAAATTTCGTATGGCTATTTCTAGCCGAGTGCAACCCTTGTAAGGCAGATCCTCCGATGAGGGTGGGCGGCATCTGCCATGTGTAGGAAACTGAGTGCTATTGTGGTGGAGGATAGTGTTTTGTGTGGTGGGTGAGTTGCAGGGATGCTGGGGACAGCACAAACACCCAGTCCCCGAGCCATTGGAATTAACCAATGAAGGTTAAAATCCCCGACCTGGCCGGGAATCGAATCCGGGACCCTCTGAACCGGAGGCCAGTACACTGACCATTCAGCCAACGAGTCGGACGCCAAGCCCACTGAAGTGCGTCCATCAACCGACCCTACGAGTATCATTTACACACCATTCATAGCAGGGACTGGCTGCACAAGGAATGGCGTCACTAGTATCGCTCATACACTCAGTCACTTTCATATTGTCAAAGACAAGGATAAGGCTGAGACAGATCAATTAAAATAACAAAATTGTTCTCGCCGATATCAGAAGACATAGTGCACTGTAAACACTAGGTCTCGCCAGCAGAAGCATCTGAACTAATTTATGATTCAGAAATGTTTAAAGAACTACGGACTCTTAGGTATGTATATGCTATTAGATATGAGAATATTTAAAGACTGTGGTAAGGATGTAAAGGAGAGGGCGTATACGTCTCTGGTAAGACCGCAATTAGAGTATGGAATTAAAGAGGACAAACTGGGGTAAATATTCATTTACAGAGCGAGGAGTAAATAAATTATCGAGGGAAATCTTGGATAAATTGCCAAATTCTTTGAAAATTGTTTAAGAAAGAGTTAGGTAAATAATTGGTGGGGAATCTGCCACCTGGGCGACTGCCCTAAATGCAGATCAGTAGTGATTGATTGATTGATTGATTAATTGACTGATTGACTGATTGACTGATTGATTGATTGATTGATTGATTGATTGATTGATTGATTGATTGATTGATTGATTGATTGATTGATTGATTGATTGATTGATTGATTGATTGATTGATTGATTGATTGATTGATTGATTGATTGATTGATTGATTGATTGATTGATTGATTGATTGATTGTAAATTGCTAAGGTCTAATTTTAATTCGTTTACAGTATAAAATGTGCCTTAGCAAAAAAAAAAAAAAAAAAAGAAAAATGTGCCTTAAATTCCTTTCTGTTAACTTTTCTTCGTTGTTGTTATTATTAAGATTATCTTTTAATGATTGACAAACTCTAGGCTTAGTGACCTTTTAGGGACCTTTGAACTTAGTTGTGATCTGTGGCGAAGCGTCAACTAAGAAATGGGGTAGACAGATTTTTTTCTATTTAAACGATTTTAATCACATCATATATGGAATTTTGTTTTCGGCTCACACAAATCTCAGTTCAATATATACGTTAATGACTCTGAAACTAAGACAAACCCTATAATGTTGCGTGCAACGGGAGTTGTCGAATAAAAAGCATACTTTTAGAACAAAAATAGCAATATATTTCATTGTTATGTAGATTTAATAAGAGAAATAAGAAATAAATAGATATTCGCACAAGTCACCCTAAACAATATTTTTGTAAATGAGTTCAATCCGCCTGGCCTTCATTACATCAAATATATCTATTAGTCCCGTTTTGAAGTCAGGCGTCTTGCTAAGATGCCGCAGCAATTCCTTCTCTATAGCTAGAGTTCTCTAGTTAGACAGTCTCTGGTTGGTCATCGAATTCCTTAAATAGGTTTTAATTCGATTGAAGACACTCATAGCGCGTTCACTAGCAAGGGACGTTAACGGAATATACAGCATCAAATTAAGCAATTTTGTTGTTTCCGTATGCACACTCTGGAGTTCATTATTGAGAATGTAAGCCAACAGATGTCGGGGTTATAATACTGTAGCTAATATTGACGGGCAAAGAAATGCATGTACTTTGAAGGGTTTTGATGCTGTCATTTATTTATTAGGAGCATGTTTGCTATACTTCGTATTTGAATATTATCTTATTTTTAGACGTGTCTTATAATAAAGTAAATTCAAATTAATTACATTAAAAGCATGTCTGAGATGGTAGCTAATAAGAACACCTTTATAAACGGAGATCCAAATACTAGCCAATGAGAGCAAGAAGAGACGCTGGTAAGTCTGTCTACTGGGCGGAGATATCTCGCTATAGGAAAGTCCTAGTTCCACAGTCAGCTCCTACAGATAGCGTAAGTGTTGCTCTATCTGAAAGCTTTGAAAATCAAAGGGAACATACACAGAATGGACAGCGTCTACTTTCGCCTACATGCTTCGTGTTACTGACGAGGGCCCGAGCATTGCAGAAGTGAGAAGAAAATAAGTAAAGCGGAGAATACATTCATGTCATGAATGTGGAAATAATTAATGTTCTAAAAATAATCTCTGCAACTCACACACCACACATAACACTATCCTCCACCACAACAACACGCAGTTATCTATACTTGGCAGGTGCCACCCACGAAAATATTATTATAGTTCAGCAATCAACAGCAACTTGTAATTGTAATTGTATTAATTACACAATATTTCGTTCACAAAATATTAAGGGTACACGCTGTCTACCCTGTCTCCCTTGAAGCTAGCTTCGCCCCTGGTTGTGATTAATTTTTAATTCACTTTGTACCTTTCATTTTTTAGTTGTTTTAGTTTGTGTACTATTTACTTTAAGCAATGTCTGTACTTTTTATTCTTCTATTTTCTTTCTAACGAGTGTCCTTATTATTGTTTTTCTTGCCCAAATGTATATCGAAGTTTTTTGCATTTTGACTGACTGAAAATTTGAAGTTAGTATTTAACACACCTTAGCAATATTGCACTGATAGTTCGCTTCTATAAATTCGAAAGAAAGTAGTCCATTACGCTTTTAGATTGTACTTTAATAATAAAGAACATCACAGGTCATATATTATGGATTTTACTGCACAAGACGTAAACACAGACCGACTCAGCATTACTTTGATATATTATACACGGCCGCCTGCTACGTTGCAGTGTTCGCTATCATGGTAGGAATATCTCATGTTAAATTCAATGAAAAAATTAATACTGTTTTTAATATCAGAGCTGCATGATCTCCTAAGTGGTAGGAGATGAGTGACATCTCCAGGAGAAAATGTGAATATTGCATGTGTACAGTCTACTGTTCTACCACCTAGTGACGAAACTGTGGGCAACGCACGTGGCTCTAGATCTGCACCCCAGTAATTCATTGCGAATGTCCAATATCACTCCACCCTCTGCCAGTTATCCAGGTTATGGTTCAATGAACATCGTAAATAGCGTAGCGTCCCCGCTTCCCAACTGTTCAGCTACCCAACAAGCAAACCTACATCAGAATATCTCAATACATCTGACAGAATAACTTCAAGGTCAGTAAAGGAATATTTATTTATTTATTTATTTAGGATCAGCAACAGCGTAACACTGAATTACATTGATCCGTAATATGTGCAATGGTTATTGATCTAAAATAAAATAAATACACAAGCATTTACAAGGAACACTAGTATACAGAATATAAACTGTACATCCCTATATTTACTAGAAAATGATTTAAAGAAAGCAAAATTCACTTAAATACAAGAGGAAAGACAGGATAAAACCAGAAGGAAAATTAAGTATGTGAGAAATATCATGACAGAAGGAAGGATAGATATGAAGATATCTAGGTTCCAGTTGAAAGATTATGTATTAAACATGGCTGGAATGCGTAGAGAGATAGACCTTTAGGTAAGAGTAAGGAATATGGAAGACAGTCTTCATTCTGGTACTACTGAGATGGACGTAGATAGAGGGGGGGGGGGAAGAAGGCAACTACCAATCACTACTGATCTGCATTTAGGGTAGTCGCCCAGGTGGCAGATTCCCTATCTGTTGTTTTCCTAGCCTAAATAAACTATTAGCTGCTTTAGGTGTCAGCTGCTTTCCTCCGAGCAGAAAGTTTAATTTCCCAAGCACTTTGTTAGGACTCATGTTACGACGGATAAGGACCCTGGCTCTGACGATTGCGCAGAAGAAATATTGTACACCGTCAAGGTAGATGAGATTTGAAGAAGAAGAAGAAGATGAAGGAGAAGAAGAAGAGGAAATTGACCAGACTGGAGAGGCTATCATTTGAACTCATTGACTACAGTGGTACATACAGAATTAGTCTCTTATTTCTGTATACGCGTGGAATTCAATCCTGGCTAAAGGTATAGCAAGAAATGTGGCACAATCTCTTCAGTAATCAGGACAACCAGTAATCAAGTAATCACCGTGAAGAATACAGAGATTCTGGACTGCGCACAACTCAAAGAAAAGTAATTTTAATGGTGCGATTTTATTTATACTGAAGCAAATTTATTAAAGTTGTTTTAGTTGAAAATTACGGAGTGTGTCTGTACCCTCTCAGAGGTTCCCTAAGTATCCTGAGGAACCATCTACACCGACTGACAGAGCAAATGCAACACCAAGAAGGAGTGGTCAGAACTTTATGCCAATTGCAGGGTAGACTGATGTCACTGAGGTATGCTCATGATGTGAAATGCGCCGCTGTGCTGCGCACGTAGCGAACGATAAATGGGACACGGCGTTGGCGAATGGCTCACTTCGTACCGTGATTTCTCAGCCGACAGTCATTGTAGAACGTGTTGTCGTGTGCCACAGGACACGTGTATAGCTAAGAATGCCAGGCCGCCGTCAACGGAGGCATTTCCAGCAGACAGACGACTTTACGAGGGGTATGGTGATCGGGCTGAGAAGGGCCGGTTGGTCGCTTCGTCAAATCGCAGCCGATACCCATAGGGATGTGTCCACGGTGCAGCGCCTGTGGCGAAGATGGTTGGCGCAGGGACATGTGGCACGTGCGAGGGGTCCAGGCGCAGCCCGAGTGACATCAGCACGCGAGGATCGGCGCATCCGCCGCCAAGCGGTGGCAGCCCCGCACGCCACGTCAACCGCCATTCTTCAGCATGTGCAAGACACCCTGGCTGTTCCAATATCGACCAGAACAATTTCCCGTCGATTGGTTGAAGGAGGCCTGCACTCCCGGCGTCTGCTCAGAAGACTACCATTGACTCCACAGCATAGACGTGCACGCCTGGCATGGTGCCGGGCTAGAGCGACTTGGATGAAGGAATGGCGGAACGTCGTGTTCTCCGGAGAGTCACGCTTCTGTTCTGTCAGTGATAGTCACCGCAGACGAGTGTGGCGTCGGCGTGGAGAAAGGTCAAATCCGGCAGTAACTGTGGAGCGCCCTACCGCTAGACAACGCGGCATCATGGTTTGGGGCGCTATTGCGTATGATTCCACGTCACCTCTAGTGCGTATTCAAGGCACGTTAAATGCCCACCGCTACGTGCAGCATTTGCTGACCTTCAGGGGTTGCCCAATGCTCTGTTTCAGCAGGGTAATGCCCGCCCACACACTGCTCGCTTCTCCCAACAGGCTCTACGAGGTGTACAGATGCTTCCGTGGCCAGCGTACTCTCCGGATCTCTCACCAATCGAACACGTGTGGGATCTCATTGGACGCCGTTTGCAAACTCTGCCCCAGCCTCGTACGGACGACCAACTGTGGCAAATGGTTGACAGAGAATGGAGAACCATCCCTCAGGACACCATCCGCACTCTTATTGACTCTGTACCTCGACGTGTTTCTGCGTGCATCGCCGCTCGCGGTGGTCCTACATCCTACTGAGTCGATGCCGTGCGCATTGTGTAACCTGCATATCGGTTTGAAATAAACATCAATTATTCGTCCGTGCCGTCTCTGTTTTTTCCCCAACTTTCAACCCTTTCGAACCACTCGTTCTTGGTGTTGCATTTGCTCTGTCAGTCAGTGTATATGGTCAATGAGGAATGCCTAACAATCATGGTATACGTACGGAAAATGCAGAAGACTGAACTGCAATTATAAGTTTAAATATAATCCGAAGAAGATAGGCTGGCTACACAGTCACATAAATTAAATTTAAAGAGGTTAGGTTATAAAAGGAAGACATAGAAATGAAGAGAAAGAACATAGAGGCTTCTCAGGCAACTCGGGGGGATACCTTGTTAGTCTGGCACTGCATCACTGAGGCCAATACGGCATGGATAATGGTGGTCAGTTCAGCAATGTCCGACTCGTTGGCTGAGGGTCCAGGGTTCGATTCCCGGCCGGGTCGGGGATTTTAACCTTCATTGGTTAATTCCAATGGTCCGGGGGTTGGGCGTTTGTGTTGTCCCCAACATCCCTGCAACTCACATGCCACACATAACATTATCCTCCACCACAACAACAAGCAGTTATCTACACTTGGCAGGTGCCACCCACGAAAATATTATTATAGTTCAGCAATCAACAGCAACTTGTAATTGTGTCGTACATTGCGTTGATTTGTGGCGGATGCGGTTATAAGGGTTGCCCAAATAAAACTGAGACTGAGGATGAACCGGTAGTGATAAGGCCGAGCGTCATTCGAAAAAGAGAACATAGCGCATCTGTTGGTGAATGGCTAAGCGTCAGGAAGAAATCTTATATCGTCCCACATAGAAACAAGCTATACCAAAATTTATTTTGTTCTGCGTTTAATTATTTGGAGTAGATAGTTTTATCGTAACCGGTAACATTTTTAACGTAGGTTGAACAAAAAAGAAGTGCTGGTATTTTTTCAATTTCCAACTTTGAAAATTCATAACTTTTTCAAATATTGATCTGATAGTTATTAAACTTTAATACGTCTTAAAGTAACGTATTTTTCATCTGTATACCAACTTTTTATTTCATCTGATATTTATGAGAAAAGGTTTTGTAAATTTTATGTAATGACATTTTTCACTACTGGGTGATCATAGCTGTAAAACATTCACCTTGTTGTGAAGCTCATGAGAAAGTCAGGCTAAAATATAAAGTGATTTTTGCCTGCATACAATTGTTGACTTTATATTGATTTACATTTAATTGGGTGGTTGTGTGAGAAGAAAGCAGCCTACCGGGCGGCGAGAACAACACACTTGACCCTGGAAACCCTATCAACGTTGCCGGGTTGAGCATCAATTGGGCGTTCCCTGCTGTACAATAAGTGGATATTTGTTGTTCCGCCAGTTGCTTAAAACCCTTATTGGACTAGCGCTCGATATATGAACGACAGAATTACGTATTATATCTCTTATTTCGTCCTAAGTTCCGGCTTATGGGAAGGATCTCTTCGTTTCGTTCGTGATTAATGTATCAGTGCATTTCGCAGAATTATTTGGAAACTTATTTTTCTTAGAAGTTGAGTAGCTCAGGCGGTTGAAGTGCTGGCCTTCTGACCCCAACTTGGCAGGATCGAACCTGGCTGAGTCCGGTGGTATTTGAAGATGCTCAAATACGTCAGCCTCGTGTCGGTAGATTTATTGGCAGGTTAAAGAATTCCTCATCGTCATCATCCTAAACCATCTCCAGTTTCCCGGGTGTGGTATATGAGTCTCCTCCGTCTCATCCTGTCCTTGTACCATTCTTCCTCCACCAACTTGTCCCAATCATGACCTCTCAGCAGTACATTGTTCTTAACTAAATCTATCCATTTCCTTCGTGGCCTTCCCACGGGTCGTCTTCCTTCTACTTTCCTGACAAATTCCTTCCTGTTTACTGGCATCCTCTTCGTGTGACGAAACCATTTCAGTCTTGATATCTTAATCTTATTGAGGAGAGAATCATCTATTCCTACTTCTTCTCTAATTTTCTCATTCTTATCTTGTCTTTCCTGGTTTTCTGGATCATAGTGCGTAGGAATTTCATTTCAGCTGCCTGAAGTTTGGAATTATCTCTATTGGTAAGTGTTGTGGTTTCGAGACTGTATGTAAGAATTGGTGTATAATAGGACTTGTACAATGTCATTTTTGTTTTCATGGGTATTTGCTCATCCCACAGCAGGAGACCTTACCTGGTGGTAAAATTGTATTGCCTTATTGATTCGATTGTTCACCTCATGTTTTGCTAGGTTGTCATTTGATATAACGCTACCCAAGTATTTGAAAAGTTGAACGCTGTCCAGTTGGGCTTCATTTAACATGACTATTGGTTCTGCTCTTTCCCCATACACTTTCATCACCACCGTCTTGGCCTTGCCGATGTTTAAACCATATATCTTAAACTCCTCATTCCATCTTTGCATTCTCTTCTGAGTCACTCCAGATCGCAACATCATCTGCAAATGTGAAGGCTTTGATATCTCCATGTTCTTTCCTTTAAATAAATTTCATTAATACATCCATTACAATAATAAATAGAAGTGGTGACAATGAGCTGCCCTGCTGCACGACTCTCTTTGTTTCAAACCAGTCCGACAAACCACATACTACTTGAATACAGCTTCTATTCCAACTATACAACATTTTCACTTTGTCTATGAAGCTGTCTCGCACTTGAAGTTCTTTCATGCATTGCCAAATTCTTTCCTTTGGTACGCTGACGTATGCTTTCTCAATGTCCAAAAATATTAGAAGTAAAGACGTGTTCTTCTCCCAGTATTTTTTCGTTAGCATCCTAATTGCAAATATAAGGTCTGTAGTTGACCTTCTTGGTCTGAAACCATACTGCACTTCTTTCAAAATTGGTTCTACAACATCTCTGATTCTGGTCTCTATTATTTTTTTCCAATATTTTCAGGACATGAGACAGTAGTGTGATACCACGGTAATTAGTACATTTTCGTCGGCTTCCTTCCTTGAACAGAGGTAAAGTGATGCCCATCCCATATCTTGTTGAGCAGTCTGTAGAGCCATTGGATTCCTGGAATTCCCGCTGCTTTCAGCAAATCTGCCCTTAGTTCATCTATGCCCACTGCCTGTCCTTTCTTCATGCTCGTGAGTGCATTTTCAACCTCCAGCCATGTAATTGGTGGTTCAATTGTGGTTCCTCGACTTGGCTCTCCTCTATCCGTTGTTATGTTTTCTGTAGCTCCATTCAGCAGCTTTTCGAAATAGATCTTGAGATCTTGTTTAATTTCTCCCTCTTCTTGTGCCAGAGTTCCATCATCACGTTCTATTGCTTTTATGGTCTCTTGATCCCTTCGCTTGTTTTTCACTACTCTGTACAGTAATTTCGTATTTCCTCTACTGTCCTCTTCTAGTTTGTCTGCAAACTCATTCCATTTCTTCTCTTTTTCTTCCATTACAATATTCTTAAAAGCAAGTTTCTTGTTCCTGTATTCTCCTTGAAGTCTTTGTATTTCTTGTTCATTTCGTTCTTGTCCCTATTTTTGTTTTTCCTTGTCCAGTGCCTTCTTTGTTTGGTTTCTTTCTTTCACTGCTATTTTCACTCTATCATTCCACTATGGGGTCTCCTTTTTTATTCTGATAGAACTTGTAACTCAATATAGATTTTTGCCTTCTCCCACAAAGGTGTCTTTGAGGGCCTTCCACTCATCATTAACGCTGGTTACTTCACCCTTCGGCAAACTCTGTTGAATCCTTATTTTGTATTCTTCCTTTATTTGGACTGCTTCCAACTTCCAAGTTTTAACCCTTGGTTTTTCATAATAATTGTCTGCGTTTCATTAGTCTTATGTTTGAAGTCTACTACCAACAATCTGTGGTCACTGTCCATGCTTTCACTAGGGATGACCTTTACATCTGTGATGTAACTGCCACCATCTTTATTCGTGATTACGTAGTCAATCAATGTTCTATACTGGCCATCCCAACTGTACCTTGTTATTCTGTGGCTGTCTCCTTTTTGGAAGAATGTATTTTTGATTTTAAGATGATTTCTTCTGCACATATCTAATAGTTGTTCTCCTTCTGGGTTCCTTTGTCCAAATCAATGTGGACCAATGATGTTCTCGTATCCAAGTCTGTCTATCCCAACTTGCGCATTTAGATCTCCAATAAAAATAACATTTTCCTCATTAACTGTATCTTCCAGGTCTTGCCGAAATTTCTATTTGTCTTCCTCACTGCAGCCTGTTTGTGGGGCATACACTTGTATGACGATGTACTTAGTGTTCTCCAGTTTCATGAACATTTTAATGATTCTATCACTTTTGCAGATAACTTCAGCTGTAGCATCAGTCCCTTCGTTTTTTAAGAATCCAACACCATTTTTAATACCTTCTCCTGTCCGCTCAAGTATAATTTATATCCTCCACAAAGTGTCTTACTTCCAATTCCTTTCCATTTGGTCTCACTTAATCCCAATATTGATATTTTTCTTCTATACATCATGCCTAGGAGTTCTTCTACCTTTCCAGTTAATGATAGAACGTTCATAGTTCCAATTCGGTATTTTGGTCTCTTATTTGGGGTTTCCTTTCAGAACATTGTATATCATCAGCCTTACGGTCATCATACTTTACAGTTGACAGAGAAGACGTGTCAGTCCGGTCTATAATCTTCTTTCCGAGTCTCTTTTTCTTATTGAAAGCGACTGTACTCAATTCCCTCCTGCTGACTTGCTAGGCATAACGCATAAGAGGATTTTCTTTCAGGGTTTACTCCCTTAGCCTTTGAGGATGCCTTCCTCGTCCTACAAGGCAGTAGGTGCCATCTGTACACCCCACAAGGATTTCGCCATCTCCACCGTACCGAAGTCCATCTTCTCAGCCGTAGATGCCGTTGAGGTCTTCACCCTTAACCCAGCCCTCATATTTATGACCCCTGGAGAGAGGGTGTCCCATTATTTTAAGACCCCCAGGAATTGAGCTACCTGTTGGTCCGCGGGTTCTATTGGTTATTTCAACCAGCCCTACATACTGTAGGGGCCCCCTTTCAGCCACCTGGGGACGCGCTCTGTAGGGGTCAGGTTCCCCTGGTTACTTATTGGAAGTAAACCCCACCCACAAGGAGTGAGGTTATTTGCAGAATTCCTGCGGGACTAAATTTCGGCACCTTGGGGTCTCTGAAAACCGTCAAAGTAGTTAGTGGAACGTAAAGCTACTAACAGTATTATTATTATTAGAAGTAGAAAAGAAGTCTTTGTTTCTTCAAAATGTTTCACTTCTACGTGAACAACGAGAATCGCAGGCAGAATGAAAGATACTGTGAGAATCTTCACTGCTCGGTTCTGAAAGGAATGTAAAGGTTGTGTGTTTATCCTTCATCGATGGCTTTTCCCGGGCAGGAAAAGTTTAGACACCTACAGTTTTAGACTCCTTTGCTCTTTGTCAGGCTCCGTACCTGAGCGGTGAACGTGTTGGTATTCGGATACAAGGATGCCGGGTTCGATTATTGGCCAGGTCATTGAAATTCATCTTCACTCGGGGCTAGGTGGTAGGACTTATTCGAAGTGTATCGTCTCTTCAAATTACCAATAGTAATGGTGGGATGCGTTCATTTTCAGAAACGTTTTTATATTTTAAGTTCCGGGTGATGCGGGAAAATACCATTTTTTGTCATTTAACATGTTATTCCCTTATTCCACTTTCTCACCCCCCAACACAACACATTCATTGCGACTCAAGGCTGATACAGAGCAGTGAGAGTTCCATTGGCAAGGCAGATAGGCCAACTGGGCAACACTGCACGGCGGACACGCTGCTTTCTTCAATTAAATGCAAATCAATATAAAATAAAATTATTTAATATTATTAGGGGAAGGTGGAGCAGGAAATTGAAGGAAGGAAGGAAAGGATGTGATACATGTCAGCCAGGAACCGAATTGTGCCTAAGGTAACCTAGACAATATAACTCCGTTGAAGTCTAGAGCCATTAGGTACATAGGCTTAAGGGATAGCATGGAACTACCTCGTTACAGTAGTTCTACTAGTTTTATGTATTGTCGAGTAATAATTTCCGTTTTCTCTTTTTTTCTTAGCAGCCTGCAAAGGCAATATTAGCTTTGATAATCTGAAAAGATATCACTATAAATAGATGTTTTGGTTTTTTTTTTCTGCCATAATACTATATATGAATGGAAGTCCAACATTCAGTTTATAGTATTCTTTCTCTGTTCAATTTCTATGCACCTGCTTTATATGAACATTCATCGCATGTACCAATTATTAACACTATTCACAATAGTTATTTAAGTTACTCCTTCTAATTTTGTATACGGCATGTATCACAAATTATGAAATTATGAAACGATTATAATAAATAATACCCTCTCCCTAATCTATGATTTTCGAGATTAAGGGAGACGGGTATCTTGAATCTTGAATCTTGAATATAAAATAAACAATTGAATGCAAGCAAAAAGTAGTTTTAATTTTAGCCTGACATTCTCACGAGCTTCATAACAAGGCGCAATTTTTACGTCTATGATCACCCAGTAATGAGAAATTGTTGTTTCAGAAAATTGACAACGAACTTTTCCACAAATAACAGATGATATAAAAACTTGGTATACCGATCAACAATACGTTACTCTACGACTTGTTTAAGTTTGGTAACGATCAGATCAATACTTTAAAAGTTAAGGGATCGAGCTCGATAGCTGCAGTCGCTTAAGTGCAGCCAGTATCCAGTAATCGGGAGATGGTGGGTTCGAGTCCCACTGTGGGCAGCCTGGAAGATGGTTTTCCGTGGTTTCCCATTTTCACACCAGGCAAATGCCGGGGCTGTACCATAATTAAGGCCACGGCCGCTTCCTTCCAACTCCTAGGCCTTTCCTATCCCATCGTCGCCATAAGACCTATCTGTGTCAGTGCGACGTAAAGCAAATAGCAAAAAAAAAAAAAAAAAAGTTATGGATTTTGAAAGTGAGCACTCTGTTGGAAATTGAAAAATACCGGCACTTTTTTTTGTTCAACCTGCGTTAAGATTTTAACTGGTTAAGTTAAAAATTTCTACTCCATATAATTTAGTGTAAAAAAAATCTAAGTTTTGGTATAGCTTGCTTCTATGTGGGACAAAGGATAAACTTTTTAATAATGTATGAATTTGGGTGTCTATACTTATTTCCACGACAGTAGATACGGCTTCGCCAAGAATTCGTTCACAATATTACCCAGCATGTATTTTAACTGTGGGACCCAAAATGAGTGCACCACTGTAGTACACCCTGCTCTGCTACCGAACACTGGGGACTTGAATCCCACGTATACTTGGGGACAACCTCGTCTCACATCACCACTCTCCAACGGCAGCCCTGTGTCTATTAGCGGCTTATAGGATTTATTACGTCCACTGTAGCCGAAGTTGTCAAATCGTCTGCAGCACTCGACACGAAGGAAAGGGTAAAGACCGAAGGAAGAAAGTGGTTTGGAAACCTCTGCAGAGCAAACAAGGATCACTTAGAACTCGTTAACTCAGCAGGGTGCAGGGTGTGATTGACTGTTGGCTTCCAGCTCGCTTCAAGGAACTGAGGTCATCATGTATTGTCCGCAAGTATAACCATCGATGGCGACGACGCCTTATCGGACGCCAGAACAAAGGCAAATGCTATCTGGATGAAGAGAGGGCAAGTCATGCTTGATCTATGTGACAGAAAAATTCCATTAGGCCTTCGTGCACCATTTGGCTTTTTATGGATTTGAATGTTACAAAGAAACACGAACAGGTAAAGCATGCAATGAAGATGCGGATATACTACAATGGCCACTAGGCCTTACACAATTTGACCACGTTAGGAGTTGCCCTGATACCATCCTAAATGAGGGAAACAAGACTGTGGTAGTATGGGCATATGGCCAGAGCCCACTACATAGTCAGTTTTTGGAAAGGCATTAGCAATGAACCCAGCTGGACAGCATCCTTCGGGGTTGATTGCCTACATGAGCATATGTCCTCTGAAGGTCTCCGTCATGCTAACGCAGCGGATCGTGTAAAATGGAGGGAGGTGCAAACAAGCAGACCACCAGAACATAAATGAGAATAGAGCCAGGAAGAAGAATGATTTTCCTCAAAACACTAAATAGAAGATACATGACCCACAAAATTCTTAATGTACAAATTAAAATGCTATGTTTCAGTTTTCGTACCGCTAAAAATCGCCACCCTTATCAATCAGGGACCTAGGCTGGAGCTATGGCGTTTCCAAGTTGCTTCTTTGTCGAACTGATGATGAAATCATGCTCTGAACATTATCAAGAATTACTCTTGCCCACTACTTCTTAGCTGATAGTTTCTTTCAAGAGTGCATATTTTCTTCTAACCGTGTACTAGAGTCTCTTAAGTGAATATATTTTTCAGAGTAAGTTAGCCTATATTTGTAAACGTTCCACGAAATAAATAAATAAATAAATAAATAAATAAATAAATAAATAAATAAATAAATAAATCAATCAATCAATCAATCAATCAATCAATCAATCAATCAATCAATCAATCAACATTTAGGACTGTCGCCCAGGTGACAGATTCCCTATCAGTTGCTTACCTAGTCTGTTATTAAATGATTTTAAAGATCTTGGGAATTTACCAAACATTTCCCTTGATAACGAACGTTGGTTATAGAAGTATATTTTCCTCACCTGGTATTAAAGTTGGAGCATATGAGGTAATTAAAGTACAGTACCTTGTTGGCTGTTAGTGAACTTGAGGCGAAGTGTCATGATTTTCATTTATTCCGGGGTGGTCAATGAATTCGTTCGTTTCCAAAATTCAACTCCATGAATACGAGTTTCAGTTTTCTCATTTCCAAAAGTAAGTGACAGCACCACGTTCTTCTTGAGCTGATAATTTTATTTTTCAATTTACGAACCCTAATTACTGTTAGATGTTGGTATCGAAACTCGATGGCACATTTCGAAATTTTCATGCAACGAAGTGAATAATCTTAGCTGAGTTTCGATCGCCGATACGGCTGTCCAGTCAGGTTATGGCTAGTCTGAATAATATTAATGATTATGTTAATAATAATTAGAAGCTACCATTTGCAATAATTTTAATTTGACAAACACTTTTAGGCTACTTGCGTGTCAAACTTAACGTTGCGTATTACTCTGGTTATGGTTAGGGTACCCCCACTCCAAGGCGAGTAATGTGGATTTCAAAGAGTGCTCAGTCACGAATGCAGCACAGGAGTTACTCTACAGCCTGTTATCGAGCAAAACAGGCTCAGTTCATCATTGAGAGTTGTCAGAATGCACAATCCTGACCCGTCGCAACACTACATTCGCCATGGGAATTTATTGTACGTTAGGACCAGTTGTTATAGTCCCTCAGAATACGTCTGTTTCTGAGATATTTTAACGTGGAAATTTTAACGCACTACAATATGAATACGGCCTTTCATATCCGAATCCTGATCCAGAAACATCGAGCCTATGACGACTGCACACTCGGTGGTAGCTGTGACATTAGGAGTGTAGACGAGCTTCCCCAGAGCTCACTATTTAATTTGCCAACTTATTTCCTTTGCGCTTCCTACAGCTACAGCTACAGCGATGTGCGGTTCGTTCAGAATACGACAGTAGATCTGGCCTGACTAGAACGTATGCATCATATTTCACTTGCTATCTTCACTATCTCATTATTCCTGCAAAATACTGTGCATCAACGTGGTACGAAAATACTCACATCGGGAAAGTCGGTGTTCACATCAACGAAATATTGAGGATAATTTGAAGCATCATAATATCTATCCTAATAACTTGGATTAAATCCATAAAAAGCTAAGACGCCGTCAAGCAGCAACTCATGAATTGGAGAAATGCAGTAATTTGAAGTTTCCGCTACTGCTATCCATCCGACAAACTGTGTTTAATGCACCAGCACTTCGCCTGAAGTCAAGGAAACCTTTATGAACCATTAGTCAGCACGAGGGATTTAAAATCGGTGATGCGTGGAAGGCAGCATAGAAGAGCATTCCATACTTCAACCACCATCAGCTTGATGTTCCCACACATCTACCAGAACTTGAGATGCCCAACCGTTTGTGGACTGATCGTGCCCGAAGTAAGACAACGCCGCACAAATGGGGAATAACCGACTCCGCAAGATGTGACAGTAGATTCTAACAACATAGAGTGACCACCTTATTGAAGAATGTCCCAGGAGATATTTTGAAGGTACCCGAAATGAACTTATGGATGCATTCGCAAGATCAATAATGGAGTGGATCAGTTCGCTGGACATCAATCTTTACCCTGCTCAGAGGTAAATGTGTATATAATTCTTACATTTTTGTATTTATTTATATATCTGTTCAATATCTTGGAAATAAATTCATAAGAATTCCTTATGATCTCAAATTTTAAACAGATCCTTTGGTAACTAAGAATAATACCCTTCATCTATCCTGACTGAAACATCTGTTTGAACATTCACAAACATGCATCAATTTGACTGCGCAGCGTTTCCAGTTTATATCAGTTGCTAACTTTTAATTTACGTGGTTAATGCACTGCATGATGCGTGTTAAATATTGATCAATGAAACCATTTGAGTCGTATTATGTACAGTATCACAAATGTCGTTCCCGACCATATTCGTTTGATGTAAATATATAATCAATGCATCTTTTACATTGTTTTTTTGCGCTAATTTATCGTTGTATTGTGCTACATATTGCACTCATCGATAGTACTGCTAACATACTTCTGATTCCATATGCGTCCCTTAAAAAGGTCCCAGTATTTACAAACTAAGCTGCACGCAACAAACGAAGGAAAGAATGCCCTATAAACATTGGTCGCAAGCCCAATAATCTCGAAGTTATTGTCCACTACCACTACTCACAATGATCACGATGTTCCAATAATTTACGGAGGGTCGTAGCTACGAAAGATGGACATACGTTCCTATCTGATCATTGGTCGTAAATGACTGGAAATATGGTACATGCAAGATGAGGCAACAGCCCGTTTTCATCTAGGAAGGTCCTCAAATAACAATATGTTTCTACATTCTACAGTTATGCATCTCTCTTCTGTATCTTTTCATTGAGCTCATGACCAAAAACAAGCAAACACAGTCATTTGCATAACAGCCCCGAGGGGCCATGGACTACCAAGCGACCGCTGCTCAGGCCGAACTCATGCAGATTACGAGGTGCCGAGAGGTCAGCACGTTGAATCCTCTCGGCCGTTGTTCTTGGCTTTCTAGTTTAAGAGAATAGTGTGGGCACGATTTCGAACGAACAAACTTCTCACAGATTCGTTCGAATTCGCGGTTCGCAGAAATCCTTTTCCAATGGGTGACTACCTATAGGCATCCAGGGAAACTAGGCTGAATCCATGTTAATGCCGTTCCCAGCTAAGAGGAAGAAGAAGATCGGTTTTACTTTCCACTAAGTACTTTTACGATTTCCCGAAATGTTACCACCAGACTGACCTTGGATTGAACACGCCAAATTGGGCTCAAAGTTCCAGCGCGTCACTCATCTGAGACACTTAGTCTGGTGTTCAAATAACTAATAAGTAACAAGATTATATTCCAGATCGCTGGAGCCACCGCTGGAAGTTTAAGAAGAAAAGCTCTTTTTGAATCAACGTGGTATTTCAGGTGAAGATTGCACTGCAGAATCCAGCGCGATTCGAATTTCGATCTACTGGGTGAAAACCCACGATCTAAGCCTGTCTGTTAGTCGTGTTAATCACGTCTCCCAAACATTCATCAGGAGATGGTCCAGGATTTTGTTGAAAGCAAAGAACTGCAATGTTAAATATGTCACACTCCAGTACGTTTTTATCATATTTACAATTCCAAATTGTGGGAGTGTTACTAAACGTGACACATCTCCATTTGTCAAGCTACTGCCAGAGTCACATGTTGTGGGAGGTTGTGAGTTCCTCGGCGATGGGACTGTGTGCAATGTACCGCAATTAGTGGCCCATCAAGCAGACTGACAGCCGGAAAATAGGATGTGTCAAGTGACTGCCCACTTCCACTAACTTACGCGGTGGGTCTGAAAAAACCTTGCATCATTTAGCGCTATATCTCTGTGTTCCTGTTAGTGATCGTAGTCAGAATTATTTGAGCTTAGGAAGACATTTCTTCTTTAACTAGCATCAAGATTTATCCACGCCTAGAGCTTCTCGTGTAGTCAGTTCTGGAGCGAGGTTCACATAGCTTCGTGAGGCGAACTGACGAGCTGTCTTCGAAGAGATAGATGGTGGGAGAGGTACCGATGCCGGTGTACCCTTGGCGTTCCCTGTCGGTCGTATATTTGTGTTTTTAGTTTGAGGTATCTTCAAGGTCGTTATAGTTAATGATTAAGAATTGTGTAGTGTTTATGTGTGTTTTAGTGTGAATGTGTTGGCTGGGCTGAGTGGATCAGACGGTTGAGGATCTAGCCTTCTGACCCCAACTTTGAAGGTTCAATCTTAGCTCAGTCACGTGATATTTGAAGGCGCTCAAATACGTCAGCCTCGAGTCGGTAGACTTAATGACACGTAAAAGAACTGGTTCATGGTGTGGGATACTAGTCACGTCCTAGTTCGTGAACCATGGCAACGGCTGAGTGTCCTATTAAGAGGTCCTGAGAGTAAGGATACCAGTTGCTATGGAAAGGGAGTGGGCATCTCGGACATATTATGAGTCATGACCCTCTTTGTGCTCACGCGGCTAGAACTATACAATCCACCGGTGGTTCCTAACCCGTTAGAGGTGAGATATTCACTTGGGCTATCAGTAATTAGGGTAACATTCTGCTTCACGAATTTACCAAGCTCAGAATATTTCAAGCAAACCTCGGATCTATGGGTGTAACGGAGTCCCACTCCCATTTGACAGGCGAGGGACTCCTTGCGAACAACTTGATGAAAGAAATGGAATTCGATGAGGAGCTGCCAATATTAATGGGGCTTATGGAAGAAAGAAAGTAGAACTGGCTGAGTCAGTACAGAAAACGCATCTGGATGTGCTATTGTAAATGGTTTTCGGGTAACGGGAGATAACGAGGAAGAGATAGGAGATTATAAAGTGTATCGACGGGTGTTGAAAAGGGAAGCGCAGACTGTAGAGTAGGGCTGTTCATCAGGAATACTACTGCACGCAACATAATTTCTGTTAGGTACGTAAATGAGCGAATGCTATGGGTAGATTTGGCAGTTGGAGGAATGAGGACGAGAATTGTCTCAGTATATTCACCATGTGAATCAGCAACCCTGAGAGAGTCAAGTAGAGGAAATGTAGGAGGAATGGAATGTGCAAAGGTTTGTGTGTATACTCAGCAGGGGCATGGTGGTGAATGGATGATAAGAAAGATAGCGAAGTTTAGTGGGTATTTATTCCAGTAAAGGTGTCTTTATGATAAGAGGTAGATATGTAATGATATGTGGCATGGAAATGAAGTGAATGATTGTTGAGTTCGATGGATGGATATTAAGAGAGATAGCGAAGTTTAGAGGGTATTTATTCAAGTGAAGGTGTATTTATGTGTATTGAGATAGTATTGGTGAGTGATTTATTATATAATGATAAGAGGTACTAGGATAGAATTAGTATAGATTTAATGTTGTAAGTAATTAGTTATAGGCTTAATTTAGATGTAGGGGTGCCCTAGCATGTGATCTGGTCATCCGTCCATGTTAGAGGCAGCTTAACAGATTTAGCTAGGGGTGGAACCTTGCATGGTTGTCTGGTATTCCGCCTGTGTGGGGGTCCACCAAGTTAGTTGTATGAAATTTGGCTTAGGCTGGACATAGTTATTTTTCTTTATAACGGATCAAATGGGTATTATTACTGTAGATCTAAAGAAAAATAATGAATCTAAATCTAAATATTCATCATGTGAGGATGCAGATGAAGATGAAGCTCACAAGTGTTATGAAGCATTGAGTGACATCGTAGTCAGATTCAACAGCAAAGATAGTATAGTGATAAAGGGCGATTTCAATGCGAGAGTTGGGAATAGATCTGAAGGACACGAAAGAATGATTGGTAAGTGTGGGGAATATATGGAAGCTAATAATAATGGGAAGCGTTTGCTGGACTTCTATGCGAGTATGGGTTTAGCAGTTACGAATATATTCTTCAAGCATAAGGCTATTCACCACTACACGTGGGAGGGTAGGGGTACCAGATCCAAAATAGAATGTACCTTAATCGACTTCGAATTCAGGAAATCTGTTAGGAATTTACGGGTATTCCGGTGATTTTTCGATGATACAGACCACTATCTAATCTGTAGTGAACAAAGTGTCTCTAGGCCTAGGATAGAGAAAATAAAATATGTCTGCAAACGAATAAGGATAGACACTCTCCAGGATGAGGGAATTAGACAGAAGTACATGGATATGATTAGTGAGAAGTTCCGAACAGTGGACAGTAAGCAGGTTCAGGATATAGAAAGAGAATGGTTGGCATACAGGCATGCTGTTGTAGAAACGGCAATGGAATGCCCATGAACAACTGTGTTGAAAGATGGGGAAAAGCGAATGTCATGGTGGAGTGATGAAGTGAGAGCAGCCTGTAGGCGTAAAAAAGAAGACTTATCAGAAATGGCTCCAAACGTAGGCTGATTCAGACAGAGAACTTCACGTAAATGAAAGAAACAGAGCGAAACAAATCCAAAAAAGAAGGCATGGAAAGATTTTGGTAATAACCTGGAAAGGCTAGATTAAGCATCAGGGAAAACTTTCTGGAGAGTAATGAAGAATCATAGGTAGGGAGGGAAAAATGGTATGAACAGTGTTTGGTGTAATTCAGTTGAACTCATAATAGATCCCAGGGATCCACTGGAAAGGTGGAGGGAATATTTTGAAAATCTTCTCAACATAAAAGGAAATCTTCATGGTGGTCTCGCGAACAACCTAGGTCATGGGGAGCAGAAATATTACGTTGGTGAAATTACGCTTGAGGAAGTGGAGAGGATGATAAATAAACTGCTATGTCATAAAGCAGCAGAAATAGATAACATTAGACCTGAAATGGTGAAGTATATTGGGAAGTCAGAGATGAAATGGCTTTAACATGGAGTGTTGGTAAGGTACCTTCAGATTGTATAAAACCGTAATTGTACCTATCTATAAGCAAGGGAACAGGAAGGATTGCAACAACTGTCGAGGCATCTCATTAATTAGTATACTAAGCAAAGTATTCACTGGCGCCTTGGAAAGGAGGGTGCAATCAATATTTGATAGTAAGTTGCATGAAAAGCAGTGTGGTTTCAGACCACAGAGGGGCAGTCATGATCAGATTTTCGTATACGCCAGTTAATTGAATAATGCTACGAGAGGAATAGACATTTATGTTTATGTTTCGTAGATGTAGAGAAAGCATATGACAGGGTACCGTGGGAAAACATGTTCGCCATACTGGGGGACTACGATATTAAGGGTAGCTTATTAAAATCAATCAAATGCATTTATGTTGACCATTGGGCGGCAGTGAAAATTCATGGCAGAATGAGTTCTCGTTCAGGATAATTCACCTTTGATTTTCGTAGTTTACATGGATCATCTGCTGAAAGGTATAAAATGGCAGGGAGGGATTCAGTTAGGTGGAAATGTAGTAAGCAGTCTGACCTATGCTGACGACTTGGTCTTAATGGCAGATTGTGCCGAAAGCCTTCAATCTAATATCTTGCAACTTGAAAATAGGTGCAATGAGTAAGGTATGAAAATTAGCCTTTCGAAGACTAAACTGATATCAGTAGGTAAGAAATGCAAGAGAACTGAATGTCAGGTGGTGATACAGAGTTGGAACAAGTAGATTATTTCAAGTATTTAGGATGTGTGTTCTCCCAGGATGGTAATATATTAGGTGAGATTGAATCAAGGTGTAGTAAAGCTAATGCTGTGGGCTCGCAGTTGCGATCAACAGTATTCTGTAAGAAGGGAGTCAGCTCCCGGAAGAAACTATCTTTACATCGATCTGTTTTCAGACCAACAAGTAAGGCATATGATAGGGTAGATCATGGGAGACTATTGGCAAGAATGATCTCTGCAGATGGTTAAGATTCATGTCTACAAGTATGGGAAGTGAAAGCATCATAGTTAACACGTAACATTATTATTTTTATTGTAAATGTGTTGTGGCAGGGTTGTCTCCTGATTTACGGCGATATGGCTGACACAGTAAATTAGTGTCTATCGTTGATATAGGATAGGAATGTTAGGAGAGTGACTGTTCATTATCGTGGAAAAAGAAATTGTAAGCTACGAAAAAGTTAAAGATGATGAACATGAAATTCTAGATGTAAGGCTCAACTCTAAAATAATTGGCAACTTGAAGTCTTTGGAGTGTACAGACCGGGAAAGGGTAGCTCTGATGCTGATTCAGAATTATTTGATATAATCAAATATGTGGGAAACGATATGGAAAGGAACGTGATTTTAACGGGTGATCTCAGATTACCAAATTTCAAATGAGAAGGTAATGCGAACGAAAGGAAGCATGATCAACAAATGGCAAATAAGTTATTATGGGAAGGGCAGCTGATTCAGAAAGTGATGGAACCAAGTAGAGGGAAGAGTATTCTGGATGTGGTGCTGGTAAAACCAGATGAACTATATAGGGAAACCTAAGTAATAGATGGATTTGTGATTACGAAGCTGTTTTCGTCGTAGTTAAAAATACATGTGATAGAAAGGAAGGTATTAAAATTAGGACTATTAGGCAGTACCATATGGCTGATAAAACAGGCATGAGGGAGTTTTTTATAAAAGCAATTATAATCGGTGGAAAACGGTAAAAAATATAAACAGACACTGGGATAGTTGAAAGCAATTACTGTTGAGGAATGTGCCTTCAAAGGTGGTCAGGAATGGTAAAGATCCACTATATAATAACATACAAGTAAAGAGACTGAGAAGGAGGTGCAGGCTGGAAAGAAGTGGAGTTAGGATAGGCTGTGGAAGTAAGGATAACTTGAAGGAAGTTACTAGGAAATACACTGACTGACAGAGCAAATGCAACACCAAGAAGGAGTGGTCAGAACTTTATGCCAATTGCAGGGTAGACTGACGTCACTGAGGTATGCTCATGATATGAAATGCGCCGCTGTGCTGCGCACGTAGCGAACGATAAATGGGACACGGCGTTGGCGAATGGCCCACTTCGTACCGTGATTTCTCAGCCGACAGTCATTGTAGAACGTGTTGTCGTGTGCCACAGGACACGTGTATAGCTAAGAATGCCAGGCCGCCGTCAACGGAGGCATTTCCAGCAGACAGACGACTTTACGAGGGGTATGGTGATCGGGCTGAGAAGGGCAGGTTGATCGCTTCGTCAAATCGCAGCCGATACCCATAGGGATGTGTCCACGGTGCAGCGCCTGTTGCGAAGATGGTTGGCGCAGGGACATGTGGCACGTGCGAGGGGTCCAGGCGCAGCCCGAGTGACGTCAGCACGCGAGGATCGGCGCATCCGCCGCCAAGCGGTGGCAGGCCCGCACGCCACGTCAACCGGCATTCTTCAGCATGTGCAAGACACCCTGGCTGTTCCAATATCGACCAGAACAATTTCCCGTCGATTGGTTGAAGGAGGCCTGCACTCCCGGCGTCCGTTCAGAAGACTACCATTGACTCCACAGCATAGACGTGCACGCCTGGCATGGTGCCGGGCTAGAGCGACTCGGATGAGGGAATGTCGTGTTCTCCGATGAGTCACGCTTCTGTTCTGTCAGTGATAGTCACCGCAGACGAGTGTGGCGTCGGCGTGGAGAAAGGTCAAATCCGGCAGTAACTGTGGAGCGCCCTACCGCTAGACAACGCGGCATCATGGTTTGTGGCGCTATTGCGTATGATTCCACGTCACCTCTAGTGCGTATTCAAGGCACATTAAATGCCCACCGCTACGTGCAGCTTGTGCTGCGGCCGGTGGCACTCCCGTACCTTCAGGGGCTGCCCAATGCTCTGTTTCAGCAGGATAATGCCCGCCCACACACTGCTCGCATCTCCCAACAGGCTCTACGAGGTGTACAGATGCTTCCGTGGCCAGCGTACTCTCCGGATCTCTCACCAATCGAACACGTGTGGGATCTCATTGGACGCCGTTTGCAAACTCTGCCCCAGCCTCGTACGGACGACCAACTGTGGCAAATGGTTGACAGAGAATGGAGAACCATCCCTCAGGACACCATCCGCACTCTTATTGACTCTGTACTTCGACGTGTTTCTGCGTGCATTACCGCTCGCGGTGGTCCTACATCCTACTGAGTCGATGCCGTGCGCATTGTGTAACCTGCATATCGGTTTGAAATAAACATCAATTATTCGTCCGTGCCGTCTCTGTTTTTTCCCCAACTTTCATCCCTTTCGAACCACTCCTCCTTGGTGTTGCCTTTGCTCTGTCAGTCAGTGTAGAATCTGGCAAAGAAGTCAGCTAAGGATAACATGATGGCCAGCATAAATGGCGGTCATACAAATTCTAGTGATAAATGGAAAGGTATATATAGGTATTTTAAGGCAGAAACAGGTTCCGAGAAGGACGTTCCAGGAATCATTAATGAACAAGGGGAGTGTGGATGAGAGGATCATCAAAAGGCAGAAGTATTCAGTCAGCAGTATGTAAAGATTGTTGGTTGTCCAAATAGAGGAGGTAACTAATACTAAAGAAGTATAAATATTTACCTATAATAACAATGATATTTACAGTAAGATACTTCAGTTAAAAACTAGAAAAGCAGCTGGAATTGATAAGTTTTCGGGGATATACTAAAGGCAATGGGTTGGGAGAGAGTACTAAATCTGAAGTACATATTTGATTATTGTTTGCATGAAGGAGCTATACCAAATATATATATATTTCCATCCGTCTGGAAGTTATCACGAGTGTGCCCCATACTGAGATCAGGGGATCCCACACTAATAAACAACTATCGGCCTATATTTTATTCGCGATAGCAAAATATTTCGAATTTATGTTATGTAATCGACTAACAACATATTTAAGACCTCTTATACCAGACAAACAACATGGTTTCCTTTCACGACGTTCCACAGTCACAAACTCGATTAATTTCACTCAGCGAGTGTCCACAGAACTTGACGTAGGTGGACAAATGGACGTAGTAGTTACAGATTTCGCAAAAGCATTCGATACAATTAATCACGATCCCCTACTAAGTTAAACATGTTCGGTTTCTCGAAACAACTGTTGCAGTTTTTCAGTTCCTATCTGGGTGATAGGAAGCAGTTCGTTTCTTTCCAGAGACATTCTTTTCGAGAATACCCTGTAAATTCGTGAATAATTCGGGGGTCAAATTTAGGCCCTTTAGTTTTCTTGCATTCATCAATGATTTGCCTGAACAAGTGAAATAGTCAAGCTGTCTGCTATACGCCGACGATTTTAAAGTGTTCAAACCCACTGAAAACATAAACGACTGGAAACAGCTACAGCTAGACTTGAAAGGTGTATTGGAGTGGGCGACTGGAAATAAACTGTACTTAAATGTAGAAAATTGAGTATCGATGTCGTTCACCAGAAGGAAAACTCCCGTCCACTACACTTACAAGCTAGGTGATAGTGATTTACGATCGGTTTGCGGGATGAAAGACCTCGGGGTTTTATTCGACCACGAGGTTACATTCAATTCGCATATACTGAAAGTGGTAGCTGAGTCGTACAAGACCCTAGGATTCATTATCAGGAATATAAAACCCTTCAAAAACACACAAACTTGCATTCATCAGTTCAGTACCATAGTAAGACCAAAAGTAGAATATGCCAGCATCGTTTGGAGCCCTAGGTGTCAAACAGATGTCTATCAGATTGAAAAATTACAAAAGAAGACTTTTAAAATACGTATAATATAAAAAACTGGCTATCCCCGTATGTTACTCTATAGTGATATCCTTTTAAATTTCGGAGTGGAGAGTTTAGAAATTCTCAGACGGAAGGATGCAGTAAAATTTCTTTTTAAAGTTGTAAACTATGCTATTGATAATCCTGAATTACTGTCTCTCCTAAATTTCCATGTACCTCGCTTCAATTCCAGAAATAACGTAACATTTTTAAATATAAAAAAACCAGGGCGTGTGCACATGATAACTCGCCGGTAAACACCATGTTAACTGTAACTTATCTGTCGTAGTTGCCACTGTAATTGCGACACTAAGTCCTATAGTGTGCAATAAATAAATAAATAAATAAATAAATAAATAAATAAATAAATAAATAAATAAATAAATAAATAAATAAATAAGAGCCCCTGTCCATAAAGGAAATGGCTATAGACATAAAGCTGAAAATGACGGGCCATTCAATTTGACATGCTTTGCATGTAAGCTTTGGGAAAGCATTCTTTTTTTATTAGATTAGACATGCTTGCGAAATTCATAACTGGTTCGACAGAAGGCAGTTCGGGTTTAGAAGAGGTTGTTCCACTGAAGCTCGACTTGTAGGATTTCAACAAGGTATAGCAGATATCCTAGATTCAGGAGGTCGAATTGGATGAATTGCGATTGACCTATCTAAGGCATTTAATAGGGTAGATCACTGGAGTCTACTGGCAAAAATGTGTGCAACTGGATAAGACAAATGAGTGACTGAATGGGTGGCTATATTTCTAGAAAGTAGATCTCAGAGAATTAGAGTATATGAATCGTTATCTGACCCTGTAATGATTGAGAGGGGAATTCTTCAAGGCAGCATTATTGGACAATTATGTTTTATATACACTGACTGACAGAGCAAATGCAACACCAAGAAGGAGTGGTTAGAAAGGGATGAAAGTTGGGGAAAAACAGAGACGGCACGGACGAATAATTGATGTTTATTTCAAACCGATATGCAGGTTACACAATGCGCACGGCATCGACTCAGTAGGATGTAGGACCACCGCGAGCGGCGATGCACGCAGAAACACGTCGAGGTACAGAGTCAATAAGAGTGCGGATGGTGTCCTGAGGGATGGTTCTCCATTCTCTGTCAACCATTTGCCACAGTTGGTCGTCCGTACGAGGCTGGGGCAGAGTTTGCAAACGGCGTCCAATGAGATCCCACACGTGTTCGATTGGTGAGAGATCCGGAGAGTACGCTGGCCACGGAAGCATCTGTACACCTCGTAGAGCCTGTTGGGAGATGCGAGCAGTGTGTGGGCGGGCATTATCCTGCTGAAACAGAGCATTGGGCAGCCCCTGAAGGTACGGTAGTGCCACCGGCCGCAGCACATGCTGCACGTAGCGGTGGGCATTTAACGTGCCTTGAATACGCACTAGAGGTGACGTGGAATCATACGCAATAGCGCCCCAAACCATGATGCCGCGTTGTCTAGCGGTAGGGCGCTCCACAGTTACTGCCGGATTTGACCTTTCTCCAAGCCGACGCCACACTCGTCTGCGGTGACTATCACTGACAGAACAGAAGCGTGACTCATCGGAGAACACGACGTTCCGCCATTCCCTCATCCAAGTCGCTCTAGCCCGGCACCATGCCAGGCGTGCACGTCTATGCTGTGGAGTCAATGGTAGTCTTCTGAGCGGGCGCCGGGAGTGCAGGCCTCCTTCAACCAATCGACGGGAAATTGTTCTGGTCGATATTGAAACAGCCAGGGTGTCTTGCACATGCTGAAGAATGGCGGTTGACGTGGCGTGCGGGGCTGCCACCGCTTGGCGGCGGATGCGCCGATCCTCGCGTGCTGACGTCACTCGGGCTGCGCCTGGACCCCTCGCACGTGCCACATGTCCCTGCGCCAACCATCTTCGCACAGGCGCTGCACCGTGGACACATCCCTATGGGTATCGGCTGCGATTTGACGAAGCGACCAACCTGCCCTTCTCAGCCCGATCACCATACCCCTCGTAAAGTCGTCTGTCTGCTGGAAATGCCTCCGTTGACGGCGACCTGGCATTCTTAGCTATACACGTGTCCTGTGGCACACGACAACACGTTCTACAATGACTGTCGGCTGAGAAATCACGGTACGAAGTGGGCCATTCGCCAACGCCGTGTCCCATTTATCGTTCGCTACGTGCGCAGCACAGCGGCGCATTTCACATCATGAGCATACCTCAGTGACGTCAGTCTACCCTGCAATTGGCATACAGTTCTGACCACTCCTTCTTGGTGTTGCATTTGCTCTGTCAGTCAGTGTATATATATCAATGATATGGGAAAAAGTGGATCAGAGATAAGGCTTTTGCAGATGATGTTATTCTGTACAGAGTAACAAATAAGTTACAAGATTGTGAGCAAATGCAAAATGACCTCGATAGGGCCTATTATTGTGATATGGACAGTAGGGAATGTTACGATGATAAACGGGGTTAAAGGTCAGGTTGTGAGTTTCAGATATAGGAAATGTCCTCTCAGTTTTCATTACTGCGTTGATGGGGTGAAAGCTCCTTTTTGGGGTCATTTTAAGTACGTAGGTGTTAATATAAGGAAGGATCTTCATTGGGGTAATCACATAAATATGATTGTAAATAAAGGGTACAGATCTCTGCACATGGTTATGTGGGTGTTCAGGGGTTGTAGTACGGATGTAAAGGAGAGAGCATATAAGCCTTCAATAAGACCCCAACTAGAGTATGGTTTCATTGTATGGTACCCTCACCGGGATTACTTGATTCAAGAACTGGAAAAAATCCAAACGCAGCTCGATTTGTTCTGCGTGATTTCCGACAAAAGAGTAGCATTACGAAAATGTCGCAAAGTCTGGGCTGGGAATACTTGGGAGAAAGGAGACGAGCTGCTCGACTGAGTGGTATGTTCTGAGCTGTCAGTTGAGAGATGGTGTGGAATGACAACCGTAGACGAGTAAGTTTGAGTGGTATCTTTAAAAGTAGGAAAATCCACAATAAAGCTGGAATTCAAGAGGATAAATTGGAGCAAATGTTCATTTTGAGGAAAGGGAGTTAGGGATTGGAATAATTTACCAAGGGGGATGGTCAATAAATTTTCAATTTCTTTGCAATCATTTAAGAAAATACTAGGAAAACAACAGATAGGGAATCTGCCTCCTGGGCGACTGCCCTAAATGCAGATAAGTAATGATTGATTGATTGATTGATTGATTGATTGATTGATTGATTGATTGATTGATTGATTGATTGATTGATTGATTGATTGACAAGATTTTACGATATAGCAGTACTGGATTTTGAACCATGCAGGTGCTGACCACGCCCAATTTTCTTTCGGAGTTGCAACAGGCTGAACCGTAAATTTAGAACGACTTTTAGTTGCGTTAGATAGCTTTAATAAGTTATTGCGGGCGGAATGATTAAGCAGATGTATAATTTCTGCATTTTGCGGTGCGCCACCTCGGCTGTGCAGGCGGTTCCCGTGATTCGTTCGTTTTTAGCAAAACTCTCTACTCTCGAACCAAAAAGACCACCTCCACCACGCCTTCCTTTCAATGCACAGGTAGCAGATTTACTACCAGTTATTTACCTGGTCTTTTCTTGGAAATTTATTGAACGTGGATAAACTGTTCCAATCTCTCGTTAGGCCCCACGGATAAATGGTTAGCGTGCTGGCCTTCGGTTACAGCGGTCCCGGGTTTGAATCCCTGCAGGTCGGGAATTTTAACTATAATTGGTTAATTCCCCTGGCACGGGAGCTGGGTGTATATGCCATCCTCATTGTCATTTCATTATCACGACGCGCAGGTCGCCTACGGGTGTCAATTCAAACGATCGACATCTGGCGAGACAAACTTGTCCTCGGACACTTCCGGCACTAAAAGCCATACGCCATTTCATTTCCAGTCTCTTATTCCCGGTCCTACGAATAAATATTTTTCCTAATTTATCGTCTTCAATTTCAAGTTTATCTTCAGAGATCTTCCCTACCTTTAAAACCTCCACATATTCGTCTTCTAATGTTAGTCCGCTCCATCTCTCCACTGACAGCCTGAAACATACCACATAGTCGAGCATATATTCTCCTTTCTCCCAAGTCTTCCCAACTCAAAGTTTGCAAAATTTTCGTAACAGTACTCCTTTGTCTGAAACCACCCAGAATTCTTATCGCGTTCTCGTATCAAGTAGTCCTGGCGTGCGTCCCATACACTGGCACCTAATTGGTATCTTACCAGAGACATACGCCCTCTCCTTTACACGTAGATGTCAATGGTATAGTTGGTTGTAGTGGACCCTCAAATAATGGATGTCGTTTCCGCAGACGTCGATTCACGGAATTAAACAGTAATCATAGCGGGATGGTTCTTGAGGTGGACATCCATTTTTACGCCCTTGAGTCATTACCGTTCTGTTCAGTCGAGTGCTGGTACGATTACGTAAACTGAAAATGGTATTGGAGAGATTAGAATAAAACTTAACCTAACAGTGGCGTGTACTGAGGTCTACCAAGGCTATCGGTGAAGCCCAAACCTCAATTGAGAACGATGGAAGTCTAAAGCACATTATAATGTAAACATCTGACACATTGTTCCATTTTCAAAACTTGAAAGCAGTGAGGAAAAACGTCGCACTTATTTCTGAGAGCTAAGCATCGGAGACTGATATCGCAGCCCAGACTCTCGTCCGTCTCCCCTCTACTCACCCATAGTGGCTTGCTGCTGTATATCGGTCAGGAGCGAGGACAGGGGGATAGGTGTGCTAGGTTTCGGTCCGTCAGATCGCCACTACTATCAACCATGCGTTTCTCATCGCATATATTTCCTCATCTCATACTTCTGACTTAATTATATAGATAACAGAGTGCTGGTATTTCACTCCCGTTTCCTTCTGCATCCTTGTAGGAAGACACTGCAGGGCTGCTGTTGTAGGAGCAATATAGTTTTATTTTTATAGGTACAAAAGCTAAAATGAAATGCAATCTTTCAGGTTCTCTTTTGTTGGTTGGAATGGAACCCGTGATCATGGGTCAGATACCACCACTGATCGCCCTAGGAAGCTAATAAACCAGTGAACGATGGGTACGACCGCTTGTATTTAATAATAATAATAATAATAATAATAATAATAATAATAATAATAATAATAATAATAATAATAATAATAATAATAATGATGATGATGCATGGCATCTGTGTAGTGTTAGTGGTGTCCTAATGAAGATAAAATGAATGATGAAGACGTCATAAATATCCAGTCCCCAAGCCAGGGTATTTAACACTATGAGGAGATTGATTCTGAAAATAGAACCGGTACCATCGGACCAAAGGCAAGCATTCTATCCATTTAGCCAAAAAGCCGGACTTTAATTTGCTAAACCTTCGGCTACCATATCCACTGATCAGGGGTTGAGCATTGGCAGCAGCAGAGGCCAGGGCAGTAGCTTGTGAAGCAGATTTCACTACACAACACATCAGACTTCTCTGTTGGCTATTGACTGCAGCTCAAAACGCTGAAGGCTTGGCGTTCACTAAACCTACCATCAAAAAGGGGTAATCTAAGTCTACTGGTAGCCCACGTCTTGATCCCACCATAAGCCACTGATCAATCAATCAATCAATCAATCAATCAATCAATCAATCAATCAATCAATCAATCAATCAATCAATCAATCAATCAATCAATCAATCAATCGTCACTGATCTGCATTTAGGGTGGTCGTCCAGCTGGCAGATCCCTTAGTCTTTTCTTAAATAATTGCAAACTGATTGGAAAATTATTGAACATCTCCCTTGGTAAATTATTCCAATCCCTAACTCCTCCTCCTATAAACGAATATTTGCCCCAATTTCCTCTTGAATTCCAACTTTATCTTCATACTTCTTTCCTACCTTTTAAAAATACCACTCAAACTTATTCGTCTACTTATATTATTTCATGCGAACTCTCCACTGACAGTTCGAAACATACATAGTCGAATATCTCGTCCCCTTACTTCCAAGTCTTCCCAGCCCAAAGTTTGTGACATTTTACTGACACTACTCCTTTGTCGGAAAACACCCAGAGCAAATCATGCTGCTTACCTCTGAATCATTTCCAGTTCTCGTATCAAGTAGTCCTGGTGAGAATCCCATACACTGGAACCATACTTTAGTTGGGGTCTTGCCAGAGACATACACGCCCTCTCCTTACATCCTTACTACACCCCCTAAATACTCTCATAAGCATGTGGAGAGATCTGTAACCTTTCTTGACAACCTCCTCAATATGATTTCTGCAATACACCTTGCCCTGTACTATTCGTCAATTTCTAGTCAAACGACCAACAGTAACAAAGTTAATATTACGGAAATTACCCCCAGAGGACCAGAGATGAATGCTAGTCCAGATGTGATGCTCGCCATGCCAGTTATTTCTCCTCTACCAGACGTAAAGTTTGTGGGCGAGCTTTTATATACTGTAACTTGCCTTGTAGGTGGGGGCAGTAGAATAACACCCACGATATCTCATGCCTTTCGTAAGAGGTGACTAAAAGGGGCTCCAGGGACTCTTAACTTGGGAGCGTGGGTTGCGACCACGGGATATTTAGCTGAGCCCTGGCATTGCTTGTGCCAGGCTCCTCACTTTCATCTGTCCCACCCGACCTCAGTGACCAACTCTTGTTCATTTCAGAATCCGACGGTATTAGATCACGAAGCCTAGGAAGTCTTTCATTTTCATGCCAGTAGTGGACTTTGTCTTTCTTTAGCTGATACCTTCATTTTTCTAATTGTCGGATCCCCTCTACTCACCCTTCCCCTCTGATTAGTGTTATCGGAGGATGATTGCCCGGTTGTACGTGCACATAAAACAATATTCACCACCATCGCTATAACAACAGTGGTACGGCACCACATTCTCTATGCGGTCCGTCCTTAATGTTATAAGTGGTGGCTGCAATAATATCCCAATTTGAAGGGGGTATGCGAAGTAGCTCCTTTGGGAAGAGTTTTCGCATTACTGGCCATCCACATGGTCGTTTGCAAGACTACTTTTTATTTATTTATTCTCTCCCGACCGCGCGTCAAAATTTCTCTTTTATTTCATTATCTCCATTTTCTACCTTGAAAGCCTTGCAGGCGGCCATGGACCGGGGGTGACAGTGGCTCTTGAGCGGCAGTGGTCTAGCGCCGGGGATGTCTTGGTATGACCGCGACAGGGTAACCAGTGCCGAAAGGAGATATGGGATTGCCTGATGGGTTTAGGGAGGTTTCTCATAACTTCTCCTTTACGGAGGGGTGGAAGTAGCTGGCAGAAGACTAGCCTTTGCACCTCAAGTTATTCTGTACTCTTGTACTAGGCTATGTTCCTGCGTTAGTACTCGCTTGTCGGTCATTTGTCCAAACAGGTAGGTCACCACGGGCTGTGAGGCGGGGCGGAGCCTCACGGCACCCCCCCCCCCCCAAGAAAAAAGACACATACTAACACAGCTTTATTCTCTTTATCTCACCTAGAAAAGGGCAAACCTTGTTCTAGGCTGAGCGATGCCCATCCGACCAGGCCTCCAGTGATTTCCATCTCTTCGCACCGTTGATGAAGCACGAGGATGAACGTCATGACGTGGCTTCAGAAACTGGTAGCAGATTTCTGTCGTGCCAACACCGATGTCTTGATGTAGAGGAACAAGAGCTTGGATAAGAATAGTGAGTATGTTGAATAGCAACGTGTCCTACTATGTATTTTTTATGTACCTGTAAAATAAAGTTTCTCCGTGCAAGATGTTGTTTCCTTATTCTTTTTAAGGTACATTGTACTTATAACACATGGTGACCGTCATCCTTGAAGGATCTGCCTTACAAAGGCGGCACCACTTTTAGTAATAAGCCATACAAAATACACCCTGGGGTGTACAAAATTCCCTGTCCTTGCGGCAAGGTGTACTTTGGCCAAACATTCAGGTTAGTACTCGTATCAAGGAAAACCAACGTAATATCCGTCTCAACTAGCCAGACAAATTAGCAATAGCTGAGCACGCCGTATCTATGTCGCGTTCCAAGACGTTCGACTACTACTAACATGTTTCCATTCCTTTCTTGAAGAAGGAGGTGAGCCTCTTAGACGGTTACGCCGTCTCTCAGACCAGGAGATGCTTGGAGAAAGGGAGGGAGAAGGCGTTAGTTACCTATACCACGGCATTCACCTTAGTGCAGAAGAATGGGAAACCACGGAAAACAATTTTCAAGATAGCTGAAGGTAGGGACCAGTCCCTCTCCGTCTCCCAAATACAGGGGCGTAGAGCCACGGTAGAGACGTGGCCATCCCTTCTCTGCTCGGATGGCCGGTCAGAGTGAAGAGCTGTCGGACCACGAACCAGCGGTGGCCACGTGTGTGCCCAGACTCACCCTGCATCCGCCAACCCAATGTTCGAGCCCTTACCCACACTAAACACTGCAGGTCTGGGATTATACGGGAAGCTGTGGAAATACGTATTTCAACGGGGATACTCTCCGTCATTTACGTAATACGTGGTTGCCAGCCATTAAGAATTTATATAGGTGTCCTTTCACTATCATTATTTCTTTCCGATTTTTTCCAAATTCGTATTCTCTTCATCCCGAGATGGTTCACACTGCGCACAGGGAGCCATCTAGTGGCGAACGAGAGTACCACTTATAGAAAACGGTAAAGCATTCTTAAGTTCGAGTCATTCAAACATTCATTTTTAGAGAAGTCTTGCTCGTGAACAGACGAGAATATCTTTTCAAGACGCAGAGCAAAGTACTCTGTAAAAAAAAAAAAAAAAAAAAAAAAAGCTTATTATCGGATCTACATTCATACCCTTATTATCTATGTAATGTCATTATTCATTGTGCAAAATTTGAATCACCAATCTACTGGATTTCAAGGAAAGTGTGTGTGTATGGTGGTTACTTACACCAATGCGTGTATTTCATGTACATCGTCTTTTGTAAATGGTCTGAAGGAATGCAGTTTATCAAGTTTCTATTGACTCAAGGAAGAGTATAACTGGGCAGCCATTAAGAAAATATGAAAAATTCTAACAATGCTTAGAATGAATGTATTGCCCAAAGAAATACAAGCACCATAAAGAGCTTGAAAATGAAAGACTCCGTACGCCTCGGAAACCTAATACCGCCTGGACAAAAAAAGAACAATTGACGAAGGGAGGTCGGATAAGAAATATGAAAGCGAGTAGCCTGACACAAATAACTGGAAGCAATGTCAGGCTCAAAAGTGCTACAAAAATGAAAGCCTCTAGGACCCCTTTTAATCGCCTTTTACGGCAGGCTAGAGATACCGTAAGTGTATTTTACCGGCCCCACCCACAGCAGGTAAGTAACATTATTATTGCTATTATTATTCCTGTTCTATTACTAAATTCATTAGTCAGCACGTACCGTAGTTAGGTCTAGTTTTACGGCTGAATATTCTTCCTGATGCCAACGCTGTGTGGTGAGACGTCATCAGTATTACGTATTTCCGCTGTGTACGGTAGTGTGATGTGTTTTGTGAATATGAGATGTATGAAGATGATGATGATAATAATAATAATAATACCAGGGGTTCCCGGCTATTTAAACTGCGCGCCTTCTCTACGGTCATCTATGCCAAGGGACTTAAACTTGTAAGCTCTCAAAGAATTTAGTTTTCTACAGTTAGATGGCTCTAACATCGATTTGCTACCTTACACTCACGCACTAAAAATGAACCTAGAACTTGCGAAATTTCATTTTTGTTATAAGTAAACATTTTTCTGAAGACTGTTTCTTTAATGTACCGAAGTTGTCAACACTTCAGCTGGTTCCTCCTCTACTGTAATCTAACTATCAGATGCTTGTAAATATGTTCTCTAGCCAATCAAAACCGGGTTTGTGTACAGGAATCCATCCTATCAGAAAAGTGTGGTTCAATTTAATCGGGCAGCTTCCTCTTACGGAACTAAATAAGCAGGGCACTTTAGGGCCGTCTTGACTGAATTGCTCCAGTGCCTGGGAGTGTGACTTGACGGAGGCCTAGGAGGGAGGGGCGCGGCCTGCTCGAAGTATATCCAGCGATACAAGGTAATGGCAGAATTTTCCTAAACATGTAATAGCGCCTGCGGGTAGTTTATTATTATTATTATTATTATTATTATTATTATTATTATTATTATTATTATTATTATTATTATTATTTTCATCAGTGGAGGTCATCATTATCACAACACTCAATCGTCATCGATTTAATATTTTAATTTCATTTTTCACCATTATTATCATGCTCAGAAATAATATAGTAAATTCTTCATCTGATGCTTCTTCAAATTATTATTATTATGATAAAATAACTGCACTTGTTACACGGCACTTAACTATTAATATATTTAATGCATAATCCTTTAAGGTTCCGGTCTTGTTTGGCACTAAGCAATCAGTTAAGACACGATTTACGTGGAATATTAATATCAATAATAATAATAAATATAATAATAATAAATATAATAATAATAATAATAGTAATAATAATAATACTAATACTAATAATAATAATAATAGTTTGAAGTTTTAATTTCCAATCTTTAGAATTTACTCACATATGTTTAATCCCATATAAACAACCAAGATCCGATTTCATATCGGCCGGGACACAATAACGTTAATCGAACCGCAACCATTCTTCATTTCGTACTAGCGGACGAGTTGGTCGTGCGGTTAGGGGCGCGCAGCTGTGAGCTCGCATCCGGGAGATAGTGGGTTTGAACCCCACTGTCGGCAGCCCTGAAGATGGTTTTCCGTGGTTTCACATTTTCACACCAGAAAATGTGCTGGGGCTGTACCTTAATTAAGACCACGGCCACTTCCTTCCCATTCCTAGGCCTTTCCTGACCCATCGTCGCCATAAGACCTATCTGTGTTGGTGCGACGTAAAGCAAATAGCAAATAGCAAAACAAAACAAAAAAAAACAGTATTTCGTCCTGTAATTAATTTATGGGGAAACCATGTCTTCCCAAGACAAATCTCAAATCCCATGACACTTCACGGCTGGGAATCTCCATCCAGTCCCTGCGAGTGCTAAATTATTATTTCCTTATTTATTAATCCTCGGTGCGTGGAATCTCCTGCCACTGATAACACCGGAATCGGCATATAACTTTGACGTAGACCTCGGGATCATCTATTTTATCATCAACATCAGTACGACTCAAATTTACCTCATGTCGGGTTTTTGTCCCGCTTGACTTCCAAAATCAAAAATGGGCCTAACCCACTCTGGGCCTTCAACATAGCGTGACCATCATATACAAGTGGTTCTATCGTTTCTAAGTACATTATTTTGATTATTATTGAGTCCCGAAATATTAAATCAAATTTACTGCCCGAATTGAAGGCTTCTACGTGCCACATGCTATCTCCACATTTAAATTTAAATTGCAATAATTGTATAAAATCAAGCCCGTCCCTTATTCACAAAGCATTATTATTAAACACTCATTCAGACATAACCTGTCCATTTATCACTCAGAAAATTCTAATGATTATTATATTTGCTATCTACTGGCGAAACTTCGCGGTACACATAATCATTGATATTTACATACAAAACAATCGGACTTCAATCCAGTACCACGATATTGACATTTATTAGCAACCTTGTACCTCTGGATAAACTTACAACATGCCCTAACGTCTACAAAATTTACGGGAAACTGATCTAAGTCGGACAAACATCTCTGGAGCAATGCTAATACGAATCTCAGTTTATCTTTAAGTGAAACATGCTCCTATACAATCAATCATGAACACTTCAAGCACTTGAACAAAACAAAATCAACCCTAATTTACTCTATTAAAATAATCAAGAATATTATGAGTGCTTCACATATTAATTTGTCCCTTTGTCTACCTAAATTGTACGAGCCGTGAAGCGGAATCGCTGGACGTTCAAGTTACATGTTAAAGGATATGATCTTACCACGTTAACGTGTAGCAAATCTACATAATTTAATAGGTGTTTGTACTCATCTCAGCCTGTATTCTGCTAGACCGGACGAAAAGCTTCATGGCCCTTCTCCATCTAGCACTGCATTCTGTTAGCTGTCATGTCAGCTTGAAGAAGTAATCCAATGCACTTCGGAACGTTACACATTTTACGTATTAAAATGTTAACATCAATTTTACACTCAGAACTTATTTAAATGAAATAATACACTTCTGGCCTTATGTCTGACCCGTCTAATTTACACATACATATCTTCGTTCCTTCGCGGCACTTAGGAACTGGTGATATTAACGCGATCACCTTGACGGCACGTCGCGCACTCGATTTCCGAACTCAGCCCTCCTGTAATATTTGCGTCCTTGTCCATTAATGTCCGCGAGACTGACCAGGATTTGTTCCGAATCTGCAAGTCTTCGCATATGCTTTTGAATTGTTATAAATTTGCCGGTAGGCAATTACTGCTGGTGACTCGAAACGTTGTGGAGTCGATTGGTCACACTACCCTAAAGACGTAGTAATAGCTCGAAGTAATGTTTCAGAGTGTATTGATTACATGTACTGATATCGAGGTCGCTGGACCAAATTTTTACAAGTGTGTACACGTACTGACGTAGGGTCGGCTCTAATAACTTTCACAGATTGTTTCATATCAGTCGCTCGACTGGTATTTATGTGAGTTTCTTCCCCTCTCCAGGTTCACGAAAAGTCACGTTAGAGTGAGCATTTTCGATTTCCCCATTTGACTATTCAGACCTGCCGGTGGCTTGAACTTGGCGCCATATAATGTGAATATATGATTCCTGCCTCTATGCCAAATGTCAACTCATTTCGATCGCTGGCAATTAGAGTAATTACGATTTTTGCTCCTGTATATTTGGTGGGCACTTTCACGCCATTTTCCGCGTCCCTTGCCTTCAACCACTCGGAGAATAGCGTCACTAATTTCTAATAATTATGACAGTAAATCTTCATTAATTAATGACCTTTAATATCGGACCATGTTTCTAAAATTTTCCTGATTACGAATCGTTATTCAGTTTTCCTTTATAAATTTAATCCGCGAAGTTACTCTTTACATCACTTGCTATAATGCAGTGTTGGCTTGACTGCTTCTCTCCGGCGGATTTTACTATTGATCCATGGTTAAGCGGGAGTTTGAAATCCCATGTTATTTCTTTAAATACCGACGGCGAACTTCAAACCAAGGCTCGGGGTACGATTTCCAATGATGTCATTTTCAAGAATCTTGCGCGCCGTATTTTCCTTGTTCTAAATATTGCTTGGCCCTCAGGCTATGGATTTTTCGTTGACTCGGAAATAATCATCCCCTTCTCTTTCCAACTTGATGATGCTTGATGATGCTTGTTGTTTTAAGAGGCCTAACATCGAATGTCATCGGCCCCTATCTTTCCAACTTGGCAATAGTTCTTGGAATACTCATTTTTCTGGCCACTGTATTTCATAATCTCTAGTGGAGACAGAAGTCTGTGTAGGTCTACAGTAGGCCTACAGTATACGATGTCTAATATTTTGACACCGTGAATATGAAATGTATTGCTTTAATAAATATTTATAATTGAATGACCCAGCTGACACCCTACCAGGGTAAAATATGAAGTTGATATAGATTCTACCTGTGTACTACTTTCAGACGAAGAGAATAGCATTGTTTTGTATTGTATGGTCAATTTTCAGGATGTTAGTATCCCTAAAAGTAATACAGGTTCTGACAGAAAAGGCTAGGCTCAAGGATAAGAAGTTCCGTGATTGCTCTGTTTTTTAGGACTTAACTAGTTTTTCACCAGCCTCTGCCTTCTTAACCTCAGTTTTAATCCACTCATTCACTTAACTTCTGTGCATTCTCCTTTCTGTTCCTCGTCTTTTCCTTCCTCTAAACTTACCTTCCTTTTTCCGAGAGCCTGTCTCTTTCTCTTCATCCCCTTACTTCCTTCTTTGTTCCCTTCCTTGAAAATTGCCTTCACTTCTTCTTTCAAGTCTCCTCTGCTCAATTTGATACTTTCTACTTCATTCATTCCTCTGCCATGTACTTTCCATCTGATTATTTAATCTCTTGCTTTAACATTCAACTCCCATTTTCTGATTCATCTCTGATATCTTCTCTTTCTTATTTACTCTTCATTCTGTTTTTTCCTAACGTGCGAACTCAATTTTCTTCTTTGCTTCTTTCCTGTTCCTTCTTTATTTTTTCACCCCTTTCCTCTATCCGTTTTCCCTTAAACGTCTTTTCACCTTATGCTAGCCTTACCTCCCGATCTCCTCCCATTTCCCTTTTGATTATTATTTTATTCCTTAATTCCTCCCTCTTCATCTTCTTCTTCTTCTTTATTCGTTCGTATATTCCTTCCTTCTATCCTTCCTTCCTTCCTTCCTTCCTTCCTTCCTTCCTTCCTTCCTTCCTTCCTTCCTTCCATCTTTGCTCATCGCCTCTATTCCACCCTTCTCTCCACTCTGTTACTTTAGGTTTCCTCTTGCTCTTTGCACCAGCAGAAAGACTGACACACTAGTTTCAAACTGCGTTGTAAGTTTGTCAGCTGCTTTTACTAACTGACGGTCAGTGATACCCTTTACCAAGCATGACATAGAGAATATTTAATCCTTGTAATGCTTCTCATTGAAGCTAGTTAAGTACAGCTTTGCATAAAGTTAAGAACTTACAGTAGAGAGCTAATAACTAACAATCTTGACATCCTTTACAATAATCCTCATGTTAAAGCACCCGATGCACTCTAAATGCAAGTCTTTACTTTTGCAATTTACTATTAACTATCAAAATACCCGTGCTTCGCTACGGTTTAAAGATGTTATTATTCAAAGCTTTACATTTTGGAGTGTCCACTGTCGGGTGAGGCTGTAAAATACACTCTCAGTTCGTATGTCAAAAGGTTTTGAAAGAACGATTATTTATTTTCTGATCTAACAGTCATTTGAACCTTGAACCCGGTACAGAGGAATTGGACTGTTTCAAACCCTATATCATTTAACATCTGTGATGTAAAAGAGACCAAGCTGTGAAATTTTAATTTTGTACGTCGAACAGTAATGGAGGAATTAATGCTTTCTTTAGCGGGTGAATGTTTTTAAATATTTATTAACATCCAGGGTGTAGAAGACCATCCTTCATGTAAAATTTTAAGTTCGTGCCTGAAACTGTTTCGGAAGAATGGATATTGTGTTTTTGAGAGTCAACAACCATCCAAACCCCTTAGGAGAGAAATATTTTGTAGTATATGATATTTGACATCTAGGACATAAAAGAAGAACCTTCTCGTAAACTTACAACTTTGTACGCCAAAGGGATGAAGAATTTCGTTTCCGGAGATAACCCCTATTTAATGCTTTAGGGAGAGGAACTTTTTAAAAATATTTCCTATTTCACACCTAGGACTTAAAATGTATACCGCTATTTGGAATTTTGCTTCGTTTCGGTGGAAGGAATAAATATGATCTTTTTCGGATCTTAACTCCCATTTAACTATCTGAGGAGTTAAATTTGTTATTTTTGTTATTTAGCACCTAGGATATAATTTTAAATTTTAACTTCGTAATTAAAACGGTTTCATATAAATGCATATATTTTCGCCATTCCTCACCCCCAACCCCCAGTCAAAACCCCCTGGTAGTGTATTGTTTTAATACTACTTCTTATTTTAAAATATAACACAGAATTTTACGTTTATAGAGGGCAGCACCGACCTCTGTTAAGTAGAGATGAGCTTAAATGATATTTCAGAATATCTGTATCTGGCGCAAAAATATCTGTGACTTTTATCAGTGATTCAGTCACACACCGAGCTCCATAGCTGCAGTCGCTTAAGTGCGGCCAGTATCCAGTAATCGGGAGGTAGTGGGTTCGAGCCCCACTGTCGGCAGCCCTGAAGATGGTTTTCCGTGATTTCTCATTTTCACAACAGGCAAATGCCGGGACTGTACCTTAATTAAGGCCACGGACGCTTCCTTTCACTTCCTAGGCCTTTCCTATCCCATCGTCGCCATAAGACATTTCTGTGTCGGTGCGACGTAAAGCAAAAAAAAAAAAAAAAAAAAAAAAACAAGATTCAGTCACAGGCGTCACAGGAAGCACGGGTATTTGATTATCGTCGCTGTCACTCTTTGGTCGCGGGCAGCCAGTATGGAAATACTTCTAGTTGATATTATGACAATGTCGGGAAGTATTTTTCGGATGATTCTGGACATTAGAAGTGGAAAAAATAATATTCACATTTATAATGTGAAATTTTAATAATGCATAGTGAAAAGGTTGTTAACATGATGCACAATAAATGAACAACCGGAATGTGATTACCCGTGCCGTGTGTCCGGGATACCAATGATTTACAGTAATTAATGATGGTTTAAAATTAAAATGACTACACATAATAATCTATGAACATAATACAAAGATTCCTCCCATATACAGGGTTATTCAGCAAACGTGTCCACCTCAAATAACTCGTGAACGGTTAAAGATGTTGACATTTTATTTTCACTTTCAGTAATGGTACCAAAGGGCTAATAATCGGACTTAAAGTACTGTATCATGACGTTAACACTTTCTGGGATCATGGTAATAACTTCGTTTTCTTTAAACGGTACCACACTATTTTGTACACATAGCTTTAAATCTAGAAACACTAAAAATTCAGCACCGTGATTATTTTTAAAATCGAAAAACTATGTATTCAAACATGCCTCGTCATTTGCCAGCTGAGGACTGATCTGTTTGTTTCGCGCTACGTATGAAACATGAGTTAGTTATTGACATATAGAGTTGCTAGATAGGTATTCTCTCTATTATGCTCATAAATGCACTATGATAAAATGTGTGATTTTACACCTATAATATCGCCCTAGGTATCTGGTAAATGATAAACGAATATAGATCTTGAGCTACAGCAGATAACATAGCACAGTGAACGTGATCCAAGCGCACAACTTAAACGGTATTTTGTCACAGATACTTCGTGACAGCGTACCTGATATATCGGTGACAGAAAAACCATCGGTGACAAAGTAACAGGCTGTGATTTACCGGCCATCTCTACTGATAAAAATAGAGATGAAACCTCCATTTATTATTTATATTAAACTTTGGTTACTAATTTGAGAGATGTAAATCTTTAAAAAGTAGACATTCAACGTGCGCAAGAATACGTAGGTACCATTAATTGTATACAGTCTAACAAAATGTCGTGCACTAAGCTTAAGGTTATTTCACTTTTACAGGTTTTTTTTTTTTGAAATACAGAAGAGAAATAGAAAATTCGTTCGAGTACCTTGGTTGTTGTGAAGACATAGTTTTAGACCTTCAATAACATTTACATCGTCTCAATCCATATATACCTGAAATATTTTTAATTATATCATATTTGATACCTTTGACATCAGACGTTCTTGTAAAATTACAATTTCATACGTCAAACGGTTTGGATGGATGAATAAATTTGTCGTAATTCTTCACCTCCCAGCCAAAATCCCTTAGGGCTGTATTGTTTTAAGACATGATTTTATTTAAAATCTAAAACACACCTATCACGTGAAATTTTAACTTCGTATGTCAAATGGCTTCAGAGATTATTTATGTCATCATAACTCACCTCCAGTAATAATAATAATTTCGTGTGGCTATTTCTAGCAGAGTGCAGCCCTTGTAAGGCAGACCCTCCGATGAGGGTGGGCGGCATCTGCCATGTGTAGGGAACTGCGTGTTATTGTGGTGGAGGATAGTGTTATGTGTGGTGTGTGAGTTGCAGGGATGTTGGGGACAGCACAAACACCCAGTCCCCGGGCCATTGGAATTAACCAATGAAGGTTAAAATCCCCGACCCGGCCGGGAATCGAACCCGGGACCCTCTGAACCGAAGGCCAGTACGCTGACCATTCAGCCAACGAGTCGGACACTCACCTCCGGTTAAAACCCCTTATAATGTAATGTTTTAAGACCACTTCTTTGTTAAAATATAAGGCGTACAGGAACAATCATCATTTGCAGTTTCAAACACGCACGTAAAACGCTTTCAGGGAAAATAATGTTTTTGCAATCATGCTCCAAACTCCGGTTAAAATCCCTCAGGAATAGTTGTTTGAAGACCAATTCGTATTAAAAGTCTAAGAAATATAGGAGCAGCAATCGTGTGCAATTTCAACTTCGGCTGTAAGGCCAGGATAATCTGTTATAATCAAAATTTAAAATCTCCATTGGAAAGGATGGCTCCTCAAATCGAACCCAGGAAAGATTAAAAATGATCGTTTTATGATCAGAATCAAGTGTATTATAAACAACAAAGTCAATAGGTCTATTATAAAATTTAGATATCGTAATGTCAATGACGTCGGGTCATTCAATCAATCAATCAATCAATCAATCAATCAATCAATCAATCAATCAATCAATCAATCAATCAATCAATCAATCAATCAATACTGATCTGCATTTAGGGCAGTCGCCCAGGTGGCAGATTCCCTATCTGTTGTTTTCCTAGCCTTTTCCTAAATGATTTCAAATACCGCGGCCCTTGGCTAACTTACGGCCTGTTTTAACCTGCCAAAATTTAAATTTAATCCCCCTGAAAAGGCCCGTTAGTTAAGAAGGAAGCTTTCTGCCTCTTCTAATTTCGACGATTTACTGGGTAAACGGTAGGCTCTTCTAATTTTGACAATTTGCTGGGTAAATGGTAGGCTCATTGGGAGCATAGACACCGAGGTCGAAACGTTTCTTCCAAACAATCCCTATAAGGGACCGTGCGTATAGCGAGTGCTGCCATCTGGTGGCTTTATCTGAAGTAACTGGTAGGAGCGGTAGGAGCATTTTTCACCATCAAGTTATTGAATAGTGTTTTTTACTTTTACTAGCTGTAAGTCTTTGACTGTTCACATTGCTTACTGAGGTAGCCTACATTTTGATTAGATTCTTTCAGCATATTCTCTAAGCATGAACGATACTCATAGTACCGCAACAGTAAACGCAGTAAATGTCACATAAACTATTCCGTGTACAGTTGTAATTAAACCTACTAAAACAGCCCACCAGGAACGAATTTTTTTCCTTTACCAGCCGCAGCTGCCCATAAATCAGAAGGGAAGCATGGATAACATATTTAAAACGTTCAACACTTGATGGAAAACTGTGGGTTCCTGCCAGTAATTCCAGAATCTGCATCCGACACTTTACTGATGGAACACCTACCAGAGACCCTGATAGCCCTGGATATAAACCTACTTTGCATATGTTACCACGAAGAACTAATGAGGACGAAATACAGAGGAATCTGACAGGTACAAGAGGAGGAAAGGGAGACAAAGTGAAATGCAAGAAAACATGAATTCTGTTCTTGAATCACAATCTCCCCTAACTGTTTGTAGCATAGGTATTCAGACTGATAATTTACCATTTTCATATGACCAGGGAAATGTAAATGTATTGTTTTTTAATTTATATTTGCCCAGTGATAATTCAAAATGTGATTCAGAAGCTCTGACGATTTTACACACGAAAGTGTTAGACAAACAAAACACGTACGGAAGCGCTGCGACGTAGCAGAAAAAATAGTTGTAAGGTACCAAAGTATGTATCCATATTACTCTCTTCGAGTAAAATATTTCGTACTTTTTCTTAATTTACCGCAGATTTTACACTTTATTATAGTAAAAACAATTATTATTATCTTCCATTTGGGACAAATAATACCGTGACATTTCGTGGATCGGATTCGTTCACGTAAGCAAAGGATCTAAATTAAGATTTTTTAAATTCTTATCTTGATGTTAATATTATATGGGGTTCGACTAACATTTGTCTCTCTCAAACTTAAACCAGATACTTCTTTTGAAAGTTTTCTTCCACCTGATATATGTGATGGCTATCATTAAGCTCTCTTCCTTTCCTCAAAGTAGAATTCCTAAAATACTGAGAACTCCACATAATTTTCTGAAAACCCACAAGAATAACAGCATTCGACATTAGCTGATTAATTCAAATTATACGTATTCACAACACATTTCAAAAAGTAAACAACGACAGCTGATGTTATTCTGGTGTTTTTCCTACCGATGAATAATCGTCTCTTCCGCTAGGGGAGCTGCGGTCGAAAATTTGTTGTTACGCACGGTCCCTTACAGCCAGATCGCCCCCTCCAGTAGAATTCATTAAATATATAGACTGCACTTTTCATAACTACATATTTATAGCCGAAATTAATATCAATTCTTATAATGTAACACAATCCAATGATTTTAATACAGTAATCTCTCAAATCCGGGGAGTACAGATTCCCTTCGCCTTCTATACCCGTCCTATTTCCAACTCCACTCCTGACCTTATTATCTTATCGTCACTCTACCGACCCAGGCATCCTACTTTTAAAACAGGTCGTAAGGACCAAGAAGCCGAATACCCGTTGCAAATACCGCGGCCCTTGGCTAACTTACGACCTGTTTTAACCTGTCAAAATTTAAATTTAATCCCCCCTGAGAAGGTCCGTTTGTTAAGAAGGAAGCTTTCTGCCTCTTCTAATTTTTTCTTCTCTAAATTTCACTCCGATCCGCTTATTTGATTGATAACAGAGTAGCGAAGAGGGGGTTTCTTTTCTAACGTGGAGAAACATTCTTCTTCACGACAGATCGTTTTGCCCCCGCCAGTGAACATGATGGAGATTTTTCCGACTCATCGGCTATGTCGCGGAAACAGACGAGTAGAGGGGCATAGTTTTCGTCCCGGGACTCTCATGTACTCCCTCTCAACAAAAAAAGCCGTATTGTCTTCTTAATCGCTCCAGTTCATTGAGTGCGGCGTGTCATCCGGAGGCAGGGGACGGTGGTCGGCGATCGGAAGGCCCAACTACTGAAGGTAATAGCAGAAATTCATAATATGTAATACCTCCAGGCAGATAACTGTGTAACAAACTGTCGAGCAGATTTGACTGTAAAGTTTGTCAGGCATACCTTTGTAAGGAACTTGTGCCTCTGAGAGGCTAGACTTTATTAACCTTTGGAGCTCAAACTCCTAGACGATGTAAGTGCATGGAGCAAACATGCTCTTTTAAAATAGTGTACCTGTTCAGAGCAATAATGTCCATCCCTTGTATATTATCGTGTTAATAATTCTATCCATTTTTTGTACCTGATTCTTGAATTTATTGTCCGCTGTTGTTATCGAAGCTGACGAGCTCTTTGTTATTCTATTTAACTGTTATTTGTTCCAAATCGTCTAGCTAATAATATTTAATATTAGGAAAATAGGAAGGAAAGAAATAAAATTTCATAACTTAATGATTTAATTTATGCTCTGGTCATTTCCTTATCCACCCATTCACTCCGGTACCTTCTTAAACTTCTGCGTTCCGCGATATTCCCGGAATAATAATAATAATAATAATAATAATAATAATAATAATAATAATAATAATAATAATAATACCGGAGATTGATTTTGCCCACTGTCGAGGTTTTCTTCTACATTTAAACCAAGAAATAATAATTTTACATAAAATAAAAGAGGTTTCGAAACCTTCCCCTAAAGCTATCTGCCTGGAGATATTACATATTATGAATTTCTGCCATTACCTTGAGTAGTTGGGCCTTCCGAACGCCGACCTGCGTCCCCTGCCTCCGAATAACACTCCGCACTCTATATGGAAACAAAATTCGCACAAGTAATTGAGAAATAAATAATTTCACTGAACCATGAACCACGTGTCCTCAGAACATGTTACACAAGTTGTGAGCCTCTGAGGATCCGAAAACTTCCAGATTCTAAGAATGAAGTATCGTCAGCACTGTGTGAAAAGTTAACATTCGCTACAAACAGACTGTGACTGGGGACAGATAGAAATTACTTTTATTTTCCTGTCAGACGTTCGTGGAGTCTTTGCCGTAAATATTTGCCGTCATTCAATTACTGAGGGAACGCTCCACAAGCTTCAATAAATATTTAATCTTTGTAACGCATCTCATCGAACGAGCTCTGTCACTTAAATTAATAATCTCCCGAGCAAAGAACTAAGAAGCTTCACTCGTTGACAAAGTCGGCCGAGGGATTACAGGTTCACTAGATGACTGTCTGCGACGCACTACACTTTATATGTTCTGCTCGCTTCTATGAATTATTTATACGTTCCACATACTACGGTAAGTCTTGTCGTGTTTTCTGCTGCAGTAATGGCAAAGCAGAAAGATTATCAGCCCCTCAGTCATTAACTGAAAGAAGACAAGTTTTCATCCATAGAAGATTGACGTAAAAACCAGGATCGGTAGAAAATTTCCTTCAGATTTAAATAAATGGAAAGGTGCTGTGTAGGGGTTGGGGCCGCGTGCAGCTTCAAGAGAATTGTAGACCTGCAGTCCTCCACTGAGTCCTGTCCATCAATCCATACCTCTCTCCTGCCAGACGCTCCCATAGTCGATCTGACCCATGTCCTCACGCGGTCTATGTATGTGTAAGCCACGAACCACTTGTAACGTGGTAGATAAATAATTAACAACAATGAAAATATACGCTGACAGTGACACCCAGAATAAATCAAATAATAAATTGTATTAAAGCGTCACTGAGAACCAAATCAGCAAACATATTAAAGAACTGCAATGAAATAGTACACACAAAGAGAGAACAGTCAAATCGGTATAAAGTCAGAGCACTGTAAAAATAAATTCCAAGCTCAGATAACAGCAAGAGAAATAAGAAGTTGCAACTCACCTTATCGAGGTCAATATGTGGAATGTAAGATCATGGATCAGTGCAATTATGACCTTCGAGTTCCTGAATTTTTCCAACTTATCAATTAAGTTAAATTTCAGATTTAAATAGTGAATTTTTCTGAGCAGTTATCATGGAAGGATAACACCATGTTTTGATTTGATAAAATGTAATAAATAGCATTAAATTACAATATATAAATAACAACAAGATTAAATAGTAACTTTTTTACAGATTAATAGCGAAACTTAAGAAGTAAAGAAGTGGTTGTTTTAACAATTAAAAGATAATTAAGAGGGTTAAACGTAGAAAAATGCTTCTAATATTGCTGTTACGGTGTTGACAGTAAATTAACTAAGTTACGGAGAGAACAGAAACCAAGAAGCAAACACGTTTAATAAATACCATTCTCATGGAAATCAACTGCTCAAGGGTACTCAAATAGAGTCCATACAAAATGATACACGACCCAAGAAGAGTTTATAATACAATAAAAATCGACAAGATTAATTAGATGGAAATAGTTATTTAATTAATTAATACACCAAAGAGCAAACTACCATACATACCAGATTTAAAACAGATTAAGCTCACATCGGCTAGCCTCTTCACCAGGACACGCGATTAAAGAAATGATTAATGAAGGTAAATGAAAGTATCACCAATATTACCTTTAATGAAGAAATATTTCCACGACACAAGGTGGAGTTAAGTGGAGTTGATATCATTACCCAACAGTTTAAGACAATTAATAAGTCCTTTCAATAAGGGATTACTCCTTAAATGCGTCCATTACGGTTCAAGTGTCAAGCAGAATTAACAATTCCAAGTATCCACGCAGAAAAAAACAATATTAACTCAATAAAGGTAACTAGGATAAGATAATAAATTCGGGCAATGAAAACATATTATAACAAATCGCCGTAACAAAACATATGAGTTTCATTGTTCTCAGTTCTTAATTTACAGAACCCAGTGCTTACAACAGAACGATAATTTGTGGTTTGGTAATACTTGGACATGAAGTTATCCCACAATGCGTGGAATGATACAGATATACGAGTAGTTGCACACAAAATGTTAGCCCTCAGGACTGAGAGGCATATTTAAGGTTATCGGCTACTGGTAATTAAATACAAGGAGGTAAAATAGTAGAATTTAGGAGAATGGCCAATAACACACTTGCAAACAGTATTTTGTTCTCAGATAGTACATAACACCTGACATAGCAGATAGTAAGAATTAATAACATACTGGAAGAATAACTTCGACGCTGAAAAATACGAACAGATACAGAACTAAGCAGTGTAGAATACAAAGTGATAGCCTTAATAACAGAAGGGCTGTGATAAGATTACTGATCACAGGGAATAAATTAAACCGAAACAAGGTTGTATAATAGATTTTAGAAAGAAAGTTCAGTAATGTTTAACAATCGCTCCCTGTTACTAGTGAGGATGACGATAACACATGAGGAAGCCCTGTACCGAACAGAATAACTTTAATTATACACACACAAGGATAATTAACCACTAGGAAAAATACAACCAGAAAGAAGAAAAAGGTAAATCAAGTCACTTACAAAATTACTCCCCACCAAAATAGATTGGCAACCGGGAAACACCCCGGTAATACATAGCCTTACATCTTACGCGTGTGTACGGCATGAAATCTCGATGAAAACTGCAAGATGGCTACCACAACAAATCCCAAGGTCACCCAGACTCCAGTTAGTAATAGAGAGAGAGAGGGGGGGGGGGAATACGCCAATCAGGTTCATTTCTCAACACAGGGCTAAAGAGAGAATGACCTGTATAACTCTTCTGACATATTAAGGTGGTCATGACTTAATTCCAATTTTAAAATACTCTCACACACTTGATAAAGAAATCTTCAAAGCCAACAAACACCACGTAATTCGAAACAAATCATTAGCTGGAGGCACCAACGGACGTTCAGTATAGCGGCTGATTATTAGACGAACACTAATTGCGGCTTAGATGTGCTTTAAACCACGTCAAACAACGTTATCCTTTTATTGATATTATCTCAAATTTGAAAATATCTCACCAAAAACGTTTTGAAGCTCAGGAATGGTGAATTCGGACCTTTCAGACTCTTCTAATCCTTTTTAATGGTTTTAGGATATAGCGGATCAGATATAACAGAAATGTTAGGTTCAGGAGATGAAATACACTGTATCGCTCTTGACGTATCCAAGCTTTTTGATAGGGTCAATTAAAATTAATCATTTTTCTGCATTTAGTGCTGTCTTCCAGGTAGCAGATTCCCTGTCAATCGTTTACAGAAGGTCGTTCGGGATCTCTAGGAACGTTGTATGAAAAGCCATGTCTTCACCAAAGATCATGCTCAATTGGAAAACCAGCGTTTCTAGCTATAACCCGACAACGTTATTTCCATTTCAGCAGACATTTTCGCATAACTAGCACATCTATCTTATCTCACTCCTCCTGACAGGCTTTCCACTAATAGTGCACTAATAGTGCGCGGACGTCTATTTCCTAAGGCCATTTTTAGGAGTCCAAATGCACAGAAGTCCTTGGGTGACCCATCGGGTGCCTTCACTGGAATGTCGGTAAAAGGAATTGCGTTGAATCCAGTTTCCATTCCCATTCTCTCTAAGAACAGACGAGTCGAACGAGAGGTATGGCTGGATGCTTTATTTTGATGCACCCATACCTGGAATATCTGTGTTGTAAATGGTTGTTGAAACCTCTTGCTGATAGTAGGTAGAGTTCACCTTCACATTATTAGCGACACGGCGAACGATTAACTTGCGACTGTAGCAGTATTCGGCGATGATCATGAAACCCCTCGCAAAACTTTCCTGGCATTCTTTATACAACGTTTGATTTTGTCTCTATGGCGGTAGTAAATCGAGCGGGATTTGTTACAGTCACTAAAGTACACATACGCTCCGTCTAATGTCACCACATTTTTCCATGTGTCCCCTGCCAGATAGCCCTCATACAGCTTTCTTGCGTTAATGCGACGTTCCAAAATGTTACGAGGCAAAACTTCTGAACTCGGCCCTTATTCCGCTTTTATAATTACAGGTCCTTGTTGATTATGGTATTAACTGTTGAAACAGACATCTCCAACTTACGTGCGACAGTCCTTTTGAGAGGCAGAGTTACCACCTGACACATGTGCCTTCGTGTTCCTCATCACTTCTGGTGTAGGACTGATGGCTGGTCGTGGATTTGACTGATTTTTCCCCTCTGGAATCAAGCCCAGTTGGCCTTTGCCTTCTTTATTCAATACAGTACTGATCCTGTTCCTTGACATCAAGAATCATGCTTCTTGCACATTCCTTAAAATGAAGAATAGCTATGTTTAGCATCTTCAGTAAGGGTAAATCCGCTTCAGCATCGTTGTAGCTGATGTCACGGAACTCAACACTCACGTTCTCAGTAGTGACATGAATCAACGCTCTCCGTTTTGACGTGCTCAAGTTGAACACAGCGCCGTCAGCGGCCTTCACACTCGTCACCAGGGATCCCGAACGACCTTCTGTACTTAGTTTACTTTTAAATTATTTCGAAGGATTTGGAAATGCAGGATCATGGGGGACCACTTATGAAAATGAGAGCAACTGTAATAGACAAAAGAAGTGACTGAACGGGTGGCTACTTTTCTAGAAAATAGAACCCAGAAGATGAGAGTAGGTGAAGCATTATATGATCCTGTAATCATTATGAGGGTGTTTTTCAAGGCAGAATTATTTATCATATATCCTCCCCCTAATACTGTCCGGCTCCATGGCTAAATAGTTAGTGTGCTGGCCTTTGTTCACAGGGGTCCCGGGTTCGATTCCCGGCAGGGTCGGGAATTTTAACCATAATTGGTTAATTTCGCTTGCACGGGGGCTGGGTGTATGTGTCGTCTTCGTCATAATTTCATCCTCACCACGACGCGCAGCTCGCCTACGGGAGTCAAATCAAAAGACCTGCATCTGGCGAGCCGAACATGTCCTCGGACACTCCCGGCACTAAAAGTCATACGCCCTTTTTTTTTATCCTAATACTGCAACTAGGTAACTCCATTTTTCAAGTTTTGATTCTGCACTCTGCACTGATCTGCTTGAAGAATTTCATAATGTTTTCTTTTTTACTTCCCATCAACTACTATTACCGTCTTCGGAGACGCCGAGGTGCCGGATGGTTGTTCAAAAGGAGTTCTTTTTTGTGCATAAAAATCTACGGACACGAGGCTGACGTATTTGAACACCTTCAAATACCACCGGACTAAGCCAGGATCGAACCTGCCAAGTTGGGCTCAGAAGGCCAACGCCTTAACCGTCTGAGCCACTCAGCCCGGCTTGACGAATTAAATTTCGTCTATTGCTACAACTGGATATCTCACAGAATATATCGTTATAGCCCAGTCTGCATTTCAACAGCTAGGCATGTCATTATCTAGGACATATTTTTATGCTACAAGTGGATGTCTTTAAGATATCTAGTTGTGTCAGTAACTTGGTCTGAGAACAATGAGATATCTATATTATCACTCACTGTTGACAATGAGCATGATATTCAACTATCGTCATGCGTTACTGTGTTCGTGTCATGCTGTAAACAGCGAACAAGATACGTCTATGTATGTGTTTTTGGATAGTTCTGACTTGTAATTATGGTTTCCAGAGGGAGGAAGATGGTTGAAGGTGCTCTTCGTAGTTTTGCGTCGGATACTGGTGAGTAATAAATTAATTGCTCATAAGTATTAGCAAATGATCTGAAGCAGTGTTTTACAAATTATTTGACTTACTGTTCCCTGGTTTGCAGAAATCTGTGAGTTTTTTATTTCATATTTTTAATAACACGATCAGCACCCGAATTATAGACAGAACGCCTTTATTTCGTGCAGTTTCTATGGGATGATCATCCACCTCAGACTGATGTTTGCTTCTACGTGGCATGCCAGTGGCTATCGTGATATAGAGTGTAACGATGAAACAAGACACATCAGCAAGCCCTCAATGACAAACACCAAATCTTTGTACAAGTCTGCTCAGTCTGTATCAAGGGAAAAGTATGATGCTCTGGTTCCTTTAGTTCTAGTTCCATAATACTGGCCGTTTTATAAAAATCTCCTCTCAATGAAGGGTCAAAGCGACGAGGTGATAAGTGATGCTTGCATCATCCGACAGTGAGTAAATAAAGTGAATTTTCCGTGAATTTCTTATGATATCAATTTTCATTAAAATAGTAAATGAAATAAACGAACACAACAACGTGAATTGGGTGCCGTTATGCATCACTAGACCAAGCGCCAAAAGTTGGTTGCGAGATAATCACGTTTAAATTTGGTTCTATGTGTAAATTCGAGGGAACATAATTTTGCTAAATATGGTATTACTGGTGTTGTAGGATAATAGATTGTACCTTCTCACCAAATTTCAACATCTTTATACTCGCACTATATAGATTTTCTTGAAGAAATGGCGCTTAGTCTACTGATGCAATTTAAGGTTTTTCTCAAGTGCGAATAATGTATCACGATGCTACACCAATAACCCCTAACTGTTGAGTATCTACTGAGTAAAACATCAAAAAATATAACGTGGCGGCAGCCATGATTATAAACTGAATCTCCTACTGTCTGAAAATGCCCGCTAAGTGCTTGATCAACCACGAGCCGCGCCACAACTCCGGTACATTATTCAAGTTTTAGATGGAGAAATTCTACAAAGGAAGCTATTCTCTAAAGTCGTTGCTATAACGACTTACTGATTTGAGGAATTTCAACTTGTCTGAGTCAAATACAAATGGTAAGGCATGAGCCATTGTAGTCTATACAATTTTTGGATGGATTTTCCTTAACGATAGGCCTATTATATTCTGAGAGTACAGTATTGACGTGATATTTTTAAGCCTATGGGTAAGTTTTGTTCTGCTTGAGACAGAAAATGTGATTAAAGATATTTTCTCCCATAAATACACACAAATCACTGGACAGGTAATAAGATTTTTGCCCTCAGTTCATTCAATCTCGAAATCAGGATCTCCTTTTAATCCATCTACGTCATCCACGATGTCAGAATCTGCTTGAAGATTCTGGTAAAATTGTTTGGCATCTGCAGGTATTAGGTGCATCAGCGAACCAAAGTCTCTTAGTTTGGCTTCAGAGATAGGTTTTCCTTTTGGCCACAAAGGTATTAATGCCTGGTGAAAGTGAACTCTACTTTCCCGTGGTCGTCCATGTCTAGACTTATTTAGATTTAATTCCTGAGATTCACCATCAAATTCTAGAGAATGATTCTCAGACGCAACATTCTTAGCAAGCTGCATTAGTAGTATCGTCCTTCTCTTTACTTTTGGAAGTACTTGATACATCGCTGAACTTCGTCACTTCGTCACCACGTAAAAATGTCAGCACTACCGAAAACGCGGGCTCCCTCGCTGTCATCCGCGCGCAATGTGAGGAATGTGGCGCTTGGTCTAATGATGCAATTTAAATTTTTTACTGATTCCCGCTTTGTCGGTTAGGTTTTCTGTTTACTAACAACTAACGGTCTCTTGTAATGCAGTGGGGATTTTTTTTTGCTAGTTACTTTACGTCGCACCGACACAGATAGGTCTTATGGCGACGATGGGACGGGAAAGGGCTAGGAGTGGGAAGGAAGCGGACGTGGCCTTAATTAAGGTACAGCCCCAGCATTTGCCTGGTGTGAAAATGGGAAACCACGGAAAACCATTTTCAGGGCTGCCGACAGTGGGGTTCGAACCTACTATCTCCCGAATACTGGACACTGGCCGCACTTAAGCGACTTCAGCTATCGAGCTCGGTGGGGATTTTTTTAATAAATAGTTCAAGCCTTCCTCTACAAGATGGCGTTAAAATCTGAATTTTTGTCAAATGGCGCTTAGTCTACTGATGCATAACGGCATCCAATTAATCAAAGTGTTCTGTTGGTTCTGGTCATGTGGCCCGGGAATGGCTCCTCGTTGGCTGCTTGGATACGGTGTGTTTTTGTCAATTCACCCCGTGGTGCTTGGTACTTCTTGGCACCGAACGTGATTTTTAATGCGCTGTTTGAGATGAATTTGGGCCGTTTTGACGACTTATTTTTCTTGCACATTATGGAGCTTCCTATAAACATATGTTTTCCATTATCTTCACAATTTTGATTTTTTATTTGGTACCTTTAGGAAATAAACTTCTCATGATTATGTTTATAGATTTTTTGTACAAGTTGCTTTACGTCGCACCAACACAGATAGGTCTCATGGCAACGATGAGACAGGAAAGGGCTAGGAGTGGGAAGGAAGCGGCCGTGGCCTTAATTAAGATACTGCAGCCGCAGCATTTGCCTGGTGTGAAAATGGGAAACCGCGGAAAACCAACTTCAGGGTTGCCGACAGTGAGGCTCGAACCCACTATCTCCCGAATGCTGGATATTGGCCGAAATTAAGCGACTGCAGCTATAGAAAGCTCGGTTGTATAGATTTTAGGTGTCTTCTTCTTCTACTACTGCTCTTCCCACACCTGTGGGGTGGTGGGTGCGAAATGTATAGTAATGTGAATTTGGCCTGTTTTACGGCAGGATGCCCTTCCTGACACCGACCTTATATGGAAGGTTGTAATCACTATTGCGTGTTTCTATGGTAGTTGGCAGTGTAGTGTTTTGTCTGGTTGGAACGAAACAAATACCAGGTCCCCGAGTCAGAAGAATTAATCAAACACGATTAAAATTCCCGACCCAGCCGGGAATCGAACCCGGGACCCTCTGAACCGAAGGCGTGACTGTTCAGCCAATGAATCGGTCAGATTTTAGATGCAAAAGCAAAGCAAAGTCATGAAGGCCCTTGGAGGGGTGGAAGGTAAAGGCTTCCGCTATTCGTAACCTCGGCACTTGATGGGGTAGAGTGGTTAGCTCTACGCCCGGCCGCCTTTGCCCCCAGGAATTAACCTGGTACTCATTTTTTGTGTAGGCTGAGTGAACCTCAGGGCCATTTCTTAAATTTTACCACTTTCTGACGGGGATTCGAACCCACGTTCTTCCGAGCGAACCGAGCACGCCTTTACCGCCTCGGCCAGGCAGCCCCTCATATTTTAGATGTACATACAGGAAAATAACAACGTCAGTGGATGCAGAGTGGGTCACGGCTGGTCCGTGGTCCAACAGCTCTGCACTCCGACAGGCGAACTAAGCAGGGGAGGGGTGGCCGCAGCTGTACCGTGGTTCTACGCCTCTGTATTCGGGAGATGGGGAGGAGCTATACCCCACGGGTGGTCCCAACCGTCGGCTGTTCTGAGACTGGTTTTCCGTGGTTTTCCATTCTCCTGCTCTAAGGCGAATACCGGACACTTCCTGGTATAGGCCACGGCCGCCAACCCTCTTACGATCTCTGCAAATCTCCCTGAAGGGGACAATATGAAAACGTTTTAGTAGTAGGAAAATAATTGTTTAATTTAAATTACTTCATTAGTATATTTTAAAGGTTAGCTACAAAGCCAGTCCTGAGGTGGGTTTGAATTTGCAATGAGGTACTGTAGTCTTCTGTATGCTTTGAATACTACTAGCATCATAATATCCTCTTCTGAAGGGAACATTCCGTAATATTTATTACATTTTCGAATATTTTCAAAATAAACGCGTGCATCTTGGCGGCTATCGGCTGTCTGACATGGCAACGCAGATGGCATACGAGCTGGCCTACTGAACATATGCACGCAACATGCACATAAGAGAAGAGTATGCCGCCCGCCTACAAGTCTTTTATGTTCTTTTGTAACTTTTACAGACTCAAGTACATTTCCATAACTGCAGAAGTATTGCTCATCAGTCATCACAAACTAATATCAACCAGGGAATGTCACCCTAGAACTGCTTCAGGTTTATCTGTCAAATGCTGCAGTAATTTTCCACAATGCACAGAATAAAAAATGTTTCTGGATGCATACCGTAATCATAACTTAACGTCATCAATTTCTGTTAGCTATAGAAAAAAAAAAAACGCGTTGACTGCCATTTTGCTCAATGCAACCTCAATGTCAACAGGAAAGTACTTCGACTTGTGCTGCCAAATCATAGGCCATACATGAAGACCTGGAACCGAAAGGCTTTGTGAACGACTGACGGGAGAGAACAATGGATCGGACACAGTGGAAGAAATGTCTTGTAGCTGCATGCGATCCACCGGGCCCGATTGCAAGGAAATGATGTTGATGATGACACAGTACACAGGGACGCTCTGGTGAAGCTGTTATTATCACCTCATTCTGACACAACCTGTGGATGCCTTATCCCTTCAAAATTCTCTGTTACTTGAGTATCACCCACGCCAACAATGAGACGCAACTCCCTCATTTCCATGGTTACGATAATCATAAATCGAGAAGTAAACTATAGAGAAGCTATGTTAGCAACTCTTTATTTCTCCGCTATGATTATGTTCGTATGCTACAGTGTCGAGTGCGGTGCTAGGGTCCCGCCGCGAGTGGATGGCGTCCCGAGTCCTGGCGAGCGACCAAATTCAGGTACAAGCATTGTATGTGTACCAGAATTGTTCATTTTTGGATAGTAGTTAATATTTAACGATGTATCCAAATTGTTCAATAATATCATAAACGGATGAATAAATAATCAAAAGTCTTGATAAAATTTTAAGGAGGGCTGGAACGACGCGAATCGAATGATATCCGCCCGGATGAGGACAGGGCATAGAGCACATGCGCGGTATACTTTGTTTGTCGTGAGAGGCGGCTAAAAATGGTACATATTAGTAATCTCAACTTGGGAGTTAAGCAACCACGAGATCAACTATCTGTCTCTGATATTGTTCCCGTTTACTTTCCGTAGTGAACAAATGCTCCCTTTCGACTACATTTGTATAAGGTCTGTGAAAACTAGGCAGATTTTCAATTATTCACCCTTCATTGTCCTTCCATTTGTGGGACTGAGGGAAATGAAACTTGCCTATGAAGCTGCAAAGGAAGCGGTACTTTTACCTCGACCTATGAATGTAGTTGTTGAAGATATTTATTCTCAGCTACGTCGAACCATCTTGGCGTCCTGGGAATCGGAGTGGCTGGCTATCCGAACTCCCAACAAGCTGAGAGCGATTAAGAAGACAACCACCATGTGGCGGTCCCCTTTCCGGCATTCACGGAGAAAGACCGTAGTATTGTGTAGACTGAGGATAGGTCATGAACGACCTACACACTCTTATCTCCTAAAGAGGGAAGGAGAGTCCCCCCCCCCGCAGACGATGACGCGACGACGCGACTACTGCTGATCTCGTTATCCGGGATTATTCAAGGGTATGTAAATTGCAAGTGTTCTGTTACTCAGGGAACTCACGTTCCCTTTTGATTCGTTAGTGAACTTTTCCGCTCAATACAATACGTTTTTGTTTTATTTTGTACTTCGTTTCGGAATTCCTTATTTGAATAAATAATTTTATTTTATTGTAAATCTCCTTTCATCTTAATTTGTTCAGAGAGGATGATCAGCTACGTAGTTGTACTTCGACTGAAAACAAAAATCACCACCACTTTATCCGATCCATTAATTTTGCAAAGGGTTGCACGTCTTCTGATTAAAATTAAGAGGGAATGGTTTTTCTAGTTGAAAGTAAAGTACCTGAATGGTCAACGATGTGACCTTCAGTCCAGAGGGTCCTGGGTACGGTTTTTGTCTGAGCTAGGTACTTTAACTGCGTATGGTTAATTCCTATTGCTCGGAGACTGGGAGCTTGTGTTCGTTTAACTACGCTTCCCTTCATCCACCATAACACAGCACATTAACAACCACCAAAGAAACACGCAATAGTGAATACATCTCTCCACATAAGCTTGGTGTCAGGAAGGTTATCCGGCCATAAAACAGAGTCAAATCCAAAATCAGATGCCAACCCCCATAAATTAATAAAAGATCGTGAAAAAGAAGAATAAGAATAAATGTATTTATTTGTAATTCCCCTTAAATAATCACCAGGCTATGGACAATTATGCATATCAATTAACAATAAATTTATATGATAAAGTAATAAAACCAACATTGCATACCGTATCAAAATAAAATGCTCCAATTTCTCAATAAAATTCACACTCAATCACAGCATGATGTTACAGGAGCTCAAACACAAACTTGGAATTATTTTCACTTAAAATGGTTTTGTAGTCAGAAAACACTCACTCTACTTCACATGCCACAAGTGGAATGTACTACAACTTAACGAAATCAGAGACTTCCAGTATCGATGCACCGTCAGTTGTTTCTTTGCCTTGAAGAACACCATAAATGTTAAGTTTAAGGAGACCGGGGTTGTTTAAAACTACACTCTTTACTTTTTCCGAGAAAACGTGGTTTCTTAGGTTCATTAGGGATCGTTCAAGTTCAAAATTTCCAGTACTAACGTGAAGGGACAGTGCCCTTTCCTGCAGTTTATTGATGCGTATAAATTGCTCACGAAAACGATCTTCGCTGAAGACTTATTGTTCTTCCTTAATAGAAGCAGCTTCTTTAGAATCGAGACCTTCAACTAACTCTTTTAGTACTTAAAAATAATAGACATAATAAGCAGCAGCTTGGAGCCACATTTCCCACCTTGCATTAACTGGTGAAGATGGGAGCGGCACATTACCAACTGTATCCAAAAGCATGTTCTTCAGACTTGGAGCCTTCAGAAATACTATTTTCTCTGTAGATAACAAAACGTTTACTTCAGGAAAGGAAATCCGGACTGCTTCAGCGACTCGATGAAGTCCATCTTCCACACACGTGTGTGGGATATAGTATCCCAAGACCTCCAATGGCTTTCCACATGCAAGGTGCAGCATCAGTGCAGGCCACGATGGTAAAGAATGTTGTTATACCTATTCCCAAGAAAGCTAGTGCTGACAAATGTGAAAACTACCGCACCATTAGTTTAGTATCTCATGCCTGCAAAATTGTAACACTTATTATTTACAGAAGAATGGAAAGACAAATAGGAGCTGAGTTTGGAGAAGATCATATTGGCTTCAGAAGAAATGTAGGAACACGTGAAGCAACCCTGACTTTACGTCTGATCTTAGATAATCGAATTAAGAAGAAAAAGGCCACGGTCATGGCGTTCGTAGATCTGGAAAAGGCATTCGATAATGTTGACTGGACCAAGCTATTTAGAATTCTGAAAGTGATCGGGATCAGATACCGAGAACGAAAAATTATCTACAATCTGTAAAAAAAAAAAAAAAAAAAAAAAAAAATCAGTCTGCAGTGGTAAGAATCGAGGGCTTTGAAAAAGAAGCAGCAATCCAGAAAAGAGTGAGGCAAGGCTGCAGTTTGTCCCCCCTCCTTCTCAATGTTTACATAGAACAGGCAGTAAAGGAAATCAAAGAGGAATTTGGAAAGGGAATCACAATCCAAGGAGAGGAAATCAAGACCTTGAGGTTTGCCGATGATACTGTTATTTTATCTAAGACTGCAGAAGACCTCGAGAAGCTGCTGAATGGTATGGACGAAGTCTTGGGTAAGGAGTACAAGTTGAAAATAAATAAGTCCAAAACAAAAGTAATGGATTACAGTCGAACGAAGGCAGGTGATGCAGGAAATATTAAATTAGGAAATGAAGTCCTAAAGGAAGTAGATGAATATAGTTACTTGGGTAGTGAAATAACTAACGATGGCAGAAATAAGGAGGACATAAAATGCAGACTGGCACAAGCAAGGAAGAGCTTTCTTAAGAAAAGACATGTGTTCACTTCAAACATTGATAGAGGAATTAGAAAGATGTCTCTGAAGACTTTCATCTGGAGCGTGGCATTGAATGGAAGTGAAACATGGATGATAACTAGCTCAGAAAGAAAGAGAATAGAAGGTTTTGAAATGTGGTGTTACAGAAGAATGCTGAAGGTGAGATGGATAGATCGAATCACGAATGAAGAGATACTGAATCGAACTGGTGAGAGGAGATCGATTTAGCTAAATTTGACGAGAAGAACAGATAGAATGATAGGACACATCTTAAGGCACCCAGGACTCGTTCAGTTGGTTTTAGAAGGAAGTGTAGGTGGTAAGAACGGTAGGGGTAGACCAAGGTATGAATATGACAAGCAGATTAGAGCAGATGTAGGATGCAATAGTTACGTAGAAATGAAAAGTTTAGCACAGGATAGGGTGGTATGGACAGCTGCATCAAACCAGTCTACGGACTGATGACTCAAACAGCAACTGTTCAGTGATTCACCTTATTGTTAGATAACATATCTATAGTTACTGGATATGATTTCTCTCTCTTTTTCCACTCCTAAAATTCCAAACACGAAGTTAATTACATATCTTTGATTCATGTCCATTGTTTCGTCCAGCGATACCCAAATATATTTTCAACCAGCCATTCACCTTAGTTCATCTAACGCCACTTTATAAAGCTCAGGAACGAAGTTTTTCCTAATCATTGATTCATCTGGGACTGCTTGTTTCGTATACTCCTCCAGAAACTGAACTAAGTTTTAATTGTTTAACTTAGCCAATGGTATATTTGCCGAGACAAACGCTTTGCAAGTCTTCATTGACTTTACTTTGTGTTGTTCCAGGTTTAACTAAAGCTGTGGTTACAAGAGGCTGATGATTTTGTTTTAAATTTACCATTCTAAATTTATTGTATTTCGTCGTTTGAAGATGTTGTTGAACTTCATACTTTTTAGTTGCCCTTACGGCTGTAACACTTCCTTCAGTTGAAAAGTCTTCAAACTCATGTACTTATGCTTTCAATACATCATTGTCCGGCTCTATGGCTAAATGGTTAGCGTGCTGGCCTTTGGTCACGGGGGTCCCGGGTTCGATTCCCGAGAGGGTCGGGAATTTCAACCTTAATTGGTTAATTTCTCTGGCACGGGGACTGGGTGTGTGTGTGGTCTTCATCATAATTTCATCCCCATCACGACGTGCAGGTCGCCTACGGGAGTCAAATCAAAAGACCTGCACCTGGCGAGCCGAACATGTCCTCGGACACTCCCGGCACTAAAAGCGATACGCCATTTCATTTCAATACATCATTAACAGTTCTCTTCATCATAGACATTATAAATTAAGTAGCAACAACACAGACCTTTAATGTACTATGAACCACAACCTGTTTCAACACAACCAAAGCAGGACTGATAAGAACTAATTGTGCATGAATGGACGTTGTATTTAGCTATTTACCAAGTGGAGAAAATACTGCCTTGTCGTACGTAAAAATTCTGAAATCAGTAGCATACTTGCCTAATTGGGTTGCAGGTAGACAAATCCGTGGCCGAATGTTGTGCTGGTGTTGCTAATTTTAAACTCGCTAGCCATCTGTCAAACAGGCGATAACCATCGCAGCTCATCTTCTTGAATATTGCATGAGACATGTAGAGGTTTCCAGCACTTACTCTAAGTTACCTGAAATAAATACCCTACCAAAGTTTTCAATATTGCCTTGGGCAGAAGCTGTTGTCTAGACTCAAGATGCACAATGCTTTCAAAATGTGCACTATCAAGAGAAAACTACTCCAAATATGTAATTATCAAGAATAATATTATCCGAAGCCTGAAAATCGCTATCACCGCATTTAAAAGACAGACGAGGACATAATGGGTGGTCATATCATGAGCGCGAAAGTGCTTATTAAGTACCTCTTACTTAACCCCACTCCTACGTGAGTGAGTGCTGTAGAATAACATCAGCAATACACCCTGCCTACCGTAGGCAACTAAAAGGGGGGCCAGGGGCTGTCATCCTGGGAGTGTGGGTAGGATACGAGGGTTCCTCTGGCTGAGTCTGTCATTTCTTCCACTTACATGTGTCAAGCTCCTCACTCTCATCTATCCTATCAACCTTCCTTGGTTAACACTCGTTTTCTTCCACCCCGAACGTAGGTTTGCGAGGCTGAGGAAGTAATTCATATTCACGCCCATCCTGACTCTTCCCTTTCTTTTACCGATTCACTCGTTTTTGGAACTTCGGAATTTTTCGACTTCATTTTTCGATAATTATTAATAGATTTACATCTCTTATTTTATTTCTTTTGCTTTACGTGGCACAAATACAGATAGGTCTTATGACGACGATGGGATAGGAAAGGGCTAGGAGTGGAAAGCAAGGAACAGTGGCCTTAATTAAGGTATAGCCCCAGCATTTGCCTCGTGCGAAAATGGGAAACCACTGAAAAACATTTTCAGGGCTGCCGACAGTGGCGTTAGAACCCACTTCTCCCGAATGCAAACTTACATGCAACCGACCGTAACGGCACGGCTAACTCGTTCGATAGTGTTAATAGTGCATGGTTGCCAGTTGTACATCCTCTTTAAACAATAATCACTACCACCACAATTCTTCTTCTTCTGCCGGGCGAGTTGGCCGTGCGGTTAGGGGCTGTACCTTAATTAAGACCACGGCCGCTTCCTTCCAACTCCTAGGCCTTCCTTATCCCATCGTCGCCATAAGACCTATCTGTGTCGGTGCGACGTAAAGGCACTAGCAACAATCATCTTCTTATTCTTATTATTCTGGTGCTGCTGGCTTGGCTACCACGAGTCCCTTAGATGAGACCTGGCATTGCGTTCCCTTACTTGTGCCAGGATTTCACCTTTTCCGACTCCGACGGTATTCGAACATTCGAGGCCAAGGAAAACGTTCATTTCGACGTCCTTCGTGGTCCTTGCCTTTCTTTCGCCGATACCTTCATTTATCGAAGTGTCAGATCCCTTCAGTATTCTCCCTCTGATTAGAATTAATTGAGGGCCGATGACCTCGATTTTAGGCCCCTTTAAACAACAAAAGTCAAAAAAAACTTAATTGAGGATGGTTAATCAGCAGTACTTCCTCTTAAAACAATAATCACCACCACCACCACCACAACCATCTTCTGCTTCTTCGACGTACTTCTACCAGATCGTTCCACATGAAAATGAGAGACGCATGTAATATTCTAAAATAGCAGGGAGTAAAACTGAACTACACCCTCCTACAACGAAGACACTAAACTTTAAATGTGTGTTAGGAAGAATCTCATTCGGAAACTTACTAGAGCTACATGGAGAGCTCAGTCAAGCATTCTTAACTCATCTACTCTTGCTTATTCTGTGGTAGAGAATACTCTACACCAGTCTGGTGAAATTCTGTTTACGCAATGTAAATTATTATTGTTCCAAATTAGAAAAGGCTGAATGTAAGCGGCTACTTAGGACCATCCAATGTCAATAATATTTACTATTTGTTGCCCCATGGGGTTTGGTTTGGTTTTAATGTACTTCCCTTCTATTCTTTTTTTTTCGCGAACTATCGTGTTTCAATATAATTTCTTAATCTTTGTTTGTTGTACATTTTTTGTTGCCATTTGTAACCTGACAAACCCCGGTCAGATATTATTATTATTATTATTATTGTCATTATTATTATTATTATTATTATTATTATTATTATTATTATTATTATTATTATTATTTGTTCATGTGTATATTTCATTTATGTGTGTATTTAGCCGTCGCGGCTTAGTAACTCTCTTTGGAACTCTCGTTATTATGGATACTCTTTATATTTTATTTGGGACTAGTGTGTTTCGATCACTCAGTTTATCTCCCGGTTGTGTACGTGACGAGTCTCCGAGCGGGGGTTTACGTGTTGACGGAGCTGAGGTGGAAAATTCCAGGAACTGGGCTATTTTAAGATGCTGTTGTGTTGGCTTGGGCTAGTGTGGTGCAAGCACGCGTCGAGAGTTGGAAGTTGCAGCTTGCAGTGTGCAGAGGTGATACTGGTGGTAATCTGAGAGGTGTTTTGTACGAGTTGTGAGGAAGATGTCCCATGCCATGTTGGGAGTTCGAGATCTGCTGTTGAAGGAACCAGGGAGAAAGATGCTGGAGTGTAACAACATTCTATGGTTATGAATGTTAGCCATATATAATTCTACGGAGAGTCTACGTAAGGTAACGTGTTGGGCCTTTTCAAACTATACCAACGCCATCAGCAAAGTGGAGTCCATTCTTGAAAAATGAGTCATGACTGCGTGTGAATATTTTGCGTTGCGGAATAAACTGAGTACCAGTTATTGAGAGAGAGTTATTTCATAAATTAAGACATTTATTATTTATATCAATATTCTCTTTATTTTGTTATATATGTTCAAGGGTGTATCACGACGAGCTCTGCTCGGATTTCTAGGTAAATACAGGTTTAATTGACTAAGTAAATTGTATGAGATTAATATATATTCTGTTTAATTTCTATGGGTGGGGGAAATTACCAGATGGACTCCTTTTCCAATATTAATTTTTTAGGTATCAAGTGATTATCTCCTTGTCACAAGGCAACGACCCTGAAGATGAGTTTCAACAGCCGGCAAAGTTTAAGAATTATTTATTTGTATATTTATGGCTCCCAAATTCCATTAGTCATTATTATTTATATTTATATTTAATAGAGAGATTTCAATGTCGCTAGCAACGTGGGGCAAGACTGATCTGAGTCACGATAGGGTATGCACACAGAAATGGTATAGTTGCTCTCAAATTTCATGATATGTACAGTTGTTGTGGAGATTTCTTGTTCGCTGTGGAGTGTATAATATGTCTTGTGGAAATTTTGCGTATGTGGGAAACGCAAGGTGATGAGTTGGACGAGAGAAAATATTAATCTGTTAAAATTAAGAAATAGGAGTGTGGAAAGGAAAGTGCATATTAATTGTAGTACAGGGGGAGCAAACTATACCGTTGACATGATTAATTCAGAGAGTGAAGCCACAATGGGCGATAATAATTTAAATGTTGTGTTAGATTCGATGGTAACCGGGGACAATGCTTCATCATCTCTATCGGAGCAGAGTAGCGATAATAGTGACCAGCAGCTAGACCAATTAGTTCATATTTTGAGTGAATTTACTAATAAACTTGAAAGTAAACTTAGAGAGCAGAATGATGAGTTAACACAGAAACTTGAAAGTAAACTTGAGGATAATAATCAGAAAATGGAAATTAATGTTGCTAAAATTGAAAAACAAGTTCAGGAAATTAGTGATAGGATGGATAATCAAGTAAAGAGGTTAAGTGAGAAAGTCGATTCAGGTATTATGGAGATGAGGAAGGAATTAAACTATCAATGTGTAGAAATTAATGGTAAATTGTCTGAGCATGATAGGCAAATTGAAGAAATTAGGGGTATATCTGAATCAAATAAAAGTGAATTTAACCGAGTAATTTGTAACGTTGCTAATAATCTTGAAGCTAAACTTGTTGAAAATAATTCTAAATGTCAGGATAAAATTTTAGATAACTTTAACAGTATTCACAATGTGATAAGTAAACAAGGTGTAATTGAACATCAGGTCAGAGAGAACGCTAGTCATATTGATGTATGGAAGGCAGATGTATTACAGAGGGTTGACGAAAAGATTCAATCAGTCAGGTCCTCAGGTGATGTTCAGAGTTCTAGCATACAAAGGCATATTATTAAGGAAATTGAGCTGCCTAAGTTTAATGGTAAGCAGTTTAACCCTCTGGAATTTCTCAAGGTAGTGGAGAAACGTTTTACTAGGAGCTTGGAAGAAGGTGTGTTAGAGTGGGACTTGGTAGATGATATGTTAGCAAGTGTGTTTACGGGTGAAGCTAGGAGTTGGTATGATGTTTATAGAGGTCATATTAAGGGTTTAAGGGGATTCAGGGAGTTGTTTATGGATAAGTTTTGGGATGAGGAGATTCAGGGTAGGGAAAGAGATAGGATTATGGCTGGGAAGTATAAGGGTAATGAGGGTATTTCTCGTACGGAGTATTTTCTTGTGCACGTGGCTATTAGTCAGAACTTAGAAGAGAGTTTGCCAGAGCAGGATATTGTTAGGAGGATGGCTAGACATTTTAATGAAGATATTCAGTTGGCCATGTGCATCCAGCAGGTTAAGACCATTAAGGGAATGGAAGGGCTGTTGCAACGTTTCGATTCTTTGGGTAGGCAGGTAGGACATAGGAGTGTGGGGGAAAATAATCACAGGAGAGGAGTAGCATTTGAAAGTAATCGTAGGAATGGGAATGACTATAGCAGAAGGGATCAGGGTAATGGGAATAAGCAGGAAGAAACCAGGATTAATTTCAGGAATCAAGATAGTAGGAATTTTAATTCTAGTAATCAGTCTAGGGATTTGAATGATAGGGGGAGAAGGGATGAGAGAGGTAATAATAGTGGTAATCAGCAGAATCAAAATTTAAACTCCAACGGGATGTCCTAAATAGGTCCGTTAGGAGATCCCCACTTGATGTGAAAATCCATGTTATCAGGGAGGCTTTTGAGATTGATGTTGGTAAGGATTTGTTGTGTGACCAGGATAGTGCTAAGGAAGGTGGTTCGTCTGAATTATTGATCAACCCAGCTATGGAGGCTACCATATGGGGTGTGAAGGAGAAATTGCTTGTAGACTCGGGGAGTCATAAGTCTTGTGTAAATTTTAAATTTTGTGAGGAAGCTCGTCGCAGAGGTGAGATTATTGAGGAGATTCCTGTGAGGAACACATTTATTATCACAGCAGCTGGTGCTAAGAGTAATCGTATTCGTAGTCAGGTTATTGTTCCTATTGAGGTTGGTGGTCAGACCATGTTGCAATGTTGTCTTGTTGTGCCTAATCTGGTATATTCCGTTATACTGGGGAATGACTGGCTATCTGAAACCAAGTGTGTGATTGACTATGATACTGCTGTTTTGAAATTTCTTGTTGGTGAAGAATGTAAACCGATTAAGCTTAATTATCAGGTGGATAGGAGTAGTTTTGTGCTTCATTGTAGTCATATTCAGGTTATTGAGGAAATTGTTGAGGATGAAGTCGATGTTAAATTTAATAATGCAAGTATCAGAATTAATGACAGTATGGTATCGGAAAGTCAGGATTTGGTCAGTGAGGTGGAGAAAGCGGTGCGACAGACATGCCTGGAGGAGCAGCAGAAGAGGGAACTTTTGAATGTTTTGATGGAGAACAATGAGGTGTTCTCTGGTGAATTAGGGTGTACTACTGTGTATGAACACTCATTTGATATTTTAGATAGGTCTAGTTTTAATAGTCCTAGATATCCGATTCCTCATGCTCATGCTCAGGCGGTACAGGAAGTGATACATAATATGCTTACAGGTAAGATTATTGAGCCTTCCTGTAGCAAGTACGTTAATCCTTTGGTTGTTATTGGCAAGAAGGATGGGTCTGTGAGACTGTGTTTAGATGCTAGGCTTATGAACCGTCGGATAGCTGAGGATCAGCAGAGACATGAGAGTACTGGTCTTACACCCATTGAGGTGCACTTTGGGAGAAAGCCTGATTTTGAGTTGGCCAAGATATTGAGGTTGGAGAGCGTGGAGGAGGTTTCTCAGGATCTATTTGTACAGCTTGCTAGGGAGAAGCTGGTTAAGTCTGGTCAGAAACGTGCGAGGATAGTTCAGAATAGGTGCTCTGATAGTTTAGAGGTAGGAGATGAAGTATTGTTGCGAGTGCCTCACCCATCTAACGCTGAGGATAAGACCATGTCTAAGTTTTTTCAATTGTTTAAGGGTCCTTTTATTGTTGCGAGAAGGATAGGGAGGTGTGCATATTCCTTAATTGATGCTAATAGGAAATGTATTGGAACTTATAATGTGTTCAATTTGAGGAGATACCATCGGGATCCCTAATGTTGTATATTGTATATTTGATGGGTAGTTTGAGGAGCTGTCCTTGGGCCATCAGCCACCTGATTTGTGTTGTTTTGCCAACATTTGCATCTGTTGGAAAACAAAGGGGGAGTATTGTAACCTGACAAACCCCGGTCAGATATTATTATTATTATTATTATTATTATTATTATTATTATTATTATTATTATTATTATTATTATTATTATTATTATTATTATTACGGAGATATCCGTGGTAGTTATGCGTGAAAGAAGGTGCGGGCGTGAACGGGTCTCAAACTACGGAATCAAAGTTAATGTAAAATTTAACAAGGTTATATTTTCTTTTCAAAAACAAAGAAATAACAAGCATGGCAGGTACAAAGTAGCAAATCAAAAGGGTAGTTACAATATTTACAGAATTTGGGCTTCGCGCCCTGACTTTACACTGCTTGGGCAATCAGCTCAGCTTTACCCCAAACACAAGTTTCAACAGAGGGGCAGAAAACCCCATTCATGCCTAGGAGCCCTTGCTCCAAATTGCACTGAAAAGCCTCCACGAGGCGTACAACACTCAATTTTCACGGAGCCACTCGCTCTCAAATTTAAGCCTCTCCCAGGCCACACCAAACTCCACCTTCAAGTTGTCCTCAACGGACATAAACACAGGGGTAAAATACCCAATCTACTGAGGTTTATTAAATGAAAAGCAGGTTAATTAAATGACCTCTAAAATAACAATTTGAGAGGAGGCGAACTTGCACTCCTAATACACTTTGATTAAGACCTACTTGGCACTAGGCCGTTAATACAAGGGCTAATCCCCTACTAAAGAGGTGACTTAAGAAGAGAACAATTTGTTTTACGTTATCGAAGAATAGGTTGAGAAAAATAAGTTCACCTCAAAACAATATGAGTGGGAGCTCGAGAGGGTTAGCACTCTCTATCCCAGTATGTAGCTTTAAAAGAGAATAAATGAAAAGAGTAGTTACATTTAGGAAACGGTTACACGGTGGAAAGCTTAGAACCCGCCCCGAGAGTTAAACTGCTGAGCTAGCAAAGAAAGAAGTTATTAATCGGCCATTACCTTGTTGTTGACCGCTGCCGAGGAAAGAGGCGCTTCCCGCCTCCTGCTATGTACTTAATACACTGAAAGAAGGAACAGAAGTGGCCCGGAGACCCTAAAATCAGCAGTTTATATCCTCTCGCAGAAGTTTCTAGGCATTAGGGGAATGAAAACACCCTCCCGCACATTCTTTATTGGCTAGGGTACAGAAACATATCCAAGTAGGGGGAAGATACATCGGATTGGTCGAGAAAAAACTCAAAGAAATTCGGGATTGGATAAATCTAAAACAAGGGGAAAAAGAGAGGTATACAGCCAACTTAAACAATAACAGAAGGAAATTTAGCAAAGAACAAACATTTGAAATAAAAATTTCTCCAACAAAATAGTTCTTTGACTGCGCACTAGGTTGCACTATTGTTGATCTTCAGTAGTGTCCTCTAGAAGAGGAAGTTCACACTTCTTACTTCAAGCGAAACAAAAACACATCAAAAATGACACAGTTCAAAAACTCAAAGTTTTCCATGTGGTGACATCTTCAGAGAAAGTAGAGAATTTATAGCGTAGATAAAGTTCAGACTTCCTCCAACAGAGGAGTTTCAACTGGCGCACATTTTGAATTAGCGGTGTGGAGGTGTACCGCCCGGTACAGACCTCCCCCCCCAAAAGTTCCTCCCGGGGTGACACATGAAATGGTTTGAAAACAAGGTCCAAGTTTTGATGTAGATATGGAGATTAATTGCCAAAAAAAAAATTTATAAGATTTTCTTAGTTTGGTTTGATTTAGTTTCAAAATTTTGTTGTTGCAGATGAAGTATAGTTTTTAAGTTTGTAGAAGTAGAATTCTGAAGATAACCTTTTAATACTAAAAGTGATGAAAAATTTTGCAATGTCCACCAAATATTGCTGTTGAATTCCCAAGTGTAGTCATTGCTTATCGTAACTGTCCATGTAGTTGATGTTGATGAAGTTGGATGGCCAGACCGGCCATTGCAGCTTGCGTCCAAAGGAGGCCGCTCGGACCCCTCAAGTACCCTGAGATACCGCTCACCCGCACTATGAGGGGAGCAGTGGTGTTGAAACACGCCGCGCCCGCGGTGAAGGAATACAGGCTGCGGACAAGTAGCAGGTCGTGCGCCGCACATCAGCCTTGGCCGGGAGGAGAGCTCCGGCTCGCCGTGCACATGTCGTCCTCGCTGGGGCCGAGGGGGCCCGTCCTCGAACCCAGTCGCGGCACAGCGCCGCGCGGCTGCGGGGGCACTGAAACATTAAAGCTAGGCGGCAGAATATTGTTGGACCATCATCATTTTTTTTGAGGGCACAGTCTTGGTGAAAAGGTTGAGGGGTCAGCGGCGTGCAGTTGTCCATGGCATTCAATGCAATCAAGCCACAGTGTATATTGGAGCAGGAGACGGGAGCATGGTAATGGCCGAGGCAAGGACAGAATGGCAGTTTAACAAATCGGGGGAGGTTTCACACAAATGCTTACATATAAAACAAAATATTATAGAAGGGGCAGAAAGCCTTAAAATTGAAACTCAAAAAAAAAATATATAACCTTCATATTCCTTTCAAAATAATATGAAGCAGGTTAACACAGAAATTACACCGGTTTCACCTGGGACAGGTGAACTCTAAATATCCTCTCGGTGGCTGTATTACTTAACAATAAGGTAACCGGCGTAAGGAAATCCAGAATAATGCATGGCCCATGGAATCTGGGGGCAAGCTTGCCCGCGGGAACAAAGTTCTTGACCATCACCTGGTCACCTACCTTCAAAGTGGTGGGTCTCCGTCCACGATCATACCTTTCCCTAACCTTTTCATGAGATACCTTAAGATTGGCTTTAGCCTTCTTCCAAAGATCTTTAATGTTATCCGGATCTATTGTCTCGGGTAGAATGTCACTCAGAGACCAGAGGTTAGAGAGCGGCGAGTTGGGAACAAATTTGAACATTAAAGAGGCTGGAGTGAATTTATGTGATTCATGAACCGCCGAATTCAAAGCAAAAGCTAACCAATGCAGGGACGTGTCCCACCTGGAATGATCTTCATGATGATAGGCAATAAGTGCGGACCTGAGATTACGATTAACCCGTTCAGCCAGAGATGGTTGAGGGTAATAAGCGGAAGTAGTTACATGAGAGATGGATAAATCAAAACAGAATTTACGAAAAAGATTTGATGTAAACGCCTTAGCGTTATCAGACACAATATATTGGCACGGACCAAAAGAAGCAAAAATAGAATTTAGGCAAGTAATGGTGGACTGAGCGGTAGCCAGCTTAGTCGGAAATAACCAAGAAAATCTGGTAAAACCATCTACGCATACAAAGATGAACTTGTTAGCATTACCCTTTGACTGGGGGAAGGGTCCTACATAATCAATGTACAGGCATTCCATGGGGCGCGACGCTTGATGGGAAGACAACAGGCCTACCTTGGTGGACATGGTTGGTTTACTAATCAAACAGGATTTACAAGCCTTTACTAGTTCACGGATTTCACCGTCCATACCTTTCCAAATGAACCTTTCACGAATCTTTTCACGAGTTTTAAAGTTTCCAAGATGCCCCCCTAATGGTGTCTCATGATAGTACTTGAAGATCATAGGCACAAGAACAGCTGGAACGACAACCTTCATCATCTTGTCATGCCTCGAAGGGCAACATAAAACACCATTCCGCAGAACATAAGGGACAACATGTTCCCCAGAAGAAAGGGTTTCCATTATCGGAGCCAGCGTCGGATCTTCACGTTGGTATTTCTCGATATCCCTAAAGAGCATGGGGGCATCCGTTAAGATGGTATTAATATCAAATAGTGTGGACTCGGGAGGTGATGAACGGTCGACCGGTTCATGGATCTCAACGTCGTTTGAAAACATACGACTGAGTCCATCAGCAACAATATTTTCGGTACCTCTGATATGCCTGACATCGAATTGGAAGGCAGAAATACGGATGGCCCAACGGGCTATACGACCAGTACGACGCGGCCTACCTAAGACCCAGCTTAAGGCTTGATTATCTGTCTCCAGGTCGAATTTAACATGTTCCAGATAGAGACGGAACTTCTCTAAGGCGAATAAGACTGCCAAACCTTCGAGCTCATAGATGGAATACTTGGCTTCTTGAGCCGACGAAGTCCTAGATGCATAGGCGATGGGTCGCCTCCCTAGTTCAGTCTCTTGAAGAAGGACTGCCGCTACTGCTGACGACGACGCGTCGGTTTGGACGATGAATTTCTTCGAGAAATCAGGCATAGCAAGTACAGGGGCATTACAAAGTGCTAATTTAAGGTCTTCAAAAGCGGCTTGTTGAGAAGGTCCCCACTCAAATTTGATGCCTTTCCTACGAAGAAGGTTTAAGGGTGCCGCTCTATTAGCGAAGTTAGGAATAAACTTCCTGAAGAAATTCACCATACCAATGAACCTGGCGATGCCTTTAATGTCCTTGGGAGGTTTAAAATCACGGATGGCCTGTGTTCTAGAATGATCGACAGCTACACCATCAGGTGACACAATATGCCCTAGGAAAGACATAGAGGGCTTAGCGAAGGCAACCTTGGACAACTTAACAGTTAACCCAGCCTTACGAAGACGATCGAGAACTTCTCGCAGATGATCTAGATGCTCTTCAAAAGTCTCTGAAAATACGACGACATCATCCAAGTAGTGATATAAGTACTCAAATTTGATGTCGGAGAAGACCCTATCTAGTAGCCTAGTGAGTACAGCTGCTCCCGTGGGGAACCCGAAAGGCACGCGGTTGTATTCATATAAATTCCAGTCCGTGGCAAACGCTGTAAGGTGTTTAGACTCTTCGGCAAGGGGAATTTGATTGTAGGCCTGATTCAAGTCCAAGATAGTAAAGAACTTGGCCTTACGAAACCATGAAAAACAAGAATGAAGGTCAGGAAGGGGCACAGATTTGCAACACCACCTTCCGATTGAGAGCCCTATAATCAATGACAGGCCTGAAGCCTCCTTGGGGCTTCGAAACTAGAAAAATAGGCGAAGAATACGCCGACTTAGAGGGCCTAATAATACCATCCTTCAACATCTGATCGATAATTTCTTTCAGAGCCTTCATTTTAGGTGGAGATAGCCTATACGGTGGAAAACGGACAGGAATCGAATCCGTGACCTCAATTTTGTATTCGATCAGGTCAGTAACACCAAGAGTATCAGAGAACACCTCGGGAAACGACTGACACAATTTGCGAATACTATCAGCCTGCTCCTCAGGTAGATGTCTAAGGTCTAACAACATCTCATCCTGGGTAGGCGAAATAGAAGAACATAATGCAGAATTACACTTTAATAAAGGGATGTTACAATTAGAGGCAAATTTGAAAGTGCAAGACCTACTCTGAAGATCGAGCACAAGACCAGTGTGAGAAATAAAGTCCGCTCCCAATATAATGGGGCAAGACAAGAGCTTGGCCACAAACAATTTAACTTTCCATGTGAATTTAAAAATACGAATTTTGATATATAAGGAACCGAGAATTTCTAATGGGGATGAATTAGCCGAAACATATTGAACAGGAGATGAGACATAGTCAGGTAGTTTACAAACAGATTTCAATTTAGAATACCATTCAGCCGAAATAATCGAACAAACACTGCCTGAATCTAAGAGAGCTGTTATAGGCTCGTTATTTAACTCGATCTTAAGAAAAGGAACCGGTGCGGGGGAATCCGCCGCAATCCTAAGACACTCTTTGGGACCTTCAAAAGATAAATTTGAAAATTGCTCGTTCCCTGAATTTACAACCTGTTTACCAGTGGCTGAGTCTCGGGAAGATGGATTAGTCGACTCAGCCGAAGCCACTAGTCAATTTTTATTATTGGCATAGGTAGAATTTGCACCAGAAGTTGAGCAGGAGGGGGTGCTATTCGAGTTTGGGCAATTCTTGGCGATATGTGAGAAAGCCCCACATTTAAAACAGCCTTGTGCTGAACCAGCTCCATTATTTGCCCTACTAGTTTTGACCAATGGACATTTATTGCGAAGATGGTCAGGCGACCCGCAAGCATAACATTTACGGGGTGTGACTGGTCGGCGAGGTGGAGTCCGAGTATTACTAAACGAAGGAGGGGGTTCTTTTGCCACACGCAAGGAATCAGCGTACCTAACTCCTTCCGCTGAGACGGCCAACGCTTCAAGTTCAGAGAAAGTTTGCGGGCACGCCGCGAAACACAAATATGACCTATAAGATGGTGAAATGCCTTCTACAATAGCCTGTACAATCTGGTCCTCCGGGAAGTGCAGAGCAAACACCCTAGTATAAAACTTAATGTCCTGTATGAAATCAGCCAAGTTCTCATCCAAGCGCTGTACACGATAATAGTACTTCTGAATAAGGGAGGACCTGGCCCTAGCCGGGATGAAGTTAGCTAGCAAGTGGGCATGGAAATCCTCAATAGATGATTGCTCGGCAATGGCGCTTACGATTTTATCTGAGAGAATACCAATAGCATACGGATAGATAATTTGCAAAATTTGACATGGAGAAAGAGAAAACACAAGTGCATGATCCTGAAATTCAACCAGAAATCTTAAAAATGAAATTACTTCACTGGTGGTATTAACCGAAAACTTAGAGATACCTCTGAGCAACATTGCCAATGGATGAGGCAAGCTGCTAAACCCGGGTGACATAGTAGGTAAAGGTTTCAAAGGCAAGGAAGTTAATTCCGAACGGATGTTACTCAACGATGCACGGCGTTCAGATTCGTTGTCCAATGGGGCAGAGATAGTTTGAGCAGCAACGGTTATCCTATTAACTTCTCCCTTATGAGGCTCTTCCTCGCTACCTACATTCACTGTGGTGGGTAGATCGCTTTTGGGAGGAACCTCCCCTGTTAACAATTGAGTGACCTTGCTAGATAATTCAGACATATTTTCAAGCAGCGTACTAGCTTCCTTCTTCTGAACGTCATTCAACTTTAGAGACAATAGATCGTTAACTCTATTTGAAAAATGAAACAGCCTAGCTTGCACACGCTTAATTTGATTAGGAGAAGGATCATTTTCATCAAAAAAACTAACTACAGAAGCTAGCCCAGTAATATTCTCCGTGATCGTGGAAAGAAAGTCGTCAATTTCTTTCTCTCCCAAATTGGGGATGGAAATGGGCAAATCTAGGGACTCTCTAAGCTTGTTTGTGTCTACTGCAACCGTGCCTCCAGATTGTACATTTCTAATAGTCAATTCATAGATCAACTCCTCCTTGCGCAAATAGTTAAGATGGAGAACATCGCGAGGGCCGGGCATGGTGACAGAACAATTTTGAAAAACTCAAAAAAATTCCAGCAACTGGGAAAATAGTTAGAGTTCGGAACAAAACAATGTTTAGCCGTCAAAAGGGGCTAAATTGAGACCCATTCAACCACGCTTTGCTACCACTTGTTACGGAGATATCCGTGGTAGTTATGCGTGAAAGAAGGTGCGGGCGTGAACGGGTCTCAAACTACGGAATCAAAGTTAATGTAAAATTTAACAATGTTATATTTTCTTTTCAAAAACAAAGAAATAACAAGCATGGCAGGTACAAAGTAGCAAATTAAAAGGGTAGTTACAATATTTACAGAATTTGGGCTTCGCGCCCTGACTTTACACTGCTTGGGCAATCAGCTCAGTTTTACCCCAAACACAAGTTTCAACAGAGGGGCAGAAAACCCCATTCATGCCTAGGAGCCCTTGCTCCAAATTGCACTGAAAAGCCTCCACGAGGCGTACAACACTCAATTTTCAAAGAGCCACTCGCTCTCAAATTTAAGCCTCTCCCAGGCCACACCAAACTCCACCTTCAAGTTGTCCTCAACGGACATAAACACAGGGGTAAAATACCCAATCTACTGAGGTCTATTAAATGAAAAGCAGGTTAATTAAATGACCTCTAAAATAACAATTTGAGAGGAGGCGAACTTGCACTCCTAATACACTTTGATTAAGACCTACTTGGCACTAGGCCGTTAATACAAGGGCTAATCCCATACTAAAGAGGTGACTTAAGAAGAGAACAATTTGTTTTACGTTATCGAAGAATAGGTTGAGAAAAATAAGTTCACCTCAAAACAATATGAGTGGGAGCTCGAGAGGGTTAGCACTCTCTATCCCAGTATGTAGCTTTAAAAGAGAATAAATGAAAAGAGTAGTTACATTTAGGAAACGGTTACATGGTGGAAAGCTTAGAACCCGCCCCGAGAGTTAAACTGCTGAGCTAGCAAAGAAAGAAGTTATTAATCGGCCATTACCTTGTTGTTGACCGCTGCCGAGGAAAGAGGCGCTTCCCGCCTCCTGCTATGTACTTAATACACTGAAAGAAGGAACAGAAGTGGCCCGGAGACCCTAAAATCAGCAGTTTATATCCTCTCGCAGAAGTTTCTAGGCATTAGGGGAATGAAAACACCCTCCCGCACATTCTTTATTGGCTAGGGTACAGAAACATATCCAAGTAGGGGGAAGATACATCGGATTGGTCGAGAAAAAACTCAAAGAAATTCGGGATTGGATAAATCTAAAACAAGGGGAAAAAGAGGGGTATACAGCCAACTTAAACAATAACAGAAGGAAATTTAGCAAAGAACAAACATTTGAAATAAAAATTTCTCCAACAAAATAGTTCTTTGACTGCGCACTAGGTTGCACTATTGTTGATCTTCAGTAGTGTCCTCTAGAAGAGGAAGTTCACACTTCTTACTTCAAGCGAAACAAAAACACATCAAAAATGACACAGTTCAAAAACTCAAAGTTTTCCATGTGGTGACATCTTCAGAGAAAGTAGAGAATTAATAGCGTAGATAAAGTTCAGACTTCCTCCAACAGAGGAGTTTCAACTGGCGCACATTTTGAATTAGCGGTGTGGAGGTGTACCGCCCGGTACAATTATTATTATTATTTATTCATGTGTATATTTCATTTATGTGTGTATTTAGCCGTCGCGGCTTAGTAACTCTTTTTGGAACTCTCGTTATTATGGATACTCTCTATATTTTATTTGGGACTAGTGTGTTTCGATCACTCAGTTTATCTCCCGGTTGTGTACGTGACGAGTCTCCGAGCGGGGGTTTGCGTGTTGACGGAGCTGAGGTGGAAAATTCCAGGAACTGGGCTATTTTAAGATGCTGTTGTGTTGGCTTGGTCTAGTGTGGTGCAAGCACGCGTCGAGAGTTGGAAGTTGCAGCTTGCAGTGTGCAGAGGTGATACTGGTGGTAATCTGAGAGGTGTTTTGTACGAGTTGTGAGGAAGATGTCCCATGCCATGTTGGGAGTTCGAGATCTGCTGTTGAAGGAACCAGGGAGAAAGATGCTGGAGTGTAACAACATTCTATGGTTATGAATGTTAGCCATATATAATTCTACGGAGAGTCTACGTAAGGTAACGTGTTGGGCCTTTTCAAACTATACCAACGCCATCAGCAAAGTGGAGTCCATTCTTGAAAAATGAGTCATGACTGCGTGTGAATATTTTGCGTTGCGGAATAAACTGAGTACCAGTTATTGAGAGAGAGTTATTTCATAAATTAAGACATTTATTATTTATATCAATATTCTCTTTATTTTGTTATATATGTTCAAGGGTGTATCACGACGAGCTCTGCTCGGATTTCTAGGTAAATACAGGTTTAATTGACTAAGTAAATTGTATGAGATTAATATATATTCTGTTTAATTTCTATGGGTGGGGGAAATTACCAGATGGACTCCTTTTCCAATATTAATTTTTTAGGTATCAAGTGATTCAGATCTCCTTGTCACAAGGCAACGACCCTGAAGATGAGTTTCAACAGCCGGCAAAGTTTAAGAATTATTTATTTGTATATTTATGGCTCCCAAATTCCATTAGTCATTATTATTTATATTTATATTTAATAGAGAGATTTCACAATGTTATGAAATATATATTTTAATCTTACTTCGTTGCCATAGAACTGTAAGCAATCACTGCCACTAGAGATTTCACAACCACAATGCGTATGTTGTTAGTAATAATAATATTTAGAAATTAAGATCTGATGGTCTGTGCTTTTTAACTCTCACGTACTAGGACGTATATTGTTATTTGAGACCTCGGAGACCTGCCCACAGAATATCCTCACCGAAAACAACACAAGGCAAACAACTAATTAAGATCATTTGTTTTGTTAGGCATATTTATATATCACATGTCAGACCTGCACGAATATCCATATTCTTAGTGAACATGAAACATAAAAAGTGAGATTCGTACATAGTCTAGAAGAGTACTGGTGTGTGCAAACTCTGAAAAGTAAATGGGTACCAGTGCTCCATAAATGTATTAGAACACCTGGGGACATATTTCAGCATGACTGTTAAATTGTGGTCTAGCAGATTGCATCCACGAATTTGTTGTTTGATACAACAGTTACTGCCACTAGATATAAAGTTATTGTCAGGATTCTATGTACAGGAAAAGGCGTTTGTCAGCTAAAACTGAAATGTCCGCGTCTTGGTTCTTGGTGTGGCGGATATGTTTATTAAGTCGGGTAAAAATCAGACGCTTCGTTTCAGCTACGTAACAGGTACCGCAGCTAAATTCAATGTGGTAGACTCCAAATTACTTGATAAGGGGACATTTTTCCTTCATCCACAGTCTTCATCGTTCTCATTAGAAATGCCAAGTGTAATAACTCGTTAATTATAGGTTTTAAACTAAAAGCAGCAACACGGAACAAAATAGTAACGTTTGGATGACTCGGACGCTGGTTTAAAAATGATTATCGTCTTGTTTCGAGTGAAAAACAATGTCATAACTATCACCCTTGCTTAACATTAATAATAAGATAGCATATCCAGCCTTTAAAACCGAGTGTTCCTTCAAATAACCACACCTAAAATGAATGGTTACTTCAGTATCCATTTGAGACATCTACTAACGTCAGAGATCAAAAATGAAAGTGAGATAGAAGCCTTAAATCGAATTTGTACGAAGCAAAATTGTACTATATGTACATTGCCCTCAAGAGGAAATACCTCGTCTTTTCCTTCCTCTAAACTTATGTTCCATCTTCCGACAGCCTCTCTCTTTCCCTTCAATCCCTTATTTATTTGTTCCCTTCCTTCAAAATGCTTTCGCGTCTTCTTTCAAGTCTCCTCTGCTTAATTTAACCTTTTCCACTCGTCTTTCATTCTTCTTTCATGTTCTTTTCATCTGATTATTTATTCTCTTGGTTTATCATTCAAGTCTCTTTCTCTTCAGATTACTCCCTGGTTCCTTTAATCTAGCAAGTGGCTGTGCGGTTTGGGTCACGTAGCTATCAGTTTTCATTTCGAGAGCTTGTGGGTTCGAACTCCACTATCGGCAACCCTGAAGATGGTTTTCCGTAGTTTCCCATTGGTTAGACAGCAGTAAAAGAGGTGTAAATACTTCAAGAAATAGCTGGTAAGACAGGCTTACAGATCCCTTTTGACTATATAGATTTGGGAAAATAGACTCCACTAACAGTATTGAGACGGAATGTGGGATTATCTGGAGGACCTTGGAATTTAAATACCTTGGTGAGATAATTAGCCCCAATTAAAATGAAAAGAAAGCACTGTAGAAGAGAGTAAGGAAAATGGAGTTGGTATTTAAAACGAGCCATGATACTACTTGGCTAATCTGAGACATTGATGAGTAATAGTCAGACCGGCATGCCTTTACACTGCAGAAACACCGGCAAAGATGAAAGACATGACGATTGAGATGAAGGGAAGGAAGTTCCTTAGAAATGGATCCGAAGGTTTTGTCCTGTACCTGAGATTAAACAAGAAACTATATTCAAGAGTCGAAAAGATTACTACCGTAATGAGAAGCAAAGGTTAACCTTTTGTCATCTGAATAGAATGGACCCAGGAATATTGGCGCACAAATTGCTCACTTTCCAGAAAAATGGAAATCTCGACCCCGCTGGCTGAAGGAGGTTCACAAAGCCATGCGGGTAAATTTTATAAGACAGATGACATAATGGAGAGGACCATCTTTACGAAGAATGTTGCGGGGTTGAGAGATAATCAGGAAAAAACTTGCAAAACCGCGCAATATCTCGGCGGAAGAATGGCTTGAAAGGAGTGTGAGGTTGAAAAACCTTGGTTACAATGTAAACAAAAAAGTATGAGCCTAAGAAAGAGAGGCAGGTAGCTTGTGTAACCGTAGTCCACAGTTGACTATATCGATGTAAATAATAATAATAATTATCATAAGAATATTAATAATTATTATAGAGAAGGTACACGGAAAAGGGGCGTATTGTTCTATGTGCCCTTTTTCCGCAGATTAGTGCATTAGGTCCGCCATATTTCAAAGATGATAATCTGTTATTTTCAAGAGAATAGTAGTATCGGTAGTGTTGTATATGTGTATAGTCAGCTGTTAGAGAACTAAGAATTTACTCAATGGGTGATGACATTATAGTCATATATTTAAAATGGAGTGTAGCTGTACCGCTGGCAATTGTGATAACTGTGAAGTAAGAAGTACAAAACATAGAAGAATGTATTTAAACAGAGGAATAAGAAAAAGAAGAAAGAAAACTGCATAGACGTCTTGGGGAAGCATACACAACTAAGCAAGGAAAAGAGGTTAGAAGCAAAGATATTATTTACTGTGATAGTCGTTTTTAACAGTCATGTTGGAAGGAATTTAATAAAGATCATCAAAATGATCTCTTAACATGTTTTACAATGGGCAAGACAAGGCACTGCAAGATTCCTATTTGGCCAGGTGCATGGAGAAATCAGCAACACCAAGTAAGAAGAAAACTATTGATCCCTTAAAAGTGTGTCAACACTATCGGATAAATCATATTGATTGAAATGTAATGAAAATTCCACTTTGTCAGAAATTGATATTAAACATTTTTCAGGTTTCCACAAAAAGACTGAGAGTCATTCAAGTAAATTTTTAATGAACAGGGACTTTAGAGAATTAAGAGGTTAACACACCAACAGTCCACATAAACCAGCAGAGGACTTAATTGATTTGATAGAGGCTCATCTTAATACCATCCCTCAACCCACATCTCATGTTTATGGAGTACTATGAAGAACAAAGTGGCACACGTCTGAAACTAATCTACTAAACTTACATTCAGCATTACAAGACATACCTTTATTTTGCTGTAAGTAAACCAAGGACTGATATATTACATAAAAGTACATTCAGAAAACTAAAAACGATCCAAGCAACTTGGTGATCGAGTTTTTCTATTGTGAAGAGTATAGTAAAGAACTATTATCTGATGCAAATGATGTATGTTAAATTCCATACTCAGTTCACCAGCAAAAAGCAGAAATATGATAGAAAATACGAGAAAATTACATTCAGAAAACTAAAAACGATCCAAGCAAGTTGGCGATCGAGTTTTTCTACTCACAACATTTTCCACTTCTTAAATTCAGTGTCAACATTCAATTTTATAACATACTTCTGTGGTTTTACTGTTTCGACATTCATATATTCAATGATAACACTTCATATTGTTATTGATTTATGAGAACAGACGGTAAAAAGAATGCAAATTCAGTTTCTCCATCATTAATGATTGCTTTGAGAAGAAACTGAAGGATTTTACAAATGTAAAAAGAATAGTATTTCTATCAGATGCAGCTGGAGGCCAGAATAGAAACTATACACTCATTAAGTTCTATTCCTGGTTTTCTAAAACACACTGTGTAGAAATCACCCATTTATTTCCAGCTAGAGGTCACTCATTCTCACAGTGAGACAAAACTTTGGTATGATAAGGAGGAAGATCAAAAAGAGAGAAGCTATAGGAACAGCATTACATTCCTTGTCACTTTCAGGTTGTCATGAATAGGAGTGTTCCGAAAGACTGGGACAAAGCATTGACTAGTGTTATCCTTTCCAAGCCTACATCAAATCGATACAAGTTATGTTATGCTAAAATTGAACCAAGATGGAACTTTACTTCGTTCTGAAGACTAAAATCCTCCTCTTTTTAGACCTTTCAAAATATGGGAACGACCAATTCCAGGAGATATAAGAAATTTTACAATTGACACAGTGCCTTTTCCAAAACTCAATGTATCTAAAGTGAATGATGTAAGGTCACTATGTCGATTCATGAATGAAGAAGATAGTAATTGAATTGAAAATCTTTTTGAAAGGTGTTCAATTTTGTAATTGATGTTTCAGATAACTGCTTACTATTTTTGTATGTTCCTAATGTTATGCTTGCACTTCTCTTTTCAGTATATTGTTTTAAATTGTGACAAGGAATATTGTAATTCCGTTTAATATATGCTGAAGATGTTTTAAAATGGTTACTAAAACTTACTTTCAATGCTCATTATTTTTCTGCATTATTATAATTTTCTGCTTCTACCACTCTTGTCAATAAAATTATTTGTTCGGTTTCCATCCTATCGGAATTTTTATGTCAATAATGCTTCATGGTAAAAGATACATTTTCAAAAAAAAATTGCATACCAGATTCAATGCTTGCTTTTTGTTTTGCAAAATGTCATGTCAGAGAGTGTATTATACACATTTAACCACTTAATAAGTGAATCAACTATTGTACACAGAGGATTAAATTCTTTTTGATCACTTGTCTCAAAACGACATATCGGTCAATGTGCCCTTTTTTTTCGTATATCGCCCCAATACCGCAATAATAATAATGGAACTAAAAATTCTATCGATTGAATTATAATTCATTGAACTCACATTATTGGTGATGGAGTGATGGTTTTTTAGCGACAGACTTGACAACTACGTTCACATCCCTCAGTTAGTTCAATACATACCTTATATGTTTTTACTCACTTGTTTACTATGTTCGGTTATAGTTCGTATACTCTCTCCCAAGATAGACAAACTCATCACATTGTTCAAATGTTCATTTGATTTGTCATGTTTCTTGATTTTGTCGCTCAAATGCACAAGATCACTAACACCTTCCTTTGAACAGGAAGAGTCATCTAGAAAACGTAGACACGGGAAACAAAAAATAAAAAATGCTACTTTTCTCGTTACACCCTCATAACAACCTGTTTTTGTATACATTTCCGAATTAAATGTTCGCCATCTATCATTTTCAGCACTTTGTTGTTTATACATTATGTTTAATTTTGGTATGAGCCTAATAACTGCTTCAGTTTCAGTTTGTCTGCATATGGACGGGCTGAATAACTCGAAGGTAGAACGCTGACCTTCTGAGCCCATCTTGGCAGGTTCGATCCCGGCTCAGTCCGGTGATATTTGAAGGTGCTCAAATACGTCAGGTTCGTGTCGGTAGATTTACCGTCACTTAAAAGAACTCCTGCGAGACAAACTTCCGACACCTCGGCGTCTCCGAAAATCTTTTAAGAAGTGGTTAGTGGGACGTAAAAAACCAATAATATTATTACCTTCAGATGATAACGTACGAAATGGATTCCTGAGAAGACCACCTACCGCATGAATAATAATAATAATAATAATAATAATAATAATAATAATAATAATAATAATAATAATAATAATAATAATAATAAAAATAATAATGATAATAATAATAATAATAATCATCATCATCATCATCATAATGATCATCGGATTCTGGGGGATCAGTGACACCATTCGCAGAAGAATAGGAGCTTTTCAAGACCTTCTCACACTCTCAAACTAGACGTAAAAACTTTATTGGCACAATTAATATGAACACCCCCACTAAATTAAAACAACTCATCAACGTCCTGGAAAAAGTGACTTAAAATTCACCGCCCTCCATGAGACACAATTCACGGATGAAGGACACTTTGATACAGAGAATTTTAGAATCCTCAAGGGCAAACCTGCCATAAAGTTAGAGACAAACTACTCGACTCAGTCATCTACTTTACTTCCCCGAAGGAAAGAGTGTCTCTGCTTTACGTTAAAACAGCTAACAAATCTTACACATTGATCAACGTGCACGCCCCTACAAATCAGTACAACAAGACTAACTCTGAAGCTGTGGATTATTTCTACGAAACTCTAGAAGAAACAACAAACAAAATACCAAGGCATCATGTGAATAGCTTATTAGGCGATTTTAACGCACAGCTAGGTATAGAAAGAAAATTCAGAAATACCACAGGGCCCCATACCAATCACAAGCGTACCAACAAGAACGGCGAAAAATTAATTGACTTCTGCAGAAACATTGCACTTAAAATCATGAGTACCCAGTTTCAGAAACCTTCACAAAAATTAGCATCATGGAGATCACCAGTCTTCCACAGGGTGGATACCAAATTGACCATATCACACTTTTAAAGAAAAAACACAAAATAAATTCTTAATGTTAGAGCGTTTAAATCGGACCATTATCTTCTCCAAAAAAAGATGAGATTCCGAGCCAATAGAAGACAAAAAGGCCCACCTAAAATTATTAAACCAGATCCAGAGTACTTAAAACTCAACAAAGAAGAAATCTTCATGCAAATTAATCACGAAAATCAACAGACTGGCAGAAAATTACAAAGAAAATTCAGGAAGTCATGAAACTAGGACAACCTCCTCGCACCAGAAAATATCGCTGGTGGAACGCAATTTGAAACTGACAACCACGTAACTGCGTGGAAGAAGTTTAGCAGTCACAAGACAGAGGAAAACTGGAAGAACTTTCTTCAAATTCAAAGTCATGCCTCAAAGAATTAGGAAAGAAAAGTGAGGATATGATCACAACCGACTCCGCGAAATTCAGCAAGATTTCACCAAAATAATACAAGATCTTTCTACAAGACGTTTAGAGAGAATCTACAGGGATATAAAGTGCCCAGCCTGTGCTTCAAAAAGCCAGATGGATCATTGGAAACCAACACAAAAAAATAACTCCAAAATCTTAGCCCAATATTTCAACTCCCTTCTTAACTGCGAACCACCCCAAGAAAAACTTGTCTTCATCCCTACAGTTTTCACACACCCGGACTCAAAAGCCACCGACCTCGGAGAAATTGAAGTGATCATCAAGCAGTTTAAAAGCAACAAATCACCAGAAGAAGATGGAATCATTGCTGAACTTCGGAAACTAAACGATCCTATACTAACGCAGACACTTCATAACATAATTTCAGACATATCGACTACAGAGCGTATACCAGAAAAATGGAAATGTGCTCTAATTCACCCCTTATCCAAAAAGGGTGATAAGACGGACATCGACAATTACAGAGGAATCTCCTTTCTCCTGGTTACTTATGAAATCCTCTCCAAAGCACTTTCAAACAGGATAGAACCGCAAGCGAATCCACTAATTGGTGACTAGCAAGGCGGATTCAGAAAAGGGCGATTATGTCCTGAACAGCTCTGGAGCTTGAAGACGTTACTACAAATGAGGAAATGCAGAAGTACAGTAATTACATTTATCGACTTCAGAAAGGGATATGATTCAGTAGACCGTGAAACCCTCTTCAAAACCATGGAAGAATTCGGGATTGACAGAAAGACTCGAAGCATCATTGAACAGACACTTACAGGAACAGTGTCCAAAGTGAAATTCATTTGCGAAATATCAGAGCCCTTTGAAATAAAAACTGGAGTCCGACAGGGGGACGGAATATCCCCTATCCTTTTCAATATTGTTCTAGAAAAGATCATTAGAGAATGGGAACCTCTTTTAAAAGGCATCCAACTAGGCATCAAAAAAGAGAACCGAGTTATAGTTAAGTGTCTCGCTTTCACGGACGACATTGCCATTGTTACAGACAACAGAACTGAAACGATGAACGCAGTGGAAAAATTACATTAAATTGCGCATAAAACCGGACTACAAATCTCTTATGAGAAAACCCAGTATATGAAAAGAAAATAAATCCCCTCTAAACACACAATACAGTAAAATCGCACAAGTAAGTAATTTTAAATACCTTGGTGAAACTATACAGTCCTCGGAACTAAACCGAGCCGCCATTGACCAAAGAATCACCAAGCTACAGAAGGCTTGCAAGCTAACATGGGCTCACTACAAAATAAAAAGCATTTCAATAGTTGCAAAATTACGGCACTATAAAACAGTAATTCTTCCAGAAGGAACCTATGCAGCCGAAACAATGGTGATTGACGGTCATTCTAAAATTAAGGACATAGAAAAAGAGGAAAGAAAAATTCTTCGGAAGATTTATGGGACAGAACGATCTCTATGAAAAGATAAGTACAATTATGGATGAAATAAACGCCGAGCAAAGTTTTACACACACATTTACAGAATGGTTAACTTCAGAACGGCAAAGAAACTACTCAACATCGTAACAAAGAGTAAATGCGGTACGGAATGGCTAAGAGAGTTTCAGAGGGACCTACAACAGATGAACATAGCGAATCTAGGGGACCGCACCGAGTTCCGAAATAAAATCACAAATGTAAAAGTTGAGTCAAGAATATCACGACAACCTGGGAAAAGGTAGACAGAGGGGCGGAAGAGGAAGTATTCAGACAGGATGACGAGATTTTGGGAAGAAAAGAGGAAAAACGCCCGAAAATGTCATTATGTTTTCAAGTTCAATCGCTCTCCTTAAGGGGAACAAACGTATAAATAAATAAATAAATAAATAAATAAATAAATAAATAAATAAATAAATAAATAAATAAATAAATAAATAAATAATAATAATCGTATGACCGAGCGAGTTGGCCATGAGATTAGGGTCGCGTAGCTTTGAGCTTGCAGTTAGGAGATGATGAGTTCGAATTCCATCGGTAGCCCTGAAGATAGTTTTCCGTGGTTTCTAATTTTCACACCAGGCTGTACTGTAATTAAGGTCACGGCCGCCTATTTGACTAATTACAACATGATACGCTCTAGGGTACGGAAATAAATTCTAAGTATGAAGTACCACCACGCTCCGGGTTCAATGCCCATATGTGCGACACTGTTCGCACCCGCAACCCTATCAGGATGAGGGAGAAGCCAGGAAGGAAGAAGCAGAAGGGGAAGAATACAATTACATAGTAATATTAAGTGAACCGATTTGAAACATTTAAATCTTACTTATTTGCTCACTAATAACTGTTAAGTTCTTCAGTCTGTTGAAAACAATGTATGTATGAATCATCATCATCATCATCATCATCATCATCATCATCATCATCATCATCATCATCAATCCATTTACTCATTTCTGAGTGTCCTGACCCGTCTGGCTTTGCTGTTCACATCTCTGCTGTAGCTTTGCCATCTCGGACGACTCCTCAGGGAAAAATGGAGAGAGAAATCGTTGATAATCTTCACTTGTCCCTATAAATCACGAAAACCAGCGTACAGGACGACTATACAACTTACTTAAACTTGGTTGCCCCCCAAAATACACGGAACGATGAGTGGCTAAATCTCCACCTCGTGGTCTGAAAAAAAAAAAAAAAAAAAAAGCAAAAACAAAGGAAGTGTGTATGGCTTTTAGTGCCGGGAGTGTCCGAGGACAAGTTCGCCTCGCCAAATGCAGGTCTTTTGATTTGACTCCCGTATGTAACCTACGCGTCCTGATGAGGATGAAATGATGATGAATACGACACATACACCCAGTCCCCGTGCCAGGAGAATTAACCAATTATGGTTAAAATTTCCGACCCTGCCGGGAATCGAACCCAGGACCCCTGTGTCCAAAGGCCAGCACGCTAACCATTTGAAAAACAACATCACATTATATCAAATAATGCATTGAAATAGATGACCCCACCATAAAACTAACTAGATTTCATCTCCCTCGGGCTATCTGGTCACTACTGAATAGAATTCAATGTGGCACTGCCCGAACCAGCGCAACCTTACATCAGTGGGGCTGGATAGACTCGCCTCGTTGTGACTGTGGATATGTAGTGCAAGCCATCAAACATATCGTGTAGGAGTGACCTCTACAGATGTATCCTGGGTCCTTGGAAGATCTTCATGCAGCCAATCCAGAAGCAATTGAATGGATTAAATATCTATCAATCCATATTTAAAGTTATTTTCCTTTTGGTCCTAATGCTGTAAATTGTATACATTGTACATATTCTTTAATTTTTACTGCCTTGTACGCATCATACTCTAATAATAATAATAATAATAATAATAATAATAATAATAATAATAATAATAATAATAATAATAATAATAACCAGCACCTCATTTCAAAGACATCGGTGCGTTGTCTGTGTAAAATCTTTACGGTCCAGGTCACACAGTCATATTTGAAAACTGAGAATACGAGGGTTTCAACGAGATGGCTTTTTTAATTATTGGTGAGTCCCCTGTTCTTCCAGATCTTAATTTCATCACCGCTACTCGCACTAGCAAAATCCTCCTCCTTATCTCTTTCTCGGAACTTCCCGCATCAGTAGGAGTTGACCCAATTTATACGAAATCGTGCTTATTTAATAGAATTTAAGAAAGGTACCTGAAAAAAGAAAGCATATTATAACAGATTGAACCTGAAAAAGATGCAAATTAATTAAAATAGAATGACATTTTTCGTTATTGAAAGTACATCATCACATTACATCAAATAATGCATTGTTTTAAATTTACATATATAAGTTATGAATTGTTTAATATTATTGAAAAGTGTGAAACAATTTTATGTTAAAACCTGTGTCCATTCTTCTAAGAATTGTTGAAATGTTATAGCTTATATCAATGAAGCATTCCTCAATTTTTAGTCATGTAACTTATGTAACTTTCCACTACGTCACGTTCCGGTGATGTTAAGGGTCTCCCTGGAGTTGTAATCAATTATTATTATTATTATTATTATTATTATTATTATTATTATTATTATTCGGTTACGGTCTTGCGTTGTCACGCTACCTCTTCATTGGACGTCCTACAGATCTTTTTTTCGCCTTCGTTGATATCCGAGAATCTCTTTTCGGCAATCTTTTCCAGGTTCCATATTTTGTATATCACGTTTCCAGTTTTCCTGATAACTATACATGTAGTCAGTTATTGGTTGTATTTTGCAGTTCTTTTAGCACCTCTTCGTTCCTTTTATGATCCCAGTATGGTGCATGACGTCAATTCTCGTGCTGTGATTCCTGACAGTCTTGAGTTCTTAATGCGCATGCCTCGCATCCATAGCAATGGGTTGACCTAGCAAGTGTATTATAAAGGCACAAACGAGTGTGTTTACGTACAACTGATTGCTTCGTTATGTGACTGCTTATTCCTGAGGCTCTCGTGAACTTAATAATTTTTGGAGGTGTACCTATTTCTCTTTGGTATGATACATTGTAACCTGCGTAACTGAACATATTTACTCCTTCAAATATTATATTATTGAAACATATTTTGCTAGGGATGGGATCTCCTCCCTTATTTTATTCTTCTCTGTTGAGATAATCATATTACATTTCGAGAAAACATCACTAATAATAAAAACTGATCCCTATAGGTCATCTTCTGTCACAGTCAGCAATGAAACATCATCAGCGAAGAGAAAGGCATTTTGAATGTTTGAGGCATCTGTTGATTATTATTGAACAGTGGTGTCCTTGCTACCAAGTTTCCATTATTGCATTCATATAAATGATAAAAAGTAGAGGGAAGAGTCCACAGACTTGCCTTACACCTCCATTTATTGGTTCCCACTCAGTCTGGTTCGTCTCCAATTTTACAGAAATGAGATTGGATTTGTAGATATTATAGATATTGTTTATGACCTGTTGAGGAACGTTATCCTTATTTAATTAAAAAAATATTTCTGTTTATTCTGTCAAAGGCCTTCCTAAAGTCTACAAATGCAGTGTGTGTTTCTATATTGAATTGATTGCCGAATATTTGCGGTCACGGACATTTGCGGTCACTGATATAAATTTGTGCCCAGTCACCGAAATTCCCCAGCAATCACAGGAGATTTGCGGTCACTGCAGCAGGGGGTGGGTCTCATTAGCTTAATCTCGGGATATCCCCGCTAACCTGCCTGAACTCCTGCTCACTCGCTCGTTCTAGATTAATGTTCTGGATAAGGTGTAATGGGAATGAGCATTTTAAGACCAAGTTATTACATATAACCGTACTCGCATTTGGAGGTTGTTCATTAAATAACCAATAGGCCTACAGAAAATCCAATGACGTCATCATTTTCCTCGACCAAAAATATGGCTTTCGATTGAGATGCTTGCAGTGCTGTCGCTACCGGCGTGCTAGCCGGCCAGTGTCTTGGGATGGTACGGTATCCAACTGGTGAGCTCATGTCGCACTGGGGCGAAACACAGGTAATTTTTGACGATTGACTTCCTAAATTTTAATAATTTTCCTCGCTTCATTTTAGGTTTCATTTTAGGTTTTGAAATTTTAATTATATAAATTTGTTTTCGCGGGTGAAACGCAAAAGTACTCATTTTTAAAAGTTGCCCAACCATGCGTCAATTTTAAGACACTGATATTTAAAAACCCGTCATCTTATCTTATTCATCTTTCAATACAATATATATTGGGATGTTTTATACTTTGCTTATAAATCGTGGAATTTTATGTTTCCAAAAAACATGACATGAATTGTTCTTCTCCTTCAGACACACCCAGGTGACGATTGACTTTCCCTATACTTTCTGTACATATAACCATTGTAATGTGCACAATGATGGTTGAAGGTATCCGTCTCTAAAAGTGCGTCCGAGATAAAAATATTTTCAAAGCGAGCAGGAGCCAAGGCACGTTAGCGGGGATACCTCGAGATGAAGCTAATGAGGCCCACCTCCTGCTGCATTGACCGCAAACATCCTGTGACTGCTGGAGAATTTCTGTGTGTGGCCACAAGTATATCTCAGTAACTACTGTGATTTTGTGGTGACCGGAAACGTCCGTGACCGCAAAATTTCCGGACACCATTGAATTATCGTTGTTTCTCCATGAATATCTTCGTAGTGAAATATGCATCAGTGCAGGAGCGCCCCTTTCGGAATCCTTGTAGTTCATTCCCCATTTTATATTCATAATGTCTGTGCGTTTTTGATGGTGATATTATATAAATTTTATAACCTGAGTTAACAATCCTAATTCCTGTGTATTTTTCATAATTTTCACGTCATCTTTTTATGAATAGGGATAAATATTGCTTTTTGCCATCTTTCTTGTGGGTTGACTCCACCCCAAATTAGATTTAGGGAACTGAGGAATCTCTGTTTGGAAGGTTCACTTGAGTATTTGAACAGTTCAAAATTTATTCCATCTTCTTTAGGTGTTTTACGATTTCTAAGCTCCTTCAAGTTCAGTTCTAATTCTTCTAACGTTATAATTGTATTAGATTGTTGTTAGATATTGGCAAAGAAAACACTTCAAGTTTAGAACTTGTCCAAATTGTCCAAAAAACATTTAAGCCATTCATTTGATGGTATTGTATCGAGTGTTACATATTCCTTTGTTTCCTTATTTAATTTCTTCAGAATTGTATGTGTTTGTGGTCTTGTTAAATCCGTTTCTAATGCTGCGACAAAATATTCCCTGCTTTCTGTATGTATTCGTCTTACTTCCCGTTTTGCTACTGTTCTCTTACGATTGTATTTCAATTTATCTTCTATTTTACCAGTTGATAAACATTTCCTATAAGCTTCTATTTTATCTGATATAACCTTTTTAGTATCTTCATCCCAGGTTCTCAGGATTTCCTTTTTTTACATTTTTCCTTTGTTCATAAACTTTCAAGAGCTGCCTGTTTCAAGGCTGAGCTATTATTTTACCATTCTTCCTCTACGTTAATACTCACTAATGTTGATTGAATTACGTTATTAAGTCTATTTTGATAGATCCATTTTATGCTTGGGTCTCTTAAAAGGCCATCTTTGTAATATATTTCATCGTGTTATGCACAAAGTGTATTTTTGTTCGGCTTTAAGCGGACTGGTGAAATCACCAGGACCTCGGAATATTCTTAACATCTAAAATTACTTATGCTAGTTTTTGGTTGCAGTTTGCATAATCAATGATCGATTTCTAATTACTAGATGGACATGTGAACTTGTGACTATCATTATGTGAAAACATTGTCTTCATTATTTTTAACGGATTGAAAAGCACAAATTCTATAAGTTTAATTCCATTACTGTTACAGTGTAGAGCCTCCGTGGCTCAGACGGCAGCGCGTCGGCCCCTCACCGCTGGATACCGTGGTTCAAATCCCGGTCACTCCATGTGAGATTTGTGCTGGACAAAGCGGAGGCGGGACAGGTTTTTCTCCGGGTACTCCGGTTTTCCCTGTCATCTTTCATTCCAGCAACACTCTCCATTCTCATTTCGTAGCATCTATCATTCATTAATATATCAATTTGGGAGTGGCGACCCCATCGTAATAATAGCCTATATATGATTCATTCATTACATCCCTGACCCGGTCACTGACTGGAAAACAGGTTGTAGGTATTTTTCACTCTTACAGTGTGTTTCTCCACTTGTTCCTATATTGTTCTGAATTTTGCCATGTCCTACCTTGGCGTTAAAATCTCTCAGTAAAAGTATCATATCTTGCTTATTTATTTTGTTAATTAATTTCTGCAAATTATCATAAAAAATCTTTTATTCTTTCCTCTACTTTGGCATATACTCCTACGTCCGTAAGACGGCCTCTAGATAGCTCTAGTCTAATCTAAATAATTCTTCCATTCCAGAAAATATATCTGTCTATTTTCGATCTCGAAATTTTATGTTTTCTGAGTATGACTCCCGCTTGGCTCTCTTTCTTGACCTCAGTATAGAATTGCAGGTAATTGACTGCTTCTTTTGAGCCTTGTAATTTTCGTTTGGTTTCAGAGATTGATGCTTTGAAATGCCCTTTTTGTAGAGAATGCCATCTAGTTGATCATCTTCGTGCCTAATTCCCTGAACATTCGATGTAGCAAACTTAATGATATTCATTTTCTACTAATTATTATTCTAATTATTATTTTTTCTTTGCCAATATGTTCTCATTAAAAGCCATCCATTTTCCCTTTTAGAAGACTTGAAAGCAATCGAATGTCTTTCCGACGGAGTGCCAGCCCGAAAGAAGTAAGACCATTATTATTATTATTATCTAAAAGTGTTTACTACAACAGATTTGGCAAATCCCCTTGCCCGTTCTACTGGACCGATTTTCTTCATTTGTGTTTCATTCTCTCGGGAATAACCTGCCTGTTAATCATGAGCCACTGATAGATCTCTAAGTACATTCAACTTTGAGTAACCATAAAATCAAATCATTAAATGATCACTCCAATAATCGTAGGTGAAGGCTTACCCTAAATCGTAATACATTCTATACTTAGCGGGTTGCTAAGCGACTAACACTTTCGTTAATATTCTGGGTATTTATGTGATTTTCATCCTTAGTAACGTGATTGCATGCAGCCATGTTTGATTACTACCTGTCAAGCCAGAGATTATACACTTCCTCTGATCATGGAAGGATATTATTCTATGCTATATACTCTTTGATTTTCTGATCTTCCCCAGCTTTTCAACATACTCAACAGATGGCAGAACGCCACTAATAACTTACATGCTACTAAGAGAAAACAGTATACGTACGTACAGACCGGAAGGTATCAAGTCGACTAGCCTTCTGTACGACTACTAATAAAGCGCATGGACAAACTCTCGAAAAAGTGGATAGTCGACTTATCGGAACAAGTATGAATCCACGGCCAGTTGTATGTTGCACTATCTCGAGCAAGATCGTTTGAAAATGTTAAGATTCAGATACGGCTGAATGGTGGAAGCAGAGAGAATGTTGTATGGAAAGAAGTGTTATAAACTACATTAACGGTATTAAATGGTCATAAAACAATTGAAGAGGGCAGGCAAAACAATATGACTGCCACTGGCATATCCAGACGTGTTATCTGACTTATTTCTAGTGAATGCTGCGGAGGAGCACGGTTTATTAGTTATCATTATTATTTAAATCTGCGAATCGATCGCTGAGGATCACGCTACAATTTCATATTTTCTTTGTCTGAAGATTCCTCTTCCTCCACTACTTCTTCATATGGGCGCTGTGCTGTTTCTTCTGTTCATCCATGCAGGCTCTTCCCGTCTTAGCAGTTATTTCGAATTGAAACACTTCCAAATTTTGAATGATGGCCCGAAATATTTTGCAGTCTTAACATCTGAACTTCTGAATGTTGGACTTCTCTAAATCTTTACGAACTTCCTTAATCCACGCCATCACTGCCTTCTTGTTCCACAGGTAGTTGAAAAACTTTTTGGTTACTCTGGTTTTCTCCATTATACACAAACGTTAGAGAAATGCTAATCTCTTCTTTTTCATGGTCTCTGAAATTTTCTCCACATTTCTGTAGACTTTATTGTTGTTCCGAAGTTTCCAGTCGGTTTCTGTCTGGATTGGACCCAAGATTTTCTAGTATCTCCAGTTTCTTCAACTTGTAATTCACAGAGAGGCATTCGCTGTCATACAGACATTTGTTTTTACTACGATGTTGTAATGCCTTCTTTTGGCATTCCATGAGATGCATTTCTTTGTGTAGATGTTTTTAGTTAGTCTATAAACTCCCTCCATTTTCGAGATACGATCCTCCACATTAGTTTTCTCTCGTCCGTTCTCTTGCATGATTTTACCAAGGCATTTGAACTTTTTAACCCCTGAATCCTTCCAATCTCTGTTGCAAGGAATTGTGGTCCATGTTTGTCATTCAACATGAATTTGGTCTTCTCTTCGAGAACCTAAGTCCCGTCTTGCTAGTGATCTTTTCTAGGAGGTTGATATTTATGGCCGCTTCCTCTAGGTTTCTTGAAGGTATCGCAAGATCATCAGCGAAAGACAAGCAGGTGACTTTGATTCCTTGCAATTTTCTTCCTAAGAAGATCGGGGTTATCCCTTGATTTTCAAGTTCGGAGTTCAAAATTGTCACAATCTCCAGGGCACAGTTAAATGATAGCCGGTGATAATCCATTACCCTCTCACACACCTGTCTTAAGTTTGAATGACTGAGACAATTCTCCCATGAATTTCACCTTAGAAGTTGAGTCTGTTAATGTTTCTCTGATAACGTTTGTCAGTTTGGTTTTGACCCCAGATTCTCTGATCATCTTATCTAGGGTCTCTCTGCCCACCGAGTCAAAGGATTTTTTTGAAGTCAGGGAAAGGAACCACTGTATTTTCGCCGATCAGCACTCTGAGGCCAATTGTTGATTTCAAATTAAGTATTTGCTCAGCATCGGAGCGGCCTTTCCGGAACCTACCCTGGTATTCTCCAAGTTGCTTAACCAGGATTCCTTCAGTTCTGTTCAGAAGTATCCTGGAGAGGATTTTTTAAGCGACTGACAGTAGCGACACGCCTCCCTAGTTGTTAACATATTGTTTAATCCCTTTCTTATGGAATGGGTGGATCAGTGCTGTTTTCCATCCGTCTGGTAGCTTTTCTATCTCCCATATTTGCTGGAAAATGTGGTGCAGGTCGTCCAGGATTTCCGGTTCAGCTCATTTCAACATTTATGCTGAAATTGATTCTTCTTCACTGGCCCTGTTGTTCTTGGGACTTTTTAGGGCTTCTTTTATTTCTTTTCTTATTGGTGGCATACTATCTTCTGGGTTCATAGAAGGAGCCAGAAGTTCTAGTTTCTTTGTTGGAGGTGGGCAGTTGAAGAGTTTCTCAAAGTATATGGCTAATATATTGCACTTATTTGATTGTTCAGTCCAACTTTACCTTGTTCGTTTTTTAAACTTATGATTGAAAGTTGGTATACTTTGAGCTCTTTCTAAAAGGTTTGGAAGAAATCTCTGGTGTTATTCTTAGTGAAGTTGTCCTGGAGATTTTGTAACATTGCATTCTAAAATGATCGTTTGGTGCTGCGGAATATCCCTGATATTCCTTTCTTTTGTTTTCTGAATTGTTCCAAGTTCGTATTTCTTAAACATTTTCATTTTGTTCACGTGTCAGATCTCTTTTCGAGTGCTCTCTCGCATTCTTCATTCCACCAGATTTTGCGCTTCCTCTTTGCCAGGTTGAGTGTTTTCTTGCCGGCTTCGTTGATCTTGTGACAGAGATGTTACCAGGAGAGCGGATTTCTTCTCTGAAGTTATTTATTATCATTATTATCGTATTTTAGACTGCCATAGAAATATTTTAGGTGATGTTTAATGAGTATTAGTGAATTAATAAACTATATAATTTAATGAAGTTTGAAATGGTGTGCTTTACTGAACACAAATTGATTTAATTAAGTTGAGTGAATAGTGGTGGCTCTTATAGGTACCGTATGTGTGATCATTGAGGTTATTCTAGTTGGCTTTTTTCGCAATGTGAAGTTCTATTGACTCCTTTAATTGAAAAGATTTTCTTATTATTTTCGATGTGTAATATTTTAAGATATGTGCTTATGTCTGCAAATGATGTGTGTTATATTTATGTTTTCACAGAAAGCTGTGTATCTGGTATGACTATTTGCGTTCTTGCGTTCTTTGTACCTGGTGTGGAAATTAAATTTTGTTTGCCGATATACGTGGCATTACAATTTGGTTCTTGGCATTTGAGTTCATATATTCCTTACTTACTTACTTACTTACTTACTTACTTACTTACTTACTTACTTACTTACTTACTTACTTACTTACTTACTTACTTACTTACTTACTTACTTACTTACTTACTTACTTACTTACTTACTTACTTACTGCGTTCCTCGTGTACCTCGCGGTGTCGAGGCTACGAGAGATCTCAATGCTACTATTGAAGCTGCCTCTATTACAGAGTGTTTTTTACCTGCAGTACTTCATTGATTACATCCTCTCAAGGTTTTCCTGGTCATCTTCTTTGTCAATGTACCGGCATGTCCTTCACTTTCCTCAGCAGGCGGGTTGTTTGTCAACATCTGCTGGATATGGCCAAACCGTCTCGCCTGGTATCCATGGATACTTGTGTCTAGGGAATGTCGAGGTGCAGCCATAATCGGCTAAACTCGGAATTGCTCGGGGAATCTCGGCATTTAGCCCATCCCACCAAGCATTTCCGCGAAGTGCAGCCAGCAGCACTTATTCAATGGCCAGTAGCATGAGTGCAAACATCTGTTAATTTTTAAAATTACGTGCCAGTAACCAGCTTAATAGCCACATAATCTCTTTTGATAGTGCAATTTATATAACTACATTTCAGTTATTCCCATGTTGGTCTAGTCATTCCATATGCACAAGTGAAAGAGTACATTCTATTTCACTTGACGGTCTACCTCGTGGGTCACTTGGAAATTTGAAAAGCGCTGTTGTTATTAACTTAAAAAAGAAATCATATTATATAAGTACATAATATACAGTAGATCAAATAGAGTGAATGTGATTGCATGAAACTTACCTACTGCAAATGCAATTCTGGGCCCCTTCAGCTGAACAATGCTTGCTGTTTAATATTGTTAGCTCATTACTTAGTTCTTTTCACGAATACTTTAGTTTTACTACAACGTATATATACAGTTCAAAAATATTTACACAGTTCACAAAATATTTTCACAATTCACCCATACAGTAGTTGTTACCGTAGCTGTAGTCTTTAGGACTGTTCCTATAAAACAGTTTATTGTACTGAATTAGGGCCTATAACATTTTTCTTTAGTGGAGTAACAAATTTTCAGCTATTAGATGTTGTTCGCTCTCACCTGGCCTTGACAAGGACGAAGAAGTTTTCTCATGGAGCTTTTTCGTGGAGAATAATCGTCGCTCGAGAATGCTTTCAAATTTTTCTCGGAGCTTGGCATTGCGCTGTTCTATGTCTTCACTTATACAGCCTTTTTTTCAGGGGATTACGCAATTCCTTCAGAATAATTTCATTTTCTTAGTGAGAAGGTGCTTCCTGAATGACTAAATTTGTGCCTGATCCTAATTTTGTTCATTAGCACCACCAATACATTTAACCACTAACCACTAGGCGAATAAATGTTTGCACATATTAAATTTAATGGAAGAATCGTAGCATGTATAAACATACGAATGAATGCAGGTATTGCACTCTGTACACTTCAGGTCACAGTTGCAATTCATTTCACCCTTCTTTTTTTTTTCTAGTTGCTTTACGTCGCACCGACACACATAGGTCTTATGGCGACGATGGGACAAGGAAGGGCTGGGAGTGGGAAGGAAGCGGCCGTGTCCTTAATTAAGGTACAGCCCCAGCATTTGCCTGGTGTGAAAATGGGAAACCACGGAAAACCATTTTCAGGGCTGCCGAAGTGGGTTCGAACCTACTATCTCTCGAATACTGGGTACTGGCCGCACTTAAGCGACTGCAGCTATCGAGCTCGGTCACCCTTCTTCAGACCTCACAACGTTCATTTTTAAACCAATCATGATGTGCATTTAGGGCAGTCGCCCAGATGGCAGATTCCATATCTGTTGTTTTCCTAGCCTTTTCTTAAATGATTTCAAAGAAAGTGGAAATTCATTGAACATCTCCCTTGGTAAGTTATTCCAATCCCTAACTCCCAATCCTATAGACGAATATTTGCCCCAATTTGTCCTTTTGAATTCCAACTTTATCTTCATATTGTGATATTTCCTACTTTTAAAGACACCACTCAAACTTATTCGTCTACTAATGTCATTCCAAGCCATCTCTCTACTGACAGCTCGGAATATACCACTTAGTCGAGTAGCTCGTGTCCTTTCTGGCAAGTCTTCCCAGCCCAAACTTTCACAATATTTTCATAACGCTACTCTTTTGTCGGAATACACCCAGAACAAATAGAGCTGCTTTCCTTTAGATTTTTCCCAGTTCTCGAATCAAGTAATCCTGGTGAGGGTCCCATACACTGGAACCATACTCTAGTTGGGGTCTTACCAAAGATGTATATGCCCTCTCATTTACATCCTTTCTTCGCGGAGGGAACAGTCCATACATCCTCGCCGCAAATAATTCCTCGTGGTTGTAATAATAATGAATTGGCATGTATTAGTCTTATTTGTGCGGGTTTATTTGTTAAGTTCGCTGTTATTTATGTAAATAAGGTGGAGACTGTAGTGAAAGTGATATTGACAATGCATTTAGAATGGGAAAACCACGGGAAGGAGACCTGTAAAGTAGTGTATAGTATAGAATCTAAAAGCGCGCCGAGTTTGAGATAATGAGAAGAAACTGGAAGGAACTAAATTATGTATCAGAAAAGAACTGGGTTCGGAAGAGGTAGGAGACATGAGAACACTACGCCTTCGCTTACACGGAGCACGCAATTCACTCCTCCAAGCTTCCATTCCTGGTTATAAACGTATGGTTAGAGGAGATTCATGGAGTATATCGTGGTCAGTCAAACAGCTAAAGGATATGGAAAGACGTTCTAATGTCTCAGCTGTGAGTAGCGAGGTCAACTCCGATACCAGGAAAATATGGGTTGACGACCTGCCAGAAACATTTCAGCAACCAGGAAAGGATGGTGTTGGCACAGTGGAGAGCCGACCTTGACCAGAACTGATGAGCAAGTACTGTAGCTTGCCAGACGGACGACAACACAGATGGGAAAGAAGCTAATAGACGTGAGGTACCATTAAACTTGAAAGACTTGTGGGATAAAAAGCGGACAAGGAGTGAAGGGAGAGACAGGGATACAGAGACGACGACGTATTTGGCTCCCCAAGTGGAAGTATCATACAGTTCGAAAGAAAAAGAGTCACTAGTAGTAAGACAGTAAAAATGAAATTGCGTATGGCTTTTAGTGCCGGGAGTGTCCGAGGACATGTTTGGCTCGCCAGGTGCAGGTCTTTCGATTTGACACCCGTAGGCGACCTGCGCGTCGTGATGAGGATGAAATGATGATGAAGACTAAAATACACCCAGCCCCCGTGCCAGAGAAATTAACCAATGGTGGTTAAAATTCCAGGCCCTGCCGGGAATCGAACCCGGGACCCCTGTGACCAAAGGCCAGCAGGCTAACCATGTAGCCATGGAGCCGGACGTAGTAAGACAGTGAGTGTGGCGGATACGCAGACACGTAAATAACTAGTATGGAACATGGGCTATGTAAATATAGAGGGTGTATTGAATAAACCGGGAAATGATGAGGTGAGGGAATTAATGTCCGAGAATGAGATCTTGGGGATTACAGAGACATGGCTCCCAACAGGTTGTGAACTACAGATACCAGGTTATAACATCTGGAGTAAAACAAAACAGAAGAGAGCATGTAAAGGTGGTTTTCCTGGCGGCATATCGGTGTGTGTAAAGGATGCATTACAGAAACGGGTGCAACTAGTGGAGTGGTGGTGATTCTTTTTAACAGGATTAGGTAATCATCCTCTCTGAACAAATTAGTGGAAAATAAATTTAAAATAAAACAAAATTATTTATTCAACGAAGAAATTTGGGAACGCAGCACAAAATAAAACAAAAATATATTGAAATTATTGGAATCAGTCCTTGGTGGAGTAAGCTGGGTTAGGATAATTAAGAGGGAAGAGGGAAAGGGGGAATTAATTATAGCATTCTGTTACAACCATCCAGAGGGATCACCTCTTTTAAGAAAATTGTATTTGATGACCCCTTCGGGAAAGTAAACCAGATAAAACTAGAGAATGAAGAAGCAGAGATAATTGTAATGGGATATTTTAATGCAAGTGTAGGTGAGAAAATTCCGGTGTACGGTAGAGAAACAGACGAGATAATAATAGAGGGAAGGAAAAGTTAAAACAAAGAATGTAATACGAATGGAAGGATTCTATTATAAATGTGTGCAATAGTGGAATTATACATACTAGATAGTTGTTGTTGTTGTTGTTGGTGGTGATTATTGTTTTAAGAGGAAGTACAACTAGGCAACCATCCTCTATATAACACTAATCAGAGGGAAAAATGGAAGGGGTCCGACACTTCGAAAAATGAAGATATCGGCCTAAGGAAGACAAGGGCCACGAAGGGGGGTGAAAATGAAAGACTCCCTAGCCCTCGCAAACCTAATAGCGTCGGGGTCGGAAAAGAACAAGAATTGGCCAATAGAGGCCGGATAGTATAGATGAAAGTGAGGAGCCTGGCACAAGTAAGTGGAAGCAATGCCAGGACTCAGCTGAGGGCCCCGTGGTCGCCAACCCACGCTCCAAAGTTCAGAGCCCCTGGGGCCCAATTTAGTCGCCTCTTACGACAGGCAGGGGATACCGTGGGTGTTATTCTACCGCCCCCACCCACAGGGGGGAATAGTTGGTGGTCAGGAGATGAAGAAGGGGATTTAACTTATATTGTGGAAGCAGGAGGCAGCACGATAGATTTCGTTGTAGCTTCTAGGGAAGCACCCAAGTACATTAAATACATTAAAGTAAAGAACTGGGCGGTATGTCCTCATTTTCCAGTTGTTATTATGTTACAGAGAATAGAAACACAAAGGAGAAGCAACAGACTACAAACGTACAGTAACAGTTGGTAAGGTATAGATGGAGAGGTGAATATAGAGATGACTTTAAGGATTATTTCAGGCGAGAAATGTTCGAAATCTTGAAGAGAGGCATTTAAAATATGTTAAAACATAGTAACCCCGACGAAGCAATAAAAATGGTGGAAACAATAATGGTAATAACTAGTAGCAACATAGTTGTAAGAAAGAGAAGGGAAAACAATAAAAATTCTTGGTATAGCCATGACGAATAGAATACCTAGTGTGATCACTCCGCTCTCTCAACATTGTCGTTGGTGGCTCCGGCGGATTGTAGCGCTGCAGTCGCAACGAACCAGCTACAACAACACGTGTGTTAAATTGTCAACGAAGGTAATAGCGTGCGTGCCTAAAGTCATGGTAACAGTGTTAACGTCTATCGAGGGAATTTGCTTGTTCTGATGTTTTCCGAAAGTCTGTATTAATATCTGTGCACTGTTTTTGCACTGTTTTATGTATGCACTCAACTAGTTTTCTATTATTTTGGGAAAGCTTCATACTATTTCGTTTTTGGTTGTAAATCGGGTTACGGAAGGAAGCCTGGTGGTAGACAATGTTTGCACAACCAAAAGAAAGTAATCTGTATGCGAAGTGGACCAGAGTTATTCCATGGATAGGCAAGCAATTGTCGGCCAAAAGTAGAATATATGACCTGTATTTTTCGTCAGATTGAATTGTAAAGGCGGACTGTTTCGTTGTGAACAGTGAAAACGCGGAACTTCCTCGTGTCTGATTGAAATTAAAACCGGGACGGTGCCTCATATTTTCCAAATTTACCGAAATACTCATCCACTGAGGTGAAACCGCGAAAGGCATCCAGTAGGAAAGAGAATTAAGATAGTATCAAAAGGATTAAAAAACAAGAATCACGATGTGAGTGAAGCAGTGATAGCGAGAGTAAGCGGTGAAGTTCAAGTTCAAGGTCAGCCCAGTTATAGTCAAATTTACGTCCAGTCTAGTTCTCTTACCGATGCCCAAAAGCCGACTAAAGAACGCAAATCGTACTTCAATGCCAGCTAAATGTCTCTTTCCACAGCCAAAGCTAGGATTAATTTCTTAAAGTTGAAGATGAAGAACCAGAATTGTTTAACGTCTTATGTGCTCTGTTCAAAAAGCCTTTTTTTTTAAATCTAAGTAAAGTACAATACCGCTTTCGCTTTTCGTAATGTTTCATTCTATCTCGTGTGTTCTCTTATTAAAGTCCAAATTCTTTTTGGGGACTGAAAATATTATTGACAACTCTCTGACAGTAGTCTTTGTAAGTCTAAACAATTAATTGTTGTAAGTAACCTCCACTAAAATAGCTGACCGTGTAGCGTTTGTGATTGGCTTCACTAGCGCTGTTCTGCGGGAGTGCGCTTGAACTCCGTGAGTGATCTAACTAGGTCGTGGTCATGGTATAACGATGAATGTAGAAGAAAGAAATCTGAAGCGATAAAGTCCTCAAAAAGTGCAGAAATGGGGGATCACAGGAAGCGAGGGTAAAATTTTGTAAGGAAAGGAGGGAGTTCAGTAAAAATAAGAAAAATTGGCAGGCCAAAGAAGTACAATTACTGAACAGGCAGTGTAAAGGAAATGAAACCAAAAATGTATAGAACAGAATGAACAAAATTTATAAAGGGAATAAGAATAGTATAAGTAATAATGAATGGATAGGGGTCAGAATAAATGGAAACTGAGGGAAAATGAGACTGGCATGCTTAGAACCATGGAAAACGCAGTACCCTTATTAGATGATCCAATGACAACGGTGGAAATATTAGAGGCGATGAAAAAAGGGAAGAGTGGAAAATCAGGTGTTATTAGCCCTAGAATGGTAGACTACGTAAACCTGACGAGTCTGTCACGAACTGACGCATCCCTCCTTTCTCCCACTCAACGTTATCGCTTGTCCGGCCGGAAGTGCATCCGCTAATCATTTGAGAAACAGAAGTAGTCACGAATGGCACCCGTGCTCCCGCCAGTCTATCTATAGCTTTCGCCCATTGAAACTCAACACGTAAGTATGACGTACTCCACCAATGCACGTAAATTTCTGCACTTCTGTTTGGCGTACAGTATGTCTACTAATAATGGATCTTCTCTTCACCTACACTACGTATATAATATATATATTTAACACATATAATATAACAGTGCACACACACTTATTTATACACAATAAATATTTAATTATTAATAACTATTTCTAATTGCAGAATGGCGAAGTATCTGGATAATGACCAGGCGATAGCTGCGCTTTTAGGAGAACTGTCAGATGAGTCGGAAGGTAAAAGAAAAAGACAATGTGGAGGTGTGCTGTGTTTCTGAGGACTATATTTCTGGCATTGATGAAGACTATGTGCCAGTTGAAGATGATGTATATGAATAATTGAGCGAAGTAATACGTGATGTAGAGGTAGGAGAACATAGCAGCTCCGGTGAGAAGGATCCCGTCTCAAGTGGAGGTAAAAGGAAGAAGATATTACTGAATAGAGGAGAGAGCAGCAAAAAAAAAAAAAAAGACCTCCAGAATATCAACTGAACGTGAAGCTCCCAGTGGAAGTGTTTATAATCCTCTAATTCAGCGTGATCAACTCATTATGACTAGACGAAATAGATTTCAGTGGACAACAACGAAAAGGAAAAATGAAGGGATAGTGGCACAAAGGAATGCTGTACAGTACATATTCGTCAAAGGGTAAACCCAAATGTTTCGATCTATTATGGACATATTGCATGCTTCCGTTCCTTATTTACTATGGATGTACTCGAAACAATTCTCAAATATACGAATGAGGAAATAGATCGCCAAAGAGGCAATTATAACAAAAAAAAGAAAGGATCCTACTATAATGAATACAGCTATGGACGAACTTTTCGATTATCATTCTTTGGTTATACTAGCTGCAACTCTGAAGAAGTTGTGGCATCTAAAATGTCTGATGCAACTTTATGCTGTGAACGTTATCGGGCTACTATGTCAGAAAGAAGATTCAACTTCATCACAAATTGCCTAAGATTTTACGACAAAAGTACCTGTGAAGGGAGGAGAAATTCGAATCGACTTGCTCCTGTTTCTGACATTTAGGAAATGCTGTTGAAGAATTGGCGAGGATGTTACATCCAGGTTCTTCCATGACAATTGATGAGAGGTTGACCGGGTTTCGTGGAAGATGCATATTTCATGTGTACATGCCCGCAAAACCTAACAAATATGGGCTAAAAATAATCATGATGTGTGTTGCAGGACCATCATACCTGGAAAAGGTACCGCACCTGCAAACGAGCCGACAGCTCATTAATTTGTAGAAAAACTGTCTGCTGACATAAAAGGAACTGACCGGAATATTGCAATGGGCAGATGGTTCACAAGTGTAGCTCTAATTGAATCCTTATTGGCACAAGATTTTGCTGCTCTTGGAACTGTTCGAAAGGACAGACGAGAACTACCTTCTGAGTTCAAGGACCCCAAGTTTATGCACAGGAAAGTTGGAAACGGTTTGTTCATTTTTCACGAAAATGTCACAGCAGTATCCTACATCCGGAAGAAAAACAAACTTGTGACAGTTAGACAGTTACCTCAACAATGCACGACGATACATCAATCAGTGTGAATGACAACAAGCCAGACAGGTTAATTGTTACAACCAAAGCAAATATGGAGTAGATGTATTTGACCAGATGGTTCAAACATGGACTGTGGACGACAAAAACTAACTGGTGGCCACTATGATTTTCTTTAATATGATAAATGTATCATGTAATATACTACGGATGATGGTTTGGTCCGCCCTGTCAATATATTATCAGTTTCTAATTTTGTACAATTATTTCACTCGTACATGTTTCGAGAGCCCCAACTCCCTTCATCAGCGATTTCTACTGTACATCTTAAATCAATATTCCCCATATCTTAAGATCTAACATTATTTCGCTATACCTAAGACATTTTGCATCCATTTCTTGGCACAGGCCAGAGTAAAGTGTAGCTTCCACCGAAGTCCCAGTCTCATCCATGGCTGTGACAATATGGAAGTTGCTGGGGTATGGGTAGTGCTGAGTAATGACATTCAGAGCACGACTAGTGCATCTGAGTGTTATGAAAGGTGCTGCTCATAGGGTCAGCCGTGCTGCAAAAGTATTTTCTGACTCAGTGAGGAAAGCAATGGCAAACTACCTCACTCCTCATTTTGCCTAGTACGCCTCATTTTGGTGCTGCCATTGGTTTTTGGGGTTTTCTTATAACCGCATAACCTTTGGTGGTGCTATTTGAGGATCCAAACAGCCTCTGGGCTGATGACCTAACAGACAGACAAACAGACAGACATAAGACATCGTCAATATATAACATTATTTTTAACACATGCATACATAAGACCATTAATGGAACACTTTAGAACATTTTCACGTATAACTGAATTATGTTAGATCTTAAGATAGGGGGAATATTGACATATAGAAAGTTCAACACTGTAAGTGTTTTAAAGTGTTCCATTATGTTTTAAAGTGTTCCATTACAACAATAATTATCAAGAAATGGTCATTATATGTGTTTGTGTTAGAAATAATCTATAATAATGAAAGGAAGTGTTTGTCTGTTTGTGTTTCGCGTGTGTGCGATGCCCAGCAAAATCTACAGCATGCAGATATCTGAAATTTTGAACATAGCTAGATGGAAGAGGGCCCAAATGCACCTCGAAGCCGGAATTTTCATTTTCGCTTTCATTGGTAAGTTATGAACGAAAAACCATCGGAAAACGTGTATTGGGATATGACAGTCCAACGTGCTGTCACCAAGATTAAATGCATCGAGTGACTGTCGCTAGGCAACGTACATAAGATAGGTAGAGAACACAATTCAAGGAGCCATTTTACGTTTATGGCGTAGGAAGCCGTTTTTGGTCTTCTATGGTGTGAGAGCATATGACGCTGTTGATGGTGGTTCGTCCGTCGGATGGAGACGTAACGTCTTGAGCTATTCGAGAGGAGTGGGGTATGTGTCGGCGCCAGGTTTCATCCTCTTCATTCTTACTATCTATATAAATAAAATTGTAGGGGGTCCGCTGTCTGTAATTTCTTTTGTTTTGCCAATTTTTCATATATTTATCCGTTTTAGGTCAACTCAAGACCGAATCGGTGGTTTTTTCGTTTCGTGTCTGTTTGTTTGTTTGTTTGTTTGTTTGTCTGTTCCACCATCACGTCGAAACGGCTGGATAGATCTCAACCAAACTTCATATTTCGAGTATACTCATCCCGGGGAAGGTTTCAATATGCATATTATTTTAAAATCTTTGAATACACGGGGGGTTTATAGGAAAACCAGAATGGTTTTTCCACCAACACGTCGAAACGGCTGGATAGATCTCAACCAAACTTCATATTTAGAGTATACTCATCCCGGGGAAGGTTTCGATATGCATATCATTTTAAAATCTTTGAATACACGGGGGGTTTGTAGGAAAACCAGAATGGTTTTCCCACCATCACGTCGAAACGGCTGGATAGATCACAACCAAACTTCATATTTAGAGTATACTCATCCCGGGGAAGGTTTCGATATGCATATTGTTTTAAAATCTTTGAATAGACGGGGGGTTTATAGGAAAACCAAAATGGTTTTCCTTCATTTTCTCTTATACTATTGATTTTCTGTAAACTTCGTTTACCGTACGTGAAACGTCTCTTCATTATAAACAACTTTCGTTATGTTCATAATTTACCTTACTCTTCACATGACGGAGAAATTTACAAATTTCCGCTGGTATCATGCTCTGCATTGAGTGACCGACAGACCGACAACGAACCTACAGGTTACCATGGCAACGTCTCTGACTGCATGCCAGCAGGGAAGTAACGTATTGCCATTTTCCTCATCATGCTTTTAAATTCGTGGTTGTTCCTTGGGTAGAAGGCAATAGAGGCGTCAATCGGCCTATCTGCGGGATATTGGCGGAATATCGTTGGATGTTATAACCGCCCTCGAATAGATTAAGTAATAACACCATTAGTCATCTTCTTATTATTTGTTTACCTAAGAATCACTGGACCTAAATTTCTCCTCTGTTACCGCTTTATTATATCCATAACTCACACTAGCATAATTTATTGAAGGGCATTTGATTTTCCAATACATTCACATGGCATTTACATATTTGTCGTTATCCGGCTGTCCTCAGTTATAATCCATTTTCTATTACTTTCAACTTTCTTAACTGTATTATTTTCGTCCTTAATTACGCCGTATGCACTCGAGTGCTACAAACTACTGGATGTATTTCCACCAAGACTCATATTTAGAATACACATGTCCTTGATAGGTTATAGGGCAAAATATTGTTTCTAAATCCCTGAACTGACTGGGGGTTTATACGAAACCGAAACAGTGATTTTGCACTTCCACAAAATATACACAACCAAACTTAATGGAAATCTACCTACCTTGGCAGAAATTAATTTCTAAACCTTTTTTCTCATGTGCATCATTTCGATACGAGGATTAATAAGGGAGATATCATTAACGGACCGTTTTTCTGTACAAGTCCCATCGGACTTAACTCACGAGCGGGTGCGTGTAAAGCGTATTCCTTACAACTTGAAAACTACTGAAGACATTCGAACCAAAATTTATATTTAGCATCCACCTGTCCAAAGGTAGGTTTTAAACGTAAATAACATTTCATGTTCCGGAATGGACTGGCGGTTTATGGAGAAGGGAACTATTCATTACAATAGTGAGCATGCAGTTTTGTTTAAAACTCCCCTACCCGATTGTGTTTGGCAGTAGGCAAGGGTGCCCGCCATTATAAAGAAATGTCCTCATCTAAAATGTGACTGGCATTAGGCATAGTGGCCTGCTATTTTGATGGAAACTCACCAACTTGGTGTGACTGGCAGTAAGCTGGCTGGCAGTAGGAAAATGAGCCTGGCATTATAATGATAACTGTACAACTCAGTTTCGAGTGATAGTAGGATAATTGCCTGCCATTACAATAGAAACTCCTCAACTGTAATTTGTCTGGAAGTAGGACAGGGGGGCTGCCATTTTAACGAAAACTCCCCAAATCGATTCTGTCCGCGTAGTAGGCAATGGGGCCTGCAATTATAATATAAACTTCCCAACTCGATTGTGAATGACAGTAGGTATGTGAGCCTGCCGTTATAGCACAAATCCGTAACAAACACTTTACATTGGAAACAACGTACGGGGACCTCCCCATGCTCTTTCTCGGATAACGCTAAGAGACATGCAATTTTCAAACAATCTTATTTACTGCATGTACACTATTTACTTCGATATTCGAATACAATGTAGAATACCGTAGCGAAGCACGGGTACATTCGCTAGTCGTATATAATGTCGTTCATTTCATTTCATTAACTCATCTGAATAGGTTGACGTCATGAAAGGCATCCGGTCGTAAAACTCGCTACGAAGACTCATCTCACTTCATACCCAAACCCCGTAGAGAAAGGGTAAGGGTAGGACATGTATACATTTAGAGGAAACATATAGGACACAAGATAGACGATAATAATAAACAAGAAATAATACGTATATCAGTCAAGATGCTATTTTAAGTTCGTGGAATACGAAGCCATATTCCTTCAGTCCGTGATGTCTGTCTGTCTGTCTGTCTGTCTGTCTGTCTGTCTGTCTGTCTGTCTGACTCTCTGTCTGTGTTCATGGGTGCGATTCCCAGCCAAATCTGCGGCAAACAAAGATCTGAAATGTTTGTCATAGGTGGACACAGGTTTTCGCCTAAGACGCATGGCTGTGTCTAAGAGCAATTCTTGCACCAAGACATGAAGCTGTAAACGTCATCAACAAGCAACACTCACAAGAAATATCCGGTTTTCCATAAATTGAAAAGTCTATCGACACGACATGTCATAGAGATGAGGCTGTCAACTACACGAGAGAGATTTTGAACAATTTGGAGTCACCTGGAGTACCTCGAACATCTTGGAGTGGACGATTGTGGCACCGATTATCCTTCTCAGGAATATGATTCCTTAACTCTGCAATTAACACGGCTCTGAAACTGATGAATATTATTGAAGCCACCATCATGACTGGGCATGCCGCGGGCGAAGTAGTATTCCTCCGATTGTAAGTCCATAGAGTAGGAAGCCATTTTCGGACCGCGACACGAGGAGCCATCAGCCGTAATATTCGGAAGTGTTTGTGCGTATGTGTGCGAAGCCCAGTAAAATCTACGACACACAGAGATCTGAAATTTTGACACAAGCATATTCTCAGATGAATCTTTATGCAGGTAGAGATCTGCTTTCATTAATTACTTATATTACTTTTAATCGTTTTAATGATATATTTAATTGATTATTTCATATTTAACCGATATTCATCCCATTCAGTTAAAATTTTAGGCCATACAAGGATTTTTCTCTACCAGCAATAAAACGTGAACAATATTTTCTTTTAACTAACTCAGTCTTACATTTTATTATTTCATTTAGACATACAGTGCACAAGATAGATAATAGTGGACACGCACAGATCTGAAATTTTTAACATTTGTCGCCACAGCATTTCACCAATTATGCATGGCTGTGTCAAAGTACAATGTTTGGTCCAAGAAGTGAAGCTTTCAACGTAATCAACAAGTAATTCCTACAAGAATTACCCAGGGTTCTACAAATTTACAAATCTATCGACACAATATGTAGTACAGATGAGGCTGTCAACTACATGACACAGCTTTTGAAAAACTTGGAGTCACCTCGAGTACCCTCGAACATCTTGGAGCGGATGAATTTATCACCGACTATCCTTCTCAGCGATATGAATCCTGCTTCCCTCTGCAACGGAACACGACTCCCAGTCCAGAAACTGAAGCTGAATATTATTGAAGCCACTCTCATGACTGGACATGCCGCGAGCGAAGTAATATTCGTTCCCCGGATTCACGTAATTCCTTCGGATATATCGATTCAATTTAGATGACTGCAGTTCCCCCGTTTGTTTCAGTTTCGCCATGTGCATCAACAAGGCACAAGGACAATAACCTAAAGTTGTAGGTCTTCATCCTCTAGAATGGTGCTTTTGCCATTGTCAACTGTACGTGGATTGTTCAAGAGTTCGAAAGGCAAACAAAATACAGTATACGTCTTACCTCCAAATGAAAGGACACTAATATAGTTTATCCCGAAGCCTCCGTAGCGTAACGGTCAGTGTTATTAGCTGCCGTCCTCGGGGCCCCGGGTTCGATTCCCGGTACTGCCAGAAATTTAGGAATGGCAGGAGGACTGGTATGTGGTTGAAATGGCACATGCAGCTCACCTCCATTGGGGGTGTGCCTGAAAAGAGCTGCACCACCTCGGGATGAGGACACGAGTTTACTTTGAGCTGCCTCTGTGGATCAGCGGTAGAGTGTCGGCCTCCGGATCCCAAGATAGCGGGTTCAAACCCGGCAGAGGTAGTCGGATTTTTGAAGGGCGGAAAAAAGTCCATTCGACACTCCATGTCGTACGATGTCGGCATATAAAAGATCTCTGGTGACACATTTGGTGTTTACCCGACAAAATTCATTAAATCTCAGCCATAGACGCCCAAGAGAGTTTCGGTTTACTCGGTCTGCCACCTCGTGGGGGCCTAGAGTAAAACGGAACGTCGAAATTGACGAGCAGACAGCCAGATGGCGTCAAATTGAAATGTCTGCACTCGGTAGCTGAGGCCATACGATTATTATTATAAGGAAACAATATATTTTGTATTCTATGACTAATCTTAGATCCCACGATACGCTTCGAGTCGCACATTGTCTAGGCCGAAGAGGTGGACGCCGAAAAGAAGTCAATTTTCCAGCCAACTGTAAACTACTATAAAGATAAATATCACCTAGACAATATTTCCGTCCATGGATTCATGATCGGAGTTCGAGGCACAATCCCTAAATTTATTGTACAGCTATGGGATTCTCTCGGTCTCAGCCGGACACGACTTCACGACATCGCTATCGCCGCAATACGAGGTTCAGTGACCATACACCGTAATCATCTATATAACATCTGAAGAACCGTATTGCAAATGTATTCCTGAGCCTTGTGGTGATTTTTCTACCTGGCACACTAGCAAAGTCAACAGTAACTTAGAAGACAAAATACTGTGTAGTATTGTGGCAGCCTCCGCATGGGGAAGTTGTAATTTAAAAAAACGGTCTTTACATGGTTTTAATATTATTGTACCATGCATTAACCCGGTAACTTAAGCATTGAAAGTAACAATATAATAAAAATAAAATAATGTATTTCGTGCAATTTACGTCAAAACGATGTGAGGAATTTTTTTGCTAGTGGCTTTACGTCGCACTGACACAGATAGGTCTTATGGCGACAATGGGATAGGAAAGGCCTAGGAGTTGGAAGGAAGCGGCCGTGGCCATAATTAAGGTACATCATTTGCCAGGTGTGAAAATGGGAAAACACGGAAAACCATCCTCAAGGCTGCCAATAGTGGGATTCGAACCCACTATCTCCCGGATGCAAGCTCACAGCCGCGTGCCTCCAACCGCACGGCCAACTCGCCCGGTACGATGTGTTAATAAATATAATGTTTTAATTTGATTTTAAATAAATAGTTTAGAAACATTTAACGGTTGAATTAATAAACGCTGGCAAAGTCGCGGGAACATGCTAGTGCATTGACGATATCTTATGTACAGCTGAATAATGTTAGATCTTAAGATATCAATCAATCAATCAATCAATCAATCAATCAATCAATCAATCAATCAATCAATCAATCAATCAATCAATCAATCAATCAATCAATCAATCAATCAATCAATCAATCAATCAATCAATCAATCAATCAATCAATCAATCAATCAATCAATCAATCAATCAATCAATCAATCAATCAATCAATCAATCAATCAATCAATCAATCAATCAATCAATCAATCAATCAATCAATCAATCAATCAATCAATCAATCAATCAATCAATCAATCAATCAATCAGTAAATAAATAAATAAATAAATAAATAAATAAATAAATAAATAAATAAATAAATAAATAAATAAATAAATAAATAAATAAATAAATACTGATCTGCATTCAGGGCAGTCGCCCAGGTTGCAGATTCCCTATCTGTTATTTTCCTAGCCTTTTGTTAAATGATTGCAAAGAAATTGGAAATTTATCGAACATCTCCCTTAGTAAGTTATTCCAATCCCTAACTCCCCTTCCCCTAAACGAATATTTGCCCCAATTGGTCCTCTTCAATTCCAACTTCATCTTCATATTGCGATCTTTCCTACTTTTAAATGCACCACTCAAATGTATTCGTCTATTGATGTCATTCAACGCCATCTCTCCACTGACAGCTCGGAACATACCGCATAGTCGAGCAGCTCGTCTCCTTTCTCCCAGTTCTTCCCAGCCCAGACTTTGCAACATTTTTGTAACGCTACTCTTGTCGGAAATCACCCAGAACAAATCGAGCTGCTTTTCTTTGGATTTTTTCCATTTCTTGAATTAAATAATCCTGGTGAGGGTCCCATACACTGGAACCATACTCTAGTTGGGATCCTACCAGAGACTTACATGCCCTCTCTTTTACATCCTTACTACAACCCTTGAACACTATCATAACCATGTGCAGAGATCTGTACCCTTTATTTACAATCATATTTATGTGATTACCCCAATGAAGATCTTGCCTTAAAATAACACCTAGGTACCGTTACTTACAATGATCCCCAAAAGAAACTTTGACCCCATCAACGCGTTAATTAAAACTGAGAGGACTTTTCCTATTTGTGAAACTCACAACCTGACTTTTAACCCCGTTTATCATCATACCATTGCCTGCTGTCCATCTCACAACATTATCGAGGTAATTTTGCAGTTGCTCACAATCTTGTAACTTATTTATTACTCTGTACAGAATAACATCATCTGCAAAGAGCCTTATCTCTGATTCCACTTCTTTATACATATTATTGATATATATATATATATATATATATAAGAAAACATAAAGGCCCAATAATACTGCCTTGAGGAATTCCCTTCATAAATATTACAGGGAGAGATAAAGATTCACCTACTCTATAAATCGCTGATGAAGGTAGTTGGGAATCCCGAAACATTTACGAGTGAAATAATTATACAAAATTAGAATCTGTTAATGTATTGACAAGGCGGACCAAACCCACACCCGAAGTATATTATATGAACCTAGTCAATGCGGACCAACCAAGGGACTGAAAATGGTCAAGTTTGTCGAAGTATAGCATGCATACATCCATTATATATTCTCAAAATTTGTGCAGGCTCCATCGTAGAAGAAAAAAGGACACTTTCAAGGTTGGTCTGTATGATAGAACTCCACAAGAAACTAGCAGCTCCATGACAATCACAAATGGTATCTATCCCCTCCATAAAAACGAAGGTGAAGATGTCCACAAGGAACTCACTCGGACAAGATGATAGGCCAAATCCAACTTCAGCTTCAGATTACAAGGGCCAGAGGAAGTACTGCGTTTTCTGCCCGTCGAGTATAAGAAGAATAACGACTACATACTGCTCCTGCAACTACCCCATATGCGGCGAATATCAAAAGGAGAAGAAGAAATGTCCTGATTGTTGATGACAACCCAAGTATCTGATACTCTTCAGGCCGTGCCCTATCGTTTGGCATGTGTGTTCATACTACTCCTTTGTTGAGACAAAAACATACGTTTTGTGCACCATTATGTGAAACTAACTTCATTATGTATTTGTGGCAAGTTTTGTTTTTGTAAATATAGGTAACTTACTTGCTCATTTACCCAAAATTCCTTTGCACGTCATTTTTACGTATGTCTACGAATAATAATAATAGAATTTATTGCAGCCAATATCCATATGTTACAATAAATAAGGAATAAATAACTAGTCGCATAATCCTTTCAAAGACTTTCTCCTCGGGCACTTATCGAGATGGTAACCATCACAAGAGCATACACAGTTCACGGCAGGTGTATGAAACTTGGTTGTGCGGCAAACTTTATGGTGAAAACCTTGTACCGCAAATCTAGTAACAAGATGACGTAACTCGTAGTTGTAGTTGGAAACTGACCATTCTCTGCTGATCATAGGGTCAGTAGAGTAAAATTCACTCCAAATGTCTGCTTTTTTTTTTCTATAATGCTATTGCGGTAGTTCGTAATAAGGCGTCGTTGAAGGTAGTGACAGGTTGAATCTCAGGTCTTCCAAGAACGTTGGTTCTCGACATAATTCATAGACCAGCCTGGATGGTGTCCACTTAGAAACACAAAGCACCCTTTCAGAAAAATAGCTTTAAACTTCTCGATATTTTTCAAATTTAATTTAGTGAGATGTTCCCATATTAAATGAAGTCCATATGTGATTATTGGTTTTACTTTCATCTGAAATAACGCTAGTGCAGTTCTCAGGGATAACTTTTGCAGGTGCTGAATATCATGAATAGCAAGAATTGCTGCCGACAACCTCACCTTAACATGGATAGTGAAAGTTGTTCGGTGAGTTTGAAACGCTATGCCTAGATATTCAAATTTGTTTACTGTTTCGGGCTCTTCACCCTCGTACGTAATGGTCTCGGACTCACTGCGTCTCCCACCTCGTTTGAATGTAATTATTACTGTTTTCTTTTTGTTTATATTCAATTCGTTGATTCGTGCCCAAATGAGTAACTTGTCGAAGGCTTCCTGAAGTGCATCTCTAGAAGCTGTAGCGAGGACGATATCATCAGCGTAGGCGTAGGTTTGCACTCCATTCGTCTTAATTGTTTTCAGCACATCATGTGTCGCAATGTTGAATAATATAGGACTCAAGGGATCTCCTTGTAATACGCCAAATTGTCTGATCAACTCCTGTAGATATGGATACAGAGTCGTTAATTTGAAGTCTGTTTTCTGCCAAAATGTTATTAATTATACGAACTAAAAGGTTGTTCTCACCCAATAAATTTGTTCATTTATCCATCAGTTTTACTCGGTTAATTGAGTCGAAAGCCTTAGGGTAGTCCACAAACACCGTAATGAACTTCCCTCTTTTAAACCGGAGAGCGTCGTGAATATCACTTTGTAAACACTGAATTGCATGAATAGTCGATCGACCGTTTCTGAAGCTAAATTGCTCCTCAGGAAGAAAACTTTCTACGAGAGTTTTAGCCTTCCTGTGGTTAATAGTTTCAAAAGAGTACCTTGTAAGCATTAGGATCACAAGGATGCTCTTTCCCTTTGTACAAGAGATTTAGAGTAGGCGATTATGTCTACCATTCTAGGGTTAGTGGAATGACTTACAAATTTTGGAAAGAGCTAGGCAGCAACAATTATTATGGTGGGAATAATAACAAAAGTATTTAACATAATTTTTGATGGAAAGATAATTCCGAGATTTTGGCAAAGAGAGTAAAATGTCCAATATACAAAAGGAAGGGAGACAGATCAAATACGAATAATTATAGAAGCATTACTTTACTGGACATACTAAGCAAGATTTTTGCTGGGATATTAGCAAAAAGACTTGTGAAATTGGCGGAGGATTACTTTGTACTTTCCGGATATCAGCCCGGATTCAGGAAAGGAATGAGAACTTAAGACAACGTATGCATCACCAAAATAATAATAGGTAAGTTCTTAAAGAGAAAATGAGATAAATTGTATATTATTACAGCAATATATTTAGAGAAAGCTTTCTACTCTGTAAGCAGAGGAGAAGTCGTTGCGCAGCTGACTAAAATAGGAGTGTCAATCGAAATGATTAATGCCATAAATGAATTGTATTCAGAGGTTAAATGCACGATTAAAGTGAAGAAAGACTTAGCAGTGGGAGGGATATAGTAAAAAGTTGGTAAAGCAGGGAAGCAAATTATCACCGACATTATTCATACGTTTTATCAGTGATATTTTGGAAAATGAAGGAAATGAGAATATGACAAGCCCATGTATTAGCAATGAAGAAATTCCTGGCCTAGTCTTCGCAGACGACATCCTTCTTTTACCATTAATATCAGTTGTCATGCAAAGAAGCATCACAAAAACTGCCGAATATTGTACAAAATGGAATTTAAAAATTTACGTTAAGAAAACAAAAACTATGGTGTGTAATAAGGGAAATAAACTAAAGAAAGGTGGTGGTTAGAAGGTGTAGAGTTAGATGTAGTAAATAAGAATATTTAGAAACTACATAATACTAATATCTAACGGTAAGTGGAAAGAACAAGAAAGGAGAGCAAAAATGAAAGGATAGGCAGCACGAGATGTCTTGAGAGGAAGACGCCAAATATTAAATATATATAAACCACAGAAAAAAGTTCTAACTCCATCTGTAAAAGCCAAAGCATTGTACTGAGCAGAAATATGGAGCATTGAAGAAGGTAGTAAGGAGCCAATGGTAATAGATAGTAAGTTCTGCTAAGTAATAATGGAGCTACCACAATGTACAGCTAACAGTGGAGTTAGAATTTATTGAGGTGATGTAAGTGTACAAGCAGATATAGCTAAAAATGTAACAAAATATTTGTTAAGATTTAAGAGGGGAAACGGGAGGGAAATACTAAATGAACACACTAACGTCAGATGAAACATCTCCACGATGAGTATTGGGCAATCAAGATGGAAAGGATGCTAGATAGAATAGGAACTGGAGACACTTGGCATGAAGAGATCAGAACAAAGTAAAGAAATTGAGTAAGAACGTAAATATTAGAGTGAAAACCATCGACAAACAGAAGATTATGCCAGAATGCAGAATCATAGGAACATTGCGGGAATTCTGTGAAATTAGCAAAATTCTGTCCGTAAAGAAAGAAAGAAAGAAAGAAAGAAAGAAAGAAAGGAAGACTTGCGAATAGAGGAATAAGAGGTATATTGTGGTGCTTAATGGGTATCTATAAGAATAAGTGTCTAGGGAAGAAAAAACAGAAAAAAAGTGTTTGTTAGGTGAAGAATTAATGGAGGTGGCACACTTGTTGAGAGTATGTAGGGAAACAGAATCAATGAAGATCAAGTACCTGGGCAGGGACTGTAAAGTAAAAATAGAAGGAGAGAAAGAATTTTACATAATTATACAATTGTTAAACAAAACTGGGTAGGACAGCAACATTTTTCGAGATAGCACACAATGTGCCAAAAGAGAAACAAAGAAAAAAAGCACAAAATTATTTTTTTATGTTATGGTTGCATTGTTGATGTCATTGATGTTTTTATCAAGGTAATTATGTGTTAATTGCATGTGAAATTGCTTAGGTTACAAAATATTAGATGTTCCTTCCTCAGCGACTGGAGTTCGTAGTTGTAGTTTGGGAGCATTCATTCACTGACTCATCAATTCATTCATTCATTCATTCATTCATTTACTCATCCAGTAATAAGGTTCTCTCAGCAATTGGTGGTTATCTGTGACGGGGAGACCCTACTCTTCATGCATGCATGTATTCAGTTCAATCATTCATTCAGTTATGTGTTCAACCACATGGAATGTTCTCACCTTATCTGCTGGAGTTCCGTATATGTAGGTTGAGAGCATTCATCTCATTCATTCATTCATTCATTCATTCATTCATTCATTCATTGTCCCATACTCACTTAAACACAAAAGCTCTCTCCACAGTTGGTGGTTATCCGTGACTGGGACGGATGCCTTCTTTCATGCAAGCATGCATGAACCCATTCATTCATTCATTCATTCATTCATTCATTCATTCATTCATTCATTCATTCATTCATTCATTCATTCATTCATTCATTCATTCATTCATTTCAATCACTTATTCATCCAATCAAACATTCATTCATTTAGTCAGTTAGTCTTTCACACATTCGTAGTCATTCAGTTAATTCATAAAGTTTTTTTTTTTTGCTAGTGGCTTTGCTTCGCACCGACACAGATAGGTCTTATGGCGACGATGGGATAGGAAAGGCCTAGGAGTGGGAAGGAAGCGGCCGTTGCCTTAATTAAGCTACAGCCCCAGCATTTGCCTGGTGTGAAAATGGGAAACCACGGAAAACAATCTTCAGGGCTGCTGACAGTGGGATTTGAACCCACTATCTCCCGGATGCAAGTTCACAGCCGTGCGCTCCTAACCGCGTGGCCAACTCGCCCGGTCATAAAGTCTATTGTAAGATACGGATAACATTGTTCAGACTAGTGACACAAATAAATACTTGCACTAACACGAATTAATAGGAGTGAGATACATGTTGTCCTAGACTGTATAACAATGTTAACGTCTAAGAAAATAATAATTATAAAATACTAGAAACTAAAATTTAGGGATCGGTTGTAATTAGTGAGTAATATACACTCATGTTCATAAAAACAGAACACCTTCAAAGACTAGAGTTAGGGAGTTCATGTTCACAGGACATGTTCATTGGTATGTTCCGCAGAAACGATTAGCATTTCAGTCACCTAGTTTCAGTATGTGTCCTGTTGCCGAGTAGGTACTGAGTCCCCCATGGGCGCAGATAAATTGTTCCATGTGTGATGGCATCGATGGGTATAAGGCGCGAATGGCGTCTTGGGGTATAGCCATCAATGCTGCATTCACCCGGTTCTATAGTTCATCTATGGTGGTTGGCATTGGGTCACAGCGCCGCACCCGTTGTTTTACCATATCCCACACATTTTCGATTCGGGACAAGTCCGGTGATCGGGCGGGCCAGGGCAACAGTCTGACATCCTGTGACAACAAGGAGGCATGTGTTCGTGCAGAAGAATGTGGTTGCGCATTGTCCTGATGAAATATGGCGTCTGGGGTGTCGTGCAGAAAGGGTATGGCTACGGGTCGCAGAATGTCATTTGTAGATCAAACTGGTCAGAATGTCCTGGACAGGCACAAACTGTGATGTGTGGTTGTACCCAACAGCACCCCACACCATAAGGCATAGAGATGGCGCTGTATGTCTTGTGCGAATGCAGTCAATGTGATGCCTCTCTATCTGCTGCCTTTCCTGTCCCCAGTGAGGTCGTTCCACACACCATTGCAGTAGCATGTTTATCCACACTAGTCAGAGGTAGGCGGAGGAAACGACCCGCCTGTAACCCAGACCGTAATAAACGGCGGCGGACTGTCACTCCTGATAGTGTACGATGCGTTGCACTGTTCCACTGTTGCGCCAGAGCCGAAGAGGTCGCAGATCTCTCCTGCAATGCCATTCGGATGAGGTGTTGATCTTTTCGGGGAGTGGTCTGGGTGGTGCGACCAGACCCATCTCGTTGTGCTCTACGGCCTTCTGTGAACCATTCTGTGCACACCCGTTGCACTACCGATACACTTCGTCCCACACGGGCAGCAATTTGCTGGATGGATGAATCACGTTCCCTCATGCCAATAATGAGCTCTCTTTAAAACTCACTCATTTGACGGTACGGTTCTCGTATACGTCTGCGAGGCATCCTGCATGTCTGCTCAAGTCACACTGATCCATTACCTTCGGTTTATAGCGACAACGAGAGTCGAAGGCACATTTTACCAGACGGTGATGGTGCGCCGAAATATCGATGTGGACCCTGAACCTGAAGGACGACATGCTTCAAATGCCACTCATTCCTTTAGAACATACTAATGCACATATCCTGTGAATTTCCTATAAAGCTTTTCTGGTTTTATAAACAGTAGTGTATTTAAGGTACTAATATAAAAATTAAGGGTAACAAAATCATGCATGTATCAAACCATTTGGATTGCAATAAATGATTAACTCTGTACCTACTTCTCCAGCGATCCGGAAATAGGGGATGGGAATAGTCTATTCTAGTGCATGGTAAGTGGATTTTAAGTGCAGGAATAAAATGATCAATCGTTCTCCGATGGGAATCGAACATGTAATCTTCAAAGTTCACGTCGGATGTTTTCCCGGTTGAGCTCCGGTAACCTAGGATATTCCTGTGGTGTTGCCGGGGATCTGAGCTGTAAAGTGCACTCTAGTCGTTCGCTGTGAGCCAATTAAATTTAATATTTACCTATCATGGTTGCATGCACTAAATATCCTGTCATATTAAGCTGAAAGTCGATTTAAAGCGCAATGCAGTCGTGAAACAAATAATAAATTTAATTAAAGTGTTGTTTATATGTCTTTGTATATGGTAAATCATTTTCTTTGTTTATATGTTTCTTATTTTATGATTTAACAACCTTAATAAATTCTTCAATAAAGAACTCTCTTTCCAGGTGACTTGAACGCACCTCACAGCCAAATAAGACACTGTGCTGGGCGACTGTATCGTCAAAACACGGGAGAAAACGTTCGACGTTGGAGGACGATTGAACGTGAAGAACTTCGGCCAAGTGCGGTAGGCAATAGGATTCTTACTGGCCGAACACATTGTTCGCATAATAAACAATTGCTGCCTCGACTAGAGACATACATCCCTGAACGCGAGATGAGAGGACCCTTTGTCGATGAGAAAGAGGGCAGGACTAGATATCGATATCGTCGCGGAGGCACGACCTGCGCGACGGAGCCGACTGTTCTGATCAAAGTAGAGGTTGTAACACCTGAGCCATACATCATGGCTGCAAACCTCAGGACATCAATACTATTCGTCTATTCAACTCCATCGACGTTGAAGTGCTTGAATGGTTCACAAAGGGGAAAAACTATATCAACTAAAAACACTGAGTTAACAGCACAACTAGGACCATTAAAATCAAATACCACTGAGGTAACATCATTAACAACATTCAGTACAACCTTAAACACTAAGCTGACAACAGAAACATGCGGAACAAGTAAATGCTTTAAGATATTTACACCACCAAGCTGTGAAACAACTGAATACATTACGGTAACAGCAGTATCAACAGCAGCAGAACCATCGTCATTATCATCATCATCATCATCATCATTATCAATAGGAAAGGCAACAGCAGTATCAACAACAACGGAGGCAACAACAGCACTATCATCGTCATCATCATCATCAACAACAAAAACAACAATAGAAACGGCAGCAGCTATAAAAACCAAAAGTACAAAGAAAATAACAAAATTAGCAACAACAAAACAACAAGCAGGGAAACCGACAACAACAAAATGCGTAATAACAAAACTAAAACAAACAAAAGCAACTACAACAAAACTTAAAACAACAAAATCAGCAAAAAAAGTAACGACAGTAGCCAAAACAACAGTAACAAAAGAAGCAGCAGTGAAAGCAACTACAATGAAAGCAAGTAAAACGAAATCCACACCACATGCTCCTATGATAACGGCACAATGCTCTTTCGTCGGCACTCCAGTGACTGCAGCCGCTGCAGAGGCTCCAGCCTATTCCATAGGAGGGTCTACAACATACCGAACTTCCGCAAGCAATATAATCGCACCAGAGCAAACAACGACACGAATAAAACAAGAAGCATTAAAACCGACAAGAGAAAAGACAACGGCATTGGAAACGACAAGAGGGATCACACAAACAACGCCCATAAGTGAAGCAAAGCGTTTACAAGACGCAGAACAAAATATTATGAAGTGTGTGGAAGCTTTGAAAAAATTAACAGATACTATGACAACCAGGGAGTGTGGGTCTACAACGCAGAAACAAGAAACTCACAAAGTAAAACGCACGAAGAAGAAACAACGTCCAACTGTAGCAAATGTACCGACAAAAACTTTAGTGTATGTAGAGATGCCACACACGAGCATTCCTCATTTTGAAAATGCACAGTTGTGGGCTGTTTGGAACGTCTCGACGAGCAAAAGTTTGTGGAAGAAATTTAAGAAAACTGAGAAGACAAAAACTTGTAAATATGAAGATGTGGAAGCTACGACTATCGGGAAGAAAAAGAAGAAAGGACAGAAAAAGACTTCAGAGGAATGCATATGCGAAACGACAACAAATAAGAAAAAACAAAAGAACACCACTACAACAGCCTGCAAACCAGGAACTACAGGAAAATGTACAACTAAACGAACAAATTACTCAACAATTAAGGCCACTAAGTCCTCTAAGACCACCCTCTGTGCTCAAAGTACCACTGCCTGCTCTACGAGCCGTCACAAGAAGCGCTCCAGAAAGCACAAACACCATCGCAGACACCATCATAGGCCAGGCCCTGCAACAACAATGGAATCGACGTCCGGTGAGAGATATAGAAAAACGGCGGCATTCTTGAGAGAGCCTGGCCGAACTGTCGATAGCTGGGCGGCTATTACTGAGTATTCCAACTTGTTCGGACGAATGGAACCCCCTGATGTGCACGTGATCAAGGACTTATTCAGCGTCCTCGTGGCAAATGGCACACCATGGAGCTATTCCGAGGAGGTTTGAATCCATTTCTTCAAATTGTTTATAGATCATAGCGATTTACTGAGTATTATGCGTATGTGAATGGCAAAAGTTTGCGTTCAATTTAGTCTGCTGCTCTTTACCCGTACAATGCTCTGCAAATTAATTCCAACTTTTTGTTATAAAACACTACAATAGATCAAATCTAACGTGCAAGGGCATGCCATATAATAGAGAGCCATCCTTTCCAGAGCCTGTCTTATCTTGTCCACTGACCTTTCATATCTTGGTTTTAAGTAGGTCTAGTATAATTCAAATCAATTAGTGAGCAAGGTGATAAACTTCGTATTGCACACAAAACTGATCGCACTGGACACTCCAGCTAAAGAACAGCATGGATAACGTAGGACGGAGATGTGATTTGACCTACTCCTGCGGTCAACTGACAAATGTGTGATGTGTAATCACTGTAATTCATCATCTCAATGAATTTGTTCGGCTTGATGACAAGGAATTTTTATATTACCTGTAGTCGTCTCTGTTACCTTAATATTATTTTGAGAGGCTCCGCTCAGTAGCCTCATTCCCAGTAAAATAATGAATTCACCAACCTGCATGGGCATTTCACGAATAGGATGGTCAGAAATCTAAACACTCTCTAATGTACTTCGGCTGGAGCGTCTAGTGTGGTGCAGTTTTGTGTACAAGAGAACGGAACTCAGCTTCTACTTTAACGTTAATATGAGTCGACTACAAATCTAATAAAAGAGATAATATGTACTGGTGGAGAACATTTCTTCTCTGGTAGCTCTAAGGGAACATTTAACCCCAAGTGATTTCCCAAATTGTATTGGCTAGCACTAGTACATACATGCATACCTACACACATGCCGCCGTGCACACATACTGTACATACATACAAGCGTACGAATATATGTGAGTCGTGTATATTATCGATATACTGGCATCTCCTCCGCCGTCAACATTTCTGATTAATGAATTTTTCTTCTGACTCGATGATGTCTCGGAGTCTCTTGAAATATTATGGTGGAGATGCGTGATATATACATTCCTCGGAATTTTGATTGGATCCATTCTCCCGCACGCGCCCACACAATTTTATCACGCTGATGCTAAGGTGGCGTGCAGTATACGAACATCAAATAAGTGCCAATTTTTTTGTAATTTGCATTTTGTTCCTTCTAGTTTGTTCAACCAAGCCCTGGATAAATCTTGTTACGACTGCTCGGATTCTCTTCTAATATTCATTATCACCATTTTAGATCCATATATAAAGATGACCTCAAGAGGCTCGGCAAAAGCTTCCTCCTGTTCGCAACCGTTGGGCAATTCTTTCATTTTGCGATGTTATTTTGCCTGGATATTTGAATTTATCAGTAATCTTAAATTGTTTTCCCTCCAGTTGGATTCACCTGGAAGATAATCCAATTCATTAATTTACCTTAATCCTGCTTTACTAAAATAAGGTCACATTCGATCACTACTTCTCCTTCCTAACTTGCTGTTCCAAATATTTCTGTACATTAATCTGAGTATAGGAAATCTCTTAATTTTCCTGCAACAATAAGAGTTTCAGCTCTCCCTTCAGGGTTCCAGGGTAATATTACCCGCCGTCCACGGAAGTTCGGGCTCGAGTCTCGGTACTGGAGATTCGAGGTTGGCATGAGGGTTGGTGGGTGCTAAAAAGGTATACGCAGCTCCCATCCAAGGTGGATGCGTCTGAAAAGAGCCGCCCAAACTCTGGCAATAAAAGAAGACGAGTTTACTAAGTCTTACCTTCATCATCATCATCATCATCATCATCATCATCATCATCATCATCATCATCATCATCATCATCCATTTTCTGTATTTAATTGCCACTTTATGGTAGGAAAGAGGTGAGAGAACACTGCCTTTCCTTGACTCTAGTTGGAGTCTTATAGCTGTTCCATTAAAACAATAATCATCATGCGTAGTTATCAGCTTCCTATCATATATGTAGGCCTAAACAGAGACTCCGCACTTCTTGAAATTGTTGACGATCTTAAAAAATCTCTTTTCCTATATATTTAATGAAACCTTTCGCAAATATTTCAGTACTTTCTCTAAAGTTGATTACAAAGTCTTACAGGTTATGCACGTGTGTTTGAAATTAATGAAGAAACAGTGTAATACGAAGATCTTCTTATGGCATTGGAATTGTGCCGAGAAAATAGCGAAACGTCAGAGTAATCTTTTATTTCCGAGATACATTGTTTGATTACCGAATTTGTACTTCCATAATTGCCTGAATTGGAACATGTGAATTTTACTGTGGATGTGGTTAAAATTGAAGAAATATTTAAGGCTAAATTCCTGGAGACATGTTTGTCGCCTTGTGCATAAGTAGCTAAGGTTACATAATCCATATGTTGAACTAAATTTCTAGAAGTTTAGTCAAATAAGATAGGCATTATATACTGTACCTACCGAACAATCCTATGAAAAAGCGATAATCTCGTTGCTCCACCTCTTAAAACAACAATCACCAATCAGTTAATTAACTATCTGGAAAATAACTTGCAGTCGTTATTGACACTTCCACCAGATAGACGGAATTCATGTGATGCTAATATTTACAAGACAATGAACTTGTACAAGTCGGGGCAGCAGGTGTAGTTACTGTAAGTACTGATATGTTCCTTCAATGTAGGAATAGGAAAGTGAACGGAAGCTATTGATGTGAAAATCAAGAAGCAAAAAAAAAAGTTTAGTTTTTTCCTTTTTATCTACGGGATTATGATTTTAATGTGTACTCTTCATTCTGGTAGGATATCATTGCCTGGTAAGTGACAAGTTCCCTAACAATTGCCATTGAAGTCAATCAATTTCTAAAATGTCTAGATACTCATGTAATATTTTGTTTATAGATCCCGCTATTTAATCTCTCAGAGAGTACAGTGTTGTTAGATCTAAAATGCAGATTATAATGTCGATCGTCAAGCCAGCGGAGTTACATAGCTCCAATACTTGAATATAAAAGAAAAACACATAAATATAATCACTACCGTATTAAATGCTTTCAATACATTATTGAATGCTTAAGGAAAATGAGCATTGTGAGATAACAGCGTTAAACTTACTGAAAAATTTTTAATTACCAGGCTATTCATTGCCGATATCTAGTGCCTTTGCTGGCAAGATGTAGTGTTTACAGTGCACTATGTCTTCTGGTATGGACTATATGGAATTTGTTACTTTCATTGACCTGTCTCAGTCTCATGCTTGGCTTTGACAATATGAAAGTGACTGAGGTATGAGTGATGCTAGTAATACCATTCCTTATGCAGCCAGTCCCTGTTATGAATGGTGTGAAAATATCGCTAATAGGGTCGGTTGTTGCATGCATTTCAGTGGGCTTGGCAGACTGATATGTCATAGCAATGGCTGGCTCGGTGAGGGAAACAACGGGAAACTACCTCACTCCTCATTTCCCTAGTACGCCTCTTCAGTGATGCCTGGGTTATTTATGACAGCTGTTGGCGGAGTTGCAGAGGATCAAACCAGCCTTCGGGCTGAATACCCAACAATATCTAGTGACGTACTTTACTCCTTTGCATAGTCGACATACAATCCTATCTCAGTGAATTCTACACGTTTCCCAAACGTACTGTGTACATACATTTTCTTACTGACTCAATGAGACCTCATGAAATCAATGCCTGGATCAAATCTCCTGCAAAGATAGAGATGACGAAGAAATAACAAAATTCCCCATTTTAATCCCCGAAAGGCGACATACATTAGCTATTACTGGACTCCAGCTGAGCATAATTTGCTCAAGATTATTTGTGCCAAAGTTCTCCGTTTCGCATTTCCTAACTGAATTCTTCGGATCAATTCTTGTCATTTCCCGATTCCTTTGATATTAGGGTACGTGGTTTAGGGAGCTTTTCATTGTCCTCTTTGGCAGCCTTTTCGCTATTTTCTTGGATGTGCGTACCTCCACCTCATCCCCCTATGAAGAGTGTTAACTAAAACTGTCGATTTTGTTGTTTTGTCCTTAAAACGAGAACCACAATTGCCAGCTTATTTACAATCTTATTACGAAACGAAGAAACTGTTGCATGAACAATGCTAAAATAATCCTCAATAGATGTGATTAAAAGCAAGGAAGAGTGAAAATTGATACCTACATGGCATTCATTAAAACGTTCCCCTAAATATCTGAAATTAACCCGCTGTAAGTTTTCTTCCACAGGGCTTAAGGCTCTGGCCTTAAGACAAGACTAAAGTATAACAAATTTAAATTCATTGATTTGGAACGGTACCGTTTATTACAATGCATAAGGTTGCCAAAGACTACAAAGTTACTAACAAGGGATATTCTTGATCTCGAACTTTCTGACCCGCAAACACATGCTTAGAATATAGACCGTTCGCCGCAATAACAGTGGTCTGAGTCACTCCCATGCAAAATGTTACATTATACCTCAAGAGAAAGAATCTTCTATTCAAATCCAAATCCTTGGATAACGCGAGGAAAGATAATATCACTATAATTACTTGTATAATATAGAGTGAATTCCAATGACGAAAGGCCAACAATGTAAGTTTACTTGTGGTTTTTTTTTTACGTTTAGTCTTACAAAATAAACGATCCTCCTCATATAAAACTTGTATTGCCGAAAGAAGTGCATATCAGGAATTTGAGAATAGTTTGTTGTTTCCGGCGTAAATATACGTACATTGTATTTGTTTGGAAACCTTGCCTTTAAAAGTGTACTATATGTGTCATCTGACTGAGAATCACTCAGCAATTGCCACTTTTTCATATATATGTTCTCGAACATTTTCTATGTTTCATATGCTACTTCGTCAGTATTCCACTTTTGTTTACGTCCACGTGAATGTTTCGTGGATATGGTGTATCAAATTTCTTTTAAACATTATACCAAAAGTGACACGAGTTTCTTGAAAATAGATATATAGATTTTTTGCTAATCTGCCATTCATTTACATCAATTGCATAGCTGTGTGTAGAGCTATGTTCAGACTGTAGTTTTCTCTTCTCTGTGAGACATTGTTGACATTGAAGACATTTCATAATGAAATTTACTTCGGACACTGTTCCAAACGAATGCCCTTTGTCCACTCTCCTCTCTGTTATACATCTGTTCATTTCCTTCACAGACTCTTGTGCCTTGCTGAAGCATGGCGAATGTATATGCCTGGATGAAATGCCGTATACAGCCTTAAGATTGTTGACAGAATTAATCAAAGCCTTGAAAATTTCCAGGCCAACCAGTTTTAAACTCTTCTAGTGTCCACATTTGGCGACACCAACAATGAGCTCTAGATCGATATGCCAAAATTATGACATTATTTGTTCTTTTACGGTTTGTGATTGTGACAGCCTGTTTTCTTTGAAGTGAACATCTTGTCGTCGTTTGCTAATCACATTTATAAAAATTGACGTGCAATTTGATTTTCTTCTAATGCATTTTAATGCCTCATTAGTTCCTTATTGGAGTTGAAGCCACGATTGTAACAGTTTTCATAAATATCCTCCAGTATGTTATCGTCAATATAGTTCCAATACAATTTATTGAGCTCAACTTTTTTGGCCAGGCGTAGTTCATACTCAATTCAATTTGATGGTTCCTGCTGCTCTGGAGAAAATCTTGTTCTGGTTGAACAGTCTCCTTGCTCTCCTTCCAAATTAGTATATATATCCAGAGTAACGTCATGTATATCATTCCCCATATATACATAAAATATTTTCAAACTCCATATCCTCGACTCCAATTGAGTTTCCATATTCAGAACGTCGTAGCATTGTTTCTAATATTTTGATGATATTCAAGGGATTAATTCTACTAAGGATGCCAGTGTGTAAAGTTTACATTCAACTCGCAGCTGAGCACTCCGTGAGACGCACTCATACTGAAGTTATACTTCTCAGTGCAAATACAACATGCCACCATCTAATGGTGCTAGCAGATAGATGGCTGCTGAGTTCGGTATGGCGAAGTTACAGACCTCTGTTTATGTTTTTTATTCTAAGCACATTTTTGTGTGGCTCAGAGCATTCGAGTTCATGTGTGGCCCTTGTAAGTAGAACGCCATTAGATGTCATTTTTAGCACTGTCCTCTACTTGGCAAAGGCAAAGGGTCACTCTTAGCTGGCAATATCATGTACTTTTTAAAACACCAGGCTACAGAACAAAGCAAATTGTAAAGTTATTTAAATTTTACTCCTAATGACCGTAAAAAGTTATCAATTCACCACTGAGGGATGTACTTCTCTACATGTTATAAATAGTCACAGGAATAATTCTCTCCTTATTTACAGAAGTTGATAAATATTGCGCCCATCCTGCGTCCAAGTACGACACAAATAAAAATACTCCAACAGCTCGTTAATCTCTCAGGGTAAATCTTCATAAAATAACTCGGATTAACGTGAGTTCCGAAGAGAAATCCGACCTCGTGCAAAAATAATTCAGTTCCGGATGAACATCTCCATCCCACCGCATGTATCACTAACGCAAGTACCATGAGAAATCGCAATAATCAACTTAAGACTAAGTTATTCTACGACATATTGTCTAGAAATCACTTACACATATAAGAATCTATGATAAGGAATTTATTAACCTAGTTCAATTGAGAAGAAAAGAGAAGGTAAAATTTTCAAATATTCGTCGAATAAATCATAAATTAAATCTATGCATGCATCTCATTTAAGTCAGCGCTGGCTTAATAAACTGAATTTCAATCTTGACATGAGCTAACTTCTTTTTTCATACCTCCATTTGATATTTAAATATTAAGTTAATCAATAGCATTATTTACATAATAATCAAATTTAAAAGGAATAAAAATCAATCATATTACTGATTAATACATCACATGATTCTTCTTTAAATGTTTTCTTTCAAGTCGAGCAATCCAAATTGTTCTATGTATATCGCTTCATCTTCGTTGTTTTCGTTGAATGATATGCTAAGGTTACTAATCCATATTGCCACTTATAATCTTGACACCTAACATCATAGTCCTACTATGTTTACGTATTTGTAAAATCATCAAGTATCTTTCAAAAATAAAAACTATCTAAACCTCATTAGTAACTCTACTAGTTCTTAATTAGCCATATTCATCCTCTCATTCCATGTTTGACTTTAAATTAAGCCTTATTTAAATTGACAAGTTAAGCTAAGTGACTCCTCTCAATTTTAACATGATAGCTCAATATTATATCTGACGTCTAAGTTATTCTACACAGCTACATACTCATCTCATCTTTCAATTCGTGTATTACCTCTGGATGGCATTTGGTATGAATATTTCCTTACAACACAGCTTTATTTGAATATAGCAGAATCCATCTACTCTAATATAAGCGTCTGGGTTTGCCATGCCTACCTTATCTTGTGATTTTCCCTCGAAGTATTATTCATTCCGTGTACTTGCTTCTCATAATTGATTCATAATAGCCTATGAATAATTACATTTAGCATCCCTCATTACGTCTTCATTGCAACTATCTTCCTAACACTTCATTTTAATTCCTTCAAATAACTCCATTTAATTCTATACATTGCACAATTCAATCAATTATAAACATCAATATAACCATTTTTATTCATATCTTAATCTCTTCATATATAGCATAATTCCTACGACGTATTAAGCTTCGTTGCATCTCTATTCACTTCATTGGGTCAGAATTCATCTCACAGAATAATATTTAACCTCTAGTATTTCATAATACCACTTCATGACGTACCTCGACAAGGGATAACTCATATAATCTTTACTCCCTTTCCATATCGTTTCATTATGACGCTTAATTTGCATGTTCGGCTTCCAAACCCATTTAAGAAATCTAATACACGCAAATACTCTCATTCTGCTGTGTGAAATCTATACTCATTCTCGCAAATATTCATAATTCATTAGTTATCATAATACAGTCAATATGCTGAATAGTCAGCGTACTGGCCTTCGGTTCAGAGGGTCCCGGGTTCGATTCCCGGCCGAGTCTGGGATTTTAACCTTCATTGGTTAATTCCAATGGCTCGGGGGCTGGGTGTTTGTGATGTCCCCAACATCCCTGCAACTCACACACCACACATAACACTATCCTCCACCACAATAATACGCAGTTACCTACACGTCGCAGATGCCGCCCACCCTCATCGGAGGGTCTGCCTTACAAGGGCTGCACTCGACTAGAAATAGCCACACGAAATTAAAAATTAAAAATAAGATTACTACGTCTAATTTAATTAAGAACCATTATTTAGCAAACTTAGCTTGTCATTCAGCGGGTATGGCGACTTTGTAGCTCTCAGCTCTATAGTCCTTGGCCGGCTGGATACTCTGGGTCAGCTGGAGTCCTCTCCTTCATCAGGATTGATCGGCTGGCTGGTTAGATATTCACCTCCAGGTCGGTCCACCTCGAAATTAGCAAGTCATAATCATCTTCTCTCTTGAGCTAGTGTTAAAATAAACGAGTAAGAGTTCATTTTGGAGCTTACTAAAAATCAAAATATCTCGTCAGTACTCTTGTATTTTGCTTATTGATCTGATTTTTGCCGAGTATTTGTCATTGGGTTCAGTGTATGTTAGATTTTATCTTTGCCTTATATTTATCAAAATAATTTTAAATGATAATTCAGTTCTTGAAGGCTTAAGAATCTCTTAATTTCGCTCCTTGATAATGATTCTTGGTTAGTATTCTATCCTCCAATCTCTATTCTTAATAAATTTCGACGTTTCGTATCGCTCCTTGTCTGTTTAGTTGCTGTACGTATTTAATTCATATTTCCTTATCTCACTCCGCAATTCCTTTCTTCTGCGCTGTATACTGTCTATCACGCCGTATCTTTTCGTTTAGAACGAGTAATATAAGAGTATTTCGTTTTTCTTGGCTAATATCTTCTTCTTTTCCGACGCAGCTGAAATGATTCGTGTCCGTCCAGTTTCTCGGCGGATTAGTAAGTGTAGTAATAATATATTAATATTTACTTGTTTCTTTTCAAACAATCCACTTGATATTTTTTTTGTTCTCTACTCACAGCCTTTGACATTTTGCGTGCTTTACTTGATCTTGCCCTCCTCTGAACTTTTAAATTATAGTTCACTTTATATAATTCTGGCCTGTGTGGTCCATACCTCCACTTTGACGGCATTTTGGAACACGTCAGAAAATGCAATGGGCACAATATGATACACATAAAATTTACCTTTTACCTTAAGGTATTCATCATAATTACAAGTGTCGGTGGAAATGTAAGTGATTTTAACGCCCTGGAAACCTCGAAACTTGCAATCTGGCCGTACGGTTAGGGGCAAGCAGTTGCGAGCTTGCATCCGGTAGATGGTGGGTTCGAACCCCACTGTCGGCAGCCCTAAAGATGATTTTCCGTGGTTACCCATTTCCACCCGCTTCCTTTCCTTTCCTAGACCTTTCCTATCCCATCGACGCCATAAGACCTATTTGTGTCGGTGTGACGTAAAGCAAATAGTAAAAAAAAAAAGAAATAAACTCTCATGTAGTAACTAACCGCATATTAGATCCGTAATTTCATTTCACGTTCCAACCAAGCTCCAAGTGTAATTTGCTCTCCCATCATTATTATAAACGAACATTTTTGGTGCGTGTACCAAAACACATTAGAAATATCAAACTGAACTTTGATATAACCTAACGTCTTATGGCAGCATGGATTTTTAAGCTTACAATAAAATATTACTAGATTATATTTTGTTCAGAAGTCCATCCCATGAAGGACCTTATTTACTAAGAAGCAATTTTCACTCGTGAAGAATGGGTCTATATAACTGAAGCAAAATGAGATGTGAAAGTATCACAATTCAAATAGTTGTGATACTAAGAACTCTGTAAACGAGACATTTAACAAATAGTATAAAATCATTCTTATCATACTCCCGTGTCCTTCTGAAGTGTGAAAAGTGTGGAATTTCGTTTTGGAGTAGAATGTTCCTTACACCGAAGTAAGAACTAATGCGCCAATCTCTGAAAGTGATCTGATCATCATGGTTTTCTTGTGAATATGAGGATATTCCCGTCTTTCCAACATTGTTCAGGATAAATGGAGAAATACCTGAGCAAATCATCATAACTGGAAGTATTAAGACGGGTGTCATTTATATCACACCTAAGCAAGAAAAGTTCATAGTCGTAGGATCGATTCATTCATTTTTCTTTGGCCGTAAGCATCACTCCGTCAATTTTAAAATCATTCTGCTGAGAACTAGAGTGGCTCATTCGCAAATAAGTCATCTGAGGACAGTATCAAATCGTAATCTTTCTGAAGACTTGAAATACTTCGATTATGGATAACTCAATAATTGATGGTTAACAAAGATGTTGCAAGACAACCTAGAAAATAGTGGTGATTGTTGTTTTAAAGTACAAACAACGAAATTATCAGACCTCTCACCAGGAAGTTTTGTTTCAATGTTTTCTGGTGTCCAAGAGCACCGAGATATCAGTGCATTGGTATAACACAGCGCCATTTCTCTTCACTTCTTTCCAACTGACTTCGATACATAGTCTATACAAACTGAAAGCCTGATTGTGTTGGAGTAGTGACATTTCGGCGGTCTGCCATTTGTAAATATAAAATAGTGTTTCCAACTGAAAGAGGAACTATTTATCTATCCATCCAGTAGCGTAGCCAGGATTGGCTGATTGGGAAGGGTGGGGGAGTGGGATGGTTATAAAATGATGATAGAACACAAAAAAGTGCTTGCGCGTTTGTGATGCGCGTATGCATGACTTGTCATTATAGGAACAATGATACAAGTGAATTATAGTGATATTCAGATTGCAGTAAACTACAAAATCTTACATTAAAATACAGAACAAGAACAATACGCTCAAGGTCAACAGTTTTACAGCGAATTTTATGTTAGATTACAATCTAAAATCTAACTTTCGAGGTTTCTTAGAAAATAGTTTCAACAGACCTGTTGGTTCTATAATTATGTATGTGAATGTTTATTTACTTTATTGTCAGTTTATGTTACTTTGTTTTAGTAAAAAGTTCATTGGGTGGGGGGTTATACCCTTCAGTAAACCCCCTGGTTACGCCGCTTTATCTATGTAAATTATTTCATTTTCTACCTCAAGGATGATAGTGGGAGAGCTTTAAATGATAATTCTCCAGCCTGAAGAGTTTGGGATACCCACCTAGGAGGTATGGCCAGGTGATGAATGAATTAGGGGTGTGAATTTATGTCTGATACCTAATAAAAACACTCAGCTACTGCTGACCGCGATCAAACTTTAGTATTACATGTAGTCAGAAGTAACCCAGCAAGTAGTTACAAACACGCTGTCTTGTGAAGCTGAAGCCTTCTCACCGAGTCACGACGAAATGCATGTGTTATTGTTTTGTTTTTCGAATTGGGTCTCTATGGACTGCATGGTAACAATCAATGTCATTTCCTGTGTCTGTGTCTCGTTCGTCTGCCGGCTTTGACATCCTGCCAATATTTCTTGAGCCTATCAATCAGCACTTTCTTCCACCTCTGACAAAGGGCTCTCCGTTTTCTGGGTTCTGTCTCCACCATGAAACCCTGATAGCTTTTCACCATCCTTCTGAAATTATTCCTATCATTGATTTTATCTTCCGTAATGCCCACCTCTGTCAGATCTTTCTCACACTCTTGGAACCATCTCAATTTAGATGCCTTTGGTTTTAGAAAATTACTTATTTTCTTTGTGAGCCGGTCATTATTCACACGGAATATATGCCCATAAAACAACAATATTCTTCTTCTAATTGCTGTTGTTATCGGTTCGATCCTGTTGCCTAATTCTTTATTGGATTTAAATCGAACCTGCCCGTCACGCCATCTGTTACCTCATATCTCTCGTACTAGCCTGCGTTCTCTTTTAAGCAGCTGATTTCAATTCATGCACAGGGTCTCAGGAGCATATAAGCCTTCTGGTCTAACAATAGTGTTGTAATGTCTTCATTTGGCTCTAGCACTCAGCATCTCCTTAATATAGATGTTTTAGTCAACTGTAGATGCGGATATTGGTCGCTTCTTGTTCTAGACCATTAAACTTCTTGATTCTTCCAATTTTTCCACGGTCTGTTAGCATCGATTCTGGACCATCACTGATGTTCGTCACGTATTTCACCTTCTTAAAGGAGGTGTGTAGTCCAATTTCCTCTGCTGTTTATTTAATAAGGTTTATATTCTTGATTGATGAACTGATGTTGTTGGCAAATATGGCTGAGTCATCCGCGAAATCCAGACAGTCAATATACAGCACTTTGTGTTTAGGGCCTAATCGAAACAGATCTTCGTTTCCTTACTGTTTGTTCACCGATTTTCTTCATTCTGGAATTAACTTTTCCAAGACACACTTGAAAAGAAGTGGAGAAAGTTCATCCCTTCGTTTGACGCCCATCTTTACCTGGAAGGGCTCTGAGATTTCATTCTTCGATTTTACCTTTGATATTATGTTGGCAAGAGTCTGTTTTATCAAGTTTCTGTACGTAGTACCCACCCCAAACACTTCCAGAACACTCAATAACGACTGTCGGTCAACCGAATGGTATGCTTTTCTGACGTTGACAAATACAACCATATATCAAACCTCCCAGTTACCCTGTATCTGATGATGTTCTTCAGACTGAGAATTTGTTTCGGACAGGAACGGCCCTTTTGGAAACCAGCCTGTATTCACCAATCTGTATATCAAGATGAACTTCGATTCTGTTTAGGAGTGCTTTAGAAAGAATATTGAAAGGAACAGGCACTGTAGGCACTCTTCTTCTTGACTCCTTTTTTATGGAGAGGATGGATTAATACTCACTGCCATTCAACTAGTATAATACATGTTTTCCAAATCTCCTGAAAGAGACAGACTAGTAAGTCCAGAGTATCCTTATTCACCAGCTTCAATAGTTCCGCCACTATGGAATCTTCCCCGGCTGCTTTGTTATCTTTCATACTGTCTATGATCTGCTTAATTTCCATCTTACAAGGGGGCTGGGAATTGGACAGACCTTGAGTAGGAGGGGAGATGGATAGTCTTTGCGTTGACTCATCACATTTCAGAAACTTGTTGAAGTACTGAGCCAGAATGTTACAATTTTCCCTGTTGTTCCGGCCTAGCTTTCTAGTAGCATCTTTAAAGCATAGACTAGAGGCTTGATAACTTTTCAGATTAGATTTGGGGATTTGATAAAGGTCCCTGATATTGTTCTTCCGGAAGTCCTGATCGATCTTCTCCATCTGGTGTTTCTCATACGATTGCTTTGCGCATCGAAGCACTCTGGCTGCAGTTTTCCGCGCATTACGCAATGTATCAAAATCTTTCTGATGCTTGGTCGAATTCAATTTTCTCTAGGCATCAGTTCTCCGAGGTTCCACAAGTTTCGTTCCACCATCGATATTTTTGTTTAGAAGCTGCCAGGATCTTGGCGTTAGCTGCCTATTGAATCTTAGATGCGATGTCATTCCAGTTTTTAGATTTAAAGGTCAAGTTCTGCTGATACTGCTCCTTAACTTCTTGACTAATCTTATGTTTCGTCACGTCATATCTCCCCAGTGTTCGAAGTCTTGTTGAGAGGAATGAATTTCATCTTAACCTTGGAAAGGTAATGAACAGAGTCAAACTTTGCACCGACTTTCATAATCTCTTTTATTGCTTTTCTAGAGATTACAACATAAGACAATCTGTTTCTCGCCATTCAAGTTACCCGCTGAACGTCAAATATTCTATTTACTTGGTTTATGTATGTAGAAGGTCGGTACAATTCAACCAGTGTTATTCCATTCTTGTTAGTAATCTTTTGAGCAGGATATCTTCCTACTGTTGATTTTTATTGTGCTTCCATTCCCAATTGGGCGTTAAAATCACCCAGCAATATTTTAATGTTCTTGTTAGGCATTTTCTCCATCTATTCTCCAAGAAGGTCCCAAAACTGGTCCACTTTCACTTCATGTTTTTTATATGAATATTATTTCCGCTTTCACGCGGTATGGCACGTCCTAATTTAAATAAATAACATTTTAGGAGTCCGTTTATCTGGAACTTTAATATTTTCGTGAAATGTTTCCTATCCAATCAATTTCATAGCTTTTGCATTTGTTTGCCTATTATTTTGTTAATCGCTCCATACACACTTCTTTTTTATGAAAGGGTGAACATTCTGCAGTTCAACAAAATATTAGGCTATATTTAAATTATTTAAGAGTAGGTATCTGTGTATACACTATCTCCTAGTTTACTGATGTTGTAGCTACTTACTGCAGTTTTTCTAAAAATAACTTAGATTCTTCATTCTGCCAAAACTAATTTAATGATTAAATGTAATTTAGAAAATACCTGAGAAAGAAAACATAAAATAACAGATTATACCTGTAAAATAAATACAATTTAGAACAGGGCCTCTCAGGGTGCATGCGCGTGGTGCATGCACTGTGCACGGTGCAAAAGACGACTTGGCTTGGTTGACCAGAGTGCAGACCCCCCTCTCTTCGATTTGGAGCAATAGCGCTTACTCTCTCTTTCCCAACGCCTGTCTCGCTCGCTCCGCCTGTCTCCCTCTGCCCCACTTGCGCCGTAGCGCTCCAAATCCGCGCTGGTTGAACCGAGTATAGCCGAATAGAGCCGAGCTTAGCCGAGTAGCCCGGAGACGAAGCGTTGATCCGAGTCATGCCGAGCGACACCGATGCACAGTGCACGGAGCTCTTGCGCCTCGATCTGCACGTGTGAGATTTTGGGCGTTTGAGAGGCCCTGATTTAGAAAATACCTGAAAAAGAAATCATATAATCAAAAAATACCTGGAAGAGAAAACAATTTTAATAACAGATTTTTACCTGAAAACAAAGTAGTAAATACCTGAAAAAGAAAACGTAAAAACAGATTGTATCCAAATATAAATTTCATATAATTCCTGAGAAAGGAAACATATAACAGAATTAGAATTTAGAAAATACCCGGAATGAAAACATATAATAACAGATTATACCTGAAAAATAAATAAAATTCAGGAAATACCTGAAAAAGAAGACATATAATAACATATTATAACAATTATACCTGAAAAATAAATAATGTAACAGCTACGGACAACATTATTCTGTAAGAAGGAAGTCAACTTGCGAACGGAACAATTTTTACACCGGTCTCTATTCAGACCAACTTTTCTATACGGAGGTGAACGTTGGGCAGACCTGGGATATCTTATCAGTAAGTTAAATGTAACAGGCATGAAAGTAGAGAGAATAACTGCTTGTACAAACAGGTGGAAACAATGGCAGGAGGATACTCGGAATGAGGAGATAAAGTCTAAGTTAGGAACGAACACGATTGATGAAACTGTACGCATACATCGACTTCGGTGGTGCAGTCATGTGACGAGAATGGGGAAGAGTATGAGTTACCTAGTAGAATAGTGGACTCGGTCATGGAGAGTAAGATAAGTAAAGGGAAACCAATATGAAGATGATTATACTCAGTTTATAATGATTTAAGGATAAGACGTATAGAAATAAATGAGGCCATGGAATTAGTTACAAATAGAGGATTTTGGTGGCGTTTAGTACATTCACAGAGGCTTGCAGACTGAAGAACAGAACTGTTATACATTAGCTGAGTCGAAACCGAATAAAAATGGTTTTCTGTATAACAAACATATTGTTACGTTTCCTCGATTATTTCTGGCTTTGTGTATAATGTTACCTACTGTAACCAGCCCGTGACCTTTCCAGCAACCTTGGTTTCATGCATTGTTCCATTAAAATCGGATACAAAAGAGAAAGTGTTAGCTTCTTGTGTTACGAACTTAGAAAACGAATCGCAACCTGTACGCCAAAGTCATTTTTAAACGAATTAGCATTTTTCAAATTAAATTAGTAATGTTAGATTTAACTGAATTATAGGAGTCAACTTTTTCCAATCATACATCAGAATTGATTTTGAATATCTCATAGAACCTCGAAAGAAACTCCAGCTTTATGCAAAGACCAACACATCTATAGCACAGTTTTCTCTAAGAGGCGCACACTTTTTGCTGTAGGCTAATTTTTATAATAAAATTCAAGATACTTTACAAGTGTTTCTTGTTCTTTCCTTTGTTTCTTGTCCTACTTAAGTTGCAGTTCATCGAGAATCTATCAGTTGTACAGCTACTATTCTATAGAAATATTATAAAGACTGAAGGTGTATTTGTACGTGGAGGGCACTCTCGAAGGAATTTAACCGATTTAATGAATAATTTTATTTTCAGAAACTTTCTTTCTTGCTGCAGATTGTCTTTTGTTTACAATTGATCTGCGTTTAGGACTGACGCTCAGGTGTTAGATTTTCTATCAGTTGTTTACATAGTCTTGTCTTAAATAATTTCAAAGGACGTGGAAATTCATCGAACACCTCATTTCATAAATTATTCCAATTCTTAATTCCTCTTCTTATGAACGAATATTATCACTCTTGAATTCCAAATTAATCTTCATACTGTGATTTTTCTTACTTTCAAAAACTCCACTCTCTATTAATCGTCTAGTAATGCAATTCGACGCTCTCATTCCGGAACACACCGCTTAGTCGGACGGCTCGTCTCCTTACTCCGAAACCATCCCAACCCAAAGGTAGTAACTTTTCTGCATACCACTCCTTTGCCTGAACGCTGGAAAAAAACCGTTCTGATTTCCTTTGGATATGTTGCGGGTCTCGAATCATTGGATGAGGGTCCCGTACACTGCAACAATACACTTGTCGTGACACAGGTTTTGCCACGACGAGTTGTGATGAATAATCAGATTGTTTTCCTCCGAGCGGTAGAGAGAAATTGTTCAATGGGCCTGGGTGATTCGCTACGTGTGAAGAGACGAAGTCCTCTGTTTTCCAAAACCTTCCTTTAATTGTAGACTGAAGAATATGTATAATTATATACAGTATTTACAAACTTCTTCTCAACCTCGAATATCAGTAACATAGAAGGCTTGGCGTGGTCGAAGTACTGAAGTGAATACTCTAAGTCCAAACTCGGACCTTACTATTATTATCGGAGACCTGACTGACAAGGCTTCCGCCCGCACTCCTAGCAGACTTGTTCCAAAAAAGCCTCGACCAGGGTGTGTATTCCTGTTTTATACCTTCACTAACTTTCGCCTCCCTTCGAGAAGGCCATCGAAGTTCTCATCCTATCGAGACTGTCCACAGACACACAAAAACGGAATTGCCTACTTGCGTTCACTTTCAAACCACCTTTTCTTAAAGACATACTACGCACCTTCAGCAGGGTGCAGCATGTGATTCACCCTACTTCGACCAAGCCTTACTTCCAATTGCACAACCGGTTGCTTACAGCTTTTGTGTGCCTTCAAACTCTTAAATCTTATACGCTTCTTAATTTACTTATATTCTTCTCCCAGCATTATAATTATGATACCTTGGCCTTACTGCCATTACATAGTCATTAATATTAGCTCTTAATTTCCCCATAATATTAATGTATGTCTTAGCGACACCATTCCTCCCACGTTCCCGGTCATGGGTTCGATCCTCGGAAGAATGAGTCTTGAGCTCCAACTGGGGCGGACACGACACACTATAGGCGGTCTTACATGTGACATACACGCCCTATCCTTTACATTCTGATTATTATAACTTTTATCGCAGATAACGTGCCCGTTTTTAAACGTGAGCTTCCAAAAACTCTACATCTGGTCGATTACAAGTGTTAACACAGTATACGTTTTGATACTTTACACATTGTTTATAATTTCGAGAATTTTAAGTTTCCAAGGAAAACAGTTGTTATCAATTTTATAAGGTAACTCAGGGAAGGGGGGGGGGGAATTTCATGAGCAGGCAACAGAGATTGCGAAAGAGTAGTTGTAGATAGCAGTGCGGTGTAGAGGATGAGTAAGACAGGAATAGAATCGTGTACTGTTGTGATGATTTCAATTGCGAAGAAGGGTAATTTGGTTGATCTGACCTTAGTATTGTGTGGAGAAGAATTAATTAATGCACTGCGATTACGAGTTGAATAAACAAATCATTTGGTAAGGGTTACGTGAGTGAACTCAAAATATTGTTTGTGTATGCTAAAATCAGTACTGAGACACAATTATATGAAAGTACATAGTTTTATCACCACGATCATTCACTTATATCATGATAAGCTACTGGGCAATAAAATATAATAACATTTCTTCATGAACTTCACAAATATGATTGAAAACACAAAACAATGATAACAGTAATGGAAAATTGATTAGCACAGGATCCTCGACTGCATAACACTTCCTAGGTGTACATATACTAGCACACTTTCCTTTATCACTTTTTCAACTTGACTTGAACTTCATTTATCTCCGGTTCAAGTCAAACCACGTTTTCCTAACAATTAAATTGGACATCCCCAAGTTCAAAGTCACTGCGCCTATTTTCGGTCCGGAATTTTCACACTTTGCAGACAAGGTATTCATATGAATGCACTCGCACTTGAGTACATTTTTGAGGATATTCCTGGCCATGATTTTACCCAGGATCACCGTTCTCCCAACCCTCCTCTCTCCCGGTACACAAGTAAGCTGAGTTGCATTGTCTCAGAAAATGGCTGTCTGCTTCTTACCACGTATATACATAATTTTAATATATAAATACAATAAATTATTACAACTCGAATTTAGAATATAGTACCAGAAATTAATTAGGCATAATGATATAAATTTAATGAAATATTTCACATGAAATAATATAAAATATACATAAATTGCCCTGCGTGAATCACGGGACGTGTTACAGCATTGGGGTGGATCGAAAAGTAACATACATTCTTTTTTATTTAAATTAAAGAGAATGAAAAACAAAATGTTGTCTAAAAACTACAGCATTTTCGATATATGACCCAAGTCTCCCGAGATGTTTCTCCCACCGTGACAGCAAGTAGAATATCCCCAAGGGCTCTGGATGGGGCCATGGGACCCTTAACTGAGTCCTGGCATTGCTTCCACTTCTGTAATGCTCCTCACTTTCATCTATGATATCCGAACTCTTTTGGTCAACTCTTGTTCTTTTCCAACTCCGACGGTATCAGACCATTCGAGACCTACGGAGTATTTAATTTTCACGCTCTTCGTGGCCCTTGCCTTTCTTTGGCTGATACCTTCATTTTTTGGAACTGTCGGAACCCTTCCATTTTTTCCTCTGACAAGCGTTAATAAAAGATGGTTACCTATTGTCGCGGCCACCAAATTAGGCGGGTGAGGAAAACTGCGCTGTCGTCAGATATGGGAACGGCGAAGCGACAGATGGTCGAGAGTCGCTTACCCCCGGGCGCGGATTGGCAACGCTGATCGTGCAGTGCTGTCAAACTGAAGCCCATCCAGTCCAGGCCACCTTACCCGAGTCATTCCATGTCAAGCAGCTGTTGAGCTCGCATCGTAAGTGCAGTTAAAGATGGATAGTGAATGTGAATTGATTTGGGCTCAAGTCAAGAAAGAAGTGGCAGAGAGGAACAAGACATTCAAAATAAAATGCGCAGAAAAACTCACGTCAGAAGCCATCGACCGTGTGACTGCTGCAGATTGGGAAAAGTGCATCAATCGCGGGGAAAATGTTCAAACAGACGATTGGGCCAAGGAAATAGTAAGGGACGAAAGAATGGAGCCATTCATCATCAGCGTAAAAGACGACTCGACAGATAGTGAGATGAGTGATGACAGTGACTAAGACTGCCTTGAAGCCAGAAACCGATTCTTACTTCATTGTAAATTAATGTAAAACTATTCCTTAAAGTAGTTTTTTTCTATATTACTCGGTACAATATAGTGTATTCAAATATTTTAAGTTATAATGTAATAAAACTGATACGGATTAATATGTAATCCGAAAGTATTTACGGGGTCCTGCAGCCTGTGCTGGTGCGCGCGCCCCGAACTGCCTCAGCTTGCGACATTTACATGATCGCTTTCCGGGCCATTTTCCGGGAAAATTACAAGACTCACAGAAATATGTTTCAGATAAAAAATATAAGTCAGGTGATTTTTTACATTTTTCCCACAGACAAAATTTTATTGGCCGAAAAAATAAAAACTTGGCCGCTTACTGAAATTTTCAATACATGATTCTACAGATTTAAACTTACTCGTTCAAGATTTTATTTTTCATAATTATTTAAAGTGGTTTATATGGAAAATAGTTATACCACTGGAATCAGCAGTCTTTTCTGAAGCTTGTAGTATAATTTGTATCGAAACATTGTATGAAGTAACACCAGGAGCTTGAGAGAGAACAACTTGCCTCGCGCTCCGAAATGATGTGTTCAGTTAGTCATTTCTTCGCCAGTTGCTACATAACCTTGGCAACAGCGTAATGTCTCTGACCCGCCTAATTTCGTGGCCGCGACAATAATAGTTTTACTCCCTATTAAAACAATAATCTCCATCACCAATCCCCCTGTGGGTGGGCTCGGTATCCCCTGCCTGTCGTGAGAGGTGGTGGTGGTGGTGATTTATGTTTTAAGAGGAAGTACAACGAGGTAATCATCCTCGCCTGTCGTGAGAAGGGACTAAAAGGGGCCCCAAGGGCTTTGAAATTGGGATCGTGGGTTGGTGACCACGGGACCCTTAGCTGAGTCCTGGCATTGTTTCCAAGTGCACCAGGCTCCTCACTTTCATCTATCCTATTCGACCTCCCTTGATCAACTCTTGTGCTTTCCCGACCCCGACGCTATTAGAGCATTCGAGAGCTAGGGAGTCTTTCATTTTCATGCCCTTCGTGGCCCTTGTCTTCCTTTAGCTGAAATCTTCATTTTTCGAAGTGTCGAATAGCTTCCATTTTTTCTCTATGATTAGTGTTATATAGAGGATTGTTGCCTAGATGTACTTTCTCTTAAAACAAACACCACCAAGTATAATAAGCCTCGTTCATAACACTCCCTTCTCTGAGAGTACAGCCACCCGTTCACGACCAATTTTTCTTCTTCATCTGAAGATGCGTTGACCTGCTTGGAATGTCCTCAGTAGTTGGAAAAGGAAAAAGTCAGGAGAGTGCGAGGTCTAGACTGTATGGTGGATAACTGAGCACCTCCCTGCCACGCTTCTCAATTTGTACACGAAAGGAAACCGCAACGTCGAGGGGAGCATTGTCACATTTTTCGCCGTTTGAGCGACCTTAAAATTCCTTGTTTTCAGGTAGTCATAGTGTTTCCATACCATGCTGGCCTGTTTTACATTGGATATGAAGTGGTACGCCCAGGATTCATCGCCAGTCACCACACCAAAATCAGTATAATCAGTCCTTGGGTAGGCTAATCAATGTGCACTGAATTTACGAAATCCTAGTCAATTACGCTCAATATTGTACACTTTACTGTACGAAGTTTTGTACCAACGTTCCCAATAGCACCCACAGATCGTTTCGAATTACCACCTCAATGTTTCTGACAGTCGTAATCATCATCATCATCATCATCATCATCAACGATCTGCTTTTAGGGCTGTCGCCCAGGTAGCAGATCACCTATTAATTGTTTACCAAGCTCTCCTTAAAACAATTTCAAAATAATCTGGAAATTTATCGAACATTTTTCTTCATAATTTATGCAGCCCCTTACCACTCGTGCTAAAATGAATATTTACCTCAATTTATCTTCTTGAATTTCAACTTCATATTATGATCTTTCCTACTTTTAAAAGCTTATTCGTCTACTTATGTCGTTCTACGACAAATCTCCACTGACTGCTCTGAAACGTAGTTCAGCGTCTCCTCTCCTTACTCCCAAGTCTTCCCAGCCCAAAATTTGCAACATTTACGTAACATTACTCTTTTGTCGGAAAACACCCAGAACAGATCGTGCTGATTTCCTTTGACTTTTTCCAGTTCTCGTATCAAGTAGTCCTGGTGAGGGTCCCATACACTGGAGCCATGCTCTAACTGCTGTTTTAACAGTCAGTGGGATTGCATCAGTCACAGGTCGGGCAGAGTGCGATTAATCGGCAAGCTTACTCAGCACTCTTCAAAAAACCTGTACCATCTGAAGATGTTGCTGACATCCATACAATCAGCACCATACACTGCCAATATTTTTGTCTGTGAATTTCATTTTTTTTTTCCCTTTCGATTACAAAAGCAAGCGATAGACCTCACTAGTGTGCTCGATACTAGCACACGCACCATTCTTGCTGACTAGTTACCACTCACTCCATCAGGGCAGCTCCTGCTCGAGCCATTTCTATCTGTAGCACAAGATTCAGACTTAATATTTGCCAGTTCTGTAAATTCAGACCCAAATAGTTTTTCGCGGAGAAATCTTCGGCTTGGTTCCAAAAGGGCCAATGTAATTTTTTTTATTGAAATTGAGATTGGCCTACAATATATATAAAAGAGTCAATGTGTCTGATAAATATTAAATGAACAGTTATTGTTTAATTAAATAAGCTCTTGCCAATGATGTAAGAGCTTAGATTAGAGACGTGGGAATTTTTTAAAGAATACGATAAAAAATGTAGTACTCAGTTGATTTCCATAAAGAAAGTGTTAAGTTATTTAAAGTTAGTTGTTGCATAAAATAGTTGGAAAAGTATAAGAAAACTTCAAAAGGTTAATAGCAAGAAAAGAGTTCTTTTGACATTGACCCTTTTAGAACCAAGCCACAGAAACATTGTATGTTGCTTTTCCATCTGCCCTCGTACACTTTATCGAAACCTTCCATTGAGATAAAGAGATGCGAACATCCTGCCTGTTACAATGAATAAGGTGTATTCTGAAACGCTACTCACGATAAACCAGAAAAATGATGTCTGGTCGCCTTAAATACAAAATGTAAGTAGAGACAGGACCTTCATAACCATCAAAATATATCAGTAGACCTCATAAACAATGGCCATGTGTTTCCTTATTTATTTATTTATTTATTTATTTATTTATTTATTTATTTATTTATTTTGTACGAGCAAGACTTATTATGAGCCCCAGTTACAGTGCATCTACACACATTTTACAGTAAGGTATAGTCGCTTAAAATTGAATGAGCCTAGGGTATTGGCAGGCTTCTTGTATCTATTAATTTATCAGACTAAATTTTGATTATAATAAAAATATAATTCATTTTCCATGTAGATAAAAGTCCATCTGTAGATTCAATTGTTTCTGAGAAAAGTACACCTGCGAGGAACTCTGACATGGCCGGGAATGAATCCGGGGCCTTCGAGTAAGAGGCAGACACGCTACCTCTATACCATGGGGCCAGCACAACTTAGCTACAGATGATAGATATTTTCTCCACGGCTCGGTTGACATAAATTAAAGATGAATTTCCAGATATTAGATATGGACTCATTCGGGTTACATTCCAAACTGAAGGAAATTGAGTAATGTTTTGCCAGCAACATTTGATAAGTAAAAAGGAATCTTGTAGGCCCTGTTGGGGATTTCGGTTTCAATCGTTTCAATGGAACTTCTACTTCATGTTTTGATGTGAAGTTTATACAAGGGCTGATCAACAAAGACTGAGACTAATTTTTTCACAGATGTTTATTACTTCATTTCATTGTTTTCATGATCTTTTTAAAAGTAGTCCCCTCCTACTTCCATGCACTTTTATAGCAACTCTGTCAGTCCTTAAACACACGTTGAAGACCATTCTTTGTCAGGTCCTTGAGAATCGCCTCACTTTTCTCGAGCACTGCTTCACAGTTCTCAAACCGAATGCCCCTAAGTGATAATTGACTTCAAAAACGCATCTCCTCCGTCAGCAAAGAGATGCAGCACCTCACGGCTTGTCTCCATTCGCACAGCCTTTTGTTCGGGAGTCAACAGACGTGGCATCCAACGGGACAATCTCAAGTCATATGGAGATGATTGTGCATAAAGACACTGCCATACGAAATTCTCAACACTTCACTGAGGTTACGTAATGTTATCCTCACGGACAAACACAGCAGCTGTGTTGATGTTGACTTCAGACACAGCAGAAGCCGAAACACCAGCCCCACCTTGCTTAACACAGGCGTAGGAGTGGGAAGGAAGCGGCTGTGGCCTTAATTAAGGTACAGCCCCAGTATTTGCCTGGTGTGAAAATGGGAGACCACGGAAAACCATATTCGGGGCTTACAACAGTGGGGTTCCAGCCCGCTATCTTCCGGATGCAAGCTCACAGCTGCGCGGCCCTAACCACACGACCAACTTATACGCTTCCACTGATCAGTACAAAAATTTCCATCAAGAAATGTAAGACACTCGAACGGGTCGCAGATTTAATTATACCGGTACATTATTGCCTAATTCAAATTTGAACTCCGAGCCTCTGTGGGCCAGGCGGAAGCGCGCCGGTCTCTCGCCACTGGTTTCCGTGGTTCAATTCCCAGTCACTCCATGTTAGATTTATGCTGGAGAAAGCGGAGGCGGTACAGGTTTTCCTCCGGGTAGGCTACTCCAGTTTCACCCTGTTATCTTTCAATTCAACGACGCTCTACAGTACAATTTTGTTCCAATCCCTAATTCCTCTTGGTATGAAAGAAAAATTTCTCCGATTAGTCCTACTCAATTCCAACTTCACCTTCATATTATTATTTTATCTATTTCTAAAAACACCAGTCAAACTTCTTCGCCGGTTATATGAACGAATCGCATCCATCGAATTTCATTATTATTTCTATCTTAAATTGAATATAATAATTGTTTCGGGTATGCCTTTGCTGGCGAGACCTGGTGTTTACCGTGCACTATGTCTTCTGGTATAGGCTAGAAATTTTTTTTTAAACTTTCATTGACCTGTCTCAGTCTCAACCTTGGCTTTGACAATGTGAAAGTGACTGAGGTATGGGTGATGCTAGTAATGCCATTCCTTATGCAGCCAGTCCCTGTTATGAATGGTATGAAAATGTTGCTCATAGGATAGGTCGGTGCATGCATTTCAGTCGGCTTGGAAGACTGATATGTAATAGCAACTTCTGGCTCAGTGAGGAAAACAACGGGAAAGTACTTCACTCCTCATTTTCCTAGTACGCCTATTCAGTGATGCCTAGGCCATCTATGACAGCTAATGGCAGAGCTGTTGAGGATCCAACCAGCCTTAGGGCTGAAGACTGAACATACATATAATTGTTTCGGGATAATTCAATAATCAGATTAGTGGTGGATTAATAAATACCGCTATTAAAACAGAAATATATACATACATATTTTGTCGTGTACATTAGGAGTATTGGAATTTACTACGTAACTGCCTTTAGTATGTGTTTTGCCTTTTGTTTGCGAAGTCTTTCCGCAAATGAAGTTATTCGTTTTGCTTCATTATTTTTTATTCAACACCTCCTAGATATATATTATCTAGGAGGTGATCTAGGAGGTGTTGATTTACTGAAGTATTCCGAACATTTGCGATCTGTTGACTTTTGCCCATAATTCATGAATTAATATTATTGTTGGTCCAGGTGTCATGCTATTTTTTATTAATTTAGTGATAGGTACTGCAGTTTTCGTAATATTATCATCGATCCAGGGGTAATGTACTATGTACTATGCTCCTGAAACATGTATGAAAACATAATTTTCAAGTATAAACAGTGTATTGACAAGCTTTTAATAGCTTTAAGTCAGTGAAATGAAATGTCGTATGGCTTTTAGTTCCGGGATATCTCAGAACGGGTTCGGCTCGCCAGGTGCAGGTCTTTCTATTTGACTCCCGTACGGGACCTGCGCGTCATGATGAGGATGAAATGATGATGACGACAACACATATACCCAGCCCCCGTGCCAGTGAAATTAACCAATTAAGGTTAAAATCCCCGACCCGGCCTGGAATCGAACCCGGGACTCTCTGAACCGAAGGCCAGTACGCTGACCGTTGAGCCAACGAGTCGGACGTTTACATCAGTACAGGATCAAATCAAATACCTTTTATGGTTTAGTTTATAAATACTGCCCACGTTAGTCATGATGGACAAAGATATTGAGCATTCGCAGACATGGCACTCCTCGCAAAGAAGGAAACAAAACGGAATGCCACAGAAGAGAGTCGTGTCTACATTTCTCTAGTAATAATGGTATATATTAATTTATCGCCAATTTTACTGTTGATTTACATGAAAGCAATTATTACCTTCCATTCAGGATAAAAACTGTAATGGTTTCACGGATGCGATACGTTCACATAACCTTCTTCGTCTACTAATGTACTTCAACGCCATTTCTCCAGTGACTGCCCGGAACATATCGCTTACTTGAGCAGCTCGTTCCTTTAGCCCAAATCTTCACAGCCTAAGGATTGCAACATTTTTGAAACACTTTTCGTTTGTCTGAAATCGCCCAGAACAAATCGCGCTGCTTTAATTTCGATCTTCTTCAGTTCTCAAATCAAGTAATCCTGAGGAGTGGACGAGTCTCCCATAACTGTGCTCTTGCCAGTGACTTAATAGCTACTGTATATTCTCTTATAGCGTGCTTTATGAATCACAGTTTCTACGGCTGTAAAATCTCGTCAGCACTCAGCCCATGTGAGGTATCATTATAATTGTTTGAATACGCTATAACTCAAGGGATTTCACCAAAGTTGTTACGCTGATTGTTAAAATAATAATTTTAACTTACATTCAACCTGAACAATCTGGTTTTCCGCGTAATTTGAATTACTTTTTCCGAGTGCTTACTTGATTAGCAGTAATCTTTGTCTGCATATATTCCTCTTAGGTCCTCTATATGTGGACCACACACTACATCAGACATATCTTTTGGAATGTCATGCAATAGATTCAGCAGCTTTTCATGTTTGTATCATCAGTCCATAGACTCGTTTGATGCAGCGCTCCATGCCGCCCTATCCTGTGCTAACCTTTTCATTTCTATGTAACTATTGCATTCTACATCTGCTCTAATCTGCTTGTCATGTTCCTCGGTCTGCCGCTACCGTTCTTAGCGCCTACACTTCCCTCAAATTCTAACTGAACACATCCTGGGTGTCTCTTCGTCGAATTCAGCCAAATCAATCTCCTCTCACCAGTTCGATTCAGTACCCCTTCATTCGTGATTAGATCTATCCATCTCACCTTCAACATTCCTCTGTAACACCACATTTCAAAAGCTTTTACTCTCTTTCTTCCTGAGCTGGTTATCGTCCATGTTTCACTTCCATACAATGCCACGCTCCAGATAAAAGTCTTCAGAAATATCCTTCAAATTCCTATATCAATGTTTGAAGTTGGCAAATTTATTTTCTTAAGAAAGCTCTTCCTTGCTTGTGCTAGTCTACATTTTATATCCTCCTTACTTATACCATCGTTAGTTATTTTACTACACAAGTAACAATATTCATCAAACTTCATTTCCTTATCTAATATTTCCTGCATCACCTGCCTTCGTTCGACTGAACTCCATTACCTCTGTTTTGGACTTATTTATTTTCATCTTGTACTCCTTACCCTAGACCAGGGATGGCGAACCTTTTCCAACTGGTGTGCCATTTCAAGTCTGGTTTATTATTCTCAACTGTCTACTGTGCCACCTGCTATTTTCCTTTAAGGAATGGCTACATCTGCACCCCCCCCCCCGATACCATACCAACTTACTTTCCTAATTCCGAAATATGTTTCATAATATGGTATTAATTAATTATTATTTATTCATGTATTTATTAGATATAAGTATTGCATTTGATTGTATGTTCCGTGGTCTCAATTTGCAAATACTGCAAAAATATATTTTTGTAAGTTTTAAGAATACGTAACATTATTTGTAAAAATCATATACAGTAATAAGCGCCCATTGTAACACACTTCCTCATTAAGTATTATTAGATATAAAAATCAAACATACTAATATTTGCCAATGGACTTCAAGTGAAATATCGTTCTCCCATTTAGTGTGAAACTTGTTGCTGAATCTTAGTAGCCATGTCATTTATATTAGGTTCATAACTTGCGCTCTTCTGTAGGTACCACACACGATGCACGTAGTTCTGAACCAAGACGGTTTTTAACTGTTGACTTCACAAAGTTCTTTGTAGAAAATAGCTGCTCGCAGGCGTATGATGACTCAAACAAAGTAAGTAGCGCTGTAGCAAGTTTATTCGTGACTGAAAACTTTTGTGGGAGGCTGTTCCACTGTTCAAGTATTAAGTTCTCTGGCTTCTGGAGAGATTATTCACCATCAACAGCACACTCAATTTTTACCAGTTCTTCACCAAGTTGTACGAATTTGTTCACCCATGTATTGCTTTCTTGAAATTCAATCAACTCTATTTCTAAATGATCAATATCTAACCTGACCTTAAAATCACTCATTTGTACAATACGAGGCTTTGAAATAAAGTGAAAATTTTTCTCCAAATCTCGAAATACGGAAAATCTCTTGGAAACTATTTGTTTTGAATTTTGTACGACGTTCACATACTTCTTACAAATACTTTTGTGTGTCTTCAAAAGTTAATTGATCTGAAAAATTTGACATCATTTCAAGTTGCACTTCTAGTTAAGGAAAGTACTTAAATGTCTTTGTTTCAACATCCCTGACGAATACTTCAAGTTTTCATTGAAATAATTTTATGATCTCAAACAATCTACCTGCAGTATATTCCTTTCCTTGCAGGTCCTTATTCACATCACTGTTTATTGCTGTAAAATCACGGAGAAACATTAAGTCCCACAGTCAGATAGGGTCCATGAGTTCCGGAAATTATTCCTGTTTTCTGTCATGAAGAAGCGAATTTCGTTCAAGAGCTCGACAAACCTCTTGAGTACTTGCCCACTACTCAGCCAGCGAACATTACAAGTCCGATATATTGAGATTCCACTTCGTGTAACATCTTCGAGAACTGGCGATTGTTTAGAGCACGTGTAGATATGAAGTTCCCAATTTTACTTACCACCGAGAATACACTTTCAAATGACTTCATACCTTCTTTCGCACAAAGGGCTTCTTGATGTAATAAGCAATTGAACTGTAAAATTGGGTGTTTAACTTCTTCTTTAAGAAATTCCACAAACCCATTATGAATACCCACTATACTTGGGGCAGCATCAATTGTCACGGACACAATTTTCTGTAATCAAACGTCATTTTTAATACAAGTTCTGGCTTCACTTCGTTCAATATATCTTTCCCGGTTGTCGTAGTTCGTAAATTCAGCAAATTAACTAATTCTTCCCTCATCACATTTCCACAAGGAAATCGGAAGAAAACAGTTAATCTTGCTTGTAAGGTCGCATCCGAGCTTTCATCAACACATATTGAATACATTTGGGAGTTATCCAAATAAGCTTTCAACTGCTCCGAAACATCTTCACTCATTCTTATTATTCTATCCTTGACAGAATTTCTGCAGACTGGCATTTCTTTAATTCTGTTAATTATTTGTTGTTTGTTAGGAAAGTCTTCAAATAATGTGTCGGACGACAATAAGAAACCATTCTTCAAGATCTCACGTCAGAAAGCGGTTTCCCATGAGACAGGTGGAAACAGCCGCACTGATATTATTCCTTGACCTGGAAGATGATACAAAAAACTAGTTTGTTTTGTATATGGTTCTATTTTTTGTGAAATGAACTCTCTTCTTTCTTCACTTGGCATGGAACAGACATTTGAATGATTCGTCTCGAAATGGCGCTTTATATTAAATGTTCGAGATACAACTGTTTCCGAACAGGCAACATGAAACTTTATCGTTCCTTGTTCTTGAAAAATCCGGTCACTATCTTCGTTAAGTTTTTTCGGCACCGAAAACATGTTTACGTGGTCCATGTACAAAACCACCAGAAAACGATATTCAATAAACAGTTACACACTAAGAATAATTACGCCCTACTGGCTACCACACACAAGTCGAACTTCACTGACTGAGGTGTGTGTATGCGTAAAGGGCACGCCGGCTGGATCTGACACTTATCTCACTAGACTTCCGGACCTATCAGTGTTGCCATATTGCACGTCGGAATGGAACTAGAATTTAGATTTTCGATATTTATTTCTTACACGTGAACACTATGATTATGCGATGCTCGAGATATGTACAGTGTACAGTACAAGGCGTAAAATGTTAATATGGGCATGTGGCGTGCCACCGAAATCGTGTTCGCGTGTCACCTAATGACACGCGTGGCATAGGTTCGCCATCCCTGCCCTAGACTTTGTCCATACCATTCAACAACTTCTCGAGATCTTCTTCAGTCTCAGATAAAATAGCAATATCATCGGCAAATCTCAAAGTTTTGATTTCTTCTCCTTGGATTGTGATTCCTCTTCCAAATTTCTTTCTGATTTCCTTTACTGCCTGTTCTATGTAAACATTGAAGAGGAGGGGGGACACATTTCAGCCTTGCCTAACTTCTTCATTTCATTGATCAATCAATCAATCAATCAATCAATCAATCAATCAATCAATCAATCAATCAATCAATCAATCAATCAATCAATCAATCAATCAATCAATCAATCAATCAATCAATCAATCAATCAATCAATCAATCAATCAATCAATCAATCAATCAATCAATCAATCAATCAATCAATCAATCAATCAATCAATCAATCAATCAATCAATCAATCAATCAATCAATCAATCAATCAATCAATCAATCAATCAATCAATCAATCAATCAATCAATCAATCAATCAATCAATCAATCAATCAATCAATCAATCAATCAATCAATCAATCAATCAATCAATCAATCAATCACTAATGATCTGCATTTAGGGCAGTCGCCCAGGTGGCAGGTTCCCTATCTGTTGTTTTCCTAGCCTTTTCTTAAATGATCGCAAAGAAATTTGAAATTTATTGAACATCACCCTTGGTAAGTTATTCCAATCCCTAACTCCCCTTCCTATAAACGAATATTTGCCCCAATTTTTCCTCTTGAATTCCAACTTCATCCTCATATTGTGATCTTTCTACTTTCAAAGACACCACTGAAACTTATTCGTCTACTGATGTCCTCCCACGCCATCTCTCCACTGACATCATGGAACATACCACTTAATCGAGCAGCTCGTCTCCTTTCTCCAAAGTCTTCTCAGCCCAAATTTTGCAACATTTTTGTAACGCTACTCTTTTGTCGGAAATCACCCAGAACAAATCGAGCTGCTTTTCTTTGGATTTTTTCCAGTTCCTGAATCGAGTAATCCTGGTGAGGGTCCCATACACTGGAACCATACTCTAGTTGGGGTCTTACCAGAGACTTATATGCCCTCTCCTTTACATCCTTACTACAACCCCTGAATACCCTCATAACCATGTGCAGAGATCTGTACACTTTATTAACAATCAGATTTATGTGATTACCCCAATGAAACACCTAGGGACATACAATGATCCCAAATGGAACTTTCACACCATCAACGCTGTAATTAAAACTGAGAGGGCTTTTCCTATTTGTGAAACTCACAACCTGACTTTTAACCCCGTTTATCATCATACCATTCTCCACCGTCCATCTCACAACACTATCGAGGTCACCCTGCAGCCGCTCACAATCTTGTAACTCATTTATTACTCTGTACAGAATAACATCATCTGCAAACAGCCTTATCTCTGATTCCACATCTTTACACATATCATTGATATATATAAGAAAACATAAAGGTCCAATAATACTGCCTTGAGGAGTTCTCCTCTTAGTTATTACAGGGTCAGATAAAGCTTCGCCTACTCTAATTCTCTGAGTTCTATTTTCTAGAAATAAAGCAACCCATTCAGTCACTATGTTTTCTAGTCCAATAGAACTCAGTTTTGCCAGTAGTCTTCCATGATCCACCCTATCAAATGCCTTAGATAGGTCAATCGCAATACAGTCCATTTGGCCTCCTGAATCCAGGATGTCTGCTATACCTTGCTGAAATCCTACAAGCTGAGCTTCAGTGGAATAACCTTTCCTAAAACCGAATTGCATTCTATCGAACTAGTTATTAATTTCACAAACATGTCTAATATAATCGGAAAGAATGCTTTCCCAAAGCTTAGATAAAATGCATGTCAAAGTGACTGGCCTGTAATTTCAAGCTTTATGTGTATCACCCTTTCCTTTATATACAGGGGCTACTATAGCAGCTCTCCTTTCTGGGTTGTTGTTTCTTTTTCAAAGCCCTCGATTCTTATCACTGCAGACTGATTTTTATACGGATTGTAGATAATTCTTCGTAATCGGTACCTGATTCCGATCACCTTCAGAATCTCAAATAGTTTGGTCCAATCAACATTATCAAATGCCTTTTCAAGATCTACGAACGCCATGTATGTGGGCTTGTCCTTCTTAATTCGATCCATTATGATCAGGCGTAAAGCCAGTATTGCTTCATGTGTTCCTACATTTCTTCTGAAACCAAATTGATCTTCTCCTAACTCAGTTCCAAATTGTCTTTCCATTCTTCGGTAGCCTAAATAATACGTGTTAACGTTTTGCAGGCGTGAGATTCTAAAGTAATGGTGCGGTAGTTTTCACACATGTCTATCTTGATGACAATAATTATTTCATCATGCCGGTCGTAGTAGTATACACGCTGTCCTATTTTCTTATTCACTATTAAACCAAATCCTGCATTTCCCCTGTCTGATTTTGTGTTGATAATTCGGTAGTCGCCTGACCAAAAATCTTGTTCTTTCTGCCAACGTACTTCACTTATACCAACTACATCTAACTTTAGTCTATCCATCTCCCTTTTCAGATTCTCTAACCTACCACAACGATTCAAACTTCTAACATTCCACGCTCCGACTCGCAGAATATCGGTATCCATCTTCCTGACAATCGCCCCCCCCCCCTATCGTGTAGTCCCCACCCGGAGATCCGAATGGGGGACTAGTTTACCTCCGGAATGCCCTATCCAAATCAATTATACACTAGTGGAAATGGAAAGTGCTACACCATGAACTACCACTCCGATATTATTATTAAAATTTGTGGAGATGTTCAGAGGTATGACCCTCCATGGGTAAGAAATACTCTTGTATTCGACGTGGCATGGAAGCAAACAGCCTTTGGATGTCGTCTTGAGGGATTTCTTCCCATGCCTGAAACACATGTTGTGTCAGTTCATGAAGATTGCTGGGTGGAGGCTGGTATGACCGTATACGTCTTCCCATCGCATTCCAGGCATGCTCTATGGGTAAAAAATCAGGATACCTAGCAGTCCACTCTAGGATCCGTACGTATATTCCTCAACGCGCTTCTTGTGTGTACTCTTGTATTATGCTGCTGCAGTATGCCTTTTGATACCCTCGTCATGAAGGGTATGACAACAGGGTTTACCATTATTGCCACATACTGGCGAGCATTTAGTCTCCCTTCAGCAAGTACCAAATCCGTCCTGTTATCATATCCCATGATTCCAGGAGTTGGAGAGGTGTGCGCCTCGATAACGCTTCTTCATCTTACCTTTCATCAGGTCGTCCATATGACCACCACAAATAGAAAGGAGACTCATTACTGAACACCTCAAAAACTTCACGAAATGTCCCAGTTGACTCTGGCTTTACACCATGCAAGTCTCCGTTGTCTGTGGTTTGGTGTCAGCGGTAAATAATGCATGGCAACTCGAGATCTCAACCCAGCTTCCAGTAACCTGTTCCCGACGGTTTGTGGTGACACTCTGCTTGTAACCTCTGCCCCGATTTCAGCTGTTGTCATCCATCTGTTCGTCAGAGCCAGCCGACGAATCCTACGATCTTCTTGTAATGTAGTCCTTCTGGAAGGACCCGTGCCTGTTCTTCTTGCTACACTGTTGTCCTGAGTTCATCTCGCGACTACTCGTTCTACAATCATTGCACTATAGCCAACTGTCTGCGCAATCTGTCTGTATGATGCTCCCATATCCCTCATGCGAATGATTCTACCTTTCATAAAGTCCGGAAGATGGCGACAAGTTGCCCGTGCATGTCCTCTAGGCATGATGTGTTGCTATCTCTACCTAAAAAGAGACAGTAACGTTAGAAACATCCAAGAGCCGTCACGTAAACACTCCAGCCGCCATCTTTAGGAATGTCGTTTTCCTGTACTAACAATTAGGTCTTATGAGAATGAAATTTTAATCAACTTATCTCACAGGCATGGGAATACTCGGGTATCAGTATGGTGGCACTCGGTCAAGGTGTTCATGGTGTAACAGTTTCCATATCCGCTAGTGTATTTATTATGGATGATCCTGACCGCTAATGACGAAATGTCTCTTCAGCTCAATATTCTACAATAAAATCTGTAATCAAAATAGAGTCAGGAAAATGCGTAGAGGTCAGTGTTCAAGTCTACAGAGCACAAAAATGCATTCCCAAAGCCATTAAACCGATCCAGTACTGCTGTATAAGAAGCAAGCACGCCATACAGAAGCTTATAGCAGATTAGCTAAGACGACCTATATAGGTTAGGCGGCTGTTCCATCATCCACTCGCCCAGACACGGCACAGGAAATAACCGACAACTCGAGTGGAGCTAGCACTATACCGTATACATGCTTTTACAATATTAATTTGTTCTGTCACACGTCTTCACAATACCAGCACCCATTTATAACCATACGGATCGTTCTAATTTCGGAGAAAATGCTGAATGCTTCTTTGACCCCGATCTCGCTTCCTAGTGTCCGTGTCATGTATTCTGAGGACCTTTTTGGCATTCTAGAAGCTCTTGCAGTTGAACTGGTTGACGAAAGAGACCACTTTGCGGTGTGTACCCACTCGTTAAATTCCCTGCCGTGTGCAGACACCTGTTTCCCATAACACCCATTGGTGCGCAGATTCATGACTTTCTAGCTAGGTTGTGCGATGGAGGCACCAGAATCACTTTTGCGTGGCTCCCAAGCGACGTAGGGATTGCGGGAAATAAACTTGCAGATGAAGCAGCAAAAGTACCTAGACCAGAGAATGTACCAACTGGGGATATTTCTTCTCAGCTTCGTCGAAACATCTTGGTATCCCGGGAATCGGAGTGGACAGCTGACCGAACTCCCCACAATTTGAGAGTAATTAATAAGACAACTACCTTGTGGTGGTCCTCTTTCCAGCCTTCACGAATAGAGGCCGTAGTTTTGTGTAGGCTGAGGATAGGTCATGGGAGATCTACTCAAACTTACCTCTTAAAGATGGAAAACCTCCAGTGTGCTCTTATAAAGCCGACTTCACCGTGGCCCGATCCTCAAAGAGTGCGCAATCTCTCTGGCCGAAGACGGAGTCTCGGCCTGCTGCAGGCACTCGAACTCGTACTAACCGATGACGCAACTACTGCGGATCTCGTCATTCACTTTATATGTGAGAGTGAATTAATCAAGGGCGTATAGATTTCAAGCTTTCTGTTACTCAGGGAACTTGCGTTATCTTTTATTGCGTTTGTGTCCTTTTTGGTTCAATGAAATAATTCATAATAATAATTAATTTATTTTCAAATTCCTCTGTCGAATAAATACATGTATTTCATTTTTATTTTTGTCTCCATTTAATTTGTTCATTCAGAGACGATGATCACCTAGTTGTACTTCCTCTTAAATCAAAAATCACCATAGCACCATCACCATAAACAGAACTGTACAAATAGCAAAGCAAATTCATTTCCGTACAGGCCATGAAGGTCCTCGGAGGATTGGAAGGTAAATGCTTCCACTATCCGTAATCTCGGTACTTGACGTCGTAGAGTGGTCAGCTTTACGCCCGGCGTCTCGCGCCAGCAAGTAACCTCGTGCTCATTTTCGGTGTAGGCTGAGTGAACCTCAGGGCCATGCACACCTCCGAAATTGGATATGTCGTTTCTTAAATTTTTCGACATTCTGACAGGGAATCGACCCCAAGTTCTTCTAGGTGAACCAAGCACACCCTTGCCACCTAAGCCACGACGGGCCTACTATACAAATATGAGCACGATTAAAAGTGATTTGATATAATCGGAGGATGATCTTTTAGGACGAAACATGCCCTTCTGTTATTAACGAGTTCTTTGAATGACATATTACAGTGTGTAAGACAACCACAGCTGTGATAGGAAGTGTCTATAAGGACTACAACGTGCTAGCACTGCAACATGGCTCGCGGTAGCTAAGGTGGCTAAAGCACGCATCACTGCCCTTGTATTCTGACCGTTCATCACGTGGTATTCGGTAGAGAGGATATGCCGTTTTCCGCCCTATTTTACGTCAGTTAGTGCCCAAGTTAGTAAATGTTTACCCTTCCCAGGGTGCGAGTAGCGAGCTACCAGCCCGAAAGCCTCGGCTCTAATTATGCTCAAACACCGTAAACGAGTCATACTCTCGCTTGCAAGTGAAATGCGTTCTCACTTTGAGCGACAGAGAAGAGGATAGCCACGCCAAGCTGAGAGAGCGAAGTGGTTACGGAGCCCTGTACTCAACCCTGAAAACATTGTTTCTTAGCTTTTCCCCTGCAGATTTACGAATACCAATCTACCGTCTTAAACTGTTTTCAAGAACGCAAATAATACAAGTTGTGTAATATACGACGGATTTCAATTACTCAAGATTCGTTAGAAGCAGCGAATTTTATGCTGATTTATGACACCAAAAAGTGTTTTACATAATTATAATGAGACCAAGTACTCAGCAAACAAACGCCCAGCCAGGTGCAGACCATCTGGTGAAAGAGAGCCGCTAGAACGAAGTTAAAATTTCCCCGAGCAATAGGCTCCACCCACACTGGGCTACCAAAGGACGCTTTCGAGATTATAGCAAAACGCACGATACGAGGTTGATGGGAATCGACCAGTGGAAACTGGGGTAATCAAGCTTTAATTTGACAACTTAAACGATCCTGTGAACCCGTTATTAGCGGAGTGAATTTTGAGAGGAGGAGGAGTTTTACCCTCTCCATCAAGCCTAACACAGTTTCGCTACTTAAAGGGATGCGAACCAAAGCAAGTATCGCACTTCGATTCTTCCAATCGTGTTGTGAGGTGGTGTACGTTGTGAATGACTCTTCAGTAATATTCTTTGTCATGGTGCTACAAAGTAAATGGCAGATTAGTAATTATTCATTAGTGCCTACGAAGCTGAAATAAGGTCAGTGAAATAATTATATAGTAGTGAACCTGTAGTTTGTCGATGTTAACAGAGGACAGCATTTAAATCTTAATTATGACGATTACGCAGTGTGTGAGATGATTGATTAAGAATGGGAGTGAAGTAAAATGTGATTCGAAGGCTAGTAGGCTGCGCCATCGTGTAAGTAAATACACGAACTTATTAATGCCGATGGAGTAGCATAGGAGCTCAATAACTGTGTAGTAGTGACTAATGAGTTGGTGAAGGAGAGAGCGGCTTATTGACAATGTATTTGACCAGGGTGGTATCGACTAAACAACCCCGAGCGCAGTAGTTGATATGTATTCCCTAAAAGCTAGTGCTGAGTTAGACCGAGTTAAAACTCCGTTTGTGATGACAGTATCAGATACCCTGTGACTGTCAAACCACAAAACGTGTGTAATTAGGGGCTTAAATTACTGATAGTGGATTAGACAGGCAATGAGGGTGAAGTAGTGGGCTACAGAGACAATACCGCTGTTTGGTTAGAGAACTCGAGTACATGAGTTTATCTGATCGTAGGAATTATAAGGTGTCGTCACATAACATTATAATCAGTCAAATCCCCTCATTGTGTTTGTGTGCCAGTGACATCACCGTCCGAGGAAGAAGACCGACGTACAGGTTGTCTGTATTCATCCAACATGTCGTAGAACGCCGGATATCTTCCCACATTATACGTGAACCAAGCCATCATGCCATCGACACCACTGCAGCCGAACTCTGGTCGTAGTCGTGATGTGCGGCTAAACCCCTGTATGCGCCTTCCCGAGTGAGATGCAGATGTGATCCAGACTAGGATGAGTACCAATCCAAAATATTTGAAAGTCGAAATTCCTGTAAAAATGTAAATACATAAATAGCAAGCTAATTCTTAAGAAATGTAGTGTAGGATTTCACTGTTTTCAAAGGTATCGTAAAAGTTACTTATTAGGGTTTGCATTGATTTTCTTCTTCATCGTTGGATAACCGTATTTTATTTTATTCTCCATGGAGACTAGTGCATCTTATATTTAAGGCACTAGAATTGAATAATTTTGAAGCATCATGGGAAGTAAAGGGATTTTTAATATTCATGTAAAACCACTCCAGTTACTGTCAGTTTATAATCAATATGGGTCATCCAGAGATTCTAAAACTCTTTGTTTGATGCTTCACGTATATGGCAGGCAATTCTCCTATATGAGTTAAGGATGAAGAAGAAGAATAAGCGGAACGGGAATGAAGTGTGACTATGTTTGTGTTTTAGATCGCGAATATTAATGTATTTTTGTCCCTGGTGATAGGACATTTTCTTCTGTAACATGTGTGTATTGGGCGTACCGTGAGATGGGGGCGGAGCCGTCCAGGTGGTTGACGGTTGTATTAAATGCGATGTTAATGAAAATGTGAATCCTTCCCCAAATGAGTGAATAATAATAAACGCGATGCATTAATTCCGCGCTGAGGATATAAATAAGGCCAGATAAAAGCCGATATGGGTTATTGATGCTAATGGCATCCTAGAAAATTTTTAAGATTGAAAGGCGAGTGACAAGATAGTTCGCCACACGGACCTTATAATCTCGTTATGTTTAAAAAGGAAAGTTGGAAAGAGAGCAAAACAGGCAGCTGGCCTGTGAGATTTATGGCCTTGCCGAGGCTACGGGAGAGGTATAGTGTTGTTACCGCGTTGAGAAAAGCGCACTGCAAAGGGCCGTCTTCCTTCTCTGATATCGGAATTACATACAATAATTTAGAGCGTAACACCACTGGATAGATCTACAGTTCTAAAAGATGAGACAATTCCCTCCATTTATTTACGTAAATTAAACCGTCTAGGGATTTCAAATCGGAGTTTGCATCTCATACAGTCTCAGGACCTGGATTCTTGTCCTAGTAGCACCGGAGGCAGTTATGCTCACTGCCGCCAACTCCGGACGGATCATACCGTCCACGATTTATTACGTGGATGTAAAGTGGATCTCTGTTTGTCATTTATTCCAGAGAGTGATATTTATTTGTATATTGTATTGGTCATTGGTTCACTAACATGTATTGTTATAGGGATCATCGTTGTATAAATGTCCAAGTCATGTGATAGTATTTAAGTGACATCCCAATGCAACATGCATTAAGTAATATTTGCTCAATTGTAAGATAGCCAGATAGTGTTTTCTAGTAAGTGATACAATGCGACTTTCAGACACTTTGAAATGTTCTCATAAATAAACATATCAAACACTTGGTTCACCTGATACTTGATACTTGCCGCTGGGACGACATAACTTGTCATTTTTAATGTATAAATTAATAGGATAAACAAGGCGGAAGAACGCTGGATATGCCTTCATTTAATTATTTCTATGTGTAATGATGTAAGTGTATAAAGTGATACGTGTTTTAAGTGTTAAATTGGTCAGAGAAGCACGACCTCTCAAGTCTTACATATTTCACAGCTAAATGCGATTCTAGGTAACGGACTAGAGAGACATTGAATCCTGAAGAAAATCGTAGTGTATATAATTCATGTAATGAATATGGTGGCATATTCGTGTAAATAATATCCATGTGCTTTCTAAGCTATTAAAAATTGTGTGTGAAAAAAGCGGAATTCATTCTTTTAATTTCTTAGGTAAATAGTATTCTTCTCGTAATTAAGGTTCCCCTACTTTATAGATAGTTTATTGCCTCTTTTGAAGACCGTCCATCAGACACGTAATGCTCTACTGACTTGGCTAACGTATTATACTAGTAGGGGAGATGGGACTGTTCGGAGATCTCATCTGAGTTATTCTATTCTGGCGTCATAGTCAAGGGCTGTAGCAACTTATTCATGTACTCGAACCTCGAAAAGGGTACAGTATCACCTAAGTTGTCTGGTAGTAAGTTCGATTCACAGGCTGGTACATACTTTTTTCGATTAACGCCGTTTACCACCCCCCCCCCCACATGGCACTACAGCCCTTGAAGGGCCTTAGCCTACCAAACGACCTCTGCTCAGCTCAAAGGCCAACAGAATACGAGGTGTCGTGTGGTCAGCACGACGAATCCTCTCAGCCGTTATTCATGTCTTTCTAGACCGGGGCCGCTATCTCACCGTCAGATAGCTCCCCAATTCTAATCACGTAGGCTGAGTGGACCTTGAACCAGCCCTCAGGTCCAGGTAAAAATCCCTGACCTGGCCGGGAATCGAACCCAGGGTTTACGGGTAAGAGTCAGGCACGCTACCCCTACATCACGGGGCCGGCTTTAACACCGTTTACAGTGAGTATAATATCTCCACATGGCATCCTGTTCCAAAGAGTGAATTTTCATTTGGTCCTGAAAAGGACCGATTTCATCCGATGTTACGTAGCCAGGTTGGACTACGACATGATGGTCTGTAGGTAGAAAGTAGGGTACCCTGCATATTGATTGTAACAAGCGTTTGAAATTTTGACCACCTTTGTTTATGCAAATTTCAGCACGACGTTTGAAGACATTCTTGCACGTTGTGACGTGTCAGGTGTATCAGCTTGGCATGCCGAAGGTGACCAGGATCTTCAGGCTCCTGTGCATACACTACCTGCTTTAACTGACCCCACAGGAAGATGTCGAGTGGCGTTACATCGGGTGATCTGGCGGGCCAGTGAACGGGTCCGCCCCTTCCTATCCATTTATTTGGATATGAAACATGAAGATGGTCCCGAACGACCACTGATCCGTCAGGTGAAGCCCCCATCCTGTTGAAATCACATTCGTAATCGCTCGCGCAGTGGCACGTTCTCCAGTAACTGTGGTTGTACATTTTGAAGAAAAATGAATATAGCGTGCTCCCGTTAGATATCCGTCGAAGAAATGTGGTCCGATGAGATAGTCACCCAAGAACCCACACCACACATTTACTCCCCACTGCACTTGAAATGGGCCCTGTCTTACCCAATGCGGATTCGCCGTGCTTCAATAGTGCATATTGCAAGGCGTGCATAGTGGAACCTTTCCCATCATCTCCCATAGCTCATGGGACTATGTGACAACACACATTTACCCTGACGGGCTCCTAACACATGGGACCACGCGCGACGGAAAATAACAATCAAGGGACCTTTTCTGTCTAGTGACAAATGCCGCCTCATTTGCATTTTAATAACTAATCCGAACACATGAGATGACAAATGCCCATTGCAGCATAGCGAGGTCAACCGCTACCCTTCCGTTCCAAGATAAGAGTACGAGCCTCTCAAAGGCATGGTGCGTCCGCGGATACGAACTAGAACCAACTTATATCCAACTTACAGGCATAAAATGAACGGAAGAGGTCAGGAGGCTAAAATCGGATAAGATAGGCAGAAATAATTTTTTAAAGGTTTAATTGGCTGTCGTTGAAACATACTTTCTACAACCTTGATGATTAAATTTTAAAGAAATACATTTGACACTCAATAAAGCAACGGGAAATCAGGTCCGTGCTGTCACTGAAGTAAAATTTTCGATCCACATCTTCATCAGTGTCCCTATGTGGACTACTGAAATTACGACATCGAATTTAATGGTAGAACAAATCATACATTTACAAATTAAGCACTTGAATGATACTTCATTTCCATACAAACAAATCGGAGAAGGTTGGATTGCCTTCCTAAAGTTTTACATCGTATAATTGGTTCCGGTGTTCATCGACCCTCTATTTCATTTCAGCTGTTGAATACGACAAACAGTATCATAATAAAAACACTTGACTATTTACAGTAATAAGCTACGACCTTGCGAATGCGAAATATTCCCCGGGATTGACTAGCAATTTACATATTCAAAAGAAAACACTGGTTTACTCTGAGATTAGTCTTAGAGTGGCCGCCTAAATTAAAGATAGCACGATAAATTATATATATTAAAATACATAAAAGTAGAAAAACAATAAGCAAATTCTACGGAATTACAACTTATTCCCAAAATAATAAAAACGAACATAATTCTGGTGACTACAAACCAGCTCACTTGATGAATTAACTGTACACGTCATAAAGGTCTCAGCCCTTCACTTAAACTATCATTGGGTTATCACGAAAACTAGCTTCAAGAAATCAATAATTATCTAAACATCACGTTCACACACTTCTACCACCTGAAAAAGAAAAACATCTAGAATACAAATAATGGCTTCATTTCTGCTTTATTATAATCCGCCACTGTGTGACTAACAATTATCATTGTGCCCTAAAGTTCGAATTAGTGACCTCGGTTCCTCCCATATCAGGTCTCCTGAAAAACAAACCCCGTCTACCTCATCATTAAGGGGTAACAATTAAATGTTCCTACATTAATTTCCACATAGCTTGTTGCGAATGTCGTAATCAAGTAAAAATACGCCTCCTACAGTCAAAATAACACAGTGTCTGTACAACATTTATTTCTTTGTCAACTGGGATAGAGATCCCGGCTCAGCTGTCTTTGTCACAAGAAGCTACAACCCTCGGGTCGCTAGCCGTAAATCTCGAGACCGCTCTCTCAACGGGACAATAACCTTCTTGAAACAAAACTCTCCTCGCTTTAATGCACTCTCAATGCATGGTCATCGGCTCATTATATCCACGCAAAAGTACTGGGACACTTATGAACATGCTAAAATCAGCTCGGGCGTCCATTATATCCTGTAAATACCTCTCAAAATCCTGCCGCTATACCACTTCATCATTCCTCAAATTTACAGAAGGCCGGGGTTCAACATTATTCCTTTCACTGCAGAGTTTAACCACAATTTCACAAGCTCATACGCTAAAATTCCCTATTATCTCAGGCCAATGAAATGAGAAATGTGTACCTGATATAAATTGATACTACGTTCAGTAAATCGACATTTAATATCCAACCAAATAAATTAACTTAAATAAAATTAAAATACCAAACAACAACAAACAAAAAATACACAGGGCCTAGCTAGTGTTTGGGGGGGGGGGGCGGGTGGATATTCGAACTTGAGCACAATGATTTCTTCACACACATCTAGATACAGCCACGTCTTAACCTACCATGCAACAAAATCTACTACTTTACATTAGGAAAAGAGTGCTGTGACTATCGCACATTAAAATACTGTTCAAAGGCGGTTGGCGAAAATCCTACCGTCAGTATCCTGTCTCATCTTGAATAGTCACTCAGAGGGAGACTACTTTGTTACCTCAGCAAAATTATATACTCTCTCCCCACTTTTCCTCTGACAGCACTCGGAAATACAAAGACCCCAAAACATGCACATGTAACAAAATAAAATAGGCCCAAAAACATGCAATTACCCTAATTTGTTTCCATCCCGAATAACCTCAAGTAGTTAAATAAAAAGGGATCCTACTGACCACTCTAAGCGAACTAATCTAACAATTCAAATACGATAAATTATCATAACCCTATCGTTACATCTCTTTCTAATAGCTTTGGTCCGTCATCCATAGTCCGAACCCGCCAAGGACTAGCCTGAAGCGTCTATTCCATGGCGCTGAGGTGAGAAGTTACGGGTTCCAGACGTCCCTCGATGATTCTTGGGTAATCCATAGTCTTCGAGTCGTGAAAGATACTATTCACACTGATTTTCACACAGACTTCTGCACAGTGAAATTTCCCCATTTATTGGTATGATTGCGATCACTTACATAAAGAAAGTTGCATATTTATTAATTTTAGGCTGGACGCAGCTAGACTACCTCAGTCAGACAAGCTAGTACAGAAGCTCACGGTGTCGTCACTGCAATAGTTTATTACTCTGAATTAACGTGATATCGGGGTTCCTATATTTATTTCAAAACCCCGTATCGTACGTCTGTTTCTCTGTACTTTTACAGTTACGCCGTCATTCAGCATGATAACTTGCTACTAGAATTCTGTTTATATTTTATGACACGGACATTCGCGCTACCCTCCTTTTTTTTACATGTCAGCCTTCACAAAATTTCAAAATTACTATCACACTCCACGGACTCTCTCTCTCTACTGCGGGAGATTAATTGAAGAATAGTTTTCTCCGTCCGATATTCGGCACATCATAGCATCACAGTTTCGCGATTATACGACGCAATTCACGCAATTACGTGCCACGTCGCGATCGATCTGTAATTCATACGGCACAATCGCTTAGTTAAGTTCTCTACTGACATTTCATATGAGAAATTATACTCATTTGCACTCCCGTTTATATCAACAATTTTCTATACCAAGAACAGCTAAATCCGACCACAAACCGACCGTCTGGTCACTTCATAGACTGCCTGTTGACTAACTAGCCACCCTCAGAAGTGCGAGCATATATGGTCTCACATGGAGTGGGGGATGGACAGAGGAACGCCCCCCACCATCATTTTGAGATCCCCAGATACATTAAGTTTATGAAAATCAGCGATGCGGCAGATTGTGTGGCTCGCCAATCACAAATACTAGATGTAATGCGGAACACAAAACTATCAGTGGTTTAATCGTAATGCGGCCGTCTAAATCAAGAGCCTTACGGGGAATCCCTATTGGGTGTCTGGTTCACAGCTAGCGTTATGAGAGCATCTTACGTAATTTCTTTGAGACGTAATTTCATAAATAATATATTTTTATTTTTATTTAAAATTTTGTCAATGATCCATTATTCTTGCTGTGGCTTCGACATAATTATGCTTCATGATTAATTTAAGCGTCATTATCCCGAAAGTACTAAAATCACCTCCTCACGTTGGCTCTACTGTGAGTCGGCATTTGTTTTAGGGGCAGAGTCAGCAGAAACTATATTCCATTTTTGTCTTCCCTCTTCACGCGCGCTCAGTTCGGGGATTTTATAAGCCAGGATAGTAATAGTAATAGTAATATGTTTTATTTATCCTGACAAAGTTAGGGATGTACTCCCTTTCTTACACTTAACCAGTCTTAACCTAGAACACTTAATAATAACTACTGATGACAATAACATGATAATATGGACAATAGTAACAGTAATACCATTAACAAAAGTAACCACACTTTAAAAAAAAAGATCATATCATCTATATAATATAAATCGTACGTAAAGTGCAGAATATAACTATGAATAATGAGTACTAAGAATATAACTATGAATAATGAGTACTAAGAATATAACTATGAATAATGAGTACTAAGAATATAATTATGAATAGTGAGTACTAAGAATATAACTATGAATAATGAGTACTAAGAATATAACTATGAATAATGAGTACTAAGGATATAATTATGAATAATGAGTACTAAGAATGTCATTATGAATAATGAGTACTAAGTTATAACAACTACTTAAGAAAAAGTTTAGAAAATATATACATTTCTACAGTACACCGAAATATCGCCTTCAGTTGAGAGGTGAAGAGAAGGATTAGTAAGAAGTAGAAGAAGAGGAAGAAGAAGAATATCTGTGAAAGGAAGATGGAAATGATGATGAAGAGGCGGTAGGAGTAGGTGTTTTCAGGTCATAATTTGATGATTCATGCATGTTTACCTAGTATTTCGACACAGGCATGTTTAAAAGCTAAGCTGCTGGACATGCTTCTGACGTCCACTGGTAAGAGATTCCATTGTCGGGCTGCGGTAACGGTGAATGATTTCGTGTAGATTGCTGTTCTGTGTACAGGAAGGGATAAACACATGGTGCTGCAGGATCGGGTATTTTTGTTATGGTCTGTGGAGAGGAGCTTCATTCGATCACGGAGATAGGCTGGTTGAGAACTTTTAAGAATAGTATGCAAGAAGCAAAGAGTATGAAGTGTGCGTCGTTCTTGCAGGCGAAGCCACCCGAGCCGCGTGTAAGACGGTGTGACATGGCCAGCGTAACGAAGTCCACAGATAAATCTTACACAGGCATTCTGAGCGCACTGTAATTTCCTTCCCCAGTCTACTCCTAGGTTGTTGTAAACTATGTCGCAATAATCAAAATGAGGTAATGCGAGTGATTCAACAAGAATTTTCTTTAGTTTAAAAGGGAAAGTGAATTTGAATTTACTGAGACAGCGTAGCGTTCCGTATATTTTCCTACACACAGATATAGTTTGGACAGACCAGGACAGATGTTCGTCAAATATTATGCCAAGATTTCTTACATTTTGGCTATACTGTATGGGAGTACCACTTATGGACAACTGTGGTAACGCTGTTCGATTGAGCTTGCAAAGTAATTTAGGGTAACCAATAATTATTGCCTGGGATTTTGATGGGTTTAATTTTTATCCGTGAGTTCTGGCCCATATATCTATGGTCATCAAGTCTTCATTCAAGTGACGTGTTTCTGAGTGTAGGTTTTCGGGTTTGCTGTGTATATATATCTGTAGGTCATCAGCGTATAAGTGGTATTTACAGTGTTTTAATCCGGAAGATATGCCATTTATATGCAAAGAGAAAAATAGTGGTCCCAGTACAGATCCTTGTTGTATTCCTACGTCGACCGTACGCCAATTTGAATATTCATTGTTGTTGTTAAGTACACACTGCTGGCGACCGGTGAGATATGATCTGATCCAATGTCCCTGTCAACAATGTCGAAAGCTTTACTAAAGTCCAATAACGCTAGAACTGTCAGTTGTTTGTTGTCCATAGCTTTCCTTATGTCATCAGTCACATGTGTTAATGCACTGCAGGTGCTGAGTTTCGATCTAAAGCCGGACTGGTGGATATCAAGAAGATTGTGTTGAATAAGATAGTCGGTAATTTGCTTGTGAACTATGAATTTTAAAGCTTTTGACAATATGCATAAGATGCTAATCGGCCGATAGTCACCGACGTCCTTCGCCAGTCTTATTTTCGGAAGCGGGCGAACTATGGCCATTTTCCATATTTCCGGATAAGTCCCCTGTTGCAGTGAGTAATTAAAAATATTCACCAATGGATAAATGATGTGGTGGAGAATTTTCATGAGCATTTCATGGCCTATATTATCTACGCCTCTAGCCCTGGTCTTGATGCGTTTTATTGAGTCAATCACTTCTTGCGGTGTGACGTGACTGAAGTAAAATTGATCTCTTTGTGGAGATGGCGTATTATCATATGTATTAATAGTTTTCTCCTTTACGACCGGATTAATTCCCGTTGGCGAGATGAAATGGTCGTTTAATTCATCTACGTTAACATTTAGTTCATCGTTAGATTTCTGGTTATTGATGGCACCAGGCTGGCGAAGATGTTACCCAACATGATGCAACCGAGCCCCTGTTCTGACAAAGAAACTCCAAGCATACATACTTCCCATATATACGTATATATATTTCCGAGTAAATATTCAATGTGACGATACGAACCACATTCGTAATCGCTCGCGCAGTGGCACGTTCTCCAGTAACTGTGGGAGTACATTTTGAAGAAAAATGAAGATAGCGTGCTCCCGTCGAAGAAATGTGGTCCGATGAGATAGTCACCCAAGAACCCACACCACACATTTACTCCCCACTGCACTTGAAATGGGCCCTGTCGTACCCAATGCGGATTCGCCGTGCTCCAATAGTGCATATTGCAAGGCGGGCATAGCAATGCCACAACGTTGCCAGATTTAACACGTAAATGCGCTATTTATTATTTCTTTTAAATATGATGATTTTCCTTTCCGAAATTATCACATTATTATCAGATAAATATTTAAAACCTTATTTGTCAAAATAAATATTTTTCACTTATTTGGATCAGTCAAAATGTTTTGAGTTTTTAATGTTTTACGTACCGATACATACAAAGCTCTACGATTTCTGTGGCTAATGCCACACTTCAATCTTATGGATATCTTTGTTCACGAATTCTTTGTGGTAAACAATATTTTATTTATGCTTATGTTTACACTTCGCTCCATCTGATTAGTAAGAAAAATCATAAAACAAAATGTTGTTCATTTTTAATTCATTAGTGACCCCTAGCGAGTTTGTCTGCAAGGTAGAAGTCAACGCACATTTGTAAAATCCTAATCAAAACTTAATATATTTCATTAACATGGCTCAGAATAAGTTACGTACTCCGTAGTGTAAAATAAGTTAGCAGTTGTACAGTTTCGATAGAAAATACAGGCCAAAAATGAGCCCACGAAATTAAATGTTTGTAATTTAACAATAATAATAATAATAATAATAATAATAATAATAATAATAATAATAATAATAATAATAATAACAACAACAACCAGGAGTTGTACTCGCATGTGGAGAAAATAACTGACGTGATGCGAAAAAGGAGGATTACTTTTTATGGACACATGGCCCGAATGAATTCAACACGGTTAACCAACCGCATTTTCACTTTCCTCCAAGAGAAAACGGCAAAGGGGGCATGGTTCAGTGAGGTACAGAAAGATCTGCAGGAGATTGGGATCTCATTTGAGGATATCCAAGAGCGTGTCCCACTTAAGAAAAAACTCCAAGAATATCAGAGTTTCCTACCAAAGCCGAAGATGAAAACTGGAAAGGCATGGATGGAAGAGCGAAAGGAGCAACACCGTATACGAATGAAGGAGTACTGGACCAACATTAAAGCTCAAGGGAAACAGTTGAAATGACGTGGTCCTTAGTTGGCCGATACGAAACAAGAATAATAATAATAATAATAATAATAATAATAATACTAATAATAATAATAATAATAATAATTCTTACGGGGCACCGAGCTCGATAGCTGCAGTCGCTTAAGTGCGGCCAGTATCCAGTATTCGGGAGATAGTAGGTTCGAACCCCACTGTCGGCAGCCCTGATAATGGTTTTCCGTGGTTTCCCATTTTCACACCAGACAAATGCTGGGGCTGTACCTTAATTAAGGCCACGGCCGCTTCCTTCCCACTCTTAGTCTTTCCTGTCCCATCGTAGCCATAAGACCTATCTGTGTCGGTGCGACGTAAAGCAACTAGCAAAAAAAAAAAAAAAAAATTCTTACGGGAATACCCGTGGAGCAGAAAGAGGTTAAGGAAGGTGCCGGGTTGAATGGGTCAATCTACAATATATAAATTAATTTAAAGCTTGAACGGAAGGTTACATTTCTTTAGAATTTCAGAAATCAAGAAATAACAATATAACAGTTAAAATTAGCAATCTTGAAACAAGACTAGGAAAATCCAAGAGTAGTGATTTTTACAGATTCTGGGCTTCAAGCCCCTAGTGTTACAATTCCAGAGACACCGGATCCAGTCTACAATTTTAATTCAAACAAGGAATCATTTACTCAATGCCAGAAATCCCCTAATTCAAGAACACTTGCTCCCAAAATACAATACCTAGCCTTCCAGAGGAACACATTATTCTTACAAAATTTTGGAAAAAGAGGCAACAGGCTGTCAGTTTCTTCTAGCCTACTCAAGGCAACATCAAAAACTTACAATCTCTGGCCTCTAAAGGCACAACGAAAATAATTTTATACAGGGGTATCTAGTACCCAACCTACAGGACCTTTGCGAAAAAGAACAGGTTAAATAAACGGCTCGAACACAAACTGGAGGCGTACAGTACACTCCCAGATAATGAAAAATTAAAACCTACAGGGCTCTCGGGAAATGATATAGGAGCTAATCCCAAGCTACTTGAAGTGGCGCGCATGGAAATAACGGTCATACATTACAGAAAAAAAAGGTTGCTAAATCGCAGACACCTCAAACCAAGAAGAAGGAGAGCTCGAGAAGGTAACTCACTCTCTATCCCCGATTTACAATTAAAGACTATATGAAGTTTTTACATTAGCCGAAAGAAGAGTTACATTTTAGAAAAGTATTTTTACATAATTAAATACTCGGACCTTCCCCTCGTATAAAGTTGCGGAGGTAGCAAGAAAGATAAAGTTTACTTGGCCGTTACCTTATAGATGTTCAGCTGACCGAAGAAAGAGGCGGCCCCACCTCCTGCCTTAACACACACACAGAAAGACGATGATCAATTGACAAGGAAACATGAAAGCCGCAGTTTATACACCCTCATGGAAGGTTCGAGAGGATTCTGGGCTAATCCACACGCACCCTCTCAATTTTATTGGTTGAACTCAAAAGTTGCACTCAAAATCGAAAAAGAAGCCTATGATAGGTTGAAAATTAATTACAGAAATTTTTGGTTGGCTAGATTCAGAACTGGCGGAAAGAAAAAGTAGTGTTACCAACCCAGAAATAAATGAACATAGATTCAATTATGGAAAACCTAGGAATATGAAACTTCTTTAAGTTACAAGTTCTTACACCTTGCACCAGAGTGCATGATCAGAGTTTTTTTGGTAGTGACATCTGTGGAAAAATGTCCAAACTTCTTGAAGTATAGCAAACAAAACCAGGAGAAATTCAATCAGTTTAGGAAACTTCACAACAACACAAATACTTAATATTTCAGTGGTGACATCTTCTGATTAAAGTTCCAAGTTCGTGTAGTATCTGTTTCACCTTTTGATTGATAGGGGAGTTTATAAGGGCGGTTATTTTAAATGAGCGGTGTTGAGGTGTATCTTCCGGTACAATAATAATAATAATAATAATAATAATAATAATAATAATAATAATAATAATAATAATAATAATAATAATAAGTACAGAAACACTTCAGTGAATACAATTTCAGTCATTTATTTAAATGCAGTTCTTACAAGAAACTAACTGTGCATCTATATGTCTTCATTATTAAGAGACTAGCACTACCGTCGTGGCTTCACCCGCGATTGCTTTAATTGAAGCATTCGTTGTAGCTGCTTGACTAACTCCTGTTAAATGCCGGGGTAGTTAGAACATCTTAGACGCGTTTCTTCTTTTTTCATCTTCAACGACAATATAAATTCGTAAAACTGAGCTTCCTCTTCTGAATCTAACAAGAAGCTTCCGTATAAATGATGAACTTGACCTTACATTTGGAAGTTGGTATAAAACGTTCTTCTACAATCTAATCACCTCCAAAGATATCATCTGGAAACAGCCATTGTTTTCTCGAATACGATCGATGTAGTGCCCAATTTATCATATCGTGTTCCTCCTAGCGCCCTCTTATAATTGTCCCACCTAAGCTGTCATATACTCGCAGTATAGATACGGTAACAATTTCTTGTCAAAGATGGCGTTAGTATCTCATTTCGTTATGGAGTATTTGCTACATATCTGCTTTTGTAATATAAATATTGGTTCACTCCTTTGCACCCCGTGGAATTCGAATTTATAAAAAGAAGAGATTGCGTTTTCCGTATTTATGTGAAGAATGTTTTACTGAAAAACAAAGTTTTATTTTGCGACCGAGAAAATTAAAAAATATATATTTCGATTATACCACACTTTAACCATTTAAAATCAAGATTTTGTAAAACCCTTTCTTATCACACCTTTAAGCATTTATATGAATATGTAGTGTGTATTAAAATAAGTTATGGAAAATTTATGAGCATAATAAACCCGATAATACACTGACTGACAGAGCAAATGCAACACCAAGGAGGAGTGGTTCGAAAGGGATGAAAGTTGGGGAAAAAACAGAGACGGCACGGACGAATAATTGATGTTTATTTCAAACCGATATGCAGGTTACACAATGCGCACGGCATCGACTCAGTAGGATGTAGGACCATCGCGAGCGGCGATGCACGCAGAAACACGTCGAGGTACAGAGTCAATGAGAGTGCGGATGGTGTCCTGAGGAATGGTTCTCCATTCTCTGTCAACCATTCGCCACAGTTGGTCGTCCGTACGAGGCTGGGGCAGAGTTTGCAAACGGCGTCCAATGAGATCCCACACGTGTTCGATTGGTGAGAGATCCGGAGAGTACGCTGGCCACGGAAGCATCTGTACACCTCGTAGAGCCTGTTGGGAGATGCGAGCAGTGTGTGGGCGGGCATTATCCTGCTGAAACAGAGCTTTGGGCAGCCCCTGAAGGTACGGGAGTGCCACCGGCCGCAGCACATGCTGCACGTACCGGTGGGCATTTAACGTGCCTTGAATACGCACTAGAGGTGACGTGGAATCATACGCAATAGCGCCCCAAACCATGATGCCACGTTGTCTAGCGGTAGGGCGCTCCACCGTTACGGCCGGATTTGACCTTTCTCCACGCCGACGCCACACTCGTCTGCGGTGACTATCACTGACAGAACAGAAGCGTGACTCATCGGAGAACACGACGTTCCGCCATTCCCTCATCCAAGCCGCTCTAGCCCGGCACCATGCCAGGCGTGCACGTCTATGCTGTGGAGTCAATGGTAGCCTTCTGAGCGGGCGCCGGGAGTGCAGGCCTCCTTCAACCAATCGACGGGAAATTGTTCTGGTCGATATTGGAACAGCCAGGGTGTCTTGCACATGCTGAAGAATGGCGGTTGACGTGGCGTGCATGGCTGCCACCGCTTGGCGGCGGATGCGCCGATCCTCGCGTGCTGACGTCACTCGGGCTGCGCCTGGACCCCTCGCACGTGCCACATGTCCCTGCGCCAACCATCTTCGCCACAGGCGCTGCACCGTGGACACATCCCTATGGGTATCGGCTGCGATTTGACGAAGCGACCAACCTGCCCTTCTCAGCCCGATCACCATACCCCTCGTAAAGTCGTTTGTCTGCTGGAAATGCCTCCGTTGACGGCGGCCTGGCATTCTTAGCTATACACGTGTCCTGTGGCACACGACAACACGTTCTACAATGACTGTCGGCTGAGAAATCACGGTAAGAAGTGGGCCATTCGCCAACGCCGTGTCCCATTTATCGTTCGCTACGTGCGCAGCACAGCGGCGCATTTCACATCATGAGCATACCTCAGTGACGTCAGTCTACCCTGCAATTGGCATAAAGTTCTGACCACTCCTTCTTGGTGTTCCATTTGCTCTGTCAGTCAGTGTATAAGAGAGAATCAGTCATCCATTTTTTCCTGTACCATTTGGTTAAACACCAGGGGTAACTGGTTCATATATCTTATGTTTTGCAACGTAGTGCACTGAATTCACAAGAGAACGTTAGAGGTGAATCGTGTCAATATTAGCATTCCAAATACTCAAGAAAATTGCATGGGGTACGCAGAAATGATCAGAATCTCTACTAGTGAACGGAATACAGCGCGTGACTGAGGAATGCATGGTATCGGCTCTTTAGGGTACGAAAATACCTCCTGGAAACACAAACACAGTTTATGTCAAAGATGCTCGGTTCCATTCACAATCGCGATTTACCAGGAGGTCTAGCGCGATGACAAAAAAGTTTGTGTTCCATCGCTATAGGAGGCATCGATGTAGCTTGCTCCTGATTGGCTTGTCAGGATTGAGACCACGTGATATATCCCCCGTTCTACTGTGTCCTTGATCCAGGTGTTCACAGAGTCCGCGTGTGTATTCGTGTGGTAGTTATTGTACTTCACAGTATCAATTTTTGATTCCACATTGTTGTATATGTATTGGAACGTCTCAAGGGACATTCTCATGTATGAATGGAATCTGTCCGGGTGGTGTTTCAGTTCTTCAAATAAGTTGTGATATTCCCCCAACGCCTGCCTTCTTTGATTTATAGGATGAGTATTCCACTGGCGGGCTGACCGATTTGAAAGTAGCTTCCATCGTGTGCTTATGCACAATGAATCACTATCTCCACTGTCGTGAAAGCTCAGCAATAGAGGCTAAATTATCTTTAACTTGAACGTGGAGATCTAAACATTACGTCCACTCATTGTAAACACATCTCAGAACACTGAAAGGTAAACCTCCCCGATATGTTCACCCTCCATTGACCGCGACTTAAACCGCGACCACGACGTAAACCTCGACCGCGACCACGAGCTGCAGTGCATCTTCGGTATGTTCGTACCCTTACATGTGCTGTGCAATTGGCAAGCAACACAGTAGAGTGTGCAATGCGTGACTCAACACATGTCGGGATGGGGAGTGGACAAGCGGCGCATCGGGAGAGATAAATTTAGAGTATCAGAAATGAAATAAAAATACCAATGTTCACAGCATGGACTATACAGAAACAATTAACAGAAATCAATTATCACTAAACATATTTCCTCAATGGCCTAAGCACACTTAAGTCCAACTGTAAAGACCGGCCTGTTACGTCAGGATATCTAAATAACGTAAAAAATTAATAGAGATGTGCATTTCGAATTAAAACATATGAAAACACAATAACACCTTACGGAACTACAACGAACTTAGTTTTATTAGCTTATATATACTGTATATGCCTAAAATACTCTGTTCTGAACTTAGCCTGAAATACCTGTCAATACCACAGGACTTGCTCGCAATGTTTACTTTCATTACATAACTTATGGTCCGTGGGTATGTCATTTCAGCAATTATTTTAGAGTGTGACGAACTTCACCAAATGTACTGTGTTAATAGATATGCTTCATATAACAAATGCATTTGTTCTCAACCGAAACGGCGGGGAGTTTTACTATTAGGATTTCAGTTTCGTACGCCAGTCAGTTCAGGATGCCTTAGCGCATTATGAACAGAATAAAGACCCGACATTACTCGGGCATGGTGATCAGCTGTTACTCTGAGATACGCCGCCTTAATTAGCAAGGTTGCACGTGAGCGAGCGACACATCAGTATGCTACGGTAGCGCACCGCCCAAGGTTATCAAGCAAGAGAGCTTAGACGGTCACAAGCTGCATAGAATGACACAGAATTACAGGGATTACTTTTTAAAAATGCTATTTGTACTAGCCCTTCTTTCTTATAAGCTAATTCTTTCCTTCATTTTCTTTAATTATTAACAAAATTATTAGTGGAAATACACACAAAATGTCGTCCGTTGCGGCTAACCGGTTTGTATTGCGCCAGAGCAAGTAATGGATACTTTGCATGTGCTGTGAGGAAGGGTAGCAGGCGTATTTATTTGCCAAGGTCATGGACACAGGTATGATTCACCCGCTGACCACGCGCATTCATCAGTCTGGCAGTTTCTTTAGTGTCTTGTTAGTTTCTTAGCGTGTGGTCAAATAGTAAATATGTTTTAATTATATAATCACGCCTTCATTCTATTTAATTGTAATACACATGTAGTTATTGTTCCTTTTGTGAAAGTTTTATTGTATAGTACTGAATGAAAATTTCAAAAAAAACCGTTATTACCGCACTGTCTGTCGAAATTCGCTCAGGGTACTTCAAAATACTTAGCATTTTTCAGCTTTCTTCTTCCCGGTTTTGATGTGTATTACCTACTAACACCACCCCCCCTCCCGCGGCCGTTATATCCTACAATCCCGGGTAAATTTGTTATCCGTGCAATCTCCCCACCCCCTTCCTCTGCACTTCTAATTCCTAATCGCCAGTACTGGTTTGGATTCAGATATAATGATTTCCCAAAGTACAGTAGAACCTCGGATTGCGACCATAATTCATTCCGGCAACATGCTCGTAATCCAAATCGCTCGTATATCAAAGCAAATTTTCCCATAGGAAACTATTGAAACTCGGATGATTCGTCCACAACACAAAAACATTTATTCGCATAACATTTCTAAAACAAAATATAACGTAAAACAATTAAACTGCAATTTACCTTACAATAGAATCATTGTTGGTGTGAGGGAGACGAGAGATGAAATGAGAAGAGTTACTGTGTGGCACGAATTTCACTAACGGAATCACTGCTATCGGTTGGCTCATTGGAAGCGTTTTCTTTTCGTGCAACTTTAACGAGGAACCTGTCCAATGACTGTTGCTTTTGCCTCTTTTTTAGGATTTCACGAAAATGTGATATTGCATTGTCATTGAACACTGTAATCATCTCCTTCTTCCGACCGAATTACTTTTTAGCCTTCTTTTCGTTCACAGGGCCCATCATTGCAGAACAGTTATACCACAGATGACAGAAACAAACCATGTACACTCGTACGGTGTTGACTATGCGAGCGACGAAAGCCAACTGAAGACCAGCGCGGGAAATGATTACACACACTTTCCCAGGAAAGAGACTGGCAGGGGGAGGGGAAAACGAAGGCACAGGGGAGGTGGAAACGTACGTACACATGACGCTCGTATTGCAAAACCTCACTCGCTTATCAAGTCACAATTTATTTAAAATATTTGCTCGTCTTGCAAAACACTCGTAGACCAAGTTACTCGCAATCCGAGGTTCCACTGTAAATGCATAAAAATAACTAAACCCGCGGCCACTGAATTAGGCGGGTGAGGAAAACTTCACTGATGTCAGATATTAGAACGACGAAACGACAGATGGTCGAGAGTGACTTACCTCTGAACACGGATTGGCGACGCTGATTGTGCAGGGCTGTCCAGAGGAATCCGGTCCGCTCCAAGTCAACATATTCTTTAAACTTCTCTTTTCTATAATACACAGACCAAGTTATATGTAAACCGCAAAGAAGTACAAATATTTTATTGAAACTAATACAGATTAATACGTAATCCGAAAGTACGGTACTTACCGTATCCTGTGCCGGCACGCACGACCCGCACGACTTAACCTAGCGACATTTATATGGCCACTTTCCGGGACAACTATGGAACCCATGGAAACCTATTTCAGATAAAATAATTATATCAATCCTCTACATTTTGCCTGAAGAAGCAAAAATATGGCCGCTTACTGAAAAATTTCAATACAAGATGTTATGGATTTAAATTTACTTATTCAGGTTTTCAATAAGTAGGGCCCGGATGTTTTTGCAGTAATAGGTTAGAATGCAAACTTACTGAAGAGGGTAAAAAGTATAGACTACCCTGCACAACAGTTATGCTGTGAGGTTCGCATAAATATTAGGGGTACGGACCATCAAAATTCCTGGAAGTTACGTAACTCTCACTAGATTACGGAAGAGTCGGCCCGGTATACTTCCTATTAACCAAATTAGTTTGCATTCCAACCTATTATTGCATAAGAATCCGGGGTCCGTAATTCCATATTTTGTGAATGCTACATATGTCATTAATATTTACAAGGGTTTTATGTAGGCTACGTATTTCGCACTTTGATATTACATAAAAATCCGAGAGCTAGTCATGATGATCCCCCCTACTTAAACTTATCCAAAGGGTACAAGTAATTCTTTATGTTCGGGTGACTACAACCACGTATGGGAGATGGTGGTGTGAGAGGTTATTGAATATGATATTACATGGTGATCGTCCGAACCCCTAATATTTATAGAAGCCTCATAGCATAACTGTTGTGCAGGGTAGTCTATACTTGTTACCCGCTTCAGTAAGTTTGCATTCTAACCTATTACTGCATAAACATCCGAACCCTATTAATAAGTATTTATTTGGTTTATATGGAAAATAGTATACCACTGAAATCATCAGTACTTCCTGAAGCTTGTAGTATAATTTGTTTTGCAACATTGTAGGAGGTAACATCAGGATCTTGGAAGAGTACAAACTGCCTCGCGCTCCGTAATGATGTCTTCAATTAGACATTTCTTCATCATTATCTACATAAATTTGTCAACAGCATAATTTGTCTGCCCCCCCCCCTCAATTTGGTGACGCGCCAATTAATGATAAGCAAAACGAAGAAAATGACTTAAGAATACAAAAATAATGTAACGAATGGCTGAAAATGAAAAACTAATGAGGCTAAATAGAAAAACTGGCCTAAAAGTTTAAAAAATGGCAAGAAGTGACAAAAAATTCATTTTATAAATATGCATTTTTTGTAATCAGGATTTATATATTGCACCAGGATAGATCATGTTCCGCTAGTTCCTTTCGGTAAAGTTTATGATTATAATCGCAAAGCGCACTGCAGCAAGGTACAGAGGGAGGTCCTGTTTACAATGAGTTTAAAGTCCTGTCTGGAATTGAATTTTATTCAATAAAAGTCATTGTATGTCACCTTACAATCGTGATGGTTTCATTGGTGTTGTCTCCTTCAGATCCTTCAGACAAGATACTTAAACTTATTCACCTGTTCAATAATTTCTCTCCCTAACTTGATTGTCCCTTTTTCACCTTTACCTCCAAGTATCATGAATTTAGTTTTATCATTGTTTATGCTCATTCCAGACTCTTCACACATTTTTCTTTAATACTCTCAGCATTTTGTGGAGGTCCTTCACATTTTCGGCAATCACTGCCATATAATCAGCAAATCTTATGCCTTCAGTTCTCTTACCTCCAATGTTGACACCTCGTTTACCATTCAAACATTCACAAAAATGTCCTCCAAGTAAATATTAAACAAATTTCGTGATAAGCAGCAACCCTGTCTGACACCTCCCCACTCCCTGACGGGCTAAGTAGCTCAGACGGTTAAGGCGCTGGCCTTCTAACCCCTACTTGGCAGGTTCGATCCTGGCTCAGTCCGGTGGTATTTGAAGGTGCTCAAATACGAAAGCCTCGGTAGATTTACTGGCACGTAAACGAACTCCTGCGGGACTAAATTCCGGCACCTCGGCGTCTCCGAAGACCTTAAAAAGTAGTTAGTGGGACGTAAAACAAATAACATTATTATTATTCACACCTCTCCCCAGTCTCTCATTCTCCTCTCATTCTCACTCTTGCTGTTTGGTTGTAATATACTGTATTTCCTTGATCAGTCTTCTCTCTCTCCATTCCACTCCATATTTCTTATCTCCAAGAGCTTATCCCGCCTCACTTTATCAAATGCCTTTTCTAAGTCTACAAAGACTGTGTATACTTTTCTATTCTTGATCCAAAGAACTATCAAGTTAAATGTAAAAGTTATGTTTTTATTTTTAAGCAATATAACCATGTCAATGATACATATTTTGAATATTCCGACGTCCTCCATCTAGCGAGTTTCACAAAATCCTAATTTATTTTGGATTTTTGTTATTAGTATAGTTCGAAAATTTTAATTGAAATATCAAGACTTTTTTTTTGTAAATCCCATACTATGACCTAAGAATATAAGGGGCAGTCAAATGCAAATCGAACACTCGCTACAGCGTGACCATGGAATGGTTTATTCAAAAGCAATCACCGAAAGTGTTAATACAGTTATTCCATTTGGAGACGAGACGATCAATTCCAATTTTGTAGACGGAGGTAGGTCACTGACGAATCCACAACCGCACCCCGTCTTGTACTTCCTCGTCGAAATGAAACCGACGTCCAAGAATATCTTCTTTCAGGACGCCAAAAATGTGAAAACCACTAAATAAAAGATCCAGGGTGTACGGAGGATGTTGAAGTGTTTTCCAACCAAATCACCGAATTGGAAATATGGGGCGAGCATTATCCTGCAATAGGATGACTCCGTCCGACAGCATTCCAGAGCGTTCTGGCTTAATGGCGCGTCGTATTTCCTGTAAAGTGTCTTCATAGCTCTGCATATTGATTGTGGTTCCACGCTCGAGGAAGTCGACATGCAGAGGGACCCCGCACTCAAAGAAGAAGGCCATAATGACTTTACCGCAGCTTGTGTGAACAGCTTTGGATTTCTTTGGTGGGGAAGAATTGCGGTATTTCCATTCTTGGCTTCGCCGTTTGCCGTCGGGCTCAAGATGTTGGCACAACGTTTCGTCCCCTGTGACGATACGGGACAAACATGCTGGAGATCAATCAGACATGATGCCATTCCGTCATTCGTTTCTCCCTCAGATAGTTGATGCGGAACCCACTGCGCGCAAATTTTTCGGAAATGCAAGTGACCTTTGATAATGGTATTAAGGGAGCCGTGGCTAACGCCGACATGAACACGAATTTCTTCTTCCGTAATTCGTTGGTTTCCCCGGATAAGGCCATAAATCCGCCCTATCACATCAGGAGTAACGGATCGATGGGCCTGTCCTGGGCGTGCATCGTCTTGCAGTGACGTGCGTCTTTCTCGAATTCTCCTATCCCGCTCGTGTACACCCGTCATGGCCATACAGTATTCGCCATACACAGCAAACCTGTAACGATGAGTTTCGCGTACTCCAACACCCACAGACTTCTGTGCTCTTCTTTGCTTGCCTCCATTTCTTCAGTTGGACGATCACACAAGACTAGTTCACTCACTAACAAAGACATAACCCAACAACTGCGTGCACATGTGAGTTTTCAGTATGCAGCTCTCCTGCCACAGCGATGGCAGAATCGGTACGTAATAAGAGTGTTGCCACGTTTCGTGCGGAATGCATGTTATGGTGGGTGTTCGGTTTTCATTTTACTGGCCCTTATATGCTGTAAATACACATTAATAATATAAAAAACATAAAGAGATAGCAGAAACTATGATAGATAAGGCAATGTACACTGTTTTTTGCAGTGTAAGATACTCCTTCTTAACATTCCCGAATTGAAGTCGGAAGGGAATGGTTCACTTCACCCTGCACTGTTCGGATTGACGTAAACTCTTAGGTCTCCCATTGTCCTCAGCATCGCTCGTATTTAAGATGAAGGTTGGAGTCCTGGTTAGCCTAAGCAGAAGAGAAGTGATTTCATTTTTAAAGACGTTTTCTTTCTTTCAGAATATGAACAAGGACGAGTCAGCCGGAATTCTCTCCAATCTGCAATTCTTGGTACCAGTGACAACCGAAAGAACTGTGACTCTTGGCCCGTGGTTGAAAAATGATAAGACTTCACAAAATATCCAGTGGCCTAATGATTTAACTGTAAATGTAACATTCAACTGGCTAAATCTCCTTCATCCAACAGTATCAGCACTCAACTGGTTTCACGTTTCAAACAATAATGCTTCTCCATCGGAGCCGCCAACACACAATTCTTACAACGCAATTACAAGACTTCCCGTTTTGAACCAGTTTGAGATCTCAGTTATCGACAATGAAACGTCAAATAGTTTGCCATCTAACATTTCTATAATGGCATCCCAGAATCGCTGGTATTCGATTAGAAATAACGATCCATTCAAGTGTACATCAGTACATTCGAGAGCAACATCGACAGAGTCATTAACCGACTCACTAATTATGGTTGTTGATGATGGAGATGTGTACTCATATCCAGCAACAACAACGAATATTGATTCCACTGCATCAGCAAGCGGTTGGTCACGCAGGATAGCGAATTTTTTACCCCAGTACAACTCTACGTCTTATGAACCATATACAAAAGCATCCCCAAATTATCTGTTTAACATGCCGGCACTCAAAGATAACACCAATACTCATCCCCTGGGAATACTGGAAGTAGTAGCCCCGAAAGGGGTAGATGTTTCTGCGGATCCGTATTTAATTTCATTGATCAATGACTTATCAAGGGCAACCCCAAAACAAGAGGTCGTGGTTGTTAAGACAGAATTCTGTGAATCCACACCCACCACTTCCTGTCCGAGCTTGCTTACTGTTCGTTCAAAACCAACTCCGTGTTCTGTGACGTCCACACAGAGACCCACGTGTACGACAACCTGTCCAACCGAAACGTGTACGCAAACCCCTCCAACCGAAACGTGTACGCGAACCCCTACATACTCAACTTGTACGCAAACCTCTACAGCCTCAGCGTGTACGCGAAGCTCTATAGCCTCAACGTGTACGCCAATTTCTACAGCCTCAACGTGTATGCCAACCTCTACAGCCGGAAGGTGTACGCCAACCTCTACAGCCGACAAGTGTCCACGAATCTCTACAACTGTAACGCCGGATACGACAGAAATGGCAGAACAAACATCAGTGCTCGACCTAATTCAAACTAAAGTTCTAAATACTCTTAAAAACTTGATCGAAAATTGTACCTCGGGAATTCCCACTACAACCAATTGTTGGCTAAAGCGATCAGAACGAACAAAACAAGGTTCCACAGGGACTGTGGTTATAAATTCAGATTGCCAACAAGTTGCATCTAGCTCAACACATGGGAATGCAGCTGTACATTCGAACATAACAGAACGGAGAATATTTACAAACGCCCGCAAAACTACACTTACACCGACAAAACCATGCGAAGGACAGGTATCCACTCTTGGTTTGCCACAGCTGAAATCCAAAGAACGATATAGCAATTGTACCTCACAACCTGTGACGACTTGCTTATCGGTATCTCAGAGGACAACCAGTGAGTTGTGTACCCAGCAAGGAATTCAGTCGCAGATGACAGACTCTACAGTACCGTCTCCAACTCTCCGACTGATTCAACGGAAATTTTTACGAAATTCTACTACAACTGCAGAAAAATGCAAATCAGAAGGCTCGACTCCTTGTCTGCCACTGCTGAAGGTCCGGGAATCAACAACCAAAAATATCTCGATACCTGAGACGATTTACATACCAGTAGCACAAAGGTTTACCAACGCACTATATATCCAGCAAATTATTCATCCAGCAATTAAAGATAATACAACGGAGGCTGCTACGATGGGGCTTTTTCAACCGAAGCTCTTCCAGACTCCTATTACATTAGATAAAAACTGCATACTGGGAGTCACCTCTCCGTACCCATCACGACAACCAGCAACCACCAAATGTTTCTTTCAAGCTGGAACCCAAAAATCATTTTATGTACCAGAAGTACCAATGTTTATCAACAGCCCGAATATTAAGCAAGTTACCCAACCAATGATTACTGAAGCAACGTTGCAATCGCCAATAGTGAAAATTGTTCGAACAAATGATTTGATTTCACAAATTTCGATGCCACAATTTTCGACACAGAGCATTACACGACAAAATAATTTAGAAACAAAAAATCCAATTTCTGCACAAATTGTCGCTTTAAGTACTCGTAACAAATTAATACCGAAAATTGCCAGTTATAAATTGCAGTACCTTATTACTCCCGAAGTGGAGAAAACGAGTGTGAAGCCAGAAACTTTAACTTGGCCGGTAGACTTCCCAGCAGTCAGTGAAGTTTCTCCAACATACTCACAAGACTTGAGTTATTTATTTTACAACCCTCTTTCTACCCGAACAATGAGGGTCAAATATGCGAAGTTTCGCAACTCACGTTCATCTACGCATCAAACAAGTTATAGTGCCCCAAATGTTTTCAAAACCCCTCTATACAACCCTCCTTATGCGTCAGTGAGTTCAGCTCTCAAAGACTACACCACTGAGCGTCCCAGAGCATCAAAAAGTTTTTTTAATGCTGAACAATATTCTAAAGGTGTCGGTGTATCAATAAATATTCCTAATGCCCAGCAGCGGCTTATTACCTATTCGAGGATACCAATGTCTTTTTCAACGCGTGTCCGCGCTTTCAAACTTGGTGGCAGGCCAACTAATGATTGGTTAAGTAGATCAAATATTGTTTCCCCATTTTCCACATCTCCAGGCTACAGCGATCCTACAACTTTACCTTGCGAACTGCCTACTACATCATGCGCAATGAATACACGAACTGCTCTACAACATATTTCGAAGAAATTTCCACCGTTGCTACGTTCAACTCGCCCGACATGTAATATTTCTTATTTGCCTCAAACACCAAAGTCCACGTGGGCAGCTTCAAAAACCAATATCGTGAGCTCAGCGGAACAAAGTACATCATGTAGTACTCCAACCTCGACTCGATATAGACCCATAATAATAATTTATAATCCTCCTACCAAAGAGTCAAAGACGGAATCAACCACTATGTCTTCAGAAGAGGTCCCGAATACAACTCTCGAGCAAACTTACATGCCGGAAGGAAATGAGACAGACGAATATCCAACCAGTATAGAAAATACGACTTCACCATCTTCAATTGAAACGTCGGAAGATACCTGCACGACGACAAAGGGAACCAATGCAACAACAGAGAGAACCTGTTCGACAACAAAAGGAACCACTACAACAACCTGTACGACGACAACAGGAACCAGTACAACTTGTACGACTTCAAAAGGAACCAGTACAACCTGCATGACGACAAAAAGACCTAGTACAACCTGTACGACGACAAAAGGAACCAGTTCAACCTGCAGGACGACGAATGGAACTAGTACAACCTGTAGGACGACAGAAGGAACCAGTTCAACCTGCACGACGACAAAAGGAACTAGTACAACCTGTAGGACGACAGAAGGAACCAGTTCAACCTGCAGGACGACAAAAGGAACTAGTACAACCTGTACGACGACAAAAGGAACTTGTACAACGACAGAGAGATGCTCTACGACGACAAATTGTACATCGACTGAGGAAACCACTACAACGACAAAAAGAACCCCTGAAACAACATGTTCGACTACAAAAGGAACCACTACAACAACCTGTACGACGACAACCTGCGCGAAGACGGGGGGAAGCAGTACGGCGTCAGAAGGAACATGTGAAACGAAAAATACAGAGCCTACAACGATTGAGGAAACTGAAGAAAACACCACTCATGTACGTCCAACTATAACGATTCAGGAGTCCAAAAAAGTGAGCACACACACAGCGGAAATTCATTTGACAACAATTCAAAGACAAATACTTTGGACTGAAGGTGTAAATTTGACGCCACAAGGACAAACAATGATGACCCTGCATGCAGATAGTATTCCGAAATCGACCATGCCTTATGTACTTCTAAGCAGAACATTAGAGAGTGGAAATTCGACATCTGTACGTTTAAATTGCAGTTCAGCAAAAGCTACAGATCTCTCCACAATGGACACCATGAAGACTATACCAATGTCCACAACTAATGTTCAGACACTCACTACTGATTACAGAAATTCGTTCATGACAACAAGAGAGAATATAACTGTGGCAGAGCCTTCACAGACTTCAACGGTGGTTTATGCACTGCATGAAAAGGTGAACAGGCACACAAGCATTACTACCAAAAAGAAATGCGAACATCCTGTACCTTTGAACGTCGCCCTGCCAGTGACATGCGCTACTCGTGCCTCACAAGCAAATGGATCATCGATTGAAAGTGGGAGTAGGACACCTGCAATGGACAGCAGGTCTTCTTCCATGATGTCAAACGTGTCAGAACCAATGGCTTTCTGTTCAACAGTCACCCCACATTCAGCAACGTGTAGTACGTCCTTCGCGAAGGCTACAATTGGGACGCATGCAATGACGACAAATTCAATATCACCTTCACAATCAACAATGGTGTACAAAGAGAATACAACAGTGACAGGATCAGCAGCACCAAATTCGGCAGACTATAGGGATTCGGTGACCAACGCGGTGAGGAAGCATGCCTCTTCACTTCTGAGATCTGCTGTATCACAACCATTGGCCGCATCCACACACTTAAGCGCACTAAAACAAGCGTCTGATAATTCTACAGAACACATATCCAGAACTTACAAATGTAGGAAACCATCTGCCGCAAAACCGAACATATTTTTATTCTGGACGGTTTTCAAAAAGGATGATGTTCCCATTCCAACAGAAGCTGATCATCCAGAGAAACTAGCCGAATCAAATGAGCAGTCACACACTTCTATACATAGTTCAGTGGCAACAAGAATGCACGTCCATACAGGGGTAACGACACATTCAACTCACTGTCACAATACCAAAGATACGCATGAGAAAGTAGCGACGTCAGCTCATGTAGCAAACGTGGTAACTAAAACACCAACGCTTTCCGGATCAGTGACTGCAGCTGGAAATTTGAGAGGGAAAGTATATGTAAATGGGGATAGAACTGTAGCAGAAATGACAGGGCACGAAGTCAGTGAGACACTCTGCATCCCAGTACGTGACCGGGCATCGGTTACCGTTATAAAAGGGATACATAAATCATCTGATACAGGTCTATTACATTGGTTGTTCCCACTGAAACACCAGACGTCTAATAATGCAAAGAGCATAATTTCAGATGAAATAAAGAAGAAAAACTGTTACTTTCCCAAGCATCTGCCGCCGACAAAGAGGCTGACCTACAGGTGAGCTATTTTAAAGTATAAGCGCTAGCGGGCGCCCCCATTCGCCATGAAAGCGACCACGTCACTGCCTCAGTGCTGCTACGGCAGCACACTCTAGTGGAAGAAGGGAAGGTGTTGTACATATATTGCGAGGATGAGTGTTCAGTAAGCCATTGTAAACATATGAAACAAGGAAAATAAATTGAATGTTCTTTCATGAATATAAAACCATTCTTCTCGTTAGTTGTACTTCCCCATAGAACAATAGTCGCCACGACTTACTCATCGGTTATGTAAGTTTTAAGATGTTCTTCCTCTCAACTACTAACTCAACTATTACCTTCCTTCCACCCCACCTTCTTTTCTCCTTTTTCTTCTCTCCTTTTTCCACTTATTTTCCTCTTACTTCTCCCTCATCTCGTATTTTCTATCCCCTTCTAGATATTGCTCTGCTTTACAGTGGCGGCTGGTGGTTTAAAAGTTCAGTGGTGCACAACTTTTACCAATGATATAATATGATTACTGGCTAATTTTCAAATCTAGATACATCAACAATACTTTTTATTATTAAAAATAAAACAAACATTTTACATTTCTATTTTCAGGAATATTACTACAACGCATTAACATTTTTTCATCTAAAAACTCTTTTACCATATTGAAATGAAACACTTTGAGGTAGCCTAATTCCGGTATTGAAAAAAAGTATCCTTTTGTAATGTGTCTGGTTTAGAAATTAAACGTCACGTGGGCCTAACCATTCGGTTCACCTCGGATTTTTCCTCGGCAGTCCGTTGCGGAAAGGGCCTAGACATTAAAGACTGCACCGAATTCATGATCTCGCAAAATACCACTAACTGATAAAAACGCACAATAATAAAAACACACATGCTGACACGAATGTTTAAACAATGAAATCAATAAGCTGCTTAGCTTGTACGCACATAACAAAGCTCACGCCTATACTGGAAGAAATGGCAGTCTTTATTTTCAAATTTAGAGCCATTAGTTATATATCCAGCCACGACCGACTTGATGCGTCGCTCTAGCCAAGGATCACATCCTGCTCTAGCTAGCTCCTTACGCAGCGAGGGTCCAACCGGCCATGGTCAGGCAGATGGACTTCCATCCGGTGTCGCTAGATGACACTCCTGCTCTATAACAGAATAACAGAATCTCACATTGAGCAACAACGGTCTCTAGCGACTTTACTAGTAGTTGGTTACGTAGGAGCATGGCCGATTTGAAGCTTCGCTCTAGCTAGCTCCTTAGCGCAGCGAGGGATCTAGTCGGCCGTGGTAGGAGGAGCCAGGTTGATAAACCTCCATTTAAGCAATGTATAAGAAGCCACCGCCTATCTTTCCCTCTCCTCGCGTTCCCCTCTAGCAGCCCAAAGCACACTTCTAGCAGCCCCGCGAACCCCTCGAGCAGCCCAAAGCACACTTCTAGCAGCCCCGCGCACCCCTCGAGCAGCCCAGGTTTCATCCTACCACAGGTTGACTTCCCGCTGCAAACTTGTTCGGCTCCTGCAGTGAACATCTAAGCGTACCGGCTTGTAAAGTACCCTGTAGTCAAGGTTTGCTCTTTCAAGCTCTTGAAAGGTTTGTATTGTTGAATGAAAATACAGTAGTTGAGTAAACCATATTATAAAACTTTACCTAAAATAAACGTTAAAATTTTATGGGGGTAGCGCAAACTTGCAACCTTATGGAGAAACCGCCCCTGCTGCTTTATATTCTACTACTTTTTATTTGTTTGTTCATTTATTGAATGTAAACATACACATATTCGTCCCTTCTCATCTAAAGATGGCGACTACTGTGTGTGAGTCTGTGGTATCCGTAGTAGATAATGGTGTAAGATGCAGTGAAAAATGTGGCAAATGCAGAAGAGTAGTTAAAAATGGGATTCTGTGTCGTAAGTGTGATGAATGGTACCATTTTCGTTGTGCAAATATTGTAAATAGGACTGATATTGAAGAAAGTGAGTGGCTGTGTCCCGAGTGTAAACAAACTGATAGTGAGGCAGAACAACAAGAAAGAGAGACTTACGAAACTATAATTAAGATTTTAGGAGTGCTACAAGAATACTTAAGCGCTCTGAAACATGAAAATGAAAGCTTAAAGGACAGAATAAAGAAACTGGAAGATAAAGAAGACATTGGAGAAGAAAGATCGTCGTGGACGGAAGTGACGCGTAGCCATTTTAGGCCTAATGTTAAACATATGGGAGAAACTTCGTACAACTTAAAACCGGGAAAAAACTCTTTGCAGTACCAAAATAGATTTCAGTTATTGCAGCAAGTTCCAGAAGAAGACACACCAAGTTTTCCAAATAATTTTAAATCCAGTGGAGGTAAGCTACAGAAGAAGAAAACCAACCGAAAGTCAAGATCGACAAAGATTCATCTCTACGCAGACAGTCAAGGGCGGGGTATGGCAGAAGGCATCAAGGATGAGTGCAGAATCCAGAGACTGAGGTTTTAGGACTAATAAAACCAGGTGCCAAAACTGAAGACGTCCTTTCAAGTTGTGATCCTGTGTTAGAGAAGGACAGTTATGTGGTGATTGTGTGTGGTACAAATGACATTGCTGCAAATGAAGGTGAGGAACTAATTACGACTCTCAGAGGTAAGATTTCCAAACTACCTGACTCAAAAGTAATTGTAGTTAATGTGCCACCCAGGTATGACCTTTTAGAGGACTCATGTGTGAACAAAGCTGTACATGATGTAAATATAAAAATCAAGAGATTGTTTTAGAAATGTCTATGTAGTAGATACTTTAGGTCTTGGCAGGCAAATGTTCACTAGACATGGGTTACATCTAAATGGTAATGGAAAAGCAACTCTCTGTAGACAAATTGCTACAATTATCAACAGAGATTTGCAAACTAATCTGTACTTAAGAAAACCCATACCACTAAACTGGCACATGCAGGGAAATTTGCCAGAAAACCCAGACCCTTAAATCAAGATCTATGTACAAGGATCTGGGTTCCAGGGACGTTCTCAACTCATGAGTCAAACGTTACCCAATTACAACAGTCAAGTTTTAGGGAGGAAGGAGGTCTGAGATTGCTCTTGGTAAACTGTCAGAGTGTAGTAAAAAAACAATTAAAATTCGGTACATTGATGGAATCTTATGAGACGGATGTGGTGATAGGAGTGGAATCGTGGTTGAGATAAGGGGTGGGTAATACAGAAGTATTTCCAGAAGGGTACACAGTCTATCGTAGAGACCGAGGAGATAAAAAGGGAGGAGGGGTATTTATTCTGGTGAAGGAAACTTATTGTTCGCATGAATGGTTTACTGATGAAAGGGATGAAATATTAGGGATAAAATTAGTTTGTGATAATATGAAGGAGGTGGGAATTATAGGAACATATAGGCCTGGAAGAGAGGAAAGAGACATGGAAATATTTGAGAAAATAATAGATTATACTCATAAAAACAATAATGATACGGTAATAATTGGGGGAGATCTAAACTTGCCTGAAGTTGAATGGAATGGAGCTGCAAGTGAAGCCCATGAACAGAAACTGGCAAATAAGTTATTTTGGGAGGGAGGATTTACACAAGTAGTACAAGAACCAACTCGTCTCAATAACTTGCTAGATGTATTCTCGGTTAAACCATGGGAAATTGTCGATAAAACTGAGGTAATTGAAGGAACAGGTGACCATAAGGCTGTAATAATGGATGTAGGACTCGTACCAAAAATGCTTCATAAGAGGGTCACAAAAGACAAGAAATTATACAGAAAAACTAAAGTTGATGAATTTGGGACTTACCTTAATCACAACTGAGTTGTTGGATAAGTGAAAGGAATAATGTGGATACAGTTTGGGCTAAATTTAAAGGAATCATTTGGGAAGGAGAGAAGAGATTTGTACCTGTTAAGAAGGGTAAAATGACCTCAGACCCTGTTTATTACACAAGGGAAATAAGAAAATGAAAAAGAAAATGTAGAATAGTAAACAGAAAAATCAAAGAAGGTAGGAAGAATAGAGAAACTAGAAAACAGCTAATGAGGGAACTAAATAGAGTGAAAAAGGAAGCAAAAGAGAATTATATGAATGGCATTCTTCAAGAGGGTAATGACCACAAAGGGAAATGGAAAAAGCTGTATTCATATATTAGGAATCAAAAAGGAAAAGGAATCCAAATTCCTACAATGGTGGGAGAAGGGGGTGAACACTATTTAACAGATACTGAGAAAGCAAACCTCTTTAGCAGGGAATTCAGAGATTCAGTAGAAGATTGTCAGGACTTGGAAACCGAAACAGAAGATAGAGAGGGAGAGACACACAGGGATAAAATAAGCTTCTCATTCACAAATGAAGATATTTTCAGAGAAATCCAACTGCTTCAGCGAGGAAAAGCTGCAGGAAGTGATCAAATTACTGGGGATGTATTAAAGACAATGGGGTGGTATATATAGTGCCTTATTTAAAATTTCTCTTTGACTATGTCATAAATAATAGTGTAATACCAAAGGAATGGAAGGAATCTATAATAATACCAATTTATAAAGGAAAGGGTGATAAAAGGAAACCAGAGAACTACAGACCAATCAGCCTGACCAGTATAGTTTGTAGAATACTGGAGAGTTTAATAGCAAATTACATCAGAGGGATATGTGATGATAAAAATTGGTTCATGAGGAGCCAGTATGGATTTAGAAAGAAATTTTCTTGCGAGGCACAACTGGTGGGATTTCAGCAGGACATATCAGATCAGTTAGATTCAGGAGGCCAGTTAGATTGCATAGCCATAGATCTTTCCAAAGCCTTTGATAGAGTGGAACATGGAATATTATTAAAGAAATTGGAGGGAACAGGATTGGACGTAAGGGTTATACGTTGGATAAGAGCATTTCTAAATTCAAGGGTTCAAAAAGTCAAAGTAGGAAATAATATATCACAGGAAGAGAAAGTTTGGAAGGGAATTGCACAGGGTAGTATAATCGGTCCGTTACTTTTCTTAATATACGCAAATGATTTAGGGAACAATATAACATCGAAAATAAGATTGTATGCAGATGACATAATTGTTTATAGGGAAATAAATAACATTGAGGATTGTTCAGAATTACAAAGGGACCTTGAGAGTATCCAAGAATGGGTTGAAGAAAATAATATGAAGATTAATGGAGGCAAATCAACTGTTACAACATTTACAAACAGGAGCTTTAAAACTGAATTTGAATATACTTTGGATGAGGTAGTTATCCCTAAAGATGGCAAGTACAAATACTTAGGTGTGAGATTAGAAAGTAATTTGCACTAGAAGGGTCATGTTGATCACATTGTTGGGAAAGCATATAGATCGTTACATGTCATAATGAGGCTACTTAAAGGATGCAACAAAGAATTAAAAGAAAAAAGTTACTTAAGTTTGGTTCGTCCATTATTGGAATATGCAAACAGTGTTTGGGATCCTCACCAAGAATACCTAATAAAAGAAGTAGATGGTGTGCAGAGGAAAGCAGCAAGGTTTGTAACAGGGGATTTCAGGAGAAAGAGTAGTGTATCAGAAATGTTAAAGGAAGTTGGGTGGGAAACATTAGTAAGAGAAGGGAGAAAACTAGACTTATAGGATTATATAGAGCCTATACAGGAGAAGAAGCATGGAGAGATATCCGTGAGAGGCTTCAGTTGGAAAATAATTATATTGGTAGAACTGACCACAAGTACAAAATTAGAAGGAATTTTAGCAGAAGCGATTGGGGTAAATTTTCTTTCATTGGGAAGGGCGTAAAGGAGTGGAACAGTTTACCAGGGGTAGTGTTTGATCCTTTTCCAAAATCTGTACAGATATTCAAGAAGAGAATAAACAACAGAGATAATAAATTAAATGTTAGAGGGCATTCGACCAGTGCTGGATATTGTAAATAAAAAATGTGTGTGATTAAATTAATTCCATCCCCTGGTCTAAGAAGTTTGGACATGCCCAAGTAGGGGACTGCCTGTAGGGGTGAAGTACAGTGGGGACTTCGAGGGCCCTGGGACCGCTACGGTAGCTGTGAAGGCCCTTCAGGAACTCTGAAAAGTGGTGGCAAAAGGTGCTCTGGTTAAGACGCAGCAGGTCGTTATGCTACTTAGGTTCCAAAATGGGTAAAATATAAATATGTAAATAAATTCAATGTTAATTTTAATCTTATACCAGTTGTATAGTATTATTAGAAGTAATTTGACATACCGTACTGTATATGAGTTGACTATGTTTGTAAAATATTATAAGTAGAATTTTGTAAACAATATAAATTTATTAAGGATGATGTGTGTGTTTAATAGAAAAAATGATTAGCGTAAATTGTATAATATTGTATTCTAGGATTTTCTTCGTCTCCTGTTAATTTAAAATTTAGTGCTTGACAATAATGTATTTTAGTGTACCATTTGCCACCGAGGTAGACACCTCATTTGCAAATAAAGAGATTTTGATTTGATTTTTTGAATTACAATATTTGTCCTTATAATATTATTGAGTATAAACACGAAAACAAGAATACAAAGAATATTACAATAAAAATAAAAAACTGGATACAAAAATAGAGAAATAGATCAAAATTAGGTCACCTATTATTTTTAATAATAATAATAATAATAATAATAATAATAATAATAATAACGTAATGAACACAATAAAAAGAGGAATATAACCGAAAACAAAAACAGATAACATAGCATCTTTAACTTACGGTAATTAATTGCCTGTAATAAATGCTTAAATGTTTTCAAGAAGTCAGATTTCTCTTGAAAAAATCAATGTAGAGAGGATGCAATTTATTGCACAGTGAAATTTTTATATATAGAGGTGAGTTTAAATGTTTGTTTGTATTAAAACTTGGCAAGAAGAACAAGTTCCTAAATTAACCTGCCGGTTTTCCCGGTGCGTGTAGTGGAAGTTGACAAGATAGTTCCATATCATCTATGTCATTATTAACAAGCTTATAAAAAACATCATCAAGTAACGTTTCCTTCTGGTATATAGCTTTTCAAACACAAATTGTTCAATCGTTTTATAATAAGATAAATATATGGGATATTCTCCAGTTTGTCTGAAATATACATATTTCAGGGACTTTTTCTGGATCATTTCAATCAAATCTCTGTGTAACTTTGTTGCTGGATTCAAAATAATATAGGCGTATTCTAAATTTGAAATCACTAATGCAAAGTACAAACGAAATAAATACTTATTGTCTAGACCAAAAGAGTTTATAATTAAAAAACCAAGGTTCCTGTATGCGTTATTCACAATATTTTCTATGTGTGAAATGAAATTTAAATTACTAGTTAACATTATTCCTCAATCACTAACTTCAATTACCTGTTCTATTTGGGTAACATTGATTGAATACTTCACGTGAAATTTATTTTCTCTTTACTCGTTGAAAAAGTGATTTGCCTGCATTTATTGGTGTTTTAGGGAAGTTTGTAAATTTTGCTGCATTCTGTCAGGATATTTACATTAGATGGGAGTTCTATACAGTTATGTACACTTGAAATGGATTTATATATTTTATATCATCAGTAAATAACAATAATAAGTTCGAGAACCGAATTTTACAAGGAATGTCGTTTACAAATAAAAGAAACAGCAAGGAACCTAAGTAAAAGCCTTGTGGAACTCCTTAATTTACATAAAAATTGTAAGATGGGAAGTGCCTATAGCTTAAAACTGCCCTCTGTGCTGCAAGTACGAATACAAAGGAGTGTTCAGACACGGATCTAAATAATAACCTATTAATTTACTAATTAAACAATCGTGATATACTTTGTCGAAATCATTTTGGAAGTCCGTATTGAACCCTTCCATCCTTAGGCAGCAGGTCCATAATAATTAAAGACAGAATTCGTTACAGTTGGGACAGTCAGACGCCACCGGGTCATGATTTGTGTTCTCTCTCCAACCACGAACGAGGAGAGAAAGCGGTATAAGAGCTAGCGAGAAGAAGAAGAAGAAACGAAGAGAACCGAGCTATTTAGACAGTGATCACGTGGGTACAGGAAAACTATGGAACCCATGAAATTGACGTTTATTTAATGGTTCGAGACATTCTTCAATGTCTAAATTTCGGAGACGGCACTGGGTGAATCAATAATTAATCTTCATGACAGTATTCACAATAACTATAGTCAAATGGCATAATAACGTCTTAAATGAGATAGAAACTTCCACTTAAGCGTTGCAGACAGCATATGTGTGAGGGACGCTAAACATTTTTGATTGCGTTCGGACGCTCAAAACGTTCCTAGTTAATTGCAGGTAAACGTACGATCAGTTTGAAGTCACAATGATATCAATATAGGCAGAAAAAGAACCCAAAACTGGACTACAGACGGTAGTATTACGAAATTCGAGGCAAAGCTACGATCCGCCGGGGCTCCCTCTCGATACAATAAGAATAGTGCGAATACCTTTGTTCCGTATATTCGGACACAGGGTGACGTGTGAAGCCGTTATCCCCAGTGAATCGAGAAATTTCCCGATTAATGAACTAGAGTAGAACGCAGCCCGGAAGGCGGTTTCGTTGCGCAGAGAGAGACAGAAGTATGAGGTGCGGTGATGCCAATGTGGCTACTCATAACAGCATGTATGTGTAAACATTTTTTCATCCAGTTATATCTTTAATTCCAAAGCGATGACCTATATTTTTTGGGCTTAAACGTTTCCTGAAAATCCGAATTAATTTTTAACATCAAACCCCGAGAAAGTGTTGAGGGTAATTTTCGAGATATTAAAGAAGTTAAATGGAAGTTGAGAGAAATGAAGGCGAAGTGTAGAGAGCATAACAGCATTAATGTGTAAACATTTTTTCATCCAGTTTTATCTGGAACTCCAAAGCGATGACCTATATTTCTCGTGGGCTTAAACGTTTCCTAAAAGTCCCAATTAATTTTTAACATCATACCCCGCGAAAGTGTTAAGGAAAATTTTCGAGATATTCGCCGTTTTATACATATCAAATATTGCTGTACGCAGAACATTTTTAATGAAATCATCGTGGACCGTCACTGGCTTCTTCCTCTAAGGGTTCTTCTCTGGCGACCTGAACACCGCATTATTTTATTTCCAAAGCTTGTTTTGTCCTCTGTACTGTTTGCAGGCCGAAACCACACGCTAGTGCTGTCTTTTTTTTGAAGTGTGGCAACATGGCGTTCCTCACCTTCTCCGCCTATGAACGCCTGCTGCTGCATGCTTACCAAATACAAATAAACTTTAAATACTATTTCCCGCGCCTGTCGACGGAATACTTGTCTTTTTGCTCTTCCTGGATCTATCGTACACACGCAAACAGTTCCCTAAATTAGTTGATTATGACATTTAAAAATAAAACTCGAAACATTCACTCGTGACCCACACAAACAGGCACCTCTTACTGAAATGATTCTATTGGCTCAGCGTAAAACACGTCATACTACAAAGCGCGCGAATGTTACTGCTCAACCCTCTTCAAACCGCCTTCCGGGCTGCGTTCTACTATAGTGAATATTGCAGTACATGTGCGTTCCAGGGACTAACAAGGAGAGTTCAAGAGAGAAAAGGAAGGCGACTAACCATGGACTTCCAACCAGCAGCATGGAGTTTCTTTCCTTGGTGAACCTTTGGGACAGAATAATCGGCTAAACGGCATAACATTGGAGCCACCCATGGGTTTCCTTTAGTTTACTTTTAAACCCCTCACAGCCCTGCGTCACAATGGAAGCTGAACGTGGTCTTAAACGGTATCCAGAGCGTCAGAATTCGTATCAGCGATACATAAACAATGGATTCGACATACTTTTCTATCATTTTTACACGTCATCACCTCCAACCTCCAATTCTCCACCCTCAGCGGAAGCTGTGATGTTTCTTCTCCATAGATGGTAAGTCATACAGTATATGTACCAAGTTTTGTTGAGGGGTGGTGGTGGTGGTGGTGATTATAGAGCTATTCTGGAATATACCCACATACATCCATTGTACCGCGTGGGAAGTTGTTCCCTGTTACCTGGATCGAGGAGAAGGAAAAGCGTGCGACCTCGGGCCTGGTCAGTAACAGCACGTCATCAAAGGAATTAACATATTTATTCAAGATAACATTCCCTTCTTGGGTTTTCCTTTGGTTCATTAACATGTACAGAGTAATGTGAAAGAACATACATTTGTCAAACCTTACAGCAGCCTCAGGCTGTAGATGAGGTACATAGTTCTGGGGCTGGAACCCCAAAAAACTAATATAAATATTTACAAAAATCTATGAAACTCAGTTTCAATTCTCGAACCATGCCTCCAGTACTTTCACAGGACCTCCTACTAGCAGTGAGCTTTGGTCTGTTAACTTGTACCTAAGGTACTCTCTAATAGAAAATACAATTTTTAATTCTCTCTGCAACCCCACGAATCGTGACAAGACCGAACAAGGCTGACAATGCGTAACATATCCTTCAAACAACTAAATGAAACCCTAATTTACGGTAGTTTTACAACAAGAGAACTGGCACTGGCCAGATATTACTATAGATTTACATGAGGTAAAAAGCATAGAGTAGCTATTAAACTCTAATACTCAATTTAAAACCCCAGTGTCGGCACACAGGGACTCTAGCAAATTTAGGGAAAGTTAAAACCTACCCGGCGTAAGGCCAATTAAACTGTAAATGAGACATGCTACAATCCAACATCCTTACACAACCAGCCACGAAAGCGGCAACTATTTTCCTAAGTGCTTAAACAATTACTTTTACTTAAGGCAATGCTATACAGCGATTACATGTTTCTGACCTCCACAGAACAGAATTCTAATATCTTCACTTCGTCTCCCCCGTCTAAGTGCAATGCTTTCTATTAGTAAACTCCTTACCTCAAAACCACGAACGGAGAAGGGTTCAAAACACCCTGTGTGGGACCAGCCCGCTCTCTCAAAGAACGAAGTTATCCGCCAGCACGCTGGTTGCGAAGTCCCCGACCTAAACCGGAGCTCCGCACAAGCGAGGAGCGTCAGACAAGGAGGAAGGGGGAAATCCTCCCTACTGGCGAAGGAAGAAGGCAAGGCACGTCGCTATGGAAACAACCGGTAAGGGAGTGACATAGGGAAAGCACTAGAGCCGCGCAAGGACGAAGGGAGAAAGTATAATATCTAGAAAACACATCCAGAGGAGACGTGATGAGTAGAAACACTCCAACAATCTTAATAACCCGAAAACATAAAGAATATCATAAACGTATCATAAACATAAAAAATATCAAGGATGGTTTGTGCCCAACATACCAATATGACATAAGAATGAACATGTTAAAAATCGCTGCAAAATTTAACAGCACATACCCGAATGGGAAGGGGCTGCCATGAATTCTCGGCACAGATCACCCCTCCAAAACCCCTACCAGGGGAGGGGAAATCCCTTCACAAGGAAGGGGATTTTTTCTTTTTTGTCATATAGACATACAACACCTTTACATACAGAAAATACATCTTGATATAGCCTTTGGAATACGACGCCTTTTCCCTCTTGACGTAGCAATAGATGGCTTGTGAATACATGATGAGATGTCTTCCCGGGATGACATGATGATAGCCTGAAGTATAAAATGGTACAGTCCAACAAATCAGAGGTAGAGAAGACTGGGCAGCGTGGCCGACATATCCGCATGATGGTTGAGTCTTAAGAACAGATGGGCAACCATGCCACCAAGATCAGAGTAGCGCTGAGAAAGTTCCAAAACATATAACTGACGGTAAATAACCGCTCACTGGCGATAGCAGGAATCCGCAGCTTCAGGAGAGTAAGATATCCAAGATTCAGCTCCACCGGGGGACCCTCCCACGAAGATCCGGGAACAGGCGACGATCTTCACGAAACTGCAAATACAAAGCAGAGAGCCAGCAGCATGTTGACTAGGCAACATTGGTTAGGAAGGAAGGGGATAAGGTGAAATGTCAGTCGAGGCTCGAAAGCGGGACATGCTTAGGTATCGTGGTATGTTGGGCGGGGGCTGGAGGGGACTCCAGGAGGATTTACAACAAATTCTCACGCAAGACTACAATTAAAGTAAAAGCCAAAGGAAATTTCCAAGATAATTCAACTGCCCATAAGGAAGGAAAAACCAAAGAGATCGAAGTGAAGAAATAGTAAATAATGGAGCCAGGGAGACCACAAGGTCCGACCCTCAAGCGGGTTTAACCTGGGAAAGGTAGACTCTCAAAACTTTCTCGCTCTGTGGGTCACTGGCCAGCAAGGTGACTGTGGTGGTAAAATAGAGAATCGTGCAGGGGCCTCTGAAACGAGGAGCTAATTTCCCAGAGGGCACAAAGATTTTTATAAACACCTTGTCGCTGACAACCAAGTCGGTAGGTTGGCGGCCTTGATCGTAACGGACCCGCTTCTGCTCATACGATACCTAAAGTTTGTGTTTGGCTCTCTTCGAAACCTCCCTCATACTAGGGTTGTCAATTTTCTCAGGGAGTAACTCATTCATGTTCCGAAGGTTGGAAATAGGAGAATTTGGGACAAAAGAAAACACAAGGGAAACCGGAGAAAATTTGTAAGTTTAACGGAGCGCCGCGTTGAAAGCGAAGGCGAGCCAGGGAAGGGAGGTATCCCATCTCGAAACATCCTGATGGCGAAAAGCAATGAGGGCCGAACGAAGGTTGCGATTTACCCTTTCTGCATACTAGGGCTGAGGATAATGTGAGGAATTCGTCACATGAGAAATCGAAAGATTGAAACAAAACAACCTAAACAAATTCGACGTAAAGACCTTAGCATTGTTGGATACCGAAAACCGACACGGCCCAAAAGATGAAAAGATCGACTTAAGAGACCTAATGGAGGTTTCGGTAGTAGCAAGTTTGGTAGGAAATAGCAAAAAAAACCCGGGCAAACCCGCCCACACACACGAGAATAAATCGATTCCCATCGCCCTTTGACCTTGGGAGGGGGCCCAAGAAATCAACACGAATCCGTTCCATGGGACGAGTAGCTTAGTGGGACGACAAAAACCCACTCTCGAATTCACTGTAGGCTTGCTAAGTGCACAGACCTTACATGCCTTAACAAGTTCCCGAAATTCCCCGTCCAGACCTTTCCAGATGAAATTTTCCCTAATCTTCTGCCTAGTCTTGAACACTCCTAGATATCAGGCTAAAGGAGTTTCGTGGCAATATTTAAAAATCATGGGAACCAAGACCGATGGTATGACCACTTTCATCTCCGCATCGGAGCGGAAAGGACAACACAGAACACCGTTTCTCAGGACATAGGGGGCAATATTCTGCCCTTTTTTTAAAGATCCAGAATAATAGGGGCTAACGCCGGATCCTCACACTGAATTTTAGCAATCTCGTGAAACAACAAGGATACCAACGGAGAGAGTTAACGAATGAACGGGTTCAGAAACAGAGGAATCAGAAGGGCGCAGTATGAAAATATCTGATTTAAGAATCAGCGACCACATTTTCCGTACCATGCATACAGTAGTGAAACAAGAAACGTACCTCCGTTAACACCTTTGGAAAGAAATCCGTTAGTTTCTTCTCATTGTTACGATTATCTTTTTCTCCCTTCATGTTGGAACTTCTTTTTTTTTATTTTGCTGGTTGCTTTACGTCTCACCGACACAGATAGGTCTTATGGCGACGATGGGACAGGAAAGGGCTAGGAGTGGGAAGGAAGCGGCCGTGGCCTTAATAAAAGTACATTTGCCTGGTGTGAAAATGGAAAAGCACGGAAAAAAATTTTCAGGGCTGCCGACAGTGGGGTTCGAACCTACTATCTCCCGAATACTGGATACTGGCCGCACTTAAACGACTGCAGCTATCGAGCTCGGTATGTTGGAACTTCTCATCAATACCACGCAGCCGAGATTCGTAAATGGAGGTTGTCATCCGCGACTTCGGGGGTTGCTTTTGCACGTGAACGGTAATTAATTCACACCCGAGAAACAGCGAGGCTTCGCCGATATTCCGATCACTGGAAGTTTTATTTTTTCGGTTCCCGTCATATTAGCACCCGGCATCACTACTTGTTAACTGTTCCTCACGAACGACAAATACCGCATTGCACAGTTAATGTTGCACAAAATTCGAGTTATAGAGTATTTTTTATTTTTTTGCTTTAAGGGAGGAAAGGTTTGCTTCTAGAAATCGAATTTCGATTAATAGAGAAATAAATACACGTGAAGAATAGGACAAACGATCGGGAAATTTAAATTACTTCGAGATACTGAAAATTTGAGCAATGGAGGTTTGAGATAACGAGATTCGACTGTAATCTTCATGATTGCCATTTGTGGAAGAAATAAGCGTTTGCTTATTCTTGCTGCTGGACGTATTTCTCCGTGTTACACTAGCAATGTCCACAGCTACAACTTTATAGAGCGCAAGAATGGATTTCCGCTTACATTTAACCTGAAAAATTACAAATCTTAAGTTAGCCTGTTTTATTTTACTGTGGGATTATTAGTTAGTTTGTTTTGGCTGCTGTAGTACAGTAGAGTAGGGAGAGGAGGAGATAGGCCTAACCTATCTCAAGCCTAGTATTGACTCAGTACTTCTGCATGTGTAGATTAGAGTAAGGTGTGATGACAATGTAAGTTACAAGCGCAGCAGAGAGATAATATGATGATTGTACAACAAGAGATCTCGGAAATAGCAGATATGTATGAGTTAATAAGATTTCAAGAAGTATGTGGCAGAAGGAAACGAAAAGATATTAGCACTAACTGCAAGTATTGTTACTGTTAAACAAGCACTTGCGTCAAATATAGTAATGGTAAGATACATGGTGGCATTTAAGCAAGCATTGGAATAGATTGATATACCTGAAAAGGTTATTTAAATGCCTGTGAAGGTGCTTTTGTGACTTGCCTGAAAAGGTTTCACATAATATGTAGTATCTGCTGGAAAGTGGGTATTCACACTTATTTAAATTATTTCTGCTGTGAAGTAGAAGTGTGTGCTTCTTGTTAGTTTGCCGCGAGGTGAGCAGTTATATTGTTTGATAATGATCATTTTTCGTTAATTTAAGTGTATAAATAAACTAAGGTAAGATACATGTTGTCCTAGACAATATAGCAATGCTAACGTCTGGGACAAAACAAATTTTATTTAGTATAGTTAAACAAATGTAAGAGGAAAATGTAAAATGTTAGGCATGTATCAAAATTGAACAAATTGCAATAAAAGAGTGCTCTCTCCCATAATTCCGGAATCCGGAACTAGGGGATGGGCGTACTCCATCTACTCTACAAATCTTAAGTACACAGAGTAATTCAGTGCACTTTTTAGTTTAGTTGCGGTTGTTTGGAGCATGCTTCGTAGAAGACTACTCGATCATCCGTAATAAAATTTCGATCTGTAGCAATCTATTTTTTTCAATAAGTAGGATTTAGCGTCGGCGGTTCCAGAGTGGGGTCCGACGGTTCTGCACTCGGACCTACCAACCGAGCAGAGGACGGGTGGCCGCGGCTCTGCACTCCGACCTACCAACCGAGCAGAGGAGTGGTGGCCGCTGCTCTGCCGTGGTTCTACACCTCTGCATTCGGGACACGGAGAGGAGCTGGTCCCCACAGTCGGCTCTCCTGATAATTCTTTCTCGTGGATTTCCATTCTCCTGCACTAAGGCGAATGCTGGGGCAGTTGTAAGTATAGGCCACGGCCACCAACCTTTTCTCCTTCTCCGCACATCTTCACGATAATAAATCTCCTGGCCTGAGGGACGGCGTCACCGTGTAGGAGGCCCGCCTGCCCCTTCAGGGGAGGAGATAAAACATTTTAGTAGCAGTGGAATTTAGGAATTGTTTCGCTATACAACAATATTTAGGAATTGCAACAACCATTTACTACGCTTTCTGCAAGCTGTTTTAATTAGCTTTACGTCGCACTGACACAGATAGGTCTTACGGCGACGAGGGAATAGGAAACGGCTAGGAGTGAAAGAGATATGACTGTGGCCTTAAATAATGTACAGCCCCAACTCTTACATTGTGTGAAATGGGAAACCACGGTAAATCATCTTCAAGGCTGCCGACAGTAGGGTTTGAACCCACTATCTTCCGAATGCAAGTTCACAGCTGCGCGACCCTAACTGCACGGCCACTTGCTCGGTCACCAGATGCCTCATGTGCAATGGGAGGCATAGGACGTACTCCAGTTACTGGTAGTAACCTAAACTGTCTCCGTCCTGCTGCTTGTAGGAGTGGTTGAAATCATTTTATGACAAGGTTTAATGGGAAAATAGCATTCTTCATTATTAAAAAATGTTTAACTACTATCCAGGCTATTTTAGGTGTCAAACCCTCATTCATATTTAATAGCAGATGTGTGGAAGAATGGAGAGGTCGATTTCTTGATGAACCCACACCGTCTTAAACTGTCGTGTATGGCCTTGTATTGCCAGTTCTGCGACACAGCCTTCGTGCATACAACGAAGTGGGAGACTGAGGACCTTGCCTGAAGTACCACTTCATTCACAAAACATTGGCGTCTGGTGTGCCGTATCCAGAAGTAGAATAGTCAGAGCTCTATATTTTTGACACAACGCTTTGTGGTGCATATTGGACAACGGCTTTCTATGGGACTGCAAAAAGACCTCGACAATGTTGTCAGATGCACCGAAGACAAAGGTATGAAGGTAAACGGGATAAAAATAGACTAAGATTCAGCAAGAGGATAATTCCTCTTAGTTTTCATTATTACGTTGATGGGATGAAATGAAATGGCGTATATCTTTTAGTGCCGCGAGTGTCCGAGGACATGTTCGGCTCGGCAGGTGCAGGTCTTTTGATTTGAAGTTCGTAGGCGACCTGAGGATGGAAGGATGAAGACGACGCGTGCACCCAGCCCCGGTGCCAGCGAAATTAACCAATGATGATTAAAAATCCCGACCTTCCCGGGAATCGAACCCGAGACCCCTGAGACCAAAGGCCAGCACGCTAACCATTTAGTCATGGAACCGGACGTTGATGGGGTGATAGTACCTCACAGGTATCTCTAGGAGTATTTAGGTGTTAATATAAGGAATGATCTTCATTGAAAGGTTAAGGATTTCTTCACACAGTTATGAGGGTATTTAAGGATTGTAGTAAGGATGTAAAGGAGAAGGCGAGGAAGTAACTGGCAAGGTCCGAATTAAAGAATGGTTCTAAAGTATATGATCCACATCAGGATTACTTGTTTCGAGAACTGGAAAAGATCCAAAAGAAACGAGCACCATTTGTTATGGGTGATTTCCGACAAAGGAGTAGTGCTGTGAGAATGTTGCAAACTTTAGGGTGGGAAGACATGGCAGTAAGGAGAAGAGGTGCTCGACTATGTGGTATACTTGGAGCTGTCAGTGGAGAGTTGGCGTGGAATGACATTAGTAAACGAATAAGTTTGAGGGGAGCTTTTAAAAGTTGGAAAAATCATAATAAAAAGATAAAGCTGAAATGAATGAGACCGGGCGAGTTGGCCGTGCGGTTAGGGGCGCGCAGCTGTGAGCTTGCATCCGTGAGATAGTGGGTTCGAACCCCAATGTCGGCAGCCCTAAAGATGGTTTTCCATGGTTTCCCATTTTCACAAGAGGCAAATGCTGGGGCTGTACCTTAATTAAGACTACGACCGCTTCCTTCCCATTCCTAGGTTTTTCCTATCCTATCGTCGCCATAATACCTATCTGTGTCGGTGCGACGTAAAACAATAGCAAAAAAGAAAAAGAAAAAAGAAATTAATTAGGATAGATTGGAGCCTATGTTATTTATTAAGACGAGAAATAAAGGAATGTATCAAGGGAAATGTTCGGTAAATTTCAAAGTTCTATGAAAACTTTTAGAAAAGGCGAGGCAAACAATTGATGAGGAATCTGTCACCTGGATAACAATCCTAACTTCAGATGATTGACTGATTGATTGATTGATTGATTGATTGATTGATTGATTGATTGATTGATTGATTGATTGATTGATTGATTGATTGATTGCAATTGTATGAGCGTTACTACTGGTCCTACCAAAATGGGGCCACTTGTTATAATGCTCACGAGACCGTGAAAATATTGCGCTATCTTTCTTGGTAGTTGAATAATCTTAAAAATTGCCCCCCCCCCCGCCTTCCCGTAAGTCCGATTTGATCTATCGAGACATTTTTCCGCAGGTTTGTTAAAGAAAGGATGTACAAATAAAATGCGCATTCATTACGTGAACACAAAGAAGCAATTTGTAAACGTATGGTAAAAATAATCAGCAAGTGTGATAAAATGTCGCAAAACATGCACAGCGGGGGTGGAAAAATGCCTGCAGGAAACTGGTGGACATGTGAAATGGAACTGCGGAAATGCAATATGTTGGAAACAAATGAGTGTTTTGTTTGTGCAGTCATTATTCTCACCAATTCCATAATATTTCCTTCGAAGTTTTAAATTTATTTTTCTTCACTTAAAGATATGTATAACACTTCTCTGCAATCATTAGATGGGTCTGTGAGATAGAAGAAGAAAATAAATAGGAATTTCGAGTGTGCTGACTTTATCAACGTCTGGAATTTGAACTTGTATTTCAATTTCGTCAGTCCTGATTTATATGCGAAACATTACGAAAAATAAACAGGTATGTTATACAATGTCCTATGCTGCATGTCCCTTAAACGTAGTTCTACCTTTTCTCAAAAACTGAAGAGGTAGGGATACTATGCGTAATTATATTACGAGGGGGTACTCTTCCCATTTGGAGGCTCGCGAGTAAGACTGCGGTAAGGTCCGGCTAATTGTGTTGACACATCACAATAACTTTGATGAGCTCTAAACTGACAGAAGATGTTACCGCACTGCAGGTATGTTTAGGTTTATGATCATCACGTATTTCTCCCTGCAGCAGTTCGTTCTACTGCCTAGTGGAAACCCTTAAAGCTCCTGCCATATAACACCAGAGCGCTCACTGTTCATATTACAGTACACTCAAATAAACTGAAAAGAGGTAAATTTGTCAAATACTTGCATACGCAGAAACTTCAATGGAGGGCTTGAGCATCTTCAGTCGCATGTTTGTCATGGTACTTTTGCAAGTGCGTAACATCTGATATTCTAAGAGGCAACTTTACTGAAAATAGTTCTTCTATTTATTCTCCTTTCTGGCCTTTCATGAATTATTTGCAGTGGACAATTCATGTTGATTTTTCCAGTTTTACGGAAGGACTCCCTCACTGACTACAACTTTATAAGGAGGGACATTCACTATAGCGTGTCTCTGTAAAGGTTTGTAGTGTGTTGAAACCTAACCCTAGAATACCACGCCTTCACTTTCACGGCACAAACCACGCTTTGGGAAAGCCGATGACCTACTTAAAATAGGCTACATAGTTTAGGCAATCATCTTAAATCATATTGAGAGTGTATAGCTATAGAATTACGGGAGTTTTCTTCTTGCTAAGTATGAGTTTATTTGATACTTTCTAGCAATTACATTACTAGGCCTACTAAAATGTGTCAAATATTTTCTGAATAACTTATTTCAAATTTGCTTTCCTAAACACATGGATAACATCACAAAACAGTACACCTTTGTTTCGGATAATGGTTTATCGAATTTTCTTTCTTATTCTTATATCTTGAATGGAAAGGATTAATAAATGATTTGCAACCATTTTTACCGTAGATTATTTTCCGAGAAATTGGTTTTTCATCATATGTCGTCTTTAACTGTTCCATCTTCACCGTGACACATCATCATCATCATTAGTAATTTTGCTTATTGCTGAGCGCTGGGTCCTCATAATTCTATCATTTCAGCGTTGCAGCCTTTACAAGATGCCTCCTTCCAGAGCGGGTTTCAGCTTTCCTTAACATGATCTGAAGGGATAGGCTAGTGATCTTATTCGTCTACTTGCTGTTCTTCCCCGTGGTCGACAGCCTTCAACTTTGTCTTGCAAAGTGGTCTTTTCTAAGTTCTCTCCTTCTCTTCTGAAAATGTGGCCAAGAACTGGAGGTAACACTCACTCACGTCACTATCAGCTCTTTAATCACTGTATTATTAAAAATCACTCAACGCATTGTACACTCACTTTAATATTCATTATTTTATAAATTTCATCTGCCGAAAGACCACGGCTTGAACACGCCATTTCTACAGCTCAGTGCCTCGAGTTACAGTCAAATTATGTATCGTTGTATTTTTTTGCTATTGGCTTTACGTCGCACCGACACAGATAGGTCTTACGGCGACGATGGGACAGGAAAGGGCTAGGACTGGGAAGGAAGCGGCAGTGGCCTTAATTAAGGTACAGCCCCAGTATTTGCCTGGTGTGAAAATGGGAAACCACGGAAAACTATTTTCAGGGCTGCCGACAGTGGGGTTCGAACCTACTATCTCCCGAATACTGAATACTGGGCGCACTTAAGGGACTGCAGCTATCGAGCTCGGTCGTTGTATTTCAAAGAGTTATTCAATTAATTGCGATATTTATATATAATGATCGAGCGGAGTGGCCACGCGTTTTAACGCCTTGCTCTGGATTCGGGAAACGTGGGTTCAAGCCACATCGTCGGCTCTCCTGAGAATGGGTTTCTGTGCTTTCCAATTTTCATTTACAGGCAAATTCCGGGGCAGTTCCTATTCATAGGCCAGAGCCGTTTCCTTCCACCTCACTTCCCAATTTCAATTTCAATTTCAATTTCATTTCAATTTCAATTTTAATTTCAATTTGAATGTCATCATTAAAGTTGGCGTCCATCAGGGACCTATGCTGTCACCGCTCTAATCTATCCACGTCATGGACACTATAACATGCGATTTTCAATGAGATGTCCCATGAATACTGCTATATGCTGATGACTCCATACTTAAAGAAAGCTACAACTAGGGAAGAGTGAGTTGATCTTCTTTCGGAGTTTGAGCTTCGTCTTAACACTGTGAAAATTGAATATTTGGGAACAAGTTCACTTGATGGTTACATCCAAGCATGAATTAACAATAGAACTACACAGTGCTCTCGCTTTAATGTCAACCATGAAAACAGCAACTGCTGCAAAAACAATTTACCCTAATTTGCTAAAATGGACTATTGAAACTTTTGCGGAAAGAAAAGCACGTAAAATTAAGTTTTAGGTTACTTTTTTCATATTGCTTCTTTGCTTCAGAAAATATATCAAGATTTTATTCTTTAAATATTTTACTTTGAAGAATGTAAATAATACGAAGTAATCCTTATTTGTAACTATTGCTTTGTTATTGTGCAGATATAACTTTATTTGTTTGTCATTTGTTGAATCATCTGCCTACAGGAAAGTTCATAGTGTTTATTTTTAGGAATTAAGTTTACTTAAGGCGTTAAGTGTAACTTTGGGCGTTATTTATTTTTCCAATAATTGAATGCTTATGTTGAGAAAACCATGGTATGTTAAAATAAAAACAGACTTGACTTTGTAAGTCTACATTTATTTTTTCTTAGCCTGAAATATTTTTATTGGTAAAGTTAATTTTTAATTTACATCTGTATTAACGTATGATTTAATTTGTACCCTACCATTTTTGTTGTTCAGTAATAAAAATATGTTAATATAAACACAATTATTTTGTTTATATTAGCCCACATACTTTGTCACTGCGGTGATAAGGCGGTAGGTGGTGGTGGTGGTGGGTGGTGGCAATTACATTGTTACACCGGGCTCCGGACAGTCTACATCCGTCTCTGGCGGCCGCTCAAGTTGTTCAGTGAATGTATTCGTGAACCACACAAGGGTACAAACTATAATGTACAGTGCGTGTGTATGTAAACTATGTATTGTAACTGTTCTATCCCGTAATTGTTAGACTAAAATACTAGTGTGACTGATCAGCGAGAACAGAGAAAGAGAGAATTGAATTGAATTGAATTGAACTGAATTGAATTTATTGATAATGTACATGTCACTGAGGCTGGAACGCCCCTTTACGTAACATCTTCATATGATACAACACAGGTTTGTGAACACACTAACTACATCTTTATAATATTAAAACATTAGATTAAATATTAAACTTAAAAATTAAAATACTGATACCATATTCAGTAGAATTAAAACATACATTACGGCATATAATAAATACGAAATTAAAAATGAAGCATATTAATTATTTTAGACTACTAGACTCTAAGGTATCTAAAGCTAAATCAGAGAAACAATTTTCAAATATATATCTGATTGTTAGACACAAGAATGCCTGATCTCAGCCCCTTGCGTACTCCTCCAGTAAGACAGATGTTTAGGTCTGCTTTAGTTGAGTAGTTAGTGTTATTTGTGAAACGGTGAAGATTAAAGACGTTAAAGATACGTGATGTAGTGCAAACAAAGAATTACTTAAATTTAGTGGTACGATGGAGGGAAATGTGAAGGGTAGATTTTGTAAACCTATTACATCTGTTATGTACCGACTCCATAGGTTTAAATGCATTATAAAAGTAGGATGAGGTCTTCAGTTTGAGAATTTTGTGCGTAGCAACAGTTACTGAGATTTCCCGACGTTCATGGAGTTTCACCATTGCAGCTGTATATAACAGGATATTAGGTGATCATCAAGCCCGGCATTTGTCATGTAACGAACATATGCGAAAGAGAGAGAGAGCTTCAGTCGCTTAAGCGCGGCCAGTATCCATTATTCGTGAGACAGTGGGTTCGAATCCCTGAAGATGGTTTTCCGTGGTTTCCCATTTTCACACCGGGCAAATTTCAGGGCTGTACCTCAATTAAGGCCACGGTCGCTTCCTTTCCAGTACTAGCCCTTTCCTGTCCCATCGTCGTCATAAGATCTATCTGTGTTGGTGCGACGTAAAGCAACTTGCAAGAAAAAAATTGTCTACCTGTGTGAAATTGATTATTAGAGTTAGTTAATATATCTTAGAGTAACGCTACCAGTCGTGTATTTATCTATCACGCCCATACCACCATGTTACAATAATAACGACAATGTAGTTTATTTAATAACTAATGTCCTGAGTGAAGTTTCTCCAACGAGGGAGTGAAGAGAGTGAAATGTGGATGTAACAGAGAATGTTGAGGATTCTTTGGGTACACCGAGACCTTGAACGAGGGTATTGTCCGTCGTGCCGAGAAAGCATGCGGAGCACTAATCCGCGCAAAACGCAAATGAGCAGGTTTTTTCAGCACATCTCCCAAAATGTTCACGAGTAAGTCATACTTTCCTGTATCGACCAAGTTAAATGTAACTTAAAATGTAACTTAAATGCTTTTTTGTCTGTCAATTAATCAAGTTCAAACAACACTGTAATAAACCTGAAATAATCATGTTTCATGGAGAGGAGACGAGAAGTAGGTGTGGCGATGGGAATTGTGTTCGCATTGGTTCTGTATGTTGGTGAGGAGGAGGGGGTACAATACAATACAATACAATACAATACAATACAATAGATTTATTTTGTCTGGCAAGATTAAGACCATTAGGCCCTCTCTTCCATCTAACCAGAAAACACAGTTTTTACATGTGCAAAAATTGAAATAAGTACACTTACAATTGAAACATCTTGCAACTACTAAACAATATAATATTATGATAAAAAAAGGAAAAAATAGGAGAATGATGATGATGATGATGATGATGAAGATGATTATTTACACAATTATGACATGATTAGCTAATTTATATTATCCTTGGTAATAACAGTGGGATTATATAAAGTCTATAGTTTGAGGAAGGCTAAATCTACAATTTTTCCATGGCATTACTTAGTAGGTAGCGGTGACAAAGTTGCCTAAAACTAGCAGGTGAGGCTCCTCTGACAGAGACGGGTAGTGGATTCCATTGTCGTGCCGAAGAAATAACAAATGAGTTTGTGTATCGTGTGGTGCGGTGAAGTGGAATAGATAAGAGTGTATCAGATTTTGACCGTGTTCCGAAACTGTGATTGGATGAGAGGTGGTGAAATTGACTGTACAAGTAGGGAGGTGAGCATGAGGAGAGTATTCGACGAAGAAGGCATAAAGCATGAATATTACGGCGCTGTTTGAGTTTTAGCCAACCGAGTTCATCGTAGGCAGGTGTAACATGGTCAAAGTAACATAGGTCACATATATAGCGAACACAGGCGTTTTGCGCGCGTTGTAGTTTGTCGTTAAGAGTAGTAGTCAGGTCGTTGTACACGGTGTCACAGTAGTCGAAGTGAGGCAATACCAGAGTGCAAATAAGGCGTTATTTTAATATTCGAGAAAATATGTTGCGGAATCTTCTAAGTGAGTTAAGTGTCGCAAATACTTTCCTGGAGATGCTGGTAACCTGCTGCTTCCATGAAAGATGTTCATCTCTCATAACGCCGAGATCTTTGACAGATTCACTGAAATCAATGGGTGAATTTTGTACGTAGAGTTTTGGTAAAGTGAATTTGCTTATAGTTCTTGAACAAAGCCGAGGGTGTGAAATTACTATAGCTTGAGATTTTACGTAATTTAATCTAAGTCCATGCATGTCAGTCCAGTTACAGATTTCTTGTAAGTCTCTATTGAAATTTTTAATTTCATCGGTTAGTCTTTCCGGTTCACAGTGCAAGTATAATTGTATATCGTCAGCGTACATGTGGTGTCTGCAGCTGTTTACCGATGACGTAATATCATTGATATAGACAGAAAATAGAAGCGGTCCTAGGACAGACCCCAGTGGAACACCAAACTCTACGGATCGCCAGGATGAATATTCATTGTTGTTGTTTCTTACACACTGCAGACGACCGCGGAGGTATGAATTCATCCACTGAAGACTGTTTGTCGAGAACTGGAGTTTAAATAGTTTGGAAAGTAGTATGTCTATGTCAACAAAGTCGAAAGCTTTAGAGAAATCAAGAAGAGCTAGTATGGTAACTTGTCTTTTGTCCATCGCATTGCAAATGTCGTCTGTAACCTTAAGTAGTGCAGTACTAGCGCTGTGGTTACGTCGAAAACCAGACTGGTGTTCGTCAAGAATATCGTGTATTTGCAAGTAGTTGGAGACTTGTTGGTGTACAATGAATTCTAGGGCTTTTGAAAGGACCGATAATATGCTCACAGGTCTATAGTTAGTTACGTCTTCAGGCGGTGATTTTTTAGCGAGCGGGACGACAACGGCAGCTTTCCATAAGGAGGGATACGTGCCAGTCATTAGTGAGTGGTTAAATATGTGAGTTATAGTAGGTAAAATTATGTTAATTATTGTCTTAATAAGTTCTATTTCTATGTTGTCTATCCCTTTGGACTTCTATTTTATTCTAAATATGGCTTGTTTAACTTGCGAGGGTGTCACATGTGAAAAGTAGATTTTTTCTCTGTCAGGTGCAGGGGAGTTGTAATTGCTGTATAGTGTTCTATGTTTCCTTTCTCTGTCAATGGTATGTCCGGGAGTGGTAAAATATGTATTGAGGGAGTCCAGGGATATGTCAATAGGATGGTCGTCTCTTTGTTTACCTATTCCCATGTGTCTTAGTTCATTCCAAGCCATAGCAGGTCTAGTATTTTGATTTAGCAGGGTATGTACATGTCTAATTCTAGCGTTGCGTACGGACTACGATGTTTTATTTCGTATCCGTTTCTACTTCATCTTGCAAGATACCTTCAAATTTTACTAAAGTGACAGCAGAGGACTAATACATTCATTATTTGTACAACTTTTTGCATAACATCACCAACTCATAACACTGACTAGTTTACGCAACGTAAACAGTATTGTCTAAAGTGATTTGAGAGAAACTGAGGATTTTCTTTTCGAATGAAACATGCCATTCTTTGTTTAATAATGTGTATTATTTACAGACTTGTGTGTTTGATAGACTGAAGAACTTGTAAGTTACATCGTCCAAAGTGATAGGTGCATACCGATTGTACTGATCATACTGTAGAAGAGAGAAGGGAAACATGGCAAGCATGCAGCACTTATACTCGATACTAGTACGCAAGTCTGTATGTATGTAATTAGTATGACAATTTCAAGTGGAATATGCAGTGTGAAGAGACAAGGTGCAGAAAAAAATCCTGAGGTTCCTATAAAGGAATTTAAGAAGGTTCAGTCCGCGAAAAATATGGTCAGCTTACCTTTGCATGGTTTGGCCAATACTGACGTATGGTCTACCTGCTTGGGATCCCACAACAAAGAAGAATATGAGTAAGTTTCAGAGAGTACAGCACCGCGCCGAAAGTCTATAACAGCCATCACTCCCTCTCCCATCCAATAAGGTTACTTTACATCGATACAATATTAAAATAAATTGACTTGATCTTTCTCCGGAAATCCCACTCTACCTCTATAGAAACTAATCCCTTCCAACGTCTATCACTTGTTTATCGCTCATCTCAGAGAGGCGAAGGAGTTAACCTTCCGCCCGTACCTCTGCCTTTCAGAAGGGTTTCTATTGGCGTTCCGCAAAGCTACGGAACTCTCTGTCAGTAGCTGTCAAGAAATTGCGTCTTCCGACATTTCCAATGTATATAAAGAAAAATGTAATGTAATGGAGCTGCTTCATGTCTCTGTGAGTATGTGGGTGACTGAGTGAATGATTGTTAGAGTGAAAGAAGGCATGCTAGCACAGGAATGATCGAATTAATTATTAGCTAACTATCGATAGAGAGAATGAACGAGCAGTAGGTAATATATGTATATCTTGCGGAGTACTAATTAAGTATTTTGAAAAATATTTAAATACTGTAAATTATATCTCATCCTAAAACAGTTCTAAGGAACATTTTATAAGTGCATGGGGGCTCACTTTTTTTCTAGACCCTCCATATTTTGAACAGATCTGTGGCAAATAAATAATACTAATACTAATACTAACATAAAATGTCATTAGAAATTTGAAGTGAAAATGTTAATATATCTTAGGTATAAAAGTTGCACTTTCCATGTTATATATGTGTCTACTGTAGAGAATCGTAACAATGTTATGAAATTTCCTTATGAACCATATTGGGTGTAGTTGTAAATGGGAGTTGTACTTTGACGTTTATAGATCTGCGAACTTTTGATAAAGCTATAGTATAGGCTATACAGCTATCCAGGCATAAACAGAGGAGTGGAGAGATTCATCACAAATCTATATCAATATTGTTCTGTGCCTTGTTGCCTGTGATAGAGAAAATTTAGAGGAAATTGGCTCTGTTTAAGAACGAAAGGTATGTGAAAATTTTCAAATATATTCTTGGAACAAAACACGTTTCTCCTGAATCTGAGTCCATCAGTACTTTTGCATGAACAACATTACCACAATCAAACTCGTTCCATTGCACAAACTAGCATTAACAATTAGACTGTGAAAAATAAAATTAGAAAGCATTTTTATGTCTGAGTAGTATGCCTGAAGGATCAAGAGAGTTAAGGAAACTAAATATACTGCCTTATAAACTTCGTCGCATTCTGCGGAGTCAGTGGTTAATGTATTGTTATTTTGTCACATTTCAGAATGTTCAGAACCTGTTGGTTGATAATGTTAATTTGTCCTGCTACTATCGGGAAAGGAAATGAATTCTCATTTGTATGCGAAGAAACACCAATTAGATATTGTATAAATTTTTGTTGGAATTTTGATTTGTGAAATCTCAGTGCAATTTTGGCCTAGTTCTCAATTCATGAGCTTAAGAAGCCATTCACTATAGTTGGACTCTACAGCATTTACAATCCTTCCTGGTTTAAAATCATATTGGGCTATAGAGCAGAGTATATAAAATTGATAGAACAGAGGTCGGGAAATATGGTGATATAAAATCCTTCTACGACTGACATTTGAAGTTGTAAGAAGTGGTTCAAAACTTCTGCAGCTAAATTGACTGTCATTTTTAATTTCCCGCTATTTATACGTAGATTTCTTTCCTAAGGCCATGCCTTCATTTTTGTTGAAACTCCTTTCAACATCTCATTAAACAAATAATAATACGGAATTCTTGCATTGACTCTCATTGTCGTGACTTGATCAATAACAGACAGCAACCGGTCTACAATTTTGTAGCCCAAACAATATGGCGGTCACGCGTGTCCATTAGTTTCAGTTCTTGCTGCACATTGCTGAGGTGCTCTATCGTATCTTATTCTATGCTCATTGGCTGTACCACTGCCTTCGTGATGTACAGGCCGTACTGTAGGAAGCGCGCCTAAATAATCAGCTGATCGATTAGGGTGATCTAAATGAGTGTTATGAATTGTACTTTTGAATGTAATACATAGTTATTGAGATAATATTTTTGGATAATTTTGACTGTTGAAAGACAGTATACTGCATGCTTGTGTTCTAAATTAATCACGCCAGGATTTACATAAACAGCTCTTACTGAGCTCATAAAACCTCATATTTTAGGTTAGGTATGTTATTTTTGTGTGGTGAGCAATGGAAATGTAAATCGTTGACGTATAGCACATTTTTCTGGAAACATAATGATGAGTATCCAACTGCATAAGTGACTATACACCAATAATCTCATTTCTTTCCAGTGAGGGCAAGAGACATGTATACAATACGAAAATAGCAACAAAAAATACAATCATTACGAAAATTACAGGAGTAGGTTTCATTCATTTTCTCGAGCTGAGGGTGAGTTCTGATTTTGACCTTCTTCTTGTTATGAACATTTGTGGCAGTGCGTTTTATTTTTCATAAAGTACAATCCTAAAAATAAAAACGATGATCAGTAACCAAGTGTTCTTTTTTTCGGGGGTTAGGTAATATTAAGAAAGTGAATAAAAGCGAAATCCAATCTGAAATATTACAAAATGCAGTTTATAAAACCAAATCTTCTATTAAATAATTTTATCAATTTAAATGTAACTATTGCTAATAGACAATATTTAGGTATTATATGCAATGCAACTTAATTCCTTGAAGAATAGTGCCAGAAGTTAGAAGAAAAGAAACTCACGACAGTTGCACTGTAGTCATTATATTCTAGAGATATAGTGGCAAAATCTTTTTCTAATATTTTTATTTGTCTACTTTCGTTGTCTTAGTATTGTTATTAATGCACAATAATTATGATTTGTTAGGTACAAGGACGAGTAATACAATCCTTCTGATTTGACCACTTTGGTCACATTTTAAGTCTGTTTCTAACTACTTCCGAGATATCAAACGATTACAGGTGTTAATGATCTCATCATTTGAAATTATTTCTTAACTACAAGGTACAGACGTAGGCCTATCATGTTCTTGCATTGCGCAGGTCGGGAGGAGGAAATAGTTCGTCTCTTTGAATGATGTCATCCCAGCTACAGTATGGCTTCTACATCACGAAGGTAGTGGGTGCACAGAGGGTTTTGCTAATATGGCGACAGGTGCAAATCTTGGCCTCAGCGAGAAAATGTATTGCAATACGTATCGCCATCTCTACGTTATTCTGTAGTCGTTAGCAACGACCTACAGCAAACAAATCTTCAGACACGTAATTTTTGAACCATTTTCTTGCTCATGAGAATTTCACAGTATTTTTATAGTAATTGGGAGACAACATATGTCTAGTGTGAATTTCAGCTGTTAAAACATTGATTATACAGTATATAGATTTGTTCACGTAAAGTATAACGTTTCACGTCTTGCATCACCAAAGTGGATTTAATGTGCAGTCATACATTCTCCTGAAAACGTTGTTACAGTTGAACAGCAGAATGACCAAATTATTTAATATAGGGCAGCTTTAAAATTAAATTTTTAGTTGAGGAACTTTCTACCAGCTCTCTCGTTAATGACACAAATGCAGACGTCCTGGCTGTAAATGTTTGAGGTTTATCTGTATAAAGAAGCCTTATCTGTGTAGCAGGACGTCAACACTCTTAGCGAGATTACTGGAGCTCAATTATTAACCGAGAACGGAGATTAACAGCTTAATGGCGCAGTAACACCGCTGCTTGCTGGATTACTGCCGTCATGATGCAGTCGAAAGTCCTCATACGGGATTGTGCAGCAAAAAGCGGAAAAACTAAATAAAACATGCTGCTCTTCTAAACAACGAAACACTAAAAGAGACTAAAGTAAAACACATAGCGAATGTGTTAGTATTAGTTAGTATTTTAGTATTTAGCATTAATTAGCATTTTATTGTGAGTTAACAATCAGAATTAATACTATGACAAATTAAAATCGAAATGGTATTTTCTCTGATCATTTGACCAAGAGATTGTCCTTGAGATCCAGTATCCTTCAGAATCCGAGCTACGTGGTCTCTCCAGCCAAGTATTTGTTAATAAAATCTTAAATTTCTTAATCCAGACTAACAGTACTACTGAGTGGATGCCAAGTTAAGAGTAGCAGCCACTTAACTAATGGTAACCTAGATGCTGAAATATAATGTCCACTCGGATGTGCTAGTCTGACCTATAGTTCTCTCCTTAAAAGGGTCTTCTGTAAGCATGACCTCAGTGTCCAGAATGAGCATATTTTTATACACAGCTCAAAAAATTTAGGGGAACATGTTTTTGAACGTATGCCATGCTCCACAAAACAATACCTCACACCCAAGTATTTTACCAACTAAACCTTTATTCGTTACCGTTGAAGTATACAAGGGAACATCGATGGATTCGCATTTTCACAACACAAACTGAAATGTCCAAATAGGGGAGAAAACAAAGTGATAACAGTCGTCCAGGGTTGATTTTTAACAAAGTTGGAGAGCTTCAGTATGGTGTATGTCCTCCACTAGCATGTATCACAGCTTGGCACCTACGTGGCATGCTCCGCATAAGTCGACGGAGATCACGTTGCGTTGTCAGGTCCCATTCTTCATTGATACCTTATTCGAGGTCTTGGAGAGTCTGTGGTGGAACAGGACGCCAACGAAAACTTCTGTCAAGCCTATCTCAGACATGATCGATGGGATAAAGGTCGGAACTCGCTGCTGGCCATTCCATCTCTTGAATAGTTCTCGCAAGACAGCTCTGGTGATGCGCTACATGAGCCCCTGGCATTATCGAGCATGAATACGAATTCAGAGCCAACACCGTATGCAGTAACCAACACATGCTGTAGCAGTATCTGCTCAATGTACCCCGCAGCGGTAAGATTACCACGGACGACAACAAGATCAGTACGGCCATGAATACTGATGCCACCCCACACCATCGCAGAACCTTGTCCGAATCGGTCGCCTTCCTGGACAACATTTGGCATGTACTGCTCACCACGGCGTCTCCATACACGTTGACGTCCATCACGCTGTGTCAGGGGAAATCTGGACTCGTCCGTGAACAACACAGGTCTCCATTGGCGAAGTTGCCAGTTGATGTGGGTACGGGGAAACAGAAGGCGAGCTGCGCGATGTTGCTGCGTTAAACGGGGCACTCGAACAGGACGTCTGGGTCGTAAGGACACTTCTCTTAACTTGTTCCTTACTGTCTGGTGAGACACAGTGACTCCAGTGACCCTCTTGAGGTCTTGTTGCAGTTCTCTGGCAGGTGCTGAACGACGCTGCAACGCACAGATGGTCAGATATCGGTCATCCTGTGGGGTTGTCATGCGTCCACGACCTTGTCCAACCCTCCTTGTGAACTGGCCTGTCTCACTGCAGAGATTCCACAAGCGTTGAATAACTGACGGAGGGACATTGGAGATCCATAGCAACACGACCGAAAGTCCATCCTTCCTGGATCAAAGTGACGGCCCTTGCGACTTGAACCAAGATGTCTCATGGGATCTGCTGGTTTACGAACAACGTGCTCAAATGAACACAGTAGTCTGTGTGCCTCACAACGACACACGGGCGCACCGCTATTGACTTTGTTTTGAGGGGTCACCTGACAGTTTAATGCACGGCTATGCCTACAGATGGAGTATAACTTCGATTTGACATACCCTGAGTAGCTAAGCTCTCAAGGTATGCTCTACGACTATTGGAACACATCTACCAAATTAATGTTCACATACCAGACGTTAAGAAATTCTTCCCCCCTAATTTTTTGAACTGTTTAATTCCATGGGGGCATTAATGCTTGTTTATGGATGATATTTTTAACAATTTGTTTTACGTCGCACCGACACATATAGGTCTCGTGGTGACGATGGGGTAGGAAATGCCTAGGAGTGGGAAGTAAGCAGCCGTGGCTTTACTTAAGGTACATCCCCAACATTTGCCTGGTGTGACAATGGGAAACCACGGAAAACCATCTTCAGGGCTGCCGACAGTGAGTTTCGAAGCCACTATCTCCCAGATGCAAGCTCACAGCTGCGCGACCCTATCTGCATAACCAACTTACCCAGTGTTTATGGATGATATATGGAATATGGAAGTGACTGCCGAATGAAATTATCACCGGCTTCTCGCCAAAGCGGTTGCGGTTGGTCCAGACTCCACGTAAAATTGGAGGTCGCGTTGCTACGTCCACTATGCAGTAAAACTTCTGATTCTGATACCTCTTTAAGGCGGAAACATCCGTCAATAGATTCTGGTGTAAAATCCCTAGAAAATAGGTACAGGATATGCCACGCAAAGCGACTTCTTTAAAACGGACACTCTGCTAAACGGACATGGACATATGGACATAAATTTACCTCTCAATTACGGACTTTTCTTTTCAGGTAAGTCGAGAATTCAGTGAAAAACTGGTAAAATCAGTAACTTCGTTTTCTTCGCGCTTCAGCACTTCAAATTATTGTACGCGCTTCTTCCTCTTTCCTTATTTCTCAAGGTTCTTTAGTACAAGGACCTGAGAACGTTATTGTACGACTCATTACCATTTTGAGTTTTCCATGTATATAGACTAATTTGTTTTTAAATCTGGGCGAGTAAACTAAAGTTCAATGATATACATTACATTACAGGAGCTATGCGATTGTACACATATCACATCCCCGCACTGCATTTATCACAACGTTTCCCGACCACGACCGAAGTTATTAATTATGGGTCTGTAATTAGGTACGGGGCTGACTTCAGGATATCCATCTCCCAGACTTCGATTCTCCGTATGATAAAAAATACTTTCCGTAGATGCTTTTCCAAACCTGGAAATAGCTCTGTGTTCCACAACTGCCGGTACAAAATGAACTTCTGGTATCTAAGATGGAGACCTTGCAGCTTCAAATACTCCTACATTAATACATCAATAAAATATTGATAATAATCACATGTTGTGCTTCGAGGGGAAAGTTTAGTTTACAGCTGATTTTATGTATTTACCGACTTTCAGAGAGAGAAAAATAAGAAAGTAGCCTAAATCTGGGGATGTTTGAATCAGCAGAGTAGTGGGTGTTTTTTTTAAAAAATTCGCAATTTTTTACCTACTAATGTGCCAAAAATATATCTAACCTCTTTTAAGTATAACTCATAGAGAAATCACTTCTCATTACTCTATTATCATCGTAGTTAGGTACAGAAAAACCCCGGGATCTGGCATTAAAAGTTTTCTTAAAATTGTACCCGAGTATAAATATATATATACACTGACTTAGCAAATGTCATGGGATAGTCATCTAATAGGGTGTGGGACCTCCTCTGGCCCTGCGAACTGCAGTGAGACGCTGTGGAAGTGAGTCGACAAGTCCCTGGTAGTCCTCTGGACGCAGCTGACACCAAATGGTTTGCAGAGCGGCCGCCAATGCTGGTCTGTTTGTGGGTGCAGGCTCCATGGCACGGAGCCTGCGTTCCAGGACAAATCAGATATGCTCGATAAGGTTCATATCAGGGCTCCTGGGTGGCCATGGCAGTCGTTGGACCTCCGATGCATGTTCCTGGAACCATTCCCGGGCGACGAGGGAGCGATGTGGTGGCTCGTTATCATCTTGAAACACCGCAGAAGCGTCTGGGCGCTGGAAGGCCAAAAATGGGTGGAGATGGTCTCCGAGCAGCTCAACATACCGCGTACCATTCAAAGTCTCCTCCAGAACAACTAGGGGGCCCATTCCATACCAGGAAAATGCACCCCAGACCATAACAGACACACCAGCGCCCTGGACCACACCTTAGAGGCAGGCGGGATCCAACGCTTCATGTGGTCTGCGGCATACACGGTGCCTCCCATCGGCATGGTGCAGTTGAAATCGTGGTTCGTCCAACCATGTCACGTTATGCCATTGTTCCAGTGTCCATCCCTGGTGACTGGCGACAAATGAGCGTTGTTGTGCCCGATGACGTTGGTTAACAGTGACACCCGTGTGCGGCGCCGGCTCCCATACCCCCATAGAACCCATGTTCCTACGGTTTGTCCACCGAGAGACGTGTCTAGCACGGCCTGCGTTGAATTGAGCCGTGATTTGTTGCACGGTTGCCCGTCTGTCACTACTGACAATATGTCGCCGGTCACGGTCATCGAGGGTGGCTGGACGGCCGGTCGTTCGTCTGTTGTGGACGGTGACACCCGCATTCAACCATTCACGATACACACTGGACACGGTTGATCGTGTGAAGCCGAATTCCCGCACCACTTTCGAAATCGCAGTTCCCATCCGTCGGGCACCGACCACCATACCCCGTTCGAACGGTGTCAGCTCACGACGACGTTCCGTGTTACACCTGTCGCATGCACAGCCACTGCTCACAAGGTCTCCTATACAACTGCCACTGGCACAGGGGGCGCGTGGTGCGCAGACAACACACTTACGCTTCAGTGCTCCGCTATCCCATGACATTTGTTCAGTCATAGATAGATATATATTACTGAGAAAACGGTGTTGAAGTTTTAGAACACAGTTGGTCACCTCAAGACAGTTCTTGAGGACATTCCTGCCACATACTCTGGATTACTTCTGTCCTCCTCTTCTCTGTAAGGTTCCTCGTTTTCCTTCTGGCTCTATTTGTCCTTTCCTCCATTCCGAAGTCTGCTTTCTTCAAGCAAATTCCATCCAACTCTTTCGAAATGCCCACTATGTTGTATCCTGGCTGAACGTTTATCTTCTGCAGTACTCTATCCCTGCTAATATTTCCATTAATATCACAGCATCACGCAACCCTAGGTGTAGTTTACGAGAACCAATACAGGATTGTTTTAGAAATTCTTGACCAGAGAACGTTGTTGTGCGACTCGTTAGCATTTTCAGTTTTTTATGTATAAAATTTGTTTTTAAATCTGGGTGAGTAAAATAAAGTTCAATGATATCTATTACATTACAGGAGCTATGCGATGGTACACATATCACACCGCCGCACAGCATTTGTCACAACCTATTACTAATGTGATTTTTATCAACATTTTATTGATGTATTAATGTAGGAGTATTTCAAGCTGGAAGATCTCCAAGTACCGGTAGTTGGGGAACACAGCGCTATTTCCAGATTTGGAAAAGTATCTACGGAAAGTATTTTGTATCATACGGAGAATCCAAGTGTGAGAGATGGATATCCTGAAGTCAGCCCAGTACCTAATTACAGACCCAAAATTAATAACTTCGGGCATGGTCGGAAAACAGCCACGTGGATACCATAGCGCGGGAAATCTCCCACTGATGATTGGACAGATACGCCTAAACGAGCTTGGATATATGGAGACAGAGTGGAGAAATAGGGAAACTACATCGGGAGGACGCGATCAAATGGACTATCAATAATTTACTTTTGAAGAACCTACGAAAACTTATAAAACTCTTGTGCTACCGTACTGATCTAGTACATTTACTTGGTCTTCTATATCTCATGGCAATTTTCGGTGATCTATGGAATGTTTTCAAGGTATAGAACAACAGCGTGTGTTTGTATAAGCGAAAGTGCCTCTGAAACCACGTGTTAGTGCTGAAAAAGGTACACTATCAAAGTGTTATTCCATGTGTTGATACTGAGAGAAGACAATTTGTGTTGATACACGAAAACAGTGAACGGCAACCTATATACCGCATATATATACACGCATTGGTCATCCGGCTCACTATAAATGGTAGTACAGACCTCGCTGTCGTTTCCCACTGCTTTTTGTTCTGGGATTACTGACTGTACCTAGGGAGTCTTCCAGCAGTTTTAAATGTTTTTGAGTATAAAGTGTATATTTTGTGTATTGATGAAGTGCTCACGCACTGATACATGTATATATATTTACTTTTTTTGCTTGTGGCTTTACGTCGCACCGACACAGATAGGTCTTATGGCGATGATCACTGGTATTTTAACAATATATGTAGTTATTTTAGAATCAGTGGAGACGTTACTGAAGAGCCCAGTTGCAGTTCCTATCTGCTTAATCGTTTTCAGAGGGCTAGGTAAGGCGCGAAGCAGATGTACAAGTACGGAGCTTTATGAACACGCACTGGAAGAGAGAACTGTCATGGTGTACCAAAATTAAAGGTATCATTTTTTCGTGAACTCTGGCGCCCAAATTGCGGAAATTTCAGTTAATTATTTAATTTATTTTATTAATTTATAGCTATTTATATTACAGCTAACCTTAGAAGTTTCACAAACATTTAATTTCTCTCCTCCCTGCATGCACTGTAAACGTTGCTGAGAAATAAACATTTTCTTGACGGAACAGCAATATTTATGTCAGGTTCGACTTTAACATGTGATGGGAAAGTAGTGGTGTCTTCTCCAGCATTAGCCTTCGCCGTATTTAAATCATTCACGATTTCTCCTAATGTAACTTCACTGACATGCTTTACACGATGAACTTCCCAAAAATAACGATTTCTCTTACACTTTCTCTAACCAAAAGTTTTCGATCTATCCATTGTATGCTGAAAAACACAATATCACAATACTAAGACATACAACTAGGTTTTGTCAATACAAACAAACGATATCAAAACTTGTCATAATTACAAAAATAGAGATTGTGCTTTACTGAGTAGAACGTAAGTTACTTCAGAAATTTAATAGTTTTTAACCCCTATGCACCCGTAAGCGGACTGGTATGCGCTCGAGCGCCTGGGCCAGGACTCCACAAGCGGACTGGTACGCCGGGATGCAAGGTCGCATATTGGAGACATTTGTGACACCTGTTGGCATTTTCCGGAAACATTTCTAATTGAAATCTGTTCTTGGTGTCTCAAAGTGTCACCAGAGTGCTCTGGTATGCAACTTTGGCAAAGAGAATTGATTAAAATATCGATCGAGAAATCTGTATTCTGTTGTTGACAAGATGGCTGACTGAGAAGGAAGTTGCTTGCTCGCGCGAAATGCTCAGTAATAGCGAAATTCAAAGCATATTTGATGTTTTAAGCTCTGATTTCAGCAGTATTAGTGATGCTGTGCATGAATGAAAACGAAATATATCACCAGAGATCTTTCGCGTAGTAATATCGTACGACATGGAATGCCGAATGAACTTTCTCCCGCCCCTCAAGTTCCGATTGCGACTGCCGGATTTGAACCTACGATCTTGGTACCTGGATGTGAACACTTTACCACTGATCCTCAGACTTAATAATAATAATAATAATAATAATAATAATAATAATAATAATAATAATAATAATAATAATAATAATAATAATAATAATAATAATAATAATACACCGAGAGAGACATACGGCTGGAAGTTCGTATTTGGGATATAGGTTCGAATCTCTTCATTGACTTACTCGTGATTTGTTTCCCAATTCCTTATTTCCAAATCAGGCAAATGTTAGGCTCATGTATTGGTTTCCTATTATTTCCTTATTTCAAATCAGGCAAATGTTAGGCTCGTGTCGTATAATTAAGGCCATAACACACACTAAAGAACTTCCGGGGTGAGATAAGGTAATGAAAAATTTAAGATTTCAAAGGGATTTTTTATGTGTTTTATTTCTGTATTGTTCTGTTTTTGATGTCATGAGCAATAGTGTGGAATTTCTCAATAATATACAACAGGTCCCGTGGTAATACGCGCAGTCGATCACCCACTATACCGTTTTAACCGAAAGCTTGCAACACCCAGGTTGCATACTCAAAAGTTGGCGGATTCCTAGCAATGTCAGAGCAAAGGGCGGGTGGATGCATATGGGTTAAATCATAGGATTAAATACAAAACTCTGTAAAAGGCGGTGTGGGGGGTGTCTTTTCAAAGCACGTCATCGCAACAAAGTTTCTTAAATACTCATTTTACAACGTATTTGCGTTATCAAAATTGTAAATATCTAAAAAAGGACAAAATCTCAATTTCGATTTTTTCACCCATACCTGGGTGAAACTAACTAATGTATCATTTGGATAAATTTGGCTTTGTAATTGCAAACAACCTACCCTTGAAAAGCAACAGATGGTAAAATACTTGTCTATATATTATTTCTATGTTTTTTTTTATAAAGCACAGCACTGATCAGTCTCACTTCAGAGATTTTATCTGGTGAATCACTCAATGAATATTTTCCAAGTATAAAAACAGTAAAGCAACAGAAAGTTATGTTGACACAATTACTTAGTTTTCCTCTCTTTAAGAAGCATGTAACAATGCTCTCGCATGGACATAACTTACTGCGAGCGTGATTGAGAACGAATAATCTCACAGCAGTATCATTAATACCCTTTTCGAATTTGCTTACAAACTAAGCAACGGAAAATTCTATTAACAAAATAAAACAATCCAGAGCAAATCAAATCAAAACAAAACAGATCTAAACAAAATAAAAAACGAAAAACAAACAATACAAAACAAAAGGCAAAATAGAAACAAAACAGAAAACAAAACATAACATGATCATCATAACATGCAGTTTGTTGTAATGACGTAAAGGAGAGGGCATATAAGTCTCTAGTAAGACCCGAACTAGAGTATGGTTGCAGTGTATGGGACCTTCACCAGTATTACTTGATTCGAGAATGGAAAAAAAAGACACAAAGTTTTACAGTTCGATTTGTTCTGGGAGATTTCCGACAAGAGAGTAGCGTTACGAAAATGTTGCAAAGTTTGGGCTGGGAAGACTTGGGAAAAAGGACACGAGCTGTTCGACTAAGTGGTATGTTCCTAGCTGTCACTGGAGAGATGGCGTGGAATGACATTAGTAGACGAATAAGTTTGAGCGGTGTTTTTAAAAGTAGGAATGATCACAATATGAAGATAAAGTTGGAATTCAAGAGAACAAATTGGGGCAAATATTCGTTTACAGGAAGAGTATTTAGAGATTGGAATAATTTACCAAGGAAGATGTTCAATAAATTTCCACATTCTTTGCAATTCTTTGCAATTATTTAAGAAAAGGCTAGGTAAACAACAGATAGGGAATCTGCCAGCTGGGCTACTGCCCTAAATGCAGATCAGTAGTGATTGATTTTCTCACAATCAATGTCGGAAACCTGGTATAGCTGTCATATTAATTGATGAGGTGTACTTGAACCATCTGTGCACACGGAGGTCGATCTAACGAACATTCACTTATTGCATTTATGGTACAATAATAATAATAATAATAATAATAATAATAATAATAATAATAATAATAATAATAATAATAATATAAATAATAATAATAATAATAATAATAATAATAATAATAATAATAATAATAATAATAATAATATGATGATGATGATGATGATGATGATGATGATGATGATGATGAAGAGGAGGAAAAAGTAATGAATGAACAAAGCAGCATCTGGCAAAAATATAATGTGTAATCAAAAGACCGTATGACACATGTATTGTGACAATATTTCTGGATCGCGAAGTTTTAATGTCCAACCAACCAGCTTACTGAAACACAACTGAGATGGTGTGGACAGGTGTGACAGCGAACACCTCCATAGAGTCATGAAATGCCATGTATAATCAAAAGACATTCTGGATTCTAGCTGTCTCCAAAAGCGCGGTCAACATTAAACTGCATAAATATCAACACGGAGTTTGTAGAGATGCTCTATACAAGTGAAACGAACTTCTTCTGCAAAGTGCGATTGTATGGCTGATAGACCAACTATTCAGCCCATCACCTGCGTGTGTGTCGAACACATCTATGAAACAAACTCGAAGGACTTCCTTCTATTAATACCATAGGTAAGTCTTCTTCCTCTTTTGGTGCCGTCTTCCCACATACCTTCTTTGGTTGGGCTGTTTCCATCCAAGGTCATAAAAGCTCTGGTAATTTTCTGCTTGCTGATTGCTATGAATTTTTATTAAGTGGAGATATATTTATCATAGCCTTGCCTTTAATATTTTAGCACTGCAAGAAATTTGTATTTTATGAAGAAAGAAATTTATGTTTGTTAATTTTCTAATAGATCGTGTCACTTATCGAAAAAATAACGCACTTTTTTTCTTTCTTTCTTTCTTTCTTTCTTTCTTTCTTTCTTAGTCTGCTTACCCCCAATGGTTGGCTTTTCCCTCGAACTCTGTGAGAGATCCCACCTCTGCCGCCTCAAGGGCAGTGTCCTGGAGCGTGAGACAGTTGGTCGGGTATACAAGTGAAGAGGAGGACCAGTATCTCAACCAAGCCGGCCTCATCCACTATGCTGAACAGGGGTCTTGTAGGGATTGAAAAGATCGGAAGGGATAGAAAAGGAAGAGGGAAGGAACCGGCCGTGGACTTAAGTTAGGTACCATCCCGACATTTGTCTGGAGGAGAAGTCGGACACCACGGAAAACCACTTCGAGGAAGGCTGAGGTTGGAATCGAAACCCCTTATATTCAGCTTGACCTCCCGAGGCTGAGTGGACCCCGTTCCAGCCCTCATACCACCTTTCAAATTTCATGGAGCAGCCGGGAACCTAATCCGGGCCTACAGGGGTAGCAGCTAATCACTAGTACATCAGTGAGGCGGACAATACACTTATTTTTCATTGATATTCCAGAAAAAATTGATGACCATAAGACCTGTGTAATGTAAGTACACCAAACTAGTAGGAAGTATGCAAGTTACAACTATTTTCATTGGGCTAATTTTGAAACCTGTAAGAAACTAAGCGCTGTTCCCATTATTTTGCTTAGAAAAGTTTGCAGTTGCATGTTGGGAATTAAACAGCCTCTAAAAATGGAAATATTTGTATTATAGTTTTGATATGTACGTATTCAAGGGTGTGAAATGAGCAGTGAGCACGTTCCAGGATACTTGAAAAAATTCGCAGCCTGTTTCCAGTCATTCGACCGGGTCAGGAATGGAATGAATGAAGCCCACATCTAGCGGCGAGGATAGGAACTGTGCTGGATGCCGAAGCCTGTCGCCCTCCACTGGGGCAATGGTTAGCGACTGACAGATGAAATGAAATGAATTTGGAGAGTTTCGCTGGAATGAAAGATGACAGGGAAAAGCAGAGTGCCCGGAGAAAAGCCTCCTTCGCCTCCATCAATTTGTCCGGCACAAATCTCACTTGGAGTGGCCGGGATTTGAACCACAGAACCTAGCAATGAGAGGCCAGCGCACTGCCACCTGAGCCACGGATGGCTTTTCCCAGAATACTTAACACTTTAAAAATATTTTGGCACTCCCGCTTCATCATAGAAACGCTGTCAATATTCAGAATGAGAGCTTTAATTGGAGACCATTCGGAATCCTACGGGTTTAGCTATTCCCTCCGGCGAATTCTTACAAACATCACTTCTTCGTATTAAGATAGGTGCCGTTTTTATAAATAAATAAATAAATAAATAAATAAATAAATAAATAAATAAATAAATAAATAAATAAATAAATAAATAAATAAATAAAATAATTAAATAAATAAAAAATTGTTACAGAATTTTACTAGTCTCATTGTGTTGGTTTGTTATTTTCACCAATTATATCGAGTACATTGCACGTTAAGTAATTGATGCAGACCATTTTGTTCGTTACATGTTTTGAATTTTCTGTATTGTTGGATTATATTCGATTGTACACAAGATAACAGTCATTAAGCCTCTTGAATAGTTGTCAGTTCCGGTACACAAACTTCACAAAGGATATTAATGGTTTTCGACACATCGAGCCTATCGTTATAAGCTGTCTAACACAATTACCTGGGCCTCGGGAATGTTGGGAGAAAGGTCCGTGGATCCTGATACTGTAACATGTTCCTAACCAATGTAGCATGAAACACTGAACACAGAGATGTGTCAAGCAACATTCCAAGCTTTCAGAAGCTCCATATGTAGGGCGAACGCGTGACGTATGAGAGCTGGTCCATTGTTGGAGATGACTGCACAAGACAAAGCCGTGAGATGTGGGAATGAATTACTAACAAGAGATGTAGTTTCACCTCTTGTGGCCGTGGCAGGTGAAATTTCCTCAAGTAGGCAATTTATATTATAATGGAATATTCATTGTGCTCAGAGCACGCATAAAACCGATACCACTTTTAGACCGACTAAGCGTAGCATGGCTTCACTCATCGTATAATAATACTTTTCAGACTATAAACATTCATACACCCATAAAATTTGGCATTAACTGTAAACAATGGGCCCTCACTATGATGTACTTTTTGCAATGTAAATCCTAGAAATCGTACCGTGTGTTACATGTCGGAGCAACAGATGTGTACAGTGTCAAATGCTGGGGATACATCAGCGCAATTATAGAAATATATTTATCTTCGAGACAAATTATCAGAAATTGTGTGATATTTTCCACACCTCCCGCATCAAGAGCCACTGTCATTGACTTAAATGGATTCACTCAGATAATTTAACACACACTCAAGTATATATCACTAGCAACCGCGCCATAGCGACAACACTACCTAAATATTGTATAATTCATTAGTATGAAATAATATAGCCCACACTTGCACACCTAAACTTATATCCAACCTGTTATGGCTGGCTTTGCGTAGCGTGTATTCTATAAACAAACCAATGACAATAAATTAATACATACATATAAACAAAGTCCAACGCCTTACGCCCCAGCTCGTATCGCATATATGCTATAAGGAAATGAATGTGGAATAATTCATTAGTATGAAATACTAATTATACACACACATAAGGACATAAAGACACTATGTCCAAATTTGTGTCTCATGTGTGCTATAACAAATCGATTGTGGCAAATGAATACAAACGAAAAAACAAAATCTAACACCTTATGCTATGCCCCACTTCTCTCGACATGTATATTACAGTTGTGGTAAATTAATTGACACACATAAAGAAAGTCTAACATCTTACGTCCAACTTCATTTCACATATATGCTATAAACAAATCGATGGTGGTAAATTAATTAACACACGTAAAGAAAGACTAACACCTAATGCCCTACTTACTTTCGCAGATATGCTATAAACAAATCAATTATGGTGAATTAATATACACACATAAAAAAAGTCAAGGTTAAGATGTAGATAATTTGGTTCTGGAACAAGAAGAGGCTGTTGATGCTGATGAAATGGAAGACCCAATTTTGAGGTCAGAGTTTGACAGAGCTGTGAGCGACCTAAATAGGAACAAGGCAACTGGAATTCATGACATTCCCTCTGAATTACTGACTGCCTTAGGATAAACCAGCATGGCTAGGTTATTCCATTTAGTGTGTAAAATGTATGAGGCAGGAGAAGTCCCATGAGACAGGAGAAGTTATTTGGGTAGTAAAATAATTAACTATGGCAGAAGTAGGGAGGACATAAAATGCAGATTAGCACAAGCAAGGAAGAGCTTTCTTATGAAAAGAAATTTTCTCACTTCAAACATTGATATAGAAGTTAGAAAGATGTTTTCGGCAGAATGTTGTTATACCTATTCCCAAGAAAGCCGGTGCTGACAGGTGTGAAAGCTATCGCACCGTTAGTTTAATATCTCATGCCTGTAAAATTTTAACACGTATTGTTTACAGAAGAATGGAAAAAGAAGTTGAAGCTGAGTTGGGAGAAGATCAGTTTGGCTTCAGAAGAAATGTAGGAACACGTGAAGCAATCCTGACTTTACGTCTGATCTTAGAGGATCAAATCAAGAAGGACAAGCCCACGTACATGGCATTCGTTGATCTAGAAAATGTTGATTGGACCAAGCTATTTAAGATTCTGAAGGTGATTGGGATCAGATACCGAGAACGAAGAATTATCTCCAGTCTGTATAAAAATCACTCTGCAATGATAAGAATCGAGGACTTTGAAAAAGAAGCAGCAATCCAGAAACGAGTGAGGCAAGGCTGCAGTTTATACTCCCCCTTTTCAATGTTTACATAGAACAGGCAGTAAAGGAAATCAAAGAGGAATTTGGAAAGGGGATCAGGATCCAAGTAGAGGAAATCAAAACCTTGAGATTTGCCGATGATATTGTTATTTTATCTGAAACTGCAGAAAATTTCGTGAAGCTGCTGAATAGTATGGACGAAGTCTTGGGTAAGGAGTACAAGATGAAAGTAAATAAGTCCAAAACAAAAGTAATGGAGTGCAGTCGAACGAAGACAGGAGATGCAGGAAATACTAAATTAGGAAATGAAGTCTTAAAGGAAGTAGATTAATATTGTTACTTGGTTAGTAAAATAACTAACGATGGCAGAAGTAAGGAGGACATAAAATGCAGATTAGCATAAGCAAGGAAAAACTTTCTTAAGGAAAAGAAATTAGAAAGCTGTTTTTGAAGACTTTCGTGTGGAGCGTGGCAGTGTATGGAAGTGAAAGATGGACGATAACTAGCTCAGAAAGAAAGAGAATAGAAGCTTTTGAAGTGTGCTGTTACAGAAGAATTCTGAAGGCGAGGCGGATAGATCGAATCACAAATGAAGAGATACTGAATCGAATTAGCGAGAGGAGATCGATTCGGCTAAATTTGACGAGAAGAAGAGATAGAATGATAGGACACATCTTAAGACACCCAGGACTTGTTCAGTTGGTTTTTGAAGGGAGTGTAGGTGATAAGAACGGTAGGGGTAGACCAAGGTATGAATATGACAAGCAGATTAGAGCAGATGTAGGATACAGTAGTTACGTAGAAATGAGAATGTTAGCACAGGATAGAGTGGCATGGAGAGCTTCATCAAACCAGTCTGTGGACTGAAGACTCAAACACACAAAGTCCAACACCTTATGTTCTGCTTGGGGCCAATGGCATAGATATCAGGCCCCTTAAGAAAAAAGCATCATCATGTTCGTATGCCCTGCTTCGCTCAATATATATGCTGTGAATAAATGAATATTGGTCAATTAATTAACACGCACAAACAAAATGTAACACCTTATGCCCCACTTCGCGCATCAGAGGCATTCGTATAAATGTGCAAAATATGCAGTCAGTCTGTATGGCAGTATTAGTACGTTTGCTGCCTGTTGTATGCTAGTTTTATAAATATGGATATGTTTTGGAGCTCGGCGTCTATCTGTAATTAGCGTCATCAATTTAGCGTAGACAATTTTGGAAAATCGACGCCGTGGGAACTAAGCAACCATTGTTTGTAATGTATCCGTACTAAGTCTTCGTCATCTTGATCCTCACTTTATTACCGTGTGCCAGAACTTCCTGTGTCTGTTTGTTTCCCGAGCACCATCCCTCCTCTGGGGCGAATGGGTGCATTCCGATGCGCTTTAATTGCTCCTCTGTCCGCCTGTTAATGAGTATTGGATACAGGCAATGAATTTAATTTTTTTTTTTGCTAGAGGCTTTACGTCGCACTTCCATAGATAGGTCTTATGGTGACGGTGGGATAGGAAAGGCCTAGGAGATGGAAGGAAGCGGCCGTGGCCTTAATTAAGGTACAGGTACATTTGCCTGGTGTGAAAATGGGAAACCACGGAAAACCATCTTCAGGGCTGCCGATAGTGGGATTCGAACCTACTATCTCCCGGATGTGGTGTAGCCTACAAGAGTTTTATGTTTCTCTGCGTTAGTGTGCTACGTTTGAGTATTAATGGGCAGAGACTGGCAATGTGTTGTTTGTCGTGCTGTATGGAACTCTACGCGCACGGCCAACTCGCCCGGTGAATTTAATTTAATGGAGTAAGAAAGTATATTACTGATGATAATAGTGATAATAATTTGCGATCTTAAAATTGAATCGTTTGTTGATGTGTTTTTACTTATTAAGGTTTAAGTGGTGTGCATAGAAATTAGGAACTGAAGTACTTCAATTTACTAGATAAAATATATTGAGGGGTGGGGGAGAGAGACACGATCGTTCTGACAATTATGGTAATAGTGGCTGACACGGTTGACTCGAGGTTAAATTACGAAAGGGATTTCTGAAGTGGTATTTAGTGCCGAAAGATTCATTCTTGATTTTGGGGGCGGGGAGCACAGGATGCTAAAACTGACCTTGTCTTTGAGGTGGACTTAATTATCTGCGGTGGTTGAGTTGTTTTTCGAGGGATTTTCTGAGTTAGTTTCGTGGTGTTGTGTCATAATGGTATCGGTGGTTGATGTAGAGGATTTATTTGGGGAGCTGGGGGGGGGGGCGCGGGTGTAATCACGATTCCGAAGTTTATCTTTAATTAGAAAAGTACATTTTGGATGGAAGTGTGTTTTTACCAGGACCGTCTTGTTCATATTGGTTTAGTTTATGTATATGTAGGTTGTTGTGATGTTGGGTTGTGTTGTAAAAGTTTATCGTGAGTGTGAGGGGGTGATCTAAGATGTAGGGTCCTTTAGTTATGCCGTGCGGTTGTACTATAGGGAGAGAGGTTTTTTTTTTTTTTTTTTTTTTTTTTTTTGAGCGCAAGATGAAGTATCCAGTTTTGGATTCGTTGTAGTTTTTGTATGGTGAAGCGAGATTGTAAGCTAATTGTGGGTAGAGCATAAGTGAGTGCGAGTCTTATAAGTCTGGTGTACATGAGTTTTATATTTCTCTGCGTTAGTGTGCTACGTTTGAGTATTAATGGGCAGAGACTGTGCTGTGTGGAACTGCGGATGTGATCTCGTAGTTATAGTCGTGAGTCAAGTGTAATTCCTAAGTATTTGTGGCTGGTGATCCATTGAATGGATTGATTGTGTAGGGTGAGATGTTATTGTTCTATCTCTCTGTGAAGCGCACTGCCGCAGATTTTTGTGTGTTTACTTGAATTTTTCATTTAATAAGCCAGAGTTCGAGTTTCTATCGGTGCAGTTGTATGTGTTGAGTGGCAGTGTTAGGATCTCTGCTTTTGGCCATGATGTCCATGTCGTCGGCGTAGATGGTTGCGAGGGTGTTGTTACAGTAGAGCGGGGAATGTCGTTTATATATTGGAGCAAAAGTATTGGCCCTAAATATTGCCCAATGTGATGCCTGCGTAAATACTTCTGTGTGTTGAGTTAATGCCATCTAGATTTATAAAAAATGTCCGATTTTTTTAGATAATAGTGTGTTAATTTAACATTCGTTGGATGAAGTTTTACGTGCAATACTATGTAAATATTATTAGAATGGCGTACCTTATCTAAGGCTTGGAGATAATCTAAGAATATTGCGGCTCTGCCTTATTAGTGTTGGTAAACCTGTGTGATGAATTCTGTGACACGGAGGCGTTGGTGGGTGATGGAGTGTTGGGGTTTGAACTCGATCTGTTCGTGCATGATATATTGAATAGGGAAGTGATGTAGTTCCTTGAAGATTTTTGATAGAGTGCTTAATAAACTTAGAGGCTGCCAAACCGAGGCGTTAAAGACGTGCTCGTTTAACCCAGAAGGACGTGGGTTCGATTCCTCGAAAATTTCAAGAAACGAGTTTTCCACTTCCGGAAGTGCTAACCACTCTACAGTATTAGTATTACATATTCGTACTCGAGTATGAGATCTACGTCGTTTATTTTAAGGCTTTGTATCGTGGTATGTATGCAGAAATAAGTGTGATTTGTTCGGGTCCGTCCTCTATATGTATGGCTGTGGCTTCTATAGTTTGTGTAGCTGGGAGGAAGATCTGACTGTGTAAAATGCGCCGTTTAACAGCAATCATAGTCCCTCCGCCGTCTTCCTCTCGATCGATCTTACTGATTGAATATCCAGTGTACTGGCCTTCGGTGTAGAGGTCCAGGAGTCAACTTCCGGTAGGACCGGGTGTTTTAATTGCATAATTTCCTCGGGCTCATTGGCTGGGTGTTTGTGTCCTTAAAGCACTTCTCTTAATCTACTCCCAACGACCAGAGAGACACGCAGCAGTGAATACATCTCCACAAAGCGTTAGCGGCTGGAAGGGCATCGAGCCGTAAAAACCGGGGAAAATCTACATCAGTTTCTAACCTCAATAAATTGAGATAAATATTAGGAAGAAGAAGAGCATTGTCGTCTGCAGATTGCAAGTATTTAGCCAGCAAATTTCTATGAGATCCGCCTCTATGGTGTAGTGGTTAGTGTGATTAGCTGCCATACCCTGACACCCGGATTCGATTCCCGGCTCTGCCACGAAATTTGAAAAGTGGAACGCGGTCCACTCAGCCTCGGAAGCAGATTCAGTCACCGACGGAGAGATCCACTTTCATCAGAAATTTAAGTTAAGTACCATATAATGATTTTTCTGTTCATCTTTATAGAAATAATAATACTTACTTATTCATTAATGCTAGTATTTCTATAAGATTATAAAATGTTGACAATATTTCCATGCTTCTTCCCTATGGGTAATGGTAGTGTTGTTACGTTGTGAGTGTACGACTTGTTGGACTCTATTAGCGTAGTTAGACTGTGTGCGTTTTCTAATATGATTTAGGATGTCCCTCCGACAGCTTTGAGTGCTATTTAAAAATCATAGACCTCACCGATAAAAATTAATGTTTTTGAGAGTATTTTCAAATGTTTGAACTCGTGTGGGACAAAATTACGTCACATTTAACATGTTAAATTTCAGAGTAAATTTCATCACACGTTTTCATTGGATTTTATGCGAGTTAGTGTCATCAGATTCAGTGTCTAATTCAGATTTTTGTGGAATTGATATCCAGCAATAATAATAATAATAATAATAATAATAATAATAATAATAATAAATTTGTAGATCGGGTTAAACTAAAATTTAAGTGTCATGAGTTATAAATGTTACTTGTTCTTATTGTGTAATGTTTGACGTGTGCTCTATTAAGTGGAATATGAGCCTGGATTACGGCAGAATCCTGAGGGATTAATTATATAGTTTATTTGGGAAGTATGTGTCCAGTGAACCATGTCTTCTGCAAATTTTGGAGCACGTGTTGAATGATGTGGGTAAGATTTAAAAGTAATAATAATTTTATCGTGACTCATAAAGCACAGGTTCGATGGTGTTGATATTTAACCTATATTTATGTGCGGGATAGTAGTCGACAATTCTTCTGAATATTGAATCGCTGATATTCTTGGTCAACGTTGTGAGAACTCTGTTATTTCTGAATAAGTGATTGCTCATATTTAATCACATTTCTGTGAGGGTCATGAGGGATATTCACCCGATACCGTCATCTTAAATTTCCATGAGTATGAGAATAAAAATCAAAATTTAATAGTCAAATTCCAGAATTCGATTGTACTATATGTAAATGATAATCGTGTATCATGTGTGTGATTGTGGAGTGAGTGTAGTAGGTAATTACATTTTCTGTGATTTCTTGAAATGTGGCTCTGACCTGGCCACGTGTTCACCATGTTAGGCCCAGGTTATTTCCAGGGTTGTTTGCGATGATTTATTTTGAGATGGTTAAAACCTTTAGTAAGTTTTATTTAAAATTTACGTAAAAGTAACGTTAAGGTACCAGCCAAAAATGAATAAGTGCGTAATATTTCAATCGTATGGGCAAGGTACCTAAAATTTTTAAAGATTGTTAATTTCATTTTCTTGAGGAGTCAGATAACGTGAATTGATTAATATCACATATTATTCAGAGCAGTTTAGAAGGAGTTTCATGGAAATAACAATTCTTGTGAATGTATTTTAATGGTGATAAAGTCTTGAATAGACATGTTTCAGTAAATTTATATAATAAAATATCTCAAAAACATAGTTCAGTGGAACCCGCGCTAGATAAACGTAATAATGTTAATGGAACTTATCCACGAGAAGGACGACAATGTTATAATATTTCTGATAGTATTTGTGAAAGTTAATGACGCCACAATTAACTAATTTCTTCATAAAATGTAAACTTTCCTTATGTGAATGTAGACGCTATCACGATAGCATACGATAGTATTCGACAGGTTAGGACAGTCTAGGATAGCCTAGGATGGCATAGGATAATTTACGACCCATGAAAAGATTATTGCTATTTAATTTCCTTGTAATTTGTTGATAATCCAAACATTATTAAGAGGAGGTTCTCTCAGTATAATTTTATTTCTTTATTCAAGCCAAACGTAGGCTAATGGATATTTATTGTATATTTCAGTTAAATTCAAGCTTCTATATGAGTGGTGAACGAAGGTGTAACAAATCAGGCAATAAATGTCAAACCTGTTGTTTTAAATGTTTTTTTTTATTGTCGCCAATCCTTGTATCTTACCTGCCCTTTAAAAGCAAGCAAGGCCCGACAGCGAACTGTCCACGACTGAGACTTTCGCTCTCCAGCTGAGCCGACCGGGAATGAAAGGGGGCAATAACAATAACAACAACAACAACATTAACAATGTCTAACTTACGTGTCCACCAGGAGGAATATAATAGTACTCTTGAATAATAACTTGCTATTGTTATGATTGACAGACAGGTTTCCTACAACAACCAATAAACAAAAACAACAACAAAATATCAAAAGAAAAATATTATCTCACTGCTTACGTGTTCCATGATCGCGTTGGTTTAAAATTCGGAGTTCAGGGTTCTTACTCACAAATTATTCGGCATAATCTTCACTTTCTCCTGAGTCACTGTCATCTGAATTTCCACTCAGGTTCATGATACACTGGTCTAATTCTAATTCCTGATTCATGATGTGGTCACACTCCCAATATTCCTGCTCAATGGGTTTTACAGGGTCACAACCATTTTTTCCATTTGTCTTGCCAATAGTGTGCAAACAGTATCTGGCTAAAAGCTTCATTTTTGTCGAGCGTGTCTGCTGTCAAGTTCACGAGCGATCTATCAGCCAGAGTAACATTTCGCGTACAAAATAATAATTTCCATTTAGACTGGGAATAGGAGTGCCTCATTTATGAACAGTGAAGGCATTAGGGGCACATCTTTCTGAGCTAAAACTGGATGATGCATTATTACTATTAGTTAAATATCATATTCTTATCATGCACCTGTCCTTTCATGTCTCCCCAAACCAACTCAGTGAGGTTGAGATCTGGATGATACTGAGGAAGATGGAGAATTTCATGTCCGCACCTTTTGAAAAGATGATATATTTTTAGCCTATATATTTTCCATGCTAGCTCTTCTCACGAGTCCCAACAATTCAGCCTTTGTCATAACTGGATCAAACTCAAGTCCTTTCACCTGCAGCCATTGCTGTACACCCTTCTTTAGAGAGGTAATAATTGGGATTCTTGTCTTCTTGAACACAATGATAGTCTGTATTATCCATTATTGCTCCGCTCCGTGAGTTTAAATTTGGAGCAAGCCGTTCACTTATCCACCTAGAAAAATTATTATAATTTATGTCTTCATGACAGTCCCCAGGCTTTTGGAGAAACGTATACATCAAAAGGGCATTCGGAGTAAAACCATTCTCTCCTCCACCGTGCACTATAATTAATCTTCCCCCCTTTCCTATGGAAGAAAGTATCTCCCAATTCTTCAGATACTTTTCAGCGCCGAGAACCAACATGCGAAGCATAAAGATAGGTTTCGTCTATAAATATAATATTTCTGCCTTCATTTCGGAAAATCCGTGATTGTCGCAGGTAATTCACTCGCCATTCCATAATTTTTGAGGTATTCACTAAAATCTTACCCTTTGATTAGAATTTCCTCCAACAAATTTTCCAAGTCACGCATTATTTTATGCAGGTGTGAGAGACTGAACTGTATTACGTCATCCTCTTATAGAGCTGCAGGAAAGTTTTTAAATTGGGAACTTCTTTCTCACGACGTAAAATTCATCAACCTTTCTCCTAATAGCTGCTTTTGAAAAATCGTCAACTAGAACTCTCTTCTTTCTTTCATCTAGTTTTCCTGTGGGAGTGCTAAACGTAAATTCACCACTGCCCAGACTTGACATTTCCTCTTTCATCAACAACACCAGTGTTGTTCTCACTCGAGTCGCTTCTGAAACTGTCTGCACAACATTCAATTTCCAGTCGTGTTCTCGATTCATAACTTTCATATGTTCACTCACTTTATAATCAGTTTCACGTGCCTGACCTCGCAGTGGTCTTCCAGATCTAGAAGAGGACCTACATGTTATTTCAACTTTACCCGCACGTAACAACAACCCCCGCTTTAGTAGGGTTCCCAGATGTCCTGTAATATACGGGATTTCCTGTATTTGAAGATCTGATTGATTAAAAAATAATAGCATATCGGCGTCACTGTCTTCATCTTCATTATTTTCTTTCATCCCATGTGGTGGCGGATAGCCATTCATAGCTTTTATGATACTTGGAGTTAGCTGAAACTGTATTCAATTTAGTATATATTTTGCATTGATATATTTGTTACTAAAAGTACAAATGAAAATTAGAGTATAAGAAATGCAATACGAGCAGACTGTTGTGAATAGGAATATATTTAACACATACTTACTAATTGGATGAGGAAGTACTCGACATAAGGCATTATCATTCTTAAAAGACATCTGCTTTTCATTCGTTCTTCCGAATAAATAAATTATAGAAGAATGTCTCTTTTGAAGATTATCCTACTAGTTTTATCGCATATTCTTTCCCATCTAGGTTCATCAATCGAAAAGCAGATGTTGACTAAGTATTATTTCACTCAGCGTACTGAGAGTTACAAATGACATTCCGGATCCGCGGAGTAATAGGTGACAAGTACTGTGTATCGGACAAACTCTAAGGCGTAGGAGCTAGATAATATTGGAACGAACCTGGGAAAATTACTACTTGACGTTTTCCTTCCCATAATAACACATATTTTAAACTCACCTCACCTTAAAAGGGTCATTTCACACCAAATGGAAACTAGCAATGGTATTAGAAACATCAGCCCTTACAAATTTTAGAGGTCATCAGCCGACCAGTATACTACAACCTTTCCCTAAACAACTTGACTGCATTGAGTAGATAAAGAATTACATGAACAGAACCTCCTCGATAGTCTGTAATCAGGCTTCTGTCCAGGTCACAGTACTATTCCTGCTACATTGACAGTCACCGACGAAACGCGGTACGTAGGGCAATGGATGAATGCTCTTCTTGCACTGATGGACTGCAATAAAGAATTCTACCCTGTAGAGTTTAACATATTCATTCATAAACTTTCTTCACTCAAATTTTCTGATAGTGCACTACTCTGTGTTGCCTACTCTTACATTAATGTGCGGTGATAAAGTATTCATAATGGAAGAAATATATCGTCATGATGTAAGCTGATAAGTGACGTACCCCAGGTTTCGGTGTTAGGCGCTCTTCTCTTCTGTATTTATGTTAATGATATCCCATGGAATTTGAGGCATTGAATGCACCATATGTATGCTGATGATCTGCAAATGTATTTGCATATTCATGCTGATAACATTCCCTTAGCTATAAACAAAAATGGATCAAGATCTTCATTCATAGTCCTCCTTCTGTGGTTCCAAAATTATCCCACCTACAGTCCCTGGCCAAATTAATATGACCACCTAAGGAAACCTAGGAAAATAAACTTTAAATTGCCTTTGTGCATTTCATTCATGTTTTATTTATCTTAATTGTGTGAAATGTGACTAGACTTATACATATACACACAGAATAACACAACTAATCACAAAACTCAGATTTGAACCCTCATTTAATTGTCAATACTAGTATTTTGTCAGTCCTCCTTTTGCTGCAATAACGGCCTGCACTCTGCGAGGCATGCTATCTATGCATCGTAAGCTCATATCCTTCAATTGCTGGTTGTGGTTCCAGTGGAATATGATCAGTTCAAGTAAATGTATCCTCGTAGTGACATTGTCTTTTGCCACTTCCCTCTTTAACAGTTCCCATACATTCTCAATTGGGTTGAGGTCGGGAGAATTACCTGGCCAGTCCAACAGAGGAACTTCCTTTTCCTTCAAGAATCTTTTGACAGTCTTTGCCGTATGGCAGGGCGCACCATCTTGCATAAATATTTTCTTTTCATCTCCTTTGAACCAGTCCCGGAGTTGTGGAAGAAGTCGAGTTTGCAGAACATTGATGTACTGCTGTTGTTTCATCGTACCTTCAACGATGTACAGCCTACCCAGACCTCTGCCACTAATCACTGACCATATCATCACCGAAGTTGGATGTTTGATAGTCTTTATCACACAATCTTCACTGAATTTTTCCAATGGCCTTTTCTTAATAAACTGAGCCTTGTTCATTAAAATCTGGAAGGTGCTTTCGTCACTAAAGCATACCTGAAACACAAAAGCACTTTGTAAATTTTTTAAAACTATGGATAATTTTCAAATCAAATGAAGAGTTGGAAAACATACTGATCTCCAGTCTTCTACAGTGAAGTGTTTGTGCGCCTTAGCCCATTCCAACCGTTGCTTCATCATCCTTGGATTAAATCTGGGCTTGCGAGCAGGTCTGCAGCTTTTGTAGCCCAAGTCTGCCAGTCTCCGCCGAACTGTTCTGGTAGACACTGGAATTCCTGCATCGTTTAATTTCCTTCTTATGATGCTGTTCGTTGCTGCTCTATCTTCTATTATTATTTTTCTCAACATTCGTTCACCGCGAGGTGACAGCACCTTTTTTCTGCCACACTTGCCCTTACGATTCGATGCCAGAGTGTTCTTTTCACGTAACCTACGACTCATATTAGCCACTGAAGTTTTTGAAACTCCAACTTTTTTGCTATTTCTCGCTGTGAAAGATTAGTTTCAGTCAAAAGACCTTGAATCATTCCCCTTTTGTTCGGTGACAGGTCCTTTTCTAAGCCCATTTCTGAAAACATAATGATTTGAGGTTAGAATTTGAAAATGTTGTTAATTTTCCCCCAAAGGAGCATACACTTATCGTGAACGGACATGAAATATAGCTACATGGAAGCAGAAATGAAAATAATTGATTAGGTTTAACTTACCATTAGAATTTTACCTTTAAAAAGCAACTTGTGTGCAGAGAAAATGAATACAAGAGCGACACGCATTTCCCTCCATAAGTATAAATTGTCGCCAACATGTAAACACTGTGACCAACATACAATATTTTTCACAATTCTTCGACTTAAATGTTTCCTTGATATATAAATGCACTTACAGTCTTCCTACAAACACTTTCCAGTGACGAAAATGGTTAAATAAATCCATAAAGAGAGAAAATATGAGATGGTCATATTAATTTGGCCAGGGACTGTAAATCCCAAACTATCCGTTTGGTGACTCGAAACTCCTCTCTAAGGAGATTCAAGACAATTTTACCGAGAAGGACGAACAGGAAGGATGAAAATCAAGAAAAAAAACCCACGGCACTTAACACCCGTGAAAGGGCTTTGGCCTGCCCAGCGACCGCTGCTCAGCCCGAAGGCCTGCAGATTACGAGGGCCCGTGTGGTCAGCACGACGCATCCTCTCGGCCGTTATTCTGAGCTTTCGAGACCGCGATCAAGAGCCTGACACAATTAAGTAGAATGACGTTACCTGGTCATCACACGCAAGCGATGGTCGGGGAAGGACGCCACTGAGGCAGGCGTTACTTAGTCCTGGTGTTCTGCCTGTTTACCGGTTCTTTGCAGTACTGAAACCACGTTGTCCAGTCCGAGGCAATTCTTTGCATTCTCCTACATCTTGATGTAGTCTATGACCTGTCCCTAATAGTAATTAAATAGTATATTAATATAAGGACCAGATGTTTATGACCTAAACATATTATATGACCTAAAATGTATTAAAATATGACAGTAAATATGATTTAAAAGTTGTTTGGTCGCATCTTGGTAATTTTCAAAAAACTTACCAATGTTTAAATTAACATTATATTGAAAATATATTCTTAAAATATAGAACATCCAATAATAAATAATAAAATTAATTTTATTATTATATTTTGGATGTCTTTAATTACTCAATCCTGAGGTGGTGGTGGTGATTATTGTTTTAAGAAGTACAACTAGGCAACCATCCTCTGTTGTTGTTGTTTGAGTCATCAGTCCATAGACTGGTTTGATGCAGCTCTCCATGCCACCCTATCCTGTGCTAAACTTTTCATTTCTACGTAACTATTGCATCCTACATCTGCTCTAATCTGTTTGTCATATTCATACCTTGGTCTACCCCTACCGTTCTTGCCACCTACACTTCCTTCAAAAACCAACTGAACAAGTCCTGGGTGTCTTAAGATGTGTCCTATCATTCTAGCTCTTCTTCTCGTCAAATTTAGCCAAATCGATCTCCTCTCACCAATTCGATTCAGTATCTCTTCATTCGTGATTCGATCTATCCATCTCACCTTCAGCATTCTTCTATAACACCACATTTCAAAAGCTTCTATTCTCTTCCTTTCTGAGCTAGTTATCGTCCATGTTTCACTTCCATACAATGCCACGCTCCACACAAAAGTCTTCAAAAACATCTTTCTAATTCCGATATCATTGTTTGAAGTGAGCAAATTTCTTTTCTTAAGAAAGCTCTTCCTTGCTTGTGCTAGTCTGCATTTTATGTCCTCCTTACTTCTGCCATCGTTGGTTATTTTACTACCCAAGTAACAATATTCATCCTCTATATAACACTAATCAGAGGGAAAATATGGAAGGGATCCGACACTTCAAAAATGAAGATATCGGTCAAAGGAAGACAAGGGCCACGAAGGGCGTGAAAATGAAAGACTCCCTAGCATTCGCAACCTAATAGCGTCGGGGTCGGAAAAGAACAAGAGTTGACCAAGAGAGGTCGGATAGGATAGATGAAAGTGAGGAGCCGGGCACAAGTAAGTGGAAGCAATGCCAGGACTCAGCTAAGGGCCCCGTGGTCGCCAACCCACGCTCCGAAGTTCAGAGCCCCTAGGGCCTCAATCCTGAGGTAACTCTCAACTCTGCACAAAATGAAATAAATCCCACATTTTGATGGGCAATCAGAAAGAATTACAAAGTTTGCAAATAAGTATGATCTTCTATTTTCACGCAACATTGTCTTGTAGTGGGAAAAAGACCGCTCAACATCGCAGGATATTAATGGGCCATATTTGAAAAACGTCACATCATTAGAGTTCAATTGAAGCTCACTATTCTGTCGCTTTATACGCATCTGTCTCTCTCCACACAGCTTACCCTCCTAATTCGCATAAATATATATTTCTAAGAAATGTAATTGTAAGAAATTACAGACAATAATAAGGAGATGTGAAAAATCCGTCTTTGAGATGACTGAAAGCACGTATGCGAAATGGAATAAAAGAGTAAAATACAAGAAAAATACGAAAATTCACGGGAAAATATCACCAAAATATTAAAAATTACCGGAAAATTTAAAAAACGTTATAATACCTGAATATTACTTTATATGACTCATGAAAATTGCATAATTTTTGTCACAATAGATAAAATCATTCTTAAATGGTATTTTCCATGGAAATAATATAAAGAAGTAAAATATGATATGCCATAAACATCGCGGCCCTATATCATAATTGAATAAATTTTCCAGTATGGAACATGTCAACTTAAAAATATATATACCTTGAGGCACCTGGAGGAATGGAAGTTAAGGACTTCCACTATATATCATCTCGATACTCGGTAGGTTAGAGTGATAACCTCTATACCTTTGCTTCTATCTAATCTCTAATCTGTTTCCCATTTCTGAGGTAGACAGACTGGATCCCACCAGTGCTGTGTCGCTCCTGAAGTAGAGGTATCGTTTCTAAATATTTTGCCTTCCTCACGGAATATCGAACACACGTCTTCCGAAGTGAACCAAGTATGCCTTTACCCCCTCAACTAGGCTGCCGCCACAGTCATACTCTGCTGTACTATTATCAATGTCAGTGGCTAAGAGTATCAACATTGCACGAAGTATATTGAATGTGACACTGACCCAGCGAATCTACAACAGATCATATAAATAACTTGTGGAAACATGAGACCAATACTTTGTGGCGCCGTGCTTTGTTTGTACATAGAATAGATATTTATCTCCTATGTTGCTGTTGACGCGCGCCCACCGCTAACCTGTCGTTGATAATTGACACGAAACGTTCTGGCGGTCCCTATGGCAACCACAGTGCACTGCTAACGCCTTTGCTTTCAATCTCTCTACAGAACCAGTCATTTCACAACTTGTGAGTCCTTCATGTGGTGAACCTGAGGCTCCGTTTAGCCTGCCTTTGCTTTTGCCGTGCTCCTCCCTTTCAACTTTTCTGTCCAAACTTCGTTGGTTAACTCTTGTTCTCTTCTAAACACTAGGGGATCAGGTCAGCAAGGCCTGGGAACTCTTCCACCATTCTCTGTTTCAAGGCTCTCCCCAATTCTGAAGTCGATAGCTGTACCTTTATTGTTTGAAGTCAATACGTCTCATACGGTAATGTATGTCGAACATACCACACAAAAAAGAACACATCAAAGCTTGTTCATAGAGAAATTACCAAGCATGGAAATTCTTTCCAGAATTAATGTGACAGTGCAGGGGATGGGTCTGTGAGGCCCATGTGTGTCTGTTTCCTTGATTTTCTCAGAGTTGGAAATAGTTGGCTCCTTTTGGTTTCTGATACATATTTAAGTATAAAATAAGAGTATTGTCTGTAAATTACTCAAAATGAAAACATAATTGTACTTCTGTATCGGTTATGTCCATAGTAAGAAGGAAACACAATTTTATTTTTACGTCATCTCTATCTTGTCTGTATGTAGGTATGTACGCGTATCTCGAGAGAATGGATGAACAGAATTTAATAAAAAGATGGTATGCAACCTCAGGAAATAAGGCAATACAGTCTAGGCTATAAAGAATTTTATTCAGGGTAGTTGCAATGGTAGTTCAGGGGTAGGCCTAAAATTTGATTCTCAAGTATCTATTTTATCATTGCTCTTGTCGATAAATACTACATAACAAATGTTATAGATAATAGAATTTACGGTCTTATAAAATGTTATCGTACCGGTTATGATAACAGAGATATTCATTAATTTATATTTTTATGCATAGTCCATATCCACGCCGAGCCATGAGAAAATCGGTAGACATAATTTAATGAAAATCGGCATATAAAGTCTTGGAATAAGGCAATACTCTAAACGCTATAAATAATTTTATTTACGCTGAGTGTATTGGTAGTTTAGGGAAAGGCCTAAATTTAACTATCAATTATCGTTCTTATTAATGGTCCTATCGATAAATACTATATAAAAATGTTGTAGAGAATACTCCCTATAATGCATGTTTTATACAGTTTTACTTTATCAGCTATGATAAAATATATTCATAATTTAGACCTCTTTTTTAACATGGAAGTATTGTTCAGTTGTGTGGTGGTTATGTCACGATTGTCTTAGGATGAACAAGCGCGTCCTTATCAGCAAGGAGTATTGTAAAGATGACTATCGAAATGAGAAATAAATGACGGAACATAATGGAAGGAGGAAGAAGGGTTCTCTTTACAGTGGATGTCCTAATATCACAGCCAAAAGGAACCCTATACGTGGCTTTCTTTTATACCCGAAGGAAGAGATCAAATCAAGATCAGCAATAATACACAACAATATGAAACTGCAAAGGGCCACGGAGAGCAAGGAACCGAGTACGTCACGACAAGCCGTTGACAGGGAGAGGCATGACCATTTATGCGTCTCAGAATTTGTGGAAAAACATGAGCGGTGGATAAAAAAAGTATAATCATTCCCATGCTAAGAAATCATCCCTCCAACGACGGGTACTTCAGCTAGTTCCTGCATAAACTTGTTTACTAACACGTCAGACTTGTGACGAAGTGTTCACTTTCGCTCGTGATATGTGGAATATTTTAATGCTGTGTGAGTCTCTAAGACCCAAACCGTGCAGTCATGTAAGGTTTTTCTTCATGGGTTAATTTTTTTCAAGCTTCGCGCATTAACAGTATTTTATGTTACTTCTTGTAGCAAATCTGGAGTAAGGGAAGAAGTAGAACGTGAAAGTAGTGAGTATAAAAGAGAATGGAGTACGTACACAAAAGAGAGAATGATCCGCTACTCGTGCTGATAATCCAGAAAGTACCTGTGTTTGGAGAGAACTGTGTTCATGTTCAATTACTGTAAAGATGAGGTAAATGTTCTGTTGGACTCAACTGATAATTACGATTACTTCGACAGTGCACGGGCTGGGTTTGTAAGAACGATGTGCGTCTGTTTCCTTTATTTTCACAGAGATTTTTCTTAAATATTTTAATCATTTTTGTAATTCAACTTAATTTCAAAAAAAATAGTGCAAATAAAAACTGCGTTTAAAATGGTAGAACTGTAATTATATTTGTTGGTTTTGTGATAGCAGAAGAAGATTGACAAAAGTAATGTAATTATTAAGAAATTTGGCGCTAAGCTGTCACTATTTTCACGGCCGTAGGGTTTTGGGGGTTTCGTAGACTTATTTATTTTGCCGAATCTTAATCAAATCTTTCTTTTCCATTACTAATTTCTTTGTTTACCATTGGCAACGATGTATTCACAACGATAGTTAACTTCCAACTGAGTGCGCGAGTCAACACAGCGCCATCTTATAACAGAGTATGAGTGTGATACCATGTATTTAGCACAAATATTACCTTACTTTGAAAACTACGTTTTAGATGTTCAAGTATATTTTTCAACCGATATTCTCCTCTTTTGTCTGTCAACTGAGACATTAAACACAATCCTAAGTTAAATACTCTTGGTGTTATACGCGTTCTTCCCAAACACAAAAATCGTTTAAAAAAGTTTCTTTCCATGTACCAGTTGTCGAAGAACCTTAAGTCTACGTTAATACGTTTTACAGAATTGGTCTGTGACCCATTCACTGGCGGGTTAAACAAGTTTCCACGTCAAACCCACACCTTATTAATTGAGTAGCCCAATCTCTTCCTAATTCATCTGCAATTAAGAATATGTATTCGAAGTACGGAAACAGAATAAAGTAGAACTTCAGAGTGGGAACATCAAGGACCTAAATTATTCCCAGTTTTAGACAAGTTTCCACATCAAGCCAAAATCTTCACTATTTGAAAGTTAGAGATTCTTTTCAATTTCTCCTAAAATACCGTATGTTTTAAATAAAATACTTTAAAACTGCAACTCTTCGAATAGAATACGATAATATTAGTTAGAATCGGAATTGCAAGGAATTACTTCCTTTTCACTGCGTCTTATAATTCATCCACTGATGTTCGGAAAGACAATTACAATTCGATAATAAGCAGTACAAGTATATATAATGTAAATGTATTATTGCATACACAGGTCACTGCATACATAGCAAACGCGCACATTGACTTTATAAGCAGAATCAGCATTTTATTTGCAGGTTACAAAGCTGTATCTGAATCCGTCATGACGGAAAAGGCAACGGTTGCTCTACGACCTTTAGGAACAACATTCTACGAGGTAGGAAATGTGAATATTTATTCATTTGCTTCGTATCTACTTAGGCCCCACAATTTTACAAGAGTTGCCCAAATAAAACTGCAACTCTTCTCACTTTATGTAACGATTTATTGCTTGTAAAATGTGAACATACAGGAAGTGAAGACTACCGTACGGTTGACATATCTGCCTCAATGTGTAGTTGCCCTGTTCGGTCAAGTATTGTCCCTGCGGTCGACCTTGTTGTGGATACCTCCTGGCGTGGTTGGCAATGGAGCCATTTTTCAACGACTTCTCTTTTGACAAGTGTGCAGTTGTCTATAATGAAACTGCGAACACCATCTGAAACGTTCCCTACGTTATTATACAAAGCCGGGAAATACAAGCAGTTCTGCGCTAAAAATAATGCACCATGGGCACCATATCCAATGCATTCGACTTGCAGATGACATAGCAATTGTAGCAGACTCCGAGAAGAAGTTGTCCAATATGCTGAATGTATCGTCATCAGAATTGTCAGATTCAGAAAAGAGATTAAAAGGCGAATAGCGCTTGCTATACAGGCATTTAGTAGTATGAAAAATCGTTTAATCAGTGCAAAGTTAGATTTTGGAATTAGGAAGAAATTTGTGATCTCCTATGTATGGATTGTGCTATTGTAAGGCTCTGAATCTTGAACAATCAGAGACCTGGACTGAAAACGCCTGGAATCATTTGAGATGAGGGTCTGGAGACTAATGCTACGGATTAAATGGATTTGAAAGAGAACAAATAGAAGACTTCTGTAAGAAATTTAAGGGAAGAGAGAATTGATACTAACAACACAGAGAAGAAGACCAAAATCCACTGACCACATCTTGCGACATAATGCCTGTCTCACCAATCTCCTGGAAAGAAAAATCACGAAGAAGAAAGGCTGAGGACGACCGGGCAAACAATTTCTTCAAGACTTGGCACATAATTGTCATTATGGTTCCTATTATGAAATGAAACGGGAGCTGAGGACAGGGAACATTGATTGTATAGACACGGTACTGCCTTTAGACACTGATAATGAAGTTCCTCTAGTCACCGCCAGGACCGCATTGTACCACCCTAGCTTCAGCATTCGCGCCTTTGCAACTCAATAGTGTCATTATAAATAGGAGTTGTTTTAATGCGTATTTTCATGAAAATGATTAACTGCTGTGTTCTGTTTTGTACACCTCGTGGGGAAAGTGTAAATATGTTTCATTTTAAACGTTTCCTGTTAATCAAGAGTTAAGCAAGAAGTGGATTTCAGGTAGTTATCAAGAAAGTGATCAACCAGATACTATGTGGACTCCTTCAGAAATGTCGACTGTTTCTTGTAGGCAGTTTTAGAGGACAAAATTGTAGACCTTCCCGGAATAACAATGTAAGCAACAAATTAGTAATTTTTAGGGGGGAAAAAGATATGCTTTGTGTTTATTTCATGGTAAACACTACGTGAATCAATTGAATATGCTAGTGTACAAATGAGTTCATCTATTAAAAACAACAATGAATTGGAAGTGATACAATGGAATATAATCTGCAAGTAGGCCTATGTCTTACATATGAGTACACCACAGCATAGAGATGTGTTGATATACCCTATTTTCTCTCAAATCACACTTTTTTAAACCTGTTGGTTACATCTTTAGTCCAGGGAGGTCTTCAATTATAGTGTGAACACAACTAGAAGGTTTCTTGCACCCAAATCTATACTTTCAGTGTACACACACTTTCCCCAGCACTAACAAGCTTTTTCTTTGTTAGTGGCTTTACGTCGCACCGACACAGATGGGTCTTATGACGACGATGGGATAGGGAAGGCCTAGGAGTAGGAAGGAAGCGGCCGTGGCCTTAGTTAAGGTACAGCCCCAGCATTTGCCTTGTGTGAAAATGGAAAACAAAGGAAAACCATATTCAGAGATGCCGATAGTTGGATTCGAACCCACTATCTCGCGGATGCAAGCTCACATCTGTGCACCCCTAACCGCACAGCCAACTCGCCCTGTGCACTAACAAGTAACAGCTACAAATAGGAAACCTCTAAAATGACGATAGCGGTGATACTGGTACTCTTTTATCCTAAAGATGTATCCCTCAAGAACCTGTGTGCAAATTTGGTCCTCTCTGTGAGAAAGAGGCAAATTTGTAGAAGTATAGGAACACACTTTTCACCGACTTTAAGGCTAGTAGTTAGAACGTCTCTCCGAAGAAGACTGCTAAACGAGACAACTTCATAATTTTCAGAATGCATTGTACAAACACAAAACTGACAAATCCGGCATGAACAAGCAGCTGTCCGAACTTCAAAACGAAACCCAATAAGGTAGCATTGAAGCTAATTTTTGCTGGAAAATACTAGCTGTGAAAGTTGTTATAAAATTATTTCTCTTCCTGCGAGTGGAAGTCCGGTCATCAGCCACATACGTTTTCAAGATCGCGGAGGGCTGAGGTACCTTAAAACATCATTGTGCCGTTGCTAGTGGAAGTTACGCAATTTATACCTTGTGCCGTACTGTATTTGCTATGGAAGAACTATAAGCTCATTGAAAGGCATTTTTTCAGATAATTATGTGTGGCAAATACAGTGACACCAAACTTTCTAAACTTCCAATTCTTCTTCTGAAACAATTCATGAGACCTCTCCCGGACAACCTAGTTTTTTATAGCACGAGCGGGAATGAAAGATTTTGCAGCTTCAAAGTAAGCCTCTCACCAGAGAAGTACTGACATTTCAATTAGTGACAGCTTCTTTATGACCTTCCGGTGAGTTTGACTGAGAAACCTGAAAATTGCAAATATGCAGAAAAACATTCGGTACATTTCTTGAATTCTAGAATAAATTCATACTAGTGGACCAGCGCTGCTCCACAACATTCCTTATAAATAGAGCAGATAACTCGTCTTATTACGCATGTCGCAGACATATTGTTTTCCCTGCCCTTTTCGTAGTTTTATGACCATTTAATGCCGGAACGTAATAACTGATCCATTCCAAATTTGGTTTATAACACTTCTTTCCACCCAATATTCACTGTGCTTCAACCATTCGGTCGTATCTGGAGCTTAATATTTTCAGACGATCTTGCCCGAGATAGTGCAACATACAACTGGCCGTGGATTCATACTGGTTCGGGTAAGTAGACTACCCACTTTTTCAAGAGTTTGTCCCTGCGCTTTGTTAATGGTCATACAGAAGGCTTGTCAACTTCATACCGTCCTGTCTGTACGTACGCAGACTGTTTCCTCTTAGCAGCATGTAACTTATTAGGAACGCTCTGCCATCTGTTGAGTATATTGAGAAGTTACCGAGCTCGATAGCTGCAGTCGCTTAGGTGCGGCCAGAATCCAGCAATCCGGAGATAGTGGGTTCGAGCCCCACTGTCGGCAGCCCTGAAGACGGTTTTCCGTGGTTTCTCATTTTCACACCAGGCAAATGCCGCGGCTGTACCTTAATTAAGGCTACGGCCGCTTCCTTCCAATTCCTAGGCCTTTCCTATCCCATCGTCGCCATAAGGCCTATCTGTGTCGGTGCGACGTAAAGCAAATAGCAAAAAAAAATTGAGAAGTCGGAGAAGGTACCTTGCAGAGCACAGTATTCTTCCATGATCACAGGAAGAGGCCAAATGGACTGTATCGTGATTGACCTGTCTAAAGCATTTGATAGGGTGGATCATGGGAGACTACTGGCAAAAATGAGTGCAATTTGACTAGACAAAAGAGTGACTGAATGGGTTGCTATACTTCTAGAAAATAGATCTCAGAGAATTAGAGTAGGTGAAGCTTTATCTGACCCTGTAATAATTAAGAGGGGAATTCCTCAAGGCAGTATTATCGGACCTTTATGTTTTCGTATATATATACTAGCAATTGTACCCGTGCTTCGCTACGGTATTCCAGATTGTATACGGATATCGAAGTAAATTACTGTATATGAAGTTAATAATAATTTTTAAATTGCATGTAAATTGGCGTTATCCGAGAAAAAGCATAGAGAGTTCCGCAGACGATGTTTCCAATGTAAAGTGCGAGTTGTGGAGTTGTGATGATAACGACAGGTGCACTTGTCTATCACAATTCATTATGTTTAAGAAACGTTGAATAGGGTGAAATTTGTGTAAGATTTCCACACAGTGCATTACTTTTCAGATACTTATGCGACAGCTTCAAACATAGAATTTGGCTCACATATATCTACTGGGTGGGCCAATATTCGTGTAGAATGATCCCATCTTTCCTATAAGTGAATCAAACCATCAATTGTACGTGTACAAAGTGCAAAATTTAGGTAAATCCAGAAATAGAGAAGAATTTAATGTGTAAGGGATAGAGATACCACAAAATGTCATAGGACAGAAGTTGTAGATCACTCCAAATTGAACGGAGATTGTGCCATCCGTTTTGTGATACGACTTACCGTTTAGCCACGAAATACATCGAAAGGAAGGACTGCACCGTCATTAAAAATTGCCTCCATATTTCGATATTTTTCCGGGGTAAAAATAAAATTTTTAAACATCTCGTAAATTTTCCGTCGGTTACATGCTAAAAACTATAATTTTGCAAAATTTCAATTTTCTAACTTGTCTGGGAGATTGTACTGCGATCTTGATATGGGGGAGTGGGTTAAACATCAGGACTTTAAGGAAACTTTTAAGCTGTAGGTTCTGGATAAATATCACCGACTGTGTTCTTATGCAGGTTTGAAACTCCCAGCATGTACCCCTCAGAGAATGATGAGAATTTGAGGTTTTTCTAGGGATCCTGAAATCATCAGGTTGTCTGGTACAAAGCTTTACATTTCTAAAATGCCTAGAATGGTCTCACTAATTTACGCCTGTTTTCATTTTTATGCCTTAATTTATATATATACATATATATAGTACATATAGATCGCGCCTAACAGACTACCATTTATTAGTGTGGATAATATTTTATCCGCTTCCCTAGTGGTTCTAGGGGCGTCCTACTCCTACACTACGTTTTCCAGGTAGTAAGTCATACTTGAAAGTCATACTGGAACATACACACGTCCATTATCTCGGTCATTTCTGACAATTTATTTTTTCACCCTTTCTCACCCCCTATGCCAAAGGGGGCTGAAGTTAGACTTTAAACGTCCGGAATGTTACTATTAATCTCAGCGACCCGGAAAACTATGGATTCGGCAGTATATTCGATTACTATTATATTTCACTCCCCCTTCCCCCACCCTAAAGGGGGCTAAACTTTGAGTTTTAAGAAATGGGAATGTTACTACTCATCTCAGCGACCCCGAAAAGTATGGATTCGACACTACTTTCGATGATTTGAATATCTCAGTCCCCTTGCCCCCCCCCCCGCCGCCCCTAAGGGTTCCTGGGGTGTTTCACCCCCATGTGGTTTGTCTCCTGATACTAAAAATTCCGGAGTGTCATTATTCACCTCAGCGACTATGTATTCGACACTATTATTTCTATATATCATTATTTCTATATATACTCTCCCATCGCCCCCCACCACGAAGGGGCCTGAACTTGGACTTTAAAAACTTCCGGAGTGTCACTGTTCATCTCAGCGACCCCGAAAAGTATGGATTCGACACTATTTTCGATGATTTTTATATCTCAGCCCCCTCGCCCCCCCCCTGCCCCTAAGGGTTCCTGGTCTGTCTTACCCCCACGTGGTTTGTCTCCTGATACTAAAAATCCGGAGTGTACAATTCACCCCGGCGAGCCCGAAAACTATGTATTCGACACTATTTTCTTTTAATGTTATATATCACTACCCTCGCCCCCACCACATGCATGCATCCATTTTTATTAAAGTAAGAAGAAGAAGATTATGCTTGCTTTATTATAACAGAGAAATTTTATTTTGAAGACTGCAGAGATCTAAACTTAAACTGTATATCCGAAGAAATTATTCGAATCCGAGGAATGAATATTACTTCGCTCGCGGCATGCCCAATCATGAGAATGGCTTCAATAATATTAGTCATCAGTTTCAGAGTCGTGTTCAATGCAGAGGGCAGGATTCTTATTCTTAAGAAGGATAATTGGTGCCACAATCTTCCACTCTAAGATGTTCGAGGTTACTCCAGGTGACTCCAAGTCTTTCGAAGCTCTGCCGTGTAGTCGATAGACTTGTAACTGTGTTGAACATCGAGTAATTCTTGTAAAAGTTGCTTGTTGAAAGAAATGAATGACATGATATACAGTATGACAGCAAGAATGAAGAGGATGACACCCGGCGCCGGCACATATGCCACTCCTCTCGAATAGCTCAAGACTTAACGTCCCGATCCGACGGACGAATCATCATCAACACCGTCATATGCCCTCACACCATATAAGACCAAAATCAGCTTCCTACGTCCTGGATGTAAAATGGCTCCTTGAATATTGTGTTCTCTACCTATCTTATGTACGTTGCCTAGCGACAGCGACTCTATGCATTTAATCTTGGTGACAGCACGTTGGATTGTCATGTCCCAATGCACGTTTTCCGATGGTTTTTCGTTCATAATTCACCAACGAAAGCGAAAATGAAAATTCCGGCTTCGAGGTGCATTCGGGCCCCTTTCCATCTACCTATGTTCAAAATTTCAGATCTCTACGTGAGTAGATTTTGCTGGGCATCGCGCACAGACAGACAGACAAACACTTCCTTTCATAATATTAGAGATAAATGATATGAGTAAAGGAGTGGAATCGGAGGTAAGGCTTTTTGCGGATGATGTTATTCTGTATAGAGTAATAAATAATTTACAAGATTCTGAGCAACTGCAACGTGACCTCGATAATGTTGTGAGATGGACAGCAGGCAATGGTACGTTGATAAACGGGGTTAAAAGTCAGGTTGTGAGTTTCACAAATAGAAAAAGTCCTCTCAGTTTTAATTACTGCGTTGATGGGGTGAAAGTCCTTTTGGGGATCATTGTAAGTATCTAGGTGTTAATATAAGGAAAGACCTTCATTGGGGTAATCACATAAATGGGATTTTAAATAAAGGGTACAGATCTCTGCACATGGTTATGAGGGTCTTTAGGGGTTGTAGTAAGGATGTAAAGGAGAGGGCATATAAGTCTCTGGTAAGACCCCAACTAGAGTATGGTTCCAGTGTATGGGACCCTCACCAGGATTACCTGATTCAAGAACTGGAAAAAAATCCAAAGAAAAGCAGCTCGATTTGTTCTGGGTGATTTCCGACAAAAGAGTAGGGTTACAAAAATGTTGCAATGTTTGGGTTGGGAAGAATTGAGAGAAAGAAGAAGAGCTGCTCGACTAAGTGGTATGTTCCGAGCTGTCAGCGGAGAGATGGCGTGGAATGACATTAGTAGATGAATAAGTTTGAGTGGCGTTTATAAAAGTAGGAAAGATCACAATATGAAGATAAAGTTGGAATTCAAGAGGACAAACTGGGGCAAATATTCATTTATAGGAAGGGGAGTTAGGGATTGGAATAACTTACCAAGGGAGACGTTCAATAAATTTCCAATTTCTTTGAAATCATTTAGGAAAAGGCTAGGAAAACAATAGATAGGGAATGTGACACCTGGGCGACCCCTAAATGCAGATCAGTAGTGATTGATTGATTGTGTGTACTTTCTAGCTTGACAGGTAATAATCAAACATGCCTGCATGCAATGATATTACTAAGGATGAAAATCACATACATAAGAATGTTAATGAACGTGTTAGTTGCTTAGCAAATTGCTACCTACAGAATGTATTGCGGGTTAGCCTTCACCTGCAATTTTGTAGTGATCATTTAATGATTTGATTTTATGTGGGGAAACTGGGAATGAAATTTCTAGAACCTAATGGGTGGGTAGGAGATAAGCATCTGCGCTCAGATGGCCTTCACTTAAACCGCAGTGGTACGTATAAGTTAGGAAATGTGTTTACAAGGGTTATAGGGAGGTACATTCAGGGAGACGGGGTTGTCTAGTGAGCGGTGATGAAGGTACAGAGATCTGGAAGTCTAGTAGGGATGACATAAAAATGCTGGTGTTGAACTGTAGAAGTAGTGTAAAGAAAGGAACAGAATAAAGTAATTTAATAGATATATATTTACCAGATACTGTAATAGGAATTGAATCATAGCTGAGAAATGATATAATGGATGCAGACATTTTCTCACGGAACTGGAGTGTGTATCGTAGAGATAGAATACGAATGGTGGGAGGGGAGTATTCATTCTGGTGAAAGAAGAATTTATAAGCTACGAAAAAGTTAAAGATGACAAACATTAAATTCTAGGTGTAAGACTCATTTCTAAAGATAATAGGCAACTTGATATCTTTGGAGTATACAGACCGGGAAAGGGTAGAGCAGACACGGATTCAGAATTATTTGATAAGATAAACAGCTATGTGGGAAACGACATGGAAAGGAATGTGATTGTAGCGGGAGATCTGAACTTACCAAATGTCAATCGGGAAGGAAATGTAAACGACAGGACGCATGACCAACAAATGCAAATAAGCTAATAAGGGAAGGACAGCTGATTCAGAAAGTGACGGAACCAACTAGAGGAAAAAATATCCTGGACGTGGTGCTCATAAAACCAGATGAGCTCTATAGAGAAACCGAAGTAATAGATGGTATTAGTAATCACGAAGCTGTTTTTGTCATAGTTAAAAATAAATGTGATAGGAAGATGAGGCAGTTTTAAAAAAGTAATTATGATCCGTGGAAGACGGTAAATAAGAATGTAAACAGATCTGGATGGGTTTAAAGAAATTGTTGAGGACTGTGAAAACAGGTTTGTACCTTTAAAGGTGGTAAGGAATGATAAAGACCCACCTTATTATAAAAGAGAAATAAAGAGACTAAAAAGAAGGTGAAGATTGGAAAGAAATAGAGTTAGAAATGGCTGTGGAAGTAAGGAGAAATTGAAGGAACTTAGTAGGATATTGAGTCTAGCAAAGATGGCAGCTAAGGATAACATGATGGCAAGCATAATTGGCAGTCATACAAACTTTAGTGAGAAATGGAAGGGTATGTATAGGTACTTTAAGGCAGAAACAGGTTCCAAGAAGGATATTCCTTTTTTTTTTAATTTCAATCAATCAATACTGATCTGCATTTAGGGCAGTCGCCCAGGTGGCAGATTCCCTATCTGTTGCTTTCCTAGCCCTTTCCGAAATGATTTCAAAGAAATTGGAAATTTATTGAACATCTCCCTTGGTAAGTTATCCCAATCCCTAACTCCCCTTCCTATAAATGAATATTTGCCCCAGTTTGTCCTCTTGAATTCCAACTTTATCTTCATATTGTGATCTTTCCTACTTTTATAAACGCCATTCAAACCTATTCGTCTACTAATGTCATTCCACGCCATCTCTCCGCTGACAGCTCGGAACATACCACTTAGTCGAGCAGCTCTTCTTCTTTCTCTCAATTCTTCCCAACCCAAACATTGCAACATTTTTGTAACGCTACTCTTTTGTCGGAAATCACTCAGAACAAATCGAGCTGCTTTTCTTTGGATTTTTTCCAGTTCTTGAATCAGGTAATCCTGGTGAGGGTCCCATACACTTGAACCATACTCTAGTTGGGGTCTTACCAGAGACTTATATGCACTCTCCTTTACATCCTTACTACAACCCCTGAACACCCTCATAACCATGTGCAGAGATCGGTACCCTTTATTTACAATCCCATTTATGTGATTACCCCAGTGAAGATCTTTCCTTATATTAACACCTAGATACTTACAATGATCCCCAAAATTAACTTTCACCCCATCAATGCAGTAATTAAAACTGAGAGGACTTTTCCTATTTGTGAAACTCACAACCTGACTTTTAGCCCCGTTTATCAACATACCATTGTCTGCTGTCCATCTCACAACATTTTCGAGGTCACGTTGCAGTTTCTCACAATCTTGTAACTTATTTATCACTCTATAGAGAATAACGTCATCCGCAAAAAGCCTTACCTCAGATTCCACTCCTTTACTCATATCATTTATATATATAAGAAAACATAAAGGTCCGATAACACTGCCCTGAGGAACTCCCCTCTCAACTATTACAGGGTCAGACAAAGCTTCACCTACTCTAACTCTCTGAGATCTATTTTCTAGAAATATAGCAACCCATTCAGTCACTCTTTTGTCTAGTCCAATTGCACTCATTTTTGCCAGTAGTCTCTCATGATCCACCCTATCAAATGCTTTAGACATGTCAATCGCGATACAGTCCATTTGACATCCAGAATCCAAGATATCTGCTATATCTTGCTGGAATCCTACAAGTTGAGCTTCAGTGGAATAACCTTTCCTAAAACCGAATTGCCTTCTATCGAACCAGTTATTAATTTCACAAACATGTCTAATATAATCAGAAAGAATGCCTTCCCAAAGCTTACATACAATGCATGTCAAACTTACTGGCCTGTAATTTTCAGCTTTATGTCTATCACCCTTTCCTTTATACACAGGGGCTACTATAGCAACTCTCCATTCATCTGGTATAGCTCCTTCGACCAAACAATAATCAAATAAGTACTTCAGATATGGTACTATATTCCAACTCATTGTCTTTAGTATATCCCCAGAAATCTGATCAATTCCAGCCGCTTTTCTAGTTTTCAACTTTTGTATCTTATTGTAAATGTCATTGTTATCATATGTAAATTTTATTACTTCTTTGGCCTTAGTCTCTTCCTCTATCTCGACATTATCCTTGTAACCAACAATCTTTAGATACTGCTGACTGAATACTTCCGCCTTTTGAAGATCCTCACATACACACTCCCCTTGTTCATTAATTATTCCTGGAATGTCCTTCTTGGAACCTGTTTCTGCCTTAAAATACCTATACATACCCTTCCATTTTTCACTAAAATTTGTATGACTGCCAATTATGCTTGCCATCATGTTATCCTTAGCTGCCTTCTTTGCTAGATTCAATTTTCTAGTAAGTTCGTTCAATTTATCCTTACTTCCACAGCCATTTCTAACTCTATTTCTTTCCAGTCTGCACCTCCTTCTTAGTCTCTTTATTTCTCTATTATAATAAGGTGGGTCTTTACCATTCCTTACCACCCTTAAAGGTAGAAACCTGTTTTCGCATTCCTCAACAATTTCTTTAAACCCATCCCAGAGTCTGTTTACATTTTTATTTACCGTTTTCCACCGATCATAGTTACTTTTTAGAAACTGCCTCATACCTGCTTTATCAGCCATATGGTACTGCCTAACAGTCCTACTTTTAAGACCTTCCTTTCTATCGCATTTATTTTTAACTACCACAAAAACAGCTTCATGATCACTAATACCATCTATTACTTCAGTTTCCCTATAGAGCTCATCTGGTTTTATCAGCACCACATCCAGGATATTTTTCCCTCTGGTTGGTTCCATCACTTTCTGAATCAGCTGTCCTTCCCATATTAACTTATTTGCCATTTGTTGGTCATGCTTCCTGTCGTTCGCATTTCCTTCCCAATTTACATCTGGCAAATTCAGATCTCCCGCTACAATCACATTTCTTTCCATGTCGTTTCCCACATAGCTGACTATCCTATCAAATAATTCCGAACCCGCATCAGTGCTACCCTTTCCCGATCTGTACACTCCAAATATATCAAGTTGCCTGTTATCTTTAGAAATCAGCCTTACACCTAGAATTTCATGTGTCTCATCTTTAACTTTTTTGTAGCTTACAAATTCTTCTTTCACCAGAATGAAAACTCCCCCTCCCACCTTTCCTATCCTATCTCTACGATACACACTCCAGTGCCGTGAGAAAATTTCTGCATCCATTATATCATTTCTCAGCCATGATTCAACTCCTATTACAATATCTGGTAAATATATATCTATTAAATTACTTAATTCTATTCCTTTCTTTACAATACTTCTACAGTTCAACACTAACAATTTTATGTCATCCCTACTTGATTTCCAGTTCCCTGTTCCCTTATCACCGCTCCCTAGGCCATCCCGTTTCCCTGAATGTACCTCCCTATTACCCTTCCAAACAAATTTCCTAACTTATACGTACCACTGCGGTTTAAATGAAGGCCATCCGAGCGCAGATCCCTATCTCCTACCCACCCATTAGGATCTAGAAATCTCACTCCCAGTTTCCCACATACCCACTCCATAGTCTCATTTAAATCCCCAATCACCCTCCAGTCAGTATCCCTCCTACACAGTATTCCACTAATAACAATCTCCGCTTTCTTAAACTTCACCCGTGCTGCATTTACTAGATCCCACACATCTCCAACTATGTTGGTACTTATATCAGCTTGCCTTACGTTGTTGGTACCAACATGAAACACTACCACCTTCTCCTTCCCCTCCTCCCTCTCTTCTACTTTCCTCAACATCTGCCTCAACCTAATTCCTGGATAACATTCTACCCTGGTTCCCTTTCCTCCACACACTTTCCCCACGTGTCTAACGATGGAATCCCCCATGACCAGAGCCTCAACCCTACCCACCTCATTTGATCCCCTCCCCTCCTGGTCAGCCCTATCTTTCCTGATAGCTGCAGAAGCTACTTCCTCCTCCCTTTTCTCCTTCCCATGACCCTGTTCCACCTGTCTTTTCCTATCCTCTACTCTACATTTCCCTTTCCTACCTTTTCCCTTCCTCCTACTTCCATGCATCTCAGCAACAGTTCCCTGTCCCTCATCTTCCCTCTGTTGTTCTACCTGGAGTGACTCGTACCGATTTCGCACAGACACCTGTCCTGAATTCTGATCCTGAGTAGAGCCCTTGGCCTGCAATCTCCTTCCCCTTAGAACATTAGACCACCTGTCTTCTACAACTCCTCCCTTTCCTTCCCCTCCCTCTTGTACACCTACTGTAACCTGTACAGGAATAATTAATTAACAAGGGGAATGTGTATGTGAGGATCTTCAAAAGGCAGAAGTATTCAGTCACCAGTATGTAAAGATTGTTGGTTAGAAGGAAAATGTCCAGATAGAGGAGGTGACTAATGCTAAAGAAGTATTAAAATTTACATATGATAACAATGATATTTACAATAAGACACAAAAGTTGAAAACTAGAAAAGCGACTGGAATTGATCAGATTTCTGGGGATATACTAAAGAGAATGGGTTGGGATATAGTACAATATCTGAAGTACTTGTTTGATTATTGTTTGGTCAGAGGAGCTATACCAGATGAATGAAGAGTTGCTATAGTAAGCCCTGTGTATAAAGAAAGGGTGATAGACATAAAGCTGAAAATTACAGGCCAGTAAGTTTGACATGCGTTGCGTATAAGCTTTGGGAAGGCATTCTTTCTGATTACATTATACATGTTTGCGAAGTTAATAACTGGTTCGATAGAAGGCAATTCGATTTTAGGAGAGGTTTTTCCATTGAAGCTCAACTTGTAGGATTCCAGCAAGATATAACAGATATTTTGGATTCTGGAGATCAAATGGACTGTATCGCGATTGACCTGTCTAAAGCATTTGACAAGGTGGATCATAGGAGACTACTGGCAAATGAGTGCAATTGAACTAGAAAAACGAGGGACTGAATGGGTGGCTATATTTCTTGAAAATTGATCTCAGAGAATTAGAGTAGTCAGAGCTTTATCTGACCCTCTAATAATTAAGGGGGAATTCCTCAAGGCAGTATTTTTGGACCTTTATGTTTTCTTATATATCCATGATATGAGTAAATAAGGCTTATTGCAGATGATGTTATTCTGTACAGAGTGATAAATAAGTTACAATATTGTGAATTGCAAAATGACAAACGGAGTTAAAAGTCAGGTTGTGAGTTTCACAAATAGGAAAAGTCCTCTGAGTTTTAATTATTGCGTTGATGGGTTGAAAGTTCCTTTTGGGGATCATTTTAAGTATCTGGGTGTCAATATAAGGAAAGATCTTCATTGGAGTAATCACATAAATAGGATTGTAAATAAAGGACACAGATCCCTGCACATGGTTATGAGGGTGTTTAGTGGTTGTAGTACGGATGTAAAGGAGAGGGCATAAAAGTTTCTGGTAAGACCCCAACTACAGTATGGGCCCAGTGTAAGGGACACTCACCAGGATTACTTCTTGATTCAAGAAATGGAAAAATCCAAGGAAAAGCAGCTCGGTTTATTCTGGGTGATTTCCGACAAAAGAGTAGCGTTACAAAAATGTTGCAAAGTTTGGGCTGGGAAGAACTAGGAGAAAGGAGACGACCTGCTCGACTGAGTGGCATGTTCCGAGCTGTCAGCTGAGAAATTGCTTGGAATGACATTAGTAGACGAATAAGTTCGAGTGGCGTCTTTAAAAGTCGGAAAGATCACAACATGAAGATAAAGTTGGAATACAAGAGGACACATTAGGGCAAATATTCATTTATAGGAAGGGGAATTAGGGATTAGAATAACTTACCAAGGGAGATGCTCAATAAATTTCCAATGTCATGGAAATCATTTAAGAAAAGGCTAGGAAAACAACAGATAAGCAATCCGCCACCTGGGCGACTGCCCTAAATGCAGATCACGATTGATTGATTGATTGATTGATTGATTGATTGATTGATTGATTGATTGATTGATTGATTGATTGATTGATTGATTGATTGATTGATTGATTGATTGATTGATTGAACAAAAATAATAGTAAATAATATTACGATAATAATAAAAATAACAACAATAAGATAAAATGTAAAGAAATTATTTCAAAATATAAACGTAATTTCGTCCATGATCTGTATTTAAATGATCTATTACACCTGGTGGTGCACTATCTTGACTGATGTTCCATTCTTATACCCCGGAGGATAAAGTGCTACTGGATGTAAAATGTTCATATATGATGACACCACAACAAAGAGGCGTGACGATACACTATACTTCCACTAAAATCTCATTTTTCCGAAACTTGTTGTTTACATTCTTCTTCTGGGGATGTCTTCACTTATTGATATGGGAACGTAGTCTTGGAGCTATGACGACTCAACGAAGTATAATGCATTTTGATAGCGGATAATGTCGAATCTTCGTAAGTATTACCAAACTGAGTTTCAAGTTGTTATTCCGCGTAGGAGTATTGTGTTGTGTTCTATATTATTAACCTGTGAGTGCAAGGATTATCGACGTTGTGTAAATTTAGTACTATAATATAATTTCGTGAGGCTACTTCTAGCCGAGTGCAGCCCTTGTAAGGCAGACCCTCCGATGAGGGTGGGCGGCATCTGCCATGTGTAGGTAACTGCGTGTTATTGTGGTGGAGGATAGTGTTCCGTGGCACCGAGCTCGATAGCTGCAGTCGCTTAAGTGCGGCCAGTATCCGGTATTCGGGAGATAGTAGGTTCGAACCCCACTGTCAGCAGCCCTGAAAATGTTTTTCCGTGGTTTCCCGTTTTCACACCAGGAAATGCTGGGGCTGTACCCTAATTAAGGCCACGGCCGCTTCCTTCCCACTCCTAGCCCTTCCTGTCCCATAGTCGCCGTAAGACCTATCTGTGTCGGTGCGACGTAAAACAACTACTATCAGTGTTGCGTGTGGTATGTGAGTTGCAGGGATGGGGACAGCACAAACACCCAGCCCCCGGGCCATTTGAATTAACCAATGAAGGTTAAAATCCCAGACCCGGCCGGGAATCGAACCCGGGACCCTCTGAACCGAAGGCCAGTACGCTGACCATTCAGCCAACGAGTCGGACAATTCAGTACTGTTTAGCTATCAATGTATCTGGCGATAGCTGCACCCTCATAGAGAAATGATTCTATGGAACAGAAAATGGGAAGGTCGTCCTCGAGGAATCATTAATGTTAACATGTGTATGAGATTATGGCCGGTGGCGTCATCTAAGAACAATCTAGTAATATAAGTAGGCTACACTTATAATAAGACGTGGTTTTCTTTCAAAAAAACTCATATGCATTGGTCAGAATTGGAAGAGCGGCCACAATGTCTATGAACTACCCATGAATCCACCGAATCGCCGCAATATCAGACGAGTTGAGAGAAGCTGGCAGAGGTTGTGTGGGAGCAGGTAGTCAGTCAGGGCATGCAAGAAAGAAACATGAGCTCTACTCTGAAAGCTGTCAGCCACATTGACGACCCAGTAATCGGTGGTTGGACTGCCTACGATAACACGCGTAGCTTGTAGGCGTCCACCCAGCCGAGGAAGAGTATCGGATTAAACGGAGGGTGGGAAGCAGAAGACTTGATCATGTTTCTTGAAGGAGAAGAACTGAAATATTTCTAATTTAAGTCATTTCTTTTAAAATTTGCGATTATATCAGTGTGATTCGTCAGACGTCTTGGTTTTAAGTGTCGACTTACGGAGAATGTGAACATCTATACGGTCGGTCATGGACAATTCATAATACAACAGTAAGTTACATTATGTCCGTCTCTGTGGTGTAGAGGTTAATGTGACTAACTACCACTTCCGGAGGCCCGGGTTCGATTCCCGGCTCTGCCACGAAATTTGTAAAGCGGCACGAGGACTGGAACGGGGTCCGCTCAGCCTTGGGAAGTAAACTGAATAGATGGGCGTTCGATTCCCATCCTTGAAGCGGTTTTCCGTGGTTTCCCACTTCTCCAGGTAAATGCCGAGTTTGTACCGGTACCTAACTTAAGGCCACAGCCGCTTCATTCCCACTTCATTGTCTATTCCTTCCAATTTTCCCATCCCTCCACAAAGCCCCTGTTCAGCATAGCAAGTAAGGCTCCGTGGGCTAGGTACTGGCCCTCATGCACAGTTGTATTCCTCAACCAACAATCTCACGTACCAGGACACTGGCCTTGAGACGGTAGAGGTGACATCCCTCGCTGAGTCCGAGGGAAAAACCAACTCTGGAGGGTAAATGGATTAAGAAAGAAAGAAAGAAAGAAAGAAAGAAAACAGATTTACGTTATATGAAGTGAGAGTTATCTTCTGCAAATCTCGTGTGAATTCCTGTCTGCCAGCAATAGTATGTTACAATACTCGTAGTAGAATGTCGGCCCCACGGTGTAGGAGTAGCGTGCCTGCCTCTTACCTGGAGGCCCCGGGTTTGCTTCCCGACCTGATCAGGAATTTTCACCTGGATCTGAGTGCTGGTTCGAGGTCCACTCAGCCTACGTGATTGTAATTGAGGAGCTATGTGACGGCGAGATGGTGGCCCCGCAATAGGAAGCCATGAATAACGGCCGAGAGGATTCGTTGTGCTCACCCCACGATATCTCATAACGTGCAGGCCTTCGGGCTGAGCAGCGGTCGCTTGGGAGGCCATGGCCCTTCGGGACTGTTGCGCTATGGGGTTTGGTTTTGTTTTACTGTACAATTTGTTTTACGTCTCACCGACACAGGTAGGTCTCATGGCGACGATGCGATACGAAAGGGAAGTGGGAAGGAAGCGGCCGTGGCCTTAATTAAAGTACAGCTCCAGCATTTGCCCGGTGTGAAAATGGGAAACCACAGAAAACCACCTTCAGGGCTGCCGACAATGGGGTTCGAGACTACTATCTCCCGGATGCAAGCTCACAGCTGCGCGGCCCTAACCTCACGGCCAACTGGCCGGTGGTTTTGATTTACTTGTAATAGAATAAGCCATATTTTTCGCGAATACGTGGGTGACTGCGTTGTAATATTTATGTTACATTATTTGTAACTAGCTGTCGTGATTAGCTCAGTGGCTTGGGGGCTGGATTTTCATGCGGTGTGCTGAGGTTCGAATCAGGGTCGAAGCTTGGTCGAGATTTTCATCTCAAAAATCACGTGGTGTCGGGAAGGGAATCCGACCTTAAATCCCCTGCCAAAAATTCCAAAATAAGCCTGGGTGGCTCGAGCGACCCAAAAAATAACTGCGATAAGCTGAAGAAAATATTTAGACTCAGCGAGGGATGTCACCTCTACCGTCTCAAGGGCAGTGTCCTGGTACGTGAGATTGTTGGTTGGGGAATACAACTGTCCATGAGGGCCAGTACATCGCCCAGGCAGCCTTACTTGCTATGCTGAACAGGGGCTTTGTGGAGGGATGGGAAGATTGGAAGGAATAGACAAGGAAGTGGGAATGAAGCGGACGTGGCCTCAAGTTAGGTACCGGTACAATCTCGGCATTTGCCTGGGGGAGAAGTGGGAAACCACGGAAAACCACTTCCAGGATGGCTGAGTTGGGAATCGAACCCACTTCTACTCAATTGACCTCCCGAGGCTAAATGGATCCCGTTCCAGCCCTCGTACCACTTTTCAAATTTCGTGGCAGAGCCCGGAATCGAACTCGGGCCTCCGGGGGTTGCAGCTAATCACACTAATCACTACACCACAGAGGCGTACAATGGTCTTTTACAGGGGCAAATAAACAAATCACCCCTGGAAGCTATCAAATATGCAACCTTACCACATCCCAGGCAACGGACTGTTAGAAAAGAATCTTATGTGGGGTTCGAACTCCTACCTCGAGCACTGTCCACTATCACATATCTCGCCTCCCTCTTGCCATGTGAGCTACTGCGACACTTGAACTACAGTGCCCACCTCCCAACCTATACAGTGGCGTAAACTTTCCCAGCAACATGAACGATACGGAACGAGATTAGCTGTGTTCCACTGCTTGTCGGTCTATACCTATACCGGTCTGTGCGTCCACCTCCTGTTTAAAGTACGTGTTTTGCATATCTGTACTCGTTTTACGGGTTCATTCAAGGTCATCATCATCATCATCATCATCATCATCATCTGTTTACCCTCCAGGTTCGTTTTTTTTTCCCCTCGGACTCAGCGAGGGATCCCACCTCTACCGCCTCAAGGGCAGTGTCCTGGAGCTTCAGACTCTTGGTCGGGGGATACAACTGGGGAGAATGACCAGTACCTCGCCCAGGCGGCCTCACCTGCTATGCTGAACAGGAGCCTTGTGGAGGGATGGGAAGATTGGAAGGGATAGGCAAGGAAGAGGGAAGGAAGCGGCCGTGGCCTTAAGTTAGGTACCATCCCGGCATTCGCCTGGAGGAGAAGTGGGATACCACGGAAAACCACTTCCAGGATGGCTGAGGTGGGAATTGAACCCACCTCTACTCAGTTGACTTCCCGAGGCTGAGTGGACCCCGTTATAGCCCTCGTACCACTTTTCAAATTTCGTGGCAGAGCCGGGAATCGAACCCGGGCCTCCGGGGCTGGCAGCTAATCACACTAACCACTACACCACAGAGGTGGACGCTAACCTTTCTACTAGGATATAAATGTATGAAGCATGGAAGACCATAATTTACTGTTCCTCCCCTCTATTTTACAAACATTATTCGGTAAGATTAACAATGCCTTCTTCCCTGGCCGTAAAGAGTCATTTTAGTTTAATTCTTTTCGGCCATTTTCTTGTGACTTGCGTACGTACATATGGGGTGAGCCAAAAGTCCGTTAAAATTTGACAAGGCATTATTGCATGGAATATTGGAAGTAAAGAGGTAATAATTGACATATTTGATTTACATGACATGGGGGTTTTATTGTCACCAAAATAAAGTAAATAAAGCATTTCTAACAGTGCATTTTCTGGCAACGTAAACATGACGCCATCTCTCACGGCAGCTGCTTTTGTACGGTACACGGGTCTCATGCAGCATCACTCACGTGTTGCTGTCCAGCGCCATCTGTTGGCTTCCTTGTGCACTCGTTGTTGGTGTAAATAAAGCCCCATATCATGTCAAGCATGTGTGATCAATTTTACCTGACGTGTTGCTGTCCAGCGCCATCTGTTGGCTTCCTTGTGCACTCGTTGTTGGTGTAAATAAACCCCCATATCATGTCAAGCATGTGTGATCAATTCTACCTGACGTGTTGCTATTCAGCGCCATCGGTTGGTAATTTTGTGTACTATATTTGTTGTCAATAAAGCCCCATATCATGCCAATCCTGTGTGTCAATTATTACCTCTCTACCTCCAATATTCCCTCAAGTATTACCTCGTCAATTGTTAACGGATTTTTGGGTTACTCTTTACCTACATTCATACAAAGAGACAAAGATAATGATGTAAATTTAAAAATGGGACATTCTCATTCAATCAATCGATCAGTGGCCCTTCGGAGCTGTAGGACCATGGGGTTTGGTTTTCCTTTTAGGACTTCAATTCATAATCTAGTATTTCCTGCATTATTTGACTTTGTTCGACTGCACTCCCTTACTTTTGTTTTGGATATTTTCATATTCATCTGGTATTCTTCACGAAGTCTGTGTTCATACTGTACAACAATTTCTCAGAGAAAACAATATTATCAACGTCAAATCTCAGAGTTTTGACTTTCTCCTCTTGGACTGCGATTCTATTTCCGAACACTTTAAATAAATAAATAAATAAATAAATAAATAAATAAATAAATAAATAAATAAATAAATAAATAAATAAATAAATAAATAAATAAATAAATAAATAAATAAATAAATAAATAAATAAATAAGTAAATAAATAAATAAATAAATAATCTGTTCAATACACGTGACGTCTTTCATCTGCTACGCGATCGCGTCGTCAAATGTAGAAGGTGGAGCCGAGCAAATGGTTGTACGGTTTGGGTCACATAGCTATCCGCTTGCATTCGGGAGGTAGTGGGTTCGAACTCCACTATTGGCATCCCTGATGATGGTTTCCGTGGTTTCCCATTTTCACACCAGGCAAATTCTGGGGCTGTACCTTAAATAAGGCCACGGTCGCTTCCTTCCCACTCCTAGCTCCTTACTATCCCATCGTCGCCATAAAACCTATCTGTGTCGGTGCGACGTAAAGCAGACTATAAAAAATTGTAGAAGGTGGGAACAATAATGTTATTCCACTGTGTATATATATATTAGTGCTGTTAAATACGTTTACTATATATTTGGAATGGAATGAATGAGCCCACATCTAGCGGCGAGGAAAAGAATTGTGCCGGCTAACGAAGCCTGTCGCACTCCTCTGGGGCAATGGTTAATATAATGATAGATGAAATGAAAAGATATTCGAGAATGTTGCGGAACGAAAGTTGACAGGGAAAACCGGAGTACCCGGAGAAAAACCTGTCCCGCCCCCTCTTTGTCCAACACAATCTCACATGGAGTGACCGAGATTTGAGCCACGGACCCAGCGGTGAGAGGCCATTGCGCTGCCACCTGAGCCACGGAGGCCACTTCGTAATTATAATATATTCTAGAAATAAGCATACGTCATAATTCCCATAAACTGATGAATATTCTGCTCTATGGAAGTTATTAATTAGTTAATTAATTGCATTTGCTATGGAACGTATATTTAGGTCATTTTGTAGCATATATAGTTGTGCATCTGAATGTACCGCGCACAGGTTCTTATCATTACTGCGTTTTGTCCTTGTTAGAACTTCACAACAACAACTGAAGAAATTATTGAGTCAAAAATATAATAAATAGGAAGCTTGGTGTAACCTGTTTTGTTTGCCACACTGGCCAATTACCGAGTTGTAACATGCCACTGGTCATTAAGCTAACTGATTTCAATAATGGAATATAATAGACTTCGGTTGAGTGCTAGTTTCACGGGTAAGAAAATAAACTACCTCACCGAGATTTAAGTACACCTTATTTTAATTTCTAATACGCTCCGACTTGGTAAAAGCGACGCACAGACAGTGTTATTAACCCTAAATTGGAAACGTATGTTTTAAGGACGTAAACTTAAACATGGGGCATCATCAACACTCATCAATCATTCATCAATGATCTGCATTTAGGGTTGTCTCCAGCTAGCAGATTCCCGATCAGTTGTTTACCTAGCATTTTATGAAGCATTTTCGAGGAACTATGAAAATGAACGAGCATTTCCCTTGATAATTTATTCCAATACCTTACTCCTCGTCCTATAAATGATCATTTACCCCAGTTTGTCCTCTCGAATTCCAATTTTATCTTCATACTTTTAAAAGCTCCATGCAAGCTTATTCGTCTACTATTGTCATTCAACGCCAACCCTCCACTGACAGCTTGAAACATACCACATAGTCGAGCCTCTCTTTTCCTTACTCACAAAACTTCCCAGCCCAAAGCTTGCAATATTTTAGTAACACTACCCCTTTGTCGGCAATCACCCAGAACAAACCGTGATGCGTTCCTTTCAATTTCTTCCAGTCTTTGTATCAACTAGTCCTGGTGAGGGTCGCATACCCTGGAGCCACACTCTAAGTTATACGCTCTATCTTTTACATCCTTACTATGACCCCTAAAACCTTTCTTAACAACCTCGTTAATATGATTACCGCAGTGAAGATCATTCCTTATATTATCACCTAGGTATTTACAGTGTTCCACATGAGGGACCCCATCAACACATTAGTGAGGCGACTTCCTTTTGGTGAAACTTACAATTTGAATTTTCATCCCATTTACATTCATACCATTGTCTGCTGTCCATCTCACAATATTGTTCAAGCCCCCCTGCAGTCGCTCAGAATACTGCAATTCATTCACTACTGTATACAGTAAAACATCATCCGCAAATATCCTTATATGTGATTCCAGATCTTTACTCATTTATATACAACCTGCGACAATAAAGTTCGGTGAATGAAGTCAGAACGGTCGATCCGGCAACACTGACGTCACACAACGCTGCACTTTCGTAGCAGCAGGTTTTGACCACCTGCTCCCAGCGTTGTTCAGTTGAGCATCGTGTGTGTGCCGTGTAAGACCTGTTTGACACAGTGCGTTGGTTCTGAACTGCGAACAGGAACATGAACGACCAAAAGATCAATGTACAGTTTTGTTTTAAGCTTGGCAAGATATCAAAAGGAACGCATACGTTGCTCGTACGTGTTTATGCAGATCAAGCATAAGTGTGTGTACGAGTGGTTCGCCTGTTTGCGAGGAGGCCGGGAAAGTGTTTCTGACAATCCCCGAAGCGGAAGACCGGCGACCGCCGTCAGTTACGAAAACATTGAGACGATGACGACATCAATCACGAACGATCGGCGATTAACGGTTCGCATGATAGAGGATGAACTGCAGATTAACCACGAATCCGTGCGACAAATCGTTACCCAGAAGTTAGGGAAGAGGAAAACGTGTTCTCGTCTTGTGCCGCATCCCTTGACTGACGATCAGAAGGAGGCACGTTTAGAGGCGTCACCGGGTTTTGTCGAAACGGCGGATGCGACACCAAATTTCTTGAAGTGTATTGTCACTGGGGATGAAACCTGGTGTCTCTGGTACGACCCTGAAACGAAACGTCAAATCATTGAATAGCGTTCTCTGGGATCCCCTCGTCGGAAAAGGGTCAGAGCCGAAAAGTCACGCATCAAAATGATGCTCATCACCTTTTTCGATAGTCAAGGCATTATCCATAAGGAATGTCTACCTGAGGGAACGACGTTGAATGCTCCACGGTACATTGAAATTTTGACCCAGTTCATGAAACGTCTACGCAGGGTACGACCCCAGTACGCACAACAAGGTTCGTGGTTTTTTCCATGACGACGCTCGCCCACACACAGCCAGTATCTTACAAGAGTTCATGGCAAAAAAGTGGGTGGTGCAACTTGAACATCCCCCATACTCGCCAGATCTCAATCCTCCAGACTCCTTCCTACTACCACGACTCAAACTCGCTTTGAAAGGAAAGAGATCTGACGATATTCCTGACATCCAGCGAAACGTGACGAGGCTTTTGAACACCGTCCCAAAGAAAGTCTTCTTCCAAAGTCTCCAGGACATGTATCGCCGATCTCAGCAGTGTATGGTTACGGGAGGGGACTATTTCGAAGGACAGTAAGGTCACTGTCGTGCATTGTTCAACTATGTTGATGGAACAAGACTATTTACCGAACATCATTGTCAAAGGTTGTATATAAGAAAACATAAGCGTCCAATAATTCCGCCTTGCGGGACCCCCCTCTTTATTAACTACCCCATATATTAAATAACAATTTTCACAAGTAAGAGCTATGTATCGGGCTGTCAGTGGACAGATGGGGTGCAATGTCATTAGTGGATGGATAAGTTTGAGTGGTGTCTATAAAAATAGGAAAGATCACAGTACGAAACAAAGTTTGAATTCAAGAGGAGAAATAGGAACAAATATTCATTTATAGGAAGAGGAGTGAGGAAATGGAATAATTTACCAAGGGAGGTGTTAAAAACATGTAATTCCTTGAAATTATTAAAAAAGACTAGGTAGACAACTGATAGCATACACTGTTCTTCTTGTCGGAGGTGGCAGAATGGGCATCGGCTGGTCCAACAGCACTGCACTCCGACCGGCCAACCGAACAGAGCAGCTGGGCCGTGGCTCTTCGTCTCTGTATTCGGGAGACAGAGAGGGGCTGGTCCCCACCGTCAGCTGTCCTGAGAATGGTTTTCCATTCTCCTGCACTAAGGCGAATGCCGCGAAATTTCCTAGTATAGGCCACGACCGCCAACCCTCTCACCTTCTCCGCACATCTCCTTCATCGTAACAAATCTTCTGGCCTGAGAGACGGCCTCGCCGTCTAGGAGGCCCGCCTCCCCCTTCAGGGGAGGAATGAAAACATTTAGTAGTAGTAGTGCACTGTTCTACAAAGTTTTTATTTCTGGTATGAAAATGTGTAATTCTAAAGGAATATGCATTGCTAAATTTAAACATGAAATCAGAATTGTGCTATAAGAGATAGTTTCCCATTGATCTGAACATATTTATTATTTCTGGTACTTTTATAAAATAAAATGAAAATAGTTGGCAACTTTAACTTTACTATTTCTGATCTTTTTCAGACATTGATGTTATTGTTCAGATGGTGTGGCCTGTTAACCTCAAAATCACAGTCGGAATGCAATGATTTCTACCAATTTAAAATTTATTGATTTGTCTTCTTCACATGTAACAAGTGAGTATTTATGTGAATATTCTCTTCTTTAGAGGCTGCCTGGCCGAGGCGGTGAAGGCATGCTCGGTTCGCCCGGAAGGAAGTGGGTTCGAATCCCCGACAGGAAGTCGTAAACATTTAGGAAAGGAGATGTCCACTTCCGGAGGTGCATGTGGCGCTGAGGTTCACTCAACCTACATCAAAAATTAGTACCAGGTTAATTTATGGGGGCAAAGGCAGCGGGGCGTAGAGCTAACCACTTCACCCCATCACGTGCCGAGGTTACGAATGGTGGAAACCTACACCTTCCACCCCTCCAAGAGCCTTCATGGCCTGTACGGAGAAGACTTTGCTTTGCTAGTCTCTTCTTTTCTATTTCTATTCGATATGGCTGTACGTCTGACAAAGAAAGTCGAGCCTCGGTATGCTACAAGAAAGGAACACAAAACTTCCTTGGCAGTAGAAGAGACACTACAGAGTATAGAGAGTTTGTGAAAGAAATGATCAGAGCTTATGAAGGTTCAGGATGCAATATGTCCTTGAAAGTATGTTTCATGGACTCGCATCTAGGCTTCCTTCTAGAGAGTTGTAGTGATGTATCAGATGAACATGGAGAAAGTTTTCATAAAGTCATAACTAACGTGGAGTAACCGTATGAAGGAAAATGAATGCCCACAATGTTAGCCGATCATACCTGGAGTATAATTCGGGACAAAAAAGGAAGCTCAATACAAAAGGAAGAAATAAGACTTGAAACTTTGTGGTGGCAAATTTCTGTCCATATTTTCCATTGTTTTAAACATTCCTGTGAATGACTGTTAAAAATTTTAAACATTATGTGAGCACTTCATCAGTCACCTTATGTTGCTATCCTAATGTGTATAGCTCCCCTAGATGAATTTCTGTCAGTATGTCTATGACTCTAAATTAAATCTATATATAAAATGATATGAAAATAAATTAAAATCAGATTACTCTTAAACTATCCCTGTTGTGTGAAAACTAAAACCAGATTTGAATTCAACGTTAAAGTGTATATATATGAATCACACATTTTTTCCTCCAGAAATAGACTTTTTTGGTAGAATAGTGATATCTGCCTCCGGGGCGACAGTCCTAAATATGGATCAATGGTGACTTATTGGATAATAGTAATCATCACCTTAGTGACTTAATCCAACCTGTAATCAAGAATGTGGTTAAGTTTAAGAGAGAACCGGAATTTTGTGATGTGTAAAGTCAAATAAATAAATAAATAAATAAATAAATAAATAAATAAATAAATAAATAAATAAATAAATAAATAAATAAATAAATAAACATGTACATATTTATAAGTTATGATTTGTCGAAGAACATATAAAGCAATTTGCATAACGCATGTGTCATTTGACAACTCAGAAGTCTGCTTGCTTAGAGGTGATATTTAACTTATTTTCACGTCTAAGGTCAACGCAGTGAAAGCTGTACTGTACAGTAGACGTTACCCAATCTCCCGTACTTAGTCTAAGTTCCGCGGGTTATTATTTTAGGCAGAGCATGAGTTGGAAGTTTATGAGAGTTTGTAGTTGAGCAACAAGCTGCTGGCTTCATCTTCAGCATCACTTTTACTGCTGCAAACTTCACCAGGAACTTCGACACAGTAAACAAACATCTGACTGGGAGAGCTGAGATCATCAAATACCAGCGCGAACCTTCACAGGTTTCCGACATCGATCCCCCTAGACCGATGCACTAGATATTTCTAGAAATAGGAAAGATACAATAACACTTAAAAGATAAATGCATCAAGACAAGAAACAAAAATACACGAAAACGAATTACTTACATATCCTGTAACGTGATAATTAAAAGCAGTCGCGCAGAAAATCGTACAGAATTTCAGAAAATAATTTAAAATGTTCAGTTACATTCATAGTTCAATAATTAATACGCAGTTTTCCGCCTCTGTTGTGTAGTGGTTGGTGTGATTAGCTGCCACCCGGGCCCGGGTTCGATTCCCAGCTCTTCCACGAAGTTTGAAAAGTCGTACGAGAACTGGAACGGGTTTCACTCACCCTCGGGAGGTGAAGAGAGTAGAGGGCGTTCGATTTCCACCTCAGCTACCCTCGAAGTGGTTTTCCGTGGTTTCCCCACTTCTCCAGGCAAATGCTGCTATGGAACCTATCCCCCTCAAGTCCCCTGTTCACCATACCGGGTGAGACTCCCTGGGCGAGGTACTGTCCCTCCTCTGCAGTTATATCCCCGACACGATCCAGGAAGCTGCCCTTGAGATGTTAGAGTCGCTGAGTTTGAGGGGAAAACAAACCCTGGATTGTAAATGGACTATGAAAGACAGAAATAATTACTACACAATCACGTGCGAATTCGCAGATAAATATTTCCCATAATCAATAGAATTATATACAGTAGATTGAGGAATCTGTGGTGTAGTGGTTAGCGTGATTAGCTGCCACCCCCGGAGGCCCGAGTTCGATTCCCGGCTCTGCCACGAAATTTGAAAAGTGGTACGAGGGCTGGAACGGGGTCCACTCAGCCTCGGGAGGTCAACTGAGTAGAGGTGGGTTCGATTCCCAGCTCAGCCATCCTGGAACTGGTTTTCCGTGGTTTCCCACTTCTCCTCCAGGCGAATGCCGGGATGGTACCTAACTTAAGGCCACGGCCGCTTCCTTCCCTCTTCCTTTCCTATCCCTTCCAATCTTCCCATCCCTCCACAAGGCCCCTGTTCAGCATAGCAGGTGAGGCCGCTTGGGGTAGCTACTGGTCATACTCCCCAGTTGTATCCCACGACCAAGAGTCTGAAGCTCCAGGACACTGCCCTTGAGGTGGTTGAGGTGGGATCCCTCGCTAAGTCCGAGGGAAAAACCGAACCTGGAGGGTAAACAGATGATGATGATGATGATGATGATGATGATGATGAGATTGAGGAATACAATGAGTGTATACTTGCTTCACATTGTAAATACATCATTATAACATAGAAACTAAACTATATTTCTAAGATATTGGAATCTTTTCTTCATTCTTTGGAGGGAAGCTCTAAGACTAATGCACGTAATGTCTAAGCAGGGAAACCGTCGTCTCATAAAACAACTTCCTAACAAAGCAACATTGAGCGTTTCTATATGCTGTATTTTTTAAAACTTTACTATGCTCACATTCGATTCTAAAGGAACTAGTTACTTTCTGGGATACAAAGGTGCTCACGATTTCAATGAAATTCATTATGACACACTCCATGCTGCGGAAGCTGTTTCCACAGAGTCTGTCTTCGGTCATATCATTTCGTAAGTAGTTTCAATTTCGGAAATGAATAATTAGGTCTAATGTTTGATGTTTTTGGAACAAAATTTTACAGTTTCTAAATAATATTTTATATGCAGGCGGCTAACGAATGGAGGGACCGATTATCTCCCGGTATAAGGAGATCCCCTATACCAAGTGCCAACAGTCTCTTTGAGAGTGGATGAGCGGGTATGCGTAAGGGCACTCTATTGTCCTGGGGACAATAAATTGTTTCCAAAGGCGGAGGAACCAGTTTGGTCAACGGCATTAGGATGCAGAAGGCAACGGAAAACCACTGCATTAAAGATCCTGAGAGATATTCCAGTAAACCCACATGGCATGGCTGCAACGTCAAGATCGGAGCTGGCCGTGTGGATCGTCTACCTCCGTTTGGAGACGACGGCTTAAGAAGAAGAAATAATAACTCGATAATTCACTCGCGTTAATCAAGGGGTCTTTGACAGACACCTCAATCTCAAGTTAAATTCATGGGTGAAATCTCAGAACCATATGAGATAATAACGGATGTGAGACAATGGGCCTGCCTTTCACCACTGCTGTTCAATTGTATCCTGGAAAAGGTCATCAGAGAATGGAGAACAAGAATGACCGAAAGGGAACGACAGAACGGGATAAAGACAGGATGTGGGAAAGGTGCGATCATAGTTGGCTCCCTAGCTTTCGCGGATGATGTAGTACTCCTAACTGACAATCTACACTCAGCCGCAAAACAAAGAGAGGAATTAAAAAATGGGCAACCAAAACTGGTTTAAGAATATCGTTTTGAAGAATGCATATATGGACTCAGACAAAACAGATCCCACAGGCAGAATATAATCAAATTTGTGGATATCCAGCGTGTTCAGAAATTCTAGTACCTGAGAGAAGTTCTTAGCCGGCCCCGTGGCGTAGGGGTAGCGTGCCTGCCTCTTATCCGGAGGCGCCGGGTTCGATTCCTGGCCGGGAGAGGCATTTTTACCTGACCCTGAGGGCTGGTTCGAGGTCCACTCAGCCTAGGTGATTAGATTTGAGGAGATATCTGACGGTGAGGTAGCGGCCCCGGTCTAGAAAGCCAAGAATAATGGCCGAGAGGATTCGTCGTGCTGACCACATGACACCTCGTAATATTGAGGCCTTCGGGCTGAGCAGAGGAAGCTTTTTAGGCCAAGGCCCTTCAAGGGATATAGTGCCATGGGGTTTGGTTTGGTTTGGAGAGAAATTCTCACCCCGAATGTAAATGAGAAAAAAGATATGAATAGAAAGATGAAAAAAATGGAAATGGCTTTCAGACTATGTCGTGGAACTTATAAATCCAAGTCCGTATCCATCGAAGCAAAATTAAAACATTATTGTACAGGGATGAGACCACAGTGTCTCTAAACGGCGGAATCCATGGCGAGGGTAATGGATCCAGTCTTTGAAAAAAGAGAAAGGAAATTCGTTAGGAAAATCTTAGGTCCAAAGGAATTATTAGATTCAAAACCCATGCTCCGATTGAGAACAAACTACTATCAGGAAAAGAAGACCATCATTAAGAGGATGCATGCAAATAGAGTGGCACACAGGATACTTACTCTACAAGAAAAGTGGAAGGCACAACCTTTATGGCTTAAGAAGATTCACAAAGACTTGGAAGAAGTAGGGATCCAGGAGGGAGATATACAGGAAATAACAAAGTGTAGGAAGGAAAATACTGCAATGAGGGATGTACCGGAGAAAATCAAGTCACGCAACACGTCTGTTGAAGAGCGACAAGGGAGAAGTCAAAGAACTTAAGAATAGCTAAAGGAGTGCAAAGAAAATGGAATAAGTATGAGAGACAGAAGATCTGATGGATTGTGCGAATGTGGTCCATAGATGGCCTTAACGAATGAAATAATTATAAATAATTAAGAACTTGGCACATGCATTTATGAGGCAGCTTGCCGCTCGTGTTACGGAAGACATCTGCCTTAAGACTCAACACAATAATTTGGAGGTAGATGTAACCATTTGACTGTAAAAACAAACTTTTCTTCGACCCACTTTGCAAACACAACTAGGTAAAGGTTAGAATGCAAACGTACTTAACCAAGGCGCAAGTGTCTGCTACCCGCACAACGGATCTGCATTGAGACCTGCATAAATATTAGCGATCAGAACTACCAGAACCCCTAAAATGTATGCAGTTCACCGACATAGCTATAGAGTGGCTAGACGATACTTACGCCTTGTTCAAAATCGTTTGCATTCTAACATATTCGTGCCTAGTAGCATTTCACTACACATCACGATGTCACCTTTCCATTGCAGAGTGACATTCAGGCAAATTTATTTACTTTATCTGGGGAAGTGTGATGACCTCTTAAACCCCGAGCCCACCTCCATGGCATGCCTTGCAGATGCTAATCCCAGTGTTGTTCATTTAACGTCGCGAAGTGATTACCGAAGAAGGCAGAAGACGAAGTTGCGTGGGATCGGCCGTGATTAACAGCTGTTTTTTATTCACTGAGAACCTATCTATAATCCTATATTTTAATAATTGATTTTATATCAGTTAAATAGTTTGAAATAAATAAGTACCTATCCTAAATCGTATTCTGTAAATAAAAATTTATCATTTTATTTTTTATTTCGATTTGACCCCCGAAGGCGAACTGCGCGTCGTTATGAGGATGAAATGATGAGAAAGACGGCACATTCACCCTCTTCGTGTCAGGGAAATTAACCAATTATGGTTAAAATTCCCGGCCCTGCCGGGAATCAAACCCGGGACCCCTGTGACCAAAGGCCAGCACGCTAACCATTTAGCCATGGAGCCGGACAAATCTCGTGTCCTCATCCCGAGGTGGTGCAGCTCCTTTCAGGCACACCTTACATGTACCATTTCAACCACATACCAATCCTCCTGCCATTCTTAAATTTCTGGCAGTACTTGGAACCGAACCCGGGCCCCCAAGGACGGCAGCTAACCGTTATGCTAGGGAGGCGGACATTTATCATTAATAAACGTAGCTTTTCGTGATTCTTCTTCTTCTTTATCTGTTCACCATCCAGGGTTGGTTTTTCCCTCGAACTCAGCGAGGGATCCTACCTCTACCGCCTTAAGGGCAGTGTCCTGGAGCTTCAGACTCTGAGTCGGGAGATGAAACTGGGGAGGACGACCAGTACCTCTCCCAGGCAGCCTCACCTGCTATGCTGAACGTGGGCCTTGCGGGGGGATGGGAAGATTGGAAGGGATAAACAGGGAAGAGGGAAGGAAGTGGCCGTGGCCTTAAGTTAGGTACCATCGCGGCATTCGCCTGGAGGATAAGTGGGAAACCACGGAAAACCACTTCCACGATGGCCGAGGTGGAATCGAACCCACCTCTACTCAGATGATCTCCCGAGGCTGAGTGTTCCCCGTTCCAGCCCTCGTACCACTTTCCAAATTTCGTGGCAGAGCCGGGAATTGAACCCGGGCCTACTGGGGTAGCAGCAAATCACACTAACCACTACACCACGGAGGCGGACTTTCGTGACTCATTGTATTAAAATAACTAAATAAATAAATAAATAAATAAATAAATAAATAAATAAATAAATAAATAAATAAATAAATAAATAAATAAATAAATAAATAAATAAATAAATAAATATCATAAGTGGATTAAAGCCAGTTGCCTGTTACGAGTCTAAACAAAACTGAGCTTTCTGATTTGTAAGGGAAGCTGTAGAAATAGATCTGCGCCCAAATACGACGGATTGCATTTCCGCAAAACAGCCTATCTTTACTGCAAAACTTCCTATCTTCATTACCGCAAAATTGCACGTATCTTAAGCGCAAAATATTAGAAAACACTACCGCAAGTATAAAATGTACAAGAACGTACCTTTAAAAGTGACAGTGCAGCACTCTGCTTGCCCCGGGGAAACACTTGCACTAGACTATGATAGGCCGGAACCGATGTTGAACCACTTTTACGTACTTCAGTAACGGTAATTGACCACGTTGATATTTGTTCCACAACTCAGTAGCAACGCGATGATTTCTACAGTCACGTCTTATTTATTTTTCTTTTAAAATGAACTGTGTTAAAGCACAGATATATTTCACTTTGCTATTGCTGTAAAGGTTCCGTAAACTCGTGGATAGAAGGATGGGGTTTGTAAAATTGTTGTTTTAAATGTCTGTGAAACAACCCAGCACCATTTGTAGTTCTGATACCATCTGTTGGTATACTGTCCCGTAAATTAGGGGGGAAATTTAGCATCTTCACTTACATAGTTTTCAAGTGCATAGTCTAGAAAAAATTAACTGATTGTGATTGGAAGCAATACTATACACTCTACGAACGCATCCTCGACTGTACTTGGAGGTAGAAATCGTTCCAGGTAGTAGAATATTTATTTTGGTAATAAAACATTTTTTTGCGGAATTTCTTTTAGGTTTTTCCGCATTTGATATCCATCCCCCAGATAAATTCAACAGGGAAAACGGTTTCAATTTATTAAATCAGAGATCTGTACTCCAGAAATATATGCATAAAACTATCACAGCACAGCGCGACGATCCCTGAGTCCAGTTAATGCGGGACCGTGGACGATATGATTGTAACTTCCGCGACCTTTGAAGAAATGTTATGCTCATTGTCAGGAGCAGACCTTCACATGCCCTGTAATTTCGTGGAAAGCTCGGCTTTGTTTAGTCTCGTAAAATATAAGTGGCTTTAATCCAGTTATCATAGAAATTTATAATGTTTAATAGCAGAAAATTCTACTGGACTCTACTGATTTTTTATAACAATATTTCATGCCTTTATAATCGGTTTGGTTGGCAACGCTGCATCTCAGCCGTTACACTTTTATTTTCATTACAGATATTGTACTCGTAACAGATTGCACTTTATTGTATGTCTTGGCGAGATGACGCCTGTTGACTAGCTGTATGTTTTTAGAAGGAAAGAGACACGCTCATATCAGCTCTGGCCTTTCAGCTTGAGACGCGCTATTTCCCCTGGGAGTCGCTCACTCATCTCAGCGAGACGACGTTCCCGAGTGAGCTGCCATCTTAAACACTGTCCGCAAGCACATCCCATTCTCCCAGATATCATCTGCACGATCTACTTCTAGAACACTGAATTCAAACAGAAGATGACTCTCGTATCGGTGAAAAAAAAAACCTTTAAACAACGAGCGGTAGATTCGTCTGTTATCCTTTATCAATTCTTCTTCTTATTATTTATTGTTCTAATTCTTCATCTTTCTTCGATTTCCATCATGTATGGGCAACTTAAAATAACATTCTCATGTTTTAAAATGGATATGATTTTGAGGTGTCGTCTATCGGAATTTAGCGTGGACAGTTTGATGCGGACAAAAAAGCGACTCCGTAACCAGGCAACCAAAAAAATGCCAAAGTAAAGCAAAGGCTCTGGGAGGGGTGAAAGGTAAAGGCTTCCATTATCTGTAACCTCGGCACTTGATGGGGGTAGTGTGGTTAGCTCTACGCCCAGCCACCTTTAACCCCAGGAATTAACACAGTACTCATCTTTGGTGTAGGCTGAGTGAACCTCAGGACCATGTCTACCTACGGGAGTGATAATTAATTTTCTTAAATTTTTGACTTCCTGACGGGGAATCGAACCCACATCCTTCCGGGTGAACCGATGGCGCCTTTACGTACACGGCCAGGCAGACCCTGAGCAGGCACCCAGTATAAGTAAATTAGAATTCTGAACATTGTGGAAGGAAGAGAATATTATTTATGTGACATAAAATCATGCGCCCTGGACCAATAAAACGTCCAATTAGTTTATATCTTTTGTCAGAACTATTTTTTTTCTCCCTATTCCCCTTCTAGGTGGGAACGGTAGAACAACATCCCCTTCCTGTTGTAAGAGGTGACTAAAAGGGGCCCCATGGGCTCTTAACTTGGGAGTGTGGGCTGGCTACCACGACCGGGCGAGTTGGTCGTGCGGTTAGGGGCGCGGAGCTGTGAGCTCGCATCCGGGAGATAGTGGGTTCGAATCCCACTGTCGGCAGCCCTGAAGATGGTTTTCCGTGGTTTGCCATTTTCACACCAGGTAAATGTACCTTAATAAAGGCTACGACCGCTTCATTCCTATTCCTGGGCCTTTCCTGTCCCATCGTCGCCATAAGACATATCTGTGTCGGTGCGACGTAAAGCAAATAGCTGGCTACCGCGGGGCCTTTAGCTAAATTCTGGCATTTCTTCCACTTACTTGTGCCAGGCTCCTCATTTTCATCTTTTCTATCCGACCTCCCTCGGTCAACCACTGTTCATTACCGATTCCGACGGTAGTACGTATGGAGGCCTCGGGAGTTTTTCATTTTCACACCCTTCCTGGACTTTGGCCTTTTTAGGACGATATCTTCATCTTTCGAAGTGTCCCTCCCATTTTTTCTCTCTGGTTCGTGTTAATAGAGAATCGTTACCTAGTTGTATTTCCTCTTAAAACAATAATCACCACCACCGCCACTCTTCTTCTCCTCTGTCTGACCCTTGCATAATGTTAGAGGCTATTAAGAGAGGAACAATCAGAAAATATGTACTCGCTCTTGCATCTTCTAAGTCCCAAACCATATACGTGATACTATACTTTTCCCTGTAGTAGAGAAATTCACGTAATTATATAATTCTGTCTCCATTCTTGATTTTCGGTCTCTTCAGTATTTCTTCATCCTTTAACGGTGTTATTTTCAGCCTTCTTTCATTCGCCCAGACAGTTACAAGATTTCTGTATTTTTCTGAAAATTCCTTCAATTTTACCATTGTATAATGTAGGGCTGACTGGAGCGTTATGTTTACTATTATTGTCATTCCTCTTGATTCTCTATGCCCAGCTAAGGGGAACGTTTGAAAGTATTTAGTTCAATGTTCCTTCTTTTCTTCCTAATATATTTTCTTTCACTGAGTGCCTTTCTGCGTTCTTTCCATTATGTTATTTTGTGTTTCTCTGCAAATTTCCTTTTGTTCACTGAGCTTCGAAATGTTGTTCTATCTTGAATGGTTTCCTATTTTTAATCCTATTTCTATTAACCAATTGTTACGGTATTCCAGGGATAGTGCTAGATTTAAAAGTATCTTCGTCAGCCTGTTGTTTTCCATTCTGTGTAGGTACCCGTATAAACTCTATTCTTCTAATTATATCTCCAATTCTTTCTCTTATTTGATATATTTCTTGCGGTTCCTTGTTCATTCAAATTCCGTTTTAGGTTAGCAGTTCCCCTGGCGGGTGCATCCCAGGTGGCGAACACGGCGTGGGGATGGGGGGAAGATGCTCACCGGACTAGTCCGGAGAAACTGAAGGAAATAAAATGCCTCTCGTGGACCAAAAGCAGTCAGAGCTAGAAAACATTTTGAGGCAACCTCTAAGGCTCAATACCTTAGTTGTAACACTGAGGTCGATGACGATCTTCCCGTTCTCTACAACTTTTTAGCAAGATGGCAACGACTGTTATTATTATTATTATTATTATTATTATTATTAGGGAGCGGATTTGTAAGCAGCAATATTAGATTTCAATGAATAGAAAGCTTCTTCAAGGCCACACAACACTCCTGTTTAAAGAGTTGCATAAATTGTAGGGGCAAGCCCTTTAAAAACCCTAATATTTTTGCAGCGTTTCCAACTAAACTTACATGCTGGTCTATTGCTTCATGGAAATCCGCTCCATTATTATTATTATTATTATTATTATTATTATTATTATTATTATTATTTCTGCATGGTAAAGGAAGAAGGAATGCTGATGGACACGCTGAAAAGGAAAAGAATACAAATTACTGTAAAAAGGTGGGACTGATTCAGAATCTGTATTTACCTAAGAGAGCAAATTGGGAATGAGATGACGGAAGGAAGCAAGATTGGAAAGGATGTTAGACAAGGCTGTTTTCTCTCAGTATTCTTGCTTAACATTTACCTAAAAGAGATTATTTGAAAATATCTGAACGAGAAACGAGGAATATAAGAGGGATAAGAATAGAGTGAATTGGATTTACTGACGATGTGGATCAGTTAAAGTGAACGCACTCTAAATGGAATGCGAGAAGATCTGGACGAATCGTACATAGAGTAAGGAGTGAGAATGATTAAGAAAAAAACATAACGTAAGGTGATAGGAAGAAGAGAGAAGAACTAAGCAAGTGCTCGCTTTCGAGTACCTTGTCAGTGTAATAACTGAATATATAAAATGCCTCTAGGTGATGTAAACCTACATCGCTGTTACGAAGGAAGCCCACTAGAGAATAAGGATAGATGGGATAGAGACATAGACGCTGAGAAAGGAGAATGGAAGGAGAATGGAAATGAGAAGCTGGGTAGACAGAGTGAGCAATGCAGAGGTGCAAGAATTAACGGAAGAAACGAAACAACTGGTACAAGTTATAAGGAAAAGGGAGAGATAGTGGTTTGGACGCTGAATGGGAAAAACTGCTTGTTAGTGGATGCCGTTGAAGGGTTGTTGAGTTGAAAGAGAGGAAGAAGACGGAAAAGTCAGATGATGGACAATATAAGGATAGAAGGAATCTACGTCAAAATGAAGGGAGATCCATTTGACTGGAAGGCGTGGAAGTCTACCATGTGAAGACTTGCCTCAGGGAAAAACACATTATTATTATTATTATTATTATTATTATTATTATTATTATTATTATTATTATTATTATTATTATTATTATTATTATTAATTATACCTGAAATGGTGAAGTATAGTGGGAAGGCAGGGATAAAATGGCTTCATAGAGTAGTAAAATTAGCGTGGGGTGTTGGTAAGGTACCTTCAGATTGGACAAAAGCAGTAATTGCACCTATCTATAAGCAAGAGAACGGGAAGGATTGCAACAACTATCGAGGTATCTCATTGATTAGTATACCAGGCAAAGTATTCACTGGCATCTTGGAAGGGAGGGTGCGATCAGCCGTTGAGAGGAAGTTGGATGAAAACCAGTGTGGTTTCAGACCACAGAGAGGCTGTCAGGATCAGATTTTCAGTATGCGCCAGGTAATTGAAAAATGCTACGAGAGGAATAGGCAGTTGTGTTTATGTTTCGTAGATCTAGAGAAAGCATATGACAGGGTACCGAGGGAAAAGATGTTCGCTATACTGGGGGACTATGGATTTAAAGGTAGATCATTAAAATCAATCAAAGGCATTTATGTTGACAATTGGGCTTCAGTGAGAATTGATGGTAGAATGAGTTCTTGGTTCAGGGTACTTACAGGAGTTAGACAAGGCTGTAATCTTTCACCTTTGCTGTTTGTAGTTTACATGGATCATCTGCTGAAAGGTATAAAATGGCAGGGAGGGATTCAGTTAGGTGGAAATGTAGTAAGCAGTTTGGCCTATGCTGACGACTTGGTCTTAATGGCAGACTGTGCTGAAAGCCTGCAGTCTAATATCTTGGAACTTGAAAATAGGTGCAATGAGTATGGTATGAAAATTAGCCTCTCGAAGACTAAATTGATGTCAGTACGTAAGAAATTCAACAGAATTGAATGTCAGATTGGTGATACAAAATTGGAACAGGTCGATAATTTCAAGTACTTAGGTTGTGTATTCTCCCAGGATGGTAATATAGTAAGTGCGATTGAATCAAAGTGTCGTAAAGCTAATGCAGTGAGCTCGCAGTTGCGATCAGCAGTATTCTGTAAGAAGGAAGTCAGCTCCCAGACGAAACTATCTTTACATCGGTCTGTTTTCAGACCAACTTTGCTTTACGGGAGCGAAAGCTGGGTGGACTCAGGATAGCTTATTCATAAGTTAGAAGTAACAGACATGAAAGTAGCAAGAATGATTGCTGGTACAAACAGGTGGGAACAATGGCAGGAGGGAACTCGGAATGAGGAGATAAAGGCTAATTTAGGAATGAACTCGATGGATGAAGCTGTACGCATAAACCGGCTTCGGTGGTGGGGTCATGTGAGGCGAATGGAGGAGGATAGGTTACCTAGGAGAATAATGGACTCTGTTATGGAGGGTAAGAGAAGTAGAGGGAGACCAAGACGACGATTGTTAGACTCGGTTTCAAACGATTTAAAGATAAGAGGTATAGAACTAAATGAGGCCACAACACTAGTTGCAAATCGAGGATTGTGGTGACGTTTAGTAAATTCTCAGAGGCTTGCTGACTGAACGCTGAAAGGCATAACAGTCTATAATGATATGTATGTATGTATGTATGTATGTATGTATGTATGTATGTATGTATTATTATTATTATTATTATTATTATTATTATTATTATTATTATTATTATTATTATTATTTATTCCCTAATCCACCAACTAGGGACCAAGATAAGTTTCTTTATACATTCTGGCGTTTCGTCAATTTTCGATTGATCCAATAGGTTTTCATTAGCTTGCTGTGTCGCGCACCCCGATCACTTTCTACCAGTTGTCCACTTCACATCCAGGAAAGTCCCTAAAGTCGCGTTGCTCGTTTGTGCACGTCATGTGGTCTTATCTCCATTTCTTCGAGGTCTTTCATGACGTTAACACACCAGAGAACTGTTGTTTTTAGTTTTGAGTCGAAATTATTATGTCCATTTAACATTATTTCGGATGCCTGCGTCTCCATTTCGAAATAACAACACAACTGGGTGACCTATTTCTGAGTTATAAACAAGTGAGAATCTGTCTCACTCGGTTTTCGTGACAAGGTCGTGCAACGCAAGTCTCATGTTGCGTGAAGTGAATGATACAAAAGATAGCCAATTCAATAGAATGTGATTTACAAGTTAAATACAGTAAGAAACTGAAGGAGTTATAAAAATATGACATGACTCTCTACGACTGATGGGGTGATAAAAGGAAAGATCTTCTTTGGTGTGATCACATTAACGAGATTATAAATAAAGGCTACAGATTTCTTCATATGGTGTGAGGATATTTAGGAATTAAATTAAGAACTTAAAAGTATAGTCTTTGGCAAGACCGCAATTAGAGGAGTAAGTATGGACCCACACCAGGATATGAAAATTGGAAAAGATCCAAGAAATTAATTCAGCACCATGGAAGATTTATGACATGGTAAACATAGAGTTATCAACCCAATGATCAGTGAATTTTCCGCCCGATTTCTTTGCCAAGTCGAGCTTGTCCTTTCATCATATTAGGAACTGTGGTCGGGCAGTCTCTGGGAATTATCTTCTTTTTAACTGTCCCTGTACCGTCATATACCCAAATTTTTAGATGAGGCAAAAGTGCCATTCAAGTAAAACGATTATCGCAACATAATTAAAAGGGAAAGTGCGACATACTTCAGGTATCTGATCGAGCATCAATACCATCGGAGCAGCATACTTTCAAAATCTTTCCTCACACTCAGTACTGTCATGCGGATAAGTTATGAGATAGCCTGAGGAAGTGTTCGAATACAACATATACACAAAGCTGATGGGCTTTCCACGGATATATTTATTGCAGCTGTTCCTAGTGTAACATTCCACCATGCGTACATTAAAATCTAGATCCCGTCCCTGTTAAAAGAAACATAGGGCTGTGTAGCTGATAAACGAAGGCAGAAATAAACAACTACATATTACCGATATAATTCTGCTTGTGTTTCTGCCCAATTTTACATTGGGCAAAGCATGCCTCTTCACTCCCATAGTCATCAATAATATTATAAAATCTTCCCCCATAGATTAGGAAATGATGTCTTAACGAGGGTAGAAGAATATTGTTACTTGGGTAGTAGAATAACTAAAATAACTAACGATGGCAGAAGTAAGGACATAAAATGCGTATTAGCACAAACAAGGAAAGCCTTTCCTGTAAGAAGAGGAATTAGCTCACTTCGAACATTGATATGGTAATTAAGAAGATATTTGTGAAGACTTTTGTCTGGAGCGTGGAATTGTGTGGAAATGAAACATGGACGATAACTAGCTCAGAAGGAATGAGAATAGAAGCTACTGAAATGTGGTTTTACAGAAGATGCAGAATATCAGATGGAAAAATTGAATCACGAATGAGGACATTCTGAATCGAATTGGTGAGAGGAGATCGATTTAGTTAAATTTGATGAGAAGAAGTGATAGAATAATAGGACACATCTTGAGACACCCACGACCTGTTCATTTGGTTTCTGAGGGAAGTGAAGGCGGTATAAATATGAAAAGCAGATTAGAGCAGATGTAGGATGAAGTAGTTGCATCGAAATGAAAAGGTAAGCACAGGGTAGAGTGGCATAGAGAGCTACACCAAACCAGTCTATGGACTGATGACTCAAACAACAACAGATGTACAAAAGATAACAAGTCTCAATTTGTATAAATGTAGAATGCATCACCTAAAATCAAACAAAGTTTCATTTCTTCAATAAAAATTGCTGTATGACTGTATGACAGTAATCGCAACAGGCAATATAACATCTGTCATCACACAAATATGAACAATGGTACAGAGTGAATAGCTAACTCGAGCACCTGGCGTGATCATATGATCATGAACATAGGTCGTTTGTGAACTCGTTAAGAATATGAGTTGTGTAATCTAAAACATTTGTGAAATATGAAATTTCCTTGAAGCGCGCCGTCATAATTCAGCCCATGTGACAATGCCATCAAATGAAACTGCGTCAAAACCATGAGTCGATATATGTTACGTAATTATATGCCCACAAACAGTTGCCCCCTCTTCAATAGGTCTATGTGGTCAGTAATCAATTCCAGAGCTATATAAAAAGCTGCAGTCAATCCATAGGAAATAACGCGAGCCGTGATCATATGGACACGATAGGCATTAAAGGGTTTGATTACATCACTTATTTTTCTTTGACATGATGGTTGATGTTGGCGATGTTTTAGTTTAACAAAACCAATATAAATTCCTAAACCAAAATAAACTACCATCATCTCTAAATCCTTCGATTATATGAAATTGCCAACATTTTATTTGTCAGGGTTATGTCAAAATTATTACTAAACGGTGAATATTTTCTAAGAAAGAAACACAGGAACCAGATAATATAACAATCTTAGACTTAAGAACATTTTTATAATGTAATTCTACTGACAGTAACCAATGCTCCCAAGTTAAGAGCCCCTTGGAGCCCATTTTAGATATTCACTGCCTTGTAAATTGCACGCTTTAGCTTAGAAATCAGAAAGAACTGGGTGTTACCGCCCCCACCCATAGGGAGATCACACCCTGAAAGCTGTTTAGGTAGATTCTCCAGATCTTCATTTTGCAATGTCTTTTTTGTTAGCTTTTATACTTAAATGTTGAAATCATTCCTTAGCAGACGAAATACGGGTCCTCATACTACGAGAAACGTAAAATTAAGCAATTTCCTCAATTATGTCGAACCGGGCGAGTTGGCCGTGCGCGTAGAGGCGCGCGGCTGTGAGCTTGCATCCGGGAGATAGGGGGTTCGAATCCCACTGTCGGCAGCCCTGAAGATGGTTTTCCGTGGTTTCCCATTTTCACACCAGGCAAATGTTGGGGCTGTACCTTAATTAAGGCCACAGCCGCTTCCTTCCAACTCCTAGGCCTTCCCTATCCCATCGTCGCCATAAGACCTATCTGTGTCGGTGCGACGTAAAGCCCCTAGCAATTATGCCGAAAGTTGAAGGGTTTCAAATTGTGAGTCTCGGATAGCTCTATCAACCTAAAAGAACGAATTTCGAAAATCACTTCCGACCTAAATGAACTTCCGGAAAACAGACTAAAATCGCTTGTTCCTTTTCTTTTCATTTCAAATCCTAGTGAAATTAACCCTATTTACATAATTATTTCCGTAATGTGCTCCTTGGTCCAATACCGGGCGTTTTTTGATATTTTTTTTTTTGCTAGCTGTTTTACGTCGCACCGACACAGATAGGTCTTATGGCGACGATGGGACAGGAAAGGGCTAGGAGTGGGAAGGAAGCTGCCGTGGCCTTAATTAAGGTACAGCTCCAACATTTGCCTGGTGTGAAAATGGGAAACCACGGAAAACCATTTTCAGGGCTGCCGACAGTGGGGTTCGAACCTACTATCTCCCGAATACTGGATACTGGCCGCACTTAAGCGACTGCAGCTATCGAGCTCGTTTTTTTTTGATATTTTGAAAATGTCCACACCGAATGTAGTTATAAGGACTTAAGTGAAACTCTGCATTGACTCACATTACCGCTCGTAGTGGTGCTTAAGTGAAACAATGTATTGACTTGCAGAGCGCTCGTAGTGGTAGGAAAAAGGCAAACTGCTTATCTAATCGACAGAATAACGATGATTAAGAAAAGGATTGTAATTTTAGGATTAAATAAAGAATTTATACTCTCATTATTATATTTCATTTACCTAAAATTCGTAGCTCATATCCCTAGGATGTTTTAAACATTGTTTGCCTGAAGGAATTTTTTAAAATTATTGACGGAATTCGTGTATACATATGTTTGGGACACACGCCCACGAATCAACACAAAGTTCTACATGAACATGACCTTAAGTAGTGCACAGTTCCCATGGAATAAGCACCACTATATTGATCGGAATGTTTTGTCGACATCTGTGCTTACCGTTCCCAGCAATGTTGGTTGTTGCATTACGTCTGCGTCACTGCGTGTAGCTCTTAGGGTGAAATTATAGTCTTTTTTCATGAAGCTCGTCGTCCTCTAGTTCAGCAAAGAGTGATACATTCACCGGGAGCTCAAAAGTTATGAGTGTCGGGTGGTGATCAAGGGGCCTCTACCTGTTTCCATCATTGCTAATAGTCACTCACACCAGGTTCGCAGTTTAATTTTTTCGATCTGATTTCCCATGATCTCCCTCACTGTGTTCTGATCCCAGTGTTAGTAAGTTTTGCCGGACTGTCTTTCTTACGTATAAGCCGATTACCTAGACGTTAGGCCCCTTTAAAAAACAAGGAAAGATCTGAGAAGAGATATTGACAAAGAAACTATATATACTTTCAAACCTCCTTTCTAGAAGGTAAGATTTTTGACTTGACGTATTTTGCCTGTAAACCCACGGTATATTATTTGTATATTCCCAGATCGTCTTTACTTTCTACTAGGACTTGAATTTTACTCATCCCATAAGTAACACATTTTGCTTTGTGTAACACCAAAAATGTATCCCTGAAATGTGACAGAATATTCCACTTAATTTTCAATCTAATACAACAAATGAATGTTAGCTCGTTCCAAATGGAACCAAAACCTATTGGACCGATTTCGCTGAAAATTTCACAATTTGCTCTTATTAAGCCTGAGAGAGATTAGGAAGCGGTTTGAACGATGCCTGATAGGTAGTTTCTTCATGAGGAGTGATTTTATGTAATTAATTTAATTACAAAGCCACACCAAGACTTGGATCGACTTGATGGACACTGTCGCTAGGCGACAGCGACTTACTGTGTGTCATGATAGACTGGTAAGAAATAGGATGGGGACACGCCGCCATGTTTTATGAAGTACGCCTCCACATTTCCTCCTAAAAGACTGGAGAAATTTCAACCAAACTTGGTACACTTACGAATTAGTATCTGAAAAAAATACTGTGGGAAATACTCCTCTACCACCCCTAGGGGACTGGGTGAAGCGTAAAAATAATCGAAAACGATCGATATTACAGTGGAATCTATAGTTTTCTGGGTCGCTAAGATGAAGTGTGATATTTTGGGTGAGTTAAATTTCAGCCACAATCGGTAAATTTTACTAGGGCTAAAAAAACAATATGTCCAAAATGACCGATATTTGTTTTAAGTCCACAGTTTTGGGGATCTCTAGCCTGACTGGTGGCAGTCACAGTGACAGTTGGAATCGTGTACGGCATAGCAATAGCGTGAGGCGTAAATACATACAATTTGGGCTGCCACAAGGAAATAGTTTAACGCGAAATTATAATTTTAAACTGAAACTTAAAATTAATAATAATTTAGTATGGCTATTTCTAGCATAGTGCAACCCTTGTAAGCCAGACCCTCCGATGAGGGTGCGTGACATCTGCCATGTGTAGGTAACTGCGTATTATTGTGGTGGAGGATAGTGTTATGTGTGATATGTGAGTGGCAGGGATGTTGGGGACAGCACAAACACCCAGGACCCGGGTCATTGAAGTTAACCAATGAAGGTTAAAATCCCCGATCTGGCCGGAAATCGAACTCGGAACCATCTGAAACGAAGGCCAGTACGCTGACCATTCAGCCAACGAATCGGACAACTTAAATTAAAAACATTGCAATAACTCTAAATTTACAAAAGAATTCATAAACTACCAGTCAACGCCACAATGAAGAAAAATCACCTCGAATAGTTAATACAAATCCTAAAATTGAACACTGGAAGGAAGTCCTTGGGCAGAGCCGGGTACTGCAGCGAGTCATTTATTGAGAATTAATACGTTTGATTTTCATGTTTGATATTTGCCACCCCTATAGTGTAGAGGTGGTAAACCAAACACCATGGCGCAACAGCCCCGAAGGCCTTGGCCTACCAAGCAACCGCTGCTCAGCCCGGAGGCTTGCAGACTACAAGGTGTCGTGTGGTCAGCACGACGAATCCTCACGCCGTTATTCTTAGCTCTCTAGACCGGGGTCACTATCTCACCGCCAGATAGCTCCTCAGTTGTAATCATGTAGGCTGAGTGAACATCGAACCAGCCCTCAGGTCGAGGTAAAAATATCTGACCTGGCCAGGAATCGAACCCGGGGCCTCCGGGTAAGAGGCAGGCTCGCTACCCCTACACCGCGAGGCCGGCTGTAGAGGTACAGTAGTATACCTGCCTCTAATCCGCAGACCCCTAGTTCGGTTCCTGACAAGTCCAAGAGAAATATTTCTGGAATGAGGGTTGGAACGGGGCTAACTCAGTCGCTTGAGACACACTGGAAGTTGTCTGGCAAGAGAAGCACATGGACTGAGCCCAATTTTACTGCTAAATGCCCTTTCTGGGCGTCAAACTGATTTGGAGGATGCATTCACTTTTTTTTATGTTTCTGTGGTGTTCCGCAATGTGATATTCTATGTGTATGTAAAGAGTGTGCATTTAGGTGAGCACTAACCAGACCTTGAAAAATAGAAATTAATCAAACATGATTAAAATTGTCCACCTGAGAGATAAATGACAGAGCAACCCAAGGTGAAGGTTTTGAAATATACGATATTCACAAAATTTCTATTTTTATTCTAACTGAGAAGAGGCATAAAGGTCAGGCACAATTTTTAGATTAGTTAGTATTTATGAATGTGTGCGCTATTTAAAATTAATTTTCCTAGAATATTTTACCAAAGTAACTCCTCTCACTGATGTACTAGGTAAAGATAGGCCCTGGCTGAACTGCTCGTATCAAGTTTCTGAAAAAGAAGAAGATACTCAAAGAGTATCATAAATATTAAGTGTTCATTGCATCTCTTAGGCGGAGAATTTAAAGTTTAAGCCCAGCTTATCGTAAATTGTCTGAGCGGAAATCTTCAAGCATATCACCCAAAACGCCTTATAATAATTTCAAAAAGCAATAACATGAGAAGAGGTCTTAGGATGCTTGAAGCCTATCGTTTAATAATTATTATTATTGTAATAATTCCGAGTGAGTTCCTTGCGGGATTTGGGTCGCATAACTTCGAGCTTGTATCTGCGGTTGAAGTCAAACATCGACGATGGCCATTCCATACTACGTTCCTGAGTTTAGAGGTGATTGATTGATTGATTGATTGATTGATTGATTGATTGATTGATTGATTGATTTATTGATTGAATTTTTTATAATATTAATAATAATGTTATTTGCTTTACGTCCCACTAACTACTTTTACGGTCTTCGGAGACGCCGAGGTGCCGGAATTTAGTCCCACAGGAGTTCTTTTACGTGCCAGTAAATCTACCGACACGAGGCTGTCGTATTTGAGCACCTTCAAATACCACCGGACTGAGCCAGGATCGAACCTGCCAAGTTGGGTTTAGAAGGCCAGCGCCTTAACCGTCTGAGCCACTCAGCCCGGCTTGTTTGAAATTAACCCATATTACCTGATACCGTGCCCTCCAATTTCAAATTCGTTGGCGTGTCTTGAAGTGAAGTATTACCCATACTGATTTATAATGTCGAAGGATGGGTGTCAAATTATTTCGTCAATGGACGAACTTCGGGCTTTTTGTAAGTTAGATATTATCGCAGAATATTTAAGATCCTATGGGTGGAGCACTTCACCAGCAAATTGGTATTCCGTCGTACTGGTGAAGTCTAAACCGTCGCGAAACGCAGGAAAGAAGTCCATTTCGATCGTATATTCAGAAATGTCAAAATGCAGCCCGGTACAACTGATCATAGAAGGCAAGATAGAATTAAAAAACACCGACTTGGAAGGAGAAGATTAAATGTAACACATGAAGACGGTGGCGAGAGCCTGTGAGTGGGTAAGTCTGCTCTATGTATTTATTGTACTTTCGGTATTTAAACGTGCTGTAACTGTGTCAAATACGAATCGCACAGTTCCCCACTGGATTGCCCAAGAACTGAAGAAAATCTCATTACTAGAGAAACTATTTTTAAGTGAGAAATATACACTACGTGCAAGTGGCTGCGCGGTTTGGGAGATAATGGGTTCGAACCCCAGTGTCGGCAGCTCTAAAAATGGATTTCTGTGGTTTCCCAAATTTACCCCAGACAAATACCGTGGTTGTACATTAATTAAGGCCACTGTTTCTTCCTTCCCACTCCCAGCTCTTTCCTCTCCCATCGTCGCCATAAGACCTACATTTTGTCGGTGTGACGTAAAGCCAATTGAACAGAAGGATGATAATAATAATAATGATAATGATGTTGTGTGATTTACGTCCCACTAACTACTTTTACGATTTTTGGAGACGCCGAGGTACCGCAATTTAGTTCCGCTGACGTATTACAGCACCTTCAAATACTGAGCCACGATCGAAACTGCCAAGTTGGAGTCAGAAGGCCAGCGCCTCAACCGTCTGAGCCACTCAGTGTGGCAAAAATAAATTTAAAAGAGAAAAATACACTTAATTGTTTGACGTTGTGCGGTAGGTTAAACTCTGGTAGTTAGTATAATGAAGATGAATACGCACCCAGCCTATTAGTGACCTTTTGAAAGTTTCTAGGACTGTTTTAATGAAGTCTGCGCCCGACTCCTTTGCTGAATGGTCGGCGTAATGGCGTTCGATTCAGAGGGTTCCGGATTTAATTTACGGCCGAGTCGGAGATTTTAACCTGAAATGATTCATTCCGTTTGCTCATGGACTGGGTGTTTGTGTTGTTCCCAACAGCCCTGCAATTCGCATGCCTCACACATAACACTATCTCAAACAAGCAGTTTCCTATACTCGGCAGATGCCACCCACCCTTCTCGGAGGGGCTGCCTTAAAAGGGCGGCACCAGGATAGAAATAACCACACGAAATTAATAGTAATTGAGCCTGTCACTTAGTACTCCGGAAATGGGTATTTCATTATGAACAAATGGAACCTCTCCTTAGCAAATTGAAGGCGAAAATGTGGTGGAATACTTAACATCCAAATAGCGGTATTTAGATCTGTATTAATGGAAATTGTCACGTAACAACACATATCCTTTTCTGCAAATAAATATTTTCATTTTCGCAAAAGATGCAATTTCATTTATGCTAAAGCACAGTTCGGCAACTGAATATTTTACTCTCTTCCAATCTCAGTGCGAAATTTTAAGTAGATGGCGCTGTGATCAGCCATTGTGTTGAATATCTAGCCTACCCCAAAAGAGAATAACACACCGGTTCCACCTATTTCTCTCTAGGACAAGCGGTTCAGCGGTATTATCATTGGAAGACAGTGTAATATGTTGTCAATTTTAAAGGGTTGCCGCTGTACGTATTTTGTTGGTGTTACTGAATTGTCATGGTTTGTACTCGTACTAATTTGATTTCTTTCTTAATAAATTCAAATCAGAAGTACCACTAAAAAATATGATTTTTGGAGACACCGAGGTATTGGAATTGTCCCTTAGAATTCCTTGCGAGGTGAAGTGTGTTCTGCTGTGGGCTAGAATTAATGTGTTACTTCCATTGATCTGACTCAGTCTCATACTTGGCTTTGACAGTATGAAAGTGATTGAGGTATGAACGATGATAATAATACCATTCCTTATGCAGCCAGTCCCTGTTATGAATGGTGTGAGATTATAGCCCTTAGAGTCGGTTGGTGCATGCATTTCAGTGGGCTTAGCAGACTGATATGTAATAGCAATTTCTGGCTCGGTGAGGAAGAGAACAGGAAACTACCTCACTCTTCACTTCCCTATTATGCCTCTTCAATGACGCCTAGGCTATCCGTGACAGCTGCTGGCGAAGCTGTGGAGGATAAAACCAGCCTTCGGGATGAATACGCAACATCCACACGGGGCTGACGTATTTGAGCACCTTCAAATACCACCTAACATACAGTAATAATTTACAAGTCACACATAGACAGACATTAATACCTAATACCTATCATTCTACCGAAAATATGACCGAAAGGCATATTTCAAAAATTAAATAAGAGAAAACCGTATTTAACAGAATAATAATAACTTATTAAGAACATTTGCAGCAGGGGCACTTCGTAAAATAATCCTAGGAACAAGTAGCAGTTAAATGACCTTTCCAGGGAAGAAATTAGTCGTATGGTACCAGTTTCTGCGTGCCGGCATTTTTGTTAAAGCCACTTAGGCTGCCACAGTATCAATTTCGACCTCTCTCAAATGGCGGAGAAACGAAAATCTATTGAGTGATTTTCGGCCAAGTTTAACTTAATTTTGTTGGGTGAACACGAAACATGTCACCTGAGATTTTCCACACGCAGATATCGTACAACATGACGAATGGTATTGTACCAGGAATACCTAAGGCCTGGAACATAGATTTTTAACTAGCAAAGTATTTGCAACAGGACGGCTAGAATGCATGAGTACAGCGCGCAAGGTAATGGGACGGCACGGAGCTGCAAGCGAAGAGTGAGATAGCCACATCATCGGCTGGAAGCATGTAGGCTGACGCAATCATCACGTGAAGCTGACGTAATCGTCTAGAACGTACTAGAAGCTTTTTTATATTTTCTAAAACATTGAAGATGCAGAAAAATTTAAGTACATCACCGTAAAGCCCATTATCTAAACGTTACTGTGTCAAACTTTCACGTAAATCGGCTCATGGATTATCGAGATATTGAGTTGAGAATAAATCACATTTTTCCACGAGGTACAAGCAGGTGACCTCGACTTTCAGTATAAAAGGACGGACACTGGAGAGATATATGCAGTTACAAATAGCAACTCAACGATGACGGATCGTTATACTGTCGCCACGTATGGGTCTCGAACCTGGTAACTTTGTCGCGCATTATGTTGAACTAATCGTCGTACTTGTAAAAATTTCTACAATCCTTCGGAACTTATAAAATTCCAGCGTGTGTCAATACGAACTCTAACATGTCACGGTAATAGCTCGGGACTTATAAAACTCCAGCGTATGTTAAGATGAACTTTAACTTTTGACAGTACTAGCTCGGAACTTAGAATATTTTTGAGACTTCTGAACTTAGTATTTTCATGACAGAGATTGAACTCAGACTTAACTCAATTTGAACAGTGATAGTAGATAACCAAGTGACTATTAAGGTTATTTTATAACAAATTAGTGAAATATTAACTTTGTTTAAAGAAAATAACGCATATTATCTCCTTAATATTTGTCCCATGAATGACTGGGAACATTCAAACTACGTCTTACGTGTGTGGTGAGTGAACTGAATTTGCACTTGATAACACGACAATCATTAGCCTTCGTGTTTTATTTGAAACCGAATAGAGTGAGCTTTTGAAAGACAGTGGCGCTGCTTACGTGTGTAAATAGGATGAATTATTTAATAAACTGTGTCTACTTTGAACTGTGCTTCGTAACTATAACTACTTGAAACTGTATTCTAAAGGTAGAACATTTCGAACTGTGTTTATTTGAATTGTGCTTCGAAACCATAACTACTTCGAACTGTACTTTTATTTTTAATTATTTCAAACGGTGTTTCTAGCTAATCAAGCTACATTTGTCCTGAACTCTGTTTCTTATTTTGAACCAAACACGATAGACTGTAATTCGAACTGTGATTCCAAGTACTGTTTATTAGCGATTTACCAATTTTCACTTAATCAAATCGTGCTATTCCGACTCTCATAATTTAAACAGTCTATTGAACGTTCTTGTGTCTGTAAAATTTACTAAGTGACACCAGAAACCTTGACCGAGTGTTTACCCTCATATCAACCTGACACCTGATACGACGTGAGAATGGACGTGGTACAGCGTGGGAATAAACGTGGTACAGCGTGGGATTAAACGCAGTACAATGTCGGATTAAACGTGGAACATCGTGGGAGATTGTACGTGGTGCTATGGTGGACATCAAGACATCGTCGGAGTTCCAAATGCTGCTCGCTGAACAGCATTCTCCAGTTTCAGCATCATGATTATTCAAGTGATATGAGTTCAATTAACGTCAAACTTTTTGAACTGTAAAGACAGTGATTACTTCATTTTCAACAAACTTTCATTATCAGTTTGAAGCCATTCACATAATTTCAAAGTGTTAAAGAGTACTAGTAAATTACCACGTAATACTAGACTTCATGAAAAAGTAACTTTGTATTTTCTCTTTTCAAGAGCTAATTCTAAAAAGCCTTCAGAAATGTCCAGTGCTAATGCTAGAAAGACTTTAAGAACTTAAAATGATGATTTTAGAAAGACTTTAGGAATGTGAAATGCTAATTACAGTAAGACTTTAGATATTTAAAGTGATACATTTAGAGATACTTTAGAAATTTGAAGACCGGGCGAGTTGGCCGTGCGCGTAGAGGCGCGCGGCTGTGAGCTTGCATCCGGGAGATAGTAGGTTCGAATCCCACTATCGGCAGCCCTGAAGATGGTTTTCCGTGGTTTCCCATTTTCACACCAGGCAAATGCTGGGGCTGTACCTTAATTAAGGCCACGGCCGCTTCCTTCCAACTCCTAGGCCTTTCCTATCCCATCGTCGCCATAAGACCTATCTGTGTCGGTGCGACCTAAAGCAAATAGCAAAAAAAAAAAAAGAAATTTGAAGTGATAAATCTAGAAAGACGTAAGGCATTTCAAGTGATTATTTTGGAAAGACTTTAGGAAATTATGAAGTGATATTTGTTTCCCGAATTCTATGAAGTTAACGAAGAAGGTTAATTTATTTTCAATTTTCATTCGTTGCAAACACTTGCTAGGATTCATAAGATTGCTTAAAGCTTGCGACAAAAATCTAACAGAAGAAAGATAAAGTTAATTTCTGATTTCACATGCGAAATAGAAAAGGAGTTATTTATGCATCATACAAGTTAAATAAGCTTAATCTAAGATAAATAACATATATTATTTCGCACTGCGAGCTCCTTTCTCTGTACCGGCTCCTAAGAACTCAACACTCCCTAAGAACATTGTTATGCTCCTTTTCCTATGACTTTTCCTGGTATAGTATTGAAGAACCTTTCAAAATTCCGATTAACTCTGCCAGATTTTAACCCAATGATCTTCGGAACCGGAGGCCAAGATTCTACCACTGATCCTCTGAGGGAGTTCTTGTAAGAGAGAGTATTTGGAATTACAGTATAATATATTATTAGGTAATATTAATAATATATTAATATTATTTATTAATGCAATGGGGTGAAAGTGACCAAACGATGAGTTATCGTTCATTCAAAAGAACATATTTAGGATTGAATTAATGAGACCTGGGTGTTGACAAGCTGAACAAGTGGTGCGGTGCTATCTCTGCCAGAGAGGGCACTTGGAACCGCAGTAATGAGACCTGGCACTCAGCAGGATGAAGATGACGAAGTGACCTTGTTGTGGAGGGGAAAGCTGTGGACCTTCGCACGCGACGATACAGCATTAACAGAAACACGCTAATGACCATTATGAGGATAGCTATCACTTAATTGGTGCGGATCGATGGCGCTTTACGCTATCGTCATATCGCTGGCCCATGGTGAGAGTGGGTCACCCTCCCTTAACCCTTAGAATGCCAGATACGATATAATGGTATTATTGATTTACTTAAGGGGATTCATGGCTAAAATTTGGAACTTCCATAATTTAACACTTATCACAATCGAATTTTAAACACAATCATATACACTGACTGACAGAGCAAATGCAACACCAAGAAGCAGTGGTTCGAAAGGGATGAAAGTTGGGGAAAAAACAGAGACGGCACGGACGAATAATTGATGTTCATTTCAAACCGATATGCAGGTTACACAATGCGCACGGCATCGACTCAGTAGGATGTAGGACCACCGCGAGCGGCGATGCACGCAGAAACACGTCGAGGTACAGAGTCAATAAGAGTGCGGATGGTGTCCTGAGGGATGGTTCTCCATTCTCTGTCAACCATTTGCCACAGTTGGTCGTCCGTACGAGGCTGGGGCAGAGTTTGCAAACGGCGTCCAATGAGATCCCACACGTGTTCGATTGGTGAGAGATCCGGAGAGTACGCTGGCCACGGAAGCATCTGTACACCTCGTAGAGCCTGTTGGGAGATGCGAGCAGTGTGTGGGCGGGCGTTATCCTGCTGAAACAGAGCATTGGGCAGCCCCTGAAGGTACGGGAGTGCCACCGGCCGCAGCACATGCTGCACGTAGCGGGGGGCATTTAACGTGCCTTGAATACGCACTAGAGGTGAAGTGGAATCATACGCAATAGCGCCCCAAACCATGATGCCGCGTTGTCTAGCGGTAGGGCGCTCCACAGTTACTGCCGGATTTGACCTTTCTCCACGCCGACGCCACACTCGTCTGCGGTGACTATCAATGACAGAACAGAAGCGTGACTCATCGGAGAACACGACGTTCCGCCATTCCCTCATCCAAGTCGCTCTAGCCCGGCACCATGCCAGGCGTGCACGTCTATGCTGTGGAGTCAATGGTAGTCTTCTGAGCGGACGCCGGGAGTGCAGGCCTCCTACAACCAATCGACGGGAAATTGTTCTGGTCGATATTGGAACAGCCAGGGTGTCTTGCACATGCTGAAAAATGGCAGTTGACGTGGCGTGCGGGGCTGCCACCGCTTGGCGGCGGATGCGCCGATCCTCGCGTGCTGACGTCACTCGGGCTGCGCCTGGACCCCTCGCACGTGCCACATGTCCCTGCGCCAACCATCTTCGCCACAGGCGCTGCACCGCGGACACATCCCTATGGGTATCGGCTGCGATTTGACGAAGCGACAAACCTGCCCTTCTCAGCCCGATCACCATACCCCTCGTAAAGTCGTCTGTCTGCTGGAAATGCCTCCGTTGACGGCGGCCTGGCGTTCTTAGCTATACACGTGTCCTGTGGCACACGACAACACGTTCTACAATGACTGTCGGCTGAGAAATCACGGTACGAAGTGGGCCATTCGCCAACGCCGTGTCCCATTCATCGTTCGCTACGTGCGCAGCACAGCGGCGCATTTCGCATCATGAGCATACCTCAGTGACGTCAGTCTACCCTGTGATTGGCATAAAGTTCTGACCACTCATTCTTGGTGTTGCATTTGCTCTGTCAGTCAGTGTATTAATAAGATGGAGCACCACACGAAATTTGAAGTTGATTGGTTTGACTTTTGCAAAGTTATGAACAAATAATATCTTTGTTATGGAGCCTCCATTGCTCAGGCGGCAACACGCCGGCCTCTCACCGCTGGGTTCCGTGGTTCAAATCAAGGTCACTCGATGCGAGATTTGTGCTGGACAAAGCGGAGGCGGGACAGGTTTTTCTCCGGATACTCCGGTTTTCCCTGTCATTTTTCATTCCAGCAACACTCTCCAATACCATTTTATTTCATCTGTCATTCATTAATCATTGCCCCAGAGGAGTGCGACAGGCTTCGGCAGCCGGCAGAGTTCCTATCCTCGCCGCTAGATGGGGCTTCATCCATTCCATTCCTGACCCGGTCCAATGACTGGAAACAGTCTGTGGATTTTTAAAAAGTATTTTTGTTATATGTTGCCTGGAAAATGCTACTTACGGCACAGTTTTTATTATTTTTGGGCTATAATATTTCAGACCTGTCAAAAATACTCATATAATTAATAATAACTCTGGGTTTTGCAGTCAGGTATAAACTGTTGGATTTAAAAGATTTTCCATTATTCATACAATAGGCAATAGTCTAGTTTGGTGCTTTTTTAGGAAGACAAATATGAAGGTAATAATCAACTGTTAATAAAAATCAGAATTTCTTTTAATTCCTGTACATATTGAAAAATTATCTTAAAATTTCAGGTGAATCTGATAAGAATTCTGTCGCAAGGAGCATTTTATACATGGCAATGAGCTGATAATATTTTAAACTAGAAAAATTAAATTGAAAGTTTTAAGAAACATAGTTGCTTTAAAACTGCTCTGGACTGTAAGTTACTCCCTCAGACTTCTGTCTCCTCTTATGTACAGGGTAGGCATACTAAAAGGTAACTATATTCCCGCGGGATTATTGAAATTCTAGTCCAAAAGAACTTCGACGCCAATATTGCCTGACAAGGTCAGAGAAGGGGGCGTATGCTTGTTCTATGTACCCCGTGACTCCCAAAAGAATCAATCAATCAATCAATCAGTCAATCAATCAATCATTGACCTAAATTTAGGGTTGTCACCCATGTGGCAGATTACTTATCAATTATGTACCTAGTCTTTTCTAAATGATAACGAAGAGCTTGGGAATTTATCGAACATTGTCCCTGATAATTTATTACTACCGGCTTGCATTAGGGAGAGTGTAGGTTCTAACTCCCACGGTCGGCTTCCCTGAATATGTTTTTCCTTGATTTCCCAATTTCACACCAGGCAAATGTTGGGACTGCACCTTAATTAAGGCCACGGTCGCTTCTTTCCTACTTCTATCCCTTCCTTTTTCCATCGTCGCCATAAGACTTCTTCATGTCGATGCGACGTAAAGCAAATTTAAAAAATTTCAATTTTCTAATTCCATTTCCTAAAAATGAATATTTGCCTCAATTTGTCTTCTCGAATTCGAAATTTATTTTCATATCATGAACCTTCCTAACTTTAAATGCTCCACTGAGGCTTAATCGCCTACGAATGTCATACTATACTATCTTTCCACTGACAGCCTGGAACATACCGCTTAGTCAAGCAGCTCGTCTCCTTACTCTCAAGTCTTCCCAGTCCAAACTTTGCAACATTTTAGTAACGCTACTTTTTTTTCGGAAACCACCCAGAACAAATCGTGCTTATTTGCTTTGAATAGTTCCAGTTCACGTATCTAGTGGGGTAATCCTCGTGTGGGGCCAAATACTGAAACCATACCCTAATTGGGGGTATTACCAATGAGTTATGCACCCTCTCCTTTACATGCTTATTACAACCCCTAAATACCCTGATAAGTAGGCTATATGAATAAATCTATACCCCAAAGAAGACTTTCGTTATATTAACACCTAAGTAAGCCTACTTACAGCGATCCCCATGAGGTACTAACACCCCATTGCCACAGTAATTACCCCGTAGAGTGCTAAATACGATCTAGTCGAATCATTGATTTCCTCAGCATTGACCATATGAGTTGTTCTTTTTGCCCAGGGAATTGGACAGATGAACATTATCTGCATGTGCTGAATGTAAATAAGCAATGACGACCACTGGATTGGAATGTGAGGAGTAAAACCATTTATGTGATTAAATCTGACGAGAATAGCCTACATCCAGGGCCATCGTGCAACTTACAAATTCTGAAAATGCGTAGTTTCTTTTAGAAATAAAACTTCAGGTTCAAACGAAAAAAAAGAGGAACAAACAGGCAGATACATCAATATTTCAGAAGATATTAAGGAAGATAAAACATGTACTTTTTCAGATTAAATTGCTATACAATTTATAGGGAGAATCTGCAAGACAGGATGGCACTAAAGGGATTAAAACTGAGGGAATTTACCTTTGGTAAAATTTTAAGAACTCTGAGAGACAATATTTCGGCATTCTGGCCTCTCTAAAAACCGATAAAATGTACTTGATGGAATGTAAAACCAGTTGTATTATTGCTGATATTCCACTTGCTTGGAATGCAGAGCTGTCGGACCACGGACCCCAGTCGTGGCCACTTGTAGACCGAAACCTATAATTTTCCCTATAGCGAAATGCGTGTCTCTTAATAGAATAGAAGATTCAATTAAGTATTTCTCACGAAGAAAAATGTACAATACTGATGGAATGGAATAAAAATGTATTTATGGCTAAATAGTTAGCAAACTGATATTTGTTCCAGGGGTTCTCGGGATCGATTGCCGGTCAGGTCGGGGATTTTCACCTTCATTGGTTGATTCCACTGGTTCGGGGTCTCGGTGTGCGGGCTGTTCAGCATTAGATTCCATCATAGGTAGAGCCACATCCTCACAGATGCTCAAGGCTCCTATACGGCGTCAACTCGAAAGACCTGCACCGGGCCTCTTCGGAGGCCCCACGCCATTATACTGAGTAATACACGGTGATAGGAAAACTAGAAAACGTGCTGTTTTTTACGTGGCGACTGAACACTCCTCGTAGTGGAAGTTGTTTAAATCGAGGGCGCACGTATCATGAATGAAGGAGAGAACCTCTTGATCAGGTGTTGACTTCAGATCGATGTTGAAATCAGTACCAAGAAAGACAGCTATAGGTCATTCCATTTTAAGAAAACAGTATTTCTCTTATGACAATGAGGTTGCCATATCGAACGTCTCTGTTCAACAACAATACGGGAAAACTGCGGCACATAAATTGGTGAAACTTAGTATTTAAGTTAAAAATAAAAGAAGGAAGAGACTAAACTTCATTTTTTTTAAATCTAAGGTACAGGGGTTGTAAAATGGAGGGGGGTATTTATGTTTTACAGCAACATGGGTTAACTTCTGCGCATACCTAGTATTGAAGTTCAAGGCAAACTGGGATAATATATTCAACAGATAATTTTATAGCCTTGGGGTGGAGGATGAAAATTGCATTTATTAAATTTTACCGGACAACGCCGGGTACTACTGTGCCGTCATATCGCCCCACGAAAAGAATGGTAACAATTAAATGCGCTTATGAAAACGTGGTAAAAATATGGCAAAAGAATGATGCGTTTAAGAAACAAAAGCTAAATAACAAAGTCAAGCAGAGATAAAAATCATAGCGAATTTCTGAATCAGCGCAAGTCATGCCGTGGTGTATCGCTGCACACCACAGCATCGAAATCTTCAGTAACAGCTACTGTGCAGTACAAGAATATTAGAACACACACATACAAGTAAGTAGATGACTTCTCTTCAACAGTGATAAGCTGCCGGCGATTCACAGCGTAACGGATTACGCGTTACTTATACCAGAGCAACTCAGAAGGAAAATAAGGGAAGGCAACAGAGCGATGGCTGTTCCCGCCATTGTACTTCCTCCCAGCGAATGTATTTATGAAGTAGAAAAGCTTCAGTAGTTATTTTAATGATTAACGGGAAAAAACATGCCCCATCTGTTTCCTTTCTTTCAAAATACAATATAAAGTACTTTATAATATTCCTTAACCACGAGGAATTGTGAGTGTCTAGGAGGGGGTGTGTTCACTCCCCGAAAGTCGAACTTGCCTTCTTATAGCAACGTATAGATGACGCTACTGACCTAGTATTCATAGACTGGTTGCTATGGTTACCATGGTGTCGGGAAATTGATGGCGGTAATTCCAATATCCCCCCCTCCCGCATCCCAAAAAATATCCATGTTATAAGCCCATTCTTTGTGAATGGGCAGGAATGTGCCCGTACCACATCAACAGTATTAGACATGGCAAAATTGTACAGCTTTGGGATTTGAACCTATCTCTTAACGCTAATCTTAATGGTGCGCGAATTTGCCGCCTTAGCCCTGGTACTCGCTAGTAAGTTTGTAGTCTATGCGGTATCTCTTCATTAGGCGTCATCTTATTCCTGTTACAACGCAAGTGATAATCGCAGCTGTTATCGTTTCAAACATTGGACCTAAAGATTCGGTCAGCATTATCAAGCTCATGACGACACTCTGGAAATAAAAGTCGATATTTTGGTCACTTTTGTTACGAGTGAAATTGAAAGGATTGAGTTTATTTTTTTCTTGTCACGAACTAATTCCGCTGAATTCAAACAATTTATCACTCTAATAATGCTTTTGTTTTCCAATTGTAATTTTACATTTAAATTCCATTTTTCTCCCATAATATTCTTCCAAAAGTAACGAAATTTGTATGGTATTTGTATCACAGCTATATTAAGAAACCTACGTATAGACTTTTTGATTGCAGAATTTTTTCAAGTAGTAGGGATTTTTAAGCCCAATATTTTAGAACATAAAAATTACACAAATATTAGTACGATATATCTCCTTATATAAATTATGTACAGAAAAATCGATTCGTAGTGCTTTTAAAAGGAGTATTATCTACCTAATTACGAATTTACATTAACATGTTCATTACATTTCATGAAGAATAATGAAATTAAAAATTTCAAAAAAAATTTTGGAAAAATATCAATTGTATATGAAAGAAATGCTCGTGATATCTATACTTTTATGGAGGTGTCATTCCCTCAAAGTTTCGTGAAAATCCGTGCATTAGGTAGAAATATCTTTTTTATCTCCAGCGTGTCGCTTTAAGTCGAAACATATCGTTTACTAGTCTTGTATAGCAACTGGGATCGATTGTTTAGGTTGTCTCAAATCTAAGGAACTGGGCGAGTTGGCCGTGCGGTTGGGGGCGCGCAGCCGTGAGTTTGCATCTGGGAGATAGTGGGTTGGAACCCAACCGTCGGCAGCTCTGACGATGATTTTCTGTGGTTTCCCATTTTCAAAACAGGAAAATGCTGGGGCTGTTCCTTAATTAAGGCAACGACCGCTTCCTTACCACTCCTGCGTCTTTCCGATCCCGTCGTCGCCATAAGACCTCTCTGTGTCGATGCGACGTAAAGCAAATTGCAAAATCTACTGATGAATACAATCCAGTCACGCAATTCATGCATTGATTCATACAGTCATTCAGTTAACTCATAATGACTATTGTAAGCTAAGGATAACACTGTTCAGACTCGTGACACAAATAAATACCTGCACTAACAGGAATTAATAGGGGCAAAATACATGTTGTCCTAGACTGTATAACAATGTTAACGTCTAGCACAAAAATAAAAAGTACAATTTCGAGATCGGATGTAATTAGTGAGTAGGCTTAATTGTAATATTTAAGATAGTAATAGGTAAATTAATTGTAACAAAACCGAGCTCTATACCTGCAGTCGCTTAAGTGCGGCCAGTATCCAGTATTCGGGAGATAGTAGGTTCGAACCCCACTGTCGGCAGCCATGAAAATGGTTTTCCGTGGTTTCCCATTTTCACACCAGGCAAATGCTGGGGCTGTACATTAATTAAGGCCACGGTCCCTTCCTTCCCACTCCTAGCCTTTTCCTGTCCCATCGTCGCCGTAAGACCTATCTGTGTCGGTGCGACGTAAAACAACTAGCAAAAAAAAATTGTTACAAAACCAACCATCTATCAAAATAATTTGGATTGCAATAAATGATTTCTCTCTCCCCAGTTCCTGGCGATCCGCAACTAGGGGATGGGAGTATTCTATTCTAATCTATTCTATTATATGCTATTTTATTATGTACAATTCTATTCTATTCTATTCTATTCTATTCTATTCTATTCTATTCTATTCTATTCTATTCTATTCTTATTATATGCTATTTTATTATGTACAATTCTATTCTATTATATTCTATTGTATTCTATTCTATTCTATTCTATTCTATTCTATTCTATTCTATTCTATTCTGTACTATTCTATTCTATTCCATTCTATTCTAACTAAATTTTATGGTGCTGGTGGACCACTCTGTATGATGTAATAATCCTATCGAGAAAAATTATTTGACAATCTGTGTAATTTAGGAGAACAGGGAAGTTTTGAAATAGCCTATATCCAGGAATACAGTGACTCTGACCTAGTATAACAAAGTTTTAAACAACGCTGGAATATTTCAGGTTGTTTCAGTTTCATGACAGAACATGCCTATTGGTATTGGCCACGCAACGCGTTCGTGACAGGAGGGGAAGAAAATTGACTAAAAGCCCAGGAAATAGAGCATTGGTGGGGGAATCGATAAAGGAGAGTGCCTCAGATCATAGCAAGGCACTCAGCAATGTTTGCTGAGCAACAGGTTCGGTTTACCTCAGTCTATTATGGACTGTGGAGTGCACTGGACTGCGGTCACGTGAGTACACACAGCGTATTCTTGTAAATGTTCTGTTGACAGCCCTGCACGTGGCGGGATCTTCCATTCATGACAAGCTGGGGAGATTTAATGACCACTCTCATGAACTTCTGCGTGTTTTTGGTAACGTGTATAATACTAGTTTTATAGCTTTTATAGGGGCTACACTACTAAGTATTTTTGTAGTTTTCGGAGACACCGAGCTGTCGGAAGTTTGTCCCACAGAAATTATTTTACATTACAGTAAATTTATCAACATAAGGATGGCATACTTTAGCACCTTCAGTACCACCAGACTGGCCGGGATCGAACCCGATATCATTGGCTGAGAAATCTAGCGCTCTGTCGTCTTAGCCACTCAGCTTGGCGATTTTCATTATTATTGTTATTATTATTATTATTATTATTATTATTATTATTATTATTATTATTATTTCCGCCTCCGTAGCGTAACGGTTAGCATTATTAGGTGGTTTACTCGGAGGTCCGGTTCGATTTCCGGCACTGCCAGAAATGTAAGAGCCGTGCGGTTAGGGGCGTGTGGCTGTGAGCTTGCATCCTGGAGATAGTGGGTTTGAATCCCACTGTCGGCAGACCTGAAGATGGTTTTCTATGGATTCCCATTTTCACACCAGGCAAATGCTGGGGCTGTACCTTAATTAAGGCCACGGCCGCTTTCTTCCAACTCCTATGCCTTTCCTACCCCATCGTCGCCATAAAACCTATCTGTGTCGGCGCGAGGTAAAGACACTAGCAGAAGCAAAATAAATGTAAGAATGCCAGGAGTGCTGGTACATGCTGCTCACGTGCATTGGGAGGTGCGACCAGGGCACGAGTTTACTTTATTATTATTACAGTCGAGCCTCGATATCTCGAACCTTCATTACTCGAGTTTTCAGTATCTCGAAGTAATTTAAATTTCCCGGCCGTTTATCCCTCACATGCATTTATTTCCCTATTACTCGAAATTCTGTTACATGAATTTTTCGATTTCTCAAAGTAAACATTTCCTCCCTTGAAGCAAAATAATAATAATAATAATAATAATAATAATAATAATAATAATAATAATAATAATAATAATAATACTCTGTAACTCAAATATTGTACAAAATTAACTGTGAAATACGTCATTTGTGGTTTATGAGGATTATTTAAGAAGTAAAGAAAGGGTCTCAGTCATCCTGGAAGCTAATATGACGGGAACCGAAAAAATAAAACTTCTAGTGATCGGAAAATCGGCGAAGCCTCGCTGGTTCTCGAGTGTGAATTAATTACCGGTTACGTACGTAAGCACCCCCGGTAGTCGCGGATGACAAGCTCCATTTACGAATCTCGGCTGCGTAGTATTGACGAGAAGTTTCAACGTGAAGGGAGGAAAATGCTCCTTTTCTTTGACAATTGCCATGCTTATCCCAAGGTGGTCCTTCAGGAGAAGGCACTGGGCATGGTCTTCTTGCCACCGAACTTAACATCCAAATTACAGCCCATGGACCAAGGTGTGATTGAAAACTTGAAGCATTTCAATAGGAAGAGGGATGTTCAGAGAATTCTGAGAGGAATTGAATCCGAGGAGTCATTAACGAACATTACTCTAGTACAGTTGATAACAATGCTGAGTAAATCGTGGGCTGGTGTGAAGCAGGGAACAATTGCAGATTGCTTCCGCAAAGCAGGATTTTTGAAAGGTAACTCAGGAGCTTCAGAACACGAAAAGAACGAAATCACTCTTGTTCCTGAAGAATTGGTGGAGTATCAGCAGCTTGTTAACTGCGAAGCTGATTTTGAGGCTTACATAAATGTGGACCCTGAAGTTATAGTGGCCGAACCTCCAAACGATACCGTCAATGTTGCTGAAGAAGAAGATTATTATTATTATTATTATTATTATTATTATTATTATTATTATTATTATTATTATTATTATTATTATTATTATTCCCAGCAAGATGGAGCTGCCTTCTCCTGCAGTGTATGAACTGTATCCTGTCTTATAAAAAGTTCCTATAATAAGGGTTATAATCAAATTGATGCGGTAAAATGCCCGCCCCGTGGTGTAGGGGTAGCGTGAATGCCTCTCGCCTGGAGGCCCCAGGTTCGATTCCCGGCCAGGTGAGGGATTTTTCTCTCCACCTGAGGGCTGGTTCGAGGTCCACTCAGCCTACGTGATTAGAATTGAGGAGCTATCTGACGGTGAGATAGCGGCCGCGGTCTCGAAAGCCCAGAATAACGGCCGAGAAGATGTGTTGTGCTGAACACACGATCCCTCGTAATCTGCAGGCCTTCGGGCTGAGCAGCGGTCACTGGGCAGGCCAAATCCCTTTCAAGGGCTTTAAGTGTCGTGGGGTTTGGTTTGGTTTTGGATGCGATAAAATAGAGTATGTTTGTATATGCTTAAATATTGTTAAAAAATAATATATTCAGCATAAGCCCGTAGATACATTAATGTTATTCCCTATATCTCGAAATTTCGATAACTCGAAATAAAATTTAGCTCCCGGGCTGGTTCGAAATATCGAGGTTCCACTGTATTACTATTTTACCGCACTTCCCACATTGTGGGGTGGCGGATGTAAACTGTGTCGCACATGTTGATTTGGCCCTGTTTTTCGGCCGGATGCCCTCCTTGACGCGAACCCTGTTTAGAAGGATGTAATCGTTATTGCGTGTTTCTGTAGTGAATGGTAGTGTAGGGTATTGTCCGAATATGAAGAGGAAAGTGTTGGGACAAAAACACGCAACCGTCAAGCCAGAATAATTAATCCAGAATCCGGTCGGGAATCGATGCCGGGGACCTCCGAACCGAAGACCACAACCCTGACCATTCAGCTAATGAGTCAGACACTTTATTATTATTATTATTATTATTATTATTATTATTATTATTATTATTATTATTATTATTAAATGTGGTCACCTAAAGATCCAATTAGTACTGAGGTAAGGATAATTATTCTAATGAAAATGTTTATTTCGTCCTAATTAGTGAACCATGGGCAACGCCTAAGTGGCCTAGTAAGTGGTCCTGAGAGTCAGGATACCAATTATTATGGAATGGTGTGGGCATCTTGTACATATTCTAAGTCATGACCCTCTTTGTGGTCAGGCAGCTAGGACTATATAATTCACCGGTGGTCCATAAATCGTTAAAGGAAAAATTATCACTGTTGCTATATATATAAATAGAGTAGCATCCTAAACAAAACCAAAACCAAACCCTATGGCGCAACAGCCCTGAAGGGCCATGGCCTACCAAACATCCACTGCTCAGCCCGAAGGCCTGCAGATTACGAGGTGTCGTGTGATCAGCATAACGGATCCTCTCGGCCGTTATTCTTGGCTTTCTAGACCGGGGCCGCCATCTCACCTTCAGATAGCTCCTCAATTTTAATCACGTAGGATGAGTGGACCTCGAACCAGCCCACAGATGCAGGTAAGAATCCCTGACCAGACGAGGAATCGAACCCGGGGCCTCCGGGTAAGAGGCAGGCACGCTACCCTTATATAGCGTGGCCGACAGGGTAGTATCCTATTTCACAGAATTTACCAAGTTCAGAATATTTTAAGTATGTCTCGAAACTATGGGTGTATTTGATAGCCCAGGGACTCCGTGCAAACAACTTGCTGAACGAAATGGAATTCGATCGGAGCTATCAATATTAGTGGGGGTTATGGACGAAAGAATGTAGAACTGGCTCTCCCAGCAAAGAGGATGAGTCTGGATGTGTTAGGAGTTAATGCTGTTCGGATAAGGGGGAGTGCCGAGGACGAGATTATAAGGTGTACTTAACGGTTGTGAATAAGGGAAGGGAAGAATGTGGGGTAGGACTTTTCATTAGAAATGATCGATGGTGGAGACATGGCTTTTAATAAGCTATTTACCCTTTAAACATCGTCCCTATTGATCCCAAACGACCTTCTTACCCTATGTCTCTACCTATTCACGTGCTCCCTGCAATGCGACCTTCATGGTGCACGAATGTTTTTGCAAATGAGTATATTTCTGTTCTAATAGAAGAAATACACATGAATATATTGATTGTAATGTATGTTCTTTTGTGTTTCACGTGTTCATTCGTGGGTTTCTCGATTGTACTTGTGTATGTTTATCAGTTCGATCGAATGGTTGCTTGTTTGTATTTCTTTGTATAAGCTCGGGAAGGAGGACTTAAGCGAAACAAACAGTCTTACGACTTCCCAAAGTTTGTAATCGGTATTCTGCGACAGTGAAGAAACAAATCACGAAGAAAAATGTCCACTAAAGATGATCAACAGTAATATTGCTATTTTAATTACATAGAATCTACATCAACTAAACAAAGCTATTCTATTGAAACACACACAGAAACAAGGTGAAATTGTGTTTTCCAATAATAATTCTTCTTCTTCTTCCTTCGTTATGCCCATTCAAACAGCACGTTTGAACTTGTTCCTTGGCCTGATGGTTTTTGCCTTATTATCCTCTCAAAATCTCGTCATGAACACACTGTGTTGCATCTTGGGTTCTATGGACCACTTCTTAGCTGTTATCTTTTTACGTTTCTCCACGAAATTGTGCTAGGCTGCTATTGCAATAAAAGCTTCCCGACCTTCTATGATGTCCGTGATATTCATATCATGCAGGTCCGCCTTAGTTTCTTCTAGCCAGTTTATTTGACCTTCCTTGAATTAATTACTTTAAATAATATTTTGCTGATTGTGTAGTTGTCCATTATTGAGATATTGCCATAGAATTTTAGGCGCCTCCTGCGCACGGCGTCAGTAAACCTGTCAGTTAATGAGTAGAGGTCCTCTGTTCGCTTTATCCACATTCCATTTTCTCTCGTAGGACCATCAATTTTAGGGAAAAATTTTCTTTGTCGCTTTTCAGTGTCCGTAATTTTAGAGTTACTTCCAAGGGATATGGTTTCTGAGGCGTATAAATCTTCCGGCAAAACAAATGTCTTGTAACGTCGCACTCCTCTAAGGCAATGATTAATGACTAACGGGTGAAATGAAATTATATTGGAGAATTTCGCTGGAATGAAAGATGACAGAGAAAATCGGAGTACCCGGAGAAAAGCCTGTCCCGCCTCCGCTTTGTCCAGCAAAAATCTCACATTGAATGACCGGGATTTGAACCACGGAACCCATCGGTGAGAGACCGGCGCACTGCCACCTCGGCCACGGAGGCTCTTTAATTCTTTATTTAATAATTCTAAAATTGCATGGAATTATTGATGTCTTTCTTCTTTTTCTTTATATTCACTAGCCTAAGAGAGTCACTCTCCCCACATACTGTCAATAAATAAGCCTTTCCCATTGTTTCTCCACGTAACAAATAACGATTCTCATCATGTTTCTGTCTTTGATCCTTCAGCTTCTCTTTCTTAATCAATATTCGATTACTTCCGCCCCGTGCATTTACCGTGCATTTTACACCTGTATACAGTTCTTTTGTGGCATTAGTCAGTTTATATGGCAGCTTCGCATTGACCGCCCGTCTGCTGACAGAATCAAAAGCTTTGTAACCATCCCATTCTATCAACATCTCAGTTAGATGATATGAAAGTCATAGGATTAATGGTTGGTGCTAGAGGAACCATTCTTCTCTTTTTGGTCCAGTTCTGGAAATCATTTAACCTTTATCAGGCACTAATAAAAGAAATTTCAGTGACTTCCTTGAAATATTCCGTCGAAATCATGAAGAACCGTACCTCCCAGGCATTTTATTACAACATACGTTATGTCAAATGTGCTAACCAACTCACAATTACTTTTAATATTCATATTGTCTTTCTGTATACTTTGTCCTCAGGGGCAATCTCCAGTTGGGGAAAGTCGAAATAAATAAAATAAATATCGATTATTGTTTCAATGAAGTTCTCATTCGCTTTATGTGTTTTGACTAGTACACTGAAAGTATAGAGTGATCCTCTGCCCATTTTTATAAAGTATATTTTTGCTAATATCCCAGTATAAATCTCGCTAAGTGTGTCCAACAGGTTTTATTACTTCATAATGCTTTATACTTCGGATTTCCGAGACATTCTGTAACGTTAGGCCCTGTAGTTGCACGCTTTGTTCGCAAGAACACATCTTTCCCCTAGTCATACGTACCTTCTGCAACCATCCGGGTTGATGTGCCCCGCGGGTAACATCCTAACTGCGAGCTATTGGTCTAGGGGAAGCAATGCATTAAACGCCCCTGTAACTACCGATGCCTTTTGTAAAAAAAGGAAACGAATGTAATTAGAGAAGCAGTTAGATGCATAAAATACAAAGCAGAAAATTGATGTGAACTTTAAACTATGTTTCATAAAACAGCGTTCTGAATTTTATAGTAGAACCACGTCGTTCTGCCCAGGGTTCATATTATAGTCTACGATATAGATCAATATAAAACATTCGAAGTATTACTTTACAAATATTTTATCCATTTCAATTTGAGCCCTAGCTAGTCCAAAGAATGATTCGTTCTACCTTCAACGACTGGTGGCCTTCAAGCAACTGCATTGTTTTCTTATATTAGGTACTTATTTATGGACTAACAGAGTTTGGTAATAATAAGAAAAGTAAATATAATAATATTTTTAAAAATGTTCGTTACTTTCAATTAAATCTGTATTTACATTAGATTGCTTACTTCGTTGGTTGATAGTTAAGACAAAACAACAGGTTTAAAACTCAAAGATTATGAAATATTTCATTTCTTTTCTCCGTCGATAAGTTTCCTTATCATAGGTACATCAGCACATATATATTATATGTCACTGCAAGTTTCCTGAAGTTTACAAAACGCCAGTACACGTAATGTCACAATTTCAAACAAAATGTATTATTCGTTCGCACAATAAAAAACTACTTGGACATGACTGAAACTCACACTTTATGGGCGGAAAATGCAATAGATTCATATGACGATTGTTACAGAAAATGGACGAGATTGAAAAATCATTAAAAAATAGAGCCTTTGATAATAACTATTATGATATTTTTGAGTGTTTTACGTGGGACAGTTCATGGAATTCCATTCTATGAAGAGAGTTCGAAAGCAATCCCATATTTTCATCTATTTTTATGGTCAACACCAAAAGGAACATAAACTAATCTTGAAACATGTATAACGGAATATATATTTTAATGTGTTTAAACTATTAACTGATATTAGAACATTGAATATTATTTATTTATTTATTTATTTATTTATTTATTTATTTATTTATTTATTTATTTATTTATTTATTTATTTATTTATTTATTTATGCAGGAATTTTGAGCTTTCCGTAGTCACTGGCTAACTGTGGGACATAACAACGCATTAATCAAATATAATTTTGACTAGGTTAATTTTTGTTAGCTAGAGGTAGATTTTTATTATCTCTGCAATGGATGGAGGGATCGACATACTATTGGAAAAGTATACTGAATTTTGTGCGCTCTACCCACGAGAGGCCTTCAATGAACGTAACTCCAAGAGTTTTTACTGGTTTACTGAGTTCAACTTTAGTGGTATCAAGGAGATACATTGCTTATAGTTGTAACATTAATATATCTACCTCATAAATATTTAGCACAATGGAGAAAGGAAACAGTTACAGAGATTTTGTAAATGTCGTGAAGGCTCTTTGAAGTTTCTTGCTGAGGAGGCTGTATTCAATCGGGGGAACAAGTGGAGAGCTCCAAACACAATAGTGTCTTGATCATTAGTCGTGAACTCAGTTTGTGGGAATGTTCGATGTGATCGTGACAAGACAGAGGGTAAAGTTGGGCGATTTACTGAAGCTTGATTGTGACCTCTTGTTGGTTGACACGAGTCGGATGCTAAACTTTCAAGTACTTCAACTCAGTGAGTTGAACGACGCCCGTCGCCCTCTGGTACGAGGATAATAATTTGTGTTTCAGAACAGCAGTTCAAGTGTAGGAGAGTGCGTTAGAATATAAGTAGTGACATATTTTATTTCAGATTTCTCTTCGTGTCTGCTATTCATGGTCCAAGTGAGGAAGATAGTTCTGAAACTGCGACACATCTTGTCTTTAGTCATAGCAAAACTTTATCAGAAACACGGAACATACTAGAAAATTATTGCAGGTCAATTTAGTGAGATACTTAATCATATATAGAGATAGAAACTGTTTAATTATTATTATAATTATTTAATTATAATACCGTTATTTGCTTTCCGTCCCCCCAACTAGTTTTACGGTTTTCGGTGACGCCGAGATGTTGGATTTAGTCCCGCAGGAGTTCCTTTACCAACACGAGGCTGATATATTTGAGCACCTTCGAGCACTACCAGACTGACTCAAGTCGAACTGCCACTTTGGGGTCAGAAAGCCAGCACTTCAACCGTCTAAGCCACTCAGCCCCGGAAATAATATTTATGAAACGTATAAGAAGATAAACACAATGTAAGGTCTGTTGTGACAGAGAACACAGCAGAATGAGGACAAAAGAACATAAATTAAAACAAAAGAGGGCAAGGGAGGTCTCCACATCTTCATGCACTGTGGCATCTTGTTCATCAATCACCGTTCTTCTATAGCCATATCATTTAGTCTCCAACGAGGTGCTTTTTAATACTAAGGATATGAGAACAATCTTATACAAAATCAGAATTTAAACACTGATACTAAAAAGAGTGGGAAGAGGGGAAAATCAGAAAAGAAATAATACAATGGCACTCATTACGCTCTTAATTTTTAGCTCTTCATTGAAATTTGGTTTGAGTTTCGACAGACTGAAGAAAATCACTGTTACAAAACAAATATAAATCTTCATTTAAAACGCAGTAAATTACTTTAAATCGAAAACATTGGAAGTAGAGGTTAATGAAACAATTTATTGCATAGGATTTAAAGATAACAAAGCACTTTTGGCTGAAGATGAAGGAACATGCGAAAAGTCATCATTATCATATCGGATGGGTGTAGATACAAGACTAGCTCTCTACAGCTAGCCATTCCCAAAGCCCATCTGCCTCTGATCTCCACGTGCTCGATCGTTTCATGTTTACCTTGGTCTATCCAGTGGTCCCTTCCCGCAAAGCTTACGCCTTCAGCTCCACAAGCGATCTATCTGTATCCACTCATGTGTCATACCTTGCCCCCACGAGACATTGACTTCTCGTACGCTTTATAATGTTTCGATTTGTATATATATGATCCGCCGCCTCTGTGGTGTAGTGGCTTATGTGATTAGATGCCACCCCCGGAGGCCCGGGTCTGATTGGCGGCTCTGTGACGAAATTTGAAAAGTGATATGAGGGCTGCAACGGGGTCCACTCAGCCTCGGGTGGTCAACTGCGTAGAGGGGGGTTCGATTCGTACTTCAGCCATCCTCGAAGTGGCTTTCCGTGATTTCCCACTTCTCCTCCAGGTAAATTCCGCGATGGTACCTAACTTTAGGCCACGGCTGCTTTCTTACCTTCTCCTTGTCTATCTCTTCCGATCTTCGCAACCTCCACAAGGCCTCTGTTCAGCATAGGAGGAGAGGCCACCTGGGTGAGGTACTGGCACTCCTCCTCAGTTTTATACCCACCCAAAGTCTAATGTTCCAGAATATTGCCCTTGAGACGGTAGAGGTGGGATCCCTCGCTGATTCTGAGGGACAAACCAACCCTGAAGGGTAAACGAATTAAGAAAGAAAGAAAGAAAGAAAGAAAGAAAGAAAGAAAGAAAGAAAGAAAGAAAGAAAGAAAAAATATATATGGTCCACCTCACGATTGTATCGTACCCTCATACATATTGATTAATAAATAACTGTCAATAATCTGGAATAATTATGTCTGCATTACGATTGTAGGGAAATCTAAAAAATTAAGAGAGTGAAAATGTTGAGTTTGATAAATACACATTAAAACAAGCGGACGACTTCTTAAGGTTATATTATCGCACATAAAACAAATGTGGAAATATGACTGTAACTAAGAGAGTATTTAGAGACAATAATAGGTATTAGAGTGCAAATACTTGAACACTAAGATGAAGAGTTCAGTATCAATTTCCTTTATCATCCTGTGAAAGTTTTATGCAGTTAAATAATAACAAAAATTATATTGTAAATCGTGGAAATTAGGTTCTGGATCAGGATGAAAAAAGCCAGATGGGTGGAAGACAAAGTAATGAAGTAGTAAAAAAAAGGGATTCGAATAATGAAAGCAATTATCAAGAATATTTGTGAATGCAACATCTTAGGGAAGAAAGGAGGAAGACCGATATAAAAGATCATGGGGAGTGTGACAGAGGTCATTGCAGAATACAGTTGCGAGGAAATGGCTGGGAATGACGAGAGAACATAGACGAGTGTTGAGGACACACATACAGTGTCACTAGTATCTCACATAGGAGGCCGCAGTTCAAATACCGCATCCCTGATCTTGATTACCGGCTTTCTCGTGGTATTTATTCGAGTCTAGAAAATTATATCTAGAATGTAGACTTAAGGATGTGGAGGAAAAATCTAGGATTCTCTATGCAACGGCAAATGAAATTATGCTAATGTCAGCAAACTAATATTTAATGGTCTTGGTAACAGATAAATGTCATAGAAAAACTATGACATAAACTCACACATATGTTTAAGTAGGTCATTAGGACCATATAATTTTTGGAGTACGTGACCCTCCAAAATAAAAACACTCACATGACGAGCTGATTTTGAATTAGTTTCAGACAATTACATCCACATTAATAATATAGTAAAGTAATCTCTTTACAAATCCGTCAGCGAAGCCTATATTACGTTCCCTTCGACACTGGAAACAACATTAAACCAAAACTAGAATAATAATTGAAGTAATTTGAGTGGTTAATGTCCACCTACCATTTACACCAAAGAAAACACAATTATACACTTAAATAGAATGAGCCAATACTTGGGCCCGAGAAAACACAACCCCAAATCACTACGTGGGCCAGGCCGGAACTTACAACAAACAAACAAACAAAACCACACATATCGCCAAATCAATAATCAACAAAATAATGAAAAAATAAAAAATCAACCACTGGCTGCGTGTACAATTCTGTCCATGTCAAGGAGAAACCCGGGCGAATTCACGCTGGTTTGCCGGATGTGAATCATTGATGTTCTGCCATTATGGCGGCTCGCTGAAAAAGAAAACTATAAATATTTTATTTTAGAAATGTGGGTTCATACCACCTACATTCACTGATTACCTACCTGGTCTTAAGGCCGAAGTATTTCCTGGTATTTCAAACAAACCTTAAAGATTTAAACATCCCTTGTGGAAATATAAATACAGATATGATAATAATGTGCTTCCTTCTCCGCCCAGGTCGTTATTCCCCTAAAGCAGGCCATTCATTTAGCACTGACAGCCGGGGATTGACACATAACAGACATAGTTTGTCCCTCGCATCACTGGCCGTTGCCTCACAAGCCCTTTTAAAACATCAAATCTGCATGAAAACTTCATACAATACTTTAAACGTCCCATTATATTGAGAACATAATCTCTTAAATCCCATCTCATACAAATGTCACTGCCAATACCTTTGGCAGGACAAACAAATCACAACTTACAATAATTATATCATTAAAAGGGACATTCACGATATCCAATTCCCGCTGGTCCAGTCTCAAGAAATATAGGCCGGGTTTCATAACCTGAACAAGCTAAAGGAAAATCAACTCTCTCAAACTCAAATTACCCGTCACATTTCTTAAAAAAGTACTTCTCTAAAATTTAGGGGACAGGAGGAAATCAATATGAAAGTGCTGTATTACGGAAAGCTCTATCTAAATGGGGGTCTTGGGATTCGAATCCCAGTACTGTTCCAGCCATGGACCTTATGCTACAAAATTCCTACTAATCCAGCCAACAGATTTCAAAGAAATGCATTAATGAGACTCTGTTTAGATGCAATTACTATACCACACAAAAAAGATATAAAATTTCCATTCTCGAACTTTACATCTAATAGTTCCCAAAAACTGAACTACACGATGACTGTGAGCTAATAATTAAAGTTGAGTAATTACAAAGACTCCTTCATGATTTCTGCTATATTTAACTAAATTAACTCACTCAAAGCTTCCTGCAGTAAACCCTTTAATGGGATAAATAGACGTCCTAATCTAATAATGCATTCATTACAAGCTACGCATTTATAATTGCTTATAATGGGATGATGTACTTACGTGATTACTGCATTGTGTTTTCCGTTCGGACCTTGGGAAAGCCCATGCTGAAAAGACTTAGAATTCCATCATGACGGCGATTGTCCTTGGAATATCAGGGGCGCAGAGCTGATTTCCCGTCCGCTGATACATAATCCATGTCTGGTTCCGTCTATTGTAAAGCTGTTGCATCAACACAGAATATTAGCCACACGTTCACGTAACTTCAAATCACACCCCACAGTGATATCAAGACTCTCGTCCCGCACTTTCTTATCTGTGTTTCAGCGTGGTTTACTGTTTAAAAGAACTATTTAAGCATCTTTCGATAATTAAATACCCAACACTAAACTCCTATCACTGATTTTAGCACTGACGTTCAGACTTTCACTGAGTATAATAGTAATAATGATAATCACAGATCCTTCTCTAAATGTCAAAGGAATTATTCTAAATTTGGGGGATACCGAACAAATACGTCGTGAACTGTTTCTGAATAATACTTTATATATCTAAGCACACACAGCATCTCTGCTTGTTGTCTCAGTTTATCATCGCACAGGGAGCCTGACTTTCGGGATGGATAACGTGGAACTAGAACCGTCATTCTTCTCAGACTTACCGGGCTGCAAGTTTGCTTGTCCCATTTATTAAAACTGGCACAAAAGGTTGACCCTAGAAATCTTCCAGGGTGGGATATCAGTCTGTTCTATTGATGTCACGATATCAGTGAGGCAGTGCGTTCAAGAGGTAGCTTAGGCTATATCATGATTTTTAGTCGTATGCGGAAACTAATTCAATCGTAAGCTTCTTTGCAATCGCCCAAAGCATGATCCCTGCATTTGAAGCAATCGGGGAAGTTCCCGTAGCGGCCATATGCTCCGTGTGCCGCGTGGGGATGCATCCTTTACGTGATCGTATCACAACTCGGGAATATATACCACATCCCTTCCCGTCAAGTTTTCTTCTAAATTCTGAAGAGGCACATGGTGTCCTTTGTTTTCCTAATTACAACGTAACTCGAAGTGCAAATTTAATTTAACTTCTCTTTTCGTCCCGCTAGGCTGGCTCTCCTTAGAAAATTTCTGTGCGGCGTGATTGCTGTCTGCGATTTTCACTCTCACGGCATTATCACGCGGTACGCGCTCGAGACCTCCCCTCTTCTGTTTCTGTCTCAAAATTATCTTCATCTCACTCGCTCCTTGCGCGGAAATTTCCATGGAATCAATCCTCAGGGGTCCTCCTCTCATATCCGAGCGTGCCAAATACAGAACACGTTGAATGAAATGTTAAATATATGTGCCTGGATCACTAATACATGGTCCTGCTACGGCACACATACAGGGAGTATCAGAACTACATCGGAAAAACCTCAGGATGCTCTTCATATTATGTTACATACGATGGTGCAATTGGATTGACGGAGAAAATACTTCTTTTCGGGAAAATGAGATTAATTTTTACTTCTGGACGCGCGATTCAAATTGACGAACTTGCCTTATTTGCTATTCCAGAGAGCCAGTGGTGGGGAAGTGGGAGAAGAGGTAATGCTTCGTGGTGGGGAAGTGGGAAAAGAGGTAATGCTTCGTGGTGAGGAAGTGGGAGAAGAGGTAATGATCCGTGGTGGGGAAGTAGGAGAAGAGGTAATGCTTCGTGGTGGGGAAGTAGGAGAAGAGGTAATGATGCTTTGGGGTGGGGAAGTAGGAGAAGAGGTAATGCTTCGTGGTGGGGAAGTGGGAGAAGAGGTAATGATCCGTGGTGGGGAAGTGGGAGAAGAGGTAATGATTCGTGGTGGGGAAGTGGGAGAAGAGGTAATGATCCGTGGTGGGGAAGTAGGAGAAGAGGTAATGATGCTTTGGGGCTGGGGAAGTAGGAGAAGAGGTAATGCTTCATGGCAGGGAAGTGGGAGAAGAGGTAATGATCTCCGGTGGGGAAGTGGGAGAAGAGGTAATGATGCTTTGGGGTGGGGAAGTGGGAGAAGAGGTAATGCTTCGTGGTGGGGAAGTGGGAGAAGAGGTAATGCTTCGTGGTGGGGAAGTGGGAGAAGAGGTAATGCTTCGTGGTGGGGAAGTGGGAGAAGAGGTAATGCTTCGTGATGGGGAAGTGGGAGAAGAGGTAATGATTGGTGGTGGGGAAGTGGGAGAAGAGGTAATGTTTCGTGTTGGAGAAGTAAGATAAGAGGTAATGCTTCGTGGTGGGGAAGTGGGAGAAGAGGTATTGCTTCGTGGTGGGGAAGTAAGAGAAGAGGTAATGCTTCGTGGTGGGGAAATAAGAGAAGAGGTAATGCTTCGCGGTGGTTAAGTGGGAGAAGAGGTAAGGCTTCGTGGTGGGGAAGTAAGAGAAGAGGTAAATGCTTCGTGGTGGGGACGTTGGAGAAGAGGTAATGCTTCGTGGTGGGGGAAGTAAGAGGTAATGCTTGGCGGTGGTTAAGTGGGAGAAGAAGTAATCCTTCGTGGTGGGAAAGTAAGAGAAGAGGTAATGCTTGGTGGTGGGGAAGTAAGAGAAGAGGTAATGCTTCGTGGTGGGGAAGTAAGAGAAGAGGTAATGCTTCGCGGTGGTTAAGTGGGAGAAGAGGTAAGGCTTCGTGGTGGGGAAGTAAGAGAAGAGGTAAATGCTTCGTGGTGGGGACGTTGGAGAAGAGGTAATGCTTCGTGGTGGGGAAGTAAGAGGTAATGCTTCGCGGTGGTTAAGTGGGAGAAGAGGTAAGGCTTCGTGGTGGGGAAGTAAGAGAAGAGGTAAATGCTTCGTGGTGGGGACGTTGGAGAAGAGGTAATGCTTCGTGGTGGGGGAAGTAAGAGGTAATGTTTGGCGGTGGTTAAGTGGGAGAAGAGGTAAGGCTTCGTGGTGGGGAAGTAAGGGAAGAGGTAAATGCTTCGTGGTGGGGATGTGGGAGAAGAGGTAATGCTTCGTGGTGGGGACGTTGGAGAAGAGGTAATGCTTCGCGGTGGTTAAGTGGGAGAAGAGGTAAGGCTTCGTGGTGGGGAAGTAAGAGAAGAGGTAAATGCTTCGTGGTGGGGACGTTGGAGAAGAGGTAATGCTTCGCGGTGGTTAAGTGGGAGAAGAGGTAAGGCTTCGTGGTGGGGAAGTAAGAGAAGAGGTAAATGCTTCGTGGTGGGGAAGTAAGAGAAGAGGTAAATGCTTCGTGGTGGGGATGTGGGAGAAGAGGTAATGCTTCGTGGTGGGGACGTTGGAGAAGAGGTAATGCTTCGCGGTGGTTAAGTGGGAGAAGAGGTAAGGCTTCGTGGTGGGGAAGTAAGAGAAGAGGTAAATGCTTCGTGGTGGGGATGTGGGAGAAGAGGTAATGCTTCGTGGTGGGGACGTTGGAGAAGAGGTAATGCTTCGTGGTGGGGATGTGGGAGAAGAGGTAATGCTTCGTGGTGGGGACGTTGGAGAAGAGGTAATGCTTCGTGGTGGGGAAGTAAGAGAAGAGGTAAATGCTTCGTGGTGGGGACGTTGGAGAAGAGGTAATGCTTCGTGGTGGGGAAGTAAGAGGTAATGTTTGGCGGTGGTTAAGTGGGAGAAGAGGTAAGGCTTCGTGGTGGGGAAGTAAGAGAAGAGGTAATGCTTCGTGGTGGGGATGTGGGAGAAGAGGTAATGCTTCGTGGTGGGGAAGTGGGAGAAGAGGTAATGCTCCGTGCGAATGGACATGTTTCTCCATCGTGTCTCATAGTTGCTTCCCAGCCCCAGCAGGTAGCGTGCTGTTTGTTCCGTACAAATTGACTACTATACGAAACCCATAGAAAGAGTGGATGAATTGGAACCAAGAATACAGGCAGCTTTGCAGATCGTTAGCAACACACTGCACATCCTGAACAGAGTCCAAAAGTCACTACAACAGCGTTATGAACTATCTTCGAAGTAGGAGGGGGGTATATTGAGCATCTACTCAAATCAAATCATTGGGCGTATTGTTTCCTTTGTCCTGTATTTAATTCCATTTACAATGTTGTGAGTGAAGGAATGCACAATCGTGGGACGCTAGCGTTGCGTCTTCGAGCATGTTAAATAATAAAGAACGTTGCTGCGAGCAACAAACGAGGGGAGAAACTATCTGGTGAGTTCCTTGACTGACAATAATATCTTACAACATACTCCCTTATCGAATTCCGTATTTTTATTTCATCAAAATTATTACCATGCATTTACTTCCTAATACACAAAGGATGTTAAGAGATGACCAAACAGATGTTACAATTAATGTTTGACAAACTGAAAAGCGTAAGTTCAGTTTAGCACAAGAGATGTTGCTGTATCTTGATTTATTTTTCTTCCGGTAATGACGATTTAGTTTTCACCACCGTTATATTGCTAGACTAGCTGATGTACCCGTGCTCACTACGGAATTCCATATTGTATACAGAATTCTAGGTTAGGTAGTGTACACGTTGTGAACAAGATTGTATTAAATTGCACAGCTCTTAACGTTACCCTAGAAACGCGACGGGGAGGTCACCAAACGTCTTTTCTCATATGAACACTGGGTTAGGGAATTTTGATTGGAATGGTAGCCCGCTGGCCTACCATGAGTCACAATCAGGTTGGGGAGTTTTCATTATAATGACAGCAACTCACTCTCCACCTGCCATTTTACATCCTCAGAAGGACTGTCGTTAGTGGTTTTGCCAACTGAAACGAATATAGGTCATTACAATGACGTCCGTAGGAATTGCGCCATTGCTTTCATATGAAATACTCGATCAAATGAAAAACCACACATTTTGTCACTTTCAACGAACAGTACTACTCTGCCCATCTAACAGTCCAAAGTTCCAAGAGCTGGAATGACCAAGCCGCAGACAGCCGTTATCCGTGAACACTCTTCGTCTTTTTTCGACGAGGGGTCGAATAGTGAAGAGTACCAAGGCAAAAACTATGCCCTTTTACTAATATGTTTCCTACGAGTATCCGATGAGTCGGAAATCCCAATTCACGACACTGGCGGAGGAAAAAATCTGTCTGACGTGGAGGCAACTTTTTCCCTCCATGCTAGAGGAGAAACCCCCTCTTCACTGCTAATTTGGAATAACATGAATATAGAACTTAATAAAAGTGAAGAGGAACAAACTTTTCTTAACAAACGGCTCTTTTCAGAGTTGAATTTTGAGTTATTTAGTGAATTGTGGTGTTATAATTTGGAATAGGCCTAAATTGTAATTCTAGTCCAGGCCATACTACTACTACTAAGTGAGCCTCTGCCTTAAGTATGCACACTGGTCTTTCAAAACAGCGCGTCAGAGTAGGGATCGAATAGCTGGAATACTATGATGAACCAGTGTGTTACGTAGCAGCAGTATCAGACAATGTATGAACCAGAGGAATGGTGTGCTAAAGAAGAAAGTTTTCTAACTCCCCAGCTATTTCCCGCCAATATTCAATCAGGCTGTTATACTCGGTACGCAGCAGTAATCTCATCTATCAGAGTTGAGTGGCAGCATAAGAGACAAGGGACATCACAACAAACAATGGTCAATGTAATATTATTGTTGATCAATGTTATGGGCTTTCAATATTGTAGGCCTGCACATTTAGTTTTCTTCCGACTCTGAAATACCACGCTTATCATAGTCGGTATGGTAAAACTGAATAAAACATAAATGATCGGAAATTGTATTCTTTGTTATGTAGTACTTTTCGACAGGACCAATAACACAGGTATTTAAAAATTAAATTTTAGGCGCCTTCCCTTAAACTATAATTTTATCCAGGGTGAGTAAAATTGTTTATGGTTTAGACTGTAGTTTATTATTGCCCGACTCTACATACCGATTTTCATTAAATTCTGTTACCCCATTTTCTCGTGGCTCGGCGTTGATATGGACTTAGCAACAAAAATACAAATTCACGTATATCTCTGTTATCATAGCCGGTACAGTAAAAATATATGACATAAATGATCAGAAATTTAATTTTATATAACTTTAGTTATTTAGTATTTATCGATAGGACCACTAGTAATATAAATATTTGAGTATTAAATCATAGGCCTTCCCCTAAACTACCATTTAACTCGGCGGAATAAAATGATTTATAACCTAGATTGTAGTGGCTCATCCCCCAACTTTACATACCGATTTTCATTAAATTCTCTTCAGCCGTTTTTTCGTGATGCATGTACATACATACATACATACATACATACATACATACATACATACATACACACAGAAATTCCGGAAAAGTAAAGTAAAAAGTGCATTTCCATGTTACTGTGGACATGACCGATACAGAAATACCATTCTTTTCAAATTCTGAGCAATGTACATACAAAACTCTTATTTTATATATACTGTATATAAAGATATAACAGGAATACTTCCTAAAATAGTGAAGCCATTCGACACTAATTCGAAGTTTAATTTGTAGCATTTTCTAACGCCCAGCACTGTACATCCGTATCTCGCACAATGAGGACGTTATTTCTTTCGAATATGAAATTCCTAGTTGAATTTTCTAAAGTGTGGGCATTCCCAAGAATATATAGTGTGATTCAGCAGGCTTGGCCATTAAAGACTTCGAATAACTCGTTAGAAATCATCCCTATATTACTGCATACGAGAAGGATTAACTCCACAAAACTCTTCATGCTTAAACATTCATTCAATATTTAAGTATTATTTATTTATGTATTTACTTATTTATTTATTGTATTTTTATTTACGTTCAGCAACAGCATAATGACGAATTACGAATATCCGAAATATGCACAATAGGCATTAATCTAAAATGAATAATATACAAACATTTACAAAGTAAACTAATATACAAAATAAAAACTGTATAATGGTATGTTTTACATCTATATAAATAAAATTGTAGGGGGTCCGCTGTCTGTAATTTCGTTTGTTTTGGAAATTTTTCAGATATTTGTGCTATTTAGGTCAACTCAAGACCGTATCAGTGGGTTTTAGCTTTCGTGTCTCTTTGTCTGTTTGTTTGTTCCACCACCACGGCGAAACGGCTAGATAGATCTCGACCAAAGTTCACATATGGAGTATACTGATCCAGGAGAAGGTTTAGGAATGTATATAATTTGGAAATCACTTAACAGAATGAGGGTTTATAGGGAAACCACAACAGTTTCCTTCAATTTTCTCTTTTACTATTGATTTTCTGTAAAATCCGTGGACTACATACGAAACGTCCCTTCATTTTAAACGAATTTTGTTAGAGTATAATTTCGCTTACACTTCTAATGACGGAGAAAATTACTACTTTGTGCGAATTTCATGCTCTGCATTGAGTGGCTGACAGACCGACAACGAACCTACCGGTAACCATGGCAACGTCTCTGGCTGGTTGCCAGCAGTGAAGTAACATAGGTTAATGTAATTTTCTTCAAAATTCTTGTAAACTCATGGTTGTTCCTTGCGTAGAAGACGAGAGAGACGTCATGCTGGCATTCTGCGGAATATTTGCGGAATCCCGTTGGAGGTTACAGTCGTCGTAGAATAGCTTTAAAGGGGCTGTTCTCGTAGTACAGCGGAGTGTAGCCCAAGATTTCACACCATAAGTTGTTTTCTGGCATTTGCTAAACGTTTTTGCTGCATTTCTCTTCTACTTCTCTTTTCAGCTTTAATTTTTTGCCTCTGTCTTGCCTCATTAGATTTAAGTAATAACACCACATCCCAACTCATATCATCACAATTTAGTGAGGGGCATTTCGTTTTACAATACATCCACTTGGTATTTACATAGGGCTATTTGTCCCATCCGGCTGTCCTCAGTTATAATACTATTTTCTATTAATTTCAACTTTGTTAACTGTAATATTTCCTTCCTTAATTACTCCGTATGTATGCGAGTGATAATCCAGTAACCTGGACACTCTTTCCTTTGAGGGAAAATTGCAATATGTTCAAATGTATGACTTTTTGGCCCCAGAACATATCGAAATTTTGAGGCAATTTCAATGACGGTGCAGACCTCCGTTTCGGGATAATTGGTGGCTAAACGGTAAGTCGTATTACAAAACAGAATGCACAATAGCGTTTCAATTTCGAGAGATCTACAACTTTGGTCCTATGACATACTGTCGTATCTCGATCCATTATACGTTAGATAGAGCTATATTTCACAATTTTAAGTTAATTTTGTAATATTTAGACGTATATATTATCGTTTGACACACTAATAGGAAAGATAGAATAATCAAATGTGGTATACACATTGACACGACCAGTGGTCATATGTTAGACAAATTAATAATGTTTGTAGCTTTACGTCCCTCTAACTACTTTCACGGTTTTCGGAGACGCCGAGGTGCAGGAATTTAGTCCCGCAGAAGTTCTTTTACGTGCCAGTAAATCTACCGACACGAGGCTGATGTATTTGAGCACCTTCAAACACCACCAGGCTGAGCCAGGATCGAACCTGCCAAGTTGGGGTCAGAAGGCCTTCGCCTCAACCGTCTGAACCACTCAGACCGACAATTTTACGATTCCAGTTGCTGCAGAAGTATCCGAAAAAGAAAGTAATGTGTGAAAACTGTACCCACATTTCACCCTATTTAATGCTTCTAATTCAATGTAAATCATAAATAAATGCCATAGGACCAGCCATGTAGAAAACTAAAAGGGGCGTCTGATGACGGAATCCGTTTGTTGATATGACCTACCGTTTAAAAGCAGTAAATCTCGAAATGAAGGTCTGCACTTAGAAACGTGCTAATGCTCATGTATATAAATAAAATTCTAGGGGGTCCGCTGTCTGTAACTTCGTTTGATTTGCCAGTTTTTCAGATATTTATCCGATTTAGGCCAACTCAAGGCCGTACCATTGGTTTTAAGGTTTCGTGTCTGTTTGTCCGTCTGTTCCACCATCACGGCGAACCGGCTGGATAGATCTCGACTAAAATTCACATATAGAGTGTACTGATCCAGGGGAAGGTTTAGATATGCAAATGGTTTAAAATCACTAAATAGAATGGGGGTTTATAGGGAAACAACAACATTTTCCTTCCATTTCCTTTTATACTACTGATTGTCTGTAAAATCCGTGGACTATATGCGAAACATCCCTTATACGTTACGTCCCTTTGTTATATACATTATTTCGCGTGGTCACTGCACACTCTTTCCTTTGAGTGAGTGTTCCAGGATGTTCAAATGTATTACTATTAGTCCCCGAAAAGTATCGAAATATGGAGGCAATTTCCTCGACGGTTCAGACCTTCGTTTCATGGTAACTGCTTTCTAAACCATAAGTCATTTCACAAAGCAGTTTAGACAATCGCTGCTCAATTTGGAGATATCTTCAACTTTGGTGCTATGCCTTATTTTCGTATCTCGATTCTTTATATTTAGGATAGCGCAGCATATCTCGGTTACAGTCAAATCTCTCCAACTCGAGTGGGCCTATCGTTAGGAAAGGAGGCCTGACATGATAATGACATCTACCCATCTCTATTGCGAATGGCAGCTGGTAAGTGAGCCTGCCGTTATTGTAAAAACTCCCGAACTCGATTTGTGAATGACAGGAGGAAATGTGACCTCCCATTGTCATTTAAATTTCCCCAACTTTCACCTTACACGGGAAATGGGGTCTTGCCCGTTTTGTTTCTCGGATATCGCTATGAGACGTGCAATTTAATATAATCTTACTGCAGTAACTTGCGTAGAACTCCGTATACAAGGTATAATACCGTAGTATCTACATAAAAACGATATAAACAAAGTAAAATGCACTTAAATACTAGAGAAAGGACTGGAAGAAACAAGAAGGAACTTGGTCAGATTTAGGATTTGAGGAATTAAAATTAAATAATTTACCAATTCGTGATATATCCTTTTTCTGCTGCGCCCATATTCTCCTTCGTAAATTGTGAATCTGGATAGTATTGTAGCTTGTTTGTTTCAATGAAAGTAAGAATTTTCAAAAACTTTTGAATACTACTTTTTTTCCAACAGTTATATATGGCGAGTAATTAGTTCTCTCTTCACTCGATTCCTCTTCATTAGGCTGGATGATATTCCTCATAATGAAGAGTATGGAACTCCTCTTCATTATCTCGAAATAATTCTACAGTTCAAACAACACGAAAGTAAAAGAAATACCTAACACAACAAAAAATATGAAGTGTAAATGATAAATATTCCGAATGTACTATTTTCCCCCTACAGTACACTGATCCCGAGCGCAAGATCTGCCCTTTCAGGGTCATTGTCTTATTATTTTGTACATTTTAAAGTAAATAAATAGGAATATTTACAACGCAAATGCAATGCAATCCCCCCTTTTCGTTTTCGGAATAGTTGGTAGCTTTCTCTTGAAAGCGCTGCTCCTTCAGTTCTTGTATAAGAAAGCAATCAATATTAACCTTATTACTGTACCCGAGAGCGCGTTATCTCCCGTAAAGCTACACCTGAAGTGAATCTTAAATCGTTGATATAGATGTTCATTCCCATAGGGGACCTGAAATATTTGTTCCGAGTGTGTAAATGTATGATACCAATATAGTTGGTCCGTTATTGGACATCATAATATTTCCAGCTAACTCATTGCTGGTTGCCAGCGTTACGCCCCAGTGTGCTAATTTGGGCTTATCAGTTGGTAAACTGCGCACCTACCAAGACGCTGGCTAGTGCATACTGTGGAGGCCACTGCTTAGGCTACTTGGAGCCACCGGCAGTGCCAATGCATTATTAGAGACTTTGTCTCTTTTTCAAAAAGTGATGCCTACGGGTGCTCGATTACCACCTCAGCCATCCCCCAAGTGTTTTTCTGTTGTTTCCCCCACTTCTCCTCCAGGAAAATGCTGGGATGGTACCTATCATAAGACCTCGGCTGCTTCCTTCCCTATTCCTTGTCTATCCCTTCCGATCTACCCATCCCCCCACAAGGCCCCTGTTCAGCATAGGAGGAGGTAATACCTTTGCTAGGTACTGGTCCTCCTCCCCAGTTTTATTATCCTAATCTGAAGTCTCACGCTTTAGAATACTGCCCTTAAAACGGTGGAGGTGGGATCCCTCGCTGAGTCCCAGGGAAAACCAACCCTGGAGGGTAAACGGATTAAGACTGGGAAAGAAAGAAAGAAAGAAAGAAAGAAAGAAAGAAAGAAAGAAAGAAAGAAAATAAATAAGTAATTAATATCCCCAACCATGCTATAAGGATGCTATAGTAGTTAGCGACCCTTACCTGCCGTGAGTTGCAGGTTGTACTACGTCTATTTTTTGAACTCGTCACATTCATTAGCTAGCATAACATTAACTATCATTAACAGCCACAAAACTTCAAACAAAGAACTGACAGCTTCAGAACCGATAATGAGAAACACATTACACTAGAAATAGAATATTGCCATGAAAAAGCAATTACACTGTAACACATATCCTCTTATATATAGTTTTTTATTCATAAGGTTCAATAAAACAAGGAGTATAGAGAAACATAACTTTGCATGCATTTCACGATGCCATCACACGCAAATCCTTCCACTTCAGTCTCACATGGGACACTGAGCGCTCGGTAACACATAAAGCAATATTGCATGCACGACACAAAGTTCTATACTTAAAGTAAATATCATTTTACTTACCACTAGCTTTAGCACTGACGATGTGATTATCACAATATCCTCTACTCTTAAACCGTCTAGAAGTTGGCTATCACTCCCTGAGTCCCAGAGAAGAGTAAGATGTGTCCATTCTTATTCTCTTCATTTTCTACCGCTTTTCCCTCACCTGTGGGGTCGCGGGGGCTAATTGTGTAGCAAATGTGGGTTTGTCCCTGTTTCACGACCGGATGCCCTTTCTGAAGCCAACCCCATATGGAGGGATGTAATCACTATTGCGTATTTCTGTGGTGTTTTGTAGTGTAGTGTGTTGTCTGAATATGAAGAGGAAAGTGTTGGGAAAAATACAAACACCCAGTCCCCGGGCCAGAGATTTAATTAAAGGCGATTAAAATCCCCGACCCGGCCGGGAATCCAACCCGGGACCCTCTGAACCGAAGGCCTCAACGCTGGCTATTCAGCCAAGAGTAACATGTGTCAATATTTGACCAAATTCAGATTATTTTCTACTTCAGTTGCTATGAGAATGATGATGTACGCGAAGGTTAATATTATGTTTACGGAAAATTATGATGTAAGTAATTTTGTTGTGGTTTTGAATGTAGAAAAGTAGCAATATCAACAATCACAGGTAATGACTTATGTCATCTTTCTTTGAAATCACGATGGCACCAATCCTTCCCAACTAGGAGATGTATCAGCGTTCTGCTCTTTAACAAAATCTTTTCTGTCTGCTGAGTGTTCTTGGTTTACATAAAGTCTGAACTAAAGTCAATAATTTACGATTTCTTCGTCGAAATTTATCCAGCCAGATATCTTAGTTAGTTTTTTGATTGGGAGATTTGAGATTCTGAAGGTGATCGGAGTCGGATATCGAGAAAGAAGAAGAATATCTAAAAATAAATACAAAAGTAGGGGAAGGTGGGGCAAAATGAGGTATTTAATGTCTGGACCTGGTTATTTGTCATTAAATAATCTAAAAGTATTATTTCTATTGCCTATATGCATCTATTACATTGTCATGAAGTACAAAATATGTCTAGAACGAGCATCTAGCCCTTCCAACTCTTAAAATACATACATTATCAAAAAAGTGTCTTTTGCCCCGTTCTGCCCCTTATGTGGGGCAAAATGAGGAACGTTTTATCTTTTATGAGCTCAGTATCAAATATACCTCACAAGAAAATGTAAAATGAATACACAGTTCTATTCACATAATGCACAAATGTGTGTGGCATTCTCGTCGTTTGTATCAACACCTGCACATGAATTATGGGTCCATTTCTTGCATGACACGCATCTAATCCATTCACAACAGCCTGAAAGGCTTCTTCCATGGATACACTGCACTACTGTTCCTTTCTGTCTTCCTTCTATATATCCTTACAATTCCGAAACATAGAACCGAAAGAGGAATCCATAAAACTAAATAAAATGTGATCAAAGACGAAGTGGGGCAGAACGGGGTACTACCCCATTATGGCCCACCCTGTTTTGCCCCACAGGCATATTTTTACAGTTATGAGATCTAGACAGCAAAAGTAATTCAAATATTTTAAGTAATATAATGGAAGAAGAAGCTCTACAAATGGTTCATGTTTGTGGGTTACTGAAGTCACGCCCTAGTTCGTGAACCATGGGCAACGGCTGAGTGGCCTAGTAAGTGGTCCTGAGAGTCGGGATACCAGTTGCTATGGAATGGGAGTGGGCATCTCGGACATATTCTGAGTCGTGGCCCTCCTTGTGCTCAGACGGCTAGGACTATACAATTCACCGGTGGTCCATAACCCGTTAGAGGAGAGATCCTCACTTGAACTATGTGCAAGTAGGGCAGCATCCTGCTTCATGAATTTACCGAGCTCAGAACACTTTAAGCAAGCCTCGGACCTATGGGAGTAATGGAGTCCCACTCCCATTTGACAGGCGATGGACTCCTTGGAAACAACTTGGCGAACGAAATGGAATTCAATGGGGAGCTATCAATATTAATGGGGCTTATGGAAGAAAGAAGGTAGAACTGGCTGAGTCAGCAAAGAGGATGCATCTGGATGTGCTAGGAGTAAGTGATATTCGGGTAAGGGGAGATGATGAGGAAGAGATAGGAGATTACAAAGTGTACTTGACGGGTGTTAGAAAGGGAAGGGCAGATTCTGGGGTAGGGCTCTTTATCAGGAATACCATTGCACGCAACATAGTTTCTGTTAGGCACGTAAATGAGCGAATGATGTGGGTGGATTTGTCAGTGGGAGGAATTAGGACAAGAATTGTGTCCGTGTATTCACCATGTGAGGGTGCAGATGAGGATGAAGTTGACAAGTTTTATGAAGCATTGAGTGACATCGTGGTCAGGGTCAACATCAAGGATAGAATAGTGCTAATGGGCGATTTCAATGCGAGAGTTGGGAATAGAACTGAAGGATACGAAAGGGTGACTGGTAAATGTGGGGAAGATATGGAAGCTAATGGGAATGGGAAGCGTTTGCTGGACTTCTGTGCTACTATGGGTTTAGCTGTTACGAATACATTCTTCAAGCATAAGGCTATACACCGCTACACATGGGAGGCTAGGGGTACCAGATCCATAATATACTATATCTTAACAGACTTTGAATTCAGGAAATCTTTTAGGAATGTACGAGTTTTTCGGGGATTTTTCGATGATACAGACCACTATCTGATCTGTAGTGAACTAAGTATCTCTAGGCCTAGGGTAGGGAAAGTGAAATCTGTCTGCAAACGAATAAGGGTAGAAAATCTCCAGGACGAGGAAATTAGACAGAAGTACATGGATATGATTAGTGAGAAGTTTCGAACAGTAGACAGTAAGCAGCTTCAGGATATAGAAAGTGAATGGGTGGCATACAGGGATGCTGTAATAGAAACAGCAAGGGAATGCCTAGGAACAACTGTGTGTAAAGATGGGAAAAGGCGAACATCTTGGTGGAATGATGAAGTGAGAGCAGCCTGTAAACGTAAAAAGAAGACTTATCAGAAATGGCTCAAGACAAGGGCCGAGGCAGACAGGGATTGGTACGTAGATGAAAGAAACAGAGCGAAACAAATAGTTGTTGAATCCCTAAAGAAGTCATGGGAAGATTTGGTAATAACCCGGAAAGGCTAGGTCAGGCAGCAGGGAAACCTTTCTGGACAGTAATAAAGAATCTTAGGAAGGGAGGGAAAAGGAAAATGAACAGTGTTTTGAGTAATTCAGGTGAACTCATAATAGATCCCAGGGAATCACTGGAGAGGTGGAGGGAATATTTCGAACATCTTCTCAATGTAAAAGGAAATCATCATGGTGGTGTTGCAAACAGCCAAGCTCATGGGGAAGAGGAAAAGGATGTTGGTGAAATTATGCTTGAGGAAGTGGAAAGGATAGTAAATAAACTCTCCATTGTCATGAGGCAGCAGGAATAGATGAAATTAGACCTGAAATCGTGAAGTATAGTGGGAAGGCAGGGATGAAATGGCTTCATAGAGTAGTAAAATTAGCGTGGAGTGTTGGTAAGGTACCTTCAGATTGGACAAAAGCAGTAATTGCACCTATCTATAAGCAAGGGAACAGGAAGGATTGCAACAACTATCGATGTATCTCATTGATACGTATACCAGGCAAAGTATTCACTGGCATCTTGGAAGGGAGGGTGCGATCAGTCGTTGAGAGGAAGTTGGATGAAACCCAGTGCGGTTTCAGACCACAAAGAGGCTGTCAGGATCAGATTTTCAGTATGCGCCAGGTAATTGAAAAATGCTACGAGAGGAATAGGCAGTTGTGTTTATGTTTCGTAGATCTAGAGTAAAGTAAACTCGTGTCCTCATCCCGAGGTGATGCAGCTCTTTTCAGGCACACCCCCATTGGAGGTGAGCTGCATGTACCATTTTAACCACATACCAGCCCTCGTGCCATTCTTAAATTTCTGGCAGTACCGGGAATCGAACCCGGACCCCCGAGGACGGCAGCTAATAACACTAACCGTTACGCTACGGAGGCGGACGTAGATCTAGAGAAAGCATATGACAGGGTACCGAGGGAAAAGATGTTCGCCATACTGGGGGACTATGGAATTAAAGGTAGATTATTAAAATCAATCAAAGGCATTTATGTTGACAATTGGGCTTCAGTGAGAATTGATGGTAGAATGAGTTCTTGGTTCAGGGTACTTACAGGAGTTATACAAGGCTGTAATCTTTCACCTTTGCTGTTTGTAGTTTACATGGATCATCTGCTGAAAGGTATAAAATGGCAGGGAGGGATTCAGTTAGGTGGAAATGTAGTAATCAGTTTGGCCTATGCTGACGACTTGGTCTTAATGGCAGACTGTCCCGAAAGCCTGCAGTCTAATATCTTGGAACTTGAAAATAGGTGCAATGAGTATGGTATGAAAATTAGCCTCTCGAAGACTAAATTGATGTCAGTAGGTAAGAAATTCAACAGAACTGAATGTCAGATTGGTGATACAAAACTGGAACAGGTCGATAATTTCAAGTATTTAGGTTGTGTGTTTTCCCAGGATGGTAATATAGTAAGTGAGATTGAATCAAGGTGTAGTAAAGCTAATGCAGTGAGCTCGCAGTTGCGATCAGCAGTATTCTGTAAGAAGGAAGTCAGCTCCCAGACGAAACTATCTTTGCATCGGTCTGTTTTCAGACCAACTTTGCTTTACGGGAGCGAAAGCTGGGTGGACTCAGGATATCTTATTCATAAGTTAGAAGTAACAGACATGAAAGTAGCAAGAATGATTGCTGGTACAAACAGGTGGGAACAATGGCAGGTGGGAACTCGGAATGAAGAGATAAAGGCTAATTTGGGAATGAACTCGATGAATGAAGCTGTACGCATAAACCGGCTTCGGTGGTGGGGTCATGTGAGGCGAATGGAGGAGGATAGGTTACCTAGGAGATTAATGGACTCTGTTATGGAGGGTAAGAGAAGTAGAGGGAGACCAAGACGACGATGGTTAGACTCGGTTTCTAACGAATTAAAGATAAGAGGTTTAGAACTAAATGAGGCCACAACACTAGTCGCAAATCGAGGATTATGGCGACGTTTAGTAAATTCTCAGAGGCTTGCAGACTGAACGCTGAAAGGCATAACAGTCTATAATGATAATGTATGTATGTAATGTATGTATGTATGTATGTACAAAAGGTCTATAAAATTGCTGAATGATATGGGTACAGTCTTGGAGAAGGAGTACAAGACGAAAATAAAGACATCTAAAACAAAATTAATGGATTGCAATCGAATTAAGTGAGGTAATGCAGGAAATATTGGATTATGAAATTACGTCTTCAAGGAAGTATATGAATATTGTTTATCTGGGAAGTAGAATAAGGATGGCAGAAGTAAGGGGGGCATAAAATGCAGACTAGCACATGCAAGCAAGGCCGTTCTTAAGAAAAGGCATTTGCTCACTTCGAACATTGATATACAAATCAGAAAGATGATGTTTAAGACATTATTCTGGAGCCTGGTAATGTATGGAAGTGAAACATGGATGATAACTGGTTCATAAATAATGAGGAATAAGCTTTTATACATAAGAATGATGAATGTGAGACGGGTAGATAGAATCACGAATGAAAAGATACTCAATCGAATTGGTGAGAGAAGAGGAATTTGAGAAATTCGACCAGAAGAAGAGATATTTTTCAGTCGGTTCTTAAGGGAGGTGTAGGCGATAGGAATGGCAGTAGTAGACCAAGGTATGAATATGACAAGTATATAAGTGTAGATGTAGGATGAAATAGTTTTGTAGAAGTGGAAAAGTTAGCACAGGATAATGTAGCATGCATACCTGCATCAGACCAGTCAATCAATGGTCTAAGGACCTGAACAATAACAACAGGTAAGCTGTTTGGAATATTCCAATGACGTGACCTTATTGACAGATCGTGCTGAAAGCCGGCAATCTAATATTTTTGGAGCGTGGGAAGCGGTATAGCGCAGAGCATGTCAGTAAGGAAGAAATCTAATAAGGCTTAGTGCTAGTTAGGGAACACGAAATTGGAACAGGGAGATCATTTCCAGTATTTAAGATAGATGCGCACCCGTTATATTTGGTAATTTAGTACGTCAGTTGACTTGTGTGGCCGGCAAATGCTTCAGAACGTACGAGAACCAGTTGACAAGGAGATGGCTCGAGATGCAGAGCTAACGGACCAAGATAAGGCCATGATTGTATGCTGTCGAGCAGGCCGGTTTCGGTAAAGTTAAACAGGCCCTAATCAACAGTAGTAAGTGGAAGGTGGATTGGCATTTTTTCAGTGTTATACGTTCATGGTGACCTAAACTTTTGACCAACAGAGATCGCAGAACCTGAAATGTGAAGCTGTTGAAAGTAGCGCACCGGGCGAGTTGGCCGTGCGGTGAGGGGCACGCGGCTGTCAGCTTGCATCCGGGAGATAGTGGGTCCGAATCCCACTGTCGGAAGCCCTGAAGATGGTTTTCCGTGGTTTCCCATTTTCACCCCAGGCAAATGTTGGGGCTATACCTTAATTAAGGCCACGGCCGCTTCCTTCCAACTCCTAGGTATTTCCTATCCCATCGTCTCAATAAGACCTATCTGTGTCTGTGCGGCGTAAAAGCAACTAGCAAAAAAAAAGTAGCGCACAACCTTCGACAGGAGTTCCATGTAGCAACAGCACTATCTGCTTCCATTGGAAATTTCCGTACAGAGGCCCACCACTCGGATAATCCGGAAGATCGTTGGCACATAAGCCTCATATCACGAGGGTCATCCAGAATTTAATTTTCCCTATTTAAAAGAAGACAACATAGTTACATAAAAAACTTTATTGGCATCCAATACAGCAATGTTGCAGCTATTTTGTGACATAAACACCACAAGAATTGAGATACTTGTCATTTGGTGGGATCAACTTTTGTATGCCGGTGTGGTAGAAGTCTGCCTCCTTGGAATGGAACCAGCGTGTGACATTCGTCCTCAGCTCTTCGTCCGTGTGCAAATGCTGACAGGAAGACAGGAATTTCCTGAGATGCAAGAATATGAATATCACTGGGAAGAAGATCAGGACTGTACGTTGGATGATCAAACACCTCCCAGCCGAACTCCTGCAGAATAGATGCTGAGCGCCGAAACGTATTTGAGTGAGCAGTGCCATGGATCAGCACACACCTGCATTGAGCATGCCATGCCTCTTGTTTTGAATGGCCCATCACAATTTCCATAGAATGTCACAGACCGAACCTCCCAGGCGGCGGATAAATACGAGCAGTCATTTCCAGCCACTACTACTGCGCTACTGACACCAGACGGGACTTGTCCGGCCGGTATACGACAGTCATGTTGCACATCTATCGCTCATGCCCATGTTTACCGGCTAAACCAGAAAAGAAATAAGAATTCTTAATTTCTGGGTGACCTGGTGTTTGAACCACAGCAACTGGACACTAGAGCAATGGAAATCGGTTCTGTAGACTGATGAGTATGGATTAACATTATTTCGGTCCGATAGATGTGTATGGATGTGGGAATGGCTTCTGCCGAGTGTAGGAAATTTTTGGCGGTGTTTTTGGAGTGATCATAATTCGGCGCTGGACCGTTTGTGTTTAACCGCGGCAGCATGGACACGGAGTCATATTGTAACATTCAGGATAATGAAATGCTCCCAATATTGCGGCTATTTTTTATGGAATGTACCCTTCTTACTTCCAGAATAGCAATGAAAGCATTGATCGCCGATTGCACTGGTCTGCGTAGAGTCCCAACATCAACCCAATAGAACACATATGGGGCGAATTAGAACGCTGGGTAAGGTTTTGGGAGGATCGGCCGCAATAATGTATCTAATTCCTGGAATCGTTAGAGGCCTCTTGCTTAAGTTTTCTTCTTCCTCTTGCGATTTTTGCCTACTATGGACCGCGGGAAACAACTTGTTTACTGGTTCGCATCTACTTCTCCTCCTAGAACTGTTATGGTATTTTCAATGAGATTCCTCCTCCATTCTTCTGAGCAGATGGTCTTGGCCATTGTATGTTGTTCTTGGAACAGCTTGATTTTATCACACTTAGTTTGACACGCTGCACAATTTCAAATCTCATTTCTGGGGATCACATTTTCCATATACTTTCTTGTCTGCTGAACCCATTTTGTGCTCGTCTTCACTTTGGTGATGTAGTTGAAAATTAATTTTTGTCAGCATACTCTAGTAAAGTATTTCGGAGAGTTGGGCAGCCAACCCCAACCTCCACCGCTGAGATGTGCTGACTAAGTGTGCATTCACATGGCGTCACTTGGCGGACGATTTGTAAATTAGGGCGGCTAGCTACGTGTGCAAGCTTAACCTTACAGGCTCGGATTCTATCACAGGCTTGTCCTAACTAGGCAATATGGAGGCTATACACTATTCGTATAATGCCTGCTCTCATACGTATTACCCCTTGCGTCAGTTACACGTTGTGAGTCCCTCATGTATCTCTCTAGAGTTAGGCCCAGAAGAATAGCGTATAGCCTCCAGCGTGCCTGGTTAAGTTAAGCCTGGATCGATTTCGAGCCTGTAAGGTTAAGTTTGCACTCTTACATGGTTAGCGCGTATGTCGAACTTTGTAGGTTAAGCTTGCAATCGTCGGTAAACTTGGGTCCGTAAGGTTAACGCCCTGTAAGGTTAACCCTGGAATCGAATCCGAGCCTGTGAGGTTAAGCTTGCCACACCCGCCAAGTGACGTTATGTGAGGTTAAGTCAGCACATCTCAGCTTTAGAGGTCGACTCTTTGTCTCTGGCGTGGCGACGCCTGCCGAACTCTCCAAAATACGCTACTTAATCTCACCCATTTTTATATATCCACAAAATTTCAGTCTAATCTTGTGCATTGTTCTTGTATATTTGTCTGCATGTTTGTATGGATCTTCCTTGTTCCTCTATCACCAGGTACCGTCTTTTCCCTTAGGTAACTTTTTCGATTATCTTCCTTAGAATTTTAAAATGAATGTATTTTCAGGTTGAGGTAACCAGGCAACCAGTCTTCGTCATCTTCTCCCTCACGTTAAGGTGTACCAGAACACTGCCTTCTAGATACTGTAGGCATAAATGGCGCCAACTTTAAACGAGTTTCCACTGTTTTTAATGTATATGTCTTTTCACGAGAGTTTAATCCTGATGAAAACATGGTATGTCTACGCCTCCGCCAAAGAAAGAGTTGTGATTCGCTGAGCGTGTAGTACCGACCTCCACCCCGTCAACGTCTCGTGTTCGGACGTACAGGGCTGCGCATCACATACGACTACAGTGCAAAGATCTGAACTTCTGAATAAACGACTAAACCTGGATTCTGTTCACTTAATTTATTGAACACATTCACAATGCACTGCCTATGGTCACTTCTGAGTGGTTATCCTCTTTTGTCTTCTCTACACGCTATTTCTCTCACTATGAACACTCCCTGACTGCTGCTGCAAGATGCAACACCTTATCTCCACGCTGTACAGCTTGGGACTTTCCCTCACTACGAGAAGACTTCCCCTATTACACCACGCCTTGTGACTTCATTTTTCGTTATTTAACCACTATTTTATATATATATATAACATATATATACCGGTATATACGACAACTATTTGATTAAGTACTCTTCCAAACTCTCTAAATGTAATAAACCAAAATAAAGTAAAATTAATGCTACGTACTACTTTCCTTCGAGCTCTCATACAGTCCAGTGAGTGCGACGGCTGCTTCTCCAATCAACTACGTCTATGTCCACGTGCAAAGGCAACGTGCTCCGCCTATTTGTTTACATCAGGATTAAACTCTCGTGAAAAAACATATATAAAACATTTCTTAGCATACAAAGTAGGGATTTTCCAAAGGTACAATTAAGCATTTTCCTCAATTGTGCCGAAATGTTTAAAATTGTGAGTCTTCGATAGCTCTAATGAAACTAAAAAAACAAATTCCGAAAATCACTTCCGGTCTAAATGAAGTTCCAGAAAACAGACTAAAATCGCTTGTTTCATTACTCGTTATCTTTCGAATTCAAATCCTAGCTAAATCAACGTATTTACATAATTCTTTCTCTGTAATGTGTCCCTTGGTGCAATAACCTCAGGCGTTTCTTCGATTTTAAAAAATATCCACATCGAATTTAGTTATAAGGGCTTAAGTGAAATTCTGCACTGACTCACATTGGCGCTCGTAGTGGTAGAAAAATGCAAACTGCTAATCTAATTGAGCGGATAACGATGATGAAGAAAAATATTGTTGTTTAGGAATAAATAAAGAATATATTCTCATAATTTTTTTAGATTGCATTTACCTACAATTCGTAGCTCATATCCCTAGGATGTTTTCAACATTGGGTTGGTTGTCTCAAGGGGTTTCGTCTAGGTCAGAGAAAAGCTCCTTGCACACTGTAACGTTACGGAAGGTAGCAGCATTTTTCTTATAACACATAGCTCGACATTTAAATTTTCTAAATACTTGGGCTTGTGAGCCATGTCGAGAAATGAGCATCAAACACTAAAACACCGTGGGATTCAGCCAATACCACCGTAGCGTGCTTGCTACTGGTCAAGCCTATCAGCAGTGAGGTCCTTGTTCAAGTCCCTCCCCTGGAGAAGTTTATTTTTCTATTGGCGCTCTCAAGCCGATCAAGCCAGGTGCAGATTTAGCAACACCACCTCGCAAAGCCCATCTGAGATCGCCCGCTAAGCGATATGATTGGCTAACTTCAGCTGCTGATGAAATCACAACGGCGCCAGATATCGACGTATTAGTATGACCAACGCTCTAACATACATTTGGTTTAACGCATTTACCTAGATATTTAAATTTGTCATTCTTTATACATTTCCTAAATGTTGTTTTAACATGCTCCTTCACTGTAACGATTAAAATCATACATACACGGAAGTAGTAATATACATATACAGGGTGCCAGGAAATAAATATTTAAATGTATTCACCTTATACTTATACGTTGTTTCCGACCACTCTGTATATCCGTAAATATTTACATAGGCAAAATATTACTTTAACATCATACGATATAACTTTTCGGACCTTTATAAATAGTGAAATATCATGATTTCACTCATGTATAGCAGCGAGTGCTTCAGTTGGAATGCCACAACTTTCCAATATGATAATTATTATCTCTTGTGATGCGATGTACAGTTCGGAAGAACTGGACGAGGAAGCAAACATCGACCACCTCACATAAATGAGAGCCAGGCACGTCATCAGATGACACATTCCGATTGTACATGTCTATAGAACGTTTTTAGTCGTGAATTGGCCGTTCAATTTATGGCAAAGTTCCAATATCTTATAATTATCACCTTCTTGGACATATATTATTGCCTAACGGTCGAACGTATCATGCCAATGAAATAGGGGATATCTGTGTCAAGTAACTGCCACAACTGCAGGCGGTTAGTAGTAGTTTACCTCAAAAATTCAAAAACAGTTGGTGACATCGTTCTCCGGATGGAAGGATATCCATATTGGCCTTAATAAATAGCTCTTCCGTGATGAAACGTAGAATTGTATCACAAAAAACAGTAGCATAAATAATAAAATTTAAATCTATTCCGGTGATTTGATTCGATTCTATTTGACTTGATTTGATTTGATTTGATTTGATTTGATTTGATTTGATTTGATTTGATTTGATTTAATTTGATTTGATTTGATTTGATTTGATTTGATTTGATTTGATTTGATTTGATTTGATTTGATTTGATTTGATTTGATTTGATTTGATTTGATTTGATTTGATTCGATTCGATTCGATTCGATTCGATTCGATTTGATTTGATTTGATTTGATTTGATTTGATTCGATTCGATTCGATTCGATTCGATTCGATTCGATTCGATTCGATTCGATTCGATTCGATTGGATTGGATTGGATTGGATTGGATTGGATTCGATTGGATTGGATTGGATTGGATTCGATTTGATTTGATTCGATTCGATTAAATTCGATTCGATTTCAGTCGACACGAGATGAAATGAGTTGATTTGATCGGATTCTGCAAATCAGAGCACAGTTTGTTTTGAAAATAATGGCTATTTAACGAGGATCATGATATATGTTCAGCGCGAAGAACAAATACCTCATTTCAAGTCTCTCACCTTTATTCTCAAAACCAAACGCCATAGTGCAACAGCCCCGAAGGACCATGGCCTACCAAGCGACCGCTGCTCAGCCCGAAAATCTGCAGATTACGAGGTGTAGTGTGGTCAGCACAATAGATGCTCTCGGCCGTTATTCTTGGCTTTCTAAATCGGGGCCGCCATCTCACTGCCAGATAGCTCATCAATTGTAATTACGTCGGCTCAGTGGACCTCGAACCAGCCCTCAGATGCAGGTAAACATCGCTGATCTGGCCGAGAATCGAACCCGGGGCCTCTGGATAAGCGGCAGGCACGCTACCTCTACACCGCGAGGCCGGCCCTTTATTCTTAGTACTGCTAATATTATTATGTCACTGTTACTCACCCTAGAATGCTTGCAGGTGAGGACTATTTAACACATGCGGACTCGGTACAGTGTACAGTTTAACAGCCGGATGCCCTTCCTGGCGCTAACCCTTTGTATTAATACATTCATCTAACGAGTATTACATGTTTTATGGGTTATACGAAAGTGTGGGTAATGAGATAACCACAAACACCCAGTCCTCAGTCCTCGAGCAAGAAAATTTAAAGAGACTCGACTTGAAACACCTATCCACTGAAAATCGAACTCAGAATCAACCGAGCCGAAGGCCACGACCGGCCGAGGAACTGGAAAAATCTCGTGTGTAGGAATATCGCTCAGCCACCTAAGAATGAATTGCCGTGAAAAGTATTTACAAGATTACGGGTCTTGTTAATGTTGTGTTGAAGTTATAATATGTAGCCTGAAATTCTTCCAGTCTGAGATAACTGTTTTCTTTTACTATCTATTATATTTTATTTGTAGGATAAAATAATCTGTGGCTCGTGCTAATTATCAACCATCTATTCAATGTTTATCATATATCTAATGCCATTTACGGATTGACATCTGAATTTCGAAACGAACAGTGAAGTATCATTTAAAGAAGAAAATAACAAATTGCTTTTTCCTGTAATAATGTGTAACTACCTACCACTAAGTAATCTAATACTCAAAATAGGTTTACAAAATACTGTAGTACACATTATCATCAAGCCCGACGGTTCAAGGTACTTTCACAGGTTCGACAAGGCTGTAATCTTTCACCTCTGTTGTTCATAGTTTACATGGATCACTTCCTCAAAATTATAGATGGTGTATCATAACTATACCGACAAAAAAGTAAGGGATTCTCTTCGTTTTATGTTAAGGACGGCGGTGCATTCGGATTGGCGGAGGAAATTTTTCTTTTCGAGCAAATGATATTACTTTGTTACTTACGATCGCGCGATTCAAATTGACGAACTTTCTGTATTTTTTGTTGCTATAGTGATTTATTTGCTGAACAGCCCAAATACATGTTCCCAAACAAACCAAATAATAACATAAAATAAAAGTAAAAATCTAAATCTACTATGTGGACACTGACATGGGCGAGGGACTGATCCACATGTAACTTGCCGCGGCCTGTTGCTGTGCTTTAAGAAAGGGAAGGGAAGGGAAGGGAAGGGAAGGGAAGGGAAGGGAAGGGAAGGGAATTGGTAAGTGGGAGACAGTGGTCATTCGCGCCACACCACACATCCCGAACAGAGTCCAAGGGTCACTACTATACCGTTGCGAACCGTGCATCGAAGTAGAAGGGAGGCATATCGTTTCCTTCGTTCAGTATTTCATTCCATCTACAATTTTATGAGTACGGCCTGATTGTTCAGGCAATAATAGGTTAGACTGCAAAGTAATATGGTTAGTAGGAAGCGTTCTTTCGTTATGTAGTAAGAATAACATACATAGTTGGGGTTCTGTTACGCCGTTCCCCTAATGTCTATGCAAATCCCACAACACAAAGGTTGTGTAGGGTAGGCTATACATGTTACCATCTTCAGTACGTTTGCATTCTAACCTATTACTGCATGAAACTCCGGGCTCTAGTTACGAGTGAAGGAATACACAATCTTGGGGCGCAAGCATTTCATCTTCGAGCATGTTAAATGATAAAAAAAACGTTACTATGACAAACAGACGAGAGGAGAAACGATCTGGTGCATTCCTTGATTGACAAGTGTGTCTTAATTACATTGTGTTCTTGTACAGTAGTGAGTGTGTATAGTTACGGCTGTTAAATAAACGAACTGTGGGTATTGCCTGTAAGAGAGTAGGACAATCCGGTGCGAGTCAAACGAGGACACTTATACGTACATACGGACGGAGCATTATCTCTGTCTCCGTCATACATCCCACTTTCTCTTCTTCCCCTTTTCTTCTCCGAAGCACGGCAGCAGTTTTTCTCTGTATAGCAAATACGGCGAGTTTGTCAATTTGAATCGCGCAAGGTAACAAAGTAAATCATTTTCTCGAAAAGACAAATTTTCTCCCCAAAATCCAAGTGCACCATCGTTCTTGACATACAACGAAGAGCATCTCTGATATTTATGCCAGTATAGCCTGTAAAGTACCAGATCATTTCAAGTATTTATGATGTGTATTCTCCCAGGATGGTAGTATAGTAAGTGAGATTGAATCAGAATGCAGCAAAGCTAAAGCAGAGAGATCGCAGTTGTGATCAACAGTTTTGTGTAAGAAAGAAGTCAGTACGAAGTATCTTTACACCTGCCTGTTTTCAGACCATCTTTACTTTACGGAAGTGAAAACTGGGTTGACTCAGGTTATCTTATAAGTTAGAAGTAAAAGCCATGAAAGCAGCGACAATAAACGCTGATAAGAACAGGTGGGAACAATGACAGGAAGATAATCGGAATGAGGAGTTAAAAGCTAAGTGTGATGGGATTATGTGAGACAAATGGAGCGGATTTGTCACGGTGCCTTTTTAAAACTTCAGCAATTTCAAAGTAACGTAGAAGGCTAGTTTGGAGCAAACTTCCTTTTTTCTTGTTGTTGTTGTTGTTGTTATGTCATTATCTAAGGAATCGGCTTTCCTACACTGGGATATTAGAATATCTGGGTTGCAAATCAGTGCATGGTTTTGTGAATATGCATATTGAACTCTCTTAGTCACCAGTTTTAGCATTTTTATTTTCAGTGTAATGTTGGACTCAATCTCCGAAACGATTGAAGAGATAATAATTAAGGTTTCGGATATAATGTAACAGAATATAATCAACAGAATTGAAATCATAGTAAAATTCACTGCCTGAACTAGATACACTTCTGTATAACTTTTCATCCCTAGAAATCGCTTTAAGTGAAGAGAAGTACAAATCTCATTTAACCCAAACCAAAAATGCTATTTATTTCTAGTTCAATTAACTGCAATACATGTCAAGATAGTTCTGTAATTTCTAAGATCTAGTTACAGTGAATTTATAGATACTGGTCCAAACGATTGGCTGCTTCATCATTGACGGTAACCACATATTACAAGTCCCTTCAAAAGTCCCGGTTGTAGACAGAGTTTTTTCCTTCATTTTGAATACAATAACAATATGTTTCTCATTTTATCCAATAATTAACGTGTTGATAAACCAGTAGCACATTGATAGCATTGTACTTCGATCACAATTTTATTCCCAATGCATTTTGATATCTTGCTATCCAGATCACCTACCAATTAGTATACATTTCCCAGGTCGTTAAGCTATCCAAACAGACCAAGGTATTGTGGTAGCATTTTGGCTGCCTAAGTCCAGGGGAATTAATTGAAGAATCATGGAAAGAGCGAGCACAGAAGTGCAAAGGGAAAACATCTACAACGATAGGATTTTATTTTTTCGTTCCTGATAATTTATTTTCCAGTTGTGACATAATGGAACTTGCTTAAAATTACTTTTCCTGATACAAAGTGTGAAGAGATGTTACATACGTACATAATAGTCATGCTTCCAGTCATAATAAGTAATTTAAATTGTTTCGATTGTGACAGCACTGGGCCAAGAAAATTGAACAGAGTAACATTTACATGAATAATTGATGTTTTACTTTAAAATGATATCAACTTATTGTAAGATGATAATAATACGTGGGTTGATTCGGAAATAATGACGACTACTTTTATTTGGGTTTCGTGATATTCGGAATCGTGTAATTATAATAATATGTCTTACAAAACATCCATATTTATTCCGACCATCAACTATCAACAATATATTCCAAAAAGGAAAGAAAATAAGAAAAGAAATACATATAGAAAGGAAGAGGTTTCGTTTGTCTCTGCCTGGTCTCCTTTCTGTGATTCGCGCCTTCTGCCACAGATGTCTGAGCCGCAGGCCATCCTGAAGCAGCATGATGTCTTCTAATCGGCACTCCCTCTTTTGTCCGTTGGGGGCTCGAACTTCGCGGTAGCTCCTGTGGTCAGAAGATACTCATTTCTTCAGTCGTCTGTGAGACAGTGAGAATGTGCTGAGTGGAGCGCGGAGTAATGGGTATCACGTTGACACAATATAGGATAGCGATCGGCAGATGGAACTGTAAAAAGGGAAGCAGAATGGAAACAAGAATGGAGTTAAAGGGTGAAAAAAGGAAGATGGTGGCTACGTTACTGGTGGCGGCGGTGGTGATGGTGTTGCTGATAATAGGAGGAGTAGAGATTAATCCCGGCCCAGGTCCAGTAGGTTCCATTGGATGGGAAGAGTACGAGGCGATTAGAGAGATGATAAGAGAGGCTTGTCAGACGAAGCAAATAAAATAAATGTTCCGAGAGTTATCCAGGGAATTTATGGACCTAAAATTGAGTGTCAAAGAAGATGTAAAGAAGTTTTTGGAAGAGGAAGGGTGTAATAAAGATGCATTAGACCTATTGAAGCAGAAGGTAAGAAGCCTGGAGTGGGACCTGAGAGAAACGAAGAGAGCAGTCGAGAAGAGTTTACAAGACAACGTAAGAAAAAATATCTTCATATACGGTGTCCAAGAAGAAGAAAGAGAGTCTAAAGTTGAGCTAGTGTACAAAGTGGTAGAAGTTATCCAGAACAGGATGAAGATCAACTTCAGTGAAGTTGATATTGACGATGTACAGCGTGTGGGGAGAGTGAAAGGTAAGAGACCAATTAGAGTGAAATTACTATCGACACTGATGGCGGACATTGTAATAAGAAATTCGAGTAATCTGAAAGGAGAGAAAGTGTGGATAAAACGGGAGATGGACAGGGAAGCCATAGAGAAGAACAGAATTCTGAATAAACATTTAAGAGAGGCAAGAAAACAAGGTCTTAAGGCATATATTAGAGGGCAGCAGCTGGTGGTTGGAAACGGAAGGTGGAATCGAGTGTGGGGGGCGGGAAGGCTGAAAAAACTTGATGAAGAACACCAACAGCAACAGAACGTGTCCTTGGCAACAGTGGAAGTAGCAAGGAAGGTCAGTGACGTAGAAAGGAGTGATATTACGGAAGTGAGCGAAGTCCACATCACATCAGGTGCGGGAAGTAGGGATGTGCTGAACAGCAGTGCCAGCAACCAGGTGGGCGGAAATGGAGAGTCCTTGAAGAGTCATCACAACACAGAGATGGAGGAAGCAAGTAATGTGCCACAACTGGTGAGGAGTACAGTGAAAATTGTGAATGAAGGTAACAGTAGGCAGGGTAAGAATGCATCCTCTCCGAGTAAAAGGAACACTGAAAATAAAATGGAAAAAAGACAGGCGCTAAACAAGGAAAGATCATTAAGTTTGAAAGATCTGTGGGGAAAGAAAAAAGGCGTAGGTATGGAGAAAGGGAAGGATGACGGGAGAAAAGAGAACGAAGAGAGGTATGGAGAGGACTCACAGGGAAGAGTGACAAGGAGTAGAGGTGGAAATGGAGAACCACAGGTGCAAAGAGTGGGAGGGAATAAATAACTAGAGATGGCGATAGGGTTGTGGAATATTGAGGGGTTGATGGGGAAAATAGGGAATAAAGAATTGGAGAAAACAGTAAAGGAGTATGAGATTATTGCCCTAGTAGAGACGTGGTTAGGAAAAGGGATAGAAATTGAATGGGATGGGTATAGAGTAGTCAACGTGATAAAAATGCGAAGGAGGCAATTTGCCTGGCTCTATTATACAACCATCCTAAAGACTCAACTTATGCTAATAAAACATTTTTTGAGGAACTGATTGAAGAAATAAACAAAATGAAAGGATTATATGTGGAAGATGGAATGATATTGTTAGGGGATTGGAATGCAAGAGTGAGTAATAGGGTACCCGATTATGGGAGAGAGGATAAGGAAGTGAGTGAGTACAGAAGAAATAGTAAAGACAAAGATATAAATAGCTATGGGGTAAGATTATTAGAGTTATGTGCTATAGAAAAATTATATATTTTAAATGGATGGATGAAGGGAGATAGTAATGGTGAACTGACATTCATCTCATCGAAGGGCGGGAGTGTAGTAGATATAGGAGTTAGCACGGAAATAGCTCTAAAGAAGATAATAAGTTTTGAGGTGACAGAATGTGTGATAACAGAACATATGCCCATCAAGATAAAATTAAGGGGGGAGTATGATGGAGTGAAGAGAAGGGTAGGAAAAAGAGATAGGTATAAGGAGGGATGGAAGTACATTTGGAATGATACCACGATCGAGAGATTGAGAACAGAGTTAAAAGAGAGTGAAGAAAGTATAAGGGTTGAAAGTGAAAGGATGTTGGAAGGAGGGGATGTGGATGAAGTTTTAAAACTAATAGAACGCCCAGTATGGAAGGTGGGTAAGAAAGTGAGAATAAGGGAAGAGATAGACAGAAACATAGGCGCGGGGTGGTTTGATGAAGAGTGTAAGAGGAAACGAATGGTTGTAATGACAGCTCTAGCGGACTTCAAGAAAGGAGGGGAACAAGGGAAAAGAGAGGATTATTGTAAATTAAGAAGAGATTACAAGAAGTTACTAAATGAGAAAAAAAGTGCTGGAAAGAGGCGGAAGCTGAGAGAGTGAACAGGTATTGCAAAGAGAAAAGATTTGATAGGGTTTGGGAAACTATAAATAAGATAAAGAGAACTAGATCGACAGGGGGAGGAACAATGATAACAGAAAATGAGTGGATAGGATATTTTACAGAGCTTTTGGGTGGGAGGGGAGAAGGTCAGGGGGGTATGGAAAAGACGTATATTGTAAAGGAAGTACAAACAGGAGTACAGTTACTAGATGAGGAGATAACAAGTCAGGAAATAGTTAGGGTGTTAAGTAAAGTAAAAACCAAAACAGCGGGTGGGGCAAATGGTATTACTAACAGGATATGGAAGGAAGTAGGAGCAAATGAAGTAATGTTGAAAGTGATGGTGAAATTTTTTAACAAGATATGGGAAACGAATAAATTCCCTAGCGAGTGGAGAAAAGGAGTACTTTGTCCTATATATAAGAACAAAGGAAGTCGAAGTGATCCAAACAACTATAGAGGAATAACACTCCTGGACTCGCTGTCGAAGGTATATACAGGAATTTTAGCTAATAGGATTATAAATTGGGCAGAGAAATATGGAAGGATTTCGGACTATCAAAATGGATTTCGTAAAGAGAAAAATACTGTGGATAATATATGGATTTTGGATACTTTAATTACGAAGTATGTGAAAATAGCAGGGAAGAGATTATATGTAGCAGCAGTAGATTTAGAGAAAGCCTTTGATGCAGTGAATAGAGAGGCATTATTTACTAGATTAAGAGAGGTTGTGTTATCGGTAAAAATGAGGATGGCAATAGAAGGAATATATGAGAAAGTATTGGTGATGATTAAACTAAAAGGGGGTGGGTTGAGTAAGTGTATGGAATCGAAAAGGGGTGTGAGGCAGGGTTGTAAGCTATCACCCATATTATTTCTACTGTTTATAAATAATATATTGGATAGACATGGAGGCGAGAGATGGCAATGCCCTTGGATTGGGAAGAGGGAGATACCGGGGCTGCTATTTGCAGACGATTTATTGATCTTGGCATTAACAGCAAAGGGGTTGCAGGAAGGACTAAATGAGGTAGTGGAATATACTAGAAGATGGGCACTCAAGATAAATGTACGGAAGACGCAGATAATGATATGTAGGAAGAGGAAAGCCAAAAAAGAAAAGAAATTCTGGACAGTCGAGCAGCAAGAAATCAGACCAGAAAAAAAATGGAGTATTTAGGAGTTATAATTAGTAGTAACGGCACGTGGGAAAATCAGATTAGAAGAGCCAGATATAAAGGGAGGGGAGCTCTGGCAGTAGTGGGGATATTAGAAAATAAATTTCCAGATATAAAGTACAAAATACAGAGATTGGTGTTCCAATCAATGGTCAAAGGAAAAATGTTATATGGGGTAGAAATATGGGGATTAGAGGAAAATAGAAAAGAACTAAACCAGGTGGTGGCGAAATTTAGTAAGATTATCATGGGAGTCCTAAACTGTACTGTAAATGTGGGGGCTAGATTAGTATGTAAAGAATCGATAGACACTACTATAGCCAAGAGGGTGATGAAGTATTGGATGAGATTGGAAGAAGGGAAGGGAGGGGATTTAGTACAAGACACATATAGGTTCCAGAAAAATATGGAGAACGAGAGGTATTGGGTAAATAAGTGCAAAAATAAATTACGAAAACTGGGGTTAGGAGATATAGGATATGAGAGGTGGAGAGAAAAGAAAGAATGGGTATGGAGAAGGGTTATAAGGAGAGTTGCCGATATAGAGAGACAGAGTTTAATAATGGAATGTAGAGAAAGAGCCTCACTATCAGTATTTAATAAATTGTTAGAAATCATGAACCCGATAATCGAAGTGGAGGACCGGAAGGGCAAGAGAGGTCTATACTGGTGGATTTTTGGAACTCCTACAAACAGAGGGTGGATAGGTACAGAAAATGCAGGTAGATGTATTCTGTGTGGAGAAAAATGGTCGGACCTACATATATTCATCGGATGTAGGGAGTTAGAAGAGTTGAAAAAGAAAGTGTTGAGTAAAAAAGAGATAGAAAAAGTAGAAAAAATTGAAAAGATGACGGTTTGGCTGGCCAGAGAATGGGCAAGAGGAACAAATATTTCGAAATATTTAAATATGGTTAGAATGAGATTTATAAATAAATTAAGAGAATAAGGGGTAAAAGAGGGTTACAGAGGAAGGAGAGGAAGGAGGTAGACGAAACTGCTAGGTTATACAAAAATTGAAGACAATAAGAGGAGTTTGAAGTACAATCTGATTGTATGATGAAAAGAAGATTTGTATATATTTGGAGAGGATTGCATGTGTGAGAGAACGGAGGTGGTAGTTAATGTTAGAAAAAAAAAAGAATAATAAAGCAACGAGGGATGTGAGTAAGAGGAACTGTTGGACTGTTTAGAAACGGAAATAAGACGACACGATTATAGGCGGAGCAGTAGATAAATGCGTGACGGATCGTATGATGGACCGGAAACCGCCTCTACGATTCGCCACGTAAGATGAGGAGAGAAGTACGAGTTATAGGTGGGGGTAATATCTAACCCGGGAGGAGTGGCTGAAGCGGCCAGGGTGGGATGGCTCTCTCCTCACAGGGAATGCCGCATGCAGCCGAGGTTTTTTATTTTATTTTTTTATGTATAGTTAGCTGTAGAGAGTAGATAGGGGATGCCGTTACATGCGGAGGAGTTCCTCGCATACCAGAGGCATCTCAATAGTTTTAGACAAGTTGGTGCAGTGTTAGGCTGGATTCCGCCGACATTGACACCACTAAATAAGTAGAGTAGATAGTAATTGTATTGTTTGGTTTATATTATTTTGTGCGGTTTTTTTGGGGGGGGGTTCTTAGTTAATAGTTTTAGTGTAGATAGTTAGAGCTTTATATTATATATAATAGTATGTTCGTTTATATTGTTTTGTTTTGTTTGGTTTATATTGTTTTGCTTGGTTTTTTTGGGTTCATGTGTATTTTATGCTCTTCATTGTCTGTAACCGATGGTGCAAACTAGGGTGGCAATAAAGAGTTATCTATCTATCTAAAAAGATACTCATTTCTCCACCACTTTAGGAAGTCTTGCTGCATTTTCTCCCTGAATCGGGCCTCCTTCCTCAGGTCTATATGGTTGTGGATTCAGAGCCAGTGGGCAGGGCAGATAGTCGTGTACCTTTCTGGAAATGACTTGGAGTCAGTGTCTCAGATTCATCTTGAAGTATTGGTCTTGAGTTAATGGCGGCTTCTACTTCCACCAATAGTGTTATGAGTATTTCATCACTAATTAGAGTCTTCCCAAGTACCTTCCTTAGGCATCCTTTAACTGTCCTCAAGAATCTTTCCCACCAGCCTCTCCACCAAGTCGCCCGTGGTGCTGTGAATTTCTACTGAACTCCGTTATGTGCTAAGTACTGGCTCATACGCGGATCAGCGAGGACCTGGATGAGCTGTTGCAATTCCCTGTGTGCAGTCTGGAATGTTCTAGTGTTGTCCGAGTAGATAGTGTGTGGGAGCCCACTTCTTCCCACAAACCGTCTGAAAGCCATCAAAAACTTCTCTGTAGTCGTGTCCAAAGCTAGTGAAAGGTGAAGGGCCCTTGTAGTTGCACATGTTAAGAGCACAATATGCGATTTCTGTACATGGCTCCCCACCTTAACGTGTAGTGGACCTGCAAAATCCACGCAAGTAACTGCAAATGGCGTAGTATGTTGTACACGGTCTACAGGTAATGGAACTTCGATTTCGTTTCCGTGCTGGATTCTCGCTATTTTGCATGGTAGACACACATTGATGACTTTTTCTACAGCCTTGCGTGCCTCCGCGTAGTACTGACAGGACGATTCTGACTCCGAGGTGGTGTAGCCGTATGTGTGCCTGGAAGACCAGCAACTTATTGAGGTGGTGTGCACTTTCGAGTAACATAGGATGTTTCCGCTGCATCGGCAGGTCTGCATGGTGGAGGCTCCCTCACAGTCTAACAAGGCCATCCCGTAAGAAGGACTGTATCGAGCAATCTTAAACTTTCCATACAAGTGTCTTTCTTCTTTCGGGGCATTGTATTCTTCAAAAAAACTCTCTCGTTGGACTATATATATATCCATTGTAATCGTGCAACCTCTATTTCTCGTGTAGTGAAATTACCGTGAAGTTTCTCTGACTGTCTAACATGGTTCAGAAAGCGTAAAATCCAAGCCATGATGTGCAGTATTTTCCAGTAATTGCTGAATTTTGAGGCTTCAATAGGAGGTTCCCAGGCATTAACAGTAAGGATTGTATGATGCACCTTTCGAGACTCTGGAAGTGAGGTATTAGGCACACTATTGTAGAGCCATGATTCGGGATGATTGTCTACTCCTGGGGCACCATTCCATCAAAGTGAAGATGATTGTAGTTCCTTTGCAGACATTCTTCGTGTCAGGAGGTTTGCTGGATTATCCTGCCTCGGCCAGTACCGAAACTGAGCTGAACTCAAAATGTTCTGGATTTCCGTCACTCGGTGGGAAATGAATGTCTTCCAACGAATTGCATCGCTTTTAACCCAGCCTAGGGCAACCATGGAATCATTCCACGGAGTAGATTTTGTGATGTCAAAATCCGTTGCTTTGCAGAAATACCTCAGAAGACGAGAATCCACTAAAGTGGCAAATAGTTCTAGTCGTGGCAGCGTTACCTTTTTGATTGGAGACAGACTTTTCTTACTGAAGACCAGATGTATAAAGGCAGTAACTTCAGTGGATACACGAACATACAGTGCGGCTCCATAATCCAGTTCCGACTCGTCGCAGAACACGTGGATATGTGACATCTCAGGTGCTAAACTTGATAAACCAATCCACCTTGGGATAACCACACTTGACAGATGCGTGAGGTTGGAAATCGAAACTTGCCATCTCAACGCAATGTCTTGATGAAGTATCTCGTCCCAGTCTATACCCCTACACCAAGTGTCTCGGAAGAGAACTTTTCCGATTGTAAACACCGATGAAAGTAATCTGAGAGGGGTTTAGAACTTTGAGGTCATTTTCAAAAGTTTGAGTTTTATTCCTAGATATTGCGAAAGATTCTCCGTGATATATCTGTCTTCGAAAAGTAGTGAATTTGATTCGGTATCCCACGGTACACCTAGTACTCCAGTTTCCTTCCTCGTTGCGTATCCCTCAGCTTTCCAGATGTTTCTGAGTGGTCCAGAGTTAATTTCCTTAATCTAACATCGAGGTCGCAATCTTTTTTTTGTCGATAAGAACTCTCAAAGAATTACGCTGTTATCTCTAAGGTAACTTTACCTTTTTACCGTCGGAATTCGTATCAAGTCGCAATGTAAGGTAACAACTCCCTTGTCGTCTTCAGCACTGGCATCAAAGTCGTCCATGAAATTTCTCTGATCCAGAAGTGCTCCTGCTGTCGTAAACTGATCTTTGAATCTCGTAGCTAGTTCACGGAGTGTAGCGGACAACAGATATGGACTACTTGTGAGATCAAACGGCAGGCGAGTGAATCTATAGATCACCAGTTCATCTCCTACTTGCCAGTTTCCATCTTTGTCGTGTTTTACATTCTACCAGAAGAATCGTGTTAAATCTCGGTCGTTGGTATCCAGGCATAATTGCAAAAAATCCTGAGTTCCATCTCCTACTACGGCTTGGCGGTAAGCCCGAAAGCGGATTAACACAGACAATATTTCTGGTAAGAGGTTAGGGTCTGCTTCCAAAATACTTTAAGGGACTGTGCGTCTATCTCGTGTGATGATGCATCAAAGACGATCCTCCACATCACTGTGTCATTTCGCTCTTTCTTGACGGCATGATGAGGCAAATAAAATACAAGATCCGTCAACTTCTCTGTAGCAAACATCTCAAAGTGTCCTTTTTTGATGTAGTCCATCATCTGTGATTGGTACATTTTTTTAACTGGTTATTACCGGCAAGTTCCTTTTTCAATTTGCGAAAACGATTTTTAGCGTTATTACGGTTGGGAGGCAAGATTATATCTTCTTTCTTTGGTAGGGCCACAACTCTCCACCCTTCTTTTTAAACGATCCATGGAATCCTTAAAGAATAGCAGCATCTTTCTCAGTGAGTGTCCTTTTCTGACGTTCCCTTATTCCTAAGAGATCTAGATCCCAAAATCTTCGCATGACATCGTCTACAAGAGATGGTTCCTCTCATCAGTGTGAATGTGGTCCACATTTACGTTGTTGACTGTAGTCCCTGATTTTCCACTCAAATTCCACCCAAATTTAGAACGAATAAGTGCTACCGAATCTGGTAGGCGTATTGGCTGGTCATTAAGAATCACCTTCCAGAATTGGTCACCGTCTGTGAGGAGTTATATTGGAAGATCTTTCTTGTCATCCTTGGGATCAGCAAGTATCAATTTGCGCAGGTGTGAGAGGGACTGTACTTCGTGTGGAACAGGCATGTGCGAAGTGTAGATATTTTCACTCTCAAACGCTGAAATACGCAAGGTAGTTTTCATTCAAACTGGTGATAAATTCAGTAAGTCTGCGAGATGAAAATGCGCGACAACATGACTCGAATTCAGCAACTGTCAAGTCCTTATTTCCCACGACAGTTAACTAAAGCTGATCTACCAGACTTCTATTTACGAGACTTGATTGACCTTCAGGATCCAAAATGCAGTGTGTACGTTTCCTAAAACCGGTTGCCCTGTGAACCACATAGTAGCTCTTTGAAGATATGTGAAGTTCGGTTTATTAACTTCGATCTTTTCCACGGACCTGATCTCCATTGCGTATCGAAACGTCATGAGATGTTTTGCATTTTTTTCATGCTGCCTTACACTTCTTTAGGCATACTTTCGTACTGTGACCTCCACTGGGACACAAGAAGCATCGGTTGGTTTCTTTTAGCTTTTCAATCCACTAAGCTATGTTGGAGATCTTTGTGCAGTCTTGGATTCAGTGTCTTCGTGTCTCACAGAACACACAGAATACAGAAGGTGGTCGCGCTGTCTTCGTTTCCAGACGTCTGGACTTCGCGTGTTGCGGCCGTGGCGATGCCGGAATCCGGTGAACTGAAATCTTTCTTGATTTTCTGTGTGATCATGGGGCGTTCTACCTTCTCATTTAGGAACTCCATTAGCTTGGTGATATGACCTTCATTTATTCCCTCTCTTCTGGAATTAATTATGCAACGGCGGACAATATCTTCAGCGAACGCTCGCGGAATTTTTTTTTGTTAGTTGCTTTACGTCACACCGACACAGATAGGTTTTATGGCGAAGATGGGATAGGGAAGGGCTGGGATTGGGAATGGGAATGAAGCGGCCGTGGCCTTAATTAAGGTACAGCCCCACCATTTGCCTGGTGTGAAAATGGGAAACCACGGAAAACCATTTTCAGGGTTGCCGACAGTGGGGTTCGAACCTACTATCTCCCGAATACTGGATACAGGCCGCACTTAAGCGACTGCAGCTATCGAGCTCGGTGCGGAATTTTCTGGGATAAAATCCGTCCGTAGTAATATACGTTGTCTTCTAAGGCTCTCAAGGCTTGTATACGTCGATTGCATTCAATGTAGATAGTATTCAGATCAGAGGGAGTGTCTTCTAAAATTGGTTCCAAGGCTTCGAGATAATCCAAACGGGCATGAATGGTGCTGTCAGTGTTTCCGTAGCGAGAATTTTTTGTTTTCTCGTATGCAACAACCGTCACTGGTATTCCATCAACCAGTCTCGGGCTCTCCTTCCAGATATCTACGAAGGAAAACGTGCTTATCGATGTTCGCGAGAGATTGATTGTTATCAACAGACGACTTGAATTGTTCCCAAAAGCGTGTCCAGTTCTCAATGTCACCTGTGAATATTTTAAATTTTACTGCAGGGAGTTTTACTGTGTGCCTGACGGGTGTTGATGGCGCAGACTTTTGTTTTTCGATGGCTTGTGATGCTTGTAGAATCGCTCTCGTCGGGATGTCTACGTGTCCTTCACATTTCCCGATATCGGCCTCGTATTCAGCGTCTATTATCACTTCCTGTATGGCATCGTCGATAGCAGTGAGTCGATCTAAATCATATTGAAGTCCGATGCGATTATAATCGTATTCTGGGAGGTCATCGTCAGTTGCGCTATTTATTGCTGCGCTGAATTTTGTCACAGCTGTTCGTTCGGTCTATCGCTTCCTTCGCAAGACTGCTAGCTTAGTCACAGAATTGTCATCTATCATTCTGAACGGTATTGTACCGGTAATAATTCTTGACTGACAACTGCTTGACCAACAGTGTTCCGGAGTGATTACGTACTTCTACTAGCCTGCAGGGTGTGCTAGCGGATAGAAAAGAGTACTTATGTTAGCCACGTAAGCATGTGTAACTTGATCTTTAAAGGTCGAACTTCGTTAATACTAGCGGAGTGGAGACCTTGTTCCTATTGTTCAAGTCTCGTCTGCCAGATACGTATGCAGCGAAAGGTATAACCTACAGGCAGTTCCTAAGCTAGCTGATAGATTACGCTGATAGTTATATTTGACTGCTATTGTATAATTGTATAATACAATTGTATAATTGTTTGTATGATACAATTTACTGAAATATCGTGAATTAAGTGACTTATCTGTTGTGAATGATAAGCTCTGGCAGCGTGTTGGCGTGACGTGATGTGTGCTGACGTGGCGTGGAGTCTTCTTGATATAATGTCGTTCGCGTTGTCGAGTTCCCTTCCGTAGTGTAGTTTCTGCGGGTTTCGGCACCGAATGTGGGTTTCGTGATATTAATAATGGTGTAATTATAATAATATGTCTTACAACACATCCATCTTTAATCCGACCGTCAACTATCAACAACCTATTCCAAAGAGAAGAGAAAACATAGAAGGGAAATACACATAGAAGGAATTATGGAGGCTCATCGTATCAGTTCTCCACAACTTTTTTTCTCTCAAAAGAGTTTCAATACAGAAATGTATTAAGTAAATTTGTAAGTGTGTGACAAGGACTTATTTTAAATGACACCACATGGGGCAGGGATGAAGAAAATACTAGTAAAGAACTCCCTCCGTTCAGCAGAACATCTCTAATCGGTCAATTCACAGAATACTGCATAGTAAGTTTGACTTTTCCCCGTAAAAAAACGACAACAGCTCATAAACGAGTAGAGCATGATAAGCAGCGTCGAGTACAGCTTGCTGCGAGGGCTATTGCAAAAAGTGACCACATACTGCACAACACGTGGTTCAGTGATGAGAACTACACTATGTTTATTTCATCGGTCCTGTGAACAAACAGAATGTCCGGTTTTGGACAAAGGAACGGTGTGATATTTTGCACAAGGTGTGAATGTCTGCGTGTGGGCTACAATTTCCGGTTATGGAAATATTGGGGCAATCTTTTCCAATGACACATGCAATATTGTGTATTACATGGACATATTGTAAAACAGTTTCCTTCCACAGCTCTTTGCAACAAGACTACCAGTATAAAAACAATAATTGATGCAAAATGGAGCTCATCCGCACATAGCTAATGTTGTTCTGGACTTCCTGCATGAACATTATGGGTCCCGTGTGATCGATATCCCGAACGTTTTCAAAGTGGCTTAATCTGGCCACCACATAGCCCCGATCTTAATCCGTGCGACTTTTTTTACGATTTGCTTTACGTTGCGCCGACACAGATAGGTCTTATGGCGACAATGGAATAGGAAAGGCCCAGATGTGGGAAGGAAGTGGCTGTGGCTTTAATTAAGGAACAGCCCAAGCATTTGCAAATGGGAAACCACGGATAACCATCTTCAGAGATTCCGACAATGAGGTTTGAAGCTGGTGCAAGCTCACAGCTGCGCGCACCTAACCGCGCGGTCCGTGTGATTTCTTCCTGTGGGGATATTTGAAGGAGATAATCCACGGTCACAAACCATAAAATGTACTGCAGTTCTGAATTCTTTCCGAAGGTTGAGGTTGTGTGAGGACGTGTGTCGTGAGTGGTTCGTCTCGAAGCTGTCGTACGCCGAGGAATTGGACATATTGAACATGTCCTAAATACTGAGATCATACACATTTATGAGAGATTTTTAATGCCATCTTTTATTAAATATGTTGTATATGAAATATTCTACAAACATTTTTCAATGTATGGCATTTCGTGCGCCACCCGGGTATGTCAAAGTGCACTACCTCGGGTCAAAATGCTCTTCAGATGTCTTGTTTGTTGGCAAAGCGTTCCCCACGCAATGGCAACTTCAAACCAAACCAAACCCCATCGCACTACAGCCCTGGAAGGGCCTTGGCCTACCAAGCAACCGCTGCTCAGCCCGAAGGCCTGTAGATTACGAGTTGTCGTGTGGTCAGCACGACGAATCTTCTCGGCCGTTATTCTTGGCTTTCTAGACCGGCGCTGCCATATCACCGTCAGATAGCTCCTCAATTCTAATCATGTAGGCTGAGTGGACCTCGAACCAGCCCTCAGGTCTAGGTAAAAATCCCTGACCTGGCCGAGAATCGAACCCGGGGCCTCCGGGTAAGAGGCAGGCACGCTACCCCTACACCACGGGGCCGGCTAAAGTAAACTCGTGTCCTCATCCCGAGGTGGGGCAGCTCTTTTTCAGGCACACCCCCATTGGAGGTGAGCTGCATGTACCATTTCAATCACATACCAGCCTTCCTGCCATTCTTAAATTTCTGGCAGTACAGGGAATCAAACCCGGGCCCCCAAGGACCGCAGCTAATAACACCAACCGTTACGCTACGGAGGCGGACAATGGCAACTTCACTTGGGAATAATATCGAAGTTGCACTGACTTAGATGTACGAACCCCACTCGACTTTGCTTACGTCCACTACGCAACGCTATCATCAGACTATCAAGCACGTTGTTCAGTAATAGGGACATTACAGTACAGTAGAGCAATATTCTCTCCTCTCTGAGGGCTTAAGTTCTCAATAATATATTTCAGCAACTTACTTGTAAACTTATTCTCACACCATGTCACATTCAGAGATATTTGGACAGAGCAAGTGGTCGTGCGGTTAGGTTTGCGCAGCTGTGAGCTTGCATTCTGGAGATAGTGGGTTCGAACCCCACTGTCGGAAACCCTGAAGCTGGTTTCCAGTGGTTTCTCATTTTCACACCAGGAAAATGTTGGGGCTGTACCTTAATTAAGGCCATGGCAGCTGTCTTCCCTTTCCTACCCCTTTCTTATCCCATCGTCACCATAAGATCTCTCTGTGTCGGCGCGACATAAAGAAAATTGTAAAAAAGAAAATGGCGGTAGGCTGTCACTACTCTAACGGCCGCAGAATTTTGAGGGTTTCGTTGACTTACTTATTACAAATAAAAAACAAATGCGATGTGGATAATAAATTCCGTCTCATTCCTTTCATTGCTTCATCATTTAATTTTCTCGTTTCAACTTTATTTTGCACGATTTTGCAGAATCTTCATCACATCTTTCTTTTCCATTATTATATTTGTTATTCTACACAACCGACCACGATGTATTCCCAATGGCAGCTAACATCCAACTGAGCGCCGTCTTATAACAGAATACTCTATGCGTGTGACGTCACATATTTAGCACAAATTTTGCCTTGCATTGAAGCGCGATTTCATAAAACTACGTTTCAGATTTTGAACTCCTCTCTTTTTTACTGTTTTTTGCAACACATAGCCTCGTCCTTTATCTGTCAATTGAGATATTAAACATAATCTATATATTAATTTTTTTATGAAAACTAAAGTCAGCCAGTCCGGCCATTCCATCCGGTCGATATCCTTCATTTTTTTAACTGAAAGGTATTCATGCACAGATTTGTCATGAGGTACTATAAATCACTTAACTTCCACCTTCCTCAAATTATTTGAGTTTTTCAATTTTTGTCACTTTGAAGCAACCATATTTTTGGTTCTAATTGAGGTACGGTGTTTGTTTTGGCCTACGAACACTCAGTGGATCAAGCTCTTTCATTTCAGCTCTCAACTATTTCAATTGGTTGATCCTGAGGAAAGTTATGAGTGCACATTCAATTTGACGTCCCATTTCTCCAACATTTTTTCTCATTGAAGCAATCATATCTTTCGTTCTAATTGGGGTACGCAGTTCGTTTTGGTCTAAGAACACTCAGTGGATCAAGCACTTTCCCTTGGGGTAAAAACTACTTAGCTTGGTAGATTCTGCGAAAAATTACGAGTACATTTGTCTCTATGACGAAGATCTTTGAAGAACTTTTTAAGAGTTCGGTGCGTAGTGTTGTTCCAAGGAACGTTTAATTCAATTTCTTTGTGTGATGTTTTTTTTTTCAAGTGTTTTGTTGATATAATGTTTCATTATTTTACCACAGGAGATCATGTGCTTTATTTCATGAACTCGAAACTTTGCAAATACATCCGTGAGGATAGTAACGAACAACACCACACTTTGTACATTGCGGGCGGAGCCAACGGGAAGCTGCTAGTCGTAAATTGAATACTCTCGGTGATATATGCGTTCTACCGAAACACTAAAAGCGTTTCTATCCATGTGCCCGTTGTCGAGAAATGTAAGTCTACCTTAAAAATATAGATTAAACATTCGAAAGGAGGATTCAGATCACTTTTGTCACAGCGGCAGCTAACGTCCAACTGAGCGCGCTTTAACATAGCGCCATCCTCTAACAGAATACTTTTATACTTGCTCATCTGGTATAATCTTCTTATACTTCACTGATGCTTTCAGGAATCCTGCTCGCTTACTGCCCTATCGATATACCTGGTCAGCTTTGGGCTGCTATCACATTACGGTTAACTCCTACAGCATTAGTCCACAATTACGAAAATGGCGTCCATACCTAAAAGCCTTTCTCTGAATGAGACTAGTCAAATAACGATCGATCTATAAATATCCATGGTTATGTTCAAAGGGTGTGTTGATCTATATGGAATGTATTCATTGCTAACGAGTGAATTAGCCGGTCTGAGTGGCTCAATCGGTTAAGGCCTTTTAACCTCAACTTCACCGTTTCGATCCTGGCTCAGTCCGGTGGTATTTGAAGGTGCTCAAATACGTCGGCCTCGTGACGTTAGATTTACTGGTACGCAAAACAACACCCGCGGGACTGAATTCCGGCACGCCGGCGTGTCCGAAAACCGTAAAAATTCGGGAAGTGGGAGGAATGAATTATACCTTTATATAGGTCCTATTTTAGGTTTGAGGGAATTTATTTTCCTGATATTATCCTGCATGTTATTTTACCTCGAATGATTTAACATCAGCGAGAAGTTTATTTTGTCCTAGTATCTATTTTTAATACACATCTCGATGTTACAGAATACAAGACCTGTATTTCAATCCCACCTCTGTAACACAGTCATTTAGTCCTTGTCTTTCCACTTTACTGTATTTTGCAACACGTAGCCTCGTCCTTTATCTGTCAATTAAGATATTAAACATAATCTATATATTAAAAAAAATATGAAAACTAAAGTCAGTCAGTCTGGCCATTCTATCTGGTCGATTTCCTTAATATTTAAACTGAAAAGTATTCATGCACAGATTTGTCATCACTTAACTTCCACCTTCCTCAAATTATACAAATAGCCTAATACGTTGGAAATAAACTTTCAGTGTATTAGGTCGTGTTGTGTGCATATAGTGAGCGAATGCCGATAAAGAGATGTCGAGTAAACTAATATTCACTGGAATTGGCGCACAGAAGGCGGCAAGCAGCCACTTTACAGTTGCTTTGACGGAAGTGACAGAACTGTACCTGAGATCCATTCCTAGAAAATAAATCGTCGTTACGCCTGCAAAAGCCACTAAGAGATAATATTTCTGGAGAAATATTGACCTGCAGCACATATATTACGAAGAGCGAAAATTCATTTACAACATTCACACACTATTGAGCTTTAGATGACAGAACCTTACCGACCAGAGTCCTATGATAAAATGTTTCACGTAGCGACTTTTGCGAGCACAATGACAAAATATGACCTAAGACAGCGTAGATTCCAGCAAGATATAGCAGATATTTTAGGTTCAAGTCAAAGAGTCTGTATCACTATTGACCTATCCAAGGCTTTTGACAGGGTAGATCATGGGAGAGTACTGATGAAAATGAGGGCAATTGTACTAAATAAAAGAGTGGTTGAATGGGTGGCTACACCTCTAGAAAATACAACTAAAAGAATTAGAGTAATTGAAGCGTTTTCTAATCAAGATGGGGGTCACACAGGGTAGTATTATTGGACCTTTATATTTTATTATATATATGAATGACGTTTTACTCTATAGAGTAGTAAATGACTTGCAGGATTCTGAGCAACTGCTGGGGGACTTAATGTAGTGAGGTGGACAGCAGACAATGGTATGAATGTAAAGGGGACAAAAAGTCAAGTTCTAAGTTTCACCACGAGGAAAAGTCTTCTCATTTTAATCATTGTGTTTATGGGGTAACAGTACCTCGTGGGGGACAACGTAAGTAGCTAGGTGTTAATATAAGACATGATCTTCATTGGGGTAATCATATTAACGAAGTAGTTAAGAAACGTTATACACCTCTCCACACGGTTATAAGTCATATAAGGCATATAAGTCTCTGGTATGGCTCCAGTGTATGGAATCCTCGACAATATAATTTGAAGGGAGATCTGATAAAATTCAAAGGAAAGCAGCATGATTTGTTCTGGGTGATTTCCGACAAAGGAGTAGTGTTAGTAAAATTTTGCAAACTTTGGGCTGGGAAGACTTGGGAATAATGAGACGAGATGCTGGATTATATGGTATGTTTCGAGCTGTCAGTGGTGAGTTGGCGTGGTATGACATAAGTAGAAGAATAAGCTTGTGTGGAGGTTTTAGAGGTAGGAAAGATCATAATGTAAAGATAAAGTTAGAATTCAAGAGGACAAATTGGGGCAAATATTAATTTATAGGATGAGGAGTAAGTGATAGGAATAAATTATCAAGAGAAATGTTCATTTAATTTCCAAGTTCGTTGAAAATATTTAAGGAAAAACTGTGTTAAAAATCTATATAAATAAAGTTGTAGGGAGTCCGCTGTCTGTAATATCATTGTTTTGCCAATTTTTTAGATATTTATCCGTTTTAGGTCAACACAAAACCGAATCGGTGGTTTTTATTTTTCGTATCTGTTTATCTGTTTGTCTGTTTGTTTCACCATCACGGCAAAACGGCTGGATAGATCTCAACCAAACTTCACATTTAGATTATACTTATTCCGAGGAAGGTTTCGATATGCATATTATATTAAATTCTTTGAATAGACGTTGGGTTTATAGGAAAACCAGACCTGTTTTCCTCCATTTTCTCTTATACTATTGATTTTCTGTAAACTACGTGGGCCGTATGTGAAAGGTATCTTCATTATAAATAACTTTCGTTATGTTCATAGTTTACCTTACTCTTCAAATTACGGAGAAATTTACTACTTTCTGCGGATATCATGCTCTGCATTGAGTGACCGACAGACCTTCAACGAACCTACAGGTTACCATGGCAACGTATCTGACTGCATGCCAGCAGGGAAATAACGTATTGCCATTTTCCTCATCATGCCTTTAAATTCGTGGTTGTTCCTTGGGCAGAAGGCAAGAGAGTTGTAAATCGGCCATTCTGCGGGATATTGGCGGAATATCGTTGGAGGTTATAACCGTCCTCGAATAGCTCATGTAATAACACCATTACTCATCTTCTTATCTGTTTACCCAAGAATCCCTGCGCGTAAATTTCATCTCTGCTACCGTTTTCTTATATCCATAACTCACACCAGCATATTTTATTGAGGGGCATTTGATTTTCCAATACATTCACTTGGAATTTACATATTTGTACTCATCCCGCTCTCCTCAGTTATAATCCTATTTTCTGTTAATTTCAATTTTCTCACGTGTATTACTTTCTTCCTTAATTACTCCATATGTATGCGAGTGCTAATCCCGAAACCTGGACAATCTTTTTCTTGGAGGAAATACATCTTCCAGGCTATGCAAATGTGTAACTTTTGGTCCCGGAAAATATCGGAATATGGACGCAAATTTAACGGCGGTTCAGACCTTCATTTCGGAATAATGTGTGGGTAAACCGTAAGTCGTATCACAAAAGATCGCGTTTCAATTTTAGAGATCTACAACTTTGGGCCTATGATATTTTGTCGTATCTCTATCCCTTATTTGTTAAATAGTACTGCATGTCGCGAGTTCAGGTTAATGTTGTACCTTTTACACGTGTATATTATTGTTTGACACACTTATAAGGAAAGATGCAATCATGACATTCGGCACGCACATTGACATGACCAGTGGCCATATGTTCGTAAAATTTTATGATTCCAGGGTTACATGAGTATCAAAAAGATAAAGCATTATGTGAAAACTCTACCAAATTTCACCCCATTCAATGAATAACTGAATCTAACCCTTTAATATAGGAGATAGGGAAAATGTCATAGGACCAACCATGTAGAACACTGAACGAGTCGCCTGGGTGCAATTTAAAGTCTTACTCACTGTATTTACAGTAATTTACGGAGAAATCCGTATACAATGTAGAATACCGTAGCGAAGCACGGGTACATTTGCTAGTTATAAATAAATGTAAATACGAGGTAAACATTTGATAGGGAATATGCCATCTGTACTACTGCTCTTAATGCAGATCATTGATGACTAAAAGATAAATCCTATGTGAAATCAGAAGGTTGTGGCTTCGGATTCCAATCGGTTCGGATTTTCTTTTTCTCTTCTGTACATAACATCTATTTGGCATGTACTATACGCACAGAACACGACCTAATAAGCTGAAAGTTCATTTCGATTATAATGTAGTCGTGAAAATTAAATATACTCTTACAAACTGACACGTTTAGCATACATTCATTCCCACTCAAAACAAATAATGCTGAGATACATAAAATAGACAATTATTTTCAGTCAAATGAATTTCAAAAAATCTTCTCTATGCAGCTAAAAGTGTTTCCCTTATGAACACCAGAACTCGTAACAGGCACATTCATGTGAACATTTTGGGGAAACAAGTTGAAAAAGTTCGGAAGTTTAAGTACTTTGGCATCTGGATTTTTGGGAAATTAGACCTAGATTTATAAACCCGTGTAGGAATAGAAATGGCTCGTGCCTCAGCTTGGAGACACTTCTTAAGGTGCTATGTATATTCAATGCTTTCTTACGAAGCTGAAACACAATTAAGGGACCAAATGCCTTCGAGATGTGAGTGTTCCGAAATATGTTACGGATCTCGTGGACTGATCGTGTCTCCAGTGAATTCGTATTCAGGCGGATGAGGAGGAAAGGAATGCTGTGTACAATCAAGGAAAGGAGGACAGCCTACCTAGGGCATATTATGAGGAATGAAAGCTACAACCTACTAAAATTGATTATGCAGGGTAAAATTGAAGGGCGTAGAGGTCACGGTCGAAGAAAACACTCTTGGATGAGGAACTTACGGAACTGGACAGGACTAAATTCGAGTAGACTGATGAGGACAGACTTCGCTGTGATTCTCGCCAACAGTCAGCAGTAGAGAAGGCACTACAAGAAGAAGACGAATTTTCTCAAAGATGTACATATTACCGAGCGATTTTGCTGTGCGGTTTGGGGCGGGCAGCTGTGGGATTGCATTCAGAAGATAGTGGGTTCAAACCCCACTGTCAGCAGCCTTGAAGATGGCTTTCAGAGATTTCCCATTTTTACAACAAGCAAATGTTTGGGCTGTACCTTATTTAAGGCGACGGCTATTTCCTATCCCATCGTCGCTATAAGACATGTCTGTATCGGTGCGACGTATAGAAAATTATATAAAGAGGAAGAAATATATAAACAACAGACTTCAGAATATTACGCTATTCCTGACTATAATTACATTGATAAACACTGACATACAGAGATTAAAATTAATCCTTCATAAGCAGACACATCTGTTCGAGGGCTCAGGATTTATATTCCAAAGTATGTGTATAATAACACGGATTTATTTATCTTCATAAAGGAAAAGAAATATAACTATTTTCGCAAGTTCCATCTGCTAACACATGGCTCGTGAAGTGGGAGGAAGACCTTTATATCTTTGAGATGAGGGAAATTTTGAAAATGAAAATGAAAATGAATGGTTATCCGCGGATATTATAAATACCTATATTACTCACAAGGTATTGAAACGGATAGACCTGTTAACATAATACAACAGGCCTGATACCTGGTACCAGACCCACTACAGGAGCAGGTTTATGAAGGATTCCCTCTTGCGACAACTACCGACATATTGAGCGGTTCTCTTTCTGAACTTTTGTTTCTTCCACTAATTGCGGGCAAGAGCTAGTTAGGCTTAGGTCATATGTACGACTACAGGGTCTTAATGCTCTTTATACTTTGTATATAACCATTTTTACATACCAATTTCAAGGATCACGTAAGTACCAGCAAAAATAAGAATATACTTGAGTTAAAATTAGCAAACTTCATTAGGCTATTTAGAAATTATCAGCAAAATTATCCGCACTGCCATAGAGTTTGCATGCGCCAGGGATCTAGCTATGGTCTCACCTATCCGTACTTTTCCTGGAAGCTCCATCAGCACAGGCCATTGCTGACACTGCAGCGAGTATAAAACTCTCCCTCATGTGCTGGGTAAGTATTCCAAGGAGAAAAACATCACTAATTAGATAGCCTAGAATAATATGTGAGCTGCTGGCCAATGCCATTTTCATTAGAAGTCTACGAAGACATTTACTGTTTGACCGAGAATTGAAGTTTCAAACGAACTGGCATTATCCCCAACAATCGACAAAAGAAGATGAGAAAAATCATCGATCCTGCTATTCGTTACCAGACCGTTGGTCCCCAACCAGAAGAAGTTGACGAAGAGAGAAGGAATACTATGTCCCGTCTCTATCCTACCTTTCAGACAAGTATGAATTTAATACACTTAACGTGGCTGTCTGGGTTCTTTTGCGATGTCGAGTGGAACAAATTCAAATTTTTTTCTTTAAAAGGTGCGAGTATTACAAACTGGAAAAGTGAGTTCGAAAAATAAAATATTGTAACTAATATAATTGAGTAGCTATTCCTCGACATCTTTTATTTTCTATTTGCTTTACGTTGCACCGACACAAATAGGTCTTATGGGGTCGATGGGAGAGGAAAAGTCTAGGAATGGGAAGGAAATGGCCGTGACCTTAATTACGGTAGAGCCCCAGCATTTACCTGGTGTGAAAATGGGAAACCACGTAAAACCACCTTCAGGGCTGCCGGCAGTGGGATTCGAACCCACCATCTCCCGGATGCGAGATCACAGCTGAGCGTTCCTAACCCGAAATCATTTGTATGGATTATGTCATGGCAGCTAGAATAGAATAGTAGATTATGTAAAAAGAAAATAATCACTCATTATTATGAGTCCTTAGGCAAATAAAATTTGTGTCAGCTTGAATAAATAAATAAATAAATAAATAAAAATAGATACCTTTCATACAATTTATTTCTAAATTAGCATTAGTAATCATGTTTTAAATATTAAATTATTCGTGACAAAGAAGTGTACCTCGAGATTATTGTTTCTAAATAAAATATACCACCAAAAAAATTTGTGTTATGGCTGATGATATGAAACTGGCGAGACGTGTTTGGGAATGTGAATGGGCTAAGGAGCTTGTGATTCTGCCCGCTAAACGCTTCTGTCGGAAGTGTTGCCATACAGTTTCAGTTCACGGCGAAAAACTTGAATAAGAATGTTTCTAGTTTTAAGTCATTCTTTTAACTACTTTTAAGATTTTCGGAGAGGCCGAAGTGCACAAATTTTTTCCTGCTGGTAAAACTAACGACTCAAAATTATAATTATAGGGAACTATTTACACTACCTTAAAATTCACAGATAATATATACATATAGTCCTCTCTTAGCTGTAAAGTTTATTTTTGTGTTTATCTGATATGTCGTAAGGGGGCATTGCCCACAATGAACTGGACCATCTACCTTGAAACTGTATATAATTTCTATGATTATCTCAAAGATACCCCAAAATCTTCCGTACTCTCACAGACATAAATAAGACTGATAGTTCAGTGGAAGCTACATTTTGCTCTGGGAAGTGCAAGAAACAGATGCAACAATACTGAATCCATCTGGAAATAGCAACTGATGGAGTGTTTCCTCAATGCCATATGGAAACTTTTCAATTTTATGGCTATTATTTATTTATTTATTTATTTATTTATTTATTTATTTATTTATTTATTTATTTATTTATTTATTGTATACCATGATGACATTGCAACAATAATCTACAAATGTAAATTAAGGACATACATAGAATAGCACACTCCTATCCCATATTGTGCCCTATTCTCTCTTTTTCATCAAGAATCTTCCCTAAACGTTTCATTCCGGTACCACCTCCTTAAAAACGGTTGGTGAAAATTATGGAGGAATTATTTTTATTTGAGACCTTCCATACCTGAGTTGCAGCATCATTAATTTTGATTCACTGTCGGAGGGTTTCAAACCCAGATTAACCTTTCTTACACATGTCCACGTCTCCGAGTTACATTGCTTTCCATGATCAATTGCATTAGGCCATATTATTGTTTTCGGAGGATGTAGTCATTATTACTGTGTCTTACAAGGATTTTAAGGCTCCACAAGTTTTTCCAGCACAAGGGAGTGCATCCTTGTTTGCAACATAGTCTACCCATGCGATCTTGAACATTCTGCGGTAGGTTCACATTTAAAAGGCCTGCAGTTGGTTCCTTGACGAAGCCTTTATTATCCAGGCTTGAATAACATAAGCAGCATCGATAACGCATAATTCTACGATACTTCAGCGAGTTTCAAATCGGAAATCACGGCTTCAAACAAAACGTTTTACTTTCTGAAACAAATCTCTTTTATAGACAATTCTGGTTTAGATTTCTAAATCTGAATCCCTTTCATGCTACATTAGTCAGCATACTAGATTCTCCAAATGTGACACTCTTTAGACGATACCTCCCCAGCGTACTGCGAACTCGAATGGGTACGTTTGAAGGAGCGATGGGATCTTCACACTTTAACCACCTTAACTAAAATACTGATCCTAAACACCCCTGCATATCTTACCTCTCAGTTTCAGAAAATACCTACCTACCTTTACAAGCCCACAAACGAGATTTATCCGGCTCTTCATTGTCTCGAAAATTAGGAGCATGTCAAATGTATTGCACTTTTAGAAGCAATGCAAGAAATGGATGTAAAAAAAGCACAAAGATTGCCCTGATGTTCTAATGTAATTTTAGGCCGCAATTCGCACACACGCATTCTGTGGACAACCCACAAACTTCGGGACATGCCGGTGTGCAAATACTACGGATGTTATTGCCTACATGTCGTAGTGTTCTGAAGGCCTTACTCCATGAATTTATTAGCAGTAGTTCTCCTGAATTAACTCATTAGACATTCATAACAGCGAATGAAAGCTTTATACACGCATCACAGATAGGCAAATGAATTTGGATTTTCCGTGCTCTTGACATTTGAAGGATGGTATGAGATCTAAAATTCAAAGGGGCAGAAGACTTACAATATATATATTAAGCAGTAAATTAATATGAAACAATATTTTGAACCTACTTATATAATGTGTTAAAACAAATTAGTTACTAGATGACTGTAGTTATGAGAACCTAGTTGTATCTAATATAATTTGTCACATTTCGAACGCTGGTGAATGAATGCTCGGATAGAACAGCAGGCTTCTTAGCCTGAATCTCGCCATGTAAAATAAGGTATTTCTTAAATATAATAAATATTCAATGTGATAACATTCTGCGGGATTCCCTGATTGCAACGGATATTCTTTCCTGAATGTTAAGTTCAGAATCTGTAGTTAATTCATTTATACTGTTCGAAGGGAACTGGTCTTGTAAATTATCATCTAATACCGTCAAGTTATCCTCACAGTATGTAGGCCTACGTTGGGTATTCATCCCGTAGGTTGGTTTCATCCCCAACAGCTCCACCATCAGCTATTGTAAATTGCTTAGATGTTAGTGGAGAGGCATGCTAGGGAAATGAGAAATGACGTAGTTTCGCGTTGCTTTCCGCACCGAGCCAGAAGTTGACATTACATATCAGTCTGCAACGTCCACTGAAATGCACACATCAATCGTCCCCAAGAGGGATATTTTCACACTATTCATAACAGCGACTGGCTGTATAAGGGGAGATGTATGCGATAATAGAGTAGAAGAGATCTACAGTCGTAACATGGCCTGTTGTACACATAAAATACCCAAACTTATCATGCACATAAACATGTGCTAGAAGATGATGTCTTGCTATCACGAAAGTAAAATATGCATTTTCTAATTTATATAAGTGAAAAATTGCTTTCATATGCCTTTTTTAACAGTTTCTATATAGGTAAGGGTTATTCTGCCCGAAGGCAGGTCCGAACCTCCGCAGAGGTGTTCCTGAGCCGGAGTTTACGTGCGGTAGGGTGGCCAGTTCCTTTCCGCTCCTCCATTCCCTTACCTCCCACCAACAGCGCGTGGCAACCTATCCAACTCATGACCACGCCCAATGTTGCTTAACTTCGGAGATCTCACGGGATCCGGTGTTTCAACACGGCTACGGCCGTTGGCCAGCTTCTGTATGAAGGCGAATAAATAACTCTGCAAAAGAGAATTCGCTTACCCTTCTTAGTTTCTAAGGAAATAATATTTAAATTTTCACGAAAACAATTACCATAAATTTATATACATGAGTAAATCCATTACCGCCTCTGTGGTGTAGTGGTTAGTGTGCTTAGCTGCCACCCCCGGAGGTCCGGGTTCGATTCCCGGCTCTGCCACGAAATTTGAAAAGTGGTACGAGGGTTGGAACGGGGTCCACTCAGCCTCGGGAGGTCAACTGAGTAGAGGTGGGTTCGATTCCCACCTCATCCATCCTGGAAGTGGTTATCCGTGGTTTCCCACTTCTCCTCCAGGCGAATGCCGGGATGGTACCTAACTTAAGGCCACGGCCGCTTCCTTCCCTCTTCCTCGCCTATTCCTTCCAATCTTCCCATCCCTCCACAAGGCCCCTGTTCAGCATAGCATGTGAGGCCGCCTGGGCGAGGTACTGGTCATACTCCCCAGTTGTATCCCCCGACCAAGAGTCTGAAGCTCCAGGACACTGCCCTTGAGGCGGTAGAGGTGGAATCCCTCGCTGAGTCCGAGGGAAAAGCCGAACCTGGAGGGTAAACAGATGATGATGATGATGATGATGATGATGAGTAAATCCATTTCTTCTTTCAACATGTATATGGAAAGAACTGCGACATAGAATTGTAAAATGAAGTATCTTAATTAGTTCTAATAAAATTCGGCAAAATAATTGTAATGGTTTAGGAGAAATATTACTTATGTATTAAAAATATTCTTTTCGGGAAAAAAAGAAAAGAAAATTTGACATTTGGTTTAATTAAAATAAATAATATACAGGCCATAACTGTATATACCTGGAATGATATTTGTCACAGTTATCACATCGACAAAAAGAAGATATCACAATACACAAAATCTATATCCACCTATTTGTCTTACATTTAGTTGTGTCATCAGAGGATATTTGAATTATAAGTTCCTTCTTTGATGCACTATCACAGTTTTCATATGAGTTACCTGAAATATTAGTAGGTTCGTTGCACACAATATTTGTGTTCTTCTTGTAAAGTCACAAGTGCCGACATTTCTTCACCTTTTATAAATTTGGAGACTATACTAGGGCATTTTAACAGCTGTTAAATGTATGTTATGTTGAAAATTAACTGATCCCCTAAGATCCCTGCAAAAACCTGTTTATAACAACACACAGAATTTCATTTATAACGCAACAATGTTTTCACAGCTTCCTTGAATCTAATAACTAAACGCGTTTCATCTCTGACCTGTTCAAATGGACAAAAAAACTACATTTCTGTGACGATGACGGCCATAAAGGGGAATTTGGTCTTGTGCGTGTCAAAACATATATTTTTGACACGTTTGTAGATGGATTCCGGCCATGAAAATTAAGAAATATTTTTTCAATATATCAAACTAAATTATGATACTATTTTAAATACGTTTCTTGGCGAAATATCACATACGACCTCCCGTAAGGAGTCACATTACTATAATCGCCCATACTTCAGTTCACTTTCATATCATAGCCAAGGATGGGACCGAGAGAGGTCAATGAAAGTAACAAACTTGATCTAGCCCGTATCAGAAGTCAGAGTGCATTGTAGACACTACCTCGCACCAGCAAAGATATACTATCTGCGCAGTGTATGGTGTTTATCTATGTCCAATGGATCTTAATAGCCTTTAAACCGGGCGAGTTGGCCGTTCGGTCAGAGGTGCGTGGCTGTGAGCTGGCATCCGGGAGATAGTGGGTTCGAATCCCACTGTCGGCAGCCCTGAAGATTGTTTCCCGTGGTTTCCCATTTCACACCAAGCAATGCTGGGTCTGTACCTTAATTAAGGCCACGGTCGCTTCATTTCAACTCCTAGGCCTTTCCTATCCCATCGTCGCCATAGGACTTATATGTCGGCACGACGAAAAGCCACTAGCAAAACAAAAAAGCTTTCGATATATATATATAATGCAACACATTTCATTTCTCTGCCAATTTCTGTTCAGAAAGATGGAAATTTATTTGGAATATCTTTGAATATCCCCGCTTTGTCTCCTAGAGTTTCATTAATTTCCGATAGGTGGCAGCGCTATAACTAGCCTTCAAAATGGCGTCTGTAACGGAGGTGCGCACCAGAAAGAGAGCAGTTATTGAATTTATTTTGGCGGAAAACCAGGGCTTCACAGATATTAATAAGCACTTGAAGAATGTCTATGGAGACCTGGCAGTGGACAAAAGCACGACGAGTCATTGGGCGAGGCGTGTTTCATCATCACATCACCGTAAGGATCTCACAGAACTTCAGTGGACTGTTCTTCCTCAACCACTGTACAGCCTTCTGACTTCCACCTGTTTGTCCCAATGAAGGATGCGCTTCATGGGAAGCACTACGTGGATGATGGGGAAGTTGGCTGCGGTGGCTTACGGTGGCGTAAGGCCATAGCACTGAAGTAAGATTACGTTGAAACGTAGGGTATTGTAGCAAAATTATTAGAGAATATCATGGTGTATTAGAATCCTTCATAAAACCAACCTCCTTTTAGAAAAAAAATGTGTTGCATTATATATGGAACTCCCTTCGTAATAATATTATTGTTTTAAGGTCCCACTAATTCCTTCTTACGGTTTTCGGAGACGCTGAGGTGCCGGAATTTAGTCCCGTAGAATGTATTTAAATCTACCGACACGAGGCTGACGTATTTGAGCACCGGACTGAACCAGGATCGAACCTCGCAAGTTGGGGACAGAAAGCCAGCGCCTCAACCGTCTGAGCCACACAGCCCTCCTTCAACTCCATAAAAGATGCTTCGAAAACACGAAGGAAATTAAGTATAAATTTCCAATATATACGTTTTGTGTTAAAACTTCCGATAGCACCATGTGCAAGAGCGGGGATGGACAAACCATGGATCACCTTCTTGCTTGCACATTATGTCCAGCTAAGTGTACAATGAAGGATTTAATGAGGGCAAAATCTGAAGCGTATACTGTGGCAAAATACTGGTCACGAAATAACATTTAATGCAGGTTCTCTATCATTGATGGTTATGATGTGACCGTTTATAGTACCAGCTAAATATTTACGCTGTATATTGTACTTATTATCTTTATCTTGTACTTTTAAGACTTTTTCTTACAAGTGGCTTTACGTCGCAACGACACACATAGATTTTACGGCGACGATGGGTTAGAAAGGGGCTAGGAGTGGGAAGGAAGCGGCCGTGGCCTTAATTAAGGTACAGCCTCAGCCAGCATTTGCTTGGTGAGAAAATGTGAACCAATGAAAATCATCTTCAGGACTGCCGACAGTGGGGTTCAAACCCACTATCTACCAAATGCAAGTTCACAGCTGCACGCCCCTAACCGCACGGCCTACTCGCTCCGCACTTTCAAGACTGTTGATATCTTCTGTCTCGATTAAATAAAGTCGTGAAAGAGGGCTTATTTCTGTAATTAATCAACATATGAGATAGAAAGGGGATAGAAAGTGAGTTATGCAGAATTTTTCATATACTGTAAGATGTTCGCCAGGCAGTGAGTAAGAGTTAAATGGAGTTACCTGTCTGTTGCAGATTCCTCTTCCTGGTGGCCTGGAGGGACTCCCTAGCCACATTCATCGGGTACAACATGGCTGCCAACTACAGCAGTAGAGTTTCTCCAGGGAAATATAACGGTAACTACTGTTTCGTGGTCATGCTTACTTCGAGTGCTGGGAGCTGCTCTAGCGTGAGAAATTTTAACAGCCCACAGACTGTTATAGTATGACACAAGAGAAATTCGTAAACTTGATTATTAGAGAAGCGGTTATTCTAGTACTTTGTTTCCTGTACACTTAAAACAAATTAAGGATTCCAATGCGTAATGAATTACATCGGCCTGTTTTATAACGAATTTCTTGCACGGGAGTGTAAGCTGGGTGAACTCAAGATACATTATTAATACATTGTAAATAACGGACATGACACCAGCGAGAATGATCGTTGGCACAATAAGGCCGGAATAATGGCATGGAAGGTATTCAGAATCACGAGATAAAGGCTAAGTTAGAAATGAACTCGATGGATGAATCTATACGCATAAATCGGCAGCACTGTTGGGGTCATGGGAGACAAATGTACTAGGATAGGTTACCTAAAATAATAATGGACAGGGCCATGGAGGAGTAGAGTAAGACCAACGCGACAATCGTAGACTAGGTATTTAGTGATTTAATGGTAACAGGTTTGGTACCAAATGAGATCACAAAGCTAGTTGCTAATAGAGGATTGTGGAGGGGGGATAGATCATTGACAGAGGCTTTCACACTGAATCACGAAAGGAATAACATTCTATCGTATATAGAGCATGTATGTACACATGTATGCGTTGGAGCTCATTTTCCTCATTTGCGAAAACAGTGAAGTATAAGTTGCATTATTCAGAGGTGATGAGATTTCATGACATCCATCAACATTTGAGTGACTGTTCTAACGTGGAGGTACACATTATGTATCAAAAGTTGTGTTTTAATTTGATTATCCCTTTATAGTGTACGGTTCATTCTTTAATTAAGTAAAACTTAATGTTACTGGGATGTGAGAATGGCGCATACTATATATTTCACTAAACAGATTTCAAACTCCGATTTCATGTCTTTCCATTTGCGATAGGATTATGAAAATCAAAACATGCTATTAAGATATTTTCTTAATCAGAATAATAATAATGAAAAATCTAAATTATTACTGCCTAATTTCATGCAGAGGGTTTCAAAATTAGAATGGAAATAATCTAAACTCGTGCATTCTGCTAATTAGCTGCAATTAGATCGCACAGTTTTATTGAAGGGACCTCCATTTTTAATAAATATTAAGAACATACAGCTTGACAGAATCGGTGTGTTACATTCCTGATAATAACTGATATGAACTATACGCAATAAACGAACATAAATTAAATCATTTTCTTCATAAAATTAAAAGTTCCTGCATTTTGGAACTGTTGAAATGGAGTATGGCTTTTAGTGCCGGGAGTGTCTGAGGACTTTGGAACTGTTAACTCAGCGTTTTAATAAATACGTCTACATCCATTCCATAACAATACATGGTTTTCAATATCAAACCAAACATCACACCTCTCACGTAAGTTATTTTGTGAGAAATGTATAACAGCACCTGTCAAATAATACTCCACTGAATTAATTGAGGCACTCCACCGACAAACGCTGTATAGCACATTTTTTATCAAGTTGAGTTTATGGCCGAACACTGATGTACAGGGTGATCCACTATTATATCCCTATCTTTACTTCTCTATTAGTCTGTCATTAACAACGTTACATGGTTGCTTTCAATTCTATTACGTACTATGGTCCTTGCCATTTCATATTTCAATGTAGGCACCAGCATTAGCAGCACACCGTTGCAGTCGGGGCCAAATGTTCCTGACAGACCGTTGCAACATGTCGCTTGGTACCCTCGGACACTCTCCCCTAATGACTGCTTCCAAGTGTCCAAGTCACGCGTTTGTCCGGCATACACTTTCCCTTTCAAATACCCCCAGAGGAAAAATCCAATAGGGTCAAGTCTGGACTTCTCGGTGGCCACTCAACATTTCCGCAACGTCCAATAACACGTCCCGGAAAAGAATTGTCAAGCCATTCTCGCGAAATCAATGCAAAATGGGGAGGTGCCCCATCGTGCATAAAGTGCACATTGTCCACTCCGTCCCAAGTTTAAACAATGGGATAAACAAAAGTTTGTAGCATGTTGCAACGGTCTGTCAGGAACATTGGGCCCCGACTGCAATGGTGTGCTGCTAATGCTGGTGCCTACATTGAAATATGAAATGGCAAGGACTATAGTATATAATAGAATTGAAAGCAACCATGTGACGTTGTTAATGACAGAATAATAGTGAAATAAAAATAGGGATATAATAGTGGATCACCCTGTATAGAGCACTGTGCATCAGCGGACGCATCAAACATGGTAGGATGTTGCGAGTCTATAAGTTTGCCGCCAGATGGAACTACTCTGTACGGCACAGTGGAGTCTACAACATGGCGAGCGCGGGAGATGTTTTGTTGTGTCCTAGTAGTGAAAACCGACTGAAAAGATCAAGAAAACTTGAACTAAACGTGAGTAAGTGGAAGGATATTAAGCACAAATCATTGAACGATCAGGGAAGGCATATATAAGTCGACATGGAGGGAATATCCCTGCTAAACAGCCTCAAGTGATGATTCTTATGCAGCGAAAATAGGTGATAGGGGAAGCACCTCTGAACAAGCCATTCACAGTGATTGAGCTCCAACAAATTCATTTGAACGAGCTAAGTGAGGGCGAAACATCCATAAACGGAGCTTATGTGGTTAAAACTGTCCAGTGATGATTCAACTGCACCGAGTGCTTGTGTGTCTCACAACATTCTTCGTCCATGAGTAAGATACGCTATATTAAACAAGAACAAGGTGACATCAATGAACAGTGTTTCAACATGTACTGTGACACGGAATCTTCCTGCCTTTTATGCAAGTCCACTTTAGATCACCAAAGGAAACAAAAGTGATTTACTAGACATATGCATGTATCCGAGCACAGAATAAAATAATTATTACAAAAACCTCCTCTCTGAAGACCAGCATTGCTTATTCAAACCTTAACTGACTTAAATTATAAATTTATCGTAATCATTATGGTAATCATAACCCTCGTGACACTATTTTATTATCTTCGATTAACATTCCTTGCATTCCTATTCTCCTGTACTGAGTTAAAACTAACCTTACTTGGTTCTTTTAATCGCACTTTTTTCCCTCTTGTATTAACCCTTACCGGGATTTCAACATTAGGATTACCCTTTAGCTCCTTCATCTATTTTATGCTTTAAGGCCTTAACGAAACTAATAGCCTTCAAAGCTATAAATAAAGACAGAAATGTTTAAGCCTTAATAGTTTACCTACTCCTTTAGAATTGCAGTCTAATGTCATTATTGACTATAAATCCTGGTAGGGGAGAAAATTTTTCTAAATAAATTTACAGTTTACCGCCTATAATCTCAGCCACCCTACCGCAACAATGACTTTTTTCAACTAATCATAAGGATATTGGAACATTATACTTCATATTTGGTGCTTGAGCAGGAATGGTGGGTACATCTCTCAGCTTATTAATTCGAGCAGAATTAGGACAAGCAGGTTATTTGATTGGTGATGAGCAAATTTATAATGTAATTGTCACTGCCCACGCATTTGTAATAATTTTCTTCATGGTAATGCCTATTATAATTGGGGGTTTTGGAAATTGATTAGTTGTATTGTACATCTTGAAATGATTACATTCTTTTATATTTATTTCGTTTCCTTGTCAATTTTTAATGACAGATTAATGGATACATAGTTCACATCTGTCCGATTTTGCCATTTTAGTCAGACTCTCTGTTCAAAGTATGATGATATTTGAAATTATGTTTCTAAATAATGTTTATAATAATTATACCAGATGTGTATTATTATTATTATTATTATTATTATTATTATTATTATTATTATTATTATTATTATTATTATTATTATTATTATTATTGAATTTCCTAAGAGCTTGAACCCTGTTGTACGTGAGTATATTACGGCTATAGCTTTGATCAGTTTTTAAATTATTGGTCCTTGACACAATATTAGGAAACTAAATTATTGAACATGTGGTGAATAAACTCTACAGAAGTGTTTGTAGTAGCAGGATTTTCTAAACAGATGGTATAATGGCTTTGAAAGTTCCACATTACAATTGTTCAGGTGACACTCAAGTTCGAATCTTGTCCTTCCAACCATGGCACAGTCCAACAGCAAATAGTCCACTCTCCTTGAAGATGCAGAAAAGCACAAATAATCGCCTGCAATGTTAGTTTTAAAGTGTTAAAAGTAGCAATTAAAATTTCCAAGGCCGGAGAGAAACTGAGTGAGAATGAATTCGGGTAGCAATGTTTTGCACTGGAGTCGGTTAAGTATATCGGGGAAGAAAATAGTTCTCTTGTGACACACCTTTCGTACTTGATGTCCAGAAATTGTTCCCCTGTCTTATTAGATGTGTTTTGATTTGAGCTGTTGCGTACTTTTGGGGTGATTTCTTGTAGGTAATTTCTATGTTGGATAAGGAGGCTGCTTTTACGAGGATGGCGACCTTTTCATTTCCAGGAGAACCGGTTTGTTAGTATTAACTGATAAATATAGTGTAATGTGTATTATTTTTATGTAATAAATGTATTTTCTCTGTAATGAAGTGCATTAAAATTATTTCTGATATTATGTTCTCGTATATTTTCTTTGCTATCGAACAACGTTATACGGGCAGTCGTATATATCATTGTTCTACTATAATATTGAGATATCAAACAGGCATAGCACTGTCATTGGAGCGGCTGATGATGATGATAATGCTTGTTGTTTAAAGGGGCCTAACATCGAGGTCATCGGCCCATAATGGTACGAAATGAAATAACAAAAAATTCAAATTCATCCACTGACTAAAATAAAAAAAATGTCACGAAGAATGAATGGATGGACATGAACCCTACAAAAAACAAAAACAAACAAAACAAACAAACAAACAAAAACAGTGGATCAGACTCAAAAAGAAGGTTGTTAATTAGAGTATTACTGACCAAGGGACCATTTATAAAGCACAATGATGCTTGATGGCTGAAGGGGTGCTAAATTCACGTCTAAGGCCCCACAGAATGGTACATGTGGCGAGTAAAGTAGAACCATGGTATTTGCCATTTTGGGGTACTGATCAAAAGTAGCGAAGACTCACGGTGGTCCACACAAGATGGTACTACTCACAAGTATTGCAATTCGTACAGGGAACGCAGACCTATAGTGTTTCTCACACAATGGCGCCACTCATAGCCAACGCAAACCGGTAAGGTTCCTCACCTAGGTGTACTAGTCACGGGCGCCGGTATTCCCGTGGTGTTCCTCACATAGTGGGCACCAATCACAGACAACGCTGACCCACGGTGCCGCTAATATAGCGGTACAACTCACAGGCTACGCCCAGACCCGCGGTGTTGCTCACATGGGTACAACGCACGGGTACTGGAATCCACCAGGCCAGGCTTTTTACTGCAACTAATCACAAACCTATTTCGTACCAATTTAGTGATACTACTCGCAAGTACATGCAACCCATGGTGTTCCCCGCATGATTGTACGAATCAAGAGTAGTTTCATGGTTCTAATTCAATCATCCCTTGGTCGCCCCTTGTAGTCGCCTCTTACGACAGGCAGGGGATACCGCAGGTGTATTCTACATGTGCGTCCCCCACCCGCAGGGGGTAGTGTGTTTGGTCCGCGAGAGGTATTTTATTTCCCTCAAGTCCGCCGGCAAGCCGGTTAGGACCCCCCTATCCGCCACCTGGGACGCGCCACGTGGGAGTATCACCTCTCCCCCTGCTACGCCTGCGTAGCAGGTTCGTGGCATTAGAGCGGCATTATGGCATCTACATGATTTGTTACTCACTAAAAATTGTGTTTAATTGTTTTAAAATTGAAAAAATAATATATGTGGGATGAAGAAATGGGTTTTCTTTGTTCCTGTACACTTTTTTCTGTGCTATACAGCATTATTCGGTGACGTGCTTCAACTGTGAAACACCCTATATGAAATTAAAAAGTGTTACTTTAGATTTGTCATTTTAATTTTGCTTAGGAATATCTCCTAATTGTACGTTGTGATTTTCTTAACCGTCCAGAAAATGAAAGTACAGGAAACAGAATTTTAAATGTACGTATTCAAAGCTGTAAACATTTCCATGATAACAACGCAGGATCCTTCAATTATTTCTTCTACTGGAAAAGGTACATCACTTTCTACCTCCGCCACTGTCATATGATTGTTACTCTCTACCCATGGTGTTTGATGTTCGCACAACAATTAATTTTACAAGTTATTGTGTTTTATTTATAACTTTCCTCTCTCTGACACGACACATTCGAGATATTAGGAAATAGTAGAGAAAAAATTCAGAAATTATAACAAAGATTACGGTTAAGAGGAAAAAGATGTGTGAAGAAATATCTCAAGTATTCTAGAAGGTCCTGTTTATACATATCTTTGAATCATTTCACCAGAACTTCTAGAATTCAAAAGTCCATTACTCGAATTTGAAATACATTCCATTTCCGTTCCCCGACGAAGTGATATATTTTATTTGTCATAACTCGAAGTTCCTTTATTATAATTTTTTGGATACTTCGAAGAATATTTCAAGCTCAGATGTAGAATATTTTCCTCAAATCTGCGCAGAACATTGTGCTAATACGTTATCTGTTATCCCCCAACAAAACTAGTTCCTGTAGCAGAAAAAAATGAAATGGCGTATGGCTTTTAGTGCCGGGAGTGTCCGAGAACAGGATAGCCTCGTCAGTTGCAGATATTTTGATTTGACTCCCGTAGGGAATCTGCGCGTCGTGATGAGGGTGAAATTATGATGAAGACAACACTTACACGCAGCTCCGGTGCAAACCATTTAGCCATGGAACTGGACCCTGTAGTAGAAACTTGAATTTAACTCATTTTTATCAATCAATCAATTAACCAATCAATCGTTCAATCGACCAATCATCATGGCTGTGCAATTAGGGCTGTTGCTCAGGTGGCAGATTTCCTATCAGTCGTTCATCTACTGTTCTCTGAAATGATTTGAAAAAAAGGTGGAAAGGTATGGAATATCTAACTTGGTAAATTTTTCCAATCTCTTCTTCATATAAACGAATAGGCCCTTTTTACCCTAATTTATCCCCTTGAATTCAATCCTTATATTCATGTTCTGACATTTCCTACCTTTAATAACTACAGTCAAGCTTATTCGTCTACGAATGTCATTCAACGTTATCACCCCATTGAAACAGTCGACCAGCTCATCTCTTTACTTTCACGTCTTTCCAGTCCGAAGTTTGCAACACTTTTGTAACACTAGTCTCTGGATGGAAATCAGCAAGAACAAACCACGCCTTCCTTTGGATTTTCATTGGCGCAATCACTCAAACGGGAGTTTAAAGAGTAGTAGCCTCCGTGCCTCAGGCCGCAGCACGCCGGCTGGGTTTCGTGGTTCAAATCCCGGTCACTGCATGTGAGATTTGTGCTGGGTAAAGCTGAGGAGGGGGCAAGTTTTCTCCGGGTACTCCGGTTTTCCCTGTCATCTTTCATTTCAGCAACACTCTTCAAGCATCATTTCATCTGTCATTCATTAATCATTGCCCCAGGGGAGTGTGACAGGCTTCGGCAGCTGGCACAGTTCCTACACTCGCCGCTAGATACGGACTTCATTCATTCCATTTCTGACCAGGTTGAAACTGAAACCAGGCTGTGGGTTTTCATTTAGGGTAATTCTGGGAGAGTTGCCGCACTTTTTATGTCTTTTGTTATATCTCGGTATATTTACTTTAAAAATTGTTGCAAATTCATCGAGCATAATTTGAAAACATGTACATTTGATCAGGGATGAACAAAATATTGGCAATTGAGAGTAAATGGGAAAAAGGAGTGAACAAAGGAATTGTTGCATCTGCGGCGTCTCTCCCTGGATCCCGGTATAGACGCCGACTTTGCTCGGGAGAGATGCCGCGAGTAAAATAATTAATGACAAAATCAAATTCAAGCCAATTTCTTCAACTTTAATATAACCGAACACTAGAACTACTACAAGACAATTATATCCACATAATATAATCATTCAATGGAAAAAATCTATCTGATAATTTACAACATTAAAATCATATTTTAATTTCGATTTACTATAAATGTGCATGTGCAATGGATTCTTCACTGTGTTATATAAAACCCCACGGCACTTAACACCCCTGAAATGGCTCTGGCCTGCACAGCGACCGCTGCTCAGCCCGAAGGCCAACTATCAGGGAGAGACGCCGCACCCTCCTGTTTTCATACCTCAAGGCTATCATGGCCCAAAATTAGCTTACTCTCAACTACAGTTATGTTTCTGACGTCTACTGTACTAAAAACGTCTGATTTAAGCATTTGAAGCCAACTTAATATACAATAAATTAACACACGCAAAAACTTTGTCAGGAGGAAACATGTACTCGCCTCATGATATCGGCTATAATTGGCGTAATATACGAGCAAATTTCGTCATACTCGCAGACAGTAGTTCTTCCTTAGAAACTGAAAAACCACACATATTGCCATCTAGCTGTAACGATGGAAACCTTTAGCTCCAGTGTACGCGGCATCTCTACCGGGGCGGCATCTGTCCCGGATTTACCCTAAATAAAAGTTACAAATCTATCGATATGGTTATGATGGTATTTAGGGGTTGTAGTAAGGATGTAGAGGAGAGTGCATGTAAGTCACTGTAACCACAATTAGAGTATGATTCCAGTGTATGGGGACGTTGCACCATGCGGTTTGAATTTGATTTGGCTCTATATTATAATCCATCCCTTGGCAATACCTCATTATTGTTAGTGCCACCTTGTTCGCTGAAAGGATTGTGTTCATTTCTGTGAGAAACCATGGCCCTCTCTTCTGTTACAGCCAATGGCAGGCCTCTCATCGTGTCCGTGCAGATCCGTATTATGGACATCCTCACAGTGGACGCAGGTAACTCGGTGAGTACACAGGTCTTCCATTATCGATTCTACCTATTATTCAAATATGATTTAGGGAAGCAAAGCTCACAAAAATAACTCTCCATTCACTGAATTACTATTTCAAGATCTGTCTGGGAAGTCATCAGCGCGTAGATGGATTACATCCTCGCATTTTATCACCAAGGTTTATGCAGTTAAAAGAAAATCGCAAAATATGAGGGCGGCTCCATAATGAGGCATACTAAGCAAGATGAGCAGTGAGGTAGTTTGCCATTGATCTCCTCACAACTGAGATTATGAATAACGTCTTTCATAACATCCAGGCGCTTTTAATGTCATTATTTAGCACCGCCCAAACCTCAGTAGCTTCAATGCTTCAATCAGTGGGTATTTCCAGCTACTACAGCTTAATACAACTATTTGTACTTATAGAATCTGTATGTAAGTTTATGCTTTTGTGATTTTTCTAATTTTGTGTGTTATTATGTAAGAAAAAAATGCCAATTGCTTCAAAACTACGTGTTATAACTTTTTATCATTTCAATTTAAACATATCACTGCTAAGAAATCTTTTTGAATGAAAATTGATTTCCTGTGTCATGAAATGGCCGGCCCCGTGTTGTAGGGAGGCCCCGGGTTCGATTTCCGGCTAGGTCAGTGATTTCTACCTGCATCTGAGGGCTAGTTCGAGGTCCACTCAGCATACGTGATTACAATTGAGGAGCTATCTGACGGTGAGAGACCGGCCCCGGTCTAGAAAATCAAGAATAACGACCGAGAGGATCTGTCGTGATGACCACACGACACCTCGTAATCTGTAGGCCTTCTGGCTGAGCAGCGGTCGCTTGGTAGGCCATGACCCTTCGGGGCTGTTGTGCCATGGGGTTTGATTTGGTTTGGTGTCATGAAATGATGAACTTTTGCTTTTTTTTTAAAGTCACCCCAAATTAAATTTCTAGGAGAGTATTTCAGTCATATATATATATAAGGTACATCCCTGTTACTGTCCTGAGACTTGTCAAACTTTCTTCAAACACCTCAAACAGTTTGGTACTTGATAGAATAATCTGGATGTTTGTTTAACTCTCTGGGGCAATCTAGGACAGTATTTAACTTTCTTTAATTTAATAGAAGTGTCCAGAAATTTCCAGAACAATCACTAATGTTAAAAGTATATAACTGTATAAGCTTGTGCCTTTCTGAATGATTGTGTAATGTAGTAAATCACCTGAATAACTGATGAAGTTCTTTTATACCTGTCTTAGGTAATGCCAAATGGAATTCGCGAGCAATACTAGTTCTTTTGCCATTTATTATTTTACCAGAAAGAAGAACCTCGCAACTGAAAATTTTTATATTTATCTCTTAAATTTGTGTGGAACATTGGTTTACTGACCAAATATACAATGCAGATGAATATCGGAAGCTATGCGACACCTTGTAGGGTCATGAAAAAGCATTAAATAGTGTGAAAAGGTATTGATATCAGGAACCTTCAAGATTGGAAAATTGCTAGATCATATCAGTGTGCAGAACGGGTAGTCATGTGTATTCAAGTTCTTTATACTGTAAGATAGGCAAAAAAGGGCTAGTCTACAGTTTTTATTCATTTTTTCTAACAAAAATAATATTCTACATTATGCTATCATTATGTTAAATACTCATTTTCAGCTATTACGGCTTAATACACCTATTTGTACTTGTAGAATCGATATGTAAGTTTATGATTTTGTGACTTTTTTCTGTGTGCCTTATTTTATAAAATTAAATTTTCAATTGCTTCTAAACTACGTGTTATACCATTATATCATTATAATTTATATATATATATATATATATATATATCACTGCTAAAATAATTGATTTTGTTACCTTATACATGTATCTGTATCTATAGGGTAAAACCATTTTTTGGTTTGGGAGTGACTTCTTTTAATTTTTGAGAATTAATTTATTTTTGAGCAAACGTTCATTCATCTATGGCACAGGAACATAGGGTTACAAAATTCCATAACCACAACATACAAATGTACGTTAAATTGAGCAAATATATACTGTCATATTAGAAGGAATAGAATCGCAAACCCCATGGTCTTTCTGACGAAATATCATCAAGCTGCCCACAACGGGTTGAACAATCAATACGGGCTACAAATGTACCAGCGCTGGCAATGCGCAGATTAATTGGTGGCGAATCTGGTTACAAAATACTGAAACACATTTGATTACTGACTCAGTTTTAACAAAAATTTGTTATTTTGTCTGCTATGGAGATTTTAATTCCGCTCCGTTGAATGTTAACATTTCATTTCATCCTCGAGCAATATAATTGTTATAATTAAATTTACTCTCCAAACATCGCTATCAGCTGGCCGCGTGTCAGCGTGTCACAGAAAGTGACGTACGTGTTCACTTGCAGGTGTCGTGATTCTATCATTGTATCCTGTTAAAATTGTCCCATGATGAGGAGGAGGATGCTTCTGGCAAAATGTCTCTATTTTATAAACAGAAAAGTATATTAATAATATATCATTTACAGCAAAACCCGACAGACGTTGTCCTGCCTGTGTACATTTGTTAACCTCAGCATATACGACACTAATATCGGTCGCTTTCGATTACTTTTACATTTCATCCTCTCCCCTTGGACTGGGAGGGGTGTCCTGCCCCCCACATTGTTTGATAAAAGCAGAAATAAGTTTTAAGGAACACATCATAATCTTCACATACTGTTGAGTAGGCAACCCGCTGATCGGAAATGTCTCGCGGTTTGCTTATCTTCCCCTATTTTATTTTTCACCCATTAGTGTCGAACTACCAATCAGATTTCGTTCAAACTACTTCGTAATTCCTCTCAGATGTAATAAGAACAAACTGTGAAAATTTCAGTGAAATCCATTCAGTAGTTTTTGAGTCTATTAGCTTCAAACATACCAACATCCAGTTTTATATATAGAGATTTATTCACCTGTTTACCTTCCAGAGTTGGTTTTCCCTCGGACTCAGCGAGGGATCCCACCCCCACCGCCTCAAGTGTAGTGCCCTGGAGCATGGGACTTTGGGTCGGGCAATACAACTGTGGAGAGGAACCAGTAACTCGCCCAGCTGACCTCACCTGTTGTGCTGAATACGGGCCTTGAAGAGGAACGGAAAGATTGGAAGGGATAGGCAAAGATGAGGAAAGGAAGCGGCCGTGGTATCATCCCGCATTTGCCTTTGAGAAGGAGTAGGAGACCACGAAAAATCACTTCGAGCATGGCTGAGGTGGCAGAGCTGGAAATCGAACCAAGGCCTCTGGGGGTGGCAGCTAATCACACTAACCACTACCCCATGGATCCTGACTATATTAATAATATAAACAATTAATTCGTGTAGCCTACAACTTTCTCTCATAATACGTTTACATTCCAGGGTTCGTCTTTCCCTCGGACTCAGCGAAGGATCTCACCTCTACCGCCTCAAGGGCACTGTCCTGGAGCGTGAGTCTTTGGGTTGTGGATACAACTGGACAGGAGGACCAGTACATCACACAGGTGGCCTCACGTGCTATGCTGTACAGGGGCCTTGTGGGGGATTGGAAGATTGGAAGTGATAGACAAGGAAGGGGAAGGAAACGGCCGTGGCCTTAAGTTAGGTATCATCTCGGCATTTGCTTTGGAGAAGAAGTGGGAAACAACGGAAAACCACTTCGAAGATGGCTGAAGTGGGAATCGACTCTCGTCTACTCAGTTGCCATCCAGAGGCTGAGTGAACCCCAGTCCTCGCGTCACTTTTCAAATTTTGTGGCTGGGAATCAAAGCCGGGCCTCCGGTGGTAGCAGCCAATCACACTAACCGGAAGTGTCTGACAAACTCACTAGGCATTAAAACTTACATCAAAGAAGAACTTTGATACAGAAGGTTAAAAATTTTGCTGCAGTTAAATGGGGTATTGGGAGGTTTCAGTAGTTTTCCTAAAATATGCTATTTATGAGGGGCTGCCTAGCAGAGGCGGTAAAGACGTGCACGATTAAACTGCAAGGAAGTGGGTTCAACTCCTAGGAGCCGCATGGAGATTAACCTGAGCTAACGTATTTGAAATAGGAATGTCCGAGATGACTACTTTGAAATTGAATCCAGGCTTTGGCATGCAGTCAAACTACATGCTCTGCTAGCCAACATTCTTATGGTGAAGTTGTTTTCCACCAGCGAGGGTCGAACCGGCTAAGCAAGCTGTCAGAGTATATAGACTTCAACCCTTAAAGAACATGGTGCCCAGGCGGACAAATCTATACATACAGTATATATTACTGTTTACCAATGAAATGTCTTATTTTACGAAGGAGTACTGGATAGAGCGTTTGATAAATGTCCAACTTCTTGGAAATATCCGGCCACGCGGTGTAGGTGTAGCGTGCCTGCCCCTTACCTGGAGGCCCCGGGTTCGATTCCCAGTCAGGCCAGGAATTTTTACCTTATCTGAGGGCTGTTTCGAGGTCCACTCAGCCTACGTGATTACAATTGAGGAGCTATCTGACGGTGAGATGGCGGCCGCGGTCTAGAAAGCCAAGAATAACGGCCGAGAAGATCCGTCGTGCTGACCACACGACACCTCGTAATCTGCAGGCCTTCGGGCTGAGCAGCGGTCGCTTGGTAGCCCATGGCCCTTTGGGGCTGTTGCGCCATGGGGTTTGGTTTCTTGGAAATAACTTAAAGAATTAACACGTAAGCAACTGTCCAACTCGTTGGCTGAATGTTGAGGCCTTCGGTTCGGAGCGTCCCACGTTCGATTCCAGGCGGGATCAGAGATTTCATTCGCGTCTGATTAATTATACTGGCTGTCCGGCCCCGCGGGTAGGGAAAACGTGTCTACCTGTCACCCGGCGGCCCCGGGTTCGATTCCCGGCTGGGCCAGGGGTTTTTAATTGTAAATCATTGACATCCCTGGCTTGTAGACTGGGTGTTTGTATCGTCCTTAACGTTCCTTTTCTCACATTCAGCACTCTACACTTCCTCCATTGCAATTACACGCAGGTTCATATCACATGATGCAAGTAGGGGCAAAAGATCTCTATAGGTCGACGCCCCGAACAAATAGCATTTTAAAAAATCTGCTGGCTCGGATACACTACACTACCAAACACCATAGAAACACGCAAAATTAACTACATCTCTCCTCACAGAGTGTGGGTCAGAAAGGGCATCCGGCCTAAAACGGAGCCAAATCCACATATGCGTGACACTGTGACCCCACAGGAGTGTCAAAAGCGGTAGAAAAAAAAGTAAACAACTGGCATGAAATCTGTCAGTTGGTCAACTAACCTAAATGGTGATTGATTGATTGATTGATTGATTGATTGATTGATTGATTGATTGATTGATTGATTGATTGAAAAATGCTGATTTTTCTTCTGGTCAAAAGGGAAGTAAGACGGAACAATGATAGCAGTGTGATATGGATCGAGAACACGAAATTCCCCGATATTCCTACACCTTACTGACTACCGCTATTCCATCGACATTAAGCGGCTCAAGTTTCCTCTCTCACGTGATCATCAGTGGAATTATTTTTGACTGCATGCTAATCTCCATGGCACATTATCTCGTGCATAGAGGGGAGAGATCAGTTTTACTCTCGAGCACCGCACATTTACATTGGATTAACGTAAATTAAGTAAATGCTGCTTAAAGCAAAGCAAACGGCGCCATTTACATGGAAATTAAGAATACCCGTTCACACCAAATTACTGGGAGAGAGTGCGAAGTCAAGATCGATACTAAAGAGTCCCAGAACCACGTGAAGCTCAGTGGAATGGAATAGCACATCCAGTAGACGGAAAATACATATCCGTTACGGTAATCTAAGAGAGTTACTATGTCTCGCTGATCTTATCAATTGTTTCTTATTACAATGTGATTTACACCATACCGACACAGATAGATTTTGTTTTGCTAGTTGCTTTACGTCGCACCGATACAGATAGATCTTATGGCGACGATGGGGCATGAATGACCTAGGAATGGGAAAGAAGCGACCGTGGCCTTAATTAAGGTACAGCCCAAGCATTTGCCTGGTGTGAAAATGGGAAACCACGGAAAAACATTTTCAGGTCTGCCGCCTGTGGGGTTCGAACCCACTATATCCCGGATGCGAGCTCACAGCTGCGCGCTCCAAACCGCTCGGCCAACTCGCCCGGTGATAGATATTTTATCGACCATGGGACGGGAAAGGGCTGGGAGTGGAAAAGAAGTAGCCGTGGCCTTAATTAAGGACAGGGGCCGATGACCTTAGATGTTGGGTCCCTTTAAATAACAATCATCATCATCATCATCATCATCATCATCATCATCATCATCTGTTTACCCTCCAGGGTCGGCTTTTCCCTCGGACACAGCGAGGGATCCCACCTCTACCGCCTCAAGGGCAGTGTCCTGGAGCTTCAGACTCTTGGTCGGGGATACAACTGGGGAGAATGACCAGTACCTCGCCCAGGCGGCCTCACCTGCTATGCTGAACAGGGGCCTTGTGGAGGGATGGGAAGATTGGAAGGGATAGGCAAGGAAGAGGGAAGGAAGCGGCCGTGGCCTTATGTTAGGTACCATCCCGGCATTCGCCTGGAGGAGAAGTGGGAAACCACGGAAAACCACTTCCAGGATGGCTAAGGTGGGAATCGAACCCACCTCTACTCAGTTGACCTCCCGAGGCTGAGTGGACCCCGTTCCAGCCCTCATACCACTTTTCAAATTTCGTGGCAGAGCCGGGAATCGAACCCGGGCCTCCGGGGGTGGCAGCTAATCACGCTAACCACTACACCACAGAGGCGGATCATCATCATTATCATCAATTAAGGACAGCCCCAGCCAGCATTTGCTTGGTGAGAAAATATTAAACGACGAAAAACCATCTTAAGAGCTGCCGACAGTGGGGTTCGAACCCACTTTCTCTCGGATGAAGGCTGGGAGCTACGTCACCCAAACCAAGCAGCCACTCACTCGGTTATCGGTTGTTTTCCATGTTTCTAATCTTCAATGATATTAGTAATAATTTTGTACGGCGTGTGGCTCTTGACCCTAGTGCCTGGCCCACGGTGCAGGAGTACCATGCCTGCCTCTTACTCGGAGCCCCGGGTTCGATTCCCGGCCAAGTCAGGTACTTTTGTCTGAATCTGAGGTCAACTCAGCGTATGTGATTACAATTGAGGATATGGCGGCCCCGGTTCAGAAAACAAACAGTAATCCCCAGGCCTTCGGGCTGAGCAGCGGTCTTCTGGTAGGCCATGGCCCTTCAGGGCTGTTGCGCCATGAGGTTTGGTTTGGTTTGTTTGGTTTGATATACCCTAGTTGAACCCTTGCAAGGCAGACCCTCGCATGATCGTGGTTGCGTCTGTTGCATAAAGGGAACTATGTTTTGAGTGTGGTAGAGGATAGTGTGTTTTGTGAGTTAAACTAATGTTGGAGACAGCAAAAGTGCCCAGCCCCTGAGCAAAGAGAATTAATCTTTCACTATTAAAATTCCACGAGTCAGTATGGAATCAAGCCCAGGACCCCGAGATTTGAAGGCTAAAATGCTGTCCTGTCAGCCACGGAGCCGAATACTTCAATGATAGAAATAACCAATAAATACTATCATTTGAAAAACATCGCATCCTGTGAATGATATCTTCTTTTAAAACAGCAAGGCATAAACCATCAAATGGAAAATCTTTACACAGTGCAAATCGAACCTTTATATACGTAGGCAATCCAGGAATTAATTTGACCTATTCCTTTTCTTGTAAAGTAAATATATTTAGCCGGAAAATATCAGCATGTGTTAAGGATCTGTGCCGTAGCAATCATATACGGTCCAGTCAAGTCCCGCCTGGTGTCAGCAGCGCAGCAACAGTGACAAGAAATGGCGGCTTGTATTCTTTCTCCCGCCGCCTGCGAGGTTCGTTCTGTGATAAAATGTCTACGTAAAATGTGATGGGCCATTCAAAACTAGAGGCATGGATTGCTCAGTGCAGGTGTTGGACTAATCCATGACAATGTACGACTCGGCGCTCAGTAACTGTTCTGCAGGAGCTCGGCTGGGAGGGGTTTGATCATCCGCCGTACAGTCCTGATCTTGCTCCCAGTGATTTTTAATCTTTTCTTGTACCTCGAGAAATCTCTGTCCTCCTGTCAGTATCTTTACGCGGGTGAATAGCTTAAGACGAGTGTCACACGCTTGCTCCATTCTCAGGCGAAAAATGACTCCAATATCGCTGTATCGGATGCCAATAGAGCTTTTCTTGTTAAAGTGTTAAGTCTGGACGGTCTGATACCGTGGTTAACTGGTTCGAGTCCCATTGGTCGAAAAAATCCACCATCGGAATGTCTGCTGGCAGGAAAGGAGAGGTGGTGGTATACTTTGCGTGCCAAAAGCCTGGATGAAATTCTAAACCTCTCCGCACTGTTCTTATGGGGTGAGGGCAAATGACGCTGTTGATGGTGATTCCTCCATGGGATGGAGAAGTTAAGCCTTCGTGCTATTCGACAGGAGTAGGCCATGTGCCTGCGCCGGGGTTCACCCTCTCTCTTCCTACTTTCATATATCACGCCTTTAATTTCATCTCATTAACCCCTCCGATGAGGTTGACGTCAGGAAGGGCAATCGGTCGTAAAAACTCGCTACGAAGATTCATTTCACTTCATACCCTATTCCGTAGAAAAACGGCACAAGGGTTGAAGAAACATAAATGCATGCATGAAGCGCACCTTTGCAAAAAGTTACTGTTCGACGAAAAATTGTCACACTTGAGTACTTAGGCTGTCTGGCTTCCGAATCTCAACTTCGAGAGTCCTCTCTTCGATCTCCAAGGAAAAATTTAGAAACATTTGCTTTTTATCAGACACTTTGGTACCATGTTTTACGTTTCTAAGATGTTTGAAGTGCCTAATTTTACTCGAAGTTTGACGTCAAAATGTGTTGAACTTTCAGGAAATTTTAGGCATAAGAAACCTATATGTCGCATCGACACAAATAGGTTTTATGATGACGATGGGATAGGAAAGGGCTAGGAGTAGCAAGAAAGCGGCCGTGACCCTAATTACGGTACAACCCTATCACTTTACCTGGTGTGAAAACAGAAAACCACGGAAAGCCATCTTCAGGACTGCCGACAGTACGTTTCGGATCCACTATCTCCCGAACGCAACCTCACAGCTGTGCGCCCCTATCCACACGGCCAACTCGCTCTGTTAGTTTTAATATTCTGAGGTGCCTTGAAGTGCCTTGTGAATTCACCTTTATTTCCACTTTTATACTTTGTGAGTTGGCAGCTTGGTACGCGCTGCGTAGTTGTAAACTTGCATTCGGGAGCTGGTGGGATCGAATCCCACAGTCAGGAGCAATGAATATGCCGGTGAGTACCTTAATTATGACCGTGCTCGCTCCTTTTCCACTTCTAGTCCTTTCCAATCCACATGGTCGCCATAAGACCTGTCTGTTTCAGTGCGACATCAAACAAATGGCAAAAAAGGTCCCTTACCATTCCTATATCATCTTAGCCGAAGTCTTTTCTATGTTAGTGCGACGTTACACCAGTAGCGAAGAATTGGCGTTTGTACGAACAGCATCTTTACGTGCGACTCACTGGCTAAGTGGTAAACGTTGAAACCTGTGATTAAGAGGGTCCCGGTTTCGATCCCCAGCTGGGTCGAGGATTTTAAACTTTTCTGTCTCGGGTACAGAGTGTTCATATTCATACTACCAACCACCACAGAAACACGCATTAGTGAATGTACCCCTTGTCCGCTTCTGTGGTGTAGTGGTTAGCGTGATTAGCTGCCGGCCCCGGAGGCCCGGGTTCGTATCCCAGCTCTTCCACGAAATTTGAAAAAGTGGTATAAGGGCCGGAACAGGGTCCACTCAGCCTCGGGAGGTCAACTGAGTAAAGGTGGGATCGATTTCCACCTCAGCTATCCTCGAAGCGGTTTTCCGTGGTCTCCCACTTCTCCTCCAGTCAAATGCCGGGATGGTACCTAACTTAAGGCCACGGTCGCATCCTTCCCTCTTCCTCGCCTGTCCCTCCCAATTTTCCTATCCGTCCACAAGGACCCTGTTCAGCACAGCAGGTGAGGCAGCCTGTTCGAGGTACTGATCCTCCTCTCCAGTTGTAACCTCCTACTTAATACCTTGCCCTCCAGGACACTGCCCTTGTGGCGATGGGGGTGGTATATCTCGCTGAGTCCGAGGGAAAAGCCGACCTTAGAGGATAAACAGATGAAGAAAGTGATTATATCCCTTGACATAAAGTTGGTGTCATGAAGGGCACCCGGCCTGAAAAGAGGTATGAATCCTCTTGTGCGATACAGGTGTGCGAAAACCGACAGAAGAGAAGAAGGACCTATATTGCCTTTATACTTAGCTACACTTCGACTTCAATTTATTAGCGTAAACGGCGTAGCTGGGGAGCATAATACGTCCAGTGGTGTACGAGTGATAAATAAATAAGGAGCAAATCAAAATAAATAAAAAAAAATTAGTAATATGCTGAATGTACTGTGAAGGAGATATCTTCCAAATGTTTCTCATAACACTGAGTGTCCACTTTCTGTATTATACCGAATATGCTATTCAGAGAAACAGCACGATAATAACATGTTTTCTATGTACTCTGATCAATATTCCAAACATCAGCCAGGTTCTTAAAATACTCTACCGTTCACGCGAGAAATACCCAGCGCGTGATGACGGGACAGCAAGGTCAATGCCGAGCTGGCGTGTCCCACTCAGTCACTGTATCGATTTCTGTCTTTGACTGTCAATACTCATAACACTCAGAAAGTAATTCTACGTGCCATGTAACTTAGGCTACCTTCACTTTAACCCTCTACTGCATAGTGTTGCTATTAGGAAACATAACTTCTGATACAGATTGTGGACAGAGGTAGTTTTACAGCACACTTCAACTGTTCTAACACATACACCATATATATAATATACTACGTCACGAAGAAAAACAAGGCGAATAAATAAATAAATAAATAAATAAATAAATAAATAAATAAATAAATAAATAAATAAATAAATAAATAAATAAATAAATAAATAAATACAGTGGTGGTGTTTAGTATTAGTTTGAGACGAATCGAATAGGCGTAATAATCCCCTTTTAAAAGGAGTCTATCCTGACAATGTTCTCCTTTTTCAGATTTAGGTAAGCTTAGATTAAAAGTACTTAGCGGTGGCGGCGATTAGTGTGTGTGTGGGGGGAGGGGGGTACAAGGGAGTGCAGTAACCCCCCACCCACGTTATGGTTAAAGCATTACTTTTTATAACCACGCTACCGGCATGCTAGGCAGCCAGTGTCTCGGGAAGGTGCGGTATCCAACCGATGAGCCCATGCCGCACTGGGGGGAAACAATGGTAATTTTTGACGATTGAGTTTCCTGAATTTTAAATTACCATTTTTTTCCATTTTACCTGCTTGAAACTATGATTTGTTAAAAAAAATAATTTGTACAAACCCTGTTGATTCATTAGTTAATTATTTTATTTATTTATTTATTTATTTATTTATTTATTTATTTATTTATTTATTTATTTACCCTCCAGGGTTGGTTTTTTCTGGGACTCAGCGAGGAATACCACTTATATCGCCTAAAGTGTCCTGGAGCGTGAGACATTGGGTCAGGGGATACAACTGGAGAAAAGGATCAGTACCTCGCCCAGGTGGTCTCACCTGCTATGCTGAACAGGGGTCTTGCGGGAGGATGGAAACATCGAAAGGGATAGACAAGGAAGGGAAAAGAGAGCAGCCGAGGCCTTAACTTAGGTACCATTCTGGCATTTGCCTGGAGGAGAAGTCGGAAACCACGGAAAACCAGTTCGAGGATGGCTGAGGTGAGAACCGAATCACCCTCCTCTACTCAGATGATCTCCCGGGTCTGAATGGACCCCGTTCCAGCTCTCGTACAACTTTTCAAATTTCGTTGCAGAGCCGGTAATCGAACCCGGACCACCGGGAGTGGCAGGTAATCACACTAACCACTACACTACAGAGGCGGACATTTATTTAATTATTAACAAATTGCTTCACGGAAGTCACAGGAAGTAGTGGAGACTCGCGCAGCAACGTGTGGCGTGTCTTGTGAGGAAGGGTAGCGGGGGTATTGTTGCCAAAGTCATGGACACTGAGGTATGACTGACCATCTTGCCGCGCGTATTCGTCAGCTTCGCAGTCTCTATATTGTGTGTTAGTTTGTTAGCGCGTAGCAAAATACGAAACGTAACTTGTATAATCACGCCGTACTACTATTTAATTCTTCTTCTTCTTCTTCTTCTTCTTCTTCTTCTTCTTCTTCTTCTTCTTCTTCTTTATGTGATTATCCTCCAGGGTCGGTTTCTCCCTCGGACTCAGCGAGGGATCCCACCTCTACCGCCTCAAGGGCAGTGTCTCTGGGTCGGGGATAAAACTGGGGAGGATGACCAGTATCTCGCCCAGGCGGCCTCACCTCGTATGCTGAACAGGAGCCTTGCGAGAAAATGGGAAGTTTGGAAGGGATAGACAAGAAAGAGGGAAGGAAATGACCGTGGCCTCAAGTTAGGTACCATCTCGGCATTTGCTTGGACGAGAAGTGGGATACCACGGAAAACCACCACTTCCAGGATGGCTGAGATGGGAATCGAACCAACCTCTACTCAGTTGACCTTCTCCCGAGGCTGAGTGGACCCCGTTCCAGCCCTCGTACCACTTTTCAAATTTTGTGGCATAGCCGGGAATCGAACCTGGGCCTCCGGGGGTGGCAACTAATCACACTAACCACTACACCACAGAGGCGGACAGTTAATTCTAATACATGAATAATTATTGTTCCTTTGGTAAAAGTTTTATTTGAAGCACTGAATCAAAATCACGTAAAACTATTGTTAGTGCACTAGCGGGCGAGTTGGCTATGCGGTTAGGAGCGCGCAGCTGTGAGCTCGCATGCGGGAGATGGTGGGTTCGAACCGCACTGTCGGCAGCCCTGGAGATGGTTTGCCGTATTTTCCCATTTTCACGCCAGGTAAATGCTGGGGTGCACCGTAATTAAGGCCACGGCCGCTTCCTTGCAATTTCTAGGCCTTTCCTGTCCCATCGTCGCCATAAGACCTATCTGTGTCGGTGTGACGTAAAGCAGCTAGCAAAAAAAAAAAAAAAAAAACCTCTCAACCTTTACCTCTTTGTCGAAATTCGCTCAGAGACCATCAAAAACCCATTTTGTACATTTTCTGCCTTTTTCTTTTTCTGTTTTGATGTATACGCCCCCTCCCTCCCCGCCCCCTATATCCCACAATCCTGGGTACTTTTTGTTGTGTATAAAGCCACTGGCGAATACATTTAGGTCGCCGTTTATGGGTTGTTAGCAGGCTAGAGAAAACAAATCTGGAACCACAAGCCAGTCGTAATGTTCGCACATCAAAATTATCAAAGCTGATTGTAGTTATAGGACTCAGTAGTTCTTTCTTCCCTGATTATTTTGCTCATTTTACGATGTTTCTTATGGGGACCGTGTCTTCGTCTCTTTTATTGAAAATGCTGTGAATTTAGCACTTACCTGTTCATGTTACACTTTAGATGGTCCTCCCATCACTTTTGGTGTCCTCCGTGATTGTATTATTGAATTGAGAATACATAACTTGTATGCACTGTTGATCAGGATGGATACTATGGACCGAATGTGGGTGGGGGTGGTAGAATACATTTACGGCATCCCCTGCCTGTTGTAAAAGGTGACAAAGGAGTCACAGGAGCTTCAATCTTGGGAGCGTGGGTTGCGACCGCGCGTCCCGTAGTTGAACCTGACATTTCCTCCACATCTATTTCACCTCACACGCGGATTATTCACGGTTTCCGATTATCCAGGATTTTTACCCCCCACCCTCCCAATTCCCGTAGGTAATCGAGTGTCTACTCTATATTAATTATTATTAGTCTTATTTCCCCCACATTTCCCACTGATGTCATTGAGCAAGGATCTGAAGAAAATTAAGGCGAGCTGTAAGATAATCTTGGTGTAAAATACAGAAGCAGATACCGGGTCTCTCATATACACTAAGACCGTCGAAGCGGTGTTTTTACTCCCCGATCCGTAAGCTGCAGTATGGAAGGCACGTGCATATTTCTTGACCTTGCAAGCAGCCAGCACGTGTTCGATCTGGCAAGCATCAGTCGCCAGTCTGAATCTCAGCTGTTAACATGGTGTGACAACGTATGTAGAAGTTCTGGTTTCATCTTAATGGTCGTGTGAACAGTCGTAACTCTCGCTATTGGTGTGCAGAAAATCCTAATGGTGTTTATGAAATCCCTCATTACGATAGGAATATTGGTGTTCGGGGAATATGAAGATTAAGTTGGAATTCAAGAGGACAAACTGGGGCAAATATTCATTTATAGGAAGGGGAGTTAGGGATTGGAATAACTTACCAAGAGAGATGTTCAATAAATTTCCATTTTCTTTGAAATCATTTAGGAAAAGGCTAGGAAAACAACAAATAGGGAATCTGCCACCTGAGCGACTGCCCTAAATGCAGATCAGTATTGATTGATTGATTGATTGATTGATTGATTGATTGATTGATTGATTGATTGATTGATTGATTGATTGATTGATTGATTGATTGATTGATTGATTGATTGATTGATTGATTGATTGATTGATTGATTGATTGATTGATTGATTGATTGATTGATTGATTGATTGATTGATTGATTGATTGATTGTAAGTGCAACACGAATAATAGGGCCTATTTTTCTTCGAGACGGCACTCAATGCATAGAGGTACCAAGATGACATTTAGATGCCGTTCTTCTATCAGTTATTGGAAGAAGAAAAATCGCGTGGGTGGTTTCAACAAGATTCAGCCCCTGCTCATACAGCAGAAGATTCCCTTCTTACAATCTCGGAAGTGTTTACAGACAGAGTGACCAGTGCTGGTCTATTTCCTCCTCTTTCCTCAGATCTAAAAGGGCGTGAGTTTTACCTGTGGGGTAAACTGAAGAAAAAGGATATCGAACAAATCCTTCCACATTGGAGAAACTGAAAGAAAACATTACGAATGAAATCAGAAACATTACAGGGGCAGAACTCACTCGCGTCATCCAGAATGTGGTTGCCAGATACAATGTGTGTATAACCCAGGAAGGACGACACTTATATAATCTTTTATAAGGTAAGATTCCATATAAGACTGTATACACACTTAAAGCAGGGTGGCCGCTTGCAGCATAAGTTCAGCTGAGGCAGGTGCCGTGGCGCAGCGTACAAACACCGTGCGTTCGGTATTAGTTTAAATAAGTGACCCTGTAGTTGAATGAAATCGCGGTGATTTTCTAAAATTATTTCTAAAGTTTGGTCTAAATAAAGGTTGAATTACAAAGGATGTCTCACATTTTACTGACTCCATGTTGGATAGTCCTCTCAATTGTTGTCTTATTCATTCAGACTGTGATCTCTCTCCAGCAAAAGGTTTTATATTACGTGGATAGTTTTACTATCAGCTCCTGTTTCTTTAAGAGCACTAGGTGTTAAAGTGGCAGCATTCTCCCTAACATCTTCTCGGAAACGAAAAGCAAGAGCTGATTAATACCAGTCCGTCCACAATGCCATTACATTTCTCAAGTGACGCGTAAAAATAATTGGTGTTACCTCTAACACGTCTAAAAAGACGCAATCAGTATAAACGTGTCCTTTATATTTCTCAGCTGACTGCTGTCTTCAATAAGAAAATGTTTGTGTAGTTTCATTAAAAGTGGTTATCGATTATTACCTCTATCATAAAATTATTTTTAATAATTCTAGGTTTCACACTGGTATTTAAAACCTAAACATTTGCAATTATTTTTATTATTATTATTAGTATTGCTATTAATTATCCAAATACAAAACCTTTTTTACTCATGGAATATTATAACTAAACTAGGTAAATATATACAACAACAACTGAAACTAAAATAAGGACGACTTGAAAATAAAACGGAGAAATTTAGCAAACGAATTATAACAGCACCGGTCTAGAATGCCAAGAATAGCGGCCGAGAGGATTCGTCGTGCTGACCACACGACACCTCGTAATCTGCAGGCCTTCGGGCTGAGCGGTGGTGGCTTGTTAGGACAAGTCCCTTCAGGGCTGTAGTGCCATTGGTTTATGTTTATTATAGCAGCAACTTTTGAAGTAAAGCATTAAAGGGTGCTTGATATTGTATACCATACATATTTAAGTTAATTACGAATTAAAATCTACTTCTTTCAAAAATGGGACCGTCAAGTAACAGATTATAAACAGTTGGTGACACTTCACATGTACAAGTGTAGGGCTTCTCGATATTGATTCTAAACCTATCAAACTATGATCCAAATTTTTCATGTCCTGGCATAAATTATCTCAAAATATCGTCATGTGTTAATCTACTTTTCAGTCTATCCTGAATCTTCGGAAAGAAAAAATTTCTTGTAAGCTGATCTCTTGAGCTATTTAACCATAATTAATTCCAGACATTTTCCGTATATGTTTTCAGTTCCTTTTTGACAAATAACATCGGAAATTAATTTGTCATATATTAACAGGGAGTCGGGGGTCGTTGCAACTTCTTTTGAAAGATAACCAGCTCTGTCGTTCCCGTCTGTTCCGTTATGACCTCGTACCTATTTCATGCACATATGCTTGTTTCAACCTAGTAAAACACATTTAATTAATTAGGTTAATTTAATGGATTTCCTCCAGGTTTTCTGAGTCATTCTAGAGGTGATTAGCGCTACAGTTTTCAGTTTTGGATGTCCTTCCTGATGTCATGTGATCTTTTCTTCAAATTCTAATCCAGAACGTATCGACTTTGGAACCTCGGTTGTCTGAGTAGGAAGTCAACAGCTAAGCTTTTAAACTAATGACTAAGAAGTTGTGTTGGTGGGTACTGTATTAAGGGGAAGAACAAGTAGGCAACACGCACTCTCTCTCCTGATGTTATTTCCTCTTCAGTGCAGTTTCTTCATCAGTATAACGTTTCATTGCGTCCTCGGGTGGTGACACTGGCCACCTTCATGCTTTCATGTATGCGGTCCATCCATCACCTTTTCGGTCATCCGCGAGTTCGAAATCCACAGCGGTTGAGTTGCAGTTCTGTGTTGGCTACTAAACTTGTGGATCTCTTTAACGCTTCAGTTTCACCTCGTTTCCTCTACAGTTGGAGCAACAACACTCAGCAGACGACTGATACTTGTGATCCTATCGTATGATCCCAGGGATCCAACAAAATATTCACATTTCCATTACGTGGGAGATCTTGTTCGTGTTCGTGTTAGGATGTCAGTGGCGAGCAAGAAGAGCAACTGGACGATGAATAATCTGGTAGATTCTCACCATGAAGTGATTAGGTGTCCATCGGTCACTGAGAACTCCTGTAACTGTCGGTATTTCATTCGTGATGCGTTGAAACTGCCACGGGCATCTGCGATGGTATCACCGTCGTAGTTAATGACGACCGAGCCAAGATACTTGAACTTTGTGGTCTTAATTAATTCTTCTTCGTTAATTCTGAGAGAGTAAAGAATGTAAAGAATCTCCATATACTTCGTTTTCTGAATATTCAGATGCTTTACATTGGTTTCCAGGCAGGTTTTCCGCAACTGTCATTCCCTTTTAACCCTTAAGTGCTGAAATGGAGTTTAATGGACCTTAAAAAAAATACAAGCCATCACTGCTCGATGAGTAATGTGATGGTGACTATGAGAGCCCAGATGGCTTTCAACCAGCCTACTGGCAGTAGCCTAAGTGAGTGGATATGCTACATAGCAGCTTTCTTTTAAAATTATTGTCATTATTAGTGTATGAGGGGTTCAGTAAACCCCAGATCACCGGGTCTGTAGCACGTTTATGCCCTCAGTATTCCGATTTGGCATATTGTATGGGAGGGGTATTTTAGTTTGAAAGTTTTCACCTTATACAATATTTCTAGGCACAATATTTTAATAGCAGTATGTTATTTTAGATGCTCCACCTGCATCCACTTCCAGATGAGCCTGAGAGACCTGATCCACTGACGATCACCTTCCTTTGACCCGATCCACTGAGGATCACTCTGCTAAGAGCGACTTCAATCTCACACCTTGGTTAAGTTTATGGCCTTAACCTCACATCCAGCGGTTGAGGAGATATTAAATTTTTAAATCAAGGGTTGTTTTTAACTACCCCTCCGCAACACAAATACATTTTAATACACTACTACTGTAGCACACGTTATCGAACAAATTCTGGACTGATAACCACGATGTTTCAAAGCTCCGCCAGAAGCTTTGGTGTAGGGAAGGGCAACTGGTTAGGTTAAACGTGAGGTTAAGACTACACTCTTAGCTAAGTTAGGTTGTGCAAGCGCACATAGCCAAAGCTCCTCCAAACCTACAAGTTGGTGTAGGGGAAGGCAGCAGCCATCTTGACTCGCAACCCAAGCTGGTGTAAGGTTAGGTGAGCGTAAGTGTAAGCCTGCACTCTTAGCTAGCGTTAGGTTAGGTTAAGTTGGTTTGGGTTAGGTTAGGTTAGGTTAACGCGTGGTCAGCGTGAAGTTAAGGCCCCACTCTTGGCCATGGTGCGAAGTTAAGCTCCTGCCGTTAGCCCCAACCTTAGCCGAAGCTCCATACTGGATGGCACACACAAAGACGAGCCCGCCTCAGTGGATCGGGTTTCCCAGGCTCATGTTGAAGTGGATGCGGCAGGAGCATACAAAATACGCTACTAATAACGACATTATCGAAAACAGTTTCTAATGTGATTCATTGGCTTTGAGACTGGGCGATGCATGTCATACAGCTGCACCAGGTTTCCAAGGCTATCATGACAGCGGAGATGAGATATCTCCGGTAGAGAACATGAATAAGAGGAGTAATTAACAAATGCCTTGATTGTAAAGCGAAAACCTGTGGTGCATGCAAAGTGAAATTTTGCACACTTAGCGCTCCCTGATATTTTCTTTATAAACCAATTACATTTCTCTCTCAATGTGATAGCGAACATACGTGCATTCGTTTATGATACCAAGAGAGTAGCAGTGAATTTCTTATACCGTAACTGATTTGAAATATATTTATAAGCTAAAATTGACTATGCGGACATTTTTTCAATATCCATGTTGAAATTCGGATGATTACTGTGTTTATTCGTTTAGGGGCTGCCTGGCCGAGAGGGTAAAGGTGTGCTCGGTTCGGCCGGAACGACGTGCGTTCGAATCCCGGTCAGGAAGTCGTAAAATTTAAGAAACGAGATTTCCACTTCCGGAGGTGCATATGGCCCTGAGATTCACTCAGCCTACACCAAAAATGAGTAGCAGGTTAATTCTTGGAGGCAAAGGCGGCCGGGCGTAGAGCTAACCACTCTACCCCATCACGTGCCGAGGTTAACAATGGTGGAAGCCTTTACCTTGCACTCCTCCAAGACTCTTCATGGCCTGTACGGAGGTGACTTTGCTTCGCTTTGTATTTATTCGTATGATGCTTTTTGACTTAGCTTATTAGTACTAAGTAATACATTCAGTATAAATGTCAGTTCCTAACATTTCATTACTTGTAATTTCCCCATTAATGCCCGTTTCCGTTGGGATGAAACAATCTCAACCTCACATCACAAATAAATCACTTCACCAATCAAGGGTTAATACTATGTATGTCCATCCCTTATCCCATTTTTCTACGGCGTCGTGTATGAAGTGAGGTGAATCTGCGTAGTGATTTTTTTACGACCCGATGTTCTTCTTGGCGTCACCCTCGTCAGAAGTGTAAATGAGATGAAATGAATGACGTAATATGTAGCAGTAGGAAGGGAGAGGGTGAAAGCCTGTTCCGCCACATAGCCTACTCCTGTTGAATAGCACCAAGAGGTCTGCTCAAGGTTGGCAGACGAATCACTATCAACAGCGCCATATGCCCTCACTCCATATGTACACTGGGGAGAGGTTTGGAATCGAATCCAGGCTTTTAGCACACAATCTAGTGATTAGAAATTGTATAGCACCACCTCCCCTACCCTGGCGGCCAACATTCCGATGGTGATAATTTTTCGACCAACGGGATTCGAACCGGTTAACCTTAGTCTTAGAGCATATGAACTTGACGCCTTAATGTTCGTGGCCACGAGGTGGGCTTCAAGGTTTAATACTAATTAGAGGAAATAACGGAAGTTTTCTGGTCCTTCATGGAATGAAGTTCTCGATAAAAAGAACAGACAGGGCCACGAAGGATGTTAAAATTTAAATCTTCCAAGGCCTCGGAAACCTAATACCAACGGGGTTGGAAGGAAACAATGTTTGGCCTAGAGAGGTCAGATAGCGAGGAGGCCGGAAGAAGTAAGCTGAAGCTATGTAAGACTCAGGTTGTGGTGATTAGTATTTTAAGAGGAAGTACAACTAGTCAACCATCCTCTATAAAACACTATTCAGGAAGAAAGGAATGGAAAGGATCCGACACTTAGAAAAATGAAGGTACCGGCCAAAGAAAGGCAAGAGACACTAAGGGCGTGAAAATGAAAGATTCCCTATGCCTCAAGTGCTCTAGTAACTTCGGGTCGGAAATGAACAAGAGTTGACCAAGGGAGGTTGTATAGGATAGATGAAAGTGAGGAGCCTGGCACAAGTAAGTGGAAGCAATGACAGAATTCAGCTTAGGGTCCCGTGATCATCAAGCCACGCTCCCAAGTTCAGAGCCACTGGGATCCACTTTTTGCCACCTCTTACCACAGATAGGAGATACCGTGGGTGTTATCCTACCGCTCCCACGCACAGGGGTTGTAAGACTCAGTTAGGTGCCCTGTGATTGTCAGCCGAAATCATGTTGAGAAGCGCTATGATCAAAATTGTTTGAGAAAAAAGGAGATGTCCAACAAGGAAGTGCCCATTCACCACTCTTGTTCGTAATATAAATGGACAAGATCATAAAGTCTATCAAGAAAATGGGCAATCAACAGGATACCTTGCTATTTTCTGATGGTGTTCTGTTTAATGTATTTATTTATTTATTTATTTATTTATTTATTTATTTATTTATTTATTTATTTATTTATTTATTTATTTATTTATTTATTTTATTTGCATCTTTGCAAGCTTCGAAGATATGGCTCTTGCCCACTCTCTTACACTAAACCACATACTTTTCAAATTCATCAATTTGAAATATCGTGGTATCAATTACATTTAGTCAGAGAAAACATGTAAATAAGATAAATAGTAAACAATAATACAATTATTTACGATTACTTCCAATGTAAACAGTATAAGATGAACAGGGAGTAAGCAATAACAAAAAATGAAATTAATACCTGAAGTATGTCTCATTTAATACTGCAGTGTCTACTTACTAGTTTAAGCTAAAACATCTAATAAGAGTCTCAATGAAATGACCTGAATATTACTACAGTATGTTATATCCGAGTTCACTAAGATCTATGTTACTAACTTACTGTGTTACTATGTAATCTATCCTTAAGAACCAATGCATAATCTTACATCTTTTTACTATTGGCTTTACGCGGTCTTATGGTGACGATGGGATAGGAAAGGGCTAGGAGTGGGAAGGAAGCGGCCGTGGCCTTAACTAAGGTAGAGCCCCAGCATTTGCCTGGTGTGAAAATAGGAAAACACGGAAAACCATCTTCAGGGACGCCGATAGTGGGATTCGAACCCACTATCTCTAAAATGAAAGCTCACATCTGCGTGCCCCTAACTGCACGTCCAGCTCGCTCAGTAATCTCAAATAATGAGAATTGTAAAAAGTTAATAAAATAACCCAAAACACTTACTTTTAATAGGCCTACATAATATTCGGCTTTATGCACACATCTTTCTCTCATATATTTATTCAAGTCAACTATTTCAACTCTAAAGGAATTTACGGCAGGTTGTTTTAAACGTCCTAGACGAAGAAGAGTTATTAATATCCACCAAAATGTGTCCCATAATCCCGAAGGAGTGATCAGGAAGGAATGTCTGCAGACGCCTAAAATTGGACGATAGATAGGTAGGGCTGTTTGCAGAATGAAACTTCGGAGAAACAGAAGCAGAAATACAGAAAAACGGGCCGAGTGGAACAATATGTTCAATAACCTTGAGCTGAATATGAGTAAAACAAAGACCATTAAAAATAACCATTAATAGGGAAAGAACAAACTCAAACTTTGGTTTAGAATGAATCAAACTAGAATCAACTTCTCACTCTAAGTACCTCGGAACACAGTAAAGTGAAACATTCTCAGCTGAACACAGAAAGCATCAAACTTTTAGAATCACGTCAGAAACCTACGCAGTGACTGTAAAATACCGCACAAAACGAAAACAACATTTTACCACTCCTACTTCATACGAGTTCTCACTAATGGTCTAGAGGCATGCACTCTACAAAACAATGACTATAGGAGAATTCAGGCAGCAGAAGTTACATTCAAAACTACACAAAAGTACAAAATAAGGAGTGAAATAAATAAAACAGCAGCTGGCATTGAGGTCAGTATTACCAGTGTAAGAAAGAAAAGTAGATTTCAATTGTGTTACAGGCATTATGAGAATGAACAGTGAAAAACTGACTCTACTATCTAAAGAAAAAGACCAAGGGGAAGGCCCAGGAAACGCAAAATAAAGATAATAAAATCAGATGAGGAAGTAGGAGGTCTCAGATATGAAGATGTCCTGGACCAGAAGACAGGAAGAGATGGCGAGCTCTTGTGCACCACACCAGGGAAACTGGAGTTGGAAAATAATGATGATGATAATGCACCTTATTATCACTAAAACGGAAATATGTGCGATGTGGCTTGCAAACTGCTGGTACCATTCCCATCGACGGGCAAGACCTAGTTAAAGCCAACCATTTAAATACATCAGACGGAATGACATTACCAGACACCCGAGCACGAGTAAATGCCATATGGCTTCAGGTCACTGGTGTGCTATGTGACAAGAAAATTCCAACCCGCCTGAAAGGAAAAATGTACAAATCCATGGTCCTACATTTGCACTTTATGGTTCGGAACGCTGTCCCTACAACTAAAAGGCATGATCAGGTTCTACGTGCTATAGAGATGAAAATATTACATTGGTCACTGGGTCTTACAAGATTGGACCATGTCAGAAATGAAGACGTCCGAAGGCGGTTGGGACTGGCACCTATCCGCAAGACTTAGATGGTATGGTCACGTCATCGAAAGCCCTGCAGACTCAATGATACATACAGCCCTCCAATTTGATCCTGGAGGTTCTCGATCCAGAGGTTGTCCCAAGACATGCGTGTTGTAGGCATCGCTGAAGCAGGAAGTGGAGGATGGCATGTTTAAAATTGGATCAAGCACCAATGCATGACTAAACGCTAGGAAACAAGAAGATGAAAAAGAAAGAGAATAATAATAATACGATGATGATGATGGTGGTGATGAGAAACTATTCAGGACCCACTTTTACGACAGAACATAAACGTATTTTATGTACACATCTGCATGAGTGGGGAGGAAGCGTTCTAGAATTTCTCCTTGTCATTACGGGACTCGCTGGAACAATGGTAGCACATGATGAGTTATTACTGCTATTTATATCCCTCACTTCTGACAACTGAACTATGGAAGACCTAGTGATAAAGGACGAGTCCCATGCATATGTAAAATGCTTCTCAGACCAAACTTGCAATTAGAGATTATTAAGAATATGTACATGGTCTACTCATGTATATGTTAACATCTTATGCCTAATATTCTTTCAGTCAATCTGTTGACCAATTTATAAATTCGAAACTTGATTTCATTCACACGTTATATAAAACACTCATATATACATAATACTAATAATTTTCTTCTTTGTGTACAAGTCAAATTTGACATACTCTGACCAGGTGTCCTTCCTTTCTAACCCTGCGTGATAATTCGGCTGAAAATTATATCCTAGAAATCACTAGAATTCGAATTTCATCCCTTTGCTTGGGAATTCAATAGCTAAAGCACTGATCTATAATAATAATATACAGTATAAAAGAGGATGGTGAGTTCGTTTGTATATAAGCCATAATCCCAGAAACTGTTGGACCAATTTTGAAATTAATTTTATCATTTGAAGGATTATATCATTTCAGTGAACATAGACTATGTATGATCCCAGAATAACAAAGGATTCCCACGAGAACCGTGACTGAAGAAAAATAGCATATTGAAAACAATCTGAATGTCTGTATATTTTCCGGTCTGTAATTCTTCACGTAAAATCTACCTAATTGATGGAATTCAAATTTGGCAATATTGTAGCTGGTAATTTCACTAGACATACAGGCTATCTTTAAGTGGGGCAAGTTGTGATAGAAAATGTGAAGCAAGTCAGAGGAAAACATAACCCTGAGGCCGTTAAAATTGTATACGTTACCTGAACAGTTAGTCGTATTGAACAATGGAGCGCACCGAGTGTATTTAAAATTCATTTTCACAGAAAAATTAATATGAATTTTCTTCGTACCTCTTGTAGTTTTGTGTTTCTTGGGGCATGTTTTATCCCTGATCTCTTTATCTTGGTTTCTTTCACGTAAAACTAATTGACGAAACATGTTCAAATTTGGCAAGCATACAGCAACCTCTCGTTAACATGTAGGCTACACAAGATCAGATTGTATCTTAAGGGAGCCATGAAGGGAAATAAAATATTAAGCAAGTCATAGGAAAATGTACGTCTGGGACTCTTGTAAGTGAATACCCTGGCTGAAGGGTTTGTCCTATTTAATAATAATGCTACTTGCTTTATGTCCCAGTAACAACTTTTACGGTTTTCGGAGACGCCGAGGTGCCGGAATTTTGTCCCGCAGGAGTTCTTTTACGTGCCAGTAAATCTACCGACAGGAGGCTGACATATTTGAACACCTTCAAATATCACCAGAGTGATCCAGGATCGAACCTGCAAAGTTGGGGTCAGAAGGCCAGCGCCTCAACCGTCTGAGCTACTCCGGCCGCCCCTATCTAAAAATGGAGTCAGCGAGTGTACTTTCGTGACTAGCAGTAAGCAAGAGGACCTGCCATTACAATGAGAATTCCCCAACTCGATTGTGACCGGCAATAAGCAAAGGGGCCTGCCATTACAGTGGAAACTCTCTAACCTAGACTTCACGCGAGAAACGACGTATGGTGACTTCCACGTCGTAATCTTCGGATATTGCTAACAGCCATGCAATTTAATAACATCTGACTCACTACGTAAAAACTACTTCGCATTCTGCATAGAACGTGTAAGTCCGTAGCGAAGCACGGGTTTTTCAGTTAGTAAATCATATATTTAACAAATATGTTATCATCATCATCATCATCTGGTTACCCTCCAGGTTCGGTTTTTCCCTCGGACTTAGCGAGGGATCCCACCTCTACCCCCTCAAGGGCAGTGTCCTGGAGCTTCAGACGCTTGGTTGGGGGATGAAACTGGGGAGTATGACCAGTACCTCGCCCAGGCGGCCTCACCTGCTATGCTGCACAGGGACCTTGTGGAGGGATGGGAAGATTGGAAGGGATAGGCAAGGAAGAGGGAAGGAAGCGGCCGTGGCCTTAAGTTAGGTACCATCCCGGCATTCGCCTGGAGGAGAAGTGGGAAACCACGGGAAACCACTTCCAGGATGGCTGAGGTGGGAATCGAACCCACCTCTACTCAGTTGACCTCCCGAGGCCGAGTGGACCCCGTTCCAGCCCTCGTACCACTTTTCAAATTTCGTGGCAGAGCCGGGAATCGAACCCGGGCCTCCGGGGGTGGCAGCTAATCACGCTAACCACTACACCACAGAGGCGGACCAAATATGTTATAATTATCGGGTTATATTAAGAGTGATCGCTGGAAGTGGAAAGTGTGCCGGTGTATAAATGTAGGTACGGAAATAAAAATATATTTAATTAATGATGCACATTCATACATCCTAGAAACTGAAAACTAGATAGTAGAAAACCTGATTACCACCAAGTTCCCTTTAAGGCCAGAAAATTGCCAAACTAATTCAGGAGGATAATTTGAGGTTCCAAATTGGTTTCCAGAAGCAAAAAATGAAATGGCGTATGGCTTTTAGTGCCGGGAGTGTCCGAGGACATGTTCGGCTCGTCAGGTGCAGGTCTTTCGATTTGACTCCTGTAGACGACCTGTGCATCGTGATGAGGGTGAAATGATGATGAAGATGACACATACGCCTAACCCCCGTGCCATAGAAATAAACCAATGATGGTTAAAATTCCCGACCCCGCCGGGAATCGAACCCGGGACCTTTGTGACAAAAGGGCAGCACGCTAACCATTTAGCCATGGAGCTGGACGTTTCCAGAAGCAAAACGGCATAACAAGGCAATTGTAATTAGTATTTCACCCAGCGTGAAACGTCATTAAAAACGAGTGATCTGTAGTTTTCGTGGAGTTGTAAGTTTGTTTAAAGTTCCAATTAACTTTTGCTATCAAATCCCGAGAATCAGATAAGGGAAATTTTCGAAATAGTAAACGGATAAGTATCAATAAAGGAAACTCCGTTGTTCGGCAGTAGGTTACTGGGCCTGCAGTAACACAGGAAAACATCAGTAATGTGGAATAATTATGGTCGTCGCTGTCAGGATCGATAAATGTCAAGATTAATCAACCTGAGTTGAGTGCATGGTATAAGAACAGTATACGGATATTGACAAAGTAATACTAATGTTAAAGAAATCTATAGGAGGAAGACAACGTGCGCTTAAATGTTACTGCATGTATCTTGACCTCTAATTTGCGAACTGATATAGACCTGGTTCACCTGTTTGTTAATATGATTATGAAGGACGGGCCATTTCATTGGTTAAATAAATTTTTCGTTTCATTTTATTCCTAAGCGTTCCGGTATGGTGGAAAATGATGACATTTTTCATTTTCACTTTTTTCCTGATTATTGATCTTTGGAAAGTCCTCTTTAATTTGGTGTATAATACACACGTTTTTGTAACCTGGAAATGCTTTAAATGAACCATTTAAGAGGAAGCAGTGTGGGCGTAGCTGTCTTCTCAGCGTTGCGTCAACTGATTCTGTACCAAACCACGGACTCCGCCCCAAAGGAACTGGTACATGATGCAATCACAAAAAAGCACAAGCAGCAGCGAAAATATTTGTACACAAGCATGGTTTGCAATACGCTGTCATAGAGGAACTTAAGCCTATTTTCAGAGACATGTCTGTTGTACAGTTACTGAAAAAGTGTTTACATGGTCGTACCCAAAATCAAAATGAGTGCATCAACAATGTTATTTGGTCAAGAATTCCAAAGAACGGTGTTTTTAGCGATTAATGCTATTCATTTTTGTGTTTATGATGCTGTAATGACTTTTAGTAATAGCAACTTGTCAAATTGTGAGGTATTGAAGAAACTTAGTATAAATGTTGGGTATCACACCGTACGAGCCATGTACAAGCTTTAAAAGAGAAAGCATTGAGGGAAGTGGAAAATGAGGCACGAGAGAAGAGAAGAAAAGTGAAGAGAAGGATGGAAGAAATCTATCAGGACGATCCAGAGGACCCAAGTTATTGTTCTGGAATGCACTGGAACTTTGACAGCAGTTTCCCTTAAGTTTACTTTTTGAAAGCTTTAGTGTACCTTTTCTCGAAAACTACCTCCATGAACTTTCTGAAACTTTTGCAGCCTTAAAAGTATGTCTCTGTGTGTGTTTTAACACAGGGATTTTACCTCATAGTGTGCGAATTATTGACTGTACAACACCTCCAAAAGTGAAAAATAGTTGGAGTATTAAAAACAATTCTGCCAAGCAAAACAGTACTTTTGGAAATCCCTGCGTTATACTATTAGAAAACCATCATAGGTTCTCCTTATTTTTTTCAGACATGTTGCTTAATCAGATATTGAGGAAAGGTGCAATGAATTTTGTAAAATATGCATGGGAAAGATGCACCCTACCAGAGCTCCTTATTTAAAACTCGTCAGGATGTGTACGCTGCAAAAAAAAGAAACGAAACGAGGTATAAGACACAGCTCAGAAAAAACTATGTTCTTTCTCTAATCACTTATCTTTAAGTTAGTGAATACTTGGAATGGAAAGTACGATAAATCCTGACTAGTTATTTAAGCAACTGCCTCGGAAAAGGATCTTTTACATTACGAGCAACGTAAACTTATCACTTTATTAGCTGTTGTGTATTTTATTGCATGCTATGGTAAATTTACTTAGCCTATTTTAAATTAAATTCATTGAAATACAAACAATTCTAATTTGTCACGATCCAATTCGTCCATGTTTGAAACATGCATTGGTGTATTCTTGTTTTATTGTTCGAGTCTTTCTGTGACCGTGGTGTAGGCGTAGCGTGCCTGCCTCTTACCCGGAGGCCCCGGGTTCGATTCCCAGCCAGGCCAGGGATTTTTACCTGGACGTGAGGGCTGGTTCGAGGTCCACTCAGCTTACGTGATTAGAATTGAGGGGCTATCCGACGGTGAGATAGCGGCCCCGGTCTAGAAAGCCAAGAATAACGGCCAGGAGGATTCGTCGTGCCGACCATACGACACCTCGTAATCTGCAGGCCTTTGAGCTGATTAGCGGTCGTTTGGTAGGCCAAGGCCGACCAAGGGCTGTAGTGCCATGGGGTTTGGTTTAATTTGGTCTTGCTATGGACGATGTATGACTAAGGACAGCAGAGGGCAGATCCAAAGTCAACCTAGCAAGATGGGGCTACATCGATGCCAGACATTAAATGTAACTGTGGCGGAGAATAAACTATGCAGTGTTCATTGTGTCCATCTTCCTGCACTGAAGATGATCTTTTACATGCTACACGGAATGCACTTATTGTGCTGGTTTCTGGTCGAGATTGATGTGAAGTGCTTTGATTTTCATCTGTGTTATAGTTTGATGTGTAGTTTACTATGGATTATTGAACTGTATAAATGATATTTATGGTACTATAATAATAATGGCGTTATGTTGTAGTAAAACATTAAAAGTCATGTTGTTTGTAGCACCGAACAGTGTACAAGCTGCCAGAGTCGTAAACATGGTCCTCTGTTTCTGGACTAATGAAGGTAATACGAACTTTACGATATACTGTGTTATACGCGATATTCATCTGTTGGAAATGAGTTAGCCTACACATTAGTCATTATTATCATGGCGACAGTTTACTTGAGGTGGGAAAGCAGAGATGCTATTTTTTTGTGTAGATGGGCATGTAACCACGATTTAACAAGTTCGGTGTTACTCGATTCATGATCTCTCTGACTATCCGTGATAACGTTGCTGTGAAGCGGAGTTCAACCATTCAGATACGATTTCTTCTTCTTCTTTCTTCTTTTCCTACCGCTTTTCCCACACCTGTGGGGTTGCGGGTGCGATCTGTGTCGCACATGTGGATTTGGCCCTGTTTTACGGCCGGATGCCCTTCCTGACGCCAACCCTATATGGAGGGATGTTATCACTATTGCGTGTTTCTGCGGTGGTTGGTAGTGCAGTGTGTTGTGTGAATATGAAGAGGAGAGTGTTGGGACGGACACAAACACCCAGTCCCCGAGCCAGAAGAATTAATCAGAAGCGATTAAAATCCCCGACCCGGCCGGGAATCGAACCCGGGACCCTCTGAACCGAAGGTCAGGACGCTGACCATTCAGCCAACGAGTCGGACCATTCAGAGACGATTTCTATTTTTTTTAAAACAGCGCTGAAAGTAATTACAGTACGGTAAAGTGTCATTTTCGGAAATTTTTTGCGTACGAGAAGAAGGCAATTATGTCATAGTACGAAGTAAAATCATCATCATCATCATCATCATCATCTGTTCACCCTCCAGGGTCGGCTTTTCCCTCGGACACAGCGAGGGATCCCACCTCTACCGCCTCAAGGGCAGTGTCCTGGAGCTTCAGACTCTTGGTCGGGGATACAAGTGGGGAGAATGGCCAGTACCTCGCCCAGGTGGCCTCACCTGCTATGCTGAACAGGGGCCTTGTGGAGGGATGGGAAGATTGGAAGGGATAGGCAAGGAAGAGGGAAGGAAGTGGCCGTGGCCTTATGTTAGGTACCATCCCGGCATTCGACTGGAGGAGAAGTGGGAAACCACGGAAAACCACTTCCAGGATGGCTGAGGTGGGAATCGAACCCACCTCTATTCAGTTGACTTCCCCAGGCTGAGTGGACCCCGTTCCAACCCTCATACCACTTTTCAAATTTCGTGGCAGAGCCGGGAATCGAACCCGAGCCTCCGGGGGTGGCAGCTAATCACGCTAACCACTACACCACAGAGGCGGACACGAAGTAAAATACATTTCATTATTGCAAGGAATTTGAGCAGTTGATAGATATCATGTGCACTAATTGCACTGGGTGCAGCGAGGGAACATACAACTATTTATTATATCATTACAAAAGCCCACATTCTACACAACACAGCCTGTGAAAACACTTTTAGCTTTCAATTACTTCACCCGATTTTCTACTTCAGAACAGTGATCAGATTACTGTTTGTAATTATGTTTGTGTGTAATGCTTTTGTGTGTTTACACGATGAATTTAGTACATACAAAAATTGATCAACTGAAGTAAGACTAGTAATTCGTACAAGAACGACCAACAGGAAGGGAACATCATCACAGAGATGATTTCGTTAGTTCAACCTCTAGCACGTGCGCTAAATTTTAGTCCGTATTACACCCCAGCCTCTATAGCTCAGGCGGCAGCGCGCCGGCTTCTCACCGCTGGGTTTTGTGGTTCACATCCCGATCACTCCGTGTGAGATTTTTGTGCTAAACAAAGCAGAGGCGGGATTTTTTTTTTTTTTTCTCTAGGTAGTTCGGTTTTCCCTGTCATCCTTCATTCCAGTGACACTCTCCAGTATCATTTCATTTGTCAGTCAATAATCATTGCCCCAGAGGATTGCGACAGGCTTCGGCAGCCGATACAGTTCCTACCCTCGCTGCTAGATGGGGGCTTCGTTCATTTCATTCCTGACCCGGTCAAATGACTAGGAACAGGCTAACGATTACACCCCATATTTTGTTTCTCCATCAAATGAACGATTGTATATTAAGTGAGTGTTTTCGGATACCTCATGTAAAAATAACTACAATCAAGTCATATGCGTTAAAATGTTTCTACGATCGTATTTGCAATAATAAATAATATTATTGACTTTACGTCCCACTAACTATTTTTGCTGTTTCCGGAGACGCCGAACTGCCGAAATTTACTTCCACGGGAGTTATTTATATGACAGTAAATCTACTTATACGAGGCTGTCGTATTTCCTCAAATACCATCGGACTGAGTCAGGATCGAACCTGCCAAGTTGGGGTCAGAAGACCAGCGCCTCAAATCGCTCAACCCGGTGATCGTATCTGTATGCTAAAATATGTACAAATTGAGAAAACTTTACTTATTACATATTTTATGACATCAGACTCAGTTAATTTATAACTGTTAATTTCTTCAGTCTGCAGAAACTAACTTTGAAAAAATGTATAAACTACCAGAAAAAGAAAACGTGAGATTTCTTACGATGTTCTTTCCAGAACGAAATATATCATTTTATTTTTTAAATTACGTTGTTTCTTATTCGGGTATAATTCTGTTACCATACGTTTTCATTGCTGGTAGCTTATAACTTTATGTATTGAAAATTAGTTTCAGCAGAGTAAAGAACCTAACAGTTATATAAATCAAATATTTTTTTTCTATTTATTCCACTGAGAAAAAACAAAATGTGTAGGTACACAAATTATAATCTTAAATTAATTCACACCACGGTGGACCAGTGGCGGGCAACCTCAACAGCGTTTGTTGTCACAAGGAGATCTTCTACTGTACACGATGAAGGGCACTGCATGCAATCCAGTAGATGTTCCATGGTCTGGGGTTCTCCGCAGTCCCAGTTAACGTTGTCGACAGAGAAGTTCCACTTCTCCTTTTGTATCTTCCAACTCCGGAACGAAGACAATTGAGTGATCTCCACACAATCCAAGTTTGTTCATGCCCAGGTGGGAGGCTTTCAGAAGAGCGAAGCCAGGTAGAGTTTTGTTTTCTTGCTGTAGTCGATGTAGTGTTCAAGACTGCGGTGGTTTTCGGAAAGCTTTTCCTGGATCTCAGTGTAGGGGTACCTGGTACATAACCATATAGTGGGTGGGATTGCTGATGGACCTGTTTAGTTCTCTCTGCATTGGCAGCTACCTCACGACAAATACCTTGTGGCGCTATTCCTGCAAGCTGGTACAGTTTTACAAGAGGTGTGTGCCTCAAACAACCTATAACATGACTACATGTTTCATCGAGCGCTTTGTCAACTTTGTTTGCGTGTTTAAAATAAGAACTGTAAATAAAGAAACGTTAGTAAATGTATACATGGATATCGAAGTGATACTGCAACGTATAGGTGAGTAATAGCTAAATAAATACACGACTGGTAGCGTTTACTCTAATGTGTATTCACTTAAATTGCTGTATAATTACACAGGCATACAACCGCGCTAGTTCGCGCTCTCTCTGTTCTCACTGTTTGGTCACACTAATTATTCACTCTGATATTTACAAGGTAAACCAATTAGACTACACGCATTTCTGGGACCCTAGAGCAGTTCACGATGAAGCTCACTGTACCACTTTAGCAGCCACGCTGTTCAGAGTCTGCGCACGCGCAACACAGTCTTAGAAGTCTGTACGTGGTACGCAATTGGAACACTTGCGACGGTCTACATTCATTGTCCCTCATCGCCCAGCTGCACTGTTCCGTCAGTTCGCACGCAGCACTAACAACGCACAGTCAACACTGTTCACCGGGCGATTCTGCGTTCCACAGCTGCAATCCACTGAACCGCCTTGATCGCTGGCAAAACTGAGCCCACACCGAGCTGCCATAATCTAGTCCGGCCTGTCTTATATAGGGTGGTCGGCCTTTCCTGATACTTCGCGAGGGTAGAAACCTCTGGAAATCTCTGGAATCGGAAAGCTTTGGGTTCTTCTCGCGCTCTTAGGGAGCCCGGCATCAGTGACGACAGTTGTTATGGCATTGGGAACTGGCCTTGCTCTTGTCTCTGACTGGTCACCAGCATTGTCGAGAGGGCGGAGCTCCCTCGGTGACGTCGCTTGCGGCTGACGCTAGGTTAACTCGCTCCTCTAAAAGCCGAAGATTAAAATATCGGACAACGTCACAGTATTATCGGAAATGGTTTTTAAAACTTACTTATTATATGAGAAAAAGCGAATTACAGCACTTGAAATACATGTTAAATACACAAAGTTCTAAGATAAAGTACATTAAAATTTTTCACATGATCGGGCAATTTTAGATTAGAGATTTCTTATACATTTTGACTCATAATCCATTTTAGGCTGGAAGATGACGTACAGCTTCAACACCGTTTGGTGTACAAGATGCAGGGTACAGCGCCTTACCAGAGACTTATATGCCCTCTTCTTTACATTCATACTACAATCACTGAATACCCTTATAACAATATGCAGAGACCTGGTTTATTTACAACTCCGTTAATGTGATTACTCGACTGAAGATCATTATTTACATTGTCACATACGTTTTTACAATGATCCCATGAGGTGTTATCAACCCGTCAACACAGTAATTAAAACTGCGGGAACGTTTTTTTCTTGATGAGACAACCTGACTTGCCATGCCGTTTACTATCATACCATTGTCTGCTGTCAGTCTCACAACATTGTCAAGGTCTTTTTGAGTCGGACACAGTCCTGTAACTTATTCACTAATCTATACAGTATAACATCATCCGCAAAAAGCTTCACCTGCGATTCCAGTTCTTAACTCATATTTAGATAAATAAGAAAAATAGAGGTCCAATGACACTGCCCTACGGGACCCCCTCTTAATCGTTACATGATCGGAAAATGCCTTACCTACTATATTTCTTACTCTTCAAAAAATGAGGGACCGGGCGAGTTGGCCGTGCGCGTAGAGGCGCGCGGCTGTGAGCTTGCATCCGGGAGATAGTAGGTTCGAATCCCACTATCGGCAGCCCTGAAGATGGTTTTCCGTGGTTTCCCATTTTCACACCAGGCAAATGCTGGGGATGTACCTTAATTAAGGCCACGGCCGCTTCCTTCCTACTCCTAGGCCTTTCCTATCCCATCGTCGCCATAAGACCTATCTGTGTCGGTGCGACGTAAAGCCCCTAGCAAAAAAAAGTGAGGGTATAGTCAAAAGAAAGGAAGAGACCACACAGACAGTGGAATTGAAAAGAACTCTCTAGGCTTCGCAAGCCTAATACCGTCTGCATTTGAAAAGATCTACAGTTGACCAAGTAAGTTCGGAAAGGCAGAAGGGATGTCAGTATCAGCTAGGGGTCCTATGGTCACAAAATTACACTTCGAAGTTGACAGGCCTGAGGGTTAATCTTCCAGTTACCTCTTCCGACAGGCAAAGAGTACCGTGAAGTATTCCACCGCTGCCACACATAGGGTGCATATCCGGGTATATTCGTAAGGTTTAACCCCATCATTTTAGAACCCGAAAACTAACACTCTACCACTGATGCAGAAAGGATGCTGATTCTTCCGTACAAGAGTCTGTTCGGAAAGTTTACAGTGGATATCCGACAAAAAACTACAGTAAACATGTAAAAAATTATTTGACGCACAAAGTTAGAGGTTTCCATGCTAAAATGCATTATTGGAACTACACTACTTACCTTTCGACTGGCTTACATGTGAGATGCCTGGCTTAGATACATATGGAGACGATAACAGCAAACACCAACTATGTTTAACACACACTGCACGGGCTATTGATCTGGGTCGGTAAAGAGCTGCCATAGAGATGTAAAAATATGGAGTGAAGGTCACAAAGTAGAGAGTCATCATCACTGTACATTAGGTGTCTCCAAACAATTCTGGCTTAATCATAACTAACACATTTACTTTATATCTCTACCTCACACCTTTCTGGTCCATCCATCGCGAAGGTGCACTTGCTTGTACGAAAGAGAACCGCCACTCATATATGAGTATCGTGACCTTTTGTTTATTTTACTATTCAGTGAGTTCACCAGCAGTCACCATTGTCTGCGGTTTTCTGATTTCCTGATTATCACTCGAAGAATTGCGTCTTTGATCTGGTTTATCCTTCTTCTGGGAGCTCTTTCACGTGACTTGATCCCGTCAACATTTCCTTGGCTACTAGTGTTCAAGGCTACATTTTAACTTAAAACATGTGTAAAATTCACAGCAGAGTTTATCGCCTAACAAGAGTTGAAGGTTGCTTTGGGATACCAAGCTCTTTATTTATTGAGGAGTTAGATCTTTTCACCGTCCAAGGTATTTAAAACATCCTCCATCAACACCACATTTCAAATGCGTCAATGCACGTTTTGTCCTTCGCTTTCACAGTAATAGAAGAAGACTCAAGATAGCAACACACATCAGATATTTATTTGGATTTTTACTGACCGCTCGGTCGGGCCAGATCGTTCGGAGTTTGTCTGTATCAAATTATCGAAGAGTAATTCTTCCCGGTCTCTTGTTTGCAGCTTCCAGTATTGCTCAACAAGGTTCGAAGATAAACAAATTCATTGACCACATTTAGGCCTACTAAACGTGCACTAAATCAACAACCATCTCAATTAGTGATTCACTTCCACTCCAAGTTGGGGATTTTTCGCATTCTACCTGCTGTAACAATTCAGCAAGTTCATCTTCACTGGTTTTAAGCAGAGTAGTATCATCTGAAAAACGTAGTTTGTGCAGTCTCCTACCTCGTACACTCCACTATGCCACTTGTCTAAAGCCGTTCGCATGCTGTATTCACCGTACATGCTGTTCAAGACAGAGTGAAACCTTCCTCACTCCTTTTGACACACTCAAGGCCTCGAGTAAGCCACTGCCCAACTTGACGTTGGTGATGGTGTTTTCGTGTAAGCTTTTTATCAAAGCAATATTTACACAAGCTTGCACCAACGACCACAATCAAGTGGTTTCTTGTAGTCTAGAAAGCAAATCGGCATTGGTGCGTTGAAGTCATCATCTTTCCAATGAGTTGTCGCATGTTAAGAATATGCTCTCTTTTCTCTCGACCATGAGCAAAACCTGCCTGTTTACCCCTACGTGGGGGTATAGTGACATCATGGCTGTGATCTTGTTGAGAGTCTGCTTCCAGGAGTCACTGTTTTTTTCTTTTGGCATGGCGACTTCTTTGCTCTTGCCCAACCCGGTGATTCTCTTGATCTGGTCCATTCTCTTCTTCTTTGTCCGTTGACTTTAACCTCTATAACGAGTCTTTACATTGCCTCTGGTCTTCCAGCAATGTGTTCAAAGTACTCGAGATGTTTTTGCTGATGCCTAGCTCTTTCAGGATTGATTCATTATTTCGGTTTGCCGTACAAAGTATTCAGAATAATCTCCTAGCCCATTTCTACCCGTGCAACGCCGAAAATCTTCCATGTGTTAGTGCGACGTTAAAACACTAGAAACGTAAAAACCCGGAACCACGTTTCTAGAGCGTCTAATCTCCGGCGATAGCAATTTTCATCGTCCAAGTTTCTGTTTTATAAATCGCAATAGAAAACTTGGTGCTCGAACGAGGATAAGTTTCAGTAGCGTAAGATATGTACTTCCAAATGCGAGTAAGTTTAGGTGTTGAATTCCTCATATCACAATGCGTCTATGGATCTCAGACTCACACATGTACTATTGAGTCGCAAAACAATGCAATTGGATTAATCTCCTACATTATATGGTTGTGTATAGAGGTGTATCGGAAGTGATGACACACGTCGAAACGGTGGAACGTACGAGATACGGGAAGAAAAGACGCCTCAGTGAATATCGAGTTGCAATGAATCTGTTCCCTGGTTAATGGTGGATGTATATTTTGATGTAATTGATGGTATACATGGAAAAATGGAGTGTTTTCTGCGTTTGTACACCAGGTTCCGTCATCCCAGTTAGAACTAAATAATAGAAACACACTTCAAACTTCATTATTTACAGCTTTTATTAATTAATTACTGGTCTACATCTCTTAACATGGTTTAATACTGATATGCTTACAACACGTAAGATCTGCTTCCTTGTGTCTCGATCGTGAGCAAAACCTGCCTACCTATCCCTACGTAAAGGTAGAGTGGCATCATGCGGTAACCCTGTTGATGATCTGATTCCAGGAACTTCTTCTTTATAATTCTTTCATGGTGATGTGCTTGCTATTGCCTCATCCCGGTCATTCCCTTCATATCCATCCATCGCGATGGTGTACTTCCCCTTGGTCATCGGTCGTTGAAACTGTGAAGTTAATACCATCTACAAGTTCACATTTGGGATACATCAAGTACTAGTGCACTTGCTTGTACGAAAGAAAACCGCCACGAAGTGTCCATGTATGCAGGCCATCAAGACCACAGTGAAGAGTAAAAGTGGTGGTGGTGGCGGTTGTTACTGTGTTAAGACGAAGTGAAACAGTGTAATCATCCTTCCTTAATACTAAATAGAAACGAAAATGGAAGAGTTATTTTTACAATTTGCTTCAAGTCGCACCGACACAGATAGGTCTTATGGCGGCGATGGGATAGGAAATGGCTGGGAATGGGAACGAAGTGCCCGTGGCATTATTTAAGGTACAAGCCCAGCATTTGAATACTGAGAAAATTGGAAACCACTTAAACCATCCTCAGGGCAGCCAACAGTGGAGTTCGAACTCACTATCTCCCGAATGCAAGCTGATAGCTACGAGACCCAAACCGCAGAGCCACTTTCTCGGTAATCATCCTAAAATGACGAAGCCATACATAAAACACAGGGCTGTTGATTCACAATAAAATAAGCAATACAAACACAGTCTATATCAGCACAAATCATATTTCTTTGTTGTAACGGGCTTTCGGAAATTAAATTCCATCATCGGTTACAAAGTATTCCTTTAAATTAGGTTACAACATCTGAAAATAGTAGGATTGGTTGGACATGCGACATGTTAATGTGAGTCAAATGTTTTTCTCATGTTGTGTGTTGCGTTCAGCGATATCATTTTCATAAGCGGCACATGAGTCAAAAGTCATGTACGAGTTTTAAATATAATTTTCAGCGATTGATTCATTCAACAAATTTTCAGCGTCTTTTTTTCTGGGCAATACATATTTCGATATTTTCCCGAATGTTTACATCTAATTCATAATTACCTTCAAAATTATTTCCATGTCTTTTTCTATTCCATTATTATTATTATTATTATTATTATTATTATTATTATTATTATTATTATTATTATTATTAAAGTTTTCGGCAAATGCGGAATATTTATTGTATTGAATGGCATTGAAATGTTCTGGATATCGTTAAGTCAATGACTGCCCAGTCCTTCCTATGTAAAATTTATTACGATCTCTGCTTGTGAGCTTGTGTACTGCAGAGTTAGTATAAACGTATTTTTTATTATTATAGGATATCCAAGTACAAATTCTATTTTGTTATAATAGAGCTATAGATGACAAAAATATATTAATTCATATAATAACAACTAAAACTTAAAACTGCGACGACTTGGTTATAAAAGGGAGAAATTTAGCAAACGCATCATAAGAGCAACTTTTTTAAATAAAGCATTAAAAGGTGGTTGATATTGTATATCACACATCTTTAAGTGAATTTCTAATTAATTTCTACTTATTTCAAAAAGGGACAGTCAAACTCTTCATTTAATATATGAGAGTTGTAAATGTTTAACGATACTTTTTTGTTGGTTCTTAAAGCTATGTTTATATTACCTTTCTTTAAAAAATTAGGAATTCCTCACATTTCATTTCCGAAATATGTAAATGTTACATATTGTTTATTAACTCCTTCTTATTTTTTATTTCTCTGTATAACGTTAATAACCTTTCTTCGGTCGTATGAATTTGTGTTTGCTGTATGTTTCATTATTTTGTTCTTCTTGGTTTCATTTTCCTTCATCCATCGGGATGTATAAAATTCTCTTAAAAAATCCACTGCATGCAGATTACTTGTGAGCTGCTGGATGATTGGCGATCGCATTTATTGTGGTAACAGATTGTGCTGGATTCCCAAGAATTTAAAGTGGATGATCATTTCCGTTCTTTGGTAAGGTAAGGTCTAAAACGTTTAATCATGTTACAACTGGAAGTTTGATTCATTGACATTATAAATCATTAATGCTCATTAATACAATTTATCTATTTAAACTACTTTCTTCGTATCCTATTTCAGAATAAGTTTGCAAATGTGAATAGCTTGGTTCTCTGCACAGTCTAAAAAATCGGTCTCCTTCTTTCATACCTTTTCACGTTACCCAGTTTCTTCAGTCTATTCCAGGTATTTCCGCGGTCGCTGGGGCTACTCTGGCTCATTTTTTCTGGGGTTAAGGATCAGATGCCCTTCCGGACACCACGTGATGCCTCAGGACGAAATTTTAATCCGGGATCAAACGGAAATCGCAACTCGGCCTTATCGATAGGACGCCAGCAGCTAAGCAACTACTGCTAACAGTCACAAAGGCGAAAACATATTTCTATCATTTTTCACACTTCCCGGTTATTTTATAGGATCCTTCTATAATTTTATACATAAGTTTGAAAATGTGTTAGGTCATTATAATCCCAGCTTTTGGTAATAACTAGGGGTATAAATTCTTCTCCCTCGATAGTCTAGAGGATTGTAGCAAAAAAGTCAAGATTCTTACAATCTCTCTGGGCTCAAAGTGAGTAGTGTTGCACTCTCTGGGGTATGAGTGAATTACAAAGAGCTGTAAATATTTCTCTCTCGAAGCGTGGGACTCGGGCCGTTTCAAAGGAACATATTTTGTTATTCCCTCGTACTTCAAGCACAACTTACTTTTAGAATATCTTACTTTCAGAGTACTGTATACTGGAACTTCTTTTTTTTTATAACGGCTAAAATTCGTATTTGTATAAAAAGAGAAATATGGCGTGGTAAAGCCCAGCTTAGGAACCCGTCGAAAACACATGGAATATTATTTACAGATAAATGAAAATTGAGATTTACTAGTCCTTTGAATTACTCCTTCACTGTAAATAACTTGTGTAGAATCAGATCAAAAATTAGATGTATGGCTTTTCAGGCGTTTGCTCTATTAACCAGCATTTCGTCTTAGGTCTGACACTAGACTCGTCAGAGTGGGATGTGTCAGATTCTACCCACTGATGCTGGGGTGTATGCAGGTGATCTTATCAGAAGCCTCTTATGTGGCACAGTCTGATAACTGCATACGGGAGATAAAACTCCACAATGGAATTAATGCCCGCCTAGCAATTCCAAATGGTAATTCTAAATTCCCATAGAGGGAATCAGATATTTTTCCACCAATAGAGCATATCAAAAATCAGATCAAAAATTAGATGTATGGCTTTTCAGGCGTTTGCTCTATTAACCAGCATTTCGTCTTAGGTCTGACACTAGACTCGTCAGAGTGGGATGTGTCAGACCCTACCCACTGATGGTGGGGTGTATGCAGGTGATCTTATCAGAAGCCTCTTATGTGGCACAGTCTGATAACTGCATACGGGAATTGCTAGGCGGGCATTAATTCCATTGTGGAGTTTTATCTCCCGTATGCAGTTATCAGACTGTGCCACATAAGAGGCTTCTGATAAGATCACCTGCATACACCAGCACTACGTCACGCCCCACTATTTTTGCGGCTGGGTGGCCCTCTTCTCGACGCTGTCTCAGCCGGCCCAAGAACAATCAAATTGGCAGACGCCTCGTTGGCTGTCGCCTTCCCCACAATGCATACCTGTCTCATCAAGGGCGTGGATACTTCCTACTCTCCAACTGCCATTCGCGACGAAATCCGCAGTCAAGGATCCTTCGTCGATGCGATTCTCCGTCTTCAAGATGGCTTCTCCGGTCAACCTTCTCCGGATGTGGTGGCCTTCTTCCGATGTCCTGGCCCACCGGCTGGCATTATTACCAACGGTGTCTCTCTCGGCGGTGTCACACACGTGGCAGTTCCTACCCTGGATCATCTTTTGCAACAAATGGCCTCCCTCCCTGATTTTCCTCTTGGCTCTCATTTTAATCCGCCCCGCACACACCTTCCTACCTCCTGTACGACCACTTCTACAGTTACTACTCCTACCACTACGGTCACTGCCTCCTTGACCTCCCTCACACTCACTTCTACAGCTAGTCACTCCTCCCCTCTCATGTCAACGACCTCCTCCACCTTCATCACCACCGCTCCCTGTCCCCAGACATCTTCTTCTACCCTCACGGCTGCCACTGACACGCCTCGTGAAGACCAGACTGCCGCCGCTTCCCTGGCCCAACGTCCTCTTCTCTCGCCGAGTTGTGTCGTCAGAGGTGTTGATCCTGCCATTCCTGAAGACGACATACTGCAAGATCTTCACATGGCGGGCATTCCTGCCCGCCGAGTCTATCGTATCTACAATGATCGTGGCCCAACGTTCATGGTGCGTCTCCACCTGCCCTGTGATGCGGATGTCCATCACCTGGTCTCCTCCGGTGTTCGGCTTCGTCGTCGCCACCATCGTGTTGAACACTCTCACTCCCCGCCCCGCTTGGCCCACCCCACTTCTACCGAGGCTCCGCCTCGTCCACCACTTGCTCCGCCACCCACCCCCCTTCCGCAGGCTGCCTATCCATCCGTTCCTACACACTCGTTTCCTCTTTCGCCGCTCCCGATTTTGGATCTTTTACGTCTTCTCTCCACCTCTATCATTAATGTTTCTACCACCCTTTATTACTTGTTGTCCCAACACTATACTCCTTTCCCTACCTTTCCTCCGAACCCGTACCCTCCCACTGCTCCCTATATGTAACAATTTTCTCGTCTAATGTACTCTGCTTTCTCATGTATTTTGTTCTTTTCTGATATTGCGCGCCCGAGATATACCACCTCCTCCCTCAATAAACATGCATCCCGTTGGGGTCCGCCCCGGTGTGTGTGGTGTGGGTCCGCCCTGTGGGCCCCGCTTTGCGGTTCACGGCCCCCTGCGCCACAGCTATAACCCGCTCCTTCATGTATGTACGATACATACTCTCTTCATTATGTCTTTCTGTTACATTTCCTTTATTCTCATGGCCGAAGAGCTGCTTTGTTCAGCTGATGGCCCGCCTCCCTTTGGGAGGAATGAAATGACGTCATGGATGATGATGGATGATGATCACCTGCATACACCCCAGCATCAGTGGGTAGGGTCTGACACATCCCACTCTGACGAGTCTAGTGACAGACCTAAGACGAAATGCTGGTTAATAGAGCAAACGCCTGAAAAGCCATACATCTAATTTTTGATCTGATTTTTGATATGCTCTATTGGTGAAAAAATATCTGATTCCCTCTATGGGAATTTAGAATTACCATTTCAATAACTTGTGTATTCGACTGTCAAATTATCATCCTCACCCCTTCAAAATAACAGAATGGAGAAGTGTAGAACAGCTTCTGATACATCCTTGCTGCCTTAAAATATCAATAGATATTTAAGTGGAGAATCATGTCCGATGAAGTTTGCTTCCGAAGCTAATATACCGGTTATTAATGGAGTATGGCTTTTAGTGCCGAGAGATCCCAGGACGAGTTCGGCGCGCCAGGTGCAGGTCTTCTGATTTGATGCCTGTAGGCGACCTGCGCGTCATGATGTGGCTGAAATGATGATGAATACAACATATACACTCAGAACCCGTGCCAAGAAAATTAGCCAATGATGGTTAAAATTCCAGATCCTGCCAGGAATCGAACTCGGAACCCCTGTGTCCAAAGGCCAGCACGCTAACCATTTAGCCATGGAGCCGGACAATATACTGGTAATAAATATTAATTTGCGCTGGTTTTTCTGCCAGCACCGCTGTGCAGGGGTAGTATGATTGCCTCTTACCCGCATACTGCGGGTTCGATTTGCGAGCACATGAAGTTTTTTTTTTTAACCTGGATCTGAGGGCTAGTTCGAGGTCCACTCATCCTATTTTATTACAGCTGAGGATCTGTCTGATAGCGAAATAACGGTAAACTCTAGAAAGCCAAGAAAAACGGCCGAGAGGATTCATTGCGCTGACAATACACCACTTCGTAATCTGCAGGTTATGGGGCTGAACAGCGGTCGATTGGTAGACCGAAGGCTCTTCGGGGCCAATAGCGCTGGGGAGGAGGGGGGAGGACAGATTTATTTTCTGGCACTTCTGTGAAATACTCCTAGGCACATTCCCTTGGCCGACTTAAATGAGTGCAAAAATGTATTATCTTCAATACATTATGAGCAGCAGGACGAATATCTTTCCTCCTCACCACAAATCAAATGAAATGACATCTCATTCTCTGCCTCGTGGATTAAATAAGGTGAATCAGACCTCCTAGCCCCATTCAGTGTTTGTATATTCACCGTGAAGGATGAAGCCGCTTCCTGAATCGTCTGGTTGATGAAGACATACAGCTCTCAGTTCACCGTGTGACGTAAGGATTCTCGTTCACTGAAAGCGGAAACCTGCGAACTGCGAGTTCGGACGAATCTGTGCGAAGTCTGTTGGTCCAAAATCGTGCGTACGCTATTGTCCTTTGGCGGCGTATTCAGGCGAGTTATTTAGTAGGTGTATGTGTGAGATGATGGCGTCTCCTGAAGATTTGTGTGATCTCTATTCATTAGATACACCTCTGCCAGCGAGAAGATGTGCTCAGAAAACGAGACGGGAGTGGGTAAATGTAAATGTTTGGTAAATTTTCACATACATGGAAACCAAACCCCATGGCACTACAGCCCTTGAACAGCCTTGGCCTACCAAGCGACCGCTGCTCAGCCCGAAGTCCTGGAGATTACGAGGTGTCGTGGCCGTTATTCTTGGCTTTCTAGACCGGGTTCACATATAGAGGCTGATGCGGAAAAGGATGAAAGACAGTACTTTGGTAATGTTCGCGTGACATATGAAACATTTCGATACATATTACAAAAATTAGTTGCACAGTAACTTTCGAGAAATTGATTCACCTGAAAAACGTCCGGCTGTAACTAGGTAAGAATGTTTATTTTGAAATGGGAAGCTGGAGAATTTCTCCCCTTTTTCTTATCTTTTTCCAATTATAACATTCATTTCCTAATTCCCAACTCTTGTCCCAGAGTTTGTTTTGTAACAGCGATCAGTGCGATAAAGCTTGGTTCGAGCGGCCACAGCACTTGGGAGTATGTGTGGACATGATAGTGTATAGGCTTTTGGGCTTATGCCGTGTCAAGAAAATAAGGTCAAATTCTTAACGTTTCGCAGAAAACTGTGCTCTAGTTCCTCAGAAGAAACCTCGACTGTCCACGGGAAAGGCTTCTTAAACAATGACAATTTGAATTTCGGAACGTTATAATAGAAGTGGAAATGGTACGTTCATTCGCCACCAGATGGCCCCCAGGACGTGGCACAACGCTAGCGTTCGAAGCGGAAGCTGACTGAACCATCACAAACAGACTAAGCGGTTCACATATCTTGTTTGCCTAACATATGGCAGGTGTAAGACATAAGTCTGGATGTGAACCGCTTAGTCTGTTTGTGATGGTTCAGTCAGCTTCCACTTCGAACCCCACTGTCGGCAGCCCTGAAAATGGTTTTCCGTGGTTTCCCATTTTCACACCAGGCAAATGCTGGGGCTGTACCTTAATTAAGGCCACGGCCGCTTCCTTCCCACTCCTAGCCCTTTCCTGTCCCATCGTCGCCATAAGACCTATCTGTGTCGGTGCGACGTAAAGCAACTAGCTAGCGTTGTGCCACGTCCTGGGGCCATCTGGTGGCGAATGAACGTACCATTTCCACTTCTATTATAACGTTCCGAAATTCAAAATGTCATTGTTTAAGAAGCCTTTCTCGTGGACAGTCGAGATTTCTTCTGAGGACGCAGAGCACAGTTTTCTGCGAAACGTTAAGAATTTCACCTTATTTTCTTGACACAGTATAAGCCCAAAAGCCTATACACTATCATGTCTACAAGTACGGGACGTGAAAGCATTAATGGCAACAGTATGTGTGGAGTTCCGTTGTCAAGTCACTGAATGACAAAATTTATCTGAAATGAGAAACTTCATCTTTATTTTCTATATTTCGAACACTGGAAGACGTCTAGCTGTAACTTTGAGGTAGGCAATGTTCATTTTGAAATGGGAAGTTGAAGAATTTCTCCCCTCCTACTTACCTTTTTTCCAATTTTATTACATACGGCACTTTTACAACATACGTAGGTTGACGTGATCGGACGCAAACATTTTAATACTGCTAAAGAATCAAGTAAAGTGGTATAAAATGAATAAACTATATAACATTAAATTTACCTGGCTCACGCATCTCTCTCTCCACCTCACTCCGTAACAACTTCTGCATAGCCCGCATGCAGTAATTGCACTCTCGCTGGTCCCACAAATACTTCCGTCTTGTACCAGAAGTATCAGCTTTTCAGCATTGATGATAAAACGCAGCTCTTCGGCCACAAAATCTAAACCAATCTGGATGGTTCACAGTTCGCAGGTGTTCGTGGGTTCACTGACGAACAACGCCGGTTCCAATGGACGCAGTCTCGCTTGAATTCAGCAGTTTGGAACGTTCGGTCGTTTTCGTGCGTGTTCGTACGAATTCGTCATCGCAGCTTTTCGCAGGTTTCCGCTTCCAATGGACGAGAGCCCTAAAAAGCGTGCTCATTAGTAATGGGAAGAAGCAGTTCACCTGTGGGAACTAGTTCATTCACTCTCGCTCCCAAGAAAGAACTACTTCACGAACTACTTCGCGAACTACTTCAAAATGTTTAACTTTCCCGCTAGAGCACTCTGCAACCGCTGAAGTAGTTCGTCCGCGAACAAGTTCCTTCTCATTCCCTTCATACAAGGCTTCATCGCTTCGCGAGCTTTCCAGAACGAGGAAGTACACAAAGTGGACAACAGGTAGCACGCAGGTGCACTTCTCTATAACATTCGTAGATGCTACAGAAATGAACGTTCCTATTACCGGTAATGTCAGTTCACACTCTCTTTCCCCGCCCCCAAACCCTCAGGAATGTATAGAAAAAAATCTATTTCTTTTCAAAGATAATAAAAATGTCTGTGAAATTCTGTCGACTTGAAAATGAGACGTTTTAAACGCTGATCTGTTATCGCAAGAGCACCCTTTTCTTGGTGGTGATTTCATCCCCTGACAAACAAATTTAGAACATCTGAACGTTGGTCAACTTTTTCTCGCCGGTGGCGCTAAACGTCAGACTTCAACACTCTCGCTCCCAAGAAAGAACTACTTTACGAACTACTTCGCGAACTACTTTAAAATGTGTAATTTTCCCGCCAGAGCACTCTGCAACCGCTGAAGTAGTTCGTCCGCCAACAAGTTCCTTCCCATTCCCTTCACACTCGTGAAGTTCTACAGTTCGCGAAGTAGTTCTCGAGAGACGAGTAAACACTTCACAGTTCGTGGGAGTGAAGTAGTTCCCGAGAACTAGTTCGTTCGCGAACTACCCATCACTAGTGCTCATTCTTCTCGGGACGTCGGCGGATGCAAGGTAGGTCTTGGCTCACAAGCGGCGACGGCTGGTCCGTGTTCCGACAACTCTACACTACGACAGGCCAACCAAACAGAGAAGGTGTGGCAACGGCTCTACCGTGGCTCTGTGCCTCTGTATTCGGGAGATGAAGAGGGGCGAGTCCCCACCATCGGCTGTCCCTGAGAATGCTTTCCCGTTGTTTTCCTAATCCCTGCACTAAGGTGAATCCCGGAAGAGTTCCTATTATAGGCCACGGCTTCAAACCCTCTCACCTTCTCACATATCTTCTCCGATACAAACCTCCTGGCTTGAGAGACGGCGTCACCGTCTAGGAGGCCCGCCTGCCCCTTCAGGGGAGAAATGAAAACATTTTGTAGCAGTAGTAGTAGTTGTCGGGAGTCTCATGAGACATATCTCCTCTTTAAGACATTCAAAGCAGGGCTGAGTGGCTCAAACGGTTGAGGCGATAGCCTTCTGGCCCCAACTTGGCAGGTTCGATCCTGGCTCAGTCCGATGGTATTTGAAGGTGCTCAAATACGTCAGCCTCGTGTCGGTATATTTACTGGCACGTAAAAGAACTCCTGCGGGACTAAATTCAGGCACTTCAGCGTCTCCGAAAAACCGTAAAAGTAGTTAGTGGGACGTAAAGCAAAATAACATTATTATTTATTAAGACATTGAAAAGTTTCTCGAGACATACGTTTTCGTTTCCTGCCTCTAGTTACCACATAACTGTGCTTGTGATTAAAGTAGGACAGCTAAACTCGTCCACGAAGTGAATTTCATTAATTAATTAACCTCCCTTGTGGCCAGAGGAGTAACAATAGTGAGATAAAACTCCTGCGCAAGTCTCGAGCGCCTGCAAACATGGTCAAGTCCTTAGAAATGTCCGCTATCACCGTATTTGGCCTTGATCGCTGATGCGTTTAGGGAACATTACGAGAAAGTACATGGACTTGCACTCAATGGATCCTGCAAGCGGATATATATGATAGCCATAGCAGCCGGCGTCACTCATGGTTTTATAATTGACGTCGAGTGAGAACTGAGGCCTCTGAAACCAACCAGTGGATGTGCATAAACAGAAGTGCTTCGCCTACAAATCCACAAATCCATATTATAAATCAGTTCTCCGATCTGTGTTACTTACATAACATAATCAATTGCTATATCAAATGCAATACTCTTCCAACGTACCTCCCTATACACGTTCCCTCCCACCCAACACGCAACCGGCATATTTATCATGTGTCCCGTCCGCGCCTATCCTTACAACAACGCTCTGTCTTCCACAGTCTCCCAACATTTGGTAACTCGCTACCCGACATCGACATATTCACACCCTTTGAATCCTTCAGACACAAAAATAAAAGATCAAGTTCTCTCCAGATTTTTTTTTTTTGTCCTTCCAACCCATGATCTTTCTTCTTGCTGACTCTGTAACCGACCCTTGCCAGTTATCTTTGGCATTCTTGGTACATTGTTACTGTTGATATTTTTCTGTTGATACTTAATATTATCATTTAGCCCGATTGTTATCTGATTATAATTATTTAAATTTGTTATATTAACAAACTAAAATGACCCTTCATCGGCTGTGTCTAATAAATAAATAAATAAATAAATAAATAAATAAATAAATAAATTATTTATTTAGTCTGATCCAGGACACCCTAGATTTGCCATAAGACACAGAATAATACACAATAATAATTTTGAGGGAAGATAAAAAGATTAATGTTTAAAAAATGATAGGTTACAATTAACCATGTTAAATGGTATGAACTCCATATAAATGGTGACGAAGAATCGAAACGGAGTATTTGATGAGTGAGACAACTATCTCATCCTGTAGGCTTCTCGCTAGTTTATATTTTTGTCGCCATGTGACGAAAGATTTGGGAATTGTTCCCCTCGCGCTAAAGAAAAGTCCAGTCACCGTAATTTTTTTAAGGTTATACGACTCAAGAAAGAAAGGGATGGTTGGATTATAGATATCCTTTTTCTCATTGTCTACGTCAGTCGACTGAGAGGCTGAAGATTCAAAGCGTACCGTAGGATCAGTAATTTCTGCTTCGTTCCTCCGTCTGTCAATCGCTATAATATAAAAATAAATAAATAAATAAATAAATAAATAAATAAATAAATAAATAAATAAATAAATAAATAAATAAATATATGTAACATGTATAGAAGTTGTGGATTTTATGGATGGAGCTGGTGGCACAATAACATCCAAATTTGTATAGTTCTATTCAGGTTGGAAAATAAACTTAAAGACACGGTGATGCTGGTAGGTGTTAAGGGTTCTGTTGACTTTTTGAAGAGTAGTTTGTGTAACTATTATGACTGATATATAAAAATCGAATTTACTATTTGATTATATAATAATATGATATACTGTAACTCATGTTTATAATGCTTTGTCTGCTGGGCAATCTCTATCTCGGGGAAGCTGAATTTCATATTCTGTTTTTAAAATAATTAAGGGCTACTAACATTTTCAGACTGTTATATTGCACAACTACTAATCAGAAGATGCGACATTCCTCCTTTCATATGGGCTAACTCGAACAGCGTTTGTCACACAACTAATGCATGTTAATTTCGTCATTCGAATTTCAATGGGAATTTGAATTCTGATCATCCTAACATACACAATGTTATCAATGTTTTAAAAGACTGCGAGGCAGAACATGCGTTTCTCTTCGGCACATGCAAATAGAATGAGCTACAGTGAAGAATCAATTTTATAAAGGCGGAAGCAAAGCCTTTGATGAGAAAGTAATTGGAGTCGTCATAAAAAACATTAGATATGCAGATGACACCCTAATTATATACGAAACAATTATAGGTCTGCAAGGACTGCTCAGTAGAATTCATCCGACTGGTCTAAACATCAGTACCACAAGAACCAAGTTGGCGGTATTTATCAGAAGCAACCATAATCAAATCATTTCACATACCTTGCTAGCTCTATAACATACAATCTGGACCGTCTAACAGGGATCAGGCGCCGTATTTAGATTTCCAGATCATCTTTCCAAATTATAAAGTCAGTCTTTTGTGATAATAATCTAAACTTCAAACTCAGGCAAAAGTTGTTGGGATATTACGTCTGGTCAACATCACTTTATTGAGTAGAGACCTGGACTGTTATAGCTTCCCCCCCCTTGAACAGATTAGAGGTCTTTGAAATGTGATTACATAGCAAAACGCTTAGAATACCATGAACAGATTTTGTAATTAATAATGAAGTGTTAAGGAGAGCTAGAGATGAGCGTAAGCGGGAAAATATCATCAACGCGAGGAAAACAGCTTATTTAGGCGATCTTCTACGAGGTAGAAAGTACGGGATTCTACACCTCATATTACTAGGTAAGCAAGGAGCTGGTAGACCACCGATGTCGTGGCTCCAAAACATCAAACACTGGACTTGCATCGACAGGACCGAACAACTCTTCTTTTTTTTTTTTTTTTTGCTAGGGGCTTTACGTCGCACCGACACAGATAGGTCTTATGGCGACAATGAGATAGGAAAGGCCTAGGAGTTGGAAGGAAGCGGTCGTGGCCTTAATTAAGGTACAGCCCCAGCATTTGCCTGGTGTGAAAATGGGGAAATAACGGAAAACCATCTTCAGGGCTGCCGATAGTGGGATTCGAACCTACTATCTCCCGGATGCAAGCTCACAGCCGCGTGCCTCTACGCGCACGGCCAACTCGCCCGGTAAAAACAACTCTTAAAGTTAGCTAAAGAAAGGGGTGCTTTCTCCAGGATGACCGCCAACATCTGGGGGACCGGATATGGAACTTGAAGAAGAAGAAGAAGAAGAAGAAGAAGGCCTTTGAAGGTAATAAAGCTGGCAATATGTCCAGCCTCATCACTTTAAGTTACATTGATTAAAGTCTGTAAAATTACAACTTAAGAGCCAACACGAACAAACACATTAATCATGAGAGTTTTCAAAGACAAGCTGCTAGTCCAAACTCTACATAAAGTAAGAAGCTTCCGCTAGCGCTGAGCCACGTCCGGGGAGCCATCTGGTGACGAATGAACGTACCATTTCCACTTCTTCTGGGCTCTTTCTTATATTCGGATGAGTTTACGACAATATTTGGGAACGTGGACGAGTTTACGTGCCAGATTCTTATTTATGAATTTCCTTCAGATGAGTGTTTCTTTTTTTTTTCCTTTTTGACATTTCCCGACTACGGGAATGAAGTTGCGCATGAGTTAAGATGTCTGTGTGAGTCGTACGGTATATAAAATTTTGAGTATACCTGTTTCAGGAGATGGAGGTGGATCTGGTGATCAACAGGCGCTGGTTGGAGCCCCGCATTCAGTTCACCCAGGAGATACAGAATGACGACCCATACCCAGTGGACCCAACCGACGAGAAGAAGTTCTGGGTTCCTGATCTGTATATCAGAGGGATGAGGGAGTTCAAGATCATGGACGATATGAATCACCTCATTCTGTACAGGAACAAGACCGTCAACAACCTCCTGAGGTTAGTGCAGTATATCCTGAAAGTCCTGTATCCAATTGTCCCAGTGGGCAGTGCAGTAATATATATGTAAAGTCCTATTTTTACAGGTTGCTTTACTTCGCACCGACATAGATAGGTCTCATAATGACAATAGGATAACAATTGCCTAGAAGTGGGAAGAAAGCGGTTGTGGCTTTAATTAATTGCCTGGTGTGAAAATGGGAAATCATGGAAAACCATCTTCAGGGCTGCCTACAGAGGGGTTCGAACCCGCTATCTCCCGAATGCAAGCTCACAGATGCGTGGCCCTAACCGCATGGCCAACTCACTCGGTTAAGTCATTTTATATCGTTCGATAAATTACCTACGTATTTGTTCTTCAGTAATTGGAAATTTGATATTATGTCTGCAAAGTGGAGCATTGCACGTTGACGGGTAAATCACAAAGGATTACAAAGAAAGTACTTTTTTTTTGCTAGGGGCTTTACGTCGCGCCGACACAGATAGGTCTTATGGCGACGATGGGATAGGAAAGGCCTAGGAGTTGGAAGGAAGCTTCCGTGGCCTTAATTAAGGTACAGCCCCAGCATTTGCCTGGTGTGAAAATGGGAAACCACGGAAAACCATTTTCAAGAAAGTACTTACAGTTTGCAGTTTGTTATTTACTTATGATAACAAAGATATTTTCAATAAGAAACAAAAGTTGAAAACTAGATAAGCAGCTGTAATTGTTAAGGTTTCTGGACATATACTAAAGGCAGTGGGTTAGGATATAGTACCATATTTGAAATATTTATGTAATTACTGTTTGTACGAAGGAGCTGAACCAAATGAATGAAGAGTTGCTATAGCAGCTCTTGTGCAGAAAGGAAAGGGTGATAAACATATCACCGGCCAGTTCAAGTTCAGACATGTGTTACGTATAAGCTGTAGGAAAGTAATATTTCTTATTATATTAGGCATGTTTATGAAATTACTATCTTGTTTGATAGAAGGCAGTTCGGGTCTAGGAAAAGATATTCTACTAAGGCTCAGGAGGATTTCAGCAAGATAAAGCAGATATTTTAGATGTGGGTGGTCAAATGAACTGCATCCATATAGACCTATACATGGGAGACTGCCCACAAAAATGAGATCAATCGGACTAGAAAAAGGAGTGACAGAGTGGGTGGCTACATTTCTAGGAAATAGAACTTTGCGAATTAGGTGTAGCATTATCTGATCCTATAAGGATTGAGAGAGGAGTTTCTCAAGGCAGTAATTTTGGACCTATAAGTTTTTACATGTATAAATGATATGAGTAAAAGATCTTCAATCATCTTAAGAGTTTTGCTGACCATGTTATACTGTACAGAGAAATAAATTACTTACATTATTATGAGCAACTACAAAAGGAAATCGACAGTTGTGGAGACAGAAAGCAGATGATGATAAGATGGCAAACGGCGTGAAATGTCAGGTTGTGAGTTTCACGAAGACCGAACGAGTTGGCCGTGAGGTTAGGGTCGCGTAGCGGTGATATTGTATTTGGGAGATGGTGGGCTCGAATTCCATCGTCTGCAGATCTGGAGATGATTTTCCCTTGTTTCCTATTTTCACACCAAGCAAATTCCGGGGCTATACTTTAATTAAGACCACGGCCGGTACTTTTCCAATCCTAACCCTTTCCTACCCTTGCGTCGCCGAATACATTCAATGTGTTAGTGCGACGTTAAGCAAGTAATAAAAAATGTTTTACCAAGAGAAAACTTCCTCTCAGCTTTAAGGGGAATATAAATGGCCTATCCAGCTAATATTACATTTGGTAAATTTATGAACTTTTTTTTTTCAATAACAACTTAATACAACATATAGAAACTTTTACAGGTTACCTACACATGATCAATGTACTTTTCCGGTTGTAATTGAACTACATTTTCTAGGAGTTAGGATAGATTTTTCCTCTTGTATTTTTTAATTTTTCCTTATAATTTTTTACTATTTTGCTGCAAATATACAAGCTACTTCCACCATTCTAGATGCATAGTACCAGAAGAGTATTAGAAATGAACTTTGAAAAACTCAAAAGACCGTAATTTTGTAATTCATGAGAAAACGGGTTATATGTCTGAAAAAGATACATTAAGACACAAGATCAGTAGTACACAAGGACAGCAATGCAAAGAATGAAAATATTACACATGTTATATCAAGAATACCTCATGCACAACGTAAACAAGAATCACAATTGTTAATCCAGTCTTACCAACTTATGCAGCAAAGTTTCCACTAGAATATAAATCGAACCACAGCCTTGTAGACTTGATGGTTCTTGAGATACTAATTTTTAACTGACCAATGGTTTATGATATTCTAAAACTGCCCTATGCAGCTAATTAAAATTAAATTAAATGAAATATATTCAACTCAAACAAATTAAACAAATCATACACCAAATTAATCAGCAAATTTCAAATAATATTTCTGCATAAAATACTGCAAAAATTAAAAATGTTTTTCAAAATGGAAATTTATACTCCACTCAATAACTGCGCTTATGGGGTGAAAGTATCTCATGGCGATCATTGTAAATACTCAGGTATTAATATAAAGAAATATCTAAATCGGCATAAACACATGAAAACACCTTCCAGATCTCCTCATATGGATATGAGCGTATTTAGTGGTTGTAGTAAGGATATAAAGGAGAGGGTATGTACGTCACAGGTAAGACTATAATTAGTGTATCGTCTCAGTGTATGGGATCCTCATCAGGATTACTATATGCATGAAATGGAAAACATCCAAAGAAAATCAGCACGATTTGTTCTGAGGGATTTCTGATAAAAGAGTAGCGTTACGAAAATGGTGTAAACTTTGGACTGGGAACTGATCGACAAAGCGTTATGTTTCAAGCTTTCAGTAGAGATACGGCGTGGATTGATGTCAGTAGAAGAGTAAGTATGAGTGGTATTTTTAAAAGTAGGAAATATCACTATCTAGAGACAGTGAGTTCGTTTATATCCAGTGGGTAATCCCAGAAACTCATGGACCGAGTTTGAAGTTTCTTTCACCATTTGAAAGTTAATATCATTCCGAGTAACTTAAGCTAAGTATCATTCCGGAATATCAAAGGGTTCCCGTGATAACCGTGATTTTGTGACATTTGATATATCAGCAGAGGTTAATACAGGCGAAATAGCGAATTTGTCGTTCGAGGATGAGACAAAGCTCATTTCAAGCCTCACGACACGATAAACACAACTAGGAAAGACACAATGGGACACCGAAAACCAATTTTTAAGGCCCTAAATCAAACCTTTTCGAGATATTTGCAAATATTATTTTATAGGAAGAGGAATTAGGGAATGGAATAATTTACCAAGGGAGACGTTCGATGAATTACCAAGTTATTGGAAATTATTTAAGAAAATAATAGATCAGCTGTGATTGATTGATGATTGATATCGTTATCAATAATTCGAGACGTACCATTTTCCACGGAATCTGAAATACACGGTTGGTCCTATTTTATTCAAAATCTCACATGTATTGACGGGGATTTGAACACCGGGCTACTTTACAGAGAAACCAGTGACGATACTACTCGGCTACCATGCCTCTCCACTTCGTGTACAATTGCAACAATAATATTTATAGTTGTGCATCCCTCTAACTACAATTTCCTGGGACACCAAGGTGCTTGTGTTTTGACCCACGATAGTGTTTTTTTACGTGCTGGTAAATCTACCGGAACGAGACTGGCGTATTTGAGCACCTTCATACACTATCGGACTGATCTGGGTTTGAACCTAAAAATGTGAACTCAGAAACGCTGATCTTTACCGTCTAAAGCGCTCAGCCTAGCTGTGTAATTATCCTTCATTTTACAATTTTGTGAGCGTTTTACTCAAAGCCGGAATTCCAAACCATCCCTTGAGCTTGACGTTACCATGGTTACGGCCGGTGATTTCTTCATCCGATTCCTAGAGCGAGGGTAGTATAGTGCCAATATCTCTATAAAGTTTGATTTCAGAGCCTTGAAACGTGGATTTTGGTTCCGTGGGGACTTGTCGAGTTTTGTTCTTCGCGTCGTGAGACTTAAAATGAGTTTTGCCTCGTCCTTGTACGACAACTTCGATACTTCGCCTATATTAGCCTATTTTAATGTGCCTAAGGACCTAAACCTAGGGAGTGGAAAAGGTCTTAAAGTTTGTTTTAGACAGGTTTACCCGCAGTTTCCGAAGAGGCTAGTATACAAAACGTGTGCATTATTGACTTTCCCAGTGGGTTCACAGAACATAAAGGATCATTTCAAAGAAGTGTCCGGCACCATGGCTAAATGGTTAGCGTGCTGATCTTTGGTCGAGTAGGTCCGGGGTTTGATTCCGGGCCGTGTCATGGATTTTAACCCTCATTGGCTAATTCCAATGGCTAGGACACTGGGTGTGTGTGCCGTCTTCATCACAGGTAGGCCCCATCCTCACAGACGCGCAGGTCACCTACACGGCCTCAACTCGACAGATCTGCGCCTCTTCGTAGGGGAAACGCCATTACTATTATTATCATTTCAAGGAGGTTAGTTACCGAGAATGTGAACATATTGAACACATGCTGCATACAGTGTAATTATGCACATTCTACTGAATATTTTAATACCAAATTGTACCAGATGTATGCATAAGAGTTTCCAGGTTTCACTAAAAGATGGCGCCAGCGAACAATACGCAGTGTATGAATTTGACACATATGTCAGTTTATTTGTCTGACTTTAATCTACCAGCATTTGGGAGGGCGGCTTCCTTCTCACCAGAGGTGATGACATGGCCGGACAGTAGTAGTAGTAGATTGTTAACTTATCCTCCTTTGATTGTTACTAATATTATTTCTTGGTTTTATATTATTATCTTTAATTTTTATTTTGTTTTGTTTCTTAATATTAAGTAGAGACGATGGACGAGGCATGTAAGGGCTGAGGATGACTGCTGTAGTGACCTCCCTTGGGAGTGTCACGTTTCTGAGGTATCTGATGGACCTCATGGCATGCCCAAGGAGTCTCGTGTTTCTCTTCTTTTCTTTTGTTGTTAGTTGTTCATCCATGGAAAGAGGCTTTGTGAACATGTATCGGGGCTAATCGCCTGTTATGTTCAATAAATACTAATACTAATCTACCAACATACACAATTTGAGTCCGCCAAACACTAGCGTCTGTGTTGTATCGTTCAGTGATCATGTCGACGTTTGTGCCTGGAAAAGAACATTGCTTTTCTTATTTAATCAAAAGGAAAAGGTTGTGGAAAGTCATCGTTTTCTGGCAGAAACTTATGGCGAACACGCTCCAACGATTAGAACATGTAAGACATGGTTTAGACAATTTAAACGTGGTGATATCACTGTGCAAGACAGTAGACCACAAAAGTGCGAAGACGAGCAATTGCAGGAGTTATTGGATGATGACCCAACTCCAACTCAACAGCAATTGGCACAAGCATTAAATGTGTCACACGAAATAATCATCAGACGTTTATGAGCAATAGGGAAGATCAGTAAACTCGGTAAATGGGTCCCACACGATTTGTATGAACGGCAAATGGAAAATCGTAAAGTCATTTGTGAAATGCTGCTTCAACGCCACGAAAATCATTTCTGTATCGAATTGTGACGGGTGACGAAAATTAGATTTATTTTGAAAACCCGAAGCGCAGAAAATCGTGGCTGTCACCTGTCGAAGCTGGTCCTTCAACACCAAGGCCAAATCACTTCGGCAAGAAGACTATTTGGTGGGACCAGAGCGGTATTGTGTATTACAAACTCTTCAAACCCGGCGAAACCGTTAATGCACAACGCTTTCGCCAACAAATTATTAATTTAAATCACACATTGATCGAAAGACGACCGGAATAGGCCAGAAGACGTGGCAAAGTGATTTTGTTACACGACAATGGGCCGTCCCACACAGCAAAACCATTGAAAGACAGCTTGAAATCGCTTGGATGGGACATCCTTCCGCACCCGTCGTACTACCCCGACCTGGCGCCATCTGACTATCACCTCTTCGCATCAATGGGACACGCGCTCGCAGAGAGCAGCACTTCAGCAATTCGAGGAAGTTGGAAAATGGCTCGACGAATGGTTTGCCGCAAAAGACAAGCAGTTTTTCCGGCACGGTTTTCAAAACTTACCTGAAGGATGGACGAAGTGTGTACAAGCCGATGGCCAATATTTTGATTAAATAAAAACTGAACTTCCCTCGAAAATTACGTGTTTTCTTTACCACAAAACCCCGCAAAAACTTACGCATACACCTGGTAAAGAAGATATGTGTGTCTGGTAAATCCAGACATGGAGGAGGTATACATTTTTCAATTTATCATTTTTACGACATATTCCGTGTATAAAATTTCACGTGCCAACCTGTATACACCTAAATAAAATACGTTCATCTTGGTGTTCTCGGTTCACACCAGACCAAACCAAAGAGTCATGACCTATCAAGTGACCGCTGCTCATCCCGAAGGCCTGTAGATTACGAGGTGTCGTGTGGTCAGCACGACAAGTACTCTCGGCCGTTATTCTTGGCTATCTAGGCCGGTGACGCTATCCAGCCGTCAGATAGCTCTATAGCTCCTCAATTGTAATCACGTTCGCTATGTGGATCTCGAATCAGCCCACAGATCAAGGTACAACTCCCTGAGTTGGCCGCCAATCGAACTCGGGATCTTAGGGTAGGAAGCAGGTTTGCTACCCCTACACCAGGGTATTCTCGGTCTCCTTTATCAATTTGTACAGGTATTTTTGCAATAACTTCTATGAATACACAATTTTATAGCGAAGTACGTAATTTTACATGGAACTGATATTATAAATATTCAACTTTGACAGAGTTAACCCGTTGGAGCAGACCCACGCAACCGTCCCGTGCTCCATTGCGACGGACCTACGGCTGAACTTCCGAAATGTTCCGTGTGCTCACACTGTGACGTAACTTAGTAATCTCCTCGAGAGGTGGAGTTAACACTTACTCTATACTAGACTTAACTAAAGTTGGCGTCTGACAGGTAAGGTTGGAGGGAGGAGCACTGCACGTGCCATTTCACGATGTTGCCACATTCCAGCATTCCTTTCTACATGCTCTTACCCCTCGCTTCCGGCTCACTTGTTCCCTCCTTCATTCTGACCGCTGTGATCTGTTGTAGACTACCTGGCCAGGCGGTGTCGTCCCATTTGCGATCACTCTTATGCAAACAATCAGGTTCTTATCGGTGACAGTGACAGGTTTGGCAACTCCCAGCAAGACGAGCTGCCCTGAAGTTTTATCTCCATGGCAACAGCAGTCGCCCCACCCTCGTTTCCATGGCAACCACACAGCCACTCCTTTTATCCCGCCTCGGCAGGCAGTAAACGGACCTCCCTCTAAGAAATGTCAAACGCCAACTCTTATTATTAGCAGTATAGAGATATGCATGGAAGATGTTTGACAACTCTCTTCGTGTTCTCTGGGTGCACAAAAGAATATTATCTTGATGTACTGTGAAATGTTCTAGTGGATAGTCTTTGACATTGACATTTGTAAATAAAGTTGGCTGCGCATCGATGAAAGAGGGTAAATGAAATACCTAAGTACAATATTGACATGAACGTGACGATGATTAAAATTCTCTTGATGCATTGAGCGTCTGGTCGGCGGTTGCAGAGTAGGCTCGGTCTACAACTGGCCACAGCTGGTCCATGGTCCGACACCTCTGCACTCCGACCGGCCAACCGAACAGAAGAGGGTGGTCGCGGTTCTAATGTGGCTGTACGTTCCTGTATTCGGGAGACGGAGAGGGCTGGTCCCCACCGTCGGTTGTCCTGGGGATGATTTTCCGTGGTTTTCGATTCTCCTGCGCTAAGACGAATGCCGGGGCAGTTCCTAATATAGGCCACGGCCGCTAACCCTCTCACCTTCTCAGACACATATATTCTGGACAGCGAGACGGTGCCACCGTCTAGGAGGCCCGCCTCCCCCTTCATCGGAGCAATGAAAAAAGTAGTTGTAGCAGTGAAAACTTGTGTAGTAGTAGGAACAGAAGTGAATGGTGTTAGTTCTAGTTCTGACGATGAACGGGAAGATGGCATCGCAATCGAAGAGAATAAGATGAGGAAGTAAATAGAGAAGACGTGCGTGGTAATGACAGTGCAATGGACTGGATATGGACACAGGCGAAGAATACCACACTTTAACTATTAAAAGGACTGAGAGACACATTTTAGCACATAATACTCTAGCGGAAAAATGTTCAAATACCAAGAAGGGGTTGTGCTAGATTAACGAACGTTGGTAGGCGTGTTTACACATCTCAAGGATGACGTTGATTCAAATTTCCCGCAAATTGCATTAGCGTGGCATTAGTAGCGGCTCTATAACGTTGCACATCAAGTTTGCTTTAAATACGGCCAGTACTGTGCGAGAGCGTTAGTTACTCGTGAGGTTGGACGGAGTGACTGTGAGGAGGTCAAGAATGCCTTTACGACGACGTATCAACAGCTCATTGCGGTAGAACAAGGCTCTATGATAGGTGGATTTTCCTTCCGCGCTATTGCAGAACGACTTGCCAGAAATGTCTCCACTGTGCATGCGTGCTGGCAGCAGTGTTCACTAGAAGGTACGCTAGCAAGAAGACCGGACTCCGGACGTCCCCGTGGCACCACCGAGAGGGAGGGCCACCTATACGGCGTATGGCCATGGCGCAGTGGACTGCGTCTGCAGCAGCAATTCGAGCGGCAGTTGGCACCACGATGATGCAACGAACTGTTCGAAATCGATTACATGAAGGACAGCTCTGAGCCGGACGCCCTGCGGCGTGCATTCCTCTTACCCCAATCACCGCCGTCTGCGACTTCAGTGGTGTCAAGCGAGAGCTCATTGGAGGATGGATTGGAGGTCCATTGTTTTGTTTTTACGATGAAAGCCGGTTCTGCCTTAATACCACCGGCACCTGTATGATACAATGCATGCACGTTTGCAGGTCTGCATTCAATAGTCAGGCAATTACAGTGGTTATTAATGGACCAGCATGGCACATTTACGATGGCCTTTCTCGCGCGGATATTAACCTGTAGTCTTGTGCCTTTAATCAAATAAATATGTTATGTCGAAAATTTCCGTATTCTACATTCCTTATTTCACGGTGTTTGTATATTTTTCCGTCAATGTATTATGTTTTAAAATATTATACGCTTGAAACTTATTACGAAGAATTTATCACGGTATGTAGTAGAAAGGAATATTTCTTGAATATAATCCTGCCTCCAAGCACTTTTCATGTTCGAACAATGTCTGATTCAATGGTTTCATTTAGATATGATACACAAGACATTCAAAAGACTCTTCTCTGTTCCATAAGAGAACACAGGAAGTCTGCCTTCCAAGCATTACAAAGGCCTCCTTTCTATTTAGATTGAATGAATTGTTCGTAGAAGTGCACGGGAAGTAGGTTTATGCTTAATTGAGCACAAAATTGAGTATGACAAGAAGTAGAATACACGAGAATATGAGCTGTGGCACATCGTGATCTCTGCTTTGTAGCTTACTTTCCTCCTTAAAGCATGCTCCAAATATTATAGTCTATGGTGTGTAAGTAGGATAAAAAGCTATTTCTGTTAAGCACAGATCATGAAGTAACCTTTAGAAATAAACCATTTTTTCCCGAAAATTATTGAAGATACGGAGAACATTCACATAAACAATATTTTTTCTTGGAAATTGAAATTCAGGTAAATTTGTTACATTTATTTGTTCAAAGGGTCTAACCATTCAGGCAGCGTATTCAGTTTTAATTGTTTCACTATTTCTTTCGCTACATAGTCTACATAAAATTTAGCGCGATTTTGAGTAGTCTGTGTGTTAACCAAAGGTCGGCTAGCTTTGAGTTTAAAATGTTTAAACAGAATCTCTCCTTGGCCTTGTCTACGCTCAAGCACTTGATTCCTGCCAACACCAGGCCTGTATTCTAGAACACTTGAGCTGACGATGTCATGGTTGCAGCCAGGAATTTCTTCATCCACTTCCTACAGCGGGGGAGTTTGGTGTCATTATCTCGAAAATGGTCCGTTTTAGGGTTCAAAATGTTTCTTTATTTTCGGTTTCCCAGTGCGACTTCCCTAACTTTATTCTTCGCATCATGAGGATTGAGATCCTCGTTTGACAAATTCAATATTTCACCTGTATTAGCCTATGCTAATAAGCCACAGGACTCGAATCACCGTTCTCACGGGATCCCTTTGATATTCCGTGATGTGACCCGCAATTCATCAAACGATGAAAGAAATTTCAAAATAAGTCCAGTAATAAAAAAACAGATCAGATGCAAGGCTTTTCAGGCGTTTGCTCTATTAACCAGCGTTTCGTCTTAGGTCTGACACTAGACTCATCAGAGTGGGGTGTGTCAGACCCTACCCACTGACGCTGGGGTGTATGCATGTGAACTTATCAGAAGCCCTATATAAGAGGCACAGCCTGATAACTGCATAATTTCCAGTAATTTCTGAGATTACCCGTTACATAGCCACAAACACATATTCCCTCTCTTTATATATATATATGCTATTGATTTACGTCGCACCGACACAGATAGGTCTTATGGCGATGAAGGGTTAGGAAAGCCCTAGGAATGGGAAGGAAGCAGCCGTGGCCATAATTAAGGTATAGCCCCAGCATTTGCCTGGTGTGAAAATGCGAAACCACAGGAAACCATCTTCAGGGCTGCCGACAGTGAGGTTCGAACCCACTATCTGCCGGATGCGAGCTCACTGCTGCGCGTCCCTAACCGCAAGGCCAACTCGCCCGGTCTCTCTTTATATAGAAGTATAGATAATAATAATCATACCGAATGTAAGTACATATTAGTTTGTTTTAAGATTATGTTTTCTAATCAATCTCTTAACGAAATATAACATATTAATGTGATCTGTTTACTTAGATACTATTCCTAGAAAATCCAACAAAACAATGAGCACCTTATCTATGACTTCGCATTAATCATTGTTCACCACCAAACTATTCAATTGAACCCATCGTCTTTTCATATGACAGGAAGGGGTTTAGTCAAACAAAATCATCACTGCCATAAAGTACAGACATTTTATTAATTGAGATTGGTAATTGTTATTAAGAACATGTAACGGAGTCGGTATCAAAGAATGGTTGAAGAAATTCTTCGGCGTTGAGTCTGCATACAGAACTGAATTCGGGGACATCTCTATAAGTTATGCTGCTGCAGCTCACGGCCATTTCCATCAATAAGTAGCCTTGGGTTGACCCACTTCCGATCTTCAAGCGCGCAAAGGTTAAATTTCAGGTCAGATTTGAGTTGCGATATGGATAAGCATTCACCGAATTTATTGTGAATGTAGGTGCCACTATACGCAACCGGTACCAGTGAGGCTCTGCAATAAAATTAAACACTACATGTAGTCATAAACAGATATGCACTGCTCGTTCGCTATATACTGTATAAGTCTTCATCTACTCTCTGCTGTAGGCTATAATAAATTCTTCAAGTGCGGGAACGGCAAGAGCTAGGAATTAGACAGCTGTGTAGTGCAACTGATTAAAAGCTCACCCCCTATGTTCTGAGTCGTGGAAATCCAGCACAATCGGCTACATTAGAGGTGCTTAGGAGCGACATATTATGTAAAACCATGTTCAGGGCAAACTTTTAGCTTCCGTTTGTCTTTGTAGTTATAACAGGTATTAATTTCTACTTGCAGCTTCACGCACATGGTCATAGTTCCCAAAATTTTAAAACAATACTTCAATCATGCTCAAAATGTATGACGTCCAAAATGTAGAGATTGCGTGGAATGATTAACAATGATTCAAGTGTATGTGTCTTGGCTCCATGGCTGGACTATGGGTCGGGGGTCCTGGGTTCGATTACCGGCAGGGTCGGGTATTTAACCTCAATTGGTTAATTCGTCTGGCTCGGAGGCTGGGTGTGTATGACGTCTTCCTCATTAGAAATCATCCTAGGTAGGGCCCATCCTCACAGACATGCAGGTCACCTATAGGCCGTCTACTAGAAAAAGACATGCAGCAGACCTCTCCGGATACAATACACTGTTGTTATTATTATTATTATTATTATTATTATTATTATTATTATTATTATTATTATTATTATTATTATTATTATTATTATTATTATTATTATTATTATTATTATTATTATTATAGTGTATGTGTGTGAGAGTGTTTTCTGTATTTTTAAGGGCTTTGAAACTAGAATTCGTTGATCATTACGGAATCATGTATGGCTGCCGAAGTACATCCTACAAATGTGTGAATTATAGTTCGAATACTAAATTGTAGAGACAGGATTTTCAGGCAGTGATGAATAGAATGCAAACTACTTGGGCCAGTAGGAAACATTGTCCAACTTACTATCCGTAAAATAAATTTTAGGGGTTCTAATAGGCCTTGCCGCAGATCTCATAGCAGAACGATAGTGCGCGCTAGAGTACAGTATACTTGTTACCAGCTTCAGTAAATTTGTATTCTAACTTGTCACTGCGTATAAGTCGGAGCTCTATTCATTTGTATTTTAGGACACTGAACACGCACAACTAAACTCTAATTACCACTAGGTATCACATCACTCGTTCCATCCAGACCAAGAGCTTGACAAGTTAAGATATTGTTCATGGCATCTCCACAACTGGCAATACAGTTCCAATAGATATCATCGTATTCGACAAATAAATAAAAAGGTTCTATATAATCAAATATCAACACAGCCAGTGGAAGCTGAAAAAGAAAAAGCAATCCGTGTATCCTCTACCACCTTAACCCTGTGAATCCGAAATGAAAGTTTCGTTGAACCCACATCTTTATAAATCACTGCTTTAATTTCCTTTAAAATGTTCACAGAACCTTCTCCTTTCCAGTAATTGCCCCCTGACTAGTATATTAGACTATAGTAATAGAATTTTGTTTTTCAAATTGTACACTAATAAAAAAGGATGTTAGTTTGGGTTCAACGAACCCCCTTCTTCGGAGTCCATGGTATATTTTTATAGCGTTGTTTGTGATGTATCTCACACTTACATCAATCAAGGGAAAATGTTATTCTCTAGTAAACGTGATTTGATCAACAAAGGCAATTTTCAACAATTCCATTATTTTCTAAGTATCTGCATTGTTTGTATTTTTTAATCTCACTCTCAGTTATATGTTCTTTTTTTTCGCTACGGGCTTTACGTTGCACCGACACAGATAGGTCTTATGCCGACGATGAGATAGGAAAGGCTTAGGAGTTGGAAGGAAGCGGCCGTGGCCTTAATTAAGGTACAGCCCCAGCATTTGCCTGGTGTGAAAATGGGAAACAACGGAAAACCATTTTCAGGGCTACCGATAGTGGGATTCGAACCTACTATCTCCCGGATGCAAGCTCACAGCCGCGCGCCACTACGCGCACGGCCAACTTGCCCGGTAGTTATATGTTCCAATATGTTTGTTCTCAAAAAATAATTTCCAAGAAAATGAGTAAAAACGTTAAGTGAATCATTAGCTGAAAGTGTTTTAAATGAAGTAATGAGCAAAGAATCGTGGGTGCTTCATCAGTTTCATCCCTGACCCGGTCACTGACTGAAGAGTTATTTAATTTAATTTATTTTCCGGGTTGAACCGTGTTGTAGTTGTCTGCACATCACGTACAGTTTGCCGACGTTTCGAATACATTGCAGTATTCTTTGTCAAGGCGACTGAAACACCCCTACTCGATCCGAGGTAATCAGTCTCCCAGGCAGCCTTAGAAACCATACAGAAGGGTAGGGGGAACAGAGAATCACAACATCAGAACTCAGTTCTGAAGGCTGATATCTCTGCTGGTGGACAGGGCTCTCAAACTGATGAACACATTTTTGGCTTGCCCAATCCTGGATAAGATTATATTCTTGGGATCGGAATGCTCAGTCAGAATAGTTGAACAATTGTGCTACTGATGTGCAGAGAGGCGTGCTTAAGTGTTTTTGAAAATACAATCAGCTTGGCCGTGCCAATACTCATAAATAAACCAAATGCTGCGCTGATTCTTACAATGTTACTAGTAATAATTTGAAGACCAGCAAGGTTACTTGCTAACATAACTGTATCATCAGCAAAGACATTGCCATTTATTCTGATCCCTAAATTAGCATTCTCGACAGCTTCCCTGAACACGGCCTCAAAGTAGATATTAGGAAAGAGAAGGAATAAGACACAGCCCTCTACATATCGCTATGTTCTTGGTTGTGTGTCTCTCTATTTTGACCTTTGCTGTTCGGTTCCAGTAGAGCCGAATTATGATACATAGATCACCAGCATCAACACGAGTAGTTTTCAAAACCTCAATATACTGTTGTAGGCTATCAATCTTTAATATTGAAAATATTTCTTAACACAAAAAGTGGGGATCACCATACAACGAAAAACGTCAAATTAAGCAATTTCCTCAATTGTGTCAAAATTTAAAGTGATATAGAGCCAGGAAAAGGTTTAAATTGTGAGTTTTGGATATCTCTATCAAAATAAACAAACAAATTTCGGTAATCACTTCCGGCCTAAATGCAGTTCTGGAAAAGCAGTTTAAAATCGCTTGTTTTCTTTTCTATTAAAATCCTAGCCAAATTAACTTATTTACATAATTCATTCTGTAATGTGTTCCTTGGTTCAATACCCCCAGGCTTTCTTTGAATTTTTGGAAAATGTCCACACCGAATGTAGCTATAAGGCTTAAGTGAAACTCTACATTGATTCACATTAGCGATCGTAATGGCAGGAAAAGGCAAACTGCTTATCTAATGGACCGGATAACGATGATTAAGAAAAGGTCGGTAAAGTTTAGAAATAAATAAAGAACATATTCTCATACTTTATGATATGCTCGTATCGGTATGATGTTCTCAACAATGAGTTGCTTGCCTAAATGGCTAGAACTGTAGATTTTTAATTTGTTGCAGTATTCTCTATTTCTTTTTGTGATCACCTGTAATCTAATGTAGATTAATAGAAAAATTAGGCTTCTGTTTTCGCAGCAATTGGCCTTGATAGTGTGGCTAACATTACATCATTTATAGCCTTGTTGCGAGAGTAACGACTTACATGGTCCTGAAAGAGAATTTGTTACAGGTACTGAGTTATTTATGACAAACGTACATACAGAACAAATATTTAATTAAACAACACAAAACGATCATTTAAATGTAATTCTGGTTGAAAATATCGGAAAATACAATAAATAATGACTCGATAAAGAGGATTGTTGTGAGATTACCAGTGTGGAGTGTGTGGCGAATGGTCTGGAACTGCACAATAAACAGATCGAGAGTGAAACAATTAATAACAGGGGATTTGTTGAAGATGATATAATGGTAATTCTGCAAATGAATAATTGAACTGAGAATATAATAACCTTTTCTAGACATGTTTTTGTATATATACTCCTTCATTATCCTTGGGAATTTGTACTAATCAGAGATTTAACGCAGCTTATACATTTTACAGTCATTCACGTAACACAATATAGCACTTCAGGGAGAAGAATACAATTCTGATGTTACATAATTAGGAGAGCTTTGTTCAAGTTCCGTCATTGAGAGAGGCCATTATCCGTCCATTTTCTTCCATTGGAGGATCAGACCTCCAGCACATCTCATTTGACATGGATATCCTCGGGTGGATAGAAAAAATTTCGTAAATTTTCATGAGGTGCATCTTTATTGCCATTGCAGACAAATTTATTGTTCCGCACAGGTTCATCTACAACATGCTACACGACCATAGCATTCCAGACCTAGTTATCGACTGGTCTGGCTGTTTTATAAGAATACTTGTAGGAGAATGAGGTACACTGCTGGCCTCTCTGAGAGCTTCCCTGAGAGAGTTGGAGTACCTCAGGGATCAGCGCTGTCACCGCTGCTCTTCATACTTGTTACGGATAACATCTCACGTTACCTGCATGAGAGTGTTCCTTGGACCGTACTGTATGCCAACATCCTATTTGCAGCCACAACCAAAGAGGACTTACAGGGCTGTGTTCAAACATGGAATCACCACCTCAGCCAAAATGGCCTGCATCTAAATGTTAAGAAGACTGAATTTCTGGAAAACAACACCTGCATATCCACCTTCACAATTAATGGTCAAGATCTAGTGAAACTAACCAATTGTTTCCAACATTTAGGAATCCGCCTGCAGAGTGACGGTGGTACTGAACAATAAGTGTGGGCTAGAGTGAATGGAACATTGTTTAGATGGATGGGAGTCACAGGAGTACGACGCGATAGGCGTATACCACTCTACCTGAAATCCAATGTGAACAGCACTGTAGACACCGTCCAGTGGCATTGTATGGTGCCATGAGCTGGCCGATCACCAAATGTGCTGAGCGCCCACTGCAAACCACGAAGATGAACATGTTACGTTGATCTCTTGGAGCTTCACTCCTTAATCGCATAACCAACCACACCATCAGTCGGGGAATAGGAGTTGATACCATTCAATAGAAAATGAGGGAAGGTCGTCTGAGAGGATACGACCGTATCCTGAGAGCGGAGATACAATTTCACCGTTGATGGTAAGCGCCCACAAAGAAATCCGATCCAGTGGCAAGAAAATCCTAGATTCTGACATGAAGATTAGAATTTATCTTAGGTTTGTGAGGAAAGCAACGGGAAACTACCTCACTCCTCATTTCCCTAGTACGCCTCTTCAGTGATGCCTAGGCCATCTATGACAGCTGATGGCAGAGCTGTTGAGGATCCCACCAGCGGCATCGCTGACGGACTGAACATAAACATAAAGGGTCCCATCCTTACAGATATGCAGGTGGCATATAGGCCGCCTACCAGGAAAATGCCTGTTCCATACGCCATACGCCATTAAGTGTGCCAGCTCTGGCTGATGTTGGAATTGTTGCTAGAGTCCTATCACCATGCCCAGGATGGACTTGACCACCTTGAGCGGGACAAATTTAGGACATTAATAATCATGAAAATGGTGGCCACTCCTGGTCCAACGATGAAGCTAATAGGGTACGGAAAACTAGAACAGAAAGCTCAGGCTCTACTCTACAAGTAGCAATCTCAGAATGCTCAAAGGCTTACCTCGAAGAGTCATAAGAGTGTTCTAAAGATTTAATCAAAGCTAAATTCGGCTTCTCGTCGAACAACTACTGAAAACTATGACTGTAAAAGACGGAACTTCGACATCATCTTACAGTCAGCGCTTAACTGGAATATTGGTGAGTGTTACATTGTCTGCGGAACAGCTAGCACAACTATCCACGACAGATCCACCTCATACTTACAGATTGGCCTTCTGGCCTAAATATTGACTTCTCAATTATAAGGAAGTATATCAGAGCAGTGGTCCAAATAGTGAAGAACTGCATTCTTGACCAAGATGAAGAAGTACCGAAAATGGAGAAATACCAACGGTCCTAAGAGTACGGAACGACACGTTCCAAAAATAATGAGAACTCTAAAAGATAGATGCTGAAAATAAGTCGGAGTAAAACGGAGATTCCCCATTTGGGAGAAATGCTGACTGATTGGAAATTCAAATATTTGGAATGAATGACTGAGGCTGATAGAGTAGAGTAAGTGAGGGCAGGAGAACCATTGGACGATAAATTCAGATTATTGAGAAGACAAAAAACAGTATCCACGATTCCGTGGAGCAGAGCATTTTACTGCATAGAACAGAAACATGGGCAAGCGAACAAATATCCATAGGGATGGACGTTTGGAAGAAAGTGTCCAGGAACTCAAGGTTAGATAAAGTGAGGAATATCAAATTACGGAGATAGGGATGAATATATTGGACGTGATTGAAGAGAGAAAATTGAAATTGTTCAGACTCTAGAGAAAGATGACGGGATACAGAGTTCCCAAGAAGATACAGGAATGAAAGAGTAACGGAAAACGAGGAAAACCTAGAAAAGAGTGAAGAAGCATGACTGGAAGAGGTATAATCGGAAGATGCAGAGAATAAAGAATTATAGAACAGTAAAGTCTAAAAATTTATGGGTTATCGTGCAGGCCTTTCGTCACAGGGGACCCGGGTTAAATTCCCGGCAGGGTCGGTAATTTTAACCATAAGTGGTTATTTCCGCTGGCACGGGGGCTGGGTGTATGTGTCGTCTTCATCATCATTTCATCCTCATCACTACGCGCAGGTTGCCTACAGGTGTCAAATAAAAAGACCTGCATCTGGCGAGCCGGACTTGTCATCGGACACTCCTGGCACAAAAGGCAATACGTCATTTCATTTTAATTTATGGATTGTATGCAAAATTATTGTATTATACATTAATGTAGAACATTCGTAGATAATAATAATGATTATAATAATAATAATAACAATAATAATAATGAGTTTTCCCGGGATTTCCGTAGCTCTCAGAGTAATAGGAAGCGCCTGGGTTCAATGGCTGGACAGGGAATTACGTAGAGCAGCATTTAACATAGAAAAAATTGAAATTTTCTTTCTTTCTCTCTTTCTTTCTTTCTTTCTTTCTTTCTTTCTTAAAATTGAGAGATAGAAAATCTGTCTGAATAACAAAACAGTTGACCAGGTTAATACTGAGCTCGTCAGTTCTATCAATATCTTGGGCTTAGAAGTCCTGAAATCAGTTACAAAATTTGAGCTAATTACCTATTCGTTAAATTACATAGAAAAGAGCATTATTGCTCCGAGCAGGTACACTTCACAGGAGTCTGAGCTCGAAGATACAAGAGTCTAGCCTCGAACAGGCAATCAGTTTCTTAGACCCACTAAAATTACACTAGGAAACCTATCTAGTGCCCCCGCTTTAAAGTGTTCATACACAGTTGTCCAATGGCTTATGCATTTCTCAACAATCGTATTAGTTACTGTTGAGATGAAGGAACAGTTACCCTATGAACAATACAGGCTAAACAGGGGCGTAATTGCCCATACTACACGGTCTTAAGACTAAAAAGAAAAGGTTGCACATAAAAGGCCATAAACAAAAGGCAAGCAGGCGAAACACCAGCCCTCCTTATAGAAATTAGTAAAAAGCCCTAAGTGGGCTTACGGACCAATGATACAGAGGTTCTCCCTATACTATAAAGGGTACCTAAAGGAGGAACATTAAAACACAGACAAGGTTTACCAACTTGAAAGGTTGAAAACATTAGTCACCCAATAGAAAGGTTGGATGGGAGACGGCAGAGGGTCACCCCTCTCCGTTCCCTTACATTACATACTTCCGAGTGGGGAACAGAAACAGTGTGTTCAGACTTCGCCAAAAATCCTACATTTCAACCACCAGTTTAAAAAAAATTACATTACCGAGCGAGTTGGCCGTGCGGTCAGGGGCACGTGGCTGTGAGCTTGCATCCAGGTGATAGTGGGTTCGAATCCCACTGTCGGCAGCTCTGGAGATGGTTTTCCATGGTTTCCCATTTTTTTGATAGGGGCTTTACGTCGCACAGACACAGATAGGTCTTATGGCGACGATGGGATAGGAAAGGCCTAAGAGTTGGAAGGAAGCGGCCGTGGCCTTAATTAAGGTACAGCCCCAGTATTTGCCTGGTGTGAAAATGGGAAACCACGGAAAACCATCTTCAGGGCTGCCGATAGTGGGATTCGAACCTACTATCTCCCGGATGCAAGCTCACAGCCGCGCGCCTCTACGCGCACGGCCAACTCGGCCGGTGTTTTTCCCATTTTTACACAAGGCAAATTCTGAGGCTGTACCTTAATTAAGGCCACGGCCACTTCCTTCCAATTCCTAGGCCTTTCCTATCCCATCGCCGCAATAAGACCTATCTGTGTCGGTGCGACGTAAAGCAACTAGCAAAAAAATACATTAAAAGAAAACGGCTGAAACCTTTCCCTCAAACTACCCGCTGATGCTCTCAGTTGTTTAAATAAAGTCTGCCATTACCTTGTATCGCTGGATGTTCTTCAAGCAGGCCGCGCCCCTGCCTCCTAAGCCTCCGTCATGTGGCACTCCGAAGCACTGGAGCAATTCAGAGAAGACGGCCGTAAAGTGCACTGCTTATATAGTTCCGTAAGGAGAAGCTTCCAGATTTAATAGAGCTACTCTTTGCTGATAGGCTGGATTCCTGTACACACCACCAGTTTTGAATGGCTAGAGAACATATTTACAAGCATCTGATGGGCAGATTACAATAGAGGAGAAACCAGCTGAAGTGTTGACAACTTCGGTGCATTTAAAAAAACAATCTTCAGAAAAATTTACCAATAACAAAGATGAAATTTCCTAAGCTCTAGGTTTGTTTTTAGTCCGTGAGAGTAAGCTAGCAAATCGATGGTAGAGCCATCTAACTGTAGAGGATGAAATTATTTGGGGGTTTACAAGTTCAGAACCATTGGCATAGCTGGCCGTAGAGAAGACGCACAGTGTAAATAGCCAGGGAAGTTGTAGCCCTAGTAAAATAATAATAATAATAATAATAATAATAATAATAATAATAATAATAATAATAATAATAATAATAATAATTAAGGAGGTGCGCCATGGTTTGTTCTTCTCCGCAGACACAGAGGGTTGACTCTTCAGATAGACCCCACTTCTTCATATTGTTCTTAGATCGACCGACCCCAGACCGTAGCCTATTCAGACTCTTCCATGTAGACCATGACTCTTCATAATCGGCTGGAAGAATTTCAGATAGATCCATCCATCCATTGAGATGAAGGTTTCTGGATCTCCAGGAAGTTAGTCTTGATGATTGAGGTGACTCCGAAAGGCACTCAGTAGAATGAAGAAAACTTCTCCTCGATTTCGAATAATAATAATATGGCGTTTGCTACCGTACGCTGGTGTTTTGAATTTTCTTCATTCATGCTACCTCTGTGTCAGTTTCGACCTTCCGTTTTACTCCACCATATCGCAGGGAAACTTGATCTCCAACGGGTGTCCCATAGCTGAGTTTGAATTAACCTTGTCAAGTAATAATTTTCTTTTCACGTCACACCGGCAAAGATGGGTTTTATGGGGACGATGGGATAGGAAAAGGCTAGGAGTCGGCCGTGGCCTTAATTAAGGTAAAGCCTAAGCATTTGCCTGGTGTGAAAACGGGAAACCAATAAAAATCACCTTCAGGGCTGCCGACAGTGGGCTTCGAACCCAATGTCTCCTAAATCCAAGCTGAATCTTGTCAAGTAGAAACCTAACGTGGCATCGGGGATCATTCGCATGCCAACTTCGTATCACATGGAGTGCAGAATAGACGTTTATCGTCGTTTAAAAATCCAACAATCTCTGCCCGATTTGAATTCGTGATCTATACATTCCAAAGATGATATTCAACTACTAATTCTTATTTAAGTTTGAGAGTTTCTATTTCCTTATTTTATCTGTATATGAAGGTGTTTTACAAACACTAAAGAAATGTGTCCTGTTCTCATTTCAGGGCCACTGTTAGCCTCAAGTGCCCTTTCCACTTCGAGCTCTTCCCTCTAGACAGTCAGCACTGCAAGTTCGATTTCATATCAGGTAAGTACAACTTCTAACTTCAAGTTGTTATGTCTCGTGTAAAGTCAATATCAAAGTTCTTAATATTGCATGCCTTTCAGAACTGACACCAGAAACAAGAGATAGGGAGATCAATTTTGAATTGCTTATTCGCAGCAAAGACACGACTCCAGCCGATAACAAGAGTATATATTACCAATTTACTAATTTAGCCCACATTGATGATCTTGTTAGAGAGGCAGTTTGATTCTAAAATTTCCAACTTTATATTCTGGAACTTAAATAAAATGTATCAAATGAATATGTGATTGTATCAAACTCTTCTCCACAGACCATGAGATAAATGCCCCATCTTGTCTCACTGTGTGTTTATTCCTTCCTGTACACAGAACAACAATCTATGCGAAATCATTCACCGTTACCACAGTCCGACAGCCCAGAGTACCTGGGAATATATATAGCAAATAACGGGAAGTGGGTCCACCAAATAAAATAAGGTAAATGGAAGGATCTTGCAGCATTATCAGTAATTAGAATTCTTGAAAATAAATTCCCAAATAAAGATTACGAGATTCAGAGAAATGTCCTGCAAGCCGTAGTAAAAAATCGAATGTTATATGGAGCTGAGTTATTGGGTGTAGAGAAAGAGTGTGAGATGATGAACCAGGTTATAATTAAGTTCTGTAAAATTGTAATGGGGTTACCAAATTGTACAGCAAATTGTGGAGTAAGATTAATATGTGAAGAAAATATTCAAGTAGATATTCTTTAAAAAAATTGAAATATTTGTTGAGACTGAAAGGAAGAGAGGATGGCGAGCTTCTGCAGATCGCATATCAACAACAGAGAGAAAATATACAGGGAGAGTATTGGTTAACTAAAATTAAAAATATGTTAGACAGGTTGGGATACGGAAGTTATTGAGAGAGGTTGGAGAGATCGACGAATAAACTAATCATTAGACGACTCAGAGATATTCAAAGACAGTGGTTGGTATCCGAGTGTTGAAGCAAGACGACCCTCTCAGAGTTTAATAGGGTAAGGCAGGATATGAGCATAAATATTGTAAATATAAATAGAAGAGAAATCCGGGGTTTGATATGATGGATGATGGGAATTTATAAAAACAAGGGATGGATTAGGGGGAAGGATGCAACAAGATGCCTTCTCTGTGGTGAAAACAGAGAAGAATTTCACATGTTGAAATCATGTAAAGAAACCATAGCGATGAGAAGGAAATTTTTTTATAGCAAGGAACAATATATGATAAGTGAGGATGAGAATGGCTATAGGATTATTAGGATGATAAGCAAAGAATGGTATAAGCCTGGTAACCTAAGTAAACTGCTAATTGTAATTAGAAACTCATGTAGAAGAGTGTTGAAAGAGCCTACAAGGAGGGTAGGACAGATTACGGATGAATGATTGTGTTACGAACCGGTTAGTTCAAAATCTACCAATAGTGGTATGTAGTATAAGGAATATTAGTATTAGTAGCACTGTAAAGTTGATATTTTAGTAAGCCATAACGTAATCAATTGTCAAATTGTTTGTAATGAGACAGGACCCAATGGATAGAATGGTTCTTCCTCGGCTGCTGGTGATCCGTAGCTGTAGGTTGATAACATTCATTCATTCATTCATTCATTCATTCATTACTCATTCCCCATTTATTATTCATTCAGTCAGTCATTTAATTCAAAATAAACCGGGCGAGTTGGCTGTGCGCGTAGAGGCGCGCGGCTGTGAGCTTTCATCCGGGAGATAGTAGGTTCGAATCCCACTATTGGCAGCCCTGAAGATGGTTTTCCGTGGTTTCCCATTTCCACACCAGGCAAATGCTGGGGCTGTACCTTAATTAAGGCCACGGCCGCTTCCTTCCAACTCCTAGGCCTTTCCTATCCCATCGTCGCCATAAGACCTATCTGTGTCGGTGCGACGTAAAGCCCCTAGCAAATTCAAAATAAAGGCTCTCTCCCCAGTTACTAGTTATCCGTACTGGGAGTGATGATTCTTCTCCTTTATCGTGCATGCATAAATATCCATGTACCCATTCATAAATTCATCCATACTTCTTTCATCAATCCAGTTAGGGAATCATTAATTAATTAATTAATTAATTCATTCATTCATTCATTCATTCATCCATCCATTCATGTAGATAAAATCGTAGGCGTGGCCCTTGCCTGTGGTATGATTATCCGCCCGTGCAAGGAGCCACTAATTTAGGCAGGAATCATATTTAATTGAAAAAATAATGAATTAATTAACATTCATGTAAAGACATAACCGAGGTAGAATGGGATAGGACGGGCCTATCCTAATCGAAGGTGTAGAGTGACTACAAATGCAACAGAGAAAGAAAAAAGGGAGGGGGCACATGGGGAGCGGGATTTCCGCTTACGTGTGCTTTGCAAAAATTAGGGAATGGTGATAAATTAGTGTCTGACAGCTATTAGATCAGGTGGGAGTCTTCCGTTTGGACATCAAGAGAAAGGGACGGGCGTGTTATCCCTGGGAAGGTGGCTAATTTTCTCACCAGGGGTGGATAACACGACCGGACAGTAGTTATGCATAAACCCATCTATGCTTTTATACAGCGAATCGAATGCTCTCTCCTCAGTTGGTGGCTATCCATGACTGGGAGAGAAGTGTTCATTCATTTATTCATGCATGCATGACAATTCAATTCAGTCAAGGAATCGTTCATTATTAACCCATTCAGGCATTTATATACCCTAATGTACAGTGTCTATGAATATGGAGGAGAACTCTTTACAGACTCATGACATATAAATAATAATAATAATAATAATAATAATAATAATAATAATAATAATAATAATTGTACCTGGAGCTACACCCCAACGCCGCGCATTTGAATTCAGCGCCTAAATGAACTCCTCTATTGGTAAAACAGTGAAACTGAAACTACACCAACTTGGAACTTTACTCAGAAGATGTCACCACAGAAATATGATGTAAAGTCATTATTGTGCAGTTTCCTAACCTGTGTGAATTTCTACTTGTTTTGTTTGCCATTCATCAAGAAGTTTGTACATTCTCCCATAGATGACACTACCAAGAATCTATGATCACGCAACCTGGTGCAAAGTGTAAGAACTTATAATTGGAAGAAGTTTTGTATTTCTAGGTTTTTGTAACTGAATGATGTTCATTTATTTTGGGTTGGCAATATTTATTTTTTTCCGTCAGTTTTGAAAGCAGCCAATCCCTAATTTCTGAAATTAATTTCCAACCTATCACAGACTTCTTCTTCGATTCTGAGTATAACTTTGATATTAACCAATTAAATTAAGTTGGCGGGTCCTGATTCATCTTGAATGATTTCGAACCTTCGCTGAGGGTTTATAAACTGCGGATTTTCACGTTTCTTGGCCAATTGATCGTCATCTTACTGATAGTGTGTGTGTCAAAGCAGGAGGCGGGCGGCCTTTCCATCGGCAACTAGAACTGCTACCAGGTATGGCCACATAATTCCATCTTTCTTTTTGTAGATACCTCCACAGTTTAACCCAAGGAAAAGGTCCGAATCGGTAACTATGTAACCTTCTTTTCTAAAAATGTAACTTTCTGCCGGCTAATTGGGGATAGAGAGTGATGTACTCTCCCGCGCTCTCCTTCATCTTGGTTTGAGGTGACTACGTTTCATAACTGTTTTTCATTCTGTAATTGGTTAATGTAATTACTATACTACTCAGTAGTTTGGGAATAGCCCCTGTTTCATCGGCCTAGAGCCCCTTAGGTTCTTTTAGTGTTCATATCTAGGAGTGCAAGTATACGCCTCCATTCAGTTTGTGTTTCGGGCCATTTACTTAACCTGTTCTTTTCCGCAAAGGCCCTGTAGGTTGGGTACTAGATACCCCTGTATGACATTACCTTTCAATTTGTAAGTTGTGCCTTGATGGGCGAGTGATTGTTATTTGCTGATATTGCCTTGAATAGGCTAGAAGGAACTGAGGCTGGATATTTAGATTTTGGGAGAGCAAGTGCTATTAAATTAGGGGATTTCTGCCCTTGTATAAATTTGTGCTCTTTTGTAAATTTGAGCTAGTAGCTCAGGAAATATAAAGCTAGGAGCTTACAGACCAAAGTGTTAAGATTCTGAATCTTGAATTTTTTCCCAACTTGTTTAATGATTGCTACTTGTACCTGTAATATTGTCATGAAAAAATGGTTATGTTTGAAGTTCTAAAAATATAACCTTCAGTTTAAGTTTTAAATTCAATTCTTGACATTGTAGTTAGATCCATTCACCCCAGCACCTTCTTTCACTTCTGCGCTCCACGGAAACCACGGAACAATAATAATAATAATAATAATAATAATAATAATAATAATAATAATAATAATAATAATAATAATAATAATAATTCTTCACGCGCTAGTGAGTCACACACATATAGGCTTGAAACTGGTTTGAAGTTATGAATGATTATGGAGTACCGAAAGAAAACTAACTGCTGTCATTACAGGCAATGGTAGAAATATGGTTAAGCTTTAGTTTATACATTTGGAAAAACTCACCATGAATGCCTACCATGATTTGCACGTATCTTTAATCTGGTGTGCGAACGTTTCCTGCGAACTTTAGAAGGCGTTAAAGAGATAATTTCAAAATTTAGGGATTTAGTGTCTTGGTTTAAACGTCATGTAAGTTCAAGTGATGATCTCAGGAAATTGCAAAGAAATTCAGGAATTTCTGAGGGGGCATTGTCGAAACCCCCTGTAAATGAAAAACAAGATGGGACTCCACATTCCATATGATGAAAATATTTTTGAAAATTGTAGGACAAGTTGTTCTGAAATACGTACATGTATCAAATCAAGTGTGAAATTTGTTAAAACTTGCAACATTCTAAATTCTGCTTCCTTACGTTTAAACATGTTAGGTAGGAGGGAACATTATATTTGTGTCCTATATTGAATCCTATATAACATCAAAATCTCTGAATCCTGTTCCTGTAGCAATAGTCTAAAACAGATCCATGCTGAATTTAATGGATTATTTTTCCATTGTATATTTTTTAAGCTCACCACACCTACACCATAATTGATTTAAGTAGGTTGTACTTTATAAGTATATAGACGAATAGAAATGTATTCATCTTGTCGGCAACTTACAGAAAATTGCTTATCGTTTGCGATATATCGATACCACTTCAAGATATCGATATATTGTATATAATGTACCGTATATCGATTAGCGAAAATATTTTTTCAATATATTGCATTATCAATATATCGGTATTTAAATGATTTCCTCCATCCCTACTCACTAATTTGTGCGATTCGTTGGCTGAATGGTCAGCGTACTGGCCTCCGGCTCAGAGGGTCCGGGGTTCGATTCCCGGCCGGGTCGGAGATTTTAACTTGAATTGGTTAATTCCAATGGCCCGGGGGCTGGGTGTTTGTGCTGTCCTCAACATCCCTGCAGCTCACACACCACACATAACACCATCCTCCACCACAATAACACGCAGTTACCTACAAATGGCAGATGCCACCCACCCTCATCGGAGGGTGTGCCTTGCAAGGGCTGCACTCGGCTAGAAATAGCCACACGAAATTATTATTACTCACTAATTCTCAACACAACACAACAGCGCTTCTGCAGGAAACGGTGCCTATAAAACCAGCTGTAGGCGCCAGTGCAGGTGAAAATATGCGCCAGATACAATGCCAAACGAAGCAGGACCGAACTTAGCCGAGTTGCTCCGAGTGCCTGCACATTGTTAGGTGCTAGACACCTGCCTCGCTGTACACAGCTACACAGCTACACTTGACACTCTGACTTTTTCTCTAATGTTCATACTAGTCGACAACAATGTAATTATTAAAATCTCCGATGAAACGTATACTAACAGATCTTAACTTGTAACTATATTTCGAAAGTCACCATTTATTTATTTATATATAGTCCCTATTCTGTCTGTCATTCACAGTGATACTGAAGAAATGAGAAAGTTTCAACAGATGAAATTGGTTCTAGTTATAGGTTTTAAGGTCTTCCTTTGAAGAAAAATATAGTGAACCTCTTATGGCCACGATTTGCGTCCTCTTTAAAGAAAAGCATGTGTTTTTTTGCGAAAGTGTTCGTCTCAAGTTTACCATGATGACAGCTCTACCTGTCGGCATGAGTTCAAACTACGTACATCCTGACTTTTTGCCTTGAAAAATTGACAAATTTGAAATTATCCGACCATCCACCTACTAAAATTCCAAAAGGAAGACCGAAAGTAGAGAACAAAGATAAAAGTGGAAAATTTAAAGATAAATTTTCAGTTCCAGAGAGAAACTACTGATGCTAAAACGATACGTTCGGAGAGAGATGAAGTGAGTAAAGTTAAGTCGGAAGAAAGAGAGAGAGGGAGAACTAATTTTACATATTTCTACGTCTCACATGAGAATTGTATCAGAAGGTGCAGAGGAAATAAGACCGGCTAAGTTAATAGTATGGGACGAGGCAAACATGGCTCCCCATTACGCTGTTTCAATGGCAAAATATAATGAAACGTGATCTTGCTTGGAGAAGTATTCGGACAATACTTGCCAGTTATTCCACAGTCACAGAACAGCTATTGTAAAGTCAAATTTGAAATATTCTATACTATAGCCCGAAAGTAATACTTCAAAATAAAGAAGGAGTATATGAGCTGTAGATCTAACTTTAGTGATGGGATCCTAAAACTCGGCAAGGGAGAACTATGTTAAAATTGCATTATCGAGATTCCATAAAACCAGATTTCAAAAAATATTGTACGGGATGTATTTAGTTCTCCTTTTGGTCCAAATGAGAGGGTTTTTTTCAAAAGTAGCAAATTTGTGCTCAACAAACGAACAAGTTAATGTCATCAATTAACATGTTCTGAATAGTTTAATAGATGACTAAATAACGTACATTAACACTGGATGTGTAGAGTGCGATGATATAAATTAAGTTAATAAAGCTGGTTTGTGCAACGGAACAAAATTGACTATACTGAAGCTAGACAAAAACGTCGTTCATGCAGAAATTCTGACGGGATTAACTTCAAGAACAATAAAATATTTTTTTCCAAGAATAGGTTTAGCACCTGATAATCCCCGTATACCGTTCGTTCTTAAATGCGGGAAATTTCCTCTAAATTTAGCCTTCTCTGTCGCAATGACTAAGTCACAAGGACAAAAATTTATAGAAAATTGGGATAAATCTCTCCACTCCGGTCACGGGCAGTTGTATGTAGCTTTGTCAAGAGTACTTAGATCTATAGACGTCAAAGTACAACTTCCATCTGCAAGTACACGCGATATGGTTTGTAAGGAAACACCATAATACCTGTCCTTATTCCATTCAAACACGGTATATTTAATATGGAAAGTGTAACTTTTATTCGAAAGATACCGAGCTCGATAGCTGCAGTCGCTTAAGTGCGGCCAGTATCCATTATTCGGGAGATAGTATATTCGAACCCCACTGTCGGCAGCCCTGAAAATGGTTTTCCGTGGTTTCCCATTTTTACACCAGGAAAATGCTGGAGCTGTACCTTAATTAAGGCCACGGCCGCTTCCTTCCCATTCCTAGCCCTTTCCTGTTCCATCGTCGCCATAAGACCTATCTGTGTCGGTGCGACGTAAAGCAACTAGCAAAAAAAAAAAAAAAAATATTCGAAAGATCTATTAACAGCCTAATAAATTTTCCCAATTACTTCTTAGTAATTACGGCTGACCCTATTTTGTAAGTTGTATTAATAAGACACATTAACATGTTCATTTCATATTTCCGGTTACTTAACACATAGAAATTACGACTGTCGTACTAGTATTAAATATTTAAATATTTACCATCATCTTTGAAATCATTTCCATCAATATAAATTAATAAACTCAAATGATACTCTCACACTACTGTTGCTATATATGGCTTTAAAGACAGAAAACTTATTTATTTTTTTATTTATTTATTTATTTATTTATTTATTTATTTATTTATTTATTTATTTATTTATCTGAAAACTGCATCCCATTGGAGACAGCCCAACGGAATCAGTATACTCCGATTGTTTTAAACAATTTACAAATAGTCAGTTTTGTAGGTGATTGGACTATTGTCAATGTGTATTTTGAAGACGTATACTGAACAAATTTAGATCACGATAAACTAACAAACACTTGAACGACATTTTGTAAATAGCTATCCGTAATTTAGATTCAAATTTCAGACAAATTTTTAAGGGCAAATTTCAATCTTCACACTTTGAATGAATAGTTAAAATTTGTGTTTAATATGCACGTGATCTTTTTAGAATAGACTTAGTAACTCTGTTACATCTTTCTAGAGTATTAATTCAATTGCTTCAGTTTGATCAGTCTGATTCATTCCAAAAATCAAAATTGAGTAACTTTCTATGCATTAATTTAATGTAGAATACCATGCACTCAATCACACGATTTCTTAATAAAATACATATAAGTAATTTTTTGTCTTAGAGGTTAGGTCGTAAGCAATACCTAAGAATCGTTTTACGAAAATTCAACCCTTAAAGGGTAAAAGTAAAAGGGTAAAAACGAAATGAGTATGGGTTACTATGACAGTTAAATTTCCTGCCGCTTTCATGCTTAGCGGGCTGCTACAAAAGTAGATTCTTATACCATTTGGTAGGGTTCATATCTCTTGCCGTAACTTTCTGTATGTCGTGGCAGGCAGACCGTATTTTACGACAAGTACTTGACCGAGACTGCTTGGAGGAATGTGAAATTGAATCAAATCCCAGCAGAAAAGGAACCATAAATGTATTTTCATTTTTATATGCAAAATTTCACTAACAAAAACACTCATGCAAATAAGGACTGATTCCATGAGTATTATATGTTATATAACTCAAGTTCCTCTAATATATGGGTAGTTCCGGACGTCAACTTCGTTTGGTACTTTCAAAATGAATTTCAAACAAATGGGGAGTGTCTGTTCGTAAGGTGGTATTTCCACCTTAATAACGTTATTGGAAAAGGTCAAGAAACGTAAAATAAAAGGCACATGGAACGTACGCATTGTGGGTTTGGTGCAATTTTAAGGAATTACATCGTCCTGGTCAGGATTACTCATTCCAATCAACAATATTCAACTACTGGAATAAACGTCGACGAAATACCATTCATGTTTTGGAAGTCGAAATAGAACATTTTGAACACACACTCCTCAAATGTACTTGGTGACCTTTTATCTGGTGGATAGTCGTGCTTTTCGTGAGACATATTGAGTCTCCCGTATGGAAGTTTTGCCGGATATTTATACAAGTGTGTGGGGGTGGGTTAGATGCATGCGTACACGTCAATTCAAAATCTTCCGAAATTCAGCATCACCGTTGGCTCTGTCCTTGGCTTCGCTAACGGTGCAAGGTTCCCCTACTCTGTTCCAGACAGGGAGCTGTGTAGGATGTGGATGTAACCGCATTCCCATAGTGCGTTGCATCGCACAGGAAGCCGTCTCCACCTCTGCAGCTTGCTTTTTTCATCTTAGAACCCCTTCTCTCAGTCGGTTCAGTGATCTTCATACTGGGTGAGGGAAGTCCTTCCCGGTGGCGATTTCTCCTTACATGTCTGTTTGTCATTTATTGATACGGCTGGTTTCTTGGAATCCTTAGTATGAATCTCCTCCTCGATCTTAGACGACGATCCGATAGGTGAGAGCCGTACAAGGATGGCGAGGATCTTATTCTTGCCTTTTACTTTCAGCCTCCATGATCACTTCTTCTTCTCCTTGGAGCAACAATCCGCCAGATCTGTTAACAGTATCTGCTCTACAAACGAGAAACGAAAAAATTACACTTGTAATTTTATAATGGTGGGCATCTGTCAGTAAAAGTGCTCCGCTCATCAAAAAACGAGTTTTTATTAACCGAGTTCTATTATGGCCATCCGGTGCACCTAAATTTTCCCAGTATCATTAAGGTGACACTCCGGAGATATAAATCGATATTTTGATCAGTTTAGTGAAATTTATTTTATGACTGAAATTGAAAGGATTGAGTTTTTTCTTCCTTGTAACGAAGTTATTCCGCTGAATTCAAACAATTTATCACTAATAATGCTTTGTTTGCCAATTGCAATTTTAGATTTAAATCCCATTTTTCTCCCATTTTATTCTTCCAAATGTAGCAAAATATGTATGGAATATATATCACAGCTATATTAAGAAATCTGCGTATGGAATTTTTTCAAGTAGTAGCGATTTTTAAGTCCAAAATTTTATAACGTAAAAATTACACAAACTTTAGTACGATATATATCCTCGTATAAATTACGTACAGAAAAATCGATACGTAGTGCTTTTAAAAGAAGTATTATCTACCTAATTACGAATTTGCATTAACATGTTAATTAAATGTCATGCAAAAATGGAATTTAAAATTTTTAAAAAATATTTTTGAAAAAATATTAGTTGTACATGAAAGAAATGTTCTTGATATCTCTACTTTTATGTAGGTGACATTTCCACAAAGTTTCGTGAAAATCCGTGCATTAGGTAAAAATATCTTTTTAACTCCGGAGTGTCGCCTTAAGAAAGTAACAAAAGTTTATAAATCTCTTCGATCGTGACTAACGATGATGAATTATTTATGGAGTTCACTGTGAGCTACGGTTTATTTGTTGTCAGAGCACGAGATTGATCGAAACTGTTCTCGTTAGTAAACACACAGCAACTGCCACAATCCATAATTCTCGTCACGCGTGACTGTAACCGCGACACTGACTACTTCCATATTCATTTACGTTTTATTAGAAAATGGTGAGTGTTTTTCTTTTTGTGAGAATCAAATTACATTAAATTGACAATGTGAATTTCCGTTAATGCTAAGACGTAATGACCAAGAAATAAAGTAAATAGCAGTAGAAGGTACAATAATAGGTACACTAATGGGAGGTCAATTGTTACACCGAAGGCAGCTTCTCCTTCATTATACTGGATATAACTCATCAAGGTATGAATCTAGCTACCAAAGGTTGAATGTTCCAGTAAAATTCTTTCTTTCTTTCTTTCTTTCTTTCTTTCTTTCTTTCTTTCTTTCTGAGTCCGTTTACTGCCCAGGGTTGGCTTTTCCCTCGGACACAACGAGGGATCCTACCTCTACTGCCTCAAGAGCATTGTTCTGGAGTGTGAGACATTTGGACGGCGATACAACTGGCAAGGAGGACCAGTATCTCACCCAGGTTACCTCACCTGCTATTCTGAACAGGAGCCTTTTGGTGGGGGGGGGGAGGTGGAAAGTTCGGAAGGGATAGGCAATGAAGAGGGAAGGAAGCAGCCGTGGCCTTAAGTTAGGTACCATCCTAGCATTTGTCTGGATAAGAAATGGGAAACTACGTAAAACCACTTGGAGGTTGGCTGAGGTGGGAATCCAACCCCTGTACTCAGTTGACCTCCCGAGGCTGAGTGGACCCCGTTCCAGCCGTCGTACCACTTTTCAAATTTCGTGGCAGAGCAAGGAATTGAACCTAAGCCTACAGAGATGGAAGCTAATCACACTCATCTCTACACTACAGAGACAGAATCAGTAAAATACTGCTTTATTCATACTGTGTTTGGAAATTCTTTCTCCTTTTCACTCATTCGTAGAGTGCCAAACAGAATCTTTCTTTTTTTCCTTGCTAGCAGCTTTACGTCGCACCGACACAAATAGGTCTTATGGCGATGATGGGATAGGAAAGGTCTAGGAGTTGGAAGAAAGCGGCCGTGGCCTTAATTAAGATACAGCCCCAGCATTTGCCTGGTGTGAAAATGGGAAACCACGGAAAACCATCTTCAGGGCTGCCGACAGTGGGAACTCACTATCTCCCGGATGCAAGCTCACAGCTGCGCGCCCCTAACCGCACGGTCAACTTGCCCGGTCCAAATAGAATCAGCTGGTGTCGTCGCTTTCCTCAAATGGCACTTTTATTACACGTAATAGAATAAACTGTCCCAAGATCAACTTGGCGTTTGAAACACCTTTTCTGAGAATATGGGCTGAAATCTAGAGCAGGCAAATAGGTGTGTAAGTATTGCCCGAAACACTATCCATGACTTACATTAACAAGCAGGGTCCGGCTCCATGGCTAAATGGTTAACATGCTGGCGTTTGGCCCAGGAGGGCCCCGGGTTCGATTCCCGAATGAGCCGTGAATTTTATCCTTGACATGTTAATTCCAGTGGGCCGGGGCTGTGTGTGTATGAGTGTCGTTTTCATAATCAGAATTCATCACAGGTAAGGCCCCAACCTAGCAGGCGCGCAGGTGGCCTATTCGGTGTCAACTCGGAAACTCTCCACCAGGACTCTTCGGAGGCTACATGCCATTAAATAATTAAGGGGGGGGACTGAAATGTTGCGAGTTTTACCAAAAAACACACATTTCAATTTTAACCGTAAAATGCCCTCCGCCGGGCTAAGTGGCACAGACGGTAAGGCGCTGGCCTTCTGACTCCAACTTGGCAGGTTCGATCCTGGTTCAGTCGGGTGGTCTTTGAAGGTGCTCAAATACGTCAGCTTCGTGTCGGTAGGTTTACTGGCACGAAAAAAGAACTCCTGCGTGACTACATTCCGGCACCTCGGCGTCTCCAAACTGCAAAAGTAGTTAGTGGGACGTAAAGGCAATAACATTATTAAAAATTCCCCCGTTCTTCATCTTTCAAAGCCCGTTATTGGATTTCCCCTAAATGCCGGATTTAAAGGGTAGCGGTTCTATGAATATAGAGTAAACCCACGCCCTTTCGACATTCATCGAAAGAGATTTCTTCCTGTAAGTTGGCCAGGTAATTCGTTGTGCTTCCTTAATTTAAATGTTTTGCCTTCTATAGTTGCTCTCTCAGCGGTGTTCCAGATTATAATTTCGCCAAGATATTTAAACTTATTTACAACTTTTCTTCCTGTTGTTTAGAATAGCTACTGTACTACAAAATTGAATCAAGGTGCAGCAAACCCCACAAGTACATGTTGGTGTCCTTTCATTGATTTAGGCCCTAAAGCCTATATTTCCTTACAATTTGCATTACGTCACACCGACACACATAGGTCTTATGGCGACGATAGGGCAGTCCGGTTTCAGCTGTGGCAGAGAGCGGTTCTCTGTACTCTGCCTTCGTTGCGTGTGACGTTGGTGCGTTAATGTTTTCTGACTCGTTGGCTGAACGGTCAGCGTACTGGCCTTCGGTTCAGAGGGTCCCGGGTTCGATTCCTGGCCGGGTCGGGGATTTTAACCTTAGTTGGTTAAATCCAATGGCACGGGGTCTGGGTGTGTGTGTTGTCTTCATCATCATTTCATTTTATCCTCATCACGACGCGCAGGTCACCTACGGGAGTCAAATTGAAAGACCTGCACCTGGCGAGCCGAACCCATCCCGGGATATCCCGGCACTAAAAGCCATACGACATTTTTATTTCCGACAAAAGAGTTGCGTTACAAAAATGTTGCAACGTTTGGCCTGGGAAGAATTGGGAGAAAGAAGACGAGCTGCTCGACTAAGGGGTATGTTCCGAGCTGTCAGCGGAGAGATGGCGTGGAATGACATTAGTAGACGAATAAGTTTGAGTGGCGTCTTTAAAAGTAGGAAAGATCACAATATGAAGATAAAGTTGGAATTCACGAGGACAAATTGGGGCAAACATTCGTTTATAGGAAGAGGAGTAAGGGATTGAAATAACTTAGCAAGGGAGATTTCAACAAAATTCCTGGATGGATGGATGGATGGATGGATGGATGGATGGATGGATGGATGGATGGATGGATGGATGGATGGATGGATGGATGGACGGACGAACGGACGGACAACCACGAACAGGAAATTGTAAACTCACTTGTGAACACTGAAGCGGAGAATACAATAAATGCTAGGACACTAGAGAAACCAGGAGAGAGGGACATAGGTATTCAACCACTGAACAATAGCGTTATTCAAGACACTAAGACTAATAGCATGCAATGGGCTAATGAGATCGAAGCGGAAACCTCGAATCTTATGGAAATGAAGAGACGAGGATGGAAATCACGACAGCTTGAACACAAATGAAACACCAACCCAAGAAGTTGCAATTTCGAAAAGCTTTAAGTAAAGCACATAGACCCTCGAGGGAGGAAATACAGAAGCCATACAACAGATGAGACCCGCGGCTACAGGGGAGTAGATTAGGGGATAGACGATAGAGTCCCCCCCCCCCCCATCCCCGTTGAATTTATTAGGAGAAGAAATATGTATATTTTCACGATTATGCTGTTATCATACACACTGATGACACTAAATATAAATTGTATTCAAACTGCAAGTAAACAGTCGCTTCTTAAACAGCTTAATCGTGACCAGGATGTGGATACAGTTATGTTGCAAGAAGTGGCAACCGAAGACCTTGCTCCCATTCCTGGATACGATAAAATTAATAATGTTAACGAGCACAAACGCGGTACAGCCATATACATTAAAGACAATATACCATACTCGGACACAGCACTCCTTTTAAATTCTCGAGGAACCAGCATACATAGTAAACATCCATGCCCCATCCTGCTCACAAGCAAGGATGCAAAGATGGCTGCTGTATACCACAGACATCCTTCCATTTATTTACAGTCATAAAGACAATATGATCCTTGGAGGTGATTTTAACGCAGTATTATCACCCAAAGACCAAACAAGACAGTTCCAGGGATGTCCCGCGCTATCTGACTTAATAAAAGGGCTAGGTCTAAAAGATACATGGGAAGTGAAGCAACAGAGGTCAGCGGGATATACGTATTATTACCAAGGTGGCGCTTCTCGACTAGATAGAATACATGTCAGCGGGGGAATGAAAGAACAAATGAGGGAAACAGATGTCTGCTCACTGGAATTTTCAAACCATTGTGCGTTTATCTGTAAGATCCGACAACCTGAGTGGGGACCTAGACGCGGACGAGGAATTTGGAGGTTAAATGTATCTATTTTGAAGAACATGTACTTAAAAGAAAGATTTTTTGCTGAATGTAAAAAATGGAAAACATACATAACCCGATATAGAGATACTCTTGATTGGTGGCTGTTATACGCTAAACCTCGCATGATCTGGCTATTGAAGATATACAGTGCCGAGAGGATAAGGCAGTTAAACCAAACGACAGATTTCTATTATAAATGCTTAAGACAACTATATAAGGAGGATCCTACCAAACCTGATACCTATCGAAGAATAAAGAAAACAAGAGCGCAGCTACTAACGATACAGCGAAGAGAAATGGAAGGTTTGAATATTCAAGCGCAAGATCATCTAATTCTTGGCAACGAGTCTTGTTCCAGTTACCACCTTATAAGAAATTGCAGGAAAGGACGTCAAAAATACACCCATGACATCGAAACAACTAATGGACAAATAACGAATAGACCCGAAATAATAGAAGAAATGGCGGAGATCTTTCTCCAGTCCTTGTATAACGAAGAGTCGCCCACCATCATAAATCACCAACACCCATTCTTTGATGGTATAAGAGGAAGAATTAAACATAGGGAACGAGAAAGTTGGATCCAAGACATCACCTTAGTAGAAATTCAACAGGCAATACTACAAAGTGCACCGAATAAATCTCCTGGTCCCGATAGTCTAGGAAGAGCTTTTACATGACATACTGGTCCTTCATTAGAGATGAACTTGTTGCAGCAATGAATGGTCCCTGTAATCCAGAAAGAACTTCGACAAGATGAAAGAAGGCCTTGTTGTCCTTCTTCCCAAGATGACAAATCCAACCAAGTTATCTGACTTTCGGTCCATAACGCACTTAAATTTTGACCATAAGCTATTAACTAAATGTGTGAAAAAGAGACTAACTGCGTTTATGGAGGACGCCACATCCGATCACCAGTCTGGTAAGATACCAGAAAGATGTGTAATAAATTCTCTATGTTTCATTCGGGATATTATAAGCGAGTCACTGGTCAACAAACAAAAAAACTGCTAATATCACCAGATTTTGACCACGCATTTGACAGGGTAAACCACAGATATATAATTGAATCACTAAATGCCCTTGGCTATGACACTCGATTCACGACTCTCATGGGCAAAATTCTTAATGGAGGCTCTTCAAAGTTTTAACAAGGCCAATCCACATCCACAGGGGAGTACGGTAAGGGTGTCCGCTGTCTATGTTGATCTTCGTTCTCTCCCTAGAACCCCTTCTTAGCAATCTACAGCAAATTTTCAGTCCTAGTAATATAGATATTGTCGCATTCGCAGATGACGTTACTCTAATATTCGATCAAACTATTGATATCCAGCATTTGTTCAAGGTAATCGAGGATTACGGGGGATATTCCGGGGCTCAACTGGACCCAAGGAAGACAAAGGCGATGTGGATTGGGAAAATGGGCCGTGTCCAATGGGCACTCCCAGAGTGTGTAACATTAACACAAGAAATTAAAATTCTGGGAATAACCTGCGTTGACAGTGTGCACAAGATGATCAAAAAGAACTGGGCCGATGCTTTGCATTCAGTAAGGGACATATTGCAACAGGTTAGGTATCGATCTTTCCTCTTGCAACAAAGAATGATGTATGTGAATATGTACTTCTTAAGCAAAATATGGTATCCGAGCCAAATTCTTCCCATGCCAAGGATGATTGTTAAACGTATAATTTCCGTTGTTGGTTGGTTCATTTGGCAAGGATCATTAATACGACTTGCCAGAAGTACACTCACCTTACCTAAATCCCAGGGTGGGGTGGGCCGAATTGACGTCAAAAAAAAGCAAAAACTGTGTTTCTAACAATATTAAAGCTCTTTCACAAAGCAGGGGATCATAGGTCGAAGAATTTCCTCACGAGATGGTGCAGCCTCCAACAATGCATTAACCCACCAGCTTATTATGACATCCATCATCACGCACCTCACGCAAGATATCTGAGAGACGAGTTAAGTTATATCCAAAGGACGTCGTCACATCTCCAGATGTCTCAACGAAAAAGGTTTATAGCTGTATACTGTCTCAACAGTATTTAGCCCCTAACATAACGAAAGCAGCTATGATAATCAACTGGAATCGAGTATGGAGGAATATCTCCAACCGCATACTTCCCGACGCAGTAAAAGAAAGTTGGTGTAAAGTAATCCATGACATTATTGCGACAAACAGCAGACTTCGTCACATTCATATGATGGAGACGGATTTGTGCAACTTCTGTCAACATAAAGATACAGATACAATCCAACACCGATTTACAACTTGTACGCAGATTCTACCGACATGGAATAAATTTAAACAGAAGCTGAAGTGTATCATTAGTGCTGTCGTGTTACTGTTAGGTTGTTATGTCAACTGTGTGCTGAAAAATTCTGAGTCTTACAATGAACTCGAAAGGATGTTCGAGATAAGTCACTATGTTTTAATGTGCATTCAGTGTCCGAAAAGGAAGAGATGGTTGGGAGAATATGTGGAGCATCTAAGTAATGTTCTGTAAGTGTGAAGTGCTGGAAGTGCCAAGGGTAAATTTAAATTTTAAAAAATATAAAGATGAACTAGTCCGCCTCTGTGGTGTAGTGGTTAGCGTGATTAGCTGCCACCCCCGGAGGCCCGGGTTCGATTCCCGGCTCTGCCACGAAATTTGAAAACTGGTACGAGGGCTGGAACGGGGTCCACTCAGCCTCGGGAGGTCAACTGAGTAGCGGTGGGTTCGATTCCCACCTCAGCCATCCTGGAAGTGGTTTTCCGTGGTTTCCCACTTCTCCTCCAGGCGAATGCCGGGATGGTACCTAACTTAAGGCCACGGCCGCTTCCTTCCCTCTTCCTTGCCTATCCCTTCCAATCTTCCCATCCCTCCACACGGCCCCTGTTCAGCATAGCAGGTGAGGCCGCCTGGGCGAGGTACTGGTCATATTCCCCAGTTGTATCCCCCGACCAAGAGTCTGAAGCTCCAGGACACTGCCCTTGAGGCGGTAGAGGTGGGATCCCTCGCTCAGTCCGAGGGAAAAACCGAACCTGGAGGGTAAACAGATGATGATGATGAAAAAATATCAAGATGAACTATAAAAATGTGATATACGTTTGTGTGATTCATTCGTTTGTTACTTGTTAAGTCTTGTCAAGTACAGATGGGAATTATTGTGATATTCTGAGATTTCAAATAATTAACGAACATTAGGCAACAAGAAGTTGTAAAGACGGTTCCTGTTATTTTTGCTCTATCTAATTGTGTGTTCATTTGTTAAACAGTTGGAAATAATTTTTTGTATTACATATTATATGTAAATAAATAACGTGTGAAAAAAGGGATAGGGGAGGACTAAGAGTGGGAGCGGGATTGGCCTTTATTGAGGTACAGCCCCAGCGTTTGCTCGCTGTGAAAATAGGAAACCACGGAAAATCACCTTTAGCGCTGCCGACGCTGGGGTTTGAACTATTCCTTGATTTAAAAATCATATTCCATGCGTGATGTTTTCATCACATTTTTTCTAGAGGCTGTAAAGAGGTCATTTCGCCATTGCTGTTTCACATTCTGATTCACTGTCCGGCTCCATGGCTAAATGGTTAGCGTGCTGGCCTTTGGTCGCAGGGGTCCCGCGTTCGATTCCCGGCAGGGTCGGGAATTTTTACCATCATTGGTTAATTTCGCTGGCATGGGGCTAGGTGTATGTGTCGTCTTCAAGATCATTTCATCCTCATCACGACGAGCAGGTCGCCTACGGCCGTCAAATCAAAAGACCTGCACCTGGCGAGTCGAACATGTCCTCGGACACTCCCGGCACTAAAAGCCATCCGCCATTTCCATTTTTCATTCTGATTCACTCTATTTTATTTAAAATAATCTTAATTTTTCACTTCTCCCCCCGTAATGTTTCGACGCAAAGGATCTGACAAACCATCAAGCAGCTTAAGTATGCAATGATTTTTCAGAGAATGCTACAGGCTGACGTCAGCTGGCTAGCAACACAGTGTTCGCTACCTTTATTTGTTCTTTCAACTCTGGCCTGCACTAAGCCAAGTCCGGACGATAATTGGTTTCGTTAGCCAAGGCAATGTCCAGTTAGGAGCAGCAGTTTCTGTACGACCACAGGCGAGTTGTAAGCTGCCACATGGCTTCCCAATTTAGAGACGAACCCGTTCTGGTTTTGCTGATCACATTACGTACATGACTGCTCACTTTGGCTATCTCTTTTCTCATTTCTAACGGAGAAATAATAAATATGTATATATATTTCACATTTATTCCGAAGAAACGGATGATTAAATATAAATATGTCATGGCAACTAACAAAAATACCCCTTTCAGGACGAAACAGATTTAGGAATTAAATTGAATGGAACTTTAAGGTTTAACGAACAAATTGTAAAAAATGACGAGTAATGCTCTGAAAATATTAGGAATTCGATATTATTTCATGTAAGAACAGTATCCTATTTATTTAACTAATTGTTATGGTACAGACTTGAACACGCCTCAGTTATTTGGAACCCAATGCCATAAAGAACATCATTTTTATGAGAGTTCCCAAAAAATTTCAAAAATTCTTGACTTATAAATTTACAGGCAATTACCCAACATTTATAAATTACTCAATTATACTCAAAGAACAGGGTGTGAATGGCTTGCACCTCAGATGAAATTGTAAATACACTGACTGACTGACAGAGCAAATGCAACACCAAGAAGGAGTGGTCAGAACTTTATGCCAATTGCAGGGTAGACTGACGTCACTGAGGTATGCTCATGATGTGAAATGCGCCGCTGTGCTGCGCACGTAGCGAACGATAAATGGGACACGGCGTTGGCGAATGGCCCACTTCGTACCGTGATTTCTCAGCCGACAGTCATTGTAGAACGTGTTGTCGTGTGCCACAGGACACGTGTATAGCTAAGAATGCCAGGCCGCCGTCAACGGAGGCATTTCCAGCAGACAGACGACTTTACGAGGGGTATGGTGATCGGGCTGAGAAGGGCAGGTTGGTCGCTTCGTCAAATCGCAGCCGATACTCATAGGGATGTGTCCACGGTGCAGCGCCTGTGGCGAAGATGGTTGGCGCAGGGACATGTGGCACGTGCGAGGGGTCCAGGCGCAGCCCGAGTGACGTCAGCACGCGAGGATCGGCGCATCCGCCGCCAAGCGGTGGTAGCCCCGCACGCCACGTCAACCGCCATTCTTCAGCATGTGCAAGACACCCTGGCTGTTCCAATATCGACCAGAACAATTTGCCGTCGATTGGTTGAAGGAGGCCTGCACTCCCGGCGTCCGCTCAGAAGACTACCATTGACTCCACGGCATAGACGTGCACGCCTGGTATGGTGCCGGGCTAGAGCGACTTGGATGAGGGAATGGCGGAACGTCGTGTTCTCCGATGAGTCACACTTCTGTTCTGTCAGTGATAGTCACCGCAGACGAGTGTGGCGTCGGCGTGGAGAAAGGTCAAATCCGGCAGAAACTGTGGAGCGCCCTACCGCTAGACAACGCGGCATCATGGTTTGGGGCGCTATTGCGTATGATTCCACGTCACCTCTAGTGCGTATTCAAGGCACGTTAAATGCCCACCGCTACGTGCAGCATGTGCTGCGGCCGGTGGCACTCCCGTACCTTCAGGGGCTGCCCAATGCTCTGTTTCAGCAGGATAATGCCCGCCCACACACTGCTCGCATCTCCCAACAGGCTCTACGAGGTGTACAGATGCTTCCGTGGCCAGCGTACTCTCCGGATCTCTCACCAATCGAACACGTGTGGGATCTCATTGGACGCCGTTTGCAAACTCTGCCCCAGCCTCGTACGGACGACCAACTGTGGCAAATGGTTGACAGAGAATGGAGAACCATCCCTCAGGACACCATCCGCACTCTTATTGACTCTGTACCTCGACGTGTTTCTGCGTGCATCGCCGCTCGCGGTGGTCCTACATCCTACTGAGTCGATGCCGTGCGCATTGTGTAACCTGCATATAGGTTTGAAATAAACATCAATTATTCGTCCGTGCCGTCTCTGTTTTTTCCCCAACTTTCATCCCTTTCGAACCACTCCTCCTTGGTGTTGCATTGTCACTGTCAGTCAGTGTATTTGAATTTCAGGCATAAAGTAATTCATTCTAAAATTGATGACTCAAATATGTTGCAATCAATCTCTTTCTGTACACCACAAAAAATAAGTCATCCAAGAAATATCTTCTTTCATTCAAAGGCAAAGACTGAAATTAATAAGAACTCCCCAGTTAATAAGGCTGAGACTTTACAATAATATTCATGCATAAATTGATATTTTTAGTATGACAGAAGCTACATTCACTTCGTCAGGTAACACTGTGCTTCTCAACATAATTTAACAGATATTACTAAATCATCAATAAATTATTAATCAGTTTTGACATCCCACATGAAATATCCTATTATAATAATTGTTTTAACTATTATTTTAAGTCCAAGTTATTATTATTTTGACGGATCTTAATCCATTATCGATCCAACAATCAGATTCCAAAGCCACGCCAATCAACAAATAGAAGTGGACGTCCCCCGCTACCTCGAAATGTATAAAGAGGATTTAAGTCATTCGATAGGAGGCAGTTCGGGTTTAGGAAAGGTTATTCCACTGAAGCTCACCTTGCAGGATTCAAGAAATGTATAGCATATATCCTGGATTTGGGAGGTCAAATGGACTGTGTCGCGATTGACTTATCGAAGGCATTTTACAGAGTAGATCATACGAGACTACTGGTAAAAATGAGTGCAATTGGACTAAAACGAGTGACTGAATGGGTGGCTATATTTCTAGAACATATGACTCAGAAAATTAGAGTAGGTGAAGCATTATATGATCCTGTAACCATTAAGAGGGGAATTCCTCAAGGCAGTTTTCTTATATGCACTAAAGAAAATGGAAATTGCAACACCCAGAATGATTGGTGCTACATTACTGCAATTGAACATGCAGGACGAGTGTTCGGTTGTGATTCGATTATTACAGTTTCAGGTCCCTCTGACCGCAAGTTTGGACAACAATCAATACAGGATATGTCCACCACGAGCTGCAATACGTTGATGAATTCGTCGAGGCATGAAGTCAATAAGGCCCTGGATCGCTTCCTGAGGAATTGTGGCTCATGCTTGCAGCACTGCACGGGTCAGTTGTTCAAGAGTTGTGGGTGGCTGAGGACGGTTGGTCAGTTGTCGACCCATCATGTCCCACACATGCTCAATAGGACTGAAGTCCGGGGAACTGGCGGACAATTCTAAGGTTGTGATGTCGTGGAAAGCTTCTCAGGAGATGCGTGCAGTGTGAACCCGGGCATTGTCATACTGAAACATCCCATTAGCAATGTTTGCCATCATAGAGACAGCCACTGGATTGAGTACCCTATCAACGTACTGTCGAGCAGTCATAGTGCCCTCAACAAGCACTAATTGTGATTTCACATTAAAGCCAATAGCTCCCCAGACCATCATGCTTGGTGTTGGCCCTGTGTGCCTCTCGACAATAAGTTCTGGGCGGCTCCTCTCCCCAGTACGTCGGCGCACACGATTTCGGCGATCACTGCGGGCAAGACAGAAGCGCGATTCATCACTAAAGACGACCCTATGCCATTCGTCGACCCACGTCGATCTTTCTCGACACCAGGCCAGCCTTACACGTCGCTGTTGTGCAGTCAATGGAACACCTTCTGCAGGGACATGGGCTCGTAAGCCGTAGGGTGCTACAGCTGCTCGAATTTGCGCTGCTGTTGCATGGGGTTCCATCCGGGCCATCCGAATGATGCGGCGATCCTCTCTCACAGTTGTCTGTCGCGCTGGGCCTGTGCCAGGTCTACGAGTGTGGGTACCTTCATTTGACCACTGCTGCCATACACGTTGTACCGTAGATGCCTGTCGGCCAACACGTGCAGTGACAGTCCTTAGCGATAATCTAGCCTCACACAGCTCAATTATCCGAGCCCTCTCAAACGGCGACAGTTGTTGATAGCGTGCTCTTCTCTGTCGTCGAGGCATATTTGACGGGGAACACTTCACTGCACAGACTGCAAGTCAACTACGCTACACCGGAGTCCGTATACGGGAGTTGATTCCTCCGCGACCAATCACGTGGGGATACCTGTAGCATCAATCCAATGGGTCTGAAACTTTGATCGTTTACATACCTACATGGCATCGTTCCATATCTTGAAAATCAATACAAACGACCAAAGCCTTCATGGTGTTGCAATTTCCATTTTATGAAGTGTATATAAATTATATGAGTGAAGAACTGGAATCAGTGATTTGACTTTTTTCGAATGATGTTATTCTGTATAGAGTAATAAATAAGTTAAAAGGTTGTGAGCAACTGCAGAAAGACCCCAGCAATGTTGTGAGATGGACAGCAGGCAATGGTATGATGATAAACCGGGTTAAAAATCATGTTGTAAGTTTCACTAATAGGAAAAGTCGTGTCAGTTTTAATTACTGCGTTGATGGGGTGAAAGTTCCTTATGGGGATCACTGTAAGTACCTAGATGTTAATGTAAGGAAAGATCTTCATTGAGGCAATCACATAAACGGCATTGTAAATAAAGGATACAGATCTGTGCAAATGGTTATAAGGGTGATTAGGGGTTGCTTATGTGTGGCTTGCATCAATCTCCGAATTCCGGGTTCGTAGCGTTCCAGTGAGTAGCGCGATGCAGATGGATTGCGGCGGTTGCGGGGGGGGGGGGTGTTGTCGATGGCACGAGAGGAAATTGAATTAACGAAGGGAAGAAATGGGGAGAAATGAAGAAAGACATGAATATGAGAACGAGATTGGAGTAGATGTGTAATACAATAACTTTGGCACGGAGCGCCGCATCTCACTAGTCAACTTCCTCTTCTTCTTATTTTCTTCTTCTTGCACTTCTTTTTCTTCCTTAGTATGTGTCTCACATGCTACTGGGCCCCGCGTATTTTGGCTACCAGCACTTTACGCGATTGTGTGCCATGTCAAGATGAAGGCGTACAATTTTTAGATCTTCATGTATGGTGTCAAGGCAACGCTGTCTCGGTCGTCCTAATGGCCCTTTCCCTTCGGTCAGCAATGTTAATCCAGTCTTGGCAACTGTTGTTTTATCAACTCAAAGTACATGCCCATACCGGAGGAGACGGCTTTCCCTCATCTTTTCAGTGACTGGTTCCACTCAATATCGCTTGCGGACTTCACTGTTGCTGACATGATCCTGAAGTGTCAAGCCAGATGTCCATCGGAGTACTTTGTTTCTATCACGATGTTTCATCTCGTTAGTGCATTCTGCACCATACAGAGCAGCTGGACGCACCACAGATCGATAGACTTTAGCCGGTCTGGAACCTTTTTATCACACAGGACACCAGCCGGTAGACAATAATCAATAGACAGGTAAAACAGCTTCATACTGTTTCTGATCAGTTCTGTGGTGGTCTTCATTTTTTCATCGATAGGATTGTGAACGTGACATCCGTCATTCGAAATGTTTAAGCCGCCCTTGTATACGGGAATGAATTTTAAATTCCTGTGCGGTTTCTGTTTCAGCACTTCAACCTCTCGAGGACCAGAAGCTGGTCTGGTGGACGGATGGCGAGCCCGTTGAATTCTACCGCAGGGTGCCTCACTGGAAACTCGCACTACCCGAGTTCGAGGCAACACTCGTTGTCTGTAACGAGAGTCTGGTGGTGAACCATATAGCAGGTACAAGATTCACACGAACTTATAGCTTAAGACCTTTAAATATTGATTGTTATGGATGTATCCAGGCAATACATGAATGAGTACGAAGAAAACAAACCAGCCCCTCTTATCAGACATCCTTTCTCGTTCATAGCTCTGAAACTGTCGTTTCCCCTACACCCGTGGTTTCCACTCATCCATACCTCCCATCACGTGATCAGTGTACTGACGTCTCAGGTACCAAAGCGTTAGTAACGTTCATTGTGAAACAGTACGACGTTACCAATACTGGAGTGAGTAGAAGGCAGGTCTATCAGCGGAACACTGAAATAATTCAGGGACAGTAGACATGATATTCTTTAGGGCTTTCGTATCGTGAGACGAAAAGGCTCTGAGGTAAAGCAATATTTCTCACGTATCTTCTCCGCCTCTTACTCGGAGGTTACAAGTTCGATTCCGAGCTTCGATCTTGGAGTGAGGGTCCCTGAGCTCGACTGATGTGAGAGGCAGCTGGCGTAGTCAAGAAAGTCAAATAATACATCTCAGACTTGAGTCGGGCCACGTTATTACGAAAATCCAACGGGGCATTCTCTTACGTTCCCCTAGCCGTATTTTTCCTTTAGCTGGTAATGGATGTTTTGGAAAATCTTGTCCCTGATAGTATATAGTGGTTTCTACGCAGCTCAGAAAAATAGTCAGGATTCCAATGCTGTTCATGTCTGAGCCATAATGTCTTGTCCCTGATAGTATATAGTGGTTTTTACGCAGCTCAGAAAAATAGTCAGGATTCCAATGCTGTTCATGTCTGAGCCATAATGCCTTGTCCCTGATAGTATATAGTGGTTTTTACGCAGCTCAAAAAAATAGGCAGGATCCAATGCTGTTCATGTGTGAGCAAAGTTTTCAAATAGAAACTTGTCGTACATACGGTTCATGAAAGAGCTTGGCGCACCAAGACGACTGCCTCTTATCCAGATAGTCCCCAAAAGTGGAGTACAAGTTACATCCTAATGGCTTGAGACCAGCAATATTTCCGTGCTACAAATTACCTTCCTACAAGTGCGATTTCAGTTCATTTCCACCATTCTTTCTAGATGAACATATATCTAGGTACCGTACAATTACACACTCTCGCATACACTTCCCTTTTTAAAGCTCGCTTTAATAATGGCTAGTAGACTACCTACCGCGCGATAAGTATTGTCTTCAATCTCTTCAGTCTCTTCAATCACTACATTCACTACTGATCTGCATTTAGGGCAGTCACCCAGGTGGCAGGTTCCTTATCTGTTGTTTTCCTAGCCTTTTCTTAAATGATTGCAAAGAAATTGGAAATTTATTGAACATATACCTTGGTAAGTTACTCCAAAACCTAACTCCCCTTCCTATAAACAAACCGCATAAATACGATTGTAAATAAAGGGTACAGATCTCAGCACATGGTTATGAGGGTATTTAGGGGTTGTAGTAAGGATGTAAAAGAAAGGGCATATAAGTCTCTGGTAAGACCCTAACTAGAGTATGGTTCCAGTGTATTGGAACTTCACCAGGATTACTTGATTCAAGAACTGGAAAAAAAATCCAAAGAGAAGCAGCTCGATTTGTTCTGGGCGACTTCCGACGAAAGAGCAGCGTTAAAAAAATGTTGCAAAGTATGGGCTGGGAAGAATTGGGAGAAAGGAGACGAGCTGCTCGACTAAGTGGTATGTTCAGAGCTGTCAGTGGAGAGATGGCGTGGGAAGAAATCAGTAGACGAATTAGTTTGGGTGGTGTCTTTAAAAGCAGGAAATATCACAACATGAAAGATAAAGTTGGAATTCAAGAGGACAAATGGGGGCAAATATCTGTTTATAGGAAGGGGAGTTAGGGTTTGGAATAACTTACCAAGGGAGATGTTCAATAAATTTCCAATTTCTTTGCAATGATTTATGAAAAGGCTAGGAATACAACAGATAGGGAATCTGCCACCTGGGCGACTGCCCTAAATGCAGATCAGTAGTGATTGATTGATATTCAACGTCAATATAAAAATGGTAAAGTGAAGTGATAATAAATAAAAACACAACCGGTAGTGTTTTACTAGCTAATTGTACTTACACACTCGCAGGTTCTGCTCTCTCTACTCACGCTAAATCACTCACACCGTCTTTTCACTCTACCACTTAAAAGTTAACATATTCACAGTAGTTCCATTTATACACTACACAGTTTCTCAATACTGCTCGACGTGCACTGTCTGTCCAGCATTCATCGGTCGTCCACTCATACAGTCCTCGTTCGATGTCACTTGCCGCTCCTCGTCGAACTCTCACACTGCACACCAGAGACACGTCGCTCTCTTCACTGCAACCAGGTACGAGGGATTCAACTCCCCAACAGACTGAACACTCACTCGAGTCCACGGCGACTGATAGACCGACAACTTAAGGGGTCTTGGGACACATTTTTTTCGGTAAATGGATGAAATTGTCGGAATTTGAATTCTGGCATAAATAAATTATATTAACCTTGCTCTACATAACAAAAGTGGTTTTGTGCCGTTGTGACTATTTTTGACGTAGTTACGGCCGTTTTTAAGTGGCTCTGCACGGTCATTTGATTCTCCACCACGCCCCCTTTTCTCTGTATGCTCGGCTATCCGTGTCCCTTCTGTTACCATTAATTCCCTCTTTTCAGGAGCATTGAGATGACACAATTTTTGAATATTGGAATATGTACTGCCATCTGTTGGCTATGTTATGAACTACTTCAACCTATAATTTAGTCAACATAAAACTTAATATTTTAGAACATGTTTATAATTATATCCATTCTAGTGACATGTTTGACTTGAAAAATTCTATGTGTTTATAGAAGTAGTATTTTAATATGTTTGAGAGTTGTAACCAAATGCATATATTTAATAAGTTAGTGGACAGCCTGACATCAGCCTATATACTTCCTTGTTTACTATTGGGTTTGTTTTGGTCAGTTTCGTGAATTGCAAGCAAGGTTGCGGGAAATTGTTAGTGAATATTATGTCAAATCATGAGGAAGTAGATCCATCCAATGTAGGTAAACAAGTGCTTGACATTGCTGTATCATTTGATGGAACATGGCACAAGCGTGGCCATACATCTCTCTGTGGCATTGGCATAGTGATTGACATTCTGAGTGGATTAGTTATAGATTATCATGGGTTATCTAAATATTGTCACATGTGTGTTGTAACTGCTCATGAACTGGGTGATGATTCTCCAGAATATAATGTATGGCTGCAAGGTCATAAAGCATGTGGGGAAATGCTCCAGGAATTATGAGGGACCATCTGTAGCAGTGAAAGTATTTGCAGCTGATATTTTATGGAAAAGATCAGTGGAAGAATGTGGCATGCGCTACACAACTGTGCTTTTAGATGGGGATGCCAAAATATTTCTCCACCTTTCAAATGAAGCAGTATATTGACCAGATGTACAATTGAAGAAAGAAGAGTGCATTAACCATGTTGCAAAAAGGATGGGGACTGGTTTGAGGAATTTGGTGAAAGAGTAGAAAGTAAAAAGAACTACACTTGGTGGAAGGGGTCCTGGAAGTTTGAAAGAAGCAACTATTGTGAAGCTCACAAATTATTATAGGCAGGCAATATGTCCAAATATTCCCTCAGTAGATAATATGAAATCTGCAATATATGCCTCACTATACCATTACTCCTCCACAGATGAAGATCCTAAGCATAAGAAATGCCTCTTAGGACCTGAATAATGGTGCTTCTATAACAAGAGTATCACAACAGGACAAACCTCTCAAAACCCCAAAACCACAAAACCACAAAAAATGTCAGTTTAATTCACAACTGCAATGCTGCTGAAAATTGTGCCTGTATACCAAAGGCTGGCATCAACAGAACTTCTGTCTAGATGTTGTAGAGGGGCTACTCAAAATTCCCATGAAAGTCTTCATGCATGTATATGGAAAAAGTGCCCAAAAGAGACCTTTGTGTACTCAAAAAGACTTGGAATAGCTGTTTCTAATGCAGTTTCAGAATACAACATGTGATGCAGTGCAACACAAGAAATGAAAATGGTTGTAAGGAATTATAAACTTTCACCAGTATCCACCAAACTTGCCACACAGAGATGAAAGAAGAAAATCTGACAGTCAGCGGTCAGTCACCCAACAAAAGAAAACAGCCAGGAAAAGACTGAAAATCCTCAAGGTGCACAGGGAGGAAGCCAAGAAGAAACAGGAGGGTAGGAGGTATAGTGCTAGTGAATTTTAAGAGATTTGGAAAGGCCATTATGAAAATTTTTAATGGTTTTATAACTAAAATTCATTGAACTCAAAACACCATTTTTTGTAACCTGCAGTGTTCCATGCGGGTCAAATCTAAACCTATATTTACCAAAGTTTGTGTGTAGCTTCTATGTGACCTAACAAAGAAATTGTAGGATGGATTTTGCATTTTTCTTCAATATACTCATTTTATGAGGCAAAATGTACAGAAAATTAGTGGAAAATTACATGAAATAAAATTAAATATTTGAAACAGGAGTTATTTGATCAACATAGGGTGAATCAAAAATTCCATCCTAGAGCTTTTTTATGTTGTAAGGAAAATCATTTCACAAGTTTTCAAACTCTCAGGTAAAAATCCATCCCGCAGGGAACTTTTTGAAAGTTCCTGTTTTGCGAGTGTCATAAACACAAAGTACACCATATCTCATAAACTAATAAAGATATTCAGCTGAAATTAAGATATATTCTTTCCATAGTAGTCCTACATATTCCATAAAAAAATTCATTGTGATTGCTCAAAAATTGTGGAAAATAAGAAAATGTGTTCCAAGATCCCTTAACGGCAGTACCCACACACAACCTCAGTACTCCACGGCAGTACACACACACACACACACAGTACTCCGCTCCTATGTAGGCTAATAGTTATCAGTACTCCACGGCGTACACTCATACACATGTTACGAGTAGTACCCCACGACAAGTACGCTCACCGTACTCAGTACTCCACGGCAGTATACTCACACGAAATGGTACTCCGTTTCCATACTACAGTCCAGCATGGCGATACTTAGACACTGACTCCGGTGGGACACCCACCGCACCGTGTCTCACTTGTCATACGCTCCCATCCAGCCAGTTCTTAAGTCGCAAAGTCGCGAATATTGCGGCCTGTCAACCGATACCGGTTTTGAGAGTCCTGCCTTAATAAGTGAATTCCCGTGCTTGCATTAATTGCGTGTGGAGTATGGGTTCATTTCTGACGTGAGGTCATAGCTGGCCAGTGTGTGGCTTGGCGCTAAGAGCAGGTTTTAAAGCAGGATGACCTTTGGCCTCTTTGTGTTTGAGGCATCGGTCTCGTAGTTGCCTAGCTGGTTGATAAGCGGGTTATCTACATTGGGTAGCCACTTGTAGAGCTTGCAAGCCATGAGCCTCCGTCATTCCTCCAGAGTGATGATTTGACATTCATCATGAATGTCGGTATTCCTAGTGTGCCGGTCAGCCCCTGTAATAAGGAGAAGTGCCCGGTTCTGGACGACTTGCACCTTATACAGGTTGCTGTTGTTGGAAATACCCCATATTGGACAGGCATACTCGAGTAGCGGCCCAGACATAGTGGCAAACAGTAGGAGCTTGTTTTCTGTGGAGAGGCTATTATTAACGTTAAGCAGGGGGAATAATTGTGATACCTTCTGTGAGCGATGGCCGAAATTTGGGATATATGCTGACGAAACGTTAGTTCTCGATCTAGGGTTACCCCCAGGTACTTCGAGGTAGGGAACCATCAGATTAACTTCGCCGAAGAAGTCCAGACCGCCCTCAAGTCTCGAAGTCCGCTCTGTGAAGAGAGTAGCGTGACTCTTAGTGACGTTGATTTTGATTCTCCACTTTTCGAATCAAGGATCGAGAAGGGAGAGACTGTCCTGAAGGTAGGTTTCTACTCTGGGAGCCTGCCATGAGACCGTCGAGATCGCCGTGTCGTCAGCATATAAGTAGATTTTAGCCTTCGGAGGTTTAGCCATATCAGAGATAAATAATTTGAACAGGCAGGGGCTGTTCAAGCTGCCTTGAGGCACGCCCACCGTAATATTACGGGAGTATGATAGCGCCTTTTTAACTAAAATTTGGAATTTCCTCTCTGAGAGGTGACTCGTAATTGGAGCAGTCAAATGAGGCGGGAAGCCGAAATGTTTCATTTTATAGATAAGCCCTTCATGCCAGACCTTATCGAAGGCTCTATAAATAACCAGAAAACAAACTCCTGTGTATCTGTTTTGATTCATGTCACACACTGTCCCCTTATATAGGGTCGCCGGCTTCTCCAATACTTCCCCCATAACGAAGAGGTTTCTAGAGTTCTCTTAATGGCGAATATTCTCAGCTAGTGATTTCTGGCCTTCACCCGCATTAGAGAGAGACCGGTACATCCCACTACAAGCCCCTCCTTCCTGCGCCGGCGACCAATAGCCCACCTGTACGTGGACGGTACCAGACCGCCTCGCTCCTCCTGCCCTGGAATCCACATGGAGGCCAGCCCACCACAAAATATTTAAATATTCATGAAAACATTTTAAACATCTTAGTCCTCTAAACGTTCAGTCTTGTACTAGTCGTAATACTGAAAGTTGTTTTCTGACAGTTCTTAGAGGGAGTTCAGTTTACTGCCTGCCTGAGTGGGGACAATGGATAAGATGGTATGGTTGGCATGTAAACGTGGATGGACCCACTGTGGTTGCCATGGAAATAAGTCTGTTGGCCGGCTCGTGCTGCTTGGAATTGTCAAACCTCTCAGTTATACAACAGAACACTGCAGTCTGAACGAACGAGACCCGGAAGCGAGGGGAAGGTGAAAGGAATGCAGGGAAGTGGTAACACTGTGCAATGGCAAGTGCAATGCTCCTCCCTCCAGCAATATCTGTCAAAACGCTTCTTTTAATATTACGGGTGTATATCAGGACGAGATACTGTTGGAGAAACACAAACCCGTAGAAGTATCAGAAAGGGTAATTATATTTTTCTTCATATACGCAATTCCACAAACCCTTCTAATATGCTAAGCGGATTGTTAAATCAGATCTTTATGAACCCAGGTTTCGATCTCCCCCTCCCTCCATTTTTCGATAATCGTACCCCATGTTATAACACTTGTTCCAGGCAAAGTATCGGCCGTACGGTTATGGATAGTCTTGGACCGACATTTCCAGAGCCACGTTCTTGAGACGTACATTCCTACAACGATCTTTGTTATCATGTCGTGGGGCAGTTTCCTCGTCAAGCCAGACATGGTCCCTGGCCGAATGGTTCTTCTCGTCACCAACCTGCTATCCCTTGTCACACTCTTCGAGGCCTCGCAGTGAGTATATGGTAGCAGCATAACTACACTAAGTCATTTTGACAGCATAATTAATATTGTTCTAACCAGTGTATTTTCATTGTTAAGGGGAATAAAGCCAAATATCTATTGGCACTGATCAAAGTTAATAGAAATAAGACTTGTTCAGATACCTGGGATCATACCTGCAGCTTGGAGGATGGAGTCGAGGCAATGTTCGAACGTGGGTCAATACAATATGTTCAAAATGGAGAAAAGCGACATGCACTTCGTACTATTGTAGAATTCCAGTCCACTTAAAGTCAAAAATCTACCGAACTATTGTCCGGCCAATGCCGTTATATGGAGCGAAATACTGACCCGGGACTAAAAGTACCAAAAGTCGGCTTCATGCAATGGAAATGCATATGGTTCGCAGGATAAATCTGTATTTCCATCCAGGATCACACTCCCGAAAACATCTCAGGCATAAGTTTGGTATCGGCAGCTTTCAAGATGAAATGCGGAAAAGGTGACTGTGATGGTTTGTCTACATCTTACGGGAATCATCTGGAACAGTCAACGAAATACCCTATCACTTTTTCATCGACAGCAAAATACCGCGTAACATACCCAGGCAATGATGGAGGCCATTATCAACATTGAAAATGAGAAAAATAGGCATTTGTCCAATTGATGCACAGGAGCGAGTGAAGTGGTGATCGATAATCCTAACATTAGATCTTGCCGTAGAGGTGGCGATGATCTAATCGTTTGCATATAGAACTTCCAATTTAACAAAATGCACTACAGTCAGAGTACGTAGACAATGTTGCCAGCATCATGTAGTGTCAGAACCTGGTGAAACTATACTTAACTGGTGCTCACTGATATTGTCGGAATATGAAGTCAGTGACCATGGTTCTACATTAAATGTCTACTAAATTTGTACAGTCCTTCTCTTCTATAATACTATTAAATTTACAAAAACGTGGTTCCCTTTCCATACTTCTTCGTAGCAGATGATTTTAACAATGTAGAATGACTACAAACTAACAGCAACTTTTTCTAAGCCATGACATATGACTTAGAACTGGGTGACATCCGAAAATTTGAGCAACGGAAACAGTGTCATATAACAAACCGTGCGACAGCAGTGTAACCTAGCAACCGTGCAGGCTGTTTCTTATGGCTAGCGAGCATCTGAAATTAGTAGTCGTTGACGGATGGCCATGACCGAGAGACATATAAGGCATTTGATATTCACATAGGGAAATTTGGCACTATATCTTTTTATCCTTAATCAAGATGACTAAGATGTTGAAATATAACAGAGATTGATCCAATCTTGACAACTGGATTTTAAAATGCAAATGGAATTATAAGGACAGTTTCAGAAGAAGGATTCGCTATCTTCCTATAGCATCGTTGGATTTGGTAAGTGTTGATGCGTCTGTCTATTTGCAGTTACGTATTACAATTATTACAAACCTGTATTTACAAAATTGTGATTTTCTCACTGTGGTTGAAATATTCAATGGCTAATTCAGCATTGCTGGTTCACAGATGTGTTATTTTGTGTATGAGACACACATTAAAATCTCATTACGCTCGTTCTGGTTCGCTGTCAAGGACCAGATCACTCACAACGCCATGTATCAATCTGCTACGAATCTAAGTACGGCAATCGTGTTATGTTTGAAGCAGTTCTCCACTTTACCCTACCTGTATTCCGTGCTAATCTTTTCATTTCTACATAAGTGCTACATCATACATCTACCCTAATCTGCTTGTCATATTCATACTTCGGTCTACCCCTACCGTTATTACCACCTACAATTCCCACAGAACAAGTTCTGGGTGTCTTAAGATGTGCCCTATCACTCCATACCTTCCTATGGTCAAATTTCGCCAAATCGTTCTTCTCTCACCAATTCGATTCAGTATCTCTTCATTAGTGATTCTATCTACCCACCTCACCTTCAGCATTCTTCTGCAACATTGCATTTCAAAAGTTTCCCTTCTCTTTCTTTCTGAGGTAATTACCGTCCATGTGTCAATTCCACACAATGCCACGCTCCAAACGAAATTCTTCAAAACTATCTTTCTAACTTCTATATTAATATTCGAAGTGAACACATTTCTTTTCTTAATAAAAACTTTCATTGCTTGTCCTAAACTACATTTTTACTCTAGTTACCTCTGCCATCATTAGTTATTTTATCAGCGAAGTAACAGTATTCATCTACTTCCTTTAAGACTTCATTTCCTAATCTAATACTTCCTGCATCACCTGAATTCATTCGACTGCACTCCGTTACTTTTGTTTTGGATCTGTTAATTTTCATCTTCTGATCCTTCTTTAACACTGTGTCCATACTATCCAACAATTTCTCCAGATCTTCTGCGGACTCAGATAAAATAACAAATCAAAGTTTGGATGGATTTACTCTCACTGGATTGCGAGTCTGTTTCCAAATTCCTCTTTGATTTCTCTCGCTGTCCGCTTTACGTAAACAATAAAAAGGGGACGGGACAAAGTGCAGATTTGCGTCACTCCTTTCTGGACTGCTGATTCCTTTTTATAATCCTCGATTTTTATCACTTCAGACCGATTTTTAGACAGGTTCAGAATAAATTTTATTTCTCAGTATCCGATCCCGTTGACCTTCAGCCTCTCAAATAGCTAGGTCCAATCAACATTGTCGAATACCTTTTCTATATCCGCGAATCATATACTACACCCTACCGGGCTTCGAATGGATGACCCACGCATAAGAATGCCTCCACGTAACGGGGTAAACACCCACGGATGAGATTGGATTGAAGAGCGGGTCGAATCGCTTAACGAGCTTCGAACCGCTCCCCTTCCTACTTTCTGTGCTGGCCCGGCAGCCTGAGCACTTGGGGAAGTGGTACGTTCGAAAGAAAAACAAAAACTAATACTTAAGATGGAGCCTTATGTCTATAATATGAAAGTAGGATCTCTGGGTTCAAATGCCTATTGGATACTGCTTAGCACTGCTACAAATGACAAGAATCATAAAATAGGGGTTACGAATACAAATTTATTCAAATATGACCATTTAAAAAAAAGTTGACACAGCTCTATACAATGACTCTCCACATATGGGAGGAAAAGAAAATAATAATTCCTTTAAAATACGAATCGCCCATGGGCGTCGTCTGCATAACGGTATGATTGAGGTTTTGCGACTTGCTATCGTTCATTTTTCCTCATTAATTCATACCGTTCATGAAATTTGTACATTATTCTGTCGATCACACCGTGAGATGACCTGATGTCCCTATACACAAATATTACTAGCTGTTCTAAGCACGAATCATAACCGGGGCCTACACTACATAATATCATATTAAAAGACACATTTGCATAATGCACAAACAAACACAAATACCATTTTTGCTAAACCCCGGACTCCTCATCTATCACCAAGACCGCACAACGTGCACATAGGTTCTGTTTGAACTCAAAAATATGTGCACATAATTACGAAACATACACAGATATATGGATATATACACTTCATGCACAAAGGAGAGCCATTCCTAGAAAAAAAACAGCATGGTTATCAATGTCTCCGGCCCAAGGCGCACACCTGGAGCAACCAGCTCAAGGGCGCCCTCATAATCCGGAGTCGAACTGGCCGACTCCCGACCGAGAGGTACTGTGGGTTTCTGTAGATCCCTAGAATAGTTACAATCTCATATCGCCGGATATCTGGGGGGATCCCTACTCATTTATTAAATACCTTTAAAAGAAATCGCCGTGATCTTATCATTATACAAGTATTCTTAGCTAAGCCATTTAAACCAACCGAGGGGAGCGCGAGGTTGACCCAGGGCTCCAAGTTAGTCTTAACACAATGGTTTAAAGGGATCCCTCTGTCACGAGGGCGAGAGCCTGACATTCACAACAAAAAAAAACAAGGAAGGGAGGGCGGTCATTCACTTCGCACGGCCGTTCTGATTCTTCTCTCGCTCACACGTCTACCCTCTCATCTCGGGGACACACATTCATGGCCCGCTTCATTTGCTTATCCATATTATTATGGAATTCCCATGAAATACTCTTTTTATTCACTCCCTTCTCATTATTATCACTGAGACTGTGGGCACGATCACTTCTCAATCATCTCATCGTAAATTCCTATTCGGCTTTCCCACTACGTCTCATATCGCGTATCTTCTTCCCTTGGGCCTATGGCTCTCATGGCTCCTCGTTCATACCACATAAAATACACTTATATTTAAACCTTCTGACCAAAGATTAAGGACTCCTGCCCTGGGTCTCACCCCGGCTATAGATAAAAAGAACACTCCAAACCATTATGGCCAATTAATCAAAAATCACGGGAAACTTGCACCTGGTTCCACACACCTATCTAAATCACACAATATGTACCTCTCCCGGTCGGGATTTCTTCTTTCTTGCAGTCCATGCACTGATTATATCTGTAAGCTAGGCATGCATTGTCTGACTGACCCATGAGTTTCCCTGGCATATACGACAATCACGTGGGACAGTGACTACCAACATTTCGACATGTTTGCTTGCTCGCCAAATTCCATTTTTCCAACCGCCCTTACGGGAAACTCAAATATTCTCCTAACCTTGTTCCCATATTTGCTAGGACATTCTACATTTCACTAAAAATATAACCCTCACGATAAGCTAATCATTAAGAAAGAAATATGAGTCGTCCGGGAATTTAGCTCCCTTGAATTTACTTCAACATTATAAAAATCAATAAAATTTCCATATAGGACATGCATTAACTTACAACATTTTGATATTTACAAAAGAACGCTAATCCTATCCCCGGGTTATGTCATGCTTAGAAATTAAATTTGGACATCACTCATCTGTTTGGTGGCCGTTGTTTCTCCTTCCACGGGAGACCCATGGTGAAGTTCTTAGTACTCCATGACCACTCGGTAAATGACGGGCGTGCAGTCCTTCATCCCTGGTCCATACAAGTCCGACATCCTGGGGGACTCGTCACAGCTGAAATCTTACAGTAATCCAAGTGGGTAACACTTTTACACTCGTCACACGTCCTCTATTTTCAGAGTTTACACCACGAATAAGACGGACCTTCAAATTACGGCGGGCGCGTTCACAGTAAGAATCGGGTAGCTCACGAGACTCGAGCCCCTGATTCAAAGCAACACTTTGGGTGATACCAAATTATGAATTTCACTGACTCATTAAACCGGCAGTTTCTCAGCCGTATTCTGCTACTTGTTGGTAAGTTATGCTCGCGGTTTTTACTAGTTTGACACGCAGCACAGAAACAATACCTAGGCTCGTTTGGCCTCCCGTTCACTTCACAAAGCGTGCTGGACACAATGGCGCTTTCAATACGCGGTCAAGGGTTTCTGACTTAAACTGGGGCACCGCGGGACGCAGTGTCCTTCTCAACGACCGTAAAAGAACAACCGTCTCTGCAATGGCCTGCCCGGCCTATATTATCTTGCCCGCCGGAAGCTTGGGGGCGTCAACGTTCACGGTTCATTAGGAACAAGAGCTCCTTTCGTACCAAGAATTGACGATATTTAAACAGTGCATCTTGTAGCCCTCTGTCTCCTCTTTCATTTGAGCCAGGCGTGCTGGACCTACGATCAGCAGTTTTTATGTAATTTGCTTCCCGCCTTTGATTAATTCATTAGCGTCCCTCGGGAGGTCGAGTCGACTTTGAGCGCGACTCTTGGCTTGGGTGACGCCGCTGTATCCACATGTGTTAGCGATATGTTACACCTTGACAGCTGGTGACCTCATTTCTTCCCCTGCATAAGTTATTACATATTTTTAGTCTGGGGAACGCAGAAAATTCCGCTCTATTCAATGGTGTGTCTCGCATAATTTTCCTATGTTTGGATTAAAATATCATTCCATTGTTTACGCGCCAAAGTCCGACGTTGGCACCCGTGACACGTGCATAAAAAACCGGAAGTTCCTTATGTTCGTTTGGAACTCTGGGAAGCTAGGCCACACCTCGGGGCGTATCTGACTACTCCAGCATCGCGTCCCCTTCTATCTCTCTCTGCAAGTTGAGAGCGTATTTCCGCGGGGGCTTGGCTTTTGCCCTGTCCTCCCTTTGTTCGCAGGCGCTCTTTTCGCGGGTTCCGTTCTGGCAGGATGCCGCTCGATCCCCTTCGCCCATACTGCTACCAATGACGCGAACTTTAGGAGTAATTTTAATGGAGTATAAAGGCCCATATCATTCCCATGAGCTGTACAGGACACTGTACGGTTTCATTCTCCTCCTGCTTCATCAAAGAAAAATCACGAACTGGGGATTTTTCTTTCCCTTTTAACTGTCTCGGAAAGTAGTCACTGGTGATGGTCGCGTAACTTGTGGACCTTCTCGGTCAACTCTGTGTTCTCCAGTTGTATCTGGTAGCCTAGATTAATTAAAGCGTTCCTAATACCGGTCCTCTCAGACCATTCTGGACAATCTTCACAGGTTGATGCCTCGGACTCGCTCCCTTCTTCCAAAACAATGTGATTCACGGCATCATCTTCTTCATCGGCTTCCATTTCTTCCATTGGATCCGGGTTGTCTTCGTCATCCTCGGCTTCTCCTGGTTCTTCTTCCTCCGGACCTTCTTCAGGGTGTTGTCCTGGGGCGTGGTACAGTTTGAGATTTGCAGCATTGTAAGTGGCCTCTGTTCTCCCATCCATTGACTGTACTTTGTAGGCATTATTCTCTAGGTTCTGGATTATCCTATACGGCCCGATGTAAAGTTCTGCAAACTTGTGGTAGTACTTTCTCGGAGGGTCGGACATGGCTGGTCGTTTGACTAAAACTAGTTCTCCCACACGAAGTGGCCGATGAAATCTCCGGTTTCGATGACATCTGAGCCTCTTCTCTGCCTGGGCCTTGAGATGGTCCAAAGCTATCCTCACACGAAGTTCAGCCGAAGGCCTGGGATCTTCTGGGCACTGTAGCACGCGGTGCCACGGTCTCTCTGGTTTCTGATCGAAATGTACCGCTATCGGGATCTGCCCCGTAGATTCATGAATCGTCCCGTTGATGCACTCCATGATGATTGGAAGAACATCAACCCATCGCCAATGCTGTCTAGCGCAATACACTCTGCAAAATTTCGCTATTTCGCGCATGATCCTTTCTGATGGATTGGACTCAGGATGCCTAATAGAACTGAAGATATGCTGGATTTGGAGTTGCTCGATCTCGCGTTTGAACATGGCGGACGTGAACTGAGACCCATGGTCACTCAATATCTTATCTGGCTTCCCCATAGATGGAATGATCTTATTTCGGATCTGTGTCAGTACCGACCTGGAGTTTGCCTTCTGTACTGGGCACAGCATCACATACTTCGAGAAAACATCTACGCAGACCAAAATGAATTGTAACCCTCTAATTGCCTTGGGCAAGGGCCCGTAAAAGTCTATCGCAAATAGCTCTCGTGGCTTCTCTGGCAACAGCGGTTTAGGTGGTTGCCGCAGGAGATAGGTATTTGGTTTGATTCGTTGACAAGTATCACATGTTGTCAACACGGTCCTAATCATCCGCCTCATTCTCGGCCAGACAAAGGTCTCCTGTAGTGTCGAGGTAACTTTATCGATTCCCGCATGACCGATGGAATGATGTGCGAGCCAAATCAGTTCCACTTGTAGCACGGGCGGAACAACAATACGGTATTTCGTATGATCTTCATCTATGAACTGGTGAAGGATCCCGTTGAAATAGTTATATTTTGGTGCCTGCCTCTCACTCTCCTGGTATTCAGGCGTTCCTGCTGGTATCCTCTTCCTGAAGAAATCGATCAATCGTCGGGTCGCGGGCCAATTCTCTTGCTCTTCTCCGATGCGTTGTAGCCTGTCCAACGTCTCACGGTCACCCCCGCTCAACTCTATGTGATGAAGAACTTGGGCTTCCGGTTCGGGGTTTCGGCTTAATGCGTCGGCAATCACGTTGTCCTTTCCTGCACAATGTTCGATCTCTAAGTCGAATTGTTGGATGAATAACGTCCAGCGGTTTACTCTCTCGGATGCCATCGTCGACTTCAAAGCGAAGGTCAAAGCTTTAGGGTCTGTCCGCAGCACGACCGGGAATCCGTATATATACTTCCTCCAGTGACTGAGGGCTGTAACAATTGCCAACATCTCTAATTCCGTGACGGTATATTGGCACTCATGAGCCCGAAGTCTACGACTCATGAACGCGATGTAGTTTCTGCGTTTTTCCTGATCCGGCGTCTCCTGGTACAATACCGCCCCTACACCTATCATGGATGCATCGGTTTGGACTACGAATTTGCTCGAAAAGTCGGGGTACCCAAGCTTGATGCTGTTGGCAAGTAATTCTTTTGTCATTTGGAAAGCTTCGTCACAGTTTGAATCCCGCTTCCATCTATTGTTCTTCTTCAGGAGGTCCTGAAGAGGAGCTACCGCCTCAGTGTAACTGGGGCAATGATCGGCGAAAAACCCGCAGATTCCCAAAAACTGCCTGATGTGTTTGACTCGTGTTGGTTTGGGGAAATTTTGAATAGCTTGGATCTTAACGGGGTTCGGAGCGACACCCTCCGAATCTATGACGTGTCCCAGGAACAAAATGCTTTTCTGGCAAAAGTTCGACTTATCCAAATTAATTTTGAAGTTGTTTTTATTCAATTCTGCTAATAACAGGTTCAAGTGTTCCAAATGCTCCTCCAGAGTCTCGCCCGCAATCAAAATGTCGTCTATATATCGCACTGTAAAGTTCTTCACCTGCTCGCTCAAATTCCTATCAAGTGCCCTTATCAAAGCCGATCCTGCGTTCTTGACGCCGAACGGCACACGGTTGTAGACGTACGTCTGTCCGTCAAACATGAATCCCGTCAGTACCTTGGATTCCCCTGACAACTCAATGTGGTGGTAGGACGATCTCAAGTCGACCCCAGAAAAATAATTTTTGTGACTAAACTTCTTCAAAATATCCTTAATGTTTGGTGCCCTATCGTACTCTGGTACCAAGCGCTCGTTAATTGCACGTGCGTCTAGGCACACCCTCAGCGAAACGTTCGTCTTCTCCACGATGACTAAAGGGTTTAAAAATGGCGTCGGAGATTTGGAAATTAACTGGTTTTCTTCCATATCCTTGATGATAGGTCGTACCTTGGCATAATGTTTTTCGGGAATCGGGTACGGATTCCGTCGAAAAGGTTCCCAACTTGTGACGACGAAATTGTATTTGAAATTCGAAATTTTTCCCGGGTGTGACCCAAATGCATCGCGGTGGCGTTCCAAGATTTCTTTCAGTCTAGCTCTTCCCTCTTCACCTATCATTGCTTTATTAATTTTTGATAGCACTGCCTCCTCAAATGTCGGTTCTTCTTCTTCCTGTTCCAAGTTTGCAACCATTCTTTCGAGTCCGATTATTATCTCTTCCTCCTGATGTTTCCCATCCAGAATCTGATCAGGACGGACTTCCTCGTTGTAGGTCACTTGAGTAGTCCAAATCCTCTCATCGACTACGCAGTCTCCAATTTCGTTTAGTTTCACCCCTTCGGAATGCATGTTGATCTCTAGCCTGATCTCATTTCGGTGCATGTCGATAACTGCCTTATAGTCCCTCCAGAAGTCGGCGCCTAATATAATGTTGTATTCCATCTTCTCGAGGATGATGAATGGATGTGAAGTAATGGCCTCTCCGATCTGCAAATCTAAATAAACCTGAGCCTTGCACACAGTGGTGCGATCTGGGATGATTCCTCGTACCTTCATGTTAGAGACAGGTAATAATGGGATCTGCTCCTTCGATTGGATTTCCCGTATGAGCGTTCTAGATACGACGCTTACGCTGGCTCCCGTGTCTACAAGAGAGCGCACGCGCAATCCATTAGCTCTGATGTACACCACTGGTAATTCCCTGATAATCCTCTTATTCTGTCGGTGTGCGTCTTCGATCAAGTCCTCGGGTTGGATCACCCACGCAGCTATGGTAACTGACGTCCACTGCGATTTGAAAGAATGGCTGCTCCCCGAACCGCAGGCTATCTCCTCACTGGTTAGGCGAATTTTTTTTTTTGCGCTCCGGAGCTAACGGCATACTCCGGAGCCTGGGGGTTCAATTCTCTTCCACGTCCTTCCTTCTTGTGGGCTTGCAGTTGCAGGCTTTCTGCCCCTTCGCACATTCCCGCGGCGGCCATACCCTGTATGGGTCTCTGCCACTTGTCAATACCGGGCGGCGTGTTTCGCAGTTGTTCCACATACTGTCGCGATTCATTCCTGCGATCTCGTATGTACTCTTCCCTTCTCCCTGGTCGTTGCCCTGTCGACCGTTGTCCGCTCGCTCCCCAATTCTGGTACGGCCTCCTCCGCTGTCCATACTGGCGATACCGAAGCCTTGGCCCCTGATTCATCCTCTCACGGGGTCCTGGTTCGCGGGTGTTCCAGCCCTCCTGGTATTCCCGTTTCGGTCCATTCCATGTCTGGGGACCCCAATCACTCCTAATTCTCGAGGGATACATCTCCCGAACTTCATTCGTACTAGTCCCCTGGTTCTTCCTTTTAGGTGGGCTTTCATCTTGAGCTAGGTCGACAACATGGACCGCCTCGCTATGGCGATGTCGCGCCTGCATTCCACTCGTTTGATCGAGCTGCCTCAATATTTGTTCAGCATCGACCGCATTTCGGACATTCGCCGCTATGAGCACCTTCTGTACTTCCGGTGGGAGCTGTTTCCCGATGGCGGAAATCAACTCTAGCTCTGTGGGAGGACTATCCAGTTCTTTAAACTTCAACAACTGGCCCACGAAGTACTCGCAGAAGCGGGTCTGCCCTGCGCCAGAATACCTTCGCGAATACAATTCCAGCCTCAAATTCTGTTGCGTCTCGATCCCCCAATACTTCTCGAGGAAGCGCCGCCGGAACTCCTCATACCCATCGAAACAATATTTGAACGCCCGGTACCAGACCAAAGGCTGATCCGTTAGGTACCGTTCGACTACTCTGAGTTTTCGGTCCGCTGGAACTCGATGATCAATGAAGTATTGGTCTACCTCAGCAAGGAAACCTTTCGGGGTAAGATGAGTGTTTGACCCGAATTTCTTCGGCTCGTCATTCGTCATCCGGAGGAGATTATATACCGGAATTGCTCCACTATCTTGCGGGGTCGATTGTCCCCGAGGTGCATTATGCAATTGTGCATTTTCATTTCCCTGCGAAACGTCGACGTTGGCCTCGTGACCAATACTACTGGGCGGACTCACTCTGTCAACGCTATCCTGCTTCTTGAGGATCGATCGCATCACGATCTCACCTCTCGCCTCTTGGAACTTTAACAACTCGACCTCCTCCCGGATCTCCTTAATAAGCTCCGTGTGGACTTCTACTTGGACGGCAGCCTTGTGAGTCTCGTTGCCCCACTCTTCCACCTGTCGGTTCAGGCCTTGGATTTTCCCTCGGACTTCTTCTTGTTCCGTTTCCATCTCTTCGGTCACCTCCTTCCGAAGCTCCATGACTTCTCCATGGGCCTGAGTCTGGACTTCCTTGAGCTTAGCGGTCGCAATATCCTGCACTTGGGTCAGGCGGTCACTGACTTCCTTCGCCACCTTGTCGAGGGCCTCCGTCGTGTGCGTCCTTAGTTCTCGGACTTCCGCCTTGGCCTCCTGCATGTCTCTTGCAACATCCTCCACGCGGGTGCTCACCTTCTCCATCTCTTCCTCGCACGCGCTTACTCTGGTGTCCGTCACGTCGATCCTATTGGTCACCCTAATCTCTACTTGCTTTAACTGCTGGATGACGTCTTCTAACTTCCCCTCTAACGCCTCGGTCATCTTTGCCTCCAGCCTCGCGGCGTTCTCATCGCTACGTTCACGACCTAACCTCATATCCTCTGCGAGCTCGTCTAGCGAAGCCTTATTCGCGGCCGCCTGAGCCTGGCAAAGCTCTGCCTGCGTGTCTAATTGTTCTTTCAACAGTTCCCCCTGCTTCTCGAACTGCGCCTTAACGTCTGCCGCCTGCTTGCCTAGCTGCGCTTTAACGTCTGTTGCCTGCTTGCCTAGCTGATTTAATTGTTCCCTTAAAAGTTCCCAGTCTTCCTTTGCCTTTTCTTCGCGTTCTGCCAATAATTGGCGCATCATATCCCTCATGACCTCCATGTCCATATTAAAATCAATTTTGGAGAAAGCGGATCTCCCGTGGGCAGAAAATGACCACCGGTGATCAACAGAAAGCATAGACACATTCAAAAATTTTTTTTTTTAATAGAAATTTCAGCGTGACCTAACTTTACTCGAAATTCCGACAAATCAATCCAAACTGGGCCTTACAAACGGCTTGTGTCACGCCCCCTACCATATTAATGTCATAATTCATTGTATAGGAAATTTCGTCATATCATTTGACAATAATAATAACAACAATAATACTGATTCTACGTTAGCCCTTAACCTGGAATAAGTTTTCCAATCTCGCGCGCGGCCTACCGTGGGCTCGATTTTACGTATGCCGGAAACATGGCATACCCCAGTCACTAATGGATGTTATCACCTTGAGATTGGTAAGATGACGTTAGCAGACAATTACCCGTCTCAAACTGGCAACATCGCATCTGTCACTGCGCAAAAATTAGAGCCTGGGTGGAGGTACCCTGCTCTATCCGCGGCGTCTAAAGCCCTCTCGAAAAAATATTTATATCTGCCAAATGTTGTCACCTCAGCGCACAATCTTTGGCCGATACCCGTAACTGGCGAAATTTGAAGAATTTTGCCGGCCGTTTTAACCTCACACTGAGAGAACCATAACACTGTCTCCCAACGAACTGACGACTTCATAGTCTGTCCCGGGTATCCATTTTGAATTTATGAGCGACACTCATGCGGATTTCCACTTAAACTGGACACATGATTTTTCTGTTCTTGTCATTTTCCTATCCTATTTATTATTCACGTCGCTCCCTTTCATGGCTGATCTTGTGTGAGTTATCATCACGAGTTGTGACTTACGCACACCCGTACGATGACCATGACAGTCCGGCTGAGTATCACACAATCAGAACAACCCTTGCAGTATCCAATTTATAATTATGAATCTTAGCACTTCGGACATGTGCTTAACGTCTCCATCCGTTCGGTTACGTGGCGGGTACTCCATTTCAAATAATTGCCAACCCGTTCGATACCAAATGTAATCAGATTGTGGCACGAACCTGGCAATTTGACTCCATCATAGCACACTATCCTCCCTGTGGGCGGCCTATCTCTTACTCAAAATGCTCCAGCGTACACTATAAACAATGCCCAGCCACGAAGGGCGCCAAGTATACACCCTACCGGGCTTCGAATGGATGACCCACGCATAAGAATGCCTCCACGTAACGGGGTAAACACCCACGGATGAGATTGGATTGAAGAGCGGGTCGAATCGCTTAACGAGCTTCGAACCGCTCCCCTTCCTACTTTCTGTGCTGGCCCGGCAGCCTGAGCACTTGGGGAAGTGGTACGTTCGAAAGAAAAACAAAAACTAATACTTAAGATGGAGCCTTATGTCTATAATATGAAAGTAGGATCTCTGGGTTCAAATGCCTATTGGATACTGCTTAGCACTGCTACAAATGACAAGAATCATAAAATAGGGGTTACGAATACAAATTTATTCAAATATGACCATTTAAAAAAAAGTTGACACAGCTCTATACAATGACTCTCCACATATGGGAGGAAAAGAAAATAATAATTCCTTTAAAATACGAATCGCCCATGGGCGTCGTCTGCATAACGGTATGATTGAGGTTTTGCGACTTGCTATCGTTCATTTTTCCTCATTAATTCATACCGTTCATGAAATTTGTACATTATTCTGTCGATCACACCGTGAGATGACCTGATGTCCCTATACACAAATATTACTAGCTGTTCTAAGCACGAATCATAACCGGGGCCTACACTACATAATATCATATTAAAAGACACATTTGCATAATGCACAAACACAAATACCATTTTTGCTAAACCCCGGACTCCTCATCTATCACCAAGACCACACAACGTGCACATAGGTTCTGTTTGAACTCAAAAATATGTGCACATAATTACGAAACATACACAGATATATGGATATATACACTTCATGCACAAAGGAGAGCCATTCCTAGAAAAAAAACAGCATGGTTATCAATGTCTCCGGCCCAAGGCGCACACCTGGAGCAACCCGCTCGAGGGCGCCCTCATAATCCGGAGTCGAACTGGCCGACTCCCGACCGAGAGGTACTGTGGGTTTCTGTAGATCCCTAGAATAGTGAAACCGTACAGTGTCCTGTACAGCTCATGGGAATGATATGGGCTTTTATATTCCATTAAAATTACTCCTAAAGGTCGCGTCATTGGTAGCAGTATGGGCGAAGGGGATCGAGCGGCGTCATGCCAGAACGGAACCCGCGAAAAGAACGCCTGCGAACAAAGGGAGGACAGGGCAAAAGCCAAGCCCCCGCGGAAATACGCTCTCAACTTGCAGAGAGAGATAGAAGGGGACGCGATGCTGGAGTAGTCAGATACGCCCCGAGGTGTGGTCTAGCTTCCCAGAGTTCCAAACGAACATAAGGAACTTCCGGTTTTTTATGCACGTGTCACGGGTGCCAACGTCGGACTTTGGCGCGTAAACAATGGAATGATATTTTAATCCAGACATAGGAAAATTATGTGAGACACACCATTGAATAGAGCGGAATTTTCTGCGTTCCCCAGACTAAAAATATGTAATAACTTATGCAGGGGAAGAAATGAGGTCACCAGCTGTCAAGATGTAACATATCGCTAACACATGTGGATACAGCGGCGTCACCCAAGCCAAGAGTCGCGCTCAAAATTGACTCCACCTCCCGAGGGACGCTTATGAATTAATCAAAGGCGGGAAGCAAATTACATAAAAACTGCTGATCGTAGGTCCAGCACGCCTGGCTCAAATGAAAGAGGAGACAGAGGGCTACAAGATGCAATATTTCAATATCGTCAATTCTTGGTGTGAAAGGAGCTCTTGTTCTTAATGAACCGTGAACGTTGACGCCCCCAAGCTTCCGGCGGGCAAGATAATATAGGCCGAGCAGGCCATTGCAGAGACAGTTGTTCTTTTACGGTCGTTGAGAAGGACACTATGTCCCGCGGTGCCCCAGTTTAAGTCAGAAACCCTTGACCGCGTATTGGAAGCGCCATTGTGTCCAGCACGCTTTGTGAAGTGAACGGGAGGCCAACGAGCCTAGGTATTGTTTCTGTGCTGCGTGTCAAACTAGTAAAAACCGCGAGCATAACTTACCAACAAGTAGCAGAATACGGCTGAGAAACTGCCGGTTTAATGAGTCAGTGAAATTCATAATTTGGTATCACCCAAAGTGTTACTTTGAATCAGGGGCTCGAGTCTCGTGAGCCACCCGATTCTTACTGTGAACGCGCCCGCCGTGGTTTGAAAGACCGCCTTCTTCGTGGGTGTAAATTCTGAAATAGAGGCCGTGTGACGAGTGTAAAGTGTACCCATCTTGGATTACTGTAAGATTTCAGCTGTGACGAGTCCCCCAGGATGTCGGACTTGTATGGACCAGGGATGAAGGACTGCACGCCCGCCACCTACCGAGTGGTCATGGAGTACTAAGAACTTCACCATGGGTCTCCCGTGGAAGGAGAGACAACGGCCACCAAACAGATGAGTGATGTCCAAGTTTAATTTCTAAGCATGACATAACCCGGGGATAGGATTAGCGTTCTTTTGTAAATATCAAAATGTTGTAAGTTAATGCATGTCCTATATGGAATTTTTATTGATTTTTATAATGTTGAAGTAAAATTCAAGGGAGCTAAATTCCCGGACGACTCATATTTCTTTCTTAATGATTAGCTTATCGTGAGGGTTATATTTTTAGTGAAATGTAGAATGTCCTAGCAAATATGGGAACAAGGTTAGGAGAATATTTGAGTTTCCCGTAGGGGCGGTTGGAAAAATGGAATTTGGCGAGCAAGGAAACATGTCGAGATGTTGGTAGTCACTGTCCCACGTGGTTGTCAAATATGCCAGGGAAACTCATGGGTCAGTCAGACAATGCATGCCTAGCTTACAGATATAATCAGTGCATGGACTGCAAGAAAGAAGAAATCCCGACCGGGAGAGGTACATATTGTGTGATTTAGACAGGTGTGTGGAACCATGTGCAAGTTTCCTGTGATTTTTGATTAATTGGCCATAATGGTTTGGAGTGGTTTTTTTTATCTATAGCCGGGGTGAGACCCAGGGGCATGAGTCCTTAATCTTTGGTCAGAAGGTTTAAATATAAGTGTATCTTATGTGGTATGAACGAGGAGCCATGAGAGCCATAGGCCCAAGGGAAGAAGATACGCGATATGAGACGTAGTGAGAAGGCCGAATAGGAATTTACGATGAGATGATTGAGAAGTGATCGTGCCCACAGTCTCAGTGATAATAATGAGAAGGGAGTGAATAAAAAGAGTATTTCATGGGAATTCCATAATGATATGAATAAGCAAATGAAGCGGGCCATGGATATGTGTGTCCCCGAGATGAGAGGGTAGACGTGTGAGCGAGAGAAGAATCAGAACGGCCGTGCGAAGTGAATGGCCGGCCTTCCTTTTTTTGTGAATGTCTAGCTCTCGCCCTCGTGACAAAAGGGTCCCGTATCCCATTGTGTTAGGGCTTGGAGCCTGGTCTGCCCGCGTTCTTTTGTTTGGGTTAAATGGCTTAGCTAAGAATACTTGTATAATGATAATATCACGGTAACTTCTTTTAAAGGTATTTAATAAATGAGTAGGGATCCCCCCAGATATCCGGCGATATGAGATTGTAGCTATTCTCGGGATCTACAGAAACCCACAGTACCTCTCGGTCGGGAGTCTGCCAGTTCGACTCCGGATTATGATGGCGCCCTTGAGCGAGCTGCTCCAAGCTTACGCCTTGGGCCGGAGACAGTGATAACCATGTTGTTTCTTTTCTCTAGGAATGGCTCTCCTTTGTGCATGAAGTGTATATATCCATATATCTGTGTATGTTTCGTAATTATGTGCACATATCTTTGAGTTCAAACAGAACCTATGTGCACGTTGTGTGGTCTTGGTGATAGATGAGGAGTCCGGGGTTTAGCAAAAATGGTATTTGTGTTTGTGTGTGCATTATGCAAATGTGTCTTTTAATATGATGTTATGTAGTGTAGGCCCCGGTTATGTTCGTGCTTAGAACAGCTAGTAATATTTGTGAATAGGGACATCAGGTCATCTCACGGTGTGATCGACAGAATAATGTACAAATTTCATGAACGGTATGAATTAATGAGGACAAATGAACGATAGCAAGTCGCAAAACCTCAATCATGCCGTTATGCAGACGACGCCCATGGGCGATTCGTATTTTAAAGTGATTATTATTTCCTTTTCCTCCCATATGTGGAGAGTCATTGTATAGAGCTGTGTCAATTTTTTTTAAATTGTCATATTTTGAATAAATTTGTATTCGTAACCCCTATTTTATGATTCTTGTCATTTGTAGCAGTGCTAAGCAGTATCCAATAGGCATTTGAACCCAGAGATCCTACTTTCATATTAGACATAAGGCTCCATCTTAAGTATTAGTTTTTTTTTTCTCCTCGAACGTACCACTTCCCCAAGTGCTCAGGCTGCCGGGCCGGCACAGAAAGTAGGAAGGGGAGCGGTTCGAAGCTCGTTAAGCAATTCGACCCGCTCTTCAATCCAATCTCATCCGTGGGTGTTTACCCCATTACGTGGAGGCATTCTTATGCGTGGGTCATCCATTCGAAGCCCGGTAGGGTGTAATAGTTACAATCTCATATCGCCGGATATCTGGGGGGATCCCTACTCATTTATTAAATACCTTTAAAAGAAATCGCCGTGATCTTATCATTATACAAGTATTCTTAGCTAAGCCATTTAAACCAACCGAGGGGAGCGCGAGGTTGACCCAGGGCTCCAAGTTAGTCTTAACACAATGGTTTAAAGGGATCCCTCTGTCACGAGGGCGAGAGCCTGACATTCACAACAAAAAAAAACAAGGAAGGGAGGGCGGTCATTCACTTCGCACGGCCGTTCTGATTCTTCTCTCGCTCACACGTCTACCCTCTCATCTCGGGGACACACATTCATGGCCCGCTTCATTTGCTTATCCATATTACTATGGAATTCCCATGAAATACTCTTTTTATTCACTCCCTTCTCATTATTGTCACTGAGACTGTGGGCACGATCACTTCTCAATCATCTCATCGTAAATTCCTATTCGGCCTTCCCACTACGTCTCATATCGCGTATCTTCTTCCCTTGGGCCTATGGCTCTCATGGCTCCTCGTTCATACCACATAAATACACTTATATTTAAACCTTCTGACCAAAGATTAAGGACTCCTGCCCTGGGTCTCGCCCCGGCTATAGAAAAAAAAACACTCCAAACCATTATGGCCAATTAATCAAAAATCACGGGAAACTTGCACCTGGTTCCACACACCTATCTAAATCACACAATATGTACCTCTCCCGGTCGGGGTTTCTTCTTTCTTGCAGTCCATGCACTGATTATATCTGTAAGCTAGGCATGCATTGTCTGACTGACCCATGAGTTTCCCTGGCATATACGACAATCACGTGGGACAGTGACTACCAACATTTCGACATGTTTCCTTGCTCGCCAAATTCCATTTTTCCAACCGCCCCTACGGGAAACTCAAATATTCTCCTAACCTTGTTCCCATATTTGCTAGGACATTCTACATTTCACTAAAAATATAACCCTCACGATAAGCTAATCATTAAGAAAGAAATATGAGTCGTCCGGGAATTTAGCTCCCTTGAATTTACTTCAACATTATAAAAATCAATAAAATTTCCATATAGGACATGCATTAACTTACAACATTTTGATATTTACAAAAGAACGCTAATCCTATCCCCGGGTTATGTCATGCTTAGAAATTAAATTTGGACATCACTCATCTGTTTGGTGGCCGTTGTTTCTCCTTCCACGGGAGACCCATGGTGAAGTTCTTAGTACTCCATGACCACTCGGTAGGTGACGGGCGTGCAGTCCTTCATCCCTGGTCCATACAAGTCCGACATCCTGGGGGACTCGTCACAGCTGAAATCTTACAGTAATCCAAGTGGGTAACACTTTTACACTCGTCACACGTCCTCTATTTTCAGAGTTTACACCACGAATAAGACGGACCTTCAAATTACGGCGGGCGCGTTCACAGTAAGAATCGGGTAGCTCACGAGACTCGAGCCCCTGATTCAAAGCAACACTTTGGGTGATACCAAATTATGAATTTCACTGACTCATTAAACCGGCAGTTTCTCAGCCGTATTCTGCTACTTGTTGGTAAGTTATGCTCGCGGTTTTTACTAGATTGACACGCAGCACAGAAACAATACCTAGGCTCGTTTGGCCTCCCGTTCACTTCACAAAGCGTGCTGGACACAATGGCGCTTTCAATACGCGGTCAAGGGTTTCTGACTTAAACTGGGGCACCGCGGGACGCAGTGTCCTTCTCAACGACCGTAAAAGAACAACCGTCTCTGCAATGGCCTGCCCGGCCTATATTATCTTGCCCGCCGGAAGCTTGGGGGCGTCAACGTTCACGGTTCATTAGGAACAAGAGCTCCTTTCGTACCAAGAATTGACGATATTTAAACAGTGCATCTTGTAGCCCTCTGTCTCCTCTTTCATTTGAGCCAGGCGTGCTGGACCTACGATCAGCAGTTTTTATGTAATTTGCTTCCCGCCTTTGATTAATTCATTAGCGTCCATCGGGAGGTCGAGTCGACTTTGAGCGCGACTCTTGGCTTGGGTGACGCCGCTGTATCCACATGTGTTAGCGATATGTTACACCTTGACAGCTGGTGACCTCATTTCTTCCCCTGCATAAGTTATTACATATTTTTAGTCTGGGGAACGCAGAAAATTCCGCTCTATTCAATGGTGTGTCTCGCATAATTTTCCTATGTTTGGATTAAAATATCATTCCATTGTTTACGCGCCAAAGTCCGACGTTGGCACCCGTGACACGTGTATAAAAAACCGGAAGTTCCTTATGTTCGTTTGGAACTCTGGGAAGCTAGGCCACACCTCGGGGCGTATCTGACTACTCCAGCATCGCGTCCCCTTCTATCTCTCTCTGCAAGTTGAGAGCGTATTTCCGCGGGGGCTTGGCTTTTGCCCTGTCCTCCCTTTGTTCGCAGGCGCTCTTTTCGCGGGTTCCGTTCTGGCAGGATGCCGCTCGATCCCCTTCGCCCATACTGCTACCAATGACGCGACCTTTAGGAGTAATTTTAATGGAGTATAAAGGCCCATATCATTCCCATGAGCTGTACAGGACACTGTACGGTTTCAATACGTGGGTTTGCTTTTCATAATTCGAACTTCTATTATCAGTGGTAAAGTCTATATTGTTTCACATGTTTCTAAATTTCTTCTCTTTTATATACACTGAAAATTTTTACTGATGGTATGTTTCTATATTGGTGGAAGTTTAGAGTGGTAAACGTCTACACCGCTGTAAAATTCAAAATTATTTTGAGGAATTTAAACGTATACATTTCGATACAGCATGAAATAAAGAGTTTTTTGCACAAGCCACGAAGTCCGCGACGATGTAGAAGTTCGACGCTTCCGCTGTCGTCCGTACCTCGCCAATAAGTGGGAGCACTGTTGCCTGTGGATCCCCTTTTTCCTCACTACCAAATCCCAGACGGCTCCCGCATAGTCAACGCTAAGGCTACGGATGTACCGTTATAAATAAAAAATGCTTTCCTAAACGAAGATAATCTTTCTCTCTCGTAAGTACAGATAAATGCAAAATTATAACAACAAATAAAGAATTTCTCGTTAACAGCGTTCACCCCTGACTAGTTGAATTAACACCAAGTTATTTAAATGGACTCGACTATTTAAAGGGGTGTAATTCGTCTTTTCAGCAATATCTGTTTTCAATAAATAAATAAATAAATAAATAAATAAATAAATAAATAAATAAATAAATAAATAAATAAATCCATCAATCAATCAATCAATCAATAAATCAATCAGAACAGTCGCCCAGGTAGCAGATTCCCTACCTCTTGTTTATCTGGCCCTTTCTTTAAATAATTGCAAAGAATCTGTTTAGCTAGCCATGAGATAGAAATACCGAATTTTTTATATTGTGTAACATCTACGTTATAGGCTTTTGCATTTTCTTAAAAATTATTTTGGTTTGACATTTGCCTTTAATTCACATATCATATTGTATTTACATAGCGCTATCGATTGTGTATAAAGTGGCGTGTCTTGCTTCCAGTTGTGTATGTAATGCAAGTCGAATCTTTCATTCTTAATTTTCAACGGACGAATTTCTCAGAGATTTTGTATATTCTTGTATATACTGGTAATATGGTTCAAATACTACTGTATTTTATTACTGAGCCCCATAACATTATGTCTATGAAAATCAGTATTATATTATTATTATTATTATTACTGATTGTTACTTACGGAAATTTCTGAGACATTTATTTCATTTTACTTATTTTCTTTATTATTTTTTGAACTCACGGATTATATTTTTGTAAGGAGCGAAAGCACGAGACTACGTAATGAATTTTAATAACGAATTTTTTAGATTAAGTGACTTTTTATTCACTTTAACTTGAAAAATGTTGTTAGCAACGGAAGTTTGAAATGAATTTTGAAATATTTTATTCACTTCAACTCAAAGAATCGTGCAATAGGTATCTGTTTATAGCTAGCCAAGGAGATAAAAGCACGGCAATTTGTATATTGTATATCCTCTGTTCGCCTCTGTGGTGTAATGGTTAGTGTGATTAACTGCCACTCCCGCAGGCCTGGGTTCGATTCTCGGACCTGCCACGAAATTTGAAATGCGGTACAAGGGCTGTAACGGGGTCCAGTCAGCCTGGGCAGGTCAAATGAGTAGAGAGGGGGTTCGATTACCACCTCACCCATCCTCGAACAGGTTTTCTGTGGTTTCCCACTTCCCCTCCAGGTAAATGTTGGGATGGTGTCTAACTTAAGGCCACGGCCGCTTCCTTCCCTCTTAATTGTCTACTATCCCTTTCAATCTCCCCATTCCGCCACAAGGCCCCTGTTCAGCACATAAGGTGAGGCCACCTGGGTGAGGTACTGGTACTCCGCTCCAGTTGTATCCCCCGAGACAATGTCTCACAATCCAGGACACTGCTCTTGAGGCGGCATAGGTGGGATCCCTCGCTGAGTCCGAGGGAAAAACCAACCCTGGAGGGTAAACAGGTTAAGAAAGAAAATGTATCCTCTAAGTTTTAGTGTTTTTATTTTTCTAAAAATTAATGTAATGTGATATATATGCCCTTTTTAAACAGATTGATCCATATACTATATTATTTTTCAGGGCAGGTATGTATAGGGGTAAATTTGGGATACGTTTTATGCCACTTTGTGATGTCTAGGTCGTCTTAACAAAACTCTGCCAGAACTTGTACACTTTTCTCATAAATACTGTCTCGCAGTAATAAGTGATTTATTCTTTTTAATGGTAAGCCTTTTACGATATGTTAACAGTAACTGAAACAAAATTCAGAGCCAATAATTTAACGCTTAATCATAGACGTGCGATTACTATGACGGTGACAGTAAAATACACTAGACTTTACCTCACGTTTCCCCTCTCATTTGTTCGTTTATAAAACCTTACTGGATTAATCAGGCCGAAAACCCATTTTCATTTTGTTGTCGTTAGTATCAATGTGGCAGTGATAATGAGCATTTGTACCTGCCAGCAGTGCTGTGTGTGTAACTATGAGTCAGCTCTCAGGTACGTCAACAAGGTTCCGAATAAGTGATGTAAGTTATGAACAAATTTCGCAGATTGGCTTGAAGAGATATAAGTTATGTTGAAGAGCGAAACAACAAAATAGGACTTCGAGCTGAGTGGCTCAGACTGTTGAGGCGGTGGCCCTGTGAGCCCCTCTTGGCAGGTTCGATCCTGGCTCAGTCCGGTGATATTTGAAGGTGCTCAAATACGTCAGCCTCGTATCGGTAAATTTTCAGGCACGTAAAAGAACTCCAGCGGGACTAAATCCCGGCATCACGGCGTCTCCGAAAACCGTAAAAGTAATTAGTGGGACGTAAAGGCAATATTATTTTTATTCCAATTATTCCAATACTGAGAGAGAAGCCAAGGGAGGGAAAGTGGTGCTCCACCATCAGCAAATGAAAATGTTCCTTTAGAGTCTTGTGTGGGAGGATCAGATTAAAGCGGTAGGTTAAAGGAGGTTTAAGAAAAATTGGTTTAAATACTTTTGCCGGACATAGTCTAACGGTAGGGTACATGCCTCTTACATAACGGTACTGGGTTCACTTCTCGGACAGGTCAGGTATTTTTAGCTGAATCTGATGGCTGGTTCGTGTTCCACTCTGTCTTCAGTTTTTTCTTTGCTGTCTCTTTCCGACACAGATAGGTCTTTATGGCGACGATAGGATAGGATAGGATAGGATAGGATAGGATAGGATAGGATAGGATAGGATAGGATAGGATAGGATAGGATAGGATAGGATAGGATAGGCGTGGCAAGAAAGCGGTCGTGGCCTTAATTAAAGTACAGCCCCAAACTTTGCTTGGAGTTAAAATGGGAAACCACGGAAAACTATTTTCAGATCTCCCGACAGTGGGGTTCGAACCCACTATATCCCGAAAGCAAAGTCCCACAGCTGCACGCTCCTACCCGCGCGGCCAACTGGCTCGGTTTTCTTGAGAAAAACTTAACAGCTAACAGACGGTGAAACAGCAGTCCCGATCTTGAAAGCCAAGAATAATTGTTGAGAAGATTTTTCGCACAGATCACACGTCACCTCCTAATCTGACCACTTCCGGGCTGAGCAGCAGTCACTTGGTATATCAAAGACCATATGTAATGAATTGCAATGGGGCTTGTTCTTGTTAGTCCTTTTGTTAATACTGGGTGGCGCACGAAAAACCTGCCCATCACGGACAGATGCAAAGAAAAAGTAAAAGAAGATCAGGCAAAAGTCTTTACTTACTGAAATTATATTTCTTCCACAGCAGGTATTGAAAATTACATTATTGTGCTTCAGTGTACTGCTGTCTAAACTTTTAACATGTGCTTTAACTTTATCTCTTTGTGCAACTCTGCGGCGTCAATCCTCAAACTTTCATTACGAATATTGTCCTCCCAGTCTTTGTCCTTCGATTATTTACGTACACTTTTGCAGAGATAAACATACAAGGTCCGGCGAACGCGGCGGCCATGATCCTTTGTTGACAGTCATTTATTCCAAGAATATTCCATGAATTTGTGAGACTGACTCGCGTGAAGTTTGACAGGTTACCCCATTTAGTTGAAAAGCAGTGTACGAGCGTTGATAGGGCGTAATCTTTACGTAAATTCCTTCAAAGGTTCCCATATACACACCAGCGATTACTGTTGTTTCAAAAAATATGGAATCCACAATCCGCCTTGCAGACACAGCTCACCACACTCCGATTTTTTTTATCGTGGGGATTGTGTGCTGACCAGTATCAGGTGTTCTGCGACTTTACATGTCCTGTCAGATGGATTCAGGCTTCACTCATGAAATACAGCAACATACCCAACAATCCACTCAAAATTGCCTGAAGTAAGCATGCGTAGTACTTCATAAGATTCGCCTTTTATTCCTCCTTTAGTTCTTGGACACATCCCATTGTATAGGCCATCAGCCTTATATTGTATGAAACACGTTGACAACTCTTACACAAAAAGTTCACCTGTCGCGACAATTTGCATGTCGACTTTTCAGGATATTCGTGCTTGAATATCTTCAGAGGAAGAGGTTGACTTGCATATTCCTCTTGGATACGAGGTAATTACATATTTCTCTAGCAGTACTATTTCAAATGGGGGTGTTGCTATATATAAGGAAATAAATACCAACTGTTTTAAACTTAGATCAGTTCTATGTAGAAAAACTATTTAAAGTAGCCGGGGTTATATTTACTCATATTAAGCTCATAATTATTTCTCTATATCCAACACATGATTCTGACATTAACATTTTTGTGAACTCGTGGGATAATTTGGCAGAGTGCTTGGAAAAGTATCGAAACTATAAAATCTACTACATTGGATACATTAATATTAACACTTTAATTCAATCATCTGCCAAAATCCATTTTTGTGATCTTCTAAAGTCTTATAACTTCTGTCTTGCCAAATACCAACCCACTAGAAAAATTCATGTTTAGACAATCTCATTATTAATGCTCATAAAAGTGATTTTACATGTGGTGCTACAGAGCCTCTTTTGTTTGATCACTGCAGTCTCTGGTTAAAATTCAAAAGCGTCTTGGAAAAACACAGTAACCACAGGTAACTTATACACTTTAGGATATTTGGAGATAATAAAATGTTTAACCTGAGAAATGAATTACACTACATCAATTTTGAAAACACTATAGCAAACTCCAGTAATGTTTCAAAAGCGACTGAAACTTTTTTGTAAACGTTAGGGTCTTGTTCGAGAGTATTTTGTCCTAGAACAAAAATGTAATTGACACGTCAGGCAAATATAAAGATAAACAGAAAGGGAAACGGTACACTCCTGGCCTTGAAAACATTAGGAATCTAATGACGATTTATTACATTAAAGCAAAAAAGTAGGGGATCTTCAGATGATAAAGTAAATTCTGTCTTTATTAAAAAGTGTTATCGTAAATAAATTAAAGCAGAAAAAAGCAATCTAATTATTATTCTTATAACAACTCAAAAATAAATGTAAGGCAGCTTGGTCAGTTATAAATAATGACAGTGTTAGAACAGTCGGTGCCAATAGAACCTGATGTATTGAATTAATATTTTGTAAATAGTGTCAAATATATGAACAACATTAATGCCGCTCATGATAATGAAACAATGTACAGTAGCATGTTAAGAATAGTGGACTTCCTGGAATCTACAGACTTCCATTTAGGTGGCAAAGAGATAAAGCCTGAAAAAGTTCTTAAAATAGTATCCGAATTAAATTCCTCACTTGCGAAGATTATTATGGCTTAATTAACTATATTCTAAAACAAATTATTGACATAATATTAGTTCTTTTAACTCAGCTAATCAACTGGATATTGACTCAAGGAATTTTTCCAGATTGTTTGAAATTTACAGTCACAGTACCTGTCTTAAAGAATGGTGATAGATTGGATTCAGGCAACTACCGACCCATTTCAATTGTTCCAATTATATCTAAAATAATAGAACATTATATGCAGGCGCAGTTATCAGCATGTTTTGAAAAGTACAATTTATTGAATACCGCACAGTTTGGTTTCAGAACTGATTAATCCACCATTAAAGCTGTAGAAACTGTTGTGACTGAGGTAATACAGAGTTTGAGTCTCACAACATAACATGTGCTACAACGTTAGACCTCAGTAAAGCTTTATATTCCGTACCAAATGATATACGAATAAGAAAGCTCAACTATTAGGGGGTTAAAGATGTAGAATTATCATAATCACATACTATATCAACGACAGACGGTGTGTGCATACTATGCTTTCTTCCATTCATATTTATAATATGATATCATATTAAGGGGGTATTCTACAGGTACGCAAGATGTGTTTAAGCGGGAAAAAAGGCAAGGCCAATAGGGATTCATGCAGGCCCGTGTTTCGAAAACTTGCCATTATGACCCTCCCATCACTATACATATTTCATTGCATCCTCAATATTAAATAAAATCTCGATGATCTCACATCTCGTAGAAATGTACATTCATACGATACGGTGAGGGAATGATTCAGATTTAGCACACGTTAGTTTGAAAAGTATAGGAAAATTATAGACGTAATGGGATTTATTCGATAAGATACCTATCCAGTGGAAAGATATGCCTTTCAACAACTTCAAAATATATCTAAAAATGGCTGATATTAAACAATTCTTATTCAGTATCTGAATTTGATGAAAAAGTAACGCTATTGTCGAGGGGCGAATTTGTAAGTCAGCACCTTCCTAATAGGTAGGTAACACTAGTAGTTATGATCAGATCCACGGTTACTATTCAATATAATAATAGCCCAAAGTGTCATGATTAGCTTTCATTTTACTTTTCAGTGTATATGAACCTTTTATATGTAGTGTTCTGTTTAATGAAAATTAGATGTATTTATATTTTTTAACTATAACGTAGGTATTGTATTTGACTTTGTCTATTGCAACTGTATGCCGTCTAACGGCAATAAACTATATTGTATTGTACTGTGACAAGAGTATGAACGGGCAGTGTTCTATTGCTTTTTTTCATTTGTAAATGACGCCACATTTTCACAAAATCCAGTATGCTGCGCTTTGCTGGTACGGAAACACTATAAAGTTTGTTAGCAAAAATGTTCTCGCTTTTCCTTAAAGGAACTGGCACACGCGTTCGCCTCCACTATTGCAGTTCCTTGTTGAAGAGAATACATCTCATCTTCACGGCTTTTGTACTAGCAATAGTAAAGTCTCAACAGCTTCGCAACAATAGGTGACAATAGGCGGGTTACAATGAGGGAGCGTCAGTCTGTACATGGGCCGGCCACTCTGTATTTTATCCTCCAGAATAAAATTGATACTAGATGAAACATTTTAGATATTTGGGCGAGGTAATCCAGCAGAATTAACGTCAAGATACGGAAGTTATACCGGGCATACCACCTCACAAACAGCACATATAAGGAAAGGACAATGATTGTAGGAGCCAAGATCCGGCACTATAACACAGCTGTTAAAACGGACAGATATATGCATCAGAAACTTTGACCATGAGTAGATAGGAACAAGTCAGTCGAGTGGAAAAAAGAGAACTCAGGATATTAAGGTAGATCCTAGGTAACAGATGGATCGATGGGCAGGTGCGATTGAGATTTATTGAAGAGGTGTACAGCAAATCAGAACCAAGCACAGCATCGATTAAGAAGAAAGGACTGCTATTCTACGTACACAGTTTCAGAATGTCAGAAGACCGACTAATAAAAATATGTAGGTTCATCATAACAAAATTAACAAGGCCGAGCTGGTTCCAGGAATGTGAAAAGGATCTGAGAGAGATCGGTATCCCAGAAGGTAAAATTCATGACAGGCTCAAATTTAGACAAATGTTAAAGAGGTAACGCTTAATATGGCATCAAAACCCAAAAAGACGGAGAGGACCTCTACGCGAAGAGTACAAGAAGGCGCTGCCTGATAGGCTCAAGAAATACTGGAAGGATATCAAAACCGGAAAAGAACAAGTACTAAACACTGGAATGAAGTTGGCCGTTATCACGTAGTCCATTGAGGCCTAACTCGATAGGAGACGAAATAAATATTAAACAGCCACCGAGACCTTGCACCCATGTTACTGTTAGAGATAATAAACATCCACTTTTGAGGGTTAATAAATGTGTTCATGTTGCAGGGTTTCCTCTCCGCCCGCCACAGGTATCAAGTGTCTCGATATTTGGCTCGTCTCCTGCATCTTTTTCGTGTTCTTCGCAATGCTGGAGTACGCCATAATCCTGTACAGACTACGGGGCAGCTTCTTCCAGCAAAGGGTGGTTAAGCTGCTCATTCGAACTCCGCCCAACAAAGGAAACAAATCACAGGTAAAATTCAATATTGTCACTCCCTGTAACTCATCTCATTTCTTTGGTCTCAATTTGAATGAAATTCTAGTAAAGGACCAGATCAATCCTGTACAAGTGAAGAGATTTTAACGTACAGCAGAGAACGTTTACAGAGAGACCTACTGGCTCAAAAACGGCACACAGACAGCATTATTAACCCTTTGGGGTCCGTTTTCCATTGGGACTGGACATACGCACATTTCCTGTTGCAGTTTGACCAGTCCCACTGGCCAAAATGTGTCCCTTCAGTTAGTGTTAATTTACTCTTTTATTGATCGTTTCCACTATTGCCATCTGGAGAGTAAACTTCTAAATATTTTAGCAATGTTTCATGTTACGATTATGTATTTTAAGTGCTGTATCTTAATTTGTTTTTCATCACTGACGTTTCTTAACTTTTGTTTATAAACTTGGTTTCTACTGCTAATGACCGTGGGCCGATGACCTTCAATGTTAGGCCCCTTTAAACAACAAGCATCATCATCATCATCACTAATGATCGTGACTTGAATTACTCTGATATTGAAGACATTTTTGGGGTTATTTATCCTCTGACAGGTCTAATAGTGAATGTGTTGACGAATATATTAGTAAAGCTAATGCGAGAGATAGCAATGAAGAATGTGATGTAAAAGCAGGAGAAAGCAATACAACACACGTTTCTGGCTGGAGGAATGTAACCCCATCAGGTAGTTATTTTAATCACAATAACTTCATAGTTCCTAATCCTAGATTTAAGTCATCCGGCTGTGCAGTCCCAGAGATGCTCTAAGATCTTCTTCGTTATTATTTCCCGACCAGATTCTGATATAAACCAGCTCAGACTTGTGAGATAGGCCTATATGAAATTCCGGAAATAGTTAATATCAGTGCATGTGGCCTCTGTGATAAATCCATCATCTGGCAACAAAAGAAAGAAAGAAAAAAGGCAGACCGTCATTAGTGGATGCAAAGGAGAGCTTGGACAACAGGTAACACTTCCTTGGTAAACTATAGAAATCCAGAACTAAGGACTGTGTGGTGTGTAGTGGTCGGAAATATAAAGGACAGAGACAAAGAACCAAATTTGTTAAAACATATGCCAGAAATTCAGGACTTCAATCCACTGACTGTTTAAACAAATACCATACCTTGGTAAAATGTTTCGTTTGGAGGGTTGTTTCGTTTGTTTGTCAAAAAACTAATCTACTCATGATGTTTCCATGAACATTCTTTAAAATTTCTTGTAGACAATTTAAATAGAAGCACTTCAAGGTAGACTGGTGAAGCCTTTTCGTAAGAAATATTTTATCATGGCCCACACACATTTGTAAAGCATCAACAACGTTTGCATACAAATTCTCCTCGTAAACATATAGTTCTGGTCCGGAAACAAAAACAGATAAAAGGGTGATTTTGTGAATCTAATAATAATTTTCACATGTCGCAGGCAAAGGCTCATGATAAGAAATAAGTACTCTGATGCAGATTCTGTACCGTCGAGAGTCCTACAGGGTAGAAACATCGGTCCCGTTTTGTTCGCATCGTTGATCAATGTTTTGTCGAACGAAAGCCTAAGTAAACGAAACTTTCTATGAGAATAATTGCTCGATATTTATGAAGAACAGAAATGAATATAACAAGGAGTTAAAAGACGATTTTAACATTTTTCACAAATAACAGGTTATTTGGGAGATAAGTACAAATAAGCTCGAAGGTGGTAGGGATGAACGTTCGCAATTCGTAAAATATGATTATTTTAAATTTAATGAATGGTTTTTCCGCAATAAAATCTTGAAGTAGAGTGTGATATTTGTGAGATATGTAGTAGCTTCATTTGTATCACCCGTTGTACCTTGCTTCAGGCAATATGAAAGCGTAATGTGAAAGAAGGAATAAAAGTTAAGTTCATCACTGTACTGTAGCTTCAGGTAATATGTATGCAGATGTTGTATGAAAATGTTCTACGTACCAGAAACGAACGTTTTCACGTTGGAAAGTATTGTAATATATGCAAGTAAATGTACGTGGACTTACGTCGTTCATCATTAATTACTACCTGAGCTACATACATCAGATTTTAACTTCATTTTTTAAATAGGGCATTATTTTGACGTCCGATGTATTGAGGGCCATAACATTCGCTGGCGGGAAAAAATATACCGATCTGCCATACACCTTGTATTGCAAGAAGATAAAAACAAACACAGGAAATGTTGTCTCATATGAATAGGTAGGTAGCAACAAAGTTGCTCTCAATACTGTATTGGATAACACGCCTGTGGAAGGAAACTTGTGTTACGAACTCGAAACTTCAAGGACATCTCATTTTAAACTAGATACACATATCTTCATTATAGACTCTTATGCCTTTCAGCGTTCAGTCTGCATGCACCTGTGAATTTACTAGCAACCACTACAATCCTCTATTTGTAACTAATTCTGTGGACTCATTTAGTTCTATACATCTTATCTTTAAATAACTAGAAACTAAAAACATCGTCGTCTTGGTCGCCCTCTACTTCTCTTACCCTCCATAAAATAGTCTATTATTCTAAGTAATCTATACACCTCCATTCGCCTCGCATGACCCCACCGCCGAATCCGGATTATGCGTACAGGTTGTACAATCGAGTTCATTCGTAACTTACCCTTCATTTCCTCATTCGGATAACTCTCCTGCCAGTTTTCCCACATGCCTGTACCAGCAATTATTCTCACTACTTTCATATCTTATGAATAAGATATCCTGAGTCCACCCAGATTTTACTTCCGTAAAACAAAGTTGGTCTGAAAAACAGACCGATGTAAAGATAGTTTCGTCCAAGAGCTAACTTCCTTCTTACAGAATACCCTTGATCGGAACTGCGACCTCACTGAATTAGCTTCACTGCACTTTGATTCAATCTCACTTGCTATACTACCATCCTGTGAGAACACACATCCTAAATACTTGAAATTGTCTACTAGTCCTAGCTTTATATCCCCAATCAGACATTCAATTCAAGTCCCATGATATTAAACTGCAGGCTTTAGGCACAATCTGCCATTAAGACCAAGTCGTCAGCAAAAGCCAGACTGCTTACTACGTTGTCATCTAACTAAACCCCTTACTGCCACATTTAAACTATTGTACAAATTTTAATCACTTCACAAATATTGTATTTTTAGGTCAACATTTTGCAATAAAACATATTTTGTCATATGACAGATCTCTCTGAGAATGTTTGCGCAAATTTCAATGAAATTCGGAAGTAATATCGTTTCGGAAAGCAGGCAGACCGAAGCTTCGTTTTCGTATAGGCTACAGAGAATTTATACAAGATGCCCTATTTAACTCTCTTATCTTAAATATTTCTGAAATTAAACAAGATGCGAAAAATCTAGTTGCACAGGAGTTTACCCAAGTTAGTGGCTTTCACAATGGGAAGGTATGCACAATCCAGAAAATTAAAAAAACCGTCGTTGGGCCTCGGAATACGTTATCTGACAATGTCGACAGGAGGTATACTGACCCTCAGCACATGTGTCACTTGCGAAGAACGAAAATTCGTTGATATAGACCATGCATTATTGAACCTTAGATGATAGAATAATTTTGGTCAGAACTCTAAGCTGAAATATTATCACATAGCGGTTTTTTTAGGCGCAATGACGAAATACAACTTTCAACACAAAGTTATATTCCTTTAAATGGAACATCTGTGTTTTGTTTAGCGAACTTAAAATTAGAGGTGCAATTGAATGGGTGCTCAAAAAACGGGCTAACCAACATTTGGGTAAAGCTGAGATAAAAAGGCCATTTGTGTTTGGGAAACAATTTAACAAAATAAAATGATTAGTTTCTGTATTTATTCTTGCTATAGAAACTACTGTCTATCAACTTAACATAATTTTAATCATTAACTTGCAAATATTACATGGGACATTTAAAATTGAAAAATTAGAGCCTAGATTACTCATAATCTAAAGCATTGAACAGTGGTTCCTCTGTCGGCTCAGGGGAAATAGTTTGGGTCAATTCCCTATAAAACTGGTGGTCTCGGGGAGGAACATGTTCTAAGAGTTCTAACAAGTCCTTTAGTAGCAAAAGATCTGCAGAGGTCGACGCCACGAACAGATATCATTAAAAAAACCAAATCCTTTAATTTGGCTGCAGTTATGGGTATCTTGCCATTACACTTTCTTGGCACCACAATGATGGTAAGAGATGGTCTACCTAATTTTGTTTTTCTTGAAATATCCACTGCATCATATTCTTCGACGCACCCATTGGAACATTTAAATACATACTTAAAAATTTCATCTTTCTTATCAATACCATAGATACTTTACTTAGTAAAACTTTTTGTTTACTGTCGGATACAATTCTTTTAGTGATTTTTCTAACTATGGATCAGTACTTATAAACATATCACTCGTCATTTTTGTTCATGTAATGGATTTTTACCAAGTCCACCCACTCATCAGGCATAACAATGTAAGAAACAGGACGTTTCTTTTTTTATTACACCGAAGTTACGGCCACAAGGGAGATAGGTATGGCCAGAAACTAAATAATTCTGCTCTATTATGTCAATCTTCCGCACTGGACAAGATATGACCATTAACTCAGAAGATTTATGATTTTATTTTGAGCAAAGCAAAAACCTTTCTCTTAGCCCATTTTTGCACTTAATTATTCCTGATTTCAAAATAGCATAAACTTGAAAGTCTTCTCCTTAGTCAAATAAATCTCTCTGATGTTAGCCCATTTCACAGATGATAGTTCACATATTCCTCCATGGATGGCACAACATAAGTCAGTTTCTGTAAAAATGATGGTTAGCCCGTTTTTGCCAGCATCCGCTCAATTGGTGATAACATGCTTGGTTTCAGTTTTCTAAACCTCATACCTTCTGAAATACGTAGGCTGTTTCTACAAGACTTGCGCAGGTGTTGGCTATTGTACGAGATGATGGACTCCGTTGATCTGGGTAGTACGAGCGAGTGGCCACGTGGATTGGGGTGCGTAGCTGTCAGCTTGCATTCGGGAGATAGATTGTTCGAATCCCACTGTCGGCAGCCCTGAAGATGGTTTTCCATGGTCTCCCATTTTCACATCAAGCAAATGCTGGATGGGGCTGTACCTTAATTAATGCAACGGCCACTTCCTTCCCGCTCTTAACCCTTTCCTGTCCTGTTGTCGCCATTTCACCTATGTGTGCCGGTGCGACGTAAATCAAATTCTAAAACAAAAGAAATATCCGGGTATCATTCAGCGTACAGTGTTACATATGTCTATTTTTCCTTCATTATTGAAGACCAGCATATCTACTAGGCTAAAAGAAATGTAATAAAAACACGCTAAATAATATCCGGTACGTAGGTGAAATTCGTTACATTACGTAGTATTGTCCTGTTTGATACTGATGTCAGTACAGCAGAGCAAATCAGGAGACTTTCGTACAGTGAACAGTAGAACATGCTGTATTGATAATTGTCCGTTTATTGCAGGCTTCAGGGACATTGCAAGCAACCCTCGCTATTATCTCCAATTGTACCTCTACGTTTCAGATCGCTAGAAATAACAGAGATGTTCCAGTTTTCAAAACGTAATTTTATGATGAAAGGGATATATTTCAATTTTCTGGGAGGTCCATAACTTTCAATCGTGTAGCCCCTGAAATCGGTACATTCCTATGCAACTAGATTTTTCACACCGTGCGAATTGGCCGAACGGTTATGGTCGCGCAGTTGTGAGCTTACATTCGAGAGAAAGCGGGTTCGAATCACACCGTCAGCAGCCCTGAAGAGATGGTTTTCCGTGACTTCCATTTCCATACCATGCAAATGCTGGGGCTGTACCTTAACTAAGGCCACGGCCGCTGCCTTCCTATTAGTAGCCCTCTAATCTCCTTGCGTCGCCGAATACCGTCGATGTGTTATTGCGGCGTTAAACCAAGAGAAAAAAAAAGATTTTTCATGTGCTGTTTCATTTCGAAAATATTTGAGGCCGCAGAGTTAGGTGAGATACACTGTATATGTGTGTGTGTATATATATATATATACACTGACTGACAGAGCAAATGCAACACCAAGAAGGAGTGGTCAGAACTTTATGCCAATTGCAGGGTAGACTGACGTCACTGAGGTATGCTCATGATGTGAAATGCGCCGCTGTGCTGCGCACGTAGCGAACGATAAATGGGACACGGCGTTGGCGAATGGCCCACTTCGTACCGTGATTTCTCAGCCGACAGTCATTGTAGAACGTGTTGTCGTGTGCCACAGGACACGTGTATAGCTAAGAATGCCAGGCCGCCGTCAACGGAGGCATTTCCAGAAGACAGACGACTTTACGAGGGGTATGGTGATCGGGCTGAGAAGGGCAGGTTGGTCGCTTCGTCAAATCGCAGCCGATACCCATAGGGATGTGTCCACGGTGCAGCGCCTGTGGCGAAGATGGTTGGCGCAGGGACATGTGGCACGTGCGAGGGGTCCAGGCGCAGCCCGAGTGACGTCAGCAAGCGAGGAACGGCGCATCCGCCGCCAAGCGGTGGCAGCCCCGCACGCCACGTCAACCGCCATTCTTCAGCATGTGCAAGACACCCTGGCTGTTCCAATATCGACCAGAACAATTTCCCGTCGATTGGTTGAAGGAGGCCTGCACTCCCGGCGTCCGCTCAGAGGACTACCATTGACTCCACAGCATAGACGTGCACGCCTGGCATGGTGCCGTGCTAGAGCGACTTGGATGAGGGAATGGCGGAACGTCGTGTTCGATGAGTCACGCTTCTGTTCTGTCAGTGATAGTCACCGCAGACGCGTGTGGCGTCGGCGTGGAGAAAGGATAATGCCCGCCCACACACTGCTCGCATCTCCCAACAGGCTCTACGAGGTGTACAGATGCTTCCGTGGCCAGCGTACTCTCCGGATCTCTCACCAATCGAACACGTGTGGGATCTCATTGGACGCCGTTTGCAAACTCTTCCCCAGCCTCGTACGGACGACCAACTGTGGCAAATGGTTGACAGAGAATGGAGAACCATCCCTCAGGACACCATCCGCACTCTTATTGACTCTGTACCTCGACGTGTTTCTGCGTGCATCGCCGCTCGCGGTGGTCCTACATCCTACTGAATCGATGCCGTGCGCATTGTGTAACCTGCATATCGGTTTGAAATAAACATCAATTATTCGTCCGTGCCGTCTCTGTTTTTCCCCAACTTTCATTCCTTTCGAACCACTCCTCCTTGGTGTTGCATTTGCTCTGTCAGTCAGTGTATGTATATATATATATATATATACTGTTTATACTTCTGAAACTAATAACGTGAATGGGCTACTCAAATAAGATGAAACACAAATATAGTTCAGTAAGGAAGAGAAATTGCTCTTACTTCAGAGCACGTTGTGTAACTCGAGGTGGATAAATAATTCTCTACATCAAGTTTTTCTCCTTGGTATAAGTTGTCATAACTGAAACAATAATCACCAACGAACCAACCCGCAGGTCAGTGCAATAGTACTGTACAGTAGTATAAACACCATTACGTCCTGCGGTTCAGTATAACTTGCTCCTACAAGAAGCTGACATGTACCGCGGGACAGTATTGCTTACCCCTTTTTCGATGCTTCCGCCCAAGTCAACCGTACGGATATCTAGACTTTTAAATGTACCCCGCCGTTCTAAGCACATGCATTGTACGAAATCATTATCATGACTGTGTGAATGATGATGATAAAAATTCTAACGTAAATTCAAAAGACTTGAAGCGAATAATAATGATTATAACTTATTAGTTTTACTCCCCACTAACTACTTTTATGGATTTCGGAGAATCCGAGGTGTCGTAAGTTTTTCCTGTGGGAGTTCGTTTATGAACTGGTGAATCTCCTGACAAGAGGGTGAAAAGCTGACGTGTTTGTACACCTTCAAGTACATACTATCGGGTTGACCTGGGAGCAAACCAAGCAACTTAAGCTCTACCGTCTAATCTACTCAGTTCGGCACTTGAAACGGCACTTCAGTAAAGATTGCTTCCTAAAGTCGACAGTTATCTGATTTAACTTCAGGACATATAGCCGATGACAGCAGTTCTCTATCAACTAGTGAAAAAAGCTATACAGTCAGGAAGTGTCACATTGATCGATGGTCTTATAATGTGAGATATGATCTCTGCATGTTGAAGATACACGTTAATATTATATATTTTATTCATATATCGTGTGAATATTTCTTTCAGTACCCACTGTTTTATTTCTCTATAGATAAATTGACAACAGAAACAGTAAAAGTACTAGTTGTTAGGTAGAATAAAAGGATCAAATTAACATTGAAACACCTTGAAAATATATTATTACTTTCAGTTATCAACGGACTCTTCAGATAATTACAATTATTACTTGTACATTCTGAGAAATGGAAGCGCATTTGCTTTCAGAATACTATTTCCAATTCCCAATTTATTATAAACAGTAGTTTTGAAATATATGTAGTCCGGCTCCCTGGCTGAATGATCAGCGTAGCGGTTTTCATGATCGAGCAGGTGATTTTAACGTTTGGTCATTCTTGGATGGGGTCCAGGTGCTTGTTATCGTCTTAACACAAGTCTTCGACAACACACAGCATATCACACTACTAAGAAAAACCGCAGAAGCACGCAAGAGAGAATACAACCCTCCGTAAAATGTTGTCATCAGGAAGGGCGTCCAGGCGTAAAAAAGAACCTAATCTTCATCAGTTCCAAACCCCAGATGAAGGCCAGGAAAGAAGAAGTAGTTATCAGGTTATCAAAGTTCATATAAAAGGTTAGATGTGATCAAACCATTGATTTTCCTATATTTTACTAAGTAACTATAATTTATTGAATAAATGAGTAGGCTATAGAAGTGAAACACAGAGATGTCTCTTGAGCAATAATGAAGTAACAATGTTCCGACAAAAGAGTAGCGTTACAAAAATGTTGCGGAGTTTGGGCTGGGAAGACTAGGGAGAAGGGAGACGAGCTGCTCGACTAAGTGGTATGTTCCGAGCTGTCAGTGGAGAGATAGCGTTGAATTACATTAGTAGACGAATAAATTTGAGTGGTGTCTTTAAAAGTAAGAAAGATCACAAGTTGAAAATATAGAGGACACATTGGGGAAATATTCGTTTATAGGAAAGAGTGTTAAGGACTGGAATAACTTACCAAGGGAGATGTTAAATAAATTTCCAATTTATTTTAAATAATTTGAGAAAAGGCTAGGAAAACAACAGATAAGGAATCTGCCACCTGGGCGACTGCTCTAAATGCAGATCAGTAGTGATGCATTGATTGATTCATGAATACTTAGCACCTCTACTTCCCAAATGGCATCAATCCTCACAGAAGCGCAGCTCGCCTATAAGGTGTCAAATAGAAAGACCGGGCCTCGCCGGAGGCCACACGTCATTGTTATAACAGAGAAAAGAAACGAAGTGTTACTTCCGAAAGAAATACTCAATATCCTCCTTCTGTCTGTCCGTCTCCTTGGCTGAATATACAGCTACTGACCTTTAGTTCAGAGAGCTCTGGGTTCGATTCCCGGCCAAGCCGAGGAGTTTAACTGCGTATAGTTAATGCCTCTGGATCAGAGACTGGGGGACTGGATTTAACTTATGCACTTCTCTCCATCTACAGACAGCACCACACATTACACTTTAAACCATCATAGAAACAAATAATAGAAAATATATCCCTCCACATAGGATCGGCGTGAGGAAAGGCATCCGGCCGCAAAAAAAAAAGTTCAAAAATTGTATCACGCGCTGAACCCAATAAATTGGAATGAAGGCCAGGAGGAATAAGAAGATTCTTCTGTCTGTTAATTATTCACCCTTGAAGTTTTTTTTTGAATCCACAAACAGCACCAGCATATTTCATGCGTTTATAGAGAAACCACAAAATCCACTCGCAGCAGCATGGTGGGGCATAGTAAGTCATGGCGTGGGGTGGAGTAGTTTGCCGTTGTTTTACTAATAATGTTATTACAATGTTATTGTTGTTACGTGCCTAAACTACTGACTGAGACGCCGAGGTGACGGAAGTTTGACCCACAGGAGTTTTTTTACGCGGCGGTAAATCTACCTACGTGGAGCTGGTGTTTTTGAGCATCTTCAACTACCACTGGACTGAGCCAGAATCGAACGTACCAACTCGGGCTCAGAAAGGCAGCTCAGTAACCGTCTGAGCCACTCAGAACGGCTATTCCTTTACTCAGGGGGCCACAAAGTGCTATTACACCATAACTGGTTCTATAGCCAGCACATTTAATAACATTGAGACGCACTGGTCGTGTTCCGCATATTATTACTCAGCACCACCCATACCTCCTCAGATTCCATACTTTTTTACAATTTGCTTTTCATCGCACCGACACAGATAGTTTTTATGGCAACGATGGGATAGGAAAGAGATAGGAGTGGGAAGGAAGCGACCGTGGCCTTTATATGTCGTTCTCAATGCGATTTTTTCGGTGTAAATAAATATAACACGAGATACGTTCACTTCTTGATTGAAAAATCATTTTATTGGCACTGAGTCTGTTTCTTAACAACACATAGGTCCCACTCAGTTCGCTTAACGACTACACAATTACACACAATTATAAATAAAAATGCAACACTATTTGGAAAAATACACTGAAGCGATTCACAATCTATTCTGACAAGTGGCGATATGAACAAGTCCTCATTTCAACATCACGAGGTAAGACAAACTCCCGGCCTCTCTGCCGTCAGCTCGACATATATATACCGTTCCACACATCATCTAGAAATCTCTAGCTTCTGGAAATGTTCTTGCAACACTCTAAATGGAACACACTTGAACATACAAGAAACAATCCATCAACCGGCCAGTTGAATGGAGTTCTCCAGTGTAGATTGAACCCGAATATTCCACTACTACACAAAACCTTCACTGGAGAAGTCTACGCAATTCCAAAGTTTCCACACGTATCTGGACAATAAGACTTCACGGTAAGCTTCCAGGAACCTCATATGTATCAGAATGATAATGGATCAGATTCAATATACGAATATTACAGTTTTCTCTGCAGTTTTCGACTGAACAGATTTTGAGGCTATACGAATTTACAATACATAATAACAGGGAAATCAAATGTCAGTCAAGAGATTTTGAGGTTTTACGAATTTACAATACATATTAACAGGGAAATCATATGTCAGTCGAGAGATTTTGAGGTTTTACGAATTTACAATACATATTAACAGGGAAATCATATGTCAGTCAAGAGATTTTGAGGTTTTACGAATTTACAATACATATTAACAGGGAAATCATATGTCAGTCGAGAGATTTTGAGGTTTTACGAATTTACAATACATATTAACAGAGAAATCATATGTCAGTCAAGAGATTTTGAGGTTTTACGAATTTACAATACATATTAACAGGGAAATCATATGTCAGTCAAGAGATTTTGAGGTTTTACGAATTTACAATACATATTAACAGGGAAATCATATGCCAGTCGAGAGATTTTGAGGTTTTACGAATTTACAATACATATTAACAGGGAAATCATATGTCAGTCAAGAGATTTTGAGGTTTTACGAATTTACAATACATATTAACAGGGAAATCATATGTCAGTCAAGAGATTTTGAGGTTATACTAATTTACAATACATATTAACAGGGAAATCATATGTCATTCAAGAGATTTTGAGGTTTTACGAATTTACAATACATATTAACAGGGAAATCATATGTCAGTCAAGAGATTTTGAGGTTATACTAATTTACAATACATATTAACAGGGAAATCATATGTCATTCAAGAGATTTTGAGGTTTTACGAATTTACAATACATATTAACAGGGAAATCATATGTCAGTCGAGAGATTTTGAGGTTTTACGAATTTACAATACATATTAACAGGGAAATCATATGTCAGTCAAGAGATTTTGAGGTTATACTAATTTACAATACATATTAACAGGGAAATCATATGTCATTCAAGAGATTTTGAGGTTTTACGAATTTACAATACATATTAACAGGGAAATCATATGTCAGTCAAGAGATTTTGAGGTTATACTAATTTACAATACATATTAACAGGGAAATTATATGTCATTCAAGAGATTTTGAGGTTTTACGAATTTACAATACATATTAACAGGGAAATCATATGTCAGTCGAGAGATTTTGAGGTTTTACGAATTTACAATACATATTCATAGAGAAATCATTTGTTAGTCGTAGTTAGCATTTAACAAAAGATAATTAAAATATAATAAACATAAAAATTGAAGGTTTCACAAGAGTTAGGTTACGTGTAAGATAGCGTGCATACGATACCTGGCATTTGCCTGGTGTGACAATGGGAAACCAAGGAAAGCGATGCTTAGGGCGGTCGACAGTGGGATTCTAATCCACTATCTCTTGAATGTAAGCTGATAGCAGCTACTAGCTCGGCAGCTTTCAAATTGTCGCGCCCATGAATGAGACGGAGGCTTCAGTTGAAGCTAAAATTCTCTCTGACCCGTACCTAGAGACAGTTGTTCTGCATCCATCAGAAGAGAACAACTGTCAGAATATTCTTATTGGCATCAACAAACTTTTGGAATAAAGATAATGGAGCATTCTTCAATTAAAAGTGGCTTACACTTGAGAAATATTTCGCCTCAGGAAATGTGCTGAACTCTCTTGAGTTCTAAAACTAAATTTCATCAATGGATTAAGTTGAATAAATTAGCTATTTAAGAACAATGAAATTCATCTTTCCGATCAGGAACTTGAAAGTCATTTTGAGAATATTTTATCACGACTGTGTGGGTGGAAGTTTGGCGATCCCAACGGTTAGCTCTTTGTCTTCCCTCGACAGAAGCTGCCCTCAAGAATCTCCGAGTGTGTCAGGCTGGGAGAGGTGAGTGTTTGTGTACCAGTGTCCCACCCACACAGCCAATTAACTAACGCGATTACCCGCTCGCCTCCGCTCGAGATGTTTAATCAGCGAGCCTGCACCTGATTGTGTTTGTTACTGTTCACCCACCAACATCAGCTAACCCTAATTGGACTCTACAAATTAGCCAATTTAAGATCTGTGTCTGTGACATTGAGGGAACTACAGGTGTTGTGGGTAGAATGGCGATTTGAGGAAATACGGGCCACGTAGGTCCATATTCGCTCATAATTCAAACAGGGTCACTCTCCCTACTATAAACAATTATCTTGGTTACGACTAGACGACAGGCGTAAACTACATGCAAATACTCTTATGTACCAGGTACTTTCGGAAGACATCCCTGCTTATCTCTCCAGCAATTTTCGTCACCTTGGTTCTTTACATCTCCATGATACTCGCTCAGTGTCCCTCCTAGAAATACCTGTCCACCGAACAACCACATACCATCGATCATTTACTATCACCGCTTCGGGATGGTGGAATGCTCTCCCCAAAGACATCAAGGATGCTGCATCAAAAAGTATATTTAAAACCTCCTACCAGCAGTTCCTCGTTAAGTGCTTCCAGCAAGGTACAGTACCTGTATGAGTGGAACGAGTGATTGTGTGTGAAAATGATATGAGATTATTGCACAATAAAATAAATATTGGTTTAATATAATAATTTAAATTAAATTAAAAACATCCACATTGTATTTACGAAGTAGAAGTAGTCTAAAAATAGCTAGTTGTAAGTACAGTATTTAACTTAGATCTAGTCTTGCAAGGATACAATTAGTTAAATTTTCATTTAGTATTTTTATTAAGCTTATTAGTATTTTTACATTCTTATTTCTTTTGTTGTATATTGATTTTTTTTCTTTTTCCTCAAACCTGTATTATGTAAGCAGTTACTTTTTCTTTCATTCTTCTTTGCTTGTATATATTCATATTTTTGTCTTAAAAATTAGTGTTATTTGTAGTTCTTAGTATTTTAAGTTAATGTCATTGTATGGAATAATAATAATAATATGTGTGTGGTTAAGTGTAAGAAAGCATCCGGGAGATAGTAGGTTCGAATCCCACTATCGGCAGCCCTGAAAATGGTTTTCCGTGGTTTCCCATTTTCACACCAGGCAAATGCTGGGGCTGAACCTTAATTAAGGCCACGGCCGCTTCCTTCCAACTCCTAGGCCTTTCCTATCCCATCGTCGCTATAAGACCTATCTGTGTCGGCGCGACGTAAAGCCCCTAGCAAAAAAAAAGTGTAAGAAAGGGCCAAGAGCCCTAACTTCGCCACAGAAAATAAAGGCTTTATCTATCTATCTATCTATCTATCTAGAAATATGCTCATGGTCAATGCAATCCATAAAAAGGTAGAGTCCACCAAAATATTTAACTTTTCTCCTACTTGGTAGATCCCAACCAAATTTTGCCATCATGTTTGATGTGTGAATATGTAGCAGTTCCCAAGTTTTGAAGTCCGTAACTTAATTGGTTCTTGAATTTTTAAATACGTAGAATATGATTTTAATGGTATTTTTGAAAACCAACTTCTGGTATTCGTACCTAAATTTTTATATTCCAGACTTTTGAGTACATTGACAAGGCATAGTGAAACAGTTATATGCATACATTTTATTATAACTTTTATTTTTTCACTTTGAATTTTCAAATTTTGAACTTAAATTGGTTTTAATTATCTGTACATAAATATCATAATAAAATAGAGAAACTGTATTTCCTGCAATAGTAAGGAAGAATGCTCATATATTGTGACTATATTCTGCAAACATTTCCCTGAGATAAGTTAAATTTAGGTTGGCATTGAAGTTAGAAGAAGCCTCAGTGGCTCAGGCGGCAGAGTGCCGGCGTCTCACCGCTAGGTTCCGTGGTTCAAATCCCGATCACTCTATGTGAGATTTGTACTGGACGAAGCGGAGCGGGACAGGTTTTTCTCCGGGATACTGCAGTTTTCCCTGTCATATATCTTTCCATCAACACTCTCCAGTATCATTTCATTTCATCTGTCATTCATTAATCATTGCCCCAGAGGAGTAGACAAGCTTCGACAACCGGCACAATTCCTATCCTCGCCGCTAGATAGGGGATTCATTCATCGTATTCCTGACCCGGTAAAATGACTGGAAACAGGGTGTGAATGAACCTAAAAAAACTTACGGGATTTATTTATTATTACTTATCGTATGGCATATACATGAACAGTGCAATAAATTACAGGCTTATATCTACATTATTTACATAGGTAATCGCCTGTGGCGTCGCCAAGAAAAATTCACTCGTTTCTTCTGTTTTATTCATACTTGGTTGGAGTCTCCATTTTCGAAAGTATTTTCCTAAACAGAGAGATCTTTTGTTAACGTTTCTTCGGTCTGCTCGAAGCATAGATCTTTAGTGGCAAGAGCCCAGTCATCTGCATACCCAAATTTCCTGGATCTTGTGGATAATAAATCTGAGATATATAAACTGAACAAGAGTGGGGCAAGCACTGAACCTTGCGGAAGTCCATTATTTAGTTTGTTGGGTTTACTGATTTCATCCCCCATGAATACACGAAATGTTTTGTCACTCTGCATGTTATTTATAAGATGAGCCTGACTCCTACATGGAATCACTTTAAGGGAAAATGGATTTTATTAAAAGTTTTGTAAATGAATTTTTAGTTCAGGACAGATGTTCATTAAAATTCTCCAGTTTTCCCTTCCTGATTTTTGAAGGGCTTCTTGTAATTTCAAGACCATGGTAGTCACTGCTTCACACTATTTACTTTAACAGAAGTTACTATTTACACAATGAGACCACATGTTGCTGTTACAATCTGGCAGTTACTCCTTCTGCGTTTACTACTACAGTCGTTTCAGGAACTTTTTTCGTGTTCACTACCACAATATTCACAACTACCGGACGGGCAAAATAAAACTGGCCCTAACAATATTTACAATAGGACTGACGTGAGACCGACACGTGTTAATGAACATCACAGAAGATGCTGGAAATGGTTTTATCTGAGGAAATGAAAATGACTCCACTTCACCAGTGGCAGAACTCAACACGCGAAGGTTCGCCTGGAAGCTTTAACGGATGCACAACAGTAAATTTGTAAGGATATAGATGCAGGTCCTTTTTTACAATGTTTCTAAACAACGATATCTCAGTTCCCACTTGCACATATAAACGGCGCTGAGATTTCGTCCCACTTCGTTCCTTCACACGATCAATGTTTTCTGGTGTTTCGGATAGTTACGGTGGTTTTTCTTAGCTAGAAAGCCCGTTTTACTCCATTTTTTCACTAAGTTTTGCATTGCAGTCTTTGCTGGAGGTTTTGCCAAAACACTTCCAGTCTTAAACTCTTGCGCAAACAGCTTCGCACGGGTTTTCTACAAACTATGCTTCGCCTAACACTCGACAAGGAGCAGGCGCTGTTTTATCGTGAGCACCATTTTGTGTTACATTCAACTGATCACTAAGCACGTCTGCTCTTCTCACTCGCATTGACAGCAACGTACTCAGAGCATGCGAGAGATGCGCACTCGCAGACATGTGACAGCAACCGATTTATGCATTAAAATCATGGTTTCCAACATTTCCTGTGATGGGCAGTTCTCCTGTTCATTAACCAAGGTCATTTTCGCGTCAGACTTATAAATATGAATTTCACTCTCATTAAAATATGTGTTTATATAGAGCCTCCGTGACTCAGGCGACAGCGCGCCGGCCTCTCACGGCTGGGTTCCGTGGTTCAAATCCTAGTCATTCCATGTGAGATTTTGGGATGGACAAAGAGGAGGCGGGACAGGTTTTTCTCCGGGTACTCCGGTTTTCCCTGTCATCTTGCATTCCAGCAACTGTCGCTTCATCTGTCAGTCATCAATCATTGCCCCAGAGGAGTGCGACAGGCCTCAGCAGCTGGCACAATTCGTATCCTCACCCCAAGATGGGGGCTTCAGGCATTCCATCCCTGACCGGGTCACTGACTGGATAACAGGTTGTAGATTTTCATTAATAAAATATTTGTTTACATGACTAGTGCAGTTTTTATTTCTCTCAATAGGAATCGCTACATGCCTACGATATACAAGGAGAGAACATTAAAACACGAAAGTCGTGTCAATGTGCTACGCCCACTCATGTAGTAATTTTTTGGATATATATGTAATTCGAATAATCCAAATCGTTTTCGAACCTAAGAGTAAGCACTCTTCTTCTTCTACCGCTTTTTCCACATGTGTGAGGTCTCGGATGGGAACTGTGTCGCTCACGCGGATTTGGTTCTGTTTTATGACCGGATGCCCTTTCTAATGTTAGTGCTTTTACATCCCACGAACTACTTTTTGACGGTTTTCGGACAAATATCCTTCCTGACTCCAACCCAATCTGAAGGAATGTAATCAATATTGCGTATTTTTATGGTGGTTTTTAGTGTAATATGTTATCTAAATACTAACACTCCGAGCCAGAAGAATGAATTAGACGCGATTAAAATCCCCAAACCGGCCGAGAACTGAACCCGGGCCCTCTGAACCGAAGGCCTCAGCGCTGACCATTAAGTCAAGGAGCCAAGAGTAAACACTCCAAAGATCTGAAATATTATTTTTTTTATTGAAAATTTTGTGGAGTCTCCTCTTAAAGTAAGGATGGCTGGCTCTTGTCCAAACAAATGGCCTTCTGAGCCCTATTTGGCAGGTACGAACCATCCTCAGGGTGTAGTATGCTCAAGTATGCCAGGCTTCTGTCACTAGTTTTACCAATACGTAAAATAATTTCTTAAAGTTTTCCCTACCTTATCGTTACACCGTTTATATATCTTGAACGAACGAAAATTTTGAGATAAAACTCTTAATGCAGTCAGTTCTATTGCACCTAATTTTAATTGTATTCGTACGTACTTCATTGTGCTGAAGGTGTCCAATGTTTGTAGAGGAGAATTACAACTCACTCGTGTAAATTCCTGAATTAATGTACATAGTTCCTCCAATAGCTACCGTATAAACAAAACAATTCTCTCAGTGGTTACTGTACTAACGCGTCTGTTAAACACTCTTGAGCAATATCATGCGGTGTTTATGTTACTGAGTTAAACTGAGTGATAATCTACACGGTAAAGTCGATGATAAATAGTTTATGAAATCTCCCTGCTGATGTTACAAGTATGATCTCCCTGAAGTTGACATACACTCAAATGAAAGGCTGTCTAAAAGAATAATTTAATTCAAAATAATGCTTCGGGCGAAAGTAAAATCCTGATAATACTATCGCCTCTTATATTGATGGCATTGCAGACTCAATTTGAATATTTTCCAGAGATGTACTGAAAATTTCCTTAAAGCAAAATTACACTCTAATGAGAGACCCAACTTGTCCGTCCCTGAATAGTCAGCGTAGTAGCCTTCAGGATTCATATGTAAACCCATATTTTAAAAGCTTCTATCCTCATTATTTCGGAGATAGTTACTGTCCATATTTCACTTCCATACAATGCCACCGAGAAAGTGGCAGCGTGGTTTGAGTCACGTAGCTATTGTATCAGCTTGCATTCGGGACATAGTGTGTTCTAACCTCACTTTCGGCAGTTCTGAAGATGGCTTTCCGTGGTTTCCCATTTTCACATCAGGCAAATTTCGGACTGTAACTTAATTCATTAGGGCCGCTTCCTTGTCACTCCTAGCCCCTTCCTATTCCATCGTAGCTATAAAACCTACCTGTGTCGGTCGACGTGCAACAAACTGTAAAAAGAAAAATATATACATAAATCTTCATTATAGACTGTTATGCCTTTCAGAGTTAAGTCTGCAAGCCTCTGTGATTATACTAAGACCGGGCGATTTGGCCCTGCGGTTAGGAGCGCGCAGCTGTAAGGTTGCATCCGGGAGATAGTGGGTTCGAGCCCCACTGTCGGCAGCCCTGAAAATGGTTTTCCGTGGTTTCCCATTTCCATACCAGGAAAATGCTGGGGATGTACCTTAATTAAGGCCACGGCCGATTCCTTCTCACTCGTAGGCCTTCCCTGTCCCATCGTCGTCATAAAACCTGTCTGAGTCAGTGCGACCTAAAGCAAGTTGTTGAATAAAATGAAATGGCGTATGGCTTTTAGTGCCGGGAGTGTCCGAGGACAAGTTCGGCTCGCCAGGTGCAGGTCTTTTGATTTGACTCCCGTAGGCGACCTGCGAGCCGTGATGAAGATGAAATGATGATGAAGACGACACATACACCCAGCCCCCGTGCCAGCGAAATTAACCAATTATGGTTAAAATTCCCGGCCCTGCCCTGAATCGAACCCGGGACCCCTGTGACCAAAGGCCAGCATGCTAACCATTTAGCAATGGAGCCGGACAAGCAAGCTGTTGATTTTACTAAACTCCACCACCATCCTCTATTTGTAACTAGCTCTGTGACCTTGTAACATTTTATACCTCTTACCTATAAATCATTAGAAACTGAGTCTAACCATCATCGTCATGGTCTCCCTCTTCTTCTCTTACCCTCCGGAACCGAGTCCATTATTCGCTTAGGTAACCTATCTTCCTCCACTCGCCTCACATGACCCGAACACCGAAGCCGGTTTATGTGTACAGCCCCATCAATCGAGTTCATTCCAAACTCAGTCTTTATCTTCTCATTTCGAGTACCCTCTTGCTAAGAAAACCTAGAGGCCACGTTCCGAACGAGAGTATTGGATTGTAGTTTCCTTCACAAATCCCTCTTTTACTTTCTTTGACTTGTGTTCTATCCAAAATCCGAAAATCAGAGTTGGTGCGAGTAGATATTTCAAATTTTGGGGCCATAAAAACAAAGCAGCAGTGCAGAAAGGAGTGAGGCAAGTCTGCATTTTTCCCCCTATCCTTTTCAGCGTTTGTACAGGATAGCCGCTATAGGAAATCAAAGAGGAATTTGTAAATGGAATTACAATCCAAGGAGGGTAAGGTAAGGGTTATTCTGCCCGAAGGCAGGTCCGAGCCTCCGCAGAGGTGTTCCTGAGCCGGAGTTTACGTGCGGTAGGGTGGCCAGTTCCTTTCCGCGCCTCCATTCACAATCCAAGGAGAAGAAATCAAAACTCTGAGATATGTCGATGAAATTGTTATTCTATCTGAGTTTGAAGAAGATAAGAAACTGAAGACATCTACGGAATAAAGACATAACGAATAAATCAGTAATTTTTCAGAAGGGAAGAAAATTATTTTTGGGATTTATTTCACGGTATTCACTAGCTGAACCAATTTCATATTATTGTTATAACTTAAGGTTTCAAAAATTATGTATGACTTGGAAGTTTTGCTAGTTGCTTTTACGTCGCACCGACACAGATAGGTCTTATGGCGACGATGGGACAGGAAAGGGCTAGGAGTGGGAGGGAAGCGGCCGTGGCCTTAATTAAGGTACAGCCCCAGCATTTGCCTGGTGTGAAAATGGGAAACCACGAAAAACCATTTTCAGGGCTGCCGACAGTGGGGTTCGAACTTACTATCTCCCGAATACTGGATACTGGCCGCACTTAAGCGACTGCAGCTATCGAGCACGGTGACTTGGAAGTAATCCAATGGAAAGTAACTTGCAAGTACACTCATGTTCATAAAAAACACCTTGAAAAACTAGAGATAGGAAGTTTATGTTCACAGAAAATGTTCATTAGTCTGTTCTGCAAAAACGATTAGCATTTCAGTCAGCTAGGTTCAGCATGTGTACTGTCGCCTTGTAGGCACTGAGTCCTCCATGGGCACTAATAGTTTGTTCTATGAGTGATGAAATGGACGCGTATAAGGCGCGAATGGCGTCCTGGGGTATAGCCATCCATACTGCAATCACCTGGTTCTACAGTTCATCTTTGGTGGTCGGCATTGGGTCAGCGCGCCACACCCGTCGTTTCACCATACCCCACACATTTTCGATTGGCGAAAATTCCGGTGATCGAGCGGGTCAGGGCAACAGTCTGACATCCTGTGACAACAAGAAGGCACGTGTTCGTGCAGCAACATGTGGTCGAGCATTCTCCTGCTGAAATATGGCGTCTGGGGTGTCGTGCTGAAAGCGTATTGCTACGGGACGCAGGATGTCATTCACGTAGGTCAAACTGGTCACAGTGCCCTGGACACGAGCCAGCTGTAATTTGTGGTTGTACCCAAGGCCTTGAGTGGGCGCTGTATGTCTTGTGCAAATGCAGTTAATGTGATGCCTCTCCCGCTGTCTGCGGCGAGCCAAATTGCGGCCATCATTTTGAAACAAACAGAACCTGAATTCGTCCGAAAACACTATCTGCTCCCATTCCTGTCCCCAGTGACGTCGTTCTATACACCATTATATTCTAGCATGTTTATGCATGGTCAAAGGTAGGCGGAGAAGTGGACGACGCGCCGGTAACCCAGACCGTAATAAACTGCGACAGACTGTCGCTCGTGATAGTGTACGATTTGTTACACTGTGCTACTGTTGCACCAGAGCCGGGGAGAACGCGGAACTGTCCTGCAGTGCCATTCTGATTAGGTATCGATCTTCTGGTCTGAGTGGTGCGACCAGACCCATCGCGTCGTGTTCTACGGCCTTCTGCGAATCATTCTGTACACACCCGTTGCACTGCCTATACACTTCGTCCTACACGAGCAGCTATTTCCCGGATGGACGTTCTCTCATGCCAATAATGCGGCCTCTTTCAAACTCACTCATTTGACGGTACGGTTCTTGCTTACGTCTGCGAGGCATCCTGCACGTCTTCTCAAGGCACACTGATCCATTAAATTCGGATTAATGCGACAAAGAGAGCCGCAGGCACATTTTACCAGTCGGTGGTGGTGCGCCGAGATATCAATGTGGACCTTAAACCTGAGCAGGGCTGACATGGTTCAAATGCTACTTGTTTCTTTAGAACATACTAATGCACATGTCATGTGAATATGAACTTCCTATCTCTAGTCTTTCAGGGTGTTCTGGTTTTTGTGAATATGGGTGTAATATGAGAAATCCTCTGCATTCATTTGGAACACAAATTACAGCAAATATTATTAGTGTAATCATAAAAATAAGAACAATGTTTCAAAATATAGATGTGATTTCGTCTATGGCCTTTATTTAAATGGTCTATTACACCTAATGATGAACCAACACAAGCACGGACCACCACCTTGACTGATGTTCCATCCTTACACCACGGAAGACAAAGTTCTGCTGGCTTCAAACCAGCTTGAAGTTCCATGTAAGACATGAGATGTCACCGCGATGATTCACCCTTTTCCCAATGAAATCTCACTTTTCAAACAATTTGTTGGTTATATCTTTTTATTCTAGGGAAGTCCTCAATCGCTGAACGGAGACAGAGTCTGGGTGAAGGAGTAATAAGATGAAAATAAATAAATAAATAAATAAATAAATAAATAAATAAATAAATAAATAAATAAATAAATAAATAAATAAATAAATACAAGACAAAGTTAATGGAGTGCAGTAAATGCCCATAGTGACTAACATCTGACTTGTTACTGTTTGTTTCCGTTGTTGTTTTTGTTGTTGCTTTTGTTGTTGCTTGGTCATTATTCTATACACTGGCTTGATGCAGGTATCCATACCACCCTATCATGTGATAATCTTTCCATTTCTACGTAACTGATACATCTTACATCTACTATATGTTTGTCAGATTCATACCTTGGTCTATCCCTACCATTCTTACCGCCTACTTCTTCTTTTCCTTCGGTTTTCAACCCATAGGTTGATTTGCGGCAGTCTTCAATTCTTCTCCAATTTTGGCCTTCCTCTTCAGTTCCCGGTAGTTTACACATGTCATATCTGACATGAATAGGTCCAAGCATTCCAGACGCGGCCTACCTGGGCAATTTCGCCGTTCTATACAGCCGTCTGCTCTTGCTGTTACCAATATGTTATGGCGCAGTAGATGGCCTACCCATCGGTCTTGTCTAATCTGAATCTGACATCAAAGACATCGCGATCCTCCTGCTCTATTGAAAACACCACATCATTCGATACTCTGTCCACCCAGGTGATTTTTACCTTCTCCGGAAAAACCAGGTTTCCAAAGATGCAAGTCCTCTCCCCTCCACTACGCCTACTCACAGACATATAAGGCAACACTCTAAACATTTGCCTTTCACCTACACTTTCCTCAAAAACTAACTGGGTGTCTTAAGGTGTGCCCTATCTCTTCTACTGATAAAATGGTTCTCCTCTCACCAGATCGATTCAGTATCCTTTCATTCGTCATTCCAATCACCCATCTCAGTTCATTGGGCCCCGGATTCGATTCCCGGCCTGGCTGGAGATGTTAGCTCGGTGATAGGGCGTTTGTGATCCCTTCAATACACACCTTCATTTACATAAAACATATCACAATATCAACACCACGGCAGCACGTAATAGTGAATGCATCGCTCCATATAGGGTTGACGTCAGCAAAGGCATTTGACCGTAAAACGGAGCTTATTCCACAAAAATGCCAGCCCCAGATAATTGAGAGGAAAGAAATAAAGGAAAAATAAGGGAAGCCACAACTAAAATTTATATATTTTGTAATTATTTTAGTCCTGGCCAAAATATTTTTCCTGTTCATTATGCCACCAGTTAAGACGCCAATAACACTTTTCCTGGTTAAAGAAATACGGCAATACACTTTTAAAGGAAATACAGATGATTGATTGATTGATTGATTGATTGATTGATTGATTGATTGATTGATTGATTGATTGATTGATTGATTGATTGATTGATTGATTGATTGATTGATTGATTGATTGATTGATTGATTGATTGATTGATTGATTGATTGATTGATTGATTGATTGATTGATTGATTGATTGATTGATTGATTGATTGATTGATTGATTGATTGATTGATTGATTGATTGATTGATTGATTGATTGATTGATTGATTGATTGATTGATTGATTGATTGATTGATTGATTGATTGATTGATTGATTGATTGATTGATTGATTGATTGATTGATTGATTGATTGATTGATTGATTGATTGATTGATTGTACTTCCATTTTCCTGGTATGGAAATGGGAGACCAGGGGGACCACCTTCAGGGCTGGCGGTAGAGAGGTTCGAACTCATTGTCTCCCGAATGCAAGCTGACGGTTACTCACCTCCTTGACGTATCTCCACGAGCTGTTTTGCGATATGATCAAGTTTGATCTTCGTAGAGGTTATGGCAATGGATATCCATGCCCATCTACATCCGTAGGAAGTTATCATTCAAAACTTACGAACAGACAATGTGAAATGGACATGTGCACCGACCTGTCAATTCCATACCTGATCCATTATCGCATTGTCATTCAGTCACGTTATTAAAGAGTTCTAACAAGACATCCATAATGAGCTGCAATCCTTGTCCCCAACATAATATACTGAATTGTTTTCCAGCTTTTCCCTAAATTGGGGATTTTCCTTTGTCCGGAAAACAACATCGTGCTATCGTATGCTGCTGTAAATCTCATATTCATCTGTGATGAGAATATTTTCTCCAGGGTTGTCTGTCCGGAAACTGATAAATGAACAATATTCCTCACGTTTATTCATAGTAGAACCACAGAGTTCATTGACGCAAACAGGTCGAAAATGCTTCAGCAATATGTTTTTCAATGCATCACCATGCAATATGAATGTGGTAATAGCAGTTCATATGTTCGTTTCCAGGTCGATTTGCAAGGTGATTGGTGGATTTTGGTGTTACCACTCGTAAATAATCTCTTGACTGATTGACTTTTATGAAGACCGTCAATGATGCTGCCAGAACGAAACCTTTGTCTCAACCAAGCTAAAACAGTGTTAATTGTCTGGAAGGTGGCATCTGAAATATCTTTTGGAACCAGCCATTATCATTTTCACCCAGTGTAGACCCAAGCACTCACAAACAAGTCGAGTTCAACATAAAAGCTAGGTGCGTCAGCTACCTCATGGCCACCCACTTAAATAGCATTAGTCCAAAAGAGTGAGTGAGTGAGTGAGTGAGTGAGTGAGTGAGTGAGTGAGTGAGTGAGTGAGTGAGTGAGTGAGTGAGGGAGTGAGTGAGTGAGTGAGTGAGTGAGTGAGTTGGTAGTTACAAACAGAAGATGATGGGGGCACTTTGTTCATTCATAGAGACATGGTGATTAAATACTGAAATCCATTATCTATAATCAGTATGTATGTCGCTTTCTTCCAGAGTTCTCGTCCTGGGATCGTCCCGAAGCTGAAGGCGGCAGCACGGAGAGTGACCTGGGCGCTCTCCCACTCAAGGTACCGTCTCAGCGGGCCTACTGAAACCTCATGGAACCACTTCGACCAAGTGTCACTCATCCTGTTTCCCTTTGTCTTCCTCTTCTTCTGCATCGGCTACTGGAGCACGTACCTCAACAAAAGTTGGAAAATGTTACCATCACACCAATGTCATCGTGCCTGATAGATTCACATAATTGCTTCCCTCAACAAGTGTACAAACACTCTGCTATCACTATAGTGATAACCTCTCTCCTTGGAGGGTCGTATTCCATCACCGTCGCAAGCATTCGAATGTGCTGTCTCGACGTCACAGTCATATCACCACAAGGAGTTGTGTAGAGTAACGAAAATCAGTTGAACCTTGGTATAAAAAGAAAACACTGCCGTTACCCCTGTCAGAGGTATTGTGATACAAACAGAACGATTTTTGAGGATGGTCACCCAGTTGTCCTTCCTCTTAAGACAAACATCTCCTGCACCACCAGGCTGAGTTGGACTCCCTATCACCCCCACAAGTTCGCAAGTATGACAAGGTCTTAATACAACATAGAATACTTCCTTACCGTTCAGTTTTCTACGATTCTGATAGAAGTGACGTAGTGTTGACTCACCACTTTCTCCTACAGCAAGAGTATTTGAACTAAGAGCCAGACGCGTGGTGTCCTAGGGGAACTTTCACTATCTATTAACATGAGATAGTTTTTCATACATATAGCGAAGTTCATTAAAAATTAAGTCTAGTGCATCCAAAGACTTAGCTGATTCTTACTTCAAATTCTCTCCCGGTATAAGAGTTGATATTCGCTGCCACAAGTGTCATAGAGCCCTGTAAGGTTTTGGTCTTCTTCGAACGCGCAGTCCATCCATACACCATGTTTAAATTACTGCGGATACAGAACAGATTCTGGTTACAAAGTTTTACTGCCTTCGACGAGGACATTAGTGTCGTGTGATACCTGTTGTCAGTGATCTGGAAGTCGGAGCATGTCGCCACCTACTGTCTAAAAATACTTGGAATAATTATTAACTTAATACTATGAAGTAGTTTGGCCATCATAGAATGAATGAATATGCTGAGTAAAGTGGATGGTGGAGCATTTCTCAGCTCCTTTCACTAAACAAATCAATGACAGCTTGCGCAACATTCACTCGAGCATGAAAGATAATGGGTTGGATTATTTTGTTCCAAGAAGTTTTCACGGTTTCCTTTCCTAGTATTTAGTTTTCATATGTGACTATTATATCACGTTTGCCGCGGTGGAATCTGAACCGCAGGTACTTAATATTCCATTTCATAAATTCCACTTGAACTGGCTGGGATTAAGAACACCCGCCATCACGCTTCCTCCCCCCTAATGGTTTCTTTTCTCAAAGGGGGACATAGACTTGTTCCAATTATTTATTGCAATGCCATCGACATGACTCCTCGCACTTAAATCTGTGTAACTTAGACTTAATCCGAAAGATGAAGAAAGCATGTCATGGTTTTCCTTTCTGTATCTATAACATGTGAACTGTTGCCACTATCCAATATTCCAACCTACGTATAAAAAAAGGATATATGTGACCATGAATGGAAAATCAACATACAGACATTTATGATCTTTGTAATAATTTGTCCAGGAAAGTTAGAAATTGTTTAATATTTCAGAGCTATTTCTACATGCAATCCTGTGTTAAATGGGTCACACTTCATATCCTTCCTCTTGTTTAAGAAAATTAAATATTCGTTTAAAGTGATTGTTGTGCTGGTGCAGAATGCAGTTTTCCTACATTCATTTTTAATATTTTTGGATTCAAACATGTACTAATCACAGTTTTCACTGAATCTGTTGTAAAATCATTATTTGTTAATTTCTGTCCCAAAACTACTTCGTACAAGATCATATTACTAGCTCCTGTGTCATAGTAAAGTTGAAATTTTTAACAATAATCGCATTCTGCACCAATTAGATTGTCCTTTGTATCGCTTATAACGATAGAAACGCAAACATAACAGTGTGAGTTTAACACCCAACGTTTTATTCCCATCGTGAATATTATGGAGAAAGGTATGGAGACGGTATGCTGAGATATCAAAGACCAAACGATAGATGAAATTACTCCAACATCAGATCAGACCTTGATCAGACCTTGTCTTTGTAAGTTACGAACAAGCAAAATTCAACTGAACTTTATCCAAAGTATATACTACACTTTAACTTAGTTGTACCATAATGCAAAAACTGTTGTTTGTTAAAATAAATGCATGTTCAATAAAGTAAAACCACTTGATTTAATTACGTTTCCTTTCCTCTTTAATCACCGTTACATAATTAAATATACAAGAAACTAAAGGGATCTCACAAAATACAAATTTTCAAACCACCACAAATTTCAATGGTAGGGCTCAAATTCCAACAAATTGAAATTTTGTTTTATAGTATAAAAGATGCTCAGACTAAGGTGCTGGGGTGAATGTTCGGAGTGCCTAGACGGAGAGAATCCGTAACGACTACATCTAGAGGACACTAGAAATTTCACATGTGTGGCGTGCTCAGAGTGGGTGAAATAGTAACAATGTTTACCCTGTAAGGTTAACAGGAGCTCATAAAACTCTTTGAGATCTACATCAAATTGCGACAACTGGGTAAAATTTAGGTATTACATAGGAAAATGGTATATTATCTCTTGAAATATTTAATTATGTGTAACGTGAATGTCACCTCATATGAACACCAAGGATAGAGGAGTTTGGAATTGTATCCAGGAATTTAGCACGCAGTCTAAGGTTTGGAAATTCTATACCACTACCTCTTGTACGCTGCCGGCCAGCATTCTTATGGTGATTTATTTTCCGCCAACGGGACTCAAACCGGCTAAGTATGGTGTCAGACCCTAAAAGACGTGAGGACTTTATAACCACTAGGTGGGCAGCGATATAACTGAAAACCCTTTTCATTCTTTGGTTACGTCAGAAAGCTGTAGTGATGACTTCACGATGCAATCTAAAGCTTTGATTGTAAGAAGCGAAGTGTAAGAGAGAGACGAATTCTCAGAATGATCCTAGACCTGATACGAGAACATGGAGATTGGCAGAGACATCACAATTCAGAGTTCTACACCCAGACAGGGACGCTCTCTGCCTGTGCTAGGAAAGGTGTTGAAGGATTGTTTCCCAATAGACTGAGGAACCACTTGCTCACCTTCGGGCGAAACGAGAAAGGCCATAAAAGAGCTGGTGCTGGCAGACGATAGTATCTAGTTTTCAGGAAAAACCACATACGGGGAAATATACCACCTGATTGGAGTAAAGAAAGGAGCTTCATGAAGAGAAGATGCGACAATACGGAGAAAATATCCGGTTGAATAAGCGTAGTCCCAAGTAGGCTTATTCGAAAGAAGGGGAAGAACATTTGCTAAATTAATCCAGTAGGAAGAATAGTGTGGAGTGGCCGCAAGTGTAAGCGCTCTCTGGAAGATCTGAAAGACCACTTCGTATCCTCCAACGTAGTATTTAAACTACTGCACGAATGATACATTTTAGAATACGAACTGCAGTACACCATGGGCACACAGAATTTTTTTTGAATGTGTACTTCGATAACGTGTAGCCTACATGGAAAGAAAATTGTTAAGACACTTTTAGTATTTAACTTACGAACATGGATGTCTCAATCGACTGACAAAAGAGCAGGCTACCTGTTGCAAAAAATTGTAAATATGACACGTAGTTTTCATGATATAGCGCTTCAAATAAGGCAAAAATTATGCTAACTATGTGACATCACATGGATGCTCTATTATAAGATGGCGCTGCGTTGACTCGCGCGCTTAGTTGCAAGTTAGCTGTCGTTATGAATACCTCGTGATCAGTTGCATAGAATAACAAATTAAATAATGAAAAATAAATATTTGATCAGTATTCGGGAAAAAACGCAAAAGTAAGAGTTGAAACGAGAAAAGTGAATGATGAAGCAATAAAAGAAATGAAACTGAAGTAATAGGTGTTACTATGAGAAATTGAAACAGCGTAAACAATTTACAATAAGTAACTACTTTGAAGTAAATGAAGGTCCATCTACATCAAGTAATTGCTGAACCACGCTCTGCTACCAGAAATTTGTACCGTAATTCTACCGATAGGGCGACCCAATGGGGTGCGGGCCAATGATCTGGACTAACAAACGTAGGGACCAACCCAGAGGCTACAATGCTCAAGACAATAGGTTTAACAACTTGACTAGAACATTTATTTTACCAATTAGAAACAACGAACAGGTTTGCAAGCGCTTGAGAATTAACATGTTTGAGTGGAGGGTTTTGACCCGTTTTCATAATTCACCTGTAAGGTAGACCAGCCCCATATAAACCAGTAATATAATACTCTCCTCCGTGAAGGAGGGCTAACACCAACGTAAACTACTAGGCTATATACCAGATAATATTCGAACAATGACACTACTGGGCTGATATCTTGTTCACAAATTTTCTCAAATAAATTATACATCATCTAAAAGTCAATATTAAGTTGACAACCCATTCAGGTACAATTCCAAGCGAATCACATCGCCTCTCAAAATGAACTCCCAGAACATTCTGGCACTTTACATTTCATTCCCTTGAGCCAATTCTTTAGCTCCTACCGTAACCACAAAGCAATACATCGATAACGAAGGCTCAAGAGCCCACCAATAGCTAAGTCACTACTTTGAAGTAAATGAAGGTCCATCTATATCAAGTAATTGCTGAACCACGCTCTGCTACCAGAAATTTGTACCGTAATTCTACCGATAGGGCGACCCAATGGGGTGCGGGCCAATGATCTGGACTAACAAACGTAGGGACCAACCCAGAGGCTACAATGCTCAAGACAATGCTCAGGACATCGAATTTAAAAGAAGTTACACTTAGTTTCAAAGTACGCTTCAACATGGTAGCACACAAATCAAAGATGCCAGATACATGGCCTTACATTACCATTTCTTAGTTCCCCCCATTATCCTAGCAGCATTTTGAAAACCGTAACATCTTACCTCCCATGCCCTCTCACGGTCTTTGGGTCGACGAAAGACAAGTGATCTGCTCAAAGTGCAGCAGGTGAATGTGCCCAAAACCCGACGAGGCGTGGCAGCCTCGGCGGGAGGGGAATGACCCAAGGTTTACGTCAGCGCGCCACCTATCTCGGAGAACTGGGAGAAGGGCGCTAGCACGCGGGGCAGGAAAGAAAGAACGTAAGACGGAAGGAAAAGGCAAGAGCGAAGGGACGCCCCAATACGGAAAAATTCCTTACCCTGGAGCCATAAGTTATGAACAGGGAGAGAACACATTTATTATTACACACCAAAGGGCGTGATTCAAAATAAGCAAGCATAATTAAATAGAAACCAAACGAGCTAAATAGCACACCAAACATACACCAAGATTTTTAAAAGGGGAGGGGGGATAAAATTCATAGCTCAATAATAATAACAGTACGTTTATTGCAGCCAGTGACCATAGAGAAAACTCGCATACATTAAAATGATAGAAACGTGAAGTTCACAACTTGACAGTTGTCAGTTGGTAATCTGTATTGTTTCGTTGAAATAGTATTTCTTGAGCGACATACAGCGGTTCTCACAGAAGAGCACGTGGTATCGATTGCATGACCTTCCACACAAGGAGCATGTACAGTCTTCACATGTTTCATGGAATCGGTCGGTACGACATACTTTGATGTGAAAGCCGTGAATCTCGAACCTTGTCACGAGGTACCTCAGGTCATAGTTCACTTTCTTCCATTCATTTGTCGACATTGCATCTGAACTGTATAATTCAATCCATGTGTCTTTCTCTTCCTCTGGTGTTCGGAAATGATTTCTTCGCAGACTGGCGTGGATGGCAATCCGAACTGTAACGAAGATCTTCCATAAGCATTGTTTCGCTGCACATCTCGTAGCACAATTTGGATGGGGAGAACTTGGAGACGTCGAGGACTCGCTTCAGGTATGTCGCCTTTATTTTCTCGATATCGCCGGGCTGAGTGGCTCAGACGGTTAAGGCGCTGGCCTTCTAACCCCAACTTGGCAGGTTCGATCCTGGCTCAGTCCGGTGGTATTTGAAGGTGCTCAAATACGACAGCCCCGTGTCGGTAGATTTACTGGCACGTAAAAGAACTCCTGAGGGACTAAATTCCGGCACCTCGGCGTCTCCGAAGACCTTAAAAAGTAGTTAGTGGGACGTAAAAGCAAATAACATTATTATTTCTCGATATCCTTAATGTTCGATTTCGTGAGGCATTCCCAAATTAACCCATATGTAGCTACTGGTATGACCTTCTATTGAAATAATTTCATCGCTATTTAAAGCGAAATCTTTTTGATATGTCTGATATCATTTGTTGCAATCAGAGCTGCGGCCACCTTTCCTCTGACACGCACAGAAAAGGTTCTTCTTTAAGCTGGATAGGGATTCCTAAATATTTTTAAAATTTGCTCACATTGCTTAGTGATCGTTGGCCTCAGTATATAACGTCCTCTGCTGCTTGTCTTCCTCCTTCCTTGAAGTTCGTTTTCACCGCCTTCACGTCAATCTTACGGAAGTCATTTACTTTTTTCGCACGGGGCTGGAATGGTAAGAAAGTCTGCAACTATACTTTTTTAGCATAGAGACATAAAGTGGCTGTCATCACTAAGTGAGTCCCTACCTCGGAACTTTCAACATGATCCCCATATATTTTAGATTGTGATTTATCGAATTTCAAATAATCTGACTAAATAATTGCTTTTTAAAGTATCATCGCTAAGTCCCGACTTCTCGTTGAAAAGTACATCTTTACACTTCGCTAAGAAAGACACTATACAGTGCTACTTGAAGGAACACCTATGTTTACTTTTAGGAACATCCCCAACGTTGATAGATATTGTGGGACAAGTTTGATGTTGGAAATACTAGAGAGGTAAGAATGTGCTCTCTCATCCAACACTGGTGAAGCAATCGTTCTGCTGTAGCAGAACTGAAGAGTAAATAAAGCTCCCGTTTCCGCTCCCATGTGATGCATATCAATTACTAAAACGTAACAATTATAATTTTATTTCAAAATAACGATACAAGTAAGAGTGACCACAAAGTATAGGGAACATGCGTAATTTTCAAAAAACAATTGAAAAGTACACCAATGAAATAATTCGGAAAGATATTACATTGTGATAATTTGCTTTGTTTTCTACCATTAAAAACAATATTTAAAAGTCTCCTTTCTCAAGAGGAGTAAAACGTCCTGTGACGTAGGAGGCGGGCTGTGACGTCACTGTCTACTGCCGCATGAAGCCATTGTTTATGAGCTGTTACAAAAAGCGGATAGTTTATTACTAGACCTGGGATTTTAGGCTCTAAAAAAATTAGTTTTTGGTGCCTAAAATAGGCTTTTAAAACAAGTAAATAGGCTTTTAAAAGAGAAAATAGGTACTTAAAATATGTTTCAAATATGTGTGGATAGGCAGGAGATAGAGTTTAAAATATTACAATATACAGTTAAACTGTAACGTGATACTTTTTTACTTTAACAAACGTGGTATCCCTATTCTTAACCGAAATAATTGCAAAATTAAGACAGAATAAAGAAGACATTTATCAAAAACAATATTAAAAAGTCATGTGTCAAAAACGTTATGGATTATATGAAATACCATTATCAGTACTGATCTAAAACCTTAATACTAAAATCACTGTACACAATTACAGCACTGCAGGCATCCAATAACGGTGTAAACGCGAATGGAGTATGTGCTTTTTATTTGTGAGGGACATTCCTGCAGTACTTTCATTCGTGGTTTGCTTTACAGTACATAACAATGATCTTCTCCAAATTCTCCACAGTCAGGCTGTCTTTTGTCTGTTAAAATCATTTTGAAAGCAGAAAAAGAGCGCTCCACACTCACAGATGTTAGAGGGGCATAGGAAAATTTACCTACATTTTTCAATTCAATTTCACTTGGTAAGTCTACCTTTTCCCCATCCATTACCTGATGTACCCTTTTCAGCACTGAATAACCTGAGTTCTTGTGCAGTACACTAGACCACTTGTCTCTTATTTTGTCCCCTACCTTGCCCCTAACACTTGCTTGCTTGCTTGTTGTTTAAAGGGGCCTAACATCGAAGGTCATCGGCCCCCCTAACACTTTGTATGTTATTCTCACTTCCTCAATTACAGAAAATTGCTGTTTGAGACTGTTTCCTTTTTCCTCCAATTTTGTAATGGTGACTGGAAGAAATGAAAAATTTGCCTGAATATACGCAATGTCTCTCTGAACACTGGAACAATCATTTAACAGCTCTTTGACAGACGACACACATGCAGAGTTGTCCGTTAAAGGCAAATTGTCTATCACAGTCATGATTTCCTCAAGATGTTCTGCATAATACAGGGTAGCTTCCATCCAGGAACCCCAACGGGTGATGATTGGCTGCGGTGGAAGGTGAATAGAGGGGAGTTTCTCTCAAAAGATGGCTATTCTTGATGGAGCCTTACAGAACACTTTCTTCATTGTTGAAATGAGAGTATTTACTGCAGGAAACTCGGCCCTAACTGTTTCTGCGAGTCTATGCAAGGCATGGGCCATGCAAGTAACATGAATTAAAGAAGGATAGAAAGTTTTGAGGAGTGGTGCAGTGGCAATCATGTAGGAAGCAGCATCGGAGACAAGGAGAAGGACTTTAGAATCATCAACACTCCCAGGATACAATTGCAACCCCTTGTTGATGAAGTATGCAATGCTTTGACTATTGACTTACTCAAGTTGTTTAGAGCAAAGAAGGTGAGCGGTAGATGCCTGATTGGGTTCCAGTTTTCCTACTATAAGGTTAGCAATGTACCTGCCCACAGAGTCGGTGGTTTCGTCCACACACAACCATATGCAAGACTCCCCAATATCCTCCCTGATTGACAAAATTACCTCATTGTAACAAATATCTAAGTAGTTTTTCTTTAATGTAGATGCTGATGGGATGTGCTGCTTGGTGTATTTTTGTAAAAAAAATCTCTGAAAACCGGATTATGCACAGCATTCCAGGGGATATTTGCTGCAACTAGGGCTCTACACATATCAGCATAGAAACCATTATGGGTTGTAGGAGATATAGTTTGTGTGAGCAGAGTCTGTCTAATGTTACTTTTCATGAGTGCTTTCGCTTTGTGACTGGCAGTATCTGCATGCTGCTGAAGGTGGCATTTTTTCTGATGTGAAATTTAAAACACAATAAAGTGATGTCAATTAGAGACTAAGGTGAGGAATAGAAAAGGTGAGCTATTGAAAAAAATAATAATAATTTTGAACTATTTAAATTAAGCCACTATTACTCTAAAGTTAATTAAGAACAAGAACACTACAGTCCCCGAAGGGCCTTGGCTTTCAATAACGGTTGCTGCCCAGCTCATGGCCTGCATATAATGGGTGGCGTGTGGTCAGCACGATACATCCCTCAGCCATATTGCCTTGCCTCCGTGACCCCTGCCCACTGTAGCTTCTCAATTGTCCTCACGATGCTGGGTCAACACCGTTCCAGACCTCATAGATTTCTAAATTACTGCCGGTACTAGAAATCAAACCCAGGTCGTCTGGACTAGGTCTCTACAATTAATTAGAGGAGCCAATATCAAATCCTTAGTTTTAGATTAATATGAAATTTAAGATATATGCACATACCTGTTTATTGCAGTACTTCGCTTGCCATCAAAAGTCATGGAAATTGTACAAGCCATGGTTGTATAAGCGCACTCTTAGATGATTTCGTTTTAGGCATGATGAACTATATTCACTTAAACAGATATTCTTTCACTGGCGACTTGACACAGAATGTCCCTTCTTACCACCTGCTCCTTGTTCTTCCTAGATAATCCCCCCCCACCTCCTCACCCCGTCACTCGACACAGTACGTCCTTTACTACCTGTTCCTTGTTCTTCTGAGCTAATCCTCCACCTCCACCCTTCACTCAGCATTCCTTTGGTGACAGTTGTCTGGGAAGAGCAGATTTCTGTGAAAAACCCACCCTCTGCTCTTCTGCTCGTTCCAGGGATGTCCATTGTGTGATTGTAAAAATTGCAGAAGTTGAATTTTATTTTAAATATAGAAAATAGGCATTTTAGGCACTAAAATAGTAAAATAGGCTCTAAAGGTCCAAATAGGCCCTTTAGGGCACTATAAATCTCTATTAATGTAAGGGATTTATCATGAAACGTCAACATGTTTTAAAAACATCATGTTATTTCGTAAGGAACGAAATAGGCATTTGCCTTAAAATCCCAAGTCTATTTATTACTCGTGGTCGTGAATAACTTCAAAATGACAGAAGAAGGGCTCAGAAAAACACAGTCAGACAATCTACCATGTGTGGATGCCATCATGGTAGTATCATTCCTGAAACGTAGCGACTGTTTTGTGGCTGCAGAAATTCGCTGACCAAAAACAAATTAAATTAAATATCTTCAGTTAGTTTCTCTAGATTTTCACAATCTGAGCATATCAAGCAAGACAAGTGTATTGGTGACATTTAAATCACTCAATGTAGGAATGTCTTTGCGTTCTATGATTTTTACTCTTTGGTTTAGGCTAAGGTTGGACAATATTTTAAACACCATCATCACTATTATTTGCAGTAATGTATTTTCAATGCAGCTTGCGCAATTTTGATATTTATTTCGTTAACAATATTTTAATTACTGACCTACCAGAACATATAAAAACGTGTAAATACCTTTTCTTCGCAGACGATATTCAACTTGATATACAAACAAACCCGAACGACATCCAACTAGACATTAACAAACTAAACGATGAGCTGGAAAATATAAAAGACTGGACTAAAAATAATTATCTTAAAGTCAATCCATTCAAATCGCAAGCATTCATAATTGGATCCAAAAGTAATCATACTAAACTGAAAAGTGTTAAAATTCCCCCAATCCTATTCCACGCAACACCAATACAAATAAACGAAACTGTAAAAATCCTTGGCCTCATTTTTGACAAGTACTTAAACTGGACGGAGCACACGACGAAAATATGCCAACGAGTATTCTTTTCTTTGCACTCTCTTAAACGTTTACGGGATCTCCTTCCTCTAAATACGAGAAAGTTACTTGTTCAAAGCTTAATTCTACCCATCTTCGATTATGGTGACATAATATACAACAACCTAAACACCACACTTAACGCTAAACTTCAGCGGGCTTATAATACATGCATCCGTTTTGTATTAAATATGCCCAGGTATTGTCATATATCACCTTGTCTTAAACAGCTGTCGTGGTTATATTTGGCGGAGAGAAGAAACCTTCACTCTGTTTCGCTCGTTCACAACATTCTCCGTACAGACACACCTAGTTATCTGAGAATGGATCTTAAATACTTGTCATCTCCAAACAGTATACCTACAAGGTCAGAAACTTCTTCCCTGCTGAGCTTCCCAATTTACCGCACGACCGGATACGGCAACTCATTCATACCTGCAACCATACGCTCTTCGAATTCCCTTCCGGCTGTAATTAGAGACATACATAGTAGAAATGTATTTTTAAAAAACATGTTATAAATGGTACATAGACTTAGGAAATTAGTATTTAATGTTTTTTTTAAATAGTGACTCTCAGAAATTTACCTTTTGTTTATAACTATTATTTAAGTTTAATTTTATAATTAATTATATGTAACTAGAAATCCTAATACTCTGTAGTTTGTACAATGTAGTACATATGAGATGGTTTGGCATAACAGCAGTCTTCATAGCCTGAGCCACGCCACAAGTCAATAAATAAATAAAAATTGAGCATAGTTAGCTTATAAGTTTATTAATTTGACATGGATCACACAAAACTTGGGTTGGGTTTGGTAAATACTTTAGTAATCTGCATTAACTTAAGCGCTGTTTATTACTTTTTTTATTCCAAGATGTAATTGAAGCATTTAATTAAAGCATCATAGATTCAAATTTAAAGTGCTATCGCTAGAACAGCAAACATGGAAAAATGATGCATTTCAAAACGAATTAAAATTAAATTAAAATGATCTCCAAAATGATATACCTTCCCGATATATCACTGGCATTTCTCCGATTTGCCAAAATCTACTTCACCTAGTATTACGGTCCTTTGGCACATTAATTTTAAAAAAAAACTGGGGTGGTATGCGATGTATTAGTGCACATCGGAACTATACATCATTAATACATTTTCTGCCGCACTAATTACGCAATATTCATTTTAAGTCCAACGAAAAACACTCAGATTATACAGAATGTATAGAAATTGAACTTAACTTTACCAGATACTAACATAAAGGAGAAGTACATGAACCGTATCCTGTTTCTCAAAGCACACTATGTGTTATTTCGTCTTATAATACAGTCAACCTGGACGATGACGTCAGACCACCGAGATCACGTACTTGCATCTCGGGATATTTTCGTACTTTAATTTGGATTTTTATCATGTTTGGAAGTATTCTTTCTTAATTATGACGATGAAATTCTGCATTAAATTTTAATTAAATTTCGAGCATTGCATGTTTCCTATTCGTTACATGTAATTAAAACTTCTGGTAATGCATGTTTCCTATTCGTTACATGTAATTAAAACTCCGGGCAATGCATGTTTCCTATTCGTTACATATAATTAAAACTCCGGGCAATGCATGTTTCCTATTCGTTACATATAATTAAAACTCCGGGTAATGCATGTTTCCTATTCTTTATATGTAATTAAAACTCAGGGCAATGCATGTTTCCTATTCGTTACACGTAGTTCAACTACTTCCCAAACCTACCATCCCATTTACAGATTGTCATCAGTATTTTAAGCGCTCAAACACACATTACACAAACAAATCTCTAAATACCTCAACGACAACAATATCCTTGACCCACATCAGTCAGGTTTCAGAAGCCATCACAGCTCAAGTACGACATTACTTAATATAACAGACGACATAAAGTAAACTATTAATTTATGTATCTGTCTACCAATGTATACATCTCTTTAGAAGGAAATAGAATTGAGCGGTAGATACACAATGCACTGGTACGTTGGAGTAGCCCTTTACTAGTACAAAATTCTGAAGGTTAATGTTAGTTTAACTGACGCGGCATTTTTTATTAATTAGTCTAGTAATGTACGTAAGTCTACCCCTTAAACCCGTTCTTTTCACATTTTTGCTAGTGGCTTTACGTCGCACCGTCTTATGGAGACGATGGGATTAGAAAGGCCTCGGAGTTGGAAGGAAGCGGCGATGGCCTTAATTAAAGTACAGCCCAAGCATTTTCCTGGTGTGAAAATGGGAAACCACGGAAAACCATATTCAGAGCTGCCGACAGTGGGAAACCAGTTCCTTGATATGGGGTTGGAAATGAGGTGAGACGAATTAATATGACATGTTCTTAAGGCCGGATGCCCTTCCTGACGCTAAATTCAGTCTAGGAGCTAATGAAGGTGAAGTGAATAATGGCGAATGAAATTGAGCCAGGAAGTGGAAGGAATCGGCAGCGGACTATACATAGGAACTGCCCTGGAAAGTGAAAGTGAACATGGGGAAACAAAATATTCTCGGGACAGCTGACGATGAGATTAGAACCCACTCACCTCCCGAATGCAGAGTTGTATAGAGTTAGTAAGTGTGGACACACTTCTCGGTATTTAGGTGAATTAATAATAACGATCATCATAACCATGATCATAAAATCGTGTGACCTCAGCTGCAGCTTGCGGGCATGTTTTACACTTGACGCCATCTACGTTTCGATTTTCCATATCGCATCTGGTCGATCTATAGCTGAGTTTTAATTAGTTTAGTTAGGTAAACACCAAATGAATCAGCACACATATGCTATCACAGAATGCCGAATGAATGTCTTCCCGCCTGTCAAAAAATACGACTATCTTTGTCGGGTTTGAACCCGCAAGCTTCGGAACTCGAGATCAACTTTCTATCCACTGATCCACAGAAAGAATGTGGGGATTCTAAGACATTCCTTGCTTCAAATAAAGTATTGTCGGGTGACTGAAATGCAAGCAAGTGAAAAATACCGCTAACTATCATCCCAGTTGAACGGTTGAGCTACAGGTCGCAGGGCTCCGCGCAGATTGTGGTGATATACGTGAACGACGCGGCCCACAGTCTGGTATTGACGACCTCGTTAGCTGGAACCCACAACTTAACTTTATTATTCTTGTGAATAACGAGTTGTCACGTTCTGCAGCCGGAGACCTTCGTCGTTAATTGAAACACAGTAACAAGGATCGTGATTATAAACAGATCTAGTCCCTACCTATTCAAATGAGTTCTGATTAGAAATGACCAGTGATCCGTGCCTAGTTCACACGTGGGAGATTGTTCAGGTCACGTACTCCACATTTCTAGTATAGGAGAAGCTCCCCCCCCCCATCACCATCATCATCAATGTCATAATCATCATCTTACTAATTTGTAAGAATAGACAATCTGACCTATAACAAAGATTGTGTTTAAGTTTAAATGAGGGCCAATAGCCTTAACTTAACCACTTCCAAATGTATGAATAAATAAATAAATAAATAAATAAATAAATAAATAAATAAATAAATAAATAAATAAATAAATAAATAAATAAATAAATAAATAAATAAATAAATAAAATGTTTAGGCCTGTATTCTTTCTTCCTTTTTCTTTCTTTCTTTCTTTCTTTCTTTCTTTCTTTCTTTCTTTCTTTCTTTCTTAATCCGTTTACCCTCCAGGGTTGAGTTTTCCCTGGGACCCAGTGAGGAATTCCACCTCTACCGCCACAAGGTCAGTGTCCTGGAACGTGAGACTTTGTGTTGGATGATACAACTGAGAAGGAGGACCAGTATCTCGCCCAGGCGGTCTCACCTGGTATGCTGAACAAGGGCCTTGTGCGGGTTGGAAAGATATGAAGCGATAGACAAAGAAGGGGGAAGGAAGCGGCCGTGGCCTTAACTTAGGTACTCCACCCTACCCGCGTCCAGGTAGGCATTTGGATAAAGTCCCGGTAGCTTCGCAGGTTAAAACATATCATTTAAATGTTAGAATATTGCAGGTTCCGCTGAAGAGTGAAAGCATGTCCACTAAATATCATTCAATTCCTAAACTCTGCCGGTGGACGTCTCCATTTGACATATAACAAGTTTAAGTCCTAAGATCAATTATTATAATACCTTACTGCTACGCATCTAAAACTACTTCAAAATAATAACTCAAAAATAATTCCTACACTAATTTATTAGCACACTAATCGTGGCGAAAAGAGAATAAGATTGAATTGTAATTCGTAGAGAAAAGAAAATGGATATTTGATAATCAATTAACACATATATACATTGCTTTGTGTTGACAACATAGCTGAAATGGGGTCTTCTCTGCTTATACACACATTAGTTGCCAATAATCACTTCACTCAATCAATTAAAACCATCACATGACTTCCAAACTTGTGATTCAGCTCACCTAACGAAAAGTTAAAGTTTAACCATGTCAACAACATGCAAATGGAAAATTTAATATTCTAAATTGATTAATATCCAAATAAAATTCATAATTGATCATGGGGTTTTTCCTTATACAAGGTATTTATCTTTATTTATTTAGCTATGGGGCATTTTTTTATCTTTGGGTCATCATATGTAACTTATGAGATGCGAGATATTCAATAAGCGTCCTTACTGTGGCTAATAATTGTTGCCAAACCCTAAAATATCAGTATAATTAAAAATAATAACTAAACACTGCTATATCAACTCGGTCACGACAGTGGCAATCATATATAGGTCAATAAAAACCTTAGATAAAATAATCCATGAATATATATACTGAGAAATTGTGTCAGTTATTTATATATGCCCTACCATCAGTCATAAATAATCTTATTTCATATACCGCTGTGCCAATAATTCAATGTAATCTAATTTATCAATCTACTGTTTGCTTGGGGGATATTAATTCTCTGTAGGACGATAATTCTTAATATATTTCCCTACATCTACACCAATAAGCATATGAAGTCATTATTAGCCTCAGTGTCTAGTTGCAAACATTAATCTGTATTTTATCATATACATATTAAAAGCTCCTTCAGCTCCATCACCTTCACCAACAACAGCATAATCACTATCTTATTAATTTGCAAGTATAGACAATCTCCCTATAAAAATAATGTGGTTAAGTGTAAGGGAGCGCCAACAGCCTTAACTTCACTACTTTCAAATGTATAAATAAATAAATAAATAAATAAATAAATAAATAAATAAATAAATAAATGAACATTTGGCAGTAATCTGTCATTTTCCAATGATAAACTAATATAGTGTTTTCTATTTTTAGAAAAAAAGCACTGAGTATATATATATGTGAGTGTGTAAAACCTATCTATAAAAATATGAAGAAAAATAAACTGTGCACCAAAAGTTCAGAAATCAGCGACGTCGAATGCATTTCTTGTCGCCCAAGCAGCTCATTCTCCATACATGTCGCAGGAGAGAGATGGCATTCTAGCTAACAAGCTGTAGTCTACACTTTACGACAGCCACACAAAACAGAATCCTTTAAAATATGCCCACTTTTGCATATTGATCTTACACCTAGTAACGCCCGAGGACAGCCTATTTAAATATCTCCAAGTCATCCAGTACTCCATATGTCCAGCTGATAATAAATAAATAATAAATAATTTTTCACAAGATGTTTTCTATTCTCCAAGATGCTCAACCCTAGTTCGACACAAAATGAGTCTTGCTTGCTATTCTGTTCCTTCAAATTTCTGTATATTGAACTACGCAGCTGTGCGTCTGCAATGTTTAGAGATTGTTTTTTGCGTATAAGGACATCTAATCGTCAATAAAACTTACAATATTCCCTGCAAACATGGAAACATATCTTGGTAAATTATATTTCATGGCTTGATTTCCTTGAGAATCATATCAGTAACTAATTTGATTCCATGAAAGGTGCAATTTTAATTAAATTATTCTTCTAAAACTATTTTGAGTAAGTAGGGACAATATATCCGGTCTAGAAAGCCAAGAATAACGGCCGAGAGGATTCGTCGTGCTGACCACACGACACCTCGCAATCTGCAGGCCTTCGGGCTGAGCAGCGGTCGCTTGGTAGGCCAAGGCCCTTCAAGGGCTGTAGTGCCATGGGGTTTGGTTTGGTTTTAGGAACGATATATAACTCCGAATGCAAATTTGTAATTGCATATTTAGCATATATTCTTTCTTTCTTTCTTTCTTTCTTTCTTTCTTTCTTTCTTTCTTTCTGTCTTTCTTTCTTTTATTTCTTTCTTTCTTTCTTTCTTCACCCATTTACCTTCCGGGGTTGGTTTTTCCATCTGATTCAGCGAGGGATCCCATCTCTACCGCTTCAAGGGCAGTGTCCTAGAGCGTGAAACTTTGGGTCCGTGATAAAACTGGGGAGGAATACCAGTACCCAGCCCAATTGGCCTCACCTGCTATGCTGAACAGGGACCTTGTGGGGGGAATAGACAATGAAGAGACCGTGGCCTTAAGTTAGATACCATCCCGGCATTTGCCTGTAGAGAAGTATGAAACCACGGAAAACCACTTCGTGGATAGCTGAAGGCGGAATCGAACCCTCCCCCTCTCCCTCAGCTCAGTTGACCTCCTAAGTGGATTTCATTCCAGTCCTCGTAAAACTACTAAAATTTCTTGACAGAGCCGAGAATCAAACTTGGGCCTCCGGAGGTGACAGCTAATCACACTAACCACTACACCACAGAAGCGGACAGCATATATATTGAGGTATTTTATTGCATATTTTAGGACAATATTACATAAAATTCCGAACTCTGGTTATACAAGTATAAGTTCTTTAGTATCTCCACAGAGACACAGCTGTAATTATGTATTTAAAACATTTCATTCGTCTAGCTCAGCCTTCTAGAAGGGTGCACTCGTCGCAGCTCCATTGCTACGTTTCTGTTGCTTACTGCTGTTTCTCCTCTTGTATGTACCCCTCTTAACCTACAATATATGTGCTTACACATGCAATACAAAGAATGCACTAAACCAAGATATGCAAAACTCATGTTAACATTGCAACTGGGATATTTTACTGCCATGACCAACTAACTAGGCTAAGTCATTATTTTAAAACTAGAACAATATTTTGGCACCTTCCACAATGTCGTACATATCTACGATAAACAGTAATTTCAATTAAAAAGCTGCATTGCATTGGGTGATACACACAGCCTTATAAGCCGACTTTCTCACCATGTTACGCACTAACTTCTCCTGTGAGATTACCTCAGCCCATCTCGTGGTAAGCTTCCTACTTTAAAGTTGATATTTTTTTAAAGTGTGAATTCTTTGCTCGTTACTGCGTTCTTGTAGCATCGTCCCACTTAACTGGCGGTAAAATTGTGGAGCAAAGCTCTTCCGTCTGAGCGCCCAGCTGAGAGCATGTAAAGTGGAGTGGCCGGAACTACCAGGGCTTCCCTTTGTGACGTCACTGTTTCTGACGAGCACACGAGATACCCAAAGGCTGCCTGCGCAGGAAATAAACAAGTAAAGAAGCGTCTTCCGGCTATACTACAGTAGCCTCCAATCCTCACGTTGGTGGGTTCATCAGATCCGGCCAGTTGTTCCTGCAACATGAACTAAGCTGTATTTCACCTCGGTCATAAATCCAGTCCTGCGAAAGAAAATTATTCCGCGGATAGCTTTGGTAGCTAAAATTCGTTTAAATCTATTATATGTTTTGTCTTTCTAATGAATAATGATGAGTGAATGGTTTAAAGGTAGCCGGCCCTGTGGTGTAGGGGTAGTGTTCCTGCCGCTTAGACGGAAGCTCCTAGTTCGATTCCCGGCCTGATCAGGAATTTTTGCCCAGATCTGAGGTCTGGTTCGAGGTCCACTTAGCCAACTTGATTATAATTGAGGAGCTATCTGACGGTGAGATGGTGGCCCCGGTCTAGAAAGCCAAGAATAACGGCCGAGAGGATTCGTCGTGCTGACCACACAACACTTCATAATCTGAAGGCCTTCGAGCTGAGAAGTGGTCGCTTAATAGGGCATCAATATAATTTCTTTTCAACCATTGCAAAGAATATATCTCATAAAAGAAGCAATTTATGCTGGCTGTAGGCCTCGGAGACCTCCTCCCCACCATTTGTCCTTGTAGGATTAATCCTCTCCCTGAAGCCATGGAAGATGCTACAGTCTCCCTGCTTGACAAATTAGGGTGGCTTCTGTGAATGAACAGTTGATTACGTTCTTATATTCAGCGTGTCTTTAAATTTTAGTCTCATTTAGTCCATAATCTCCATTCGAATATGATGCAATAACCACACTCAGCTGCTCAAGCGTCCACTTTCCTTAAAAACTGATGTAGTATCACAATCATACACTGACTGACAGAGCAAATGCAACACCAAGAAGGAGTGGTTCGAAAGGGATGAAAGTTGGGGAAAAAACAGAGACGGCACGGACGAATAATTGATGTTTATTTCAAACCGATATGCAGGTTACACAATGCGCACGGCATCGACTCAGTAGGATGTAGGACCACCGCGAGCGGCGATGCACGCAGAAACACGTCGAGGTACAGAGTCAATAAGAGTGCGGATGGTGCCCTGAGGGATGGTTCTCCATTCTCTGTCAACCATTTGCCACAGTTGGTCGTCCGTACGAGGCTGGGGCAGAGTTTGCAAACGGCGTCCAATGAGATCCCACACGTGTTCGATTGGTGAGAGATCTGGAGAGTACGCTGGCCACGCAAGCATCTGTACACCTCGTAGAGAATGTTGGAAGATGCGAGCAGTGTGTGGGCGGGCATTATCCTGCTGAAACAGAGCATTGGACAGCCCCTGAAGGTACGGGAGTGCCACCGGCCGCAGCACATGCTGCACGTAGCGGTGGGCATTTAACGTGCCTTGAATACGCACTAGAGGTGACGTGGAATCATACGCAATAGCGCCCCAAACCATGATGCCGCGTTGTCTAGCGGTAGGGCGCTCCACAGTTACTGCCGGATTTGACCTTTCTCCACGCCGACGCCACACTCGTCTGCGGTGAGTATCACTGACAGAACAGAAGCGTGACTCATCGGAGAACACGACGTTCCGCCATTCCCTCATCCAAGTCGCTCTAGCCCGGCACCATGCCAGGCGTGCATGTCTATGCTGTGGAGTCAATGGTAGTCTTCTGAGCGGACGCCGGGACGGGAGTGCAGGCCTCCTTCAACCAATCGACGGGAAATTGTTCTGGTCGTTATTGGAACAGGCAGGGTGTCTTGCACATGCTGAAGAATGGCGGTTGACGTGGCGTGCGGGGCTGCCACCGCTTGGCGGCGGATGCGCCGATCCTCGCGTGCTGACGTCACTCGGGCTGCGCCTGGACCCCTCGCACGTGCCACATGTCCCTGCGCCAACCATCTTCGCCACAGGCGCTGCACCGTGGACACATCCCTATGGGTATCGGCTGCGATTTGACGAAGCGACCAACCTGCCCTTCTCAGCCCGATCACCATACCCCTCGTAAAGTTGTCTGTCTGCTGGAAATGCCTCTGTTGACAGCGGCCTGGCATTCTTAGCTATACACGTGTCCTGTGGCACACGACAACACGTTCTACAATGACTGTCGGCTGAGAAATCACGGTACGAAGTGGGCCATTCGCCAACGCCGTGTCCCATTTATCGTTCGCTACGTGCGCAGCACAGCGGCGCATTTCACATCATAAGCACACCTCAGTGACGTCAGTCTACCCTGCAATTGGCATAAAGTTCTGACCACTCCTTCTTGGTGTTGCATTTGCTCTGTCAGTCAGTGTATATCTTCCATAATTAACGTTTCCGAAATAGTACCGATATAATTTAGGATACAAAAGTTGATATAATTTATGAACCTTCGCCATTTTATCTTCGTCAGATTCTAGAAGATAAACCAGCTCCTACTCATGTCACTAGCTAAGTTAGAATTAGGGAATATTAATGCAGTTAAAGTTCATTAGTACACAGTATTTATTTAACATACCTATGGCTTTCACTGCCGGGAATGTCCAAGGACATGTTCGGCTCACCTTGTGCAGGTCTTTGACTCCCATGGATAAGCTGTGCGACTGGGTGTGAGATAATTAGGATGATGATGATGATGATGATGATGATGAGCTAGAGAGAAGATGAAACCCGGTATCGGCACACAGCCTACTTCTATCGAATAACATGGAAAATGTAACAACAAAACAAAAAGTTACAATGCTGAGGAAGATATAAAAATGGTTAATACGGAAGAAACACTTATAAATACTGGTAATAGAAAACTACAATAGTAGCGTACATTTCCAACTATGTGACTTTCTGTTACAGGTATGTTAAATAGTTTTGTTATTTTTATTTTTCTACTTCTCCTATGGATCTTCCACTGTTTGTATCTTGTTAGGGACTTACGATTTTTTTTTATTATTATTATTTTGCGTTATGGTTATCTGTGGAAAGCGATATAACTTATTTAGCTGAAGTTGATTTTGCTTCTCCCAAAATCTCTACGTCTGGCACTGAAACTTTTCCTTCGTTCTTCAGCACATGATTTATTGGTCCTGGTATTCAGTTTCACAACAAAATGACGATTCGACTGCATTTTTGAATTGGAATAGATCTTGAATAATTTCCTATGGGTTTCTAATTTCCTGAAGGTCATTTTCTATTTCACTAAGCCAGTTATTTTTTATTTTCACTCAGAGAGCAAGATTGAGGATCCTTTTTGAGAGCCTGTCATTGTTCATTCTGAGAATGCGGCCTTAAAACTTTTCCTGATGGTGTCGGTGATCTTTCCAGAATGCTGACAAAGCCCCCGAGACTTCCGTTTCATTCAAGATTCCTTCTGAGTTCCTCAATATTTTCTGTTGTGATTATTGGGATTTGATTATTTGGACTCGGAAGACGGCGATGAATTGTGTATGTAAAGTATTTATTCAATTGTTTGTTTTGGTTTCTCCTCAGTATGTAAATTTTGGAATTGTTTGATTGGTTTCAAGTTAATATGATTTTAAGATTATTTGATTGTAATGGTAATTCTGGTGCATACTGTACCACACGCGCCACATCGGCGTGGGTGATTTCCGGTTTCGTAAAGTTGCACCAATTTAGAAATTTCTCAAGGCTTCCTAAATGTTCTTTGTCAGCACTATTTTTTCTGCGCTCCTATTGGAGAAAATAAAAGGAAATGTGATTGGTAGGTGAAGGAAAACATCGTACGCTCATTGGCCGTGGTAAGATTTCATAATTTCCGGGGAGAAGCGTTGTCGCTGGAGCCTTGCTCTGCGAGGGCGTCTTTTCTGTTTGACCACTGAAGGGAACGGTCACCTTCCAAGGTACGGGTCTTCTTGGCCCCGCCATCCGGTAAGCACTTGATTTTTTTAACCTTTCAGGTATACAGTTTCAGATGTAGTGTTTCACTTAATTTAACTTGCCGGAGCGTACCCGTGTTTCCTTCTGCTTCCAAATGTTATCATTATGACTTAGCCGTTTCGGTAAGTCACCTCACTTTGTTAAGAGATAGTTCCCGTTTGTTGTTTTGTCAATTAAATGTTATACGCCTTTCGAAGTAATCTTTATAAGTAATATTTTCCTCGGGACTGTCTCATTCATTCCGCTTCATCGTGGAATATTCATCTTTAGGTCGGGTACCCTTTCTCAGAAGTGTTTTTGAGGGGGCTACCTACTGAAGATGCTCTGCTCCATGATTATACGTAAATATTTTTCTCCTTAGATGTACCTCTTCACTTTAGTATAACGTTACCTTCCTTTTATTTATTTCAAACTGTTTTGGGTTTTTGAAGGTAACGCCACGACAGTGGAACGTCATGTGTGATGTTCCGGTGTAAAAGAAATTTAATAACTAAATGCTACCCTCATGGTAAACTGTAAATTGTAATGGTTGTTGAAATAATGCCGTCAAAATTTTAATGGTATATTGGCTATTCCTTTATATATGAAATTGCAGCTAAATTGTTAAGTAAAGTTTAGGATTACATTGACTTCGCTTCTTCAGTATTACCAATACCTTCCACCGCCTGGATATGGATCCCAGCCGCTTCCCGGTTATCCTTTCTTAACAGTCATGTTGGTTAACCTGTTTGTTTTATTTTTTTGTGATTTATGTACTTGCAAATTTAGTTTCGCACATGTTGACATGCCTAGTGTAGTGTACTTTTGGTAAATGCACAAGGGTAGCAAACATTTTATCTTCATTAAACCTATTAATTGTAACCTTACCCTTTGGAGAGGTTACATTTTCCTCTCATGTTTCTCCATGTTTTAATAAGTGATCTGCTTCCAATGATAAGGTTTCCGAGGCACATATTGCTTCATGTGTGATAACTGAGTTTTAATGTCGTAAACTGGTTTCCAGGATACTGATTTTCTTGTTATAGGGCTTGTCTGTACTAGGTGAGTCTATAGGTCTTCTGTAATTTTGAGATCCTGCCCTTACTTGCATCATGATTCAAGCCTAATGGCTGAATTACTTCTCCTAAGTACCTGAACTTATTTACTTGAATAATTTTGCTGAAATTAGTCGTTAATGCTTTCCTATCATGATAAGAAGTAGATCCTGCCATGTACTGAATATTTCATACGATTATTATTATTATTATTATTGTTATTATTATTGCCCTTAAAATTTGCTCCATGTCGTCTTCTAATACTTACTATTCTCGCGCTTCAAACGTAGGAGGAAATTACCTACTTTAACAACTTTTTGGAATATTTGCAAGTTTGCTTTGGGATTATTTCCTAAATAACTGAAGCCTTTTTTTAAGGTAAAGGAGCTTTATTGCTACGATGTGGATTCATACCCTAGTTTAACATGAGATAATGCTTGGATTCCGGAAGACCAATATTCCTCATTAGGTAACTGAGGAACAAGGATGTAGCAAAAGGTCGTGTTAGTGGATTATGTGGAACGATTCCGTAGTCCCCCATTTTCAAGTCAGGACTAGGTCTATATTAAATCAATGCCAACTACCTTATCAGCGCTGACCGTTTCCTATCTCAGCGTCGCCAAAGTCGATTTTGTACTCTAATAGTGCGACGTTAAAAAGCTCACAAGAATCGACAATGCAGTGTGATTTTGATAGGTGGTGGTGATTGGTGATTATTGTTATAAGAGGAACATAACTGGGTATTCATCTTCTCTCAGTACTAATATGTTTAACAAGCGTGTTGGCTACGGGGTTTGGGACATGTAACTGCGAGCTTGCATTCGGGAAGTAGTGAGTTCAAACCTCACAGTGGGCAGTTGTAAAGACCCATCAGATGGACATAGAACCATTAGCAGAGTCATATGCCCTCATCCCATAAAAGGTTTGGAATTGACTCCAGGCTTTTGGCACTGACTAACTACCATATAGACTTGACGCCTTAATAACTATGGCTACCACGTGGACAGTAAACAGTAACTTCCTTACAAAGTTACACTTCAAACAAAATTTTTATTTAGACATTTTACCCGTTCTCATTTAATAAATATATGCAAAATGAACGTCCTCTTTTCGTGAAATTTCATGTTCTGTTTTGTAGAGTGTTTATCTGAACAAAACGTAGGTGTCACATCGCATGTACTTTAAAACTATAATCAGTTGAAACATGTGCGGGTGAGACGAGCGGAACAATTCATCGCGCTTGGCATGAAACGCCTCGCAGTTATTTACAGTGCACACAGAGTTCTCTGTGTAATTAGCACGGGAAATGGCGCAGTTTTCAGCTGCATAATATCGTAATACGCAGTCACACGAAGCTTCAGTCCGTTTGTTATTCGGCAACGAATTCTTTTTATAGTGCTAATCCCAGAGAATTTCTTCAGCAGAATCCTAATTTCAGACTACAGATGTTCTCCACAAGTAAATATAATGGCCATAGGATACAAATTACCACTTCTAATATTGATTAATTAATTAATTAATGTTGAAAACATAGCAGACAAAGTAGGGATCCCCATACTACAAAAAAACGTAAAATAAAGCAATTTCCTCAATTGTGCCGAAAGTTGAAGGGATAAAGGGCCCGGTTATGTTTCAAATTGTGAGTCATGGATAGCTGTATCAAAGTAAAAAAAACAAATTTTGAAAATCACTTCCGCCTAAGTACAGTTCCGGAAAAACAGCTTACAGTCGCTTGTTTCTTTACGTGCTTTCTTTTTTATTCAAATCCTAGCCAAATTAACTTACTTTCATAATTCTCTCTGTAATATGTTCCTTGCTTCAACATCCTCAGGATTTTAATTTTTTTTTTTTTTTTTTTTTTGTAAAATGTCCACACCGGATATATAGATATAACGGCTTCAGTGAAACTCTGCATTGACTCACATAAGCGCTCGTAGTGGTAGAAAAAGGAAAACTGCTAATCTAATCGACGGGATACCGATGATTAATTACTGCGTTGATGGAGTGAAAGTTCCCTTTGGGGATCATTGTGAGTACCTAGGTCTTAATATAAGGAAAGATCTTCATTGGGGTAATCACATAAATATGATTGTAAATAAATGGTATAGATCTCTGTACATCGTTATGAGGGTATTTAGGGGTTGTAGTAAGGATGTAAAGGAGAGGGCATATAAGTCTCTGGTGAGACCCCAACTGGAGTATGGGACCCTCACCAGGATTACTTGCTTCAAGAACTGGAAAAAAATAAAAATAAAAGCAGCTCAATCTCTTCTGCGTGATTTCCGACAGAGGAGTAGAGTTACAAAAATATTGCAAAATTTGGGCTGGGAAGACTTGGGGAAAGGAGACGAGCTGCTCGTTTAAGTGGCATGTCCCGAGCTGTCAGTGGAGAGATGGCGTTGAATGACATCAGTAGACGAATAAGTTTGAGTGGTGTCTTTAAAAATAGGAGAGATCACAATATTAAGATAAAGTTGGAATTCAAGAGGACAAATTGGGGCAAATATTCGTTTATAGGAAGGGGAGTTGGGGATTGGAATAACTTACCAAGGGAGATGTTCAATGAATTTCCAATTTCTTTTCAATCATTTAAGAAAATGCTAGGAAAACAACAGGTAGGGAATCTGCCACCTGGGCGAATGCAGATCAGTAGTGATTGATTTAAATAAAGGATTGTCATTTTTAGGAATAAATAAAGAACATATTATAATATTTTATTATATTTTATTTACCTAGAATTCGTAGCTCATTTATTTAGAATATTTTCAATATTGAGTTGCTTGCCTGAAGGGATATTTATTTATTTATTTATTTATTTATTTATTTATTTATTTATTTATTTATTTATTTATTTATTTATTTATTTATTTATTTATTTATTCTTTCAGTTTGGTCGAATATGGAGCATGTTCATTCGAATTCAGCTTCATTCTTTTTAGGCTTTAATCCTCGTCCCGTACTCCTCCATTCCTTTGCTCTGCAATCTGCTACTTCCTTCTGTCCAACGCACTTGGGAACGGACTGTAACCCTTTTTGAAACCTTTTCGTGGCCTTGACCCTCGACTTGTAAGCATCCCTGTTGCTGATATCCATTCCTTGTATTTCCATTTCTTCGAGGACCTTCTTCACCTCCTGCTACCAGTGCACAGTAGTTTTCCTGCTCTCAAAAATCGTATTATCTGATTGATCAATCTTCCCGGGTTCATACTTCTGGATGGTATCTGAGATCTAATCCATCTTGAGATATAATTATTGGTTTCTTTCTGAATGATCTATCCTCTATTCTTTGGAATCCCAGTATCTTCCTCAGAAACTTTCTCTCCACAAGTTCCAACTTCTTGACCAATCCTGTTTTTATCAGTTTCAAACATTTAACTGCATAAAAGCTTCTAGGCGGATAGCTGTCTGGTAGTGTCTGAGTTTTGCATTGATCGAGATCTTCTTCTTATTGCTGTACGTGTTCGTAGTTAGTTTATATGCCAAGTTTATCTTGTTGATTCTGGATAACAGTACCTCCCGTTTTGATAGGTTATAGTCTATCCACTCTCCCAAATATTTTAATTTCTCCACTTTCTCAATACTTTCTTTTACAATTGTCAACCATCTGGGGGCTGTTTCGATGTTTGTCATGCATTGTAACTTCTCTAGGGAGATCCGTAAGCCTGCCTTTCTTGCTTCTTCCTGGAGATGGACAATTTGATTTCTTACCTATTCTATTGAGTCAGACAGGACCACAATGTCAGCCGAAAAGTCTGAACAGGCAACTCCAATTCTTTTGTTCTTGCATCCCATTTGTACAACGCCTATTCCTTGCATTTCGTGGCACCACTCACTAACTACTTTGTCAAGAACACAACTTAATAAAAGTGGAGATAGACCATCTCCCTGTGAGACCCCTATTTGAATCCCAAAAGATTCCGATAGTATCCCTCTGTACTCGACCTTGGATATTGTGCATGTTTTATGATTTCTCTTGTCTTCCTATCTCGACCCATTTCTTCTAGAATATGGACCATTGTTTCCCTTTCTACGGAATCATATGCCTTCTTGAAGTCTACAAATGTGAGCACAAATTTCTTGTTTCTCTGTTTCTAGTATGTAATGATCAAATTTAGTTTCAGAATCTGTTCCGCACACCATCTTCCCTTTCTAAAATCTCCTTGATATTCAACAATTGTGGCTTCAGTTGTTTTTCCTGTTCTATGTATCAGTGCCTTTGAAAAGATCGTATACGTCTCTGGTAGTAGCGATATTCCCCTGTAATTGTTAACATCTGTCTTCTCTTCTTTCTTGTGAAGCGTGTGTAACAATGCTGATGTCGATCCATCTGGCAGATCACCTTCATCCCAAATGTTGTTCAGAATTCTTGTCAGTTTCATCGCTCTATCATTGTCATATATCCAAAGGTCCGCAATAACCCTAACTTCTCCAGGTGCTTTATTGCTCTTCAAGGTCTTGATGATGATCCTGACTTCTTCCAGAGTCGCAGGTTCTGAGTCCGGTTTTGGTTCTTTGTGATTTTATTCAAATTTCTGGGACTGTGGCTCACAATTAAGGAGTTTTACAAAGTAGTCTGCTAGGATCTGACAGCTCTCCACATCATTGTGGGCTACTTTTCCTTCTTAGTTTCTGAAGTTTAGACTTGGTGGATCATATCTACTCTAGGTGCACCTGAATATTTTATAGAATCGCGGGTGTTATTTTTCTGAAAGACCAGTTTATTTATTTATTAACCTAATAGTTTGAACCCTATTTTACACGATTATATTAGGGTTATAGTTTTGACAAGTTAATTAATTATTGGTACTTGACACAAATTTAACAAAATAAATTATTGAAGATGTGTTGAATGAACTTAAGGAACTGTTAGCAGCGAGATTTTCTAAACAGATGGTATAATGGTTTCGAGAGTTCCACATTGCAATAGTTTGGGTGACACTCAATATCGAATCTTGTCCCTCGAAATATGGCAAAATCGCACAGTAAATAGTCCACTGTTTGAGATTATCCACAAAAATACAAGTATTCCTCTGCAATATTAATTTTAAAGCGTCCAAAGCAGCAGTGAAACTTTCCATGGCCGGAGAGAATGAAAAGAATGAATTCTGGCACTGGAGTCCGCTACACACGTCGGGAAAAAGTAATTCTATTGTGACAGACCCCTTTGTACTTGATGACCAGAGTTTGTTTCTTTGACTTATCACCGGTAGATATGTTTGGGCTTTTGCGTAGCTTGGGGAGTGATTTGCTGTAGGTAATTGTATGAGGAGGCTGCTTTTGCGAGGATGTCTGCCTTTGCGTTTCCAGGAGAAGCGGTGTGTCCTCCGATCCAGGAAGGACAGACGTGGGGGCACTGCTGTGCTGTAGATCTTACAGTAGAATACAGTGGGTTGACATTGTGCTTGTCTTCAATGGAGCCTGCGAGTCACTACGTTGTTGTGTTCGCACCACTCCACAGCAGACTTGATGGATCAGAGCGAAGTACTGAGCAGTTAGATGACAGTTTATACTGGGATGAAAACACTTCACTCTTGTTCTCGTAGACAACGAATGTGCATCCAACTTATCAGATTCAGTGATAGTAGTGTGTGAGAGCCGTCTGTATCAATGTAGTAGTCTTGGTTGACTTCAACGTAGCATATACAGAGTGGTCGTAAACAATGTGAACCGGATATATCAGCATTAAGGCGTTCGCCATACTAATAATAATAATTTCGTGTGGCTATTTCTATCCGACTGCAGCCATTGTAAGGCAGACCCTCCAATGAGGGTGGGCAGCATCTGCCATGTGTTATTGTGTTTAGAGGGTAGTGTTACGTGTGGTGTGTAAAGGTGCGTCCACACCAAGATGTTTTCGTTAACGTTGTTAATAAACAAAATAGCGTGTTCATCAACTTTTCGAGCATGTTGATAAACAAAATTTCCTTAACTTTTGTGAATGAAACTTTTCATTAACATTTCGTGTTCTCGTTAACTTTTCGGTTCGCACATGCACAAAGACGCAATTAGAACACGCAAATTAGTGGCGCGGAATATAAAACTTTTTTATTTTTTCGAAATCGTCTGTCGAATCGCAAGCAACTCGTATACACCATACAAATACATAAGTGAAGTGTAGGAATGTTTCTCTTACATGATCCTTGGTAGGAGTCACCAGTCGCCAGGAAACTTCAAGTTATACTTAGCCTAACATTAATGGAGATGACATTCCCATAATTTGTATCATTTCTTGCAATTTCAGGCCCAATTACTGTCAACAAGAACTGAAAGTCTTGTGGGGACATTCTCAGAAAGTTTTGAAAGCCTGCTACATCATGAATTCAAAGTTCTGACATAGGCCTAAGTGTCCTCTCCAAACTTAATTCTAAATGCTTTTCCAATATATATTTTTTGTCACACTTTGTGTCTGCGCTTTTTTCTAACCGCACTCATTAAAATAATGAAAGCTGCAGATGTAAGTACGAGTATTTTCTTCTTCCTGACCCTATCAATTGTAACCTCACAAACAGATATTTTGGTGTGCACACATTGTTAAAGAGGTTGGTTAACAAAAGTTTATAAACATCTTGAGAAATGTTTTCGTTAACATTGTTTATTAACTTTGGTGTGGACTAACCATTAGTTGCAGGGATGTTGGGGACAGTGCAAACACCCAGCTCCCGGGCCACTGGAATTAACCAATGAAGGTTTCCGGCTTGGGATCGAACCCGGTACCCTCTGAGCCGAAGGCCAGTACGCGGGCCACTCAACCAATCTGTCGGACTGTCATATTAATAAATAATTGGAAGAAAATAATTAGATATCTCGCGCTTTTATCAATTTATCAGCTGCGGAAGTTAGCCAATCAGATCGCTTCGTAGTATAATTCAAATGATTCTTATGAGGCGGTGTTGCTAAATCTGCGCGTGCCTTATGACCGGCTTGAGAGCGCCAATAGAAGACATAATCTTCTCCATGGGAGCGACTTGAACAAGTACCTCCCTGCTGATAGGCTCGGCCCATAGCAAGCACACTACGGTGGCATTGGCTGGAAACCTTCGTGTGTTAGTGTTTGATCCTAATTTCTCGGCATGGCTCTCAAGCCCGACCAAGCAAAGTGCAGATTTATCAACACCGCCTCATAAAGCCCATTTGAATTCGCCCGCAAAGCGATCTGATTGGCTAACTTCAGCAGGTGATATAAAATAACAACGGCGCCTGTCAGTGTGACCAACACTCTAACGCCCATATACTCGGTTCAGTTGTTTCCGATCACCCTGTATAATCCGTGTTTGTTAAATGCATGCCTCTGTACTTAAAAAATTATTGTAGTGAAGCAGAACAGTTATGTACAACACGCATATCTGATGAAAATATCGTCGCTGCCGGGACAAAACCTCCTATGTGAAATATTTTAGCTTAGAACTTTGGCCCGTAAGGTTCTGTGAACTAAGGTTCAATATTGTCTGAATATTGTCACGGAATTCTCGCTCTTCATAGCGAATGTGCTGCGGGTCAGTATATCTCCAAAAATATTTTCACATAGGAGGTTTTGTCCCGGCAACGACGATATGTAACAACAAAGCCATCATTTTGTTTGACTAGAAAACCTATCAAGATCAAACTTTCAAACAAAAGTTACTTAAAATATAACTCCGAATATTTTAATTAATTTCGATTGGGATCGAGCCCAAATGAAATAATTTTCCGGAACTGCTGACCATATCGTCCCCGTTCTGCCAAAACGGCGAATGTAACAATGCTCTTCCTATCCATTATTTCCCTTAAGACTGGTCACGCCTCCCAGCTATATACTGACATGCGGTCCATCAGAACAATTTCCTTTGAGTTCATTTTCCTATGTGGCTCTGTAAAGGAAAATGAACCTTAAATACATCACTCTCTAGGAGTGGGTAAATGTCATGCAAACATACATTCCTTCAGTATGCTACAGTAAGTTTCATTTTCTTTTATACAGTGCAGTCACATTCGCCGTTTTGGCAGAACAGGGACGATATTAACTCAGTTATTGTGACTGTGGTTGTTGGTATGACGTTAACATCACTCTGTTCATTCGATCAAATACTCTCCTTGCCCTCTCAGCAAGTTTTTGTCAAGCCTGGCCCTTAACACAGTGTTTAGTGTGTTATATTAAAACTATACAAAAAATATTTAAACTACGTTTTTCCTTTCCACAACCCTTGTAAAGTAAGGGTACTTTAACTAGTCAGATATATAAAAATTATCTGTTCTTATTACCTCTACGATTTGTTGTCATCAGACCCATCAAGTGCTGTAACTGTTAATAATGTATTGCTTAGAAGTATGGAAAATACTTCTTACCACATGAAAGACTTCTGATAAAGTACATTGCAATAAAAATTACCTCTCTAAACTCTTTGCAACTAGTCACAGACCGGGTATAATTTACCTTGGCTTTAAGCTATCATTATTCAACACAAAACCAATCAGAAATTAAGAATACAAAATCTAAATCAAATATAGGAAAAAATTGGTGTGTTCGGTGAATATATGTATAAGTAGTTCTATATAGTCTAAGTATATAAGTGGTTACTTATTTAATGTTTGTAGTTAGTTATTTATCAGTATAATTCTGTTAAAAGTTAAGCGTAGGAGAGGAACTGCTGTCCATAACTTTGCCAGAATAAATAAATTATAATTTACCTATTTATTTATTTATTTATTTATTTATTTATTTATTTATTTATTTATTTATTTATTTATTTATTTATTTATTTATCTAACAAAGAAACAGACAGGCATACTCGATAGACATTTTGCTGGGAACACCTACCGAAGAAATGCTTAGCTCTGATAAAAAGAGTGAAGCCCGTGTACCTCTGTCGGGCCATGAACGTTCAATAGAGGTTGACCTATTAGCTCACACGACAGCCCTTATACTTCGACGAACTGCGTCTGAGAATACTTCTGCCCTCCATAAGTCAGTGCCAAGCTTTGTTTCAGGACTATATGGAAAGAAAGCTAATATTGTATCCGGGTAGATCTCTAACGAATAGACACCACGGCGAATACAGAACAGATGAACCCAGGCTACCAACTGCGACATACCAAGACACGTCTTGTGGTTCATGGGTTTCACTATAACCTGTGTCACAAAAAAACGAGCTTCCATGAGACAGATGCAAATAGTGTAAGCGAATATTATCACGCAAAAATATGCGTCAAAAGAACATTGTCATTAGTTGAACTGTCCAACCATTGTATGTATGCTTATTGTGAGCCATTACATTATTTAAAAGAATAAACTGAACCCAGTTCTGGAAATGTAGGGGTTTATATCCGGAGGAACTATTTCACTGATAGCCTCTGGTAGCTTCCTACTGAAGGTCTAGATCACCTTTAAACAACTTTAAATGCTGCTTACTTCCTTTCTACGCAGAGCAATGCTATTTGGACATGTGAGTAATAAGGACGGCAAAAGGAAAAACGTTTTCTTTATAAGCGACAAATTAAATTGTTCGTAATTGCATTATAAGGTGCTACACCTGCACTCTACATCAGTGAAGGAATAACGTACCCATTTCCAGACAATGCAACAACAAGACAAAGAAGTAGAAGAAGAAGAAGAAGAAGAAGAAGAAGAAGAAGAAGAAGAAGAAGATTTATACCATTCTGTATAACAACACCTTTCAAAATGACAATAATGGTTCTTTTACGTGCCAGTAAATCTACCGACACGAGGCTGACGTATTTGAGCACCTTCAAATACCACAGCACTGAACCAGTATCGAACCTGCCAAGTTGGGGTCAGAATCAATTATAATATGCCCACTAAAATGTACCTCTACCGGGCGAGTTGGCCGTGCAGTTAGGGGCGCGCAGCTGTGAGCTTACATCCGGGAGATATTGGGTTCGAACCCCACTGTCGGCAGCCCTGAAAATGGTTTTCCGTGGTTTTTCCATTTCCACACCAGCCAAACGCTGGGGTACCTTAATTAAGTCCACGGCCGCTTCCTTCCACTCCTAGATCTTCCCTATCACATCGTCGCCATAAGACCTATCTGTGTCGGTGTGACGTAAAGCAACTAGCAAAAAAAAAGTACCTCTGCCTTTTCATATGGCAAAGAATTCCCCGTCCTCTCAGTAATAACTTGCCCTGCCTTTCGGATATATTTGCCCATAAATTTTGCAATAGGGCAGATTTCTACTATCCTTACCGTTTTAAAAGACTGTCAGGATAGGAGAGTGAAAAACTGGATAGCGACATGTAAATACGGAAATATAAAGTGAAAATAGTCAAACCGTGAAACTCCGGTTTTCCTAGTTGACAACGTCCCACTTGTAACATGACCTTATGCGGTCGCATTAAACCTTGTGCACTCTCCCACTAACAAACAAAAAGAAAACATTAATGTAGGCAGGTAGGACAAGTTTTATCCTCCGCTGGCCTTCCCACTTTCTACAGTTCAACCAGTAGTAGCGCTTTGGTCGCTACATCCGATTCATCCTCCGTTTGTAGTCTTTCTGCCCTCACTAACTGAATCTAATTTTTATTTTTGTATAGGCCTATCTAATTCTAAATAAAGACGAAGTATGAGGCCAGATTTCTAAATGTGCATCCAGAAATTATATTTGAATGTATATAGATTATAGGAATATTTGCAAGCAACTTCCGATATTTCCTTTTTAATAGCAAGGTGAAGGATAGTAAGCCTTAGTTTCCTACATTCACCAAAGGCCTTCGTGTCCGTGCAGCGATGAATTTTCTATTTTCTATTTCAATTTTATCGTTTATTTCTGTAATTTGTCTTCATGCAGTTCTCGGAGCGTGCAAGTCGAACTTGAACATGTTAAGCATAACGTGGGAGCATGCAGCATAATTACAGGTCAGTCTAAAGTGTTATCTGCAAGCGTTTGACCTTTGTGCCACCACGCTGTATCAGCCACAGCGATCTGTATTACAGCCGTGGTCCTAGTAATCAGGATATTACCTTGCTGATGTCACGAGAGTCAACAGACGACACCATGTCATACCGTGACAAGGATCCTGTTCGATATATCGCAGTGAGAGGACGAGTGCACTGTGGGGTGCACAGTCATGGCTCTGGACTGCCCCATCTTCGACTGGTAAGTTCAAAGAAAAATAACTTTTCTCATTTTGAGAGGGTAGAGGTGATTCTCATTTAATTAAAATACCTCACTGGGTACTATTTTTGTTACGAATGAAGCCTTTTCTTTGAAGGTTGACCCAGAAATGTACATGCCTTACAGACTGCCGAATACGAATATAACACTTATACACTACAAAGTAACCGTAAAATATTCAAGAACCGAACTGAAACGCCACATGTATAGACCAAACAAAATGCTATTTCCACACCAGATACAAAGTATACAAAACACGATTAGATACAATGGATATTCAGCATTCGGGGAGCGCTTTTACGACAGCTCACATAACCTTACAAACTTTAACACAAATCTACTAATTTTTCACATTGTCAATAAAAGCAAATCATTAACTATTAAAGAAGTGATGCGGAAATTCTATTGCGGAACTGGAGTGTTTCACGTAGAGACACGTTAGGAACGACAGCAAGGGGAGTATCCATACTGGTGAAAGAAGTATTTGTAAGCTACGAAAAATTTAAGCATGAGAAACATGAAATTCTAGGTGTAAGTACATAAACTATATCAAAGTTACTTAAGTGCCAACATAGGAAGAGTATATCTTAGGTCTAATTTCTTTCATAATATCACCAATTCACAATCATCGTCAAGTTTACACAATGTGAACTTTTGTACATAATACATATGCATGGTATAAAGTGATTTGTTAGAGTCTGAGGACGTTCTTGTTCAACAAAACATGTAATTACATTTATAGTTCGTTATTTTTACAAGTGTTCTAACAGTTATGTTCGTGTTCTACGGACTGAGAAGCTTGTAAGTTTATCTCTGGTCATTGCAATATTATTTAATTTCCGATCTAAATAATAACGGTCTTAACAGATATATGGGAACACACGAGTCCTTAACAACCGGGATTTATGATGTCACAGACATCACATTTAAACCCTCGTAAAAGCTTGAGAAGTCAGTGGGGATAATCTCTCCATCTTGTAAACAAAAGCTTTAGGACTAACTGACTACAATAAAATAAGTTCTCTAAAACCTATGAGATGTCGCTGGTAGTTCGGGTCAAATGTGCCTTTTATGTCAAATGTTCTTTTATGCATACAGAGAGAACACATCATTTTTGGTATTCACTCGCTGGCGAATATAATTACTGCCATCCGAGTGCATCTATGTTGCCGATTAAGTGTTTCTACATGAAAACTACTTGGCTTAGAGCAGATTTCAATGAAACTTGGGTGACTTTCATGATGAATACTTAAGAGCGGAATTTAATACACTTTGCCGTAGAATGAATGGTAGTGTTATGATTGACTGCGGAAATATAGCTGAGTGGTTCGCAAAAGTTAGCATGGGTACCCACTGTAGAAATATACCGATAGCTCTACTTTAAAATCATATAAAACAAATTATACCGAAAAAGGGATCTAAACAACGCGGAAACGAATTTCACGATCTACAGACCTATTTTACTAACAAGTAGGGGAAGCTCGGGCAAAGCTGTTAACTTCAGAACATGAATACCTTACGTCTAATGGGTCTCAGAATTATATGCTCAAAACCTATGTTGGTCTGTTCACTATTAATAACATTTAAATACAAAATAATTAAAATGTGCGCTTTAGGCAAAGTGAATATCTGTTATGGGTAAAGTGAATAATCATTTTAGGCAAACCAAACATCGCAAAAGTAGGAACCGAAACATTGTACTTCGTGGACGATTCGTGACTCGACAACGTACACTGTGAACATTGCATCCAATCTACTTTCAGAGGGTCACTGTAGAATTCACCACACACCAGACAAAAATAATTTTATTTAGCAACTTTTCGTTTTATTGACTAGGAGTGTTTCTAGGAACTTTGCAGTTTTCTAGCGACCGCTTTCATCTTGTTGTTTTTTAATCATATTTTCTTGTTGCTATTTTCTGAGTGATGTATTCCATTAGTTACGATTTCAGAGCTTGTCGGCTATTTTGTTTCAGGCCGTTTGAGGAAGTATATTGAACAGTTGGACAAGGCCTAATATCATGGGGACTGCGGGATCTGTTGGATGGTTCAGGTGTTAGTTCATTACTCAGACTTTGGTTAGCAAGTGAAGCTGAAACATGGTCTGGATTTTCAGGACGAAGTTCTAGAGCGCAGTCCGGATCAGCACGATCGGTTAGAGAAGCTGAAGCGTAATCAACATCAGAAAAGAATATTTAGAATTAAGGACAAATTCCTACACTGAAATCCACTAGTTCCATTTTGAGCTGTTGCTACTCTCAAGTAAACAGGTGCAAACAATTTCGCAACATCATATTCATTAAACAATTCTTCCAGTACGGTTCCTCTGAAATGTACAAATTGCTTATTCGATATTATACTTTGCAGCTGCTGAATTCAAGGACCCTATTGCAACTTCTTGCATGACTTTTTCCTAGTCAGCTTCTCTCCATTTTGTTTGGTTTGTTTTTCCCTTATAATTATACACCATCTGAAATATTGTTAATACCCTTCCGTCACTAGAAGTTTCTATTTAAAAAAATGTCCGACTCGTTGGCTGAACTGTCAGCGTACTGGCCTTCGGTTCAGAGGGTCCCGGGTTCGATTCCCGGCCGGGTCGGGGATTTTAACCTTAATTGGTTCATTCCTACGGCAAGGGGACTAGGTCAGGTCGCCTACCTGCACCTGGCGAGCCGAACCCGTTCTGGGATATCCCGACAATTCATTTCTATTAAAATGAATAAAATCAAGTATGACTTTAAACAAGCTAAGCTAACATCAACATTCAACAACACTCAGCACTTACACTTACACTCACCGAGCGAGTGACCTACATGATTCGGGCCATGTAGCTGTTAACGTATATTCGGAAGGCAGTGGATTCGAAATCCTGTGTATGAAGTCCTGAAGATGGCTTTCACGTGGTCTCCATTTTCACACCAGGCAAATGCAGGGGCTGTACCTTAATTAACGCCATAGTCGCTTCCTCCCTAGTATTGCCCTGTTCTATCCCATCGTCGCCATAAAACCTGTCTGTGCCGGTGCGACGTAAAAGCAAGTAGCACACAAGTTTGGATTTTAACACATAGGTTTTTATAATATCACCGACAGTTGATGGAACTGCATGGAGCACATCGCCCTTGGTCAGCTTATCACCATCTTTATTAAAGGTTAAAAAATGGAATCTAAGTGAGTCGATTTTTTCAGTGGGTCTGTTTCTTTCCTGCTTTCTTTTTTGATTGTTTGTTCGTTTGCTTTGTTTGTTTCTTTCGGATAGGCTCGAAAACTACTAGACCACACGTCATCTAGTAATCTGCAGGCCTTCGGGCTGAGCAGCGGTCGCTTTGTACGCCAAGACCCTTCGGAGCTCTTGCGCCATGGGGAGTGGTTTGTACTAATCACGTTCTATTATTGCACGTCAAATTTGTTTTTAGAACGAGTTTCATAATATCTTGACGCCCAAATTTAACCAAGAAATTGGAAATTACTTTGTGTGATGTACATAAAAATGACTATAAGATCCAGTTCTAGAACGTTTACGCCCATTAAAATGCAAGGAATAATAATTATAAAATCAATACTTCCTGAACTATAGAACTGTGCTTCACTGGAGCTCCTCCTCTTTTTTCACACGTTTCACCTAAACCTACGCTAGACATCTTCAGGGGCATTGCTACTTTGGTTGAGATCCTTTCCATACCGTACAGATAGGAACTACATCGATTGCTGGAAATGGTAGAATATTTATTGAAGTACTGTCCGTTTTGAAAGGAATTTCGACAAAGGTGACCAGGTGATCAATCTATCTCAGCGGTTGACGAAACGTGTGGTAAGGGGACGAGTTACAGTGGTCCATGGCGCTACAGTATCGGCACCGGCCATGAATGTTTACACTGTTTCTGTAATAGTTATAACAGTACTTATAGGTATCATGAGCATTAAATCACGGAGAGAAAAGCATGTATGTGAGGAAGTTTCCTTCAGGACAAGTTAATACAGTATTCGGAAGTTTTACGACATATCCCACCTGAAAACCCATTGTGAGCTTGATGAAAATTTCTAACTAGAAGTCCAGAAAATTTAATCTAATGCAGAGTAAACTATTGGGTGCAGATCATTGTTTGTGATGTACAGGCAGATCCGTTAAAGGGCCTTATGCAATGACAAATACTACTCATACAAGGACTGGTTTCAGATTTTTAGAATGGCTGAGGAGGCTCGCAAGATAAGTTGGAAACAAAGGAGAGACTTGATTTCCATTCTGTCTCTGTTGTTTGGTTTAGAGCTAAGGGAATTACAGAGCGACCAGCTAATGTTCTGGTCGGCAACCACGAACATAGACACTAGCTCTGGCCTTAGAAGCACTCGCGTACTGTAATTGGAAAGTTGAGAGAAATCACAGAGGGAGGTGTTCGGCCGAGATCTGGGAGCAGCGAAGCGGCTGATCAATGTAATACACAATGGTCACTTCATGATGAAGATGTTTGAGTAGAGTTACTGTCGTCTAATCTCAACGTTACACGTATCCACTCTCAGCTTTGAATTATTTCACTGAGAACTGGCAGTAACTTAAGGATTTTCCTGCTTCTAATGCATAATATTGGGGGCCCACATTTTTTCCCCTTATCAGATTTGGACTTGTAGAAATTCAGGAATATTATGGTCAAGGCTAGAAATTGGTATATATATTATTGAATAATTTCTCCTCTTACGGGCAAGTTATAATGAAACTGTTATAACGTAAGGTAATCAATATTTGACATAAACATAAACACTGCAAAACTAAACTACGAAACATGTGTTCGTAATATCGTCCCCCACCAAATTTATGTAAAGTACAACTAATTTTAATATAGTTTTCCTTTCTAACCTTACAAAACACTTACCCTACAATGAATTACTTGAAGGCCAATTATGAAAAAAGTTTTCTTTGTATTCTATTTAACATAGTCTTTCAGCGTTGCTCATGGGATGTTAAAGGCTGTACTCGCACGTCTTGTCCTTCAACCGTACAAACTGGATATCCCTACGTGCGTGGACGGAATTTGCCCCCTCCCCCTCCCCATCGCAAACTTGCTATCAACTTTGAATGATTTCACTAAGAACTGGCTGTAAATTAAGGTTTTTTCTGCTTCTAATGTATCATTTCTCATAGCCTCCTTGTCTCACTGCTTGTGTTTTCCAATCTGAAAATTACAATAAACTTCATAAATAACAAATAAAATGAAGGGGGACGAAATTACGAACATTCCCTGATTTATTATAATGGCCGCTAGAGTAACTCACGCCAACCATTTCACTGTAACGATTACACGCCAGGAACTACACCACACGACTGAAATGCAGTCCGGTATTTCATACATATATCAGTACCCACTCTAGGAATAACGGGCTCTTAATTTGAATGGTGCACTGACTCAGCTCAGTATGAAAGATGAATCCTCATTGTACGCGGAAACTAAACGTGGTGCACACAACCAACACTCACAGCAAGAGAACGGGATGAGGCTATGCGTGTGTGCGCATCTAAACATTAAGTACCAACCGTGCAAACTGGATATCCCTACGTGCGGGGATGGAGTTTGCCCCCTCCCCCTCCCCATCGCAAACTTACTATCAACTTTGATTTCACTAAGAACTGGCTGTAAATTAAGGCTTTTTCTGCTTCTAATGTATCATTGGTAATGTCTGAAAGGTGTAGAAATTTTTGCTTAAGAAACTGGAGCAGTTGTTATGTGTTTAAAGCAGTAGTTCGCAAGCATTCTCAGCTCACGCTACCCTTGCTAAATAGGGTTATTCAGAAACGTTCCTTTCCTGGCACATTGTGATTCTTCAAATGATAATTTCACTTTAGGATCTATCGGGATTCGAATTTCGACTTTCTGAGTTGGTATTCAGCAGCTAAGTCACTGCACTAATCACCTTCCACTTCTATATTTAGAAGCATGGTGTATGATGTTGGTGCGCAATACCAGTAAGTGGTTCCTGCCATTGCTTCCTTTTATTGCATCTCACTGGAGAAAATAACTTCCGCGTCTGCAGCAGTTGTATGTCATCTAGAGTCCGGATTATTAGGTGCTGATAGGTTAGAATGCAAACATACTTAAGCCAGTAACAAGTATACTCTACACTGTACAACGGTTATGCTATGAGAATTGCATAGATATTAGGGGTACAGCCTATAGAACTCCTTGCATTTATGCTACTCTTCCTACATAGTGGTACAACGGGTTGCATGACACTTCCTACAAACCAAATTACTTTGCATTCTAACCTATTACCACCTACAAATCCGAGGTATAGCTCATAACGAGCATCCCTAGCAACGTCCTCCTGTGGATGAGGCAGTAGAATACATCCACAGTATCCCATGCCTGTCGTAAGAGGTGAATATTAAGGGAACCTCAGAGACTCTCATCTTGGGAGCGTCAGGGAACTACGGGGGCCTTAGCTGAGTTTGTTTTTATCCAAGCTTACTTTCGCCAGGCTCCTCGCTTTCTGGTCTTTCTCTTCCGAAATCGACGAGATTTGATTTGAAAGATCTAGGGTGGGTGCGTTTCATTTTCACGAATTTCGCAGTCCTTGTTTTCAGCGCTGTTGTCCCAAAATTCTTACAGAGTATAGGCCTACTCTAAGACAGGGTGTGACAAATCACTGATGCAAGACCACCCTGACGTTTAAAACTAGTGGGATATAGCTAGTTACAACAAACTTCCCTCAATTTGTCCAGCTCCATGGCTAAATGGTTAGCGTGCTGGCCTTTGGCCACAGGAGTCCAGAGTTCAATTCCCGGCAGGGTCGGGAATTTTAACCATCATTGGTTAATTTCCCTGGCACGGGGGCTGAGTGTTTGTGTTGTCTTCATCATCATTTCATCCTCATCACAACGCGCAGGTTGCCTACGGGAGTCAAATCATAAGAACTGCACCTGGCGAGCCGAACCCGTCCTGGAATATCCCGGCACTAAATAATAATAATAATGTTATTTGCTTTGCGTCCCACTAACTACTTTTTAAGGTCTTCGGAGACGCCGAGGTGCCGTAATTTAGTCACGCAGGAGTTCTTTTACGTGCCAGTAAATCTACCGACACGGGGCTGTCGTATTTGAGCACCTTCAAATACCACCGGACTGAGCCAGGATCGAACCTGCCAAGTTGGGGTTAGAAGGCCAGCGCCTTAACCGCCTGAGCCACTCAGCCCGGCCCCGGCACTAAAAGCCATACATTTCATTTTCCCTCAATTTGGAGTAAATCAGGCATACAGAAGACATTTTATGACAATGAATAAATCCATATTTAAATGCACTAGTCTGAAATTTTTTTATTTGCTTACACAGTAGTTTCCTACTGGACCTACTTACGGCTATTTATTAGAAAGCAATCCAAGGTGCCTTTCTTTCATTTACGATCACAATTTTCACTGGTATAACACTACGCTGTTGTACGGTGGTTTTGCAGTCACGTTTTCATATATTTCTCATACTTAAAACGCTCAACTGGTGAGGCATATGGATGTATGAACATGACGTTGGAGACGTAAGCAACGAACAGAGATGACCTTAAAAACGTGATGGCCCATAATGTTATTCATCAAGTTCCTATGTTCACGATTACGAGCGTAGCTGAAGAGTTAAAACTCACTGATAGAATGGCGAAATTAAAAACAGGAAAGAATCCAGCACGGAAGGTATACGCAAGAAATCAGAAGATATACTCTAATGAATGGAGTAAATCAGAGAGAATACGGCATATACCCGTGTAGACCCTCGACTGCAGCCCTGCTTGTTTTACGATACCTTCATTCTTCGATAAGTCAGGCCACTTCCAATTGTTCGTATCATTTAGCTTAAAAACGATGGTTGTCCAGTTATATTTCGTCTCAAAACAAAAATTGTCGGCATTACTTCACCAGGTAACAGCTATTGTAACACTACTAATGTAACATATAAGACTTAATGTACGGTTATTCGTGTCGCAATAAGGTACGTGTTTAATTACATTCATATATTTAGAAATGTTCTGTTATGTTAGCTTGTCTCGTTCGTTTTAATATTGAAAACAATTCTTAGCGGACAAAGTAGTACAAAAAACGTACAATTAAACAATTCCCTCAATTGTGCCGAAACCTGGAGGACTAAAGGGCCCAAAAAGGTTTCAAATTTTGAGTATTGGATAGCTCTATCGCACTCTAAAAAAATTCGAAAATCACTTCCGGCCCAAATGCACTTCCGGAAAAGGCGTCTAAAATCGCTTGTTTTTTTTACTAGTTTTTTTTTATTAAAATCCTAGCCAAATTAACTTATTCACATCATTCTTTCTGTAATGTATTCCTTGGTTCAATACCCTCAGGTGTTATCCGATTTTTGGAAAATGTCCACACCCAATGTAGATATAAGGGCTTAGTGAACCTCTGCATTGACTCACATAAGCGTTCGTAGTGGTAGAAAAAGGCAAACTGCTAATCTAATCGACCGGATAACGATGATTAAGAAAAGGATTGTAATTTTTAGGAATAAATGAATAATATATTCTCATATATATTATAACATTTCCTAGGATGTTTTCAACATTGAGTTCCTTGCTTGAACTGTGGATTTTCCTGTCTTCATTACTGTACAGCTGTTCTTTACGTTTTAAAATCTCAAGACGACACAATTATGTGAATTTCCGTATTATAATTGTTAATGATTCACCGTTAATGGAACAAAGCTCCCGAAACCGGTTTTGGATTAAATTATTTTAATTTCAGCTCGTATAGACTCCTCCATGTCCACCTTCGGCGTTGTATAATATTAGTTTTATATTAAGATTCAAACTCTGTCTTAATGAAATCCTGATGAAGAATATCACAGTACACGCTCTTGAAAGACCACCTTTCAGACAAAGTGTTCTGTAACACGTTAACATTATATAAAATTAGCCTGCTTCGTTAATAAATCAGCGTCTTGTAAGAAACATGGAGAGAATTGCTTTCCTCAGCCTTAAACAACCCATTGGATATCTTTCTCCATCTCGCTCTTTTTCCCCTCCAGGGTAAACTTGAGGGAGAAAGTTTGAAATCAATTCTCTCAATTTACAGACGGTAAAGTACACGAACTTCAGGGAATATTTTAATAACGAATTGAAAACCAATGAAAGTATGTCTGTATAGAGATCCATTATCTATAATTGTTTCCACTAAGCAAATTGTGTACATTATCATTGAAATTCATTAATGTAACCACTTTTCGAGGTACACGAATGAATGATGTCCGGTTTGAAATAAAAGTGATTTATTAGAGTAGGTACGAAGGAATCTATATGAAAAAAATACCTACGATCTCCTTTGGAGGTCGTCGGTTTTGATCCTTACAACGGTAAAACTGTCAGGTGTAGAGTATGTTGTTGTTGTTATTATTATCATTATTAATAATACTTTTTAATTGTGATATAACCTATTAGCAACAACTGTTTATAATAAATGGCAAAATACCTTCTAAATGCAAAGTAATATACTTGGTAACTGTACCCTGCAAATAACTCGAATTAGAACTCTCAAGTATCCGCAATACGTAAATAATACCCCATACTAACAAGACAAACTTTCTACAATAAATTATGAGATTTATCTACCTTAAAATGACTTTAAACAACAAAAGCTATTTCTACCAGTCGCAGAACACGTGTGTACAACTTATGAAACGTTAAGTAAGACAGTAACTTACGACTGCATAAAAAAAAATTCTCAGAAGGGAGCCATAATTTTATTTCACCGATTGCAAAATTCTTTAAGCCTTTTCAATTGTGAAATTACCAGCGTTTCACTCCTGTGTGACAGCGGGCTCTTCAGTTGGGTTGCAGTCCATTTCCAAGACTCTGGTGACTAGTACACCGTTAAGGCACTTCTTTTTTTCTTCTACTTGTTATTTCATTCTTCCCTTGCGGATTGGACCGTCAGGTCATCAAGAGGCTCTTTGGCCCTTCCTTAGGTAGGCTTATCCAAAATATTATTTCGTTGAATGTGTGGCCACTGCAAGTCTCCTTTGCAGGACAACGCAGTGATGGTGCACTAGGGGAGATGTGTACCTCCACGTTTATAAATGCCCATCTTTGGCTTTATATAAAAAGTCCCAGAAGACGATCGAGATGGTTACACAGTTTGGGTCTGGAGATAGTGGGTTCTAACCCCACTGTCGGCAGCCTTGTTGATGTACGTTATGTCCCTTTCTTCTCATTCCTAGCCCTTTCCTATCTCATCGTCACCACAAGACCTATCTGTGTCAGTGTGACGTAAAGCAAATTGTAAAAAAACAAAGAGATCACTATAGAGCACCACGTCAAGAACTTTCTTTCCTCCTGCTGGTTCCGTCACTTTCTGGTTGAGCTGTCCTTGCAAGATTAGCTTATTTGCCACTTGTTGGTCATGGTTCCTGTCATTTGCATTGACTTCCTAATTCGTATTTGGTAAATTGAAATCATCCCTGTCGTTTCCCACACATCTGATAATCTTATCAAATAATTCCACACCGAGCGAGTTTAGGGTCGCATAGCTATGAGCTTCCTATACATGCGCCAATCTCCTCACATTCAACTTCGCTATCCGACCTCCTTTGGTCAACTCTTGTTCTTTTCGATCCCGACGGTCATAGGTTTGTGAGATCTTCATTCAACCACGAATCTGATCTCTTCTTCTTTACTTCTGATTAGTGTTATGAGAGGATAGTTACCCAGTTGTACTTCCTCTTAAACAATAACCACCACCACTCTGACCTCGATGTGACGTCATAGGGTGATACAATAGTCCTGCCATCTTGAGATACCGACATCGCCGTTCCAGGTGGCTGAGCCCGGCGTGCTTGCACGTCGTGTAAGGTGTCGTTAAATTCTCCTTAGTGAGTTTTACAAAAAAAAAAAAAACACAACATTAATTTGAGAAAATTGTGGTCCGAAGAAATGGGACAAACGTTTCTTTCTTAAAAGATTGCGACAATAAATGGCTTCAAAATTATCGAAAACGTATTCGAGAGAACAGATTGGCTTGTCACATTCCTAGGAAGTCCAAAATTGGCAATGTCGAACGTCAAAAGACTTATCGGGAGAGTCACAAATTTAACACGTTCCCTGATTTGCGAGTCACATGTGACTCGTACAATACATAAATGTGGTGCTGGACAAAATGACACATTTTATTCCTATGCTGCTACGATGATAACTTTGCGTAACAGTACGACAGCGAGTCACAGGTGGTATATATGTTGTTCTATGGCACAGGTGTACGTTTAAAAACTACCTTACATTACGAGGCACGGGTGACTCGTAATGCAACTTTTACTATTTGCTACACGAGTCACTAGACGTCCGTTTCAACTGCGGTGGACAATAGGGGCTATACATTGTTGATCTAGTATTATCGTGCTGTAGCCGTCATTGTAGGCTGGAGGAAATCTGTTTGTGACAGCGTGTGAATACCCTTGTCATCTTGTGAGGTAACTTCAGGATATACAATTGTTTGTATAAAAATGTATTTATGCTCATGTAAATCAACCTTTACCAACATGCAGAAAGAGATGATAACGCTCTGCTCTGTTCTGCGCGAGGCACGGTGACTCGTGGACTAAAATAATTATTGCCGCTAAACCGAGAGCTGGTGGATCCTCCTGCTGAGGAATGTGAGAACTTGACATGACTTGCAGCTGCCATTCTAATTATTTCGAAGTAATATACTTTCGCCTTCCTCCGGCAGCCCGCAAACCTACTTCCGTAGGACGAGTCACATATGCCTCGCGACGCACCCCAGCGAAGTACGGTACGAGACATCGTGACGCACTTACGCTTAATGAAATGAAATGGCGTATTGCTTTTAGTGCCGGGAGTGTCCGAGGACATGTTCGGCTCGCCAGGTGCAGGTCTTTTGATTTGACACCCGTAGGTGACCTGCGCGTCGTGATGAGGATGAAATGATGATGAAGACGACACATACACCCAGCCCCAGTGCCAGCGAAATTAACCAATTATGGTTAAAATTCCCGACCCTGCCGGGAATCGAACCCAGGACCCCTGTGACCAAAGGCCAGTACGCTAACCATTTAGCCATGGAGCCGGACACTCACGCTTAATGTCAACAGTGTAACAATAGCAGCGAACGTGTTAAGGTGACCGAGCACCGTGAGGCGAGTTCCGAGCTGTTGGAGCTTCACCGAGCTCATCTACTGCCCCAGTGGTAGAAAATTATTTTGAACTCATGGTCTTGAAGATGATTAAATTGTTTAGAATTATGAAATTAATTGTTAAAAATTAAATTTAAAACCCATACTGACCACATCCTGTCCTTGCTGGCGATACCGGGGATTTACAGTGCATTGTGTCTTCTACTATATGTTGTCGTTGTTTTTGTTGTTAGGGTCATCAATCCATAGATTTATTTGGTACAGCTGTCCGTGCCACCCTATCCTGTGCTTACGTTTTTATTTCTACGTAACTACTACTTCCTACATCTACTCTAATCTGTTTGTCATATTCATACCGTGGTCTACCCTTACCGTTCTTACCTGCTACACCTCCTTCAAAAACTAACTGAACAACTCCTGGGTGTCTTAAGATGTGTCCTATCATTCTCTCACCAATTCGATTCATCATCTCTTCATTCGTGATTCGCTCTACCCATCTCACCTTCAGCATTCTTGTGTAACACCACATTTCAAAAGCTTCCATTCTCTTTCTTTCTGAGCTATATATCGTCCATGTTTCACTTCAATACAATGCCACAGTCCAGACGAAAATCTTAAATAAAACTCTTCCTAATTCCGATATCAATACTCGAAGTGAGCACATTCCTCTTCTTAAGAAAGGCTTTCCTTGCTTGTGCTAGTCTGCATTTTATGTCCTCTTTACCCAGTTATTCTACTACCCAAGTAACTAGGTTCGTCTACTTCCTTTAAGACTTCATTTCCTAATCCAATATTTCCTGCATCATCTCACGTCATTCGACCGCAGTCCATTACATTTGTTTTGGATTTATTCCCATCCTGTACCCCTTTTCCAAGACTGTGTCCATACCATTCAGAAATTCCTTCAGATATTCTGCAGACTCATATAAAACAACAATATCATCGACAAATCTCAACGTTTTGATTTTCTCTCCTTGGACTGTGTTTCTACTATGTACTAGAACATGTTTTTTTTTTTTTTACTTTCATTGACCTGTTTCACACTCATGCCTGGCTTTGAAAATATGAAAGTGACCGAGATGTGAGTGATACTGGGAATACCATTCCTTATGCGGCCAGTCCCTGTTAAGAGTGGTGTGAAAATATCGCTCATAGGGTAGGTTGGTGCGATCATTTCAGTGGGCCTTGCAGATTGATGTGTAATAACACCTTCTGGCTTGGTGAGGAAAGCAATGGCAAATTGAAGACTTCATTCCTCATCATGTCTGGTAGGCCTCATTATGGTGCCGTCATCGGCCTTTGCAATTTCCCTATACACACGTACCCACTGTTGGCACTATTTGAGGATACAACCAACCTGCGTGATCAAGACTTAACCGGAAGACAGAGTAAAATACATTCTCAAGATAGCCGACTGTGATGTTCAAATTACGCTCTTTAGTCGTAACGTACCGAGCTCGATAGCTGCAATCGCTTAAGTGCGGCCAATATCCAGTATTCAGGAGATAGTAGGTTCGAACCCCACTCTCGGCAGCCCTGAAAATGGTTTTCCGTAGTTTCCCATTTTCACACCAGGCAAATGCTGGGGCTGTACCTTAATTAAGGCCACGGCCGCTTCCTTCCCACTCCTAGCCCTTTCCTGTCCCATCGTCGCCATAAGACCTATCTGTGTCGGTGCGACGTAAAACAACTAGCAGTTTAAATCTAGTCGTAGCGAGCTAAATAATTAATAATTAAACTGTTTATAATTAATTAAATTAAAAATATCAAAGCCATAATAATAAATAATAATTTCGTGTCTCTATTTCCAGCCTGGTGCACCCCTCGTAAGGCAGACCCTCCGACGGTGGTGAGCACCATCTGCCGTGTATTGGAAACTGCGTGTTACTGTAGTCGAGTATAGTGTTGTGTGTGATGTGAGAGTTGCAGGGATGTTGGGGACAGTACAAACACCCAGTATCCGAACCAACGGAAACAACGGAAACAAAATCTCTGACTCGGCCGGGAATCAAACCCGGAGCCCTCTTAACCAAAGATCACTACGCTGACCATTTAGCTAAGGAGCGGGACATTTAATCTTTCACTCTATATGAATTTAACAAAAGTCAGCGAGTTACACTAGGAGAATATAAAAGAGGGAATATTATTTAATTGGTAGGTAATTATTAATTGAGTTAGACGAGTTCTTCCAAGCAGTTGATTGGAAAACGTTTCCCCTTTGTATCCTGATATTCTAGGAAATGTTGTTCCGAACACGAGATGTAATTATTGCACTAAAAATATGATGAACATCTATTAGCTCCCTCCAAAAAAGAGAAACTGACAGAATGGTTCAAATGAAGATATGTTACATAATGTAGCAAATGCGTATCACACACTTCATGGCTACGTTATTCTGCAGATCAGAGAAACAAATTTCAGATACATTACTCGGACTAATTCCCCGTCATTCACTCTCACTAAATCTCCCCCTCTCGCAAGAGAACCTCATTCATTTGAAAGTCAGTTCTTTCAATATCATTCCATTAAAGCCTGTATTCAGAGCAGTGCAAACCAATCACTGCCTTGTCTTTCCAGAGGGAAAGCCACTCAGTGGAAAATTCGTATTAAAGCAGATTTACTTAGGTATTTTTTCCTGTGTAGATGAACAAATATAAAAGGAATTGAATGAAGGCTGCTGGTTTATTATCCGGAAGAGATACGCCTTACTCGATACCGTAACGGTTTCTCCGTAGACAGATTTAAAAAAAGTAAATCATAGGGTTTCAATGCGCACTAAACCGTACACGTTAACGCCGTGCTAGAATTTGAGAAACTGCAGACTTAAATTCTTTTTCCCTAATGGCTCCGATGGCGTACCATGTGTAGCGGTATTTCCTCGTTGCCTGAGTTCGCCCATGCACTCTCCGTCAGGCTTGCCCAGTTTTATTTTCTTAATGCTCAACTCCTCCTTCATTTTTGTTACTTCGGTAGTATTCATTTTGTACCTCTTCTTTATGGGAACCATGTTTCCAATACAATTTTTAAGAGGTTTCTGGAATGTTTCGAAAATATTTAAGACTTTTAACAAAATTTCTTTTTTTTCTCTTTTTTTTTTTTTTGCTAGTTGCTTTACGTCGTACCGACACAGATAGGCCTTATGGCGACGATGGGACAGGGAAGGGCTAGGAGTGGGAAGGAAGCGGCCGTGGCCTTAATTAAGGTACAGCCCCAGCATTTGCCTGGTGTGAAAATGGGAAACCACGGAAAACCATTTTCAGGGATGCCGACAGTGGGGTCCGAACCTACTATCTCCCGAATACTGGATACTGGCCGCAATTAAGCGACTGCAGCTATCGAGCTCGGTAGATTTCTTTTTATAGTCCGTCTCTGTGGTGTAGTGATAAGTGTTATTAGCTGCCAACTCTGAAGGCGTGAATTCGATTCCCGGTTCTGTAACAAAATGTTAAAAGTGGTACGAGGATTAGAACGGAGCCTCGGGGGGTCAACTGAGTAGAAGGGGTCCATTATTCTCCTAGGTAACATACCCTCTTCCATTAGCCTCACATGATCCCAACACCGAAGCCGGTTTATACGTAGAGCTTCATCCATCGAGTTCATTTCTAACTTAACCTGTATCTCCTCATTCCGAGTAACCTCCTCACATTGTTCCCACCTGTTTGTATAATTGTAGTCATTGAAAATGTTACATTTTTGTTTAACTTTCAAGGATCCCCTGAAGCCCATCCACGAAGCTCATATTAAGAAATCTGTTTTCTAGACCTTGAAATAGTTGTACCAGCAAGATAATGGAACAGAATAGTGACTCTGTACCGACGTAATTTATTACTTTCATGTTCTTCGTTAATATCAATGATTTACATAAATAGTTTACTAACGAAAGGAATTCATTAATGTCGATGCCTCATGAAATTAACCGTAATAAAGAAGTGGTTGTGATTATTGTGTTAAGAGGAAGTAACCCGATCTAAACACGCCCCACTAACACTAATCATAGGGGGAAATGGAAGGAAACCGAAACTCCGAAAATGAAGGTATCAGCCAAGCGAAGACCAGCGACACGAAAGGCCTTAAAATGAAAGACTCGCTAGGCCTCGCCACCCCGGTACCGTCGGGGTCTAACCGCAATAAAGGATAACTCAAACCCCTACGTATTATGGTAAACGTAACATGTTATTTACGACTGCATGTGATATTAGAAGTTAGATGCATTTCTTGTAGCTGTTTCGATTATATGAGACAAATATGTGTGAACGTTTGGGCCGGTGGAAGCCATAATATGACCTGCATATGACGAAGGCAGCGTTCTGAATAACTGAAAATAGTTACGGTCAGATTTTCGAAGTGTGAAATATCGAAACTGTTTCTAAGGAAACGTAGTAACCTATTATTGCCACAAAATACAGTATATTATTGTGTGCAAATAAGACAGCTTTTAATACATGCGACGTACAATATTATATTAATAGAGCGTGAAGCATCATCGATATGAATGAAATAGTTATGCTAGATATGTTCAGGATGGACTGCCAGAGGAGAGTATTTCACCGCCTAAATCACCAGTTTCCTAATGAGAAACAATATAATATACGAGATAAACTCATTTTTTGGTTCTTCTGACCTTACTCCTTCGAATTATATATTCTTTAACTACTCATAGGAAATAGCATGTATAGGAGAAGCTTTCATTCTGATCTAAAGTCAGAAGCAATTCAACGTTTTACGGTTAACAATAATACAAGACAGAGACATTTTAGCTTTGAATGGGTCGCTTACTGTGCAGTCCGCATTCATTTTGTATAAGGGCGTAAGGATCCTGTGTACCCTTCACACCACCTATCTCTCCGGAGATAGGTGACACATACGTATAACCAGGGTGTTCTGGTAGGGAACAACGAAGCAAGCATTCTGAGGGGCGGTGCGGGTCCGGAAGGATTCCGGTGGCGACAAAGCGCACCAACTGTCTGGATGGTTGACACGGGTATTGGCGGAGAGGTGCTATCACCACTATGGATGCTTGCTGAGTTGTTCTCTTAGGGGTAGAAGAAGCAACGAACAAGCATTCGTAGGTGCGGTGCGAATCCGGAAGGATTTCGGAGGCGCGCACCATCTGGATGGTTGCCATGGGTAGTGGCGGGGAGGTGCCATCAAGACTATCGATGCTTGCTATGTTGTTCACTGTACTTGTTATTCGAGGTAACGACAAAGCACACCGACTTTTTGGATGGTTGCCATGGGTGACGGCGGGAAGAGGCTGTCACCGCTATATAAGCTTCCTGCGTTTGGCCAAGGAAGCAACATCCCCTCATCGTATTTGATGATGTCATCGGGCTGACGGCCCAAAGGTTTAGTCCCTAGGATATATCAGCAAATAAGTATTGGGTATGGTGCGCGTTCGAGAGTATTTCGGGGTGACAAACTATACCCCAAACTGTACCCATTCTTTGTCGTCACCAATACAAGATTTTGCTGCATTAGTCAGTTAGGCTAATACTCGATGATTCTTCTCGGTTGATTTTAAGTATAAGATCTGTCTGTGGGGGCTATAAAATGCACCGACTCTCGGTATAATCTGCATGGGTGAGGGCGGCTAGGAACTCTCGCCACCTTCACACTGCAGACAAATATCAGAGTACCTTCTTATTTTCTATAGCTTCCAGCTCTGAATTTTACATTGGCGACTTAAGGTATGGTTTCTACAATGAAGTTTCTGCGTAATCTTCTTGTATAAAATCTATATAAAAAAAGTTATATGGGGTCCGCTCTCTGCAATTTCGTCTATTTTGCCAATTTTTCAAGTGTTAGGCCAATTCAAGAACGTATCAATGGTTTTTAGCTTAGTGTCTGTTCGTCTGTCTACCTGTCTGGTTGTCTGTCCGTCTGTTCCACCATCACGGGGAAACGGCCTGATAGATTTCGACTAAACTTCATATTTACAGTATACTCATCCAGGAGCAGGTTTAGATATGCATATTAATTAAAAATCACTGAATAGACTGGGATTGTATAGGAAGGCCAGAAGAGGTTTTTTCCAATTTCCCCTTATACTATTGATTTTCTGTAAAATCCTTAGACTATATGTGAAACATCCTTCATTTTAAACAACTAATTTTATGTACATAATTTCGCTTACTCTTCAGATGACGGAGAAAATTACTATTTTCTGCGGGTTTCATGCTCAGCATTGAGTGACGGACACCCGCGCAGACCGACAACAAACCTAACGGTTACCATGGCAACGTCTCTGGCTGTTCACTAGCAGGGAAATAACATAATGTCATTTTCGTCATTAATCCCGTAAATTCACGGTTTTTCGTCGGATAGTTGAGTAGAAGGCGAGAGAGACGTCAAGCTGCCATTCTGTGGAATATTTCCGAAATACTGTTGGAGGTTACAATAGTCTTCGAATAGCAATAAAGGTGGTTGTTAATATTTCAACAGTACGCCGAGTGTAGCATATTATTTCGCACCGTCACGTATTTTATGGCATTTGCTATAATGTTTACTGTGTTTCTCTTCTACTTCCGTTTTCTGCTTTAATTTGTTGCCTCTGCCTTGCCTCGTTAGGCTTAAGTAATAACAGGCATCTTTTTATCTAAGAATCCCTGCGGTAAATTTCTCCTCCTCTGTTTACGCTTTCTTAAATCCGTAACTCACAACAGCACAATTTAGAGAGGGACATTTCATTTTTTCAATACATCCACTTGGTATTTACGTATTTTTATCAGTTATTATCCTATCTTCAATTAATGTTAACATTCTTAACTGTATTACTTTCTTCCTTAATTTCTCCGTATGTATGCGAGTGCTAATCCCGAAACCTGAACTTCCTTTCCTTTGAGGAAAAATTCCAAGATGTTTAATTGTGTAACACTTTGGCGCCGAAAAATATTGAAATATGGAGGCCATTTAAATTACGGTGCAGACCTTTGTTTCGGGGTAATTGCTAGCTAAACGGTGAGTCGTATCAAAAAGCAGATAGTACAATCGCCGCTCAATTTTGAGAGATCTACAACTTTGGTGCTAAGACATTTTATCGTATCTCGATTCCGTATACGTTACATAGAGCTGCAGTTCTCGATTGTAATCTAATTTCCCCAACTCGACTGTGGCTGGCATTAGGAAATGAGGCCTGTCTTTATAATTAAGACTCCCCCATCTCGAGGGTGAATGGCAGTAGGCAAGCGAGCCTGCGATTATATTTAGAAACTCACGAACTCGATTGGGAATGGCAATAGGAAACGTGGCCTGGCATTATCATCAAAACGCGCACGTTACATCGGAAACAACGTATGCGGTCCTATCCATTGTATTTCTGGGATAACGCTAAGGTACATGCAGTTTAGTATAACCTTACGTGTACTGTCATTTACTTAGAAATCCGTATTCAGTGTAGAATACCGTAGCGAAGCACAGGTGCATTTGCTAGTCTCAAATATATCACAATAAACATATACTGTGTATTCAAATGCACTTCCTTGTCGGTTTTGGAGGTCTACATATCGACAAACAAAATATACATTTGCATTCATTCCGTTGTCTACTCATCAGTTTATCGTAGACAGAAAACCGACACCGTTACAGTCAGTGTTCGTCATCTATCTATACTAAATCTTCTCACGTTATTACCGCGCGCCAGAACTCTGCCTTCTATATACAGAAGATACAAATGGCGCTTTGTTTTAAACGAGTTTCCACTGTCAATGCCTTCGTGATGTACAGGCCGTATTGAAGCTCGGATGACGTCACACAAAGAGGCGAACGGTTTTCTCCGTCCGACCCGCGCAATGCAAGCACATGATACGTCTGTACCTTGCAATCAAGAAATTTTCACATATATTGTATTAATAGAACAGGTGAGATCATTAACACCTGTATTCGCTTGATATCTCGTAAATTAGGTGTAGATAATTTTAGGAGAAGTAGACTTGAAATGTGATCAAAGTAGTCAAATCATAATGATTGTATTACTCTTCTTCTATGTGTCCGCTAAATCATAATTATTGTACATTAATAAAAATTTAGCCGCCTCTGTGGTGTAGTGGTTAGCGTGATTAGCTGCCACCCCCGGAGGTCCGGGTTCGATTCCCGGCTCTGCCACGAAATTTGAAAAGTGGTACGAGGGCTGGAACGGGGTCCACTCAGCCTCGGGAGGTCAACTGAGTAGAGGTGGGTTCGATTCCCACCTCAGCCATCCTCGAAGTGGTTTTCCGTGGTTTCCCATTTCACCTCCAGGCGAATGCCGGGATGGTACCTAACTTAAGGTCACGGCCGCTTCCTTCCCTCATCCTTGCCTATCCCTTCCAATCTTCCCATCCCCCTACAAGGCCCCTGTTCACCATACCAGGTGAGGCCGCCTGGGCGAGGTACTGGTCATACTCCCCAGTTGTATCCCCGACCAAGAGTCTGAAGCTCCAGGACACTGCCCTTGAGGCGGTAGAGGTGGGATCCCTCGCTGAGTCCGAGGGAAAAGCCGAACCTGGAGGGTAAACAGATGATGATGATGATGATGATGAATAAAAATTTAGAGGAAATGAACGTACAAAAGTAAAAATAATGATAATAATAAGGCTGTGCCACCACGCCTCTAGATGATCGCGTATACCCTCAGTTTTCGTGGGTTTCTTTTCTTGGAACTTTTGACGCTATCCTTCAAGGAATCAAGTTGCATTGCTTGTAATACCTAAATATCGTCCACCAGAAATAGATGATTTTTAATTGTTTGAAGTGTAATGTATAACAATGCCAAAATCATTTAACAGAAGGTTGAATTTTATAGACTATCAATCAATCAATCAATACTGATCTGCATTTAGGGCAGTCGCCCAGGTGGCAGATTCCCTATCTGTTGCTTTCCTAGCCTTTTCCGAAATGATTTCAAAGAAATTGGAAATTTATTGAACATCTCCCTTGGTAAGTTATTCCAATCCCTAACTCCCCTTCCTATAAATGAATATTTGCCCCAGTTTGTCCTCTTGAATTCCAACTTTATCTTCATATTGTGATCTTTCCTACTTTTATAGACGCCATTCAAACCTTTTCGTCTACTAATGTCATTCCACGCCATCTCTCCGCTGACAGCTCGGAACATACCACTTAGTCGAGCAGCTCTTCTTCTTTCTCTCAATTCTTCCCAACCCAAACATTGCAACATTTTTGTAACGCTACTCTTTTGTCGGAAATCACCCAGAACAAATCGAGCTGCTTTTCTTTGGATTTTTTCCAGTTCTTGAATCAGGTAATCCTGGTGAGGGTCCCATACACTGGAACCATACTCTAGTTGGGGTCTTACCAGAGACTTATATGCACTCTCCTTTACATCCTTACTACAACCCCTAAACACCCTCATAACCATGTGCAGAGATCGGTACCCTTTATTTACAATCCCATTTATGTGATTACCCCAGTGAAGATCTTTCCTTATATTAACACCTAGATACTTACAATGATCCCCAAAAGGAACTTTCACCCCATCAACGCAGTAATTAAAACTGAGAGGACTTTTCCTATTTGTAAAACTCACAACCTGACTTTTAGCCCCATTTATCAACATACCATTGCCTGCTGTCCATCTCACAATAGTTTCGAGGTCACGTTGCAGTTGCTCACAATCTTGTAACTTATTTATCACTCTATAGAGAATAACATCATCCGCAAAAAGCCTTAGCTCCGATACCAGTCCTTTACTCATATCATTTATATATATAAGAAAACATAAAGGTCCGATAACACTGCCCTGAGGAACTCCCCTCTCAACTATTACAGGGTCAGACAAAGCTTCACCTACTCTAACTCTCTGAGATCTATTTTCTAGAAATATAGCAACCCATTCAGTCACTCTTTTGTCTAGTCCAATTGCACTCATTTTTGCCAGTAGTCTCCCATGATCCACCCTATCAAATGCTTTAGACATGTCAATCGCGATACAGTCCATTTGACCTCCAGAATCCAAGATATCTGCTATATCTTGCTGGAATCCTACAAGTTGAGCTTCAGTGGAATAACCTTTCCTAAAACCGAATTGCCTTCTATCGAACCAGTTATTAATTTCACAAACATGTCTAATATAATCAGAAAGAATGCCTTCCCAAAGCTTACATACAATGTATGTCAAACTTACTGGCCTGTAATTTTCAGCTTTATGTCTATCACCCTTTCCTTTATACACAGGGGCTACTATAGCAACTCTCCATTCATCTGGTATAGCTCCTTCGGCCAAACAATAATCAAATAAGTACTTCAGATATGGTACTATATCCCAACCCATTGTCTTTAGTATATCCCCAGAAATCTGATCAATTCCAGCCGCTTTTCTAGTTTTCAACTTTTGTATCTTATTGTAAATGACATTGTTATCATACGTAAATTTTATTACTTCTTTGGCCTTAGTCTCTTCCTCTATCTCGACATTATCCTTGTAACCAACAATCTTTACATACTGCTGACTGAATACTTCTGCCTTTTGAAGATCCTCACATACACACTCCCCTTGTTCATTAATTATTCCTGGAATGTCCTTCTTGGAACCTGTTTCTGCCTTAAAATACCTATACATACCCTTCCATTTTTCACTAAAATTTGTATGACTGCCAATTATGCTTGCCATCATGTTACCCTTAGCTGCCTTCTTTGCTAGATTCAATTTTCTAGTAAGTTCCTTCAATTTCTCCTTACTTCCACAGCCATTTCTAACTCTATTTCTTTCCAGTCTGCACCTCCTTCTTAGTCTCTTTATTTCTCTATTATAATAAGGTGGGTCTCTACCATTCCTTACCACCCTTAAAGGTACAAACCTGTTTTCGCATTCCTCAACAATTTCTTTAAACCCATCCCAGAGTCTGTTTACATTTTTATTTACCATTTTCCACCGATCATAGTTACTTTTTAGAAACTGCCTCATACCTGCTTTATCAGCCATATGGTACTGCCTAACAGTCCTACTTTTAAGACCTTCCTTTCTATCACATTTATTTTTAACTACCACAAAAACAGCTTCATGATCACTAATACCATCTATTACTTCAGTTTCCCTATAGAGCTCATCTGGTTTTATCAGCACCACATCCAAAATATTTTTCCCTCTGGTTGGTTCCATCACTTTCTGAATCAGCTGTCCTTCCCATATTAACTTATTTGCCATTTGTTGGTCATGCTTCCTGTCGTTCGCATTTCCTTCCCAATTGACATCTGGCAAATTCAGATCTCCCGCTACAATCACATTTCTTTCCATGTCGTTTCCCACATAGCTGACTATCCTATCAAATAATTCCGAATCCGCATCAGTGCTACCCTTTCCCGATCTGTACACTCCAAATATATCAAGTTGCCTATTATCTTTAGAAATGAGCCTTACACCTAGAATTTCATGTGTCTCATCTTTAACTTTTTCGTAGCTTACAAATTCTTCTTTCACCAGAATGAAAACTCCCCCTCCCACCTTTCCTATCCTATCTCTACGATACACACTCCAGTGCCGTGAGAAAATTTCTGCATCCATTATATCATTTCTCAGCCATGATTCAACTCCTATTACAATATCTGGTAAATATATATCTATTAAATTACTTAATTCTATTCCTTTCTTTACAATACTTCTACAGTTCAACACTAACAATTTTATGTCATCCCTACTTGATTTCCAGTTCCCTGTTCCCTTATCACCGCTCCCTAGGCCATCCCGTTTCCCTGAATGTACCTCCCTATTACCCTTCCAAACAAATTTCCTAACTTATACGTACCACTGCGGTTTAAATGAAGGCCATCCGAGCGCAGATCCCTTTCTCCTACCCACCCATTAGGATCTAGAAATTTCACTCCCAGTTTCCCACATACCCACTCCATAGTCTCATTTAAATCCCCAATCACCCTCCAGTCAATATCCCTCCTACACAGTATTCCACTAACAACAATCTCCGCTTTCTTAAACTTCACCCGTGCTGCATTTACTCCTTTTAGTTCTATAATTTGGATTGGATTCCCCATTTATTACACCTTCTCAATATTACCTAACCCAAGAAATAACACAAATGCAGGCTCACTTGGTCACTGGTTATCTATGTTATTTTTAGGATCGTATTTCATTAACAATAAAACGCACTGCCATAAATCTACAGAACAAGAAAGTCAAAAGGAGAACTCACCCTACGCTTGAGAAAATGAGTGAAACTTACCCCTGTATTATTCGTAATAGGTACATTTTCGGTTAGGATATTCGTCTTCCATAAATTCCTCCTGTCCGGCTCCATGGCTAAATGGTTAGCGTGCTGGCCTTTGGTCAGAGGGGTCCCGGGTTCGATTCCCGGCAAGGTCGTGAATTTTAACCATCATTGGTTAATTTCGCTGGCACGAGGGCTGGGTGTATGTGTTGTCTTCATCATCATTTCATCCTCGTCACGACGCGCAGGTCGCCTACGGGAGTCAAATCAAAAGACCTGCACCTGGCGAGCCGAACTTGTCCTCGGACACTCCCGGCACTAAAAGCCATGCGCCATTTCATTTTTCAATTCTTCCTGCCCTCGTTGGAAGAAAATGAGGACTGTGTACAGTCACTTGTATAGTTGGATATTCGTCGCGATACGCGCAACTTTTTGGCACTGTGGTCATTTATTTAAATTATTAACATTATATTTCCACAAAAATGTGCTATACGGTAACGATTCAGTTAATAAATTCTACGAAAAGCGTTACGGTCCTTGAATTTACAATACTCACCACATGAAAATAGCATATCTAATTTAAACTATGAGGTCTCAGTAAGAATTGTTTATGCAAATCCTAATGTGGTAAATTTAGAGAACAAGCATGCAATATACTTAAAAAATAAAGGTCTGTCCTTAAACAATCGCAATTATCCAATGAATACATTCAATTACTTTGTATTACAATCAGAAGTAAAATTCAAAACACTCATTTAGACCTCCCCCATCGATCAGCTGATGAGCTTGCCGCGCTCCCTACAGTACGGCCTGGCAGTGCCACTGTCTTTTTCTGGTATTTCATCTGGGTCACAGAAAAGCCCCTCACATACAGTAACGTCACCGAAGGCAGCAGAATTTTGACATGAGTATGTCTTATGGCTGGGGATCATCGATAGTAAGGCCGGCCCCGCGGTGTAGGGTTAGCGTGGCTGCCTCTTACCCGGAGGTCCCGGATTCGATTTCCAGCCAGATCAGGGATTTGTACCTGGAACTGAGGGCTGGTTCAAGGTCCACTCAGCCTACGTGATTAGAATTGAGGAGCTGTCTGACGGTGAGATAGCGGTGCCGGTCTAGAAAGCCGAGAATAACGGCCGAGAGGATTCGTCGTGCTGACCACACGACACCTCATAATCTGAAGGCCTTCAGGCCGAGCAGCGGTCACTTGGTAGGCCAAAGCCCTTCAAGGGCTGTAGTGTCATGGGGTCATGGGGTTGGTTGGTTGGTTGGTTGGTTGGTTGGTTGGTTGGTTGGTTGGTTGGTTGGTTGGTATCATCCGATAATTTGTCTAGCGTGACAAAATGCATGGTGGAAGTGACGTCATATGAGTCGTTACAGTAGGCCTTGGTCACCAAGGATGCTGCGGATGTGGATTAGTATAAATTTATATAATATCACCTTTTATTTTCACACAATAGTCATCACTTACAATATTTTCTTTCTTTTCACAGACGTCTCCATGAACCTTAAACCTCGATTCAAATTGACACGATCAGGAGCATACTTTTGGACACATTCGACCTTCTGACAACATTGACGTCCCTCTCAACCAGGAATCCTATGATAAAGACAATGGCCGTACATTGGAAATATTATTATTCAAAACATAAAGAACCAGGAATTGCTTCACCAACTTTCTTCATTTTTTTATTAATCTAGGACGACAAAATTATGTTAGATTGGAACCTCGGAGCCTCAACAACAAATCCTGACCCATACTCAGTGAGCAAATGTGGACTTGGAAGTGTTTCATATATCTATAACTTGTTGAACTCATTTGGGACAAGTTAATATTCTTTAGAAAACTTGATGATTTTTTAAATCTGACTTGCTTACATTTCAGTGTTTGTAAGTGTATCTATGTCTTGTAAATTTAGTGTTATTCTTTAAATGCATCTTAAAATGTTTTGTACACATTTTTAACAACACTTGCCGATTTTTAATTGTACGGCTGAGGATGACCGTTGATACCTCAACAATTTATATTAAGCTCTCTAGGACATGAAGCCTTCGTGGCTCAGGCGGCAGCGCGCCGGCCTGTCACTGTTGGGTTCCTTGGTTCAAATCCCGGTCACTCCACGTGAGATTTGTGCTGGACAAAGAGGAGGCTGGACAGGTATTTCTCTGGGTACTCCGGTTTTCCCTGTCATCTTTCATTCCAGCAACACTCTCCATTAACATATTTCATCTCTCAGCCATTAGTCATTGCCCCAGAGGAGTGCGACAGGCTTCGGCAGCCGGCACAATTCTTATCCTCGCCGTTAGATGGTGCTTAACTCATTCCATTCCCGACCCGGTCGGATGATTGAAAACAAGCTGTGGATTTGCATGTTCTATAGGACATGATAATATGAGACCTCTTTGATAAAAGAGCCTTCTATAAGTCTCTCAGGCATGGCCATCCATAAGTACTTCACATGACAGCCTGCACGTTTGATAGGTGACATCGCATCACACATTTTATTTCACCAACTTTGTGATGCACAATTTCAGGTGACTCCTAGCAAGAAAGCAAGTTTCCCTGTTTCGTTGCTCAGAAAGAAGGGAACGGAGCTCGCTCCAACTTACAGTATATATTCGATAATTTACAGTCATTCCGACAAATGGTGCAGTCGGTAAAATGGCAAAATGGCGAAGTTGCTGACAACAAGTTAGAAATGGTGCTGTAAATTTACACAGATTCGAACAACTATGAAGGATGCAGAGCACAATCACCATCCATCACAATCAGACGGTCCGACTCGTTGGCTGAACGGTCAACGTACTGGCCTTCGGTTCAGAGGGTCCCGGGTTCGATTCCCGGCCGGGTCGGGGATTTTAACCTTAATTGGTTAATTCCAATGGCACGGGGGCTGGGTGTATGTGTTGTCTTCATCATCATTTCATCCTCATCACGACGCGCAGGTCACCTACGGGTGTCAAATAGAAAGACCTGCACCTGGCGAGCCGAACCCGTCCTGGGATATCCCGGCACTAAAAGCCATACGACATTTCATTTTTCACAATCAGACGCATTCGTTAATGTAATTGATGAAATGGAGCGACGGACCCTGTATCTGTTGAAGGTATTCAACAAACGGGATGCCACTTTCCACCGTCAAGGAAAGAAAACATCAGTTTTGCACTATGACAAATATTTGAATAACTTAAGTTATTATGTCGGAAACTAAAAAAGATATTTGGGAATAAAGGACAGTTCCTTACCTCGACTTGTCTATACCTGCTTACCTGAAAAACATTGGGGAAACTTACTCACTGACTTACCCTCCTGAAATTTCAGAAGGTGTGTTCGATTTCTGTGGCCCGAGATTTGCCAAACTTACTATGAATTTCTGGATGCAAATAGTCACACTCTGCGTCATCCCTTATCATCAGTTTCGAACATTTTGCAACACAGCAAACTGTGTGAAGTTAATCAGTTAATATTACGCGCTGTGTACCACTAATTAACTTTATAGTTACCTCATTAGTTTATTATTGCTCATTTAAAAGTGAAAAAGGACTTCGGTTGCCACCGGTGGCTAAAAATTCAAATGCTCGTCGAATTAGTCCAATGGAGCGCGAGTCATTTAATATCATATGATCGAGTTTTGGTTTATATTGCACTAGATATTGACAAATTAGTTTTTGTGAAATTACAGAAAACTGATTTCGTAATCCCTTCAGCAAAGGCGGGATTTTGGTCTGTTATGTTTAGCCGTGGGTGTCATAGTTCTCTAGTGTGTTAGTGGGGTAAATTGGTCTAAATTTATCCTCTACTTAGGAATATTGTAATAAATTGAGCCCAGATTTCCATGCAAATGCATGCTTTTAAATATACGGATTACACTTCTCAAATTTTGGAAATATTCGTTTTATGAATCAATGACCCTAAATAACCGTTGTTTTTCCCTGCATGTTTGCATGTTTTGGGAGAAAATTCAAGCATAATGCATATTTTGAAGGTTTTGTACTTAATAGCGTATATCTTAACGTTTATATTGCATAATCTGACTTTTCTTCTGACTTTGGCGCATATATAATGTTAACTTGCATGATGGTGCCTTTTATGAATGTTGGTGTGCAGAATTTGGGATCGCTTTCCCAGGTTATACAGTATGTCTATTATTGAGAGACGGAGAGGATGTATTTCTGGCATAATATCGGACAGCCAAAGTTAGTACATACGGTAGAGGTCCTATAAACCAATTAACCAAGCACTTTCTTATCTGTTGCTTGAGTAAACATTGACTTATATATTAGACGAACAAAACAAAACTTGTATCACACTCCTATCACGCCGCATTATTGAGATAGCACCTTACAAACCTTGATTTTGCACTGAACCCTCTTCTAATATTATCCTGGAGTTTCCTACCCGAAACTTTCACTCGTCACACGTCTTTGTTAATCTTTCGTAGTTGCTGAAGACATCAACTGCAATCATCGCACGAAGAAGTAGCTGCGGCAGCTAGAGATAAGGTGAACAAAGTGATCCGTTCAAATCCTCATTTTGAGTTCGTCAAGCTTATAAAGGACGCATTGTGGTGAAAATGCAAAGACGTATAATTTGACCTCACTTTATCGCAAATGCCTTTATTTAGTTATGCACCTGTCACTTCTTGCGACTTAAAAAGGTAATTTTCTGTGCTTAAGAATGTGCTGACAGATAAACGGATGAGCTTAAATCAAGACAATTTGGAGAAATTAGTTGTTGTGCAAGGTTTGAAAAGGAAATGAATTTTGATAGTGCATACTTTCCAGTTTACTGTGCATGTTTTGCAGTATGATAGTGCATGGAAATCCGGGCTCTAGTAATAAATTGTAGCCTTGTATCACTTCCAGTGCACCTTCTACTCCATACCAACTTCCATGCCAATCACTGCGATACATTTCGACAAACAAACGAAAGAACCATCAAACCGACAGACAAGTAGCTTTAAATGGAATAAATAATTGATCAATATGCACCTAGTCCGAGATAAGAGCGAAGTATTAGTTGAAAATACGAAATGTACAACTGTGCAGATAAGAAGCAGTGGACGTTAAAATAATTCTCTGAAAACGAAATTTTAAGGTTCCTGTAGGGGGCTAAATGAATTAGTTTCAAGTTCGTTGCAAATAATTAAGAAAAGGCTAGGTAAGCAATTATAAATAACTGTAAATATGAGGTAAACAACTGATTGATTGATTGATTGATTGATTGATTGATTGATTGATTGATTGATTGATTGATTGATTGATTGATTGATTGATTGATTGATTGATTGATTGATTGATTGATTGATTGATTGATTGATTGATTGATTGATTGATTGATTGATTGATTGATTGATTGATTGATTGATTGATTGATTGATTGATTGATTGATTGATTGATTGATTGATTGATTGATTGATTGATTGATTGATTGATTGATTGATTGATTGATTGATTGATTGATTGATTGATTGATTGATTGATTGATTGATTGATTGATTGATTGATTGATTGATTGATTGATTGATTGATTGATTGATTGATTGATTATATAAAACATGGTCTTCGACAATGATGGAATGGGAAAGTGCTAAAACTGGGAAGACAGGGGCCAGGCTCGTAGGTAAGGTAAACTATTGGCCAGTTTGCTACAGCCTGTAATAGAGTGTTATAGATTTAGTAAGATAAACGACGCATTGAGATTTAATTGTCTCCAACTTATGCTGATATTATTTCACCTTCTTCTGGCTCTTTCTTGTGCAATTAAGTTCTGTTAATATTTCATACCGTTCAATTTTCTGTGATAATGAAAATCCACACCATGTTCCCAGTTTCAACCGCGTCAGGAATGGAGTGAATGAAGCCCCATCTAGGGGCGAGGATAGGAACTGCACCTGCTGTCGAAGAGTGTCGCACTCCTATGGGACAATGATTAATGGCTGACAGATGAAATAAAATGATAGTGGAGAGTGTTGCTGGAATGAAAGATGACAGGGAAAACCGGAGTATCCGGAGAGAAAACTGCCCCGCTTCCGCTTTGTACAGTGACCGGAATTTGAACCACAGGACCCAGCGGTGAGAGGCCGACGCGCTGATACCTGAGCCACGGAGGCTACTCAATTTACTGTAGGCTATTATTGTTATTCACAGCTCTCCCTGCAGTAGTTGTAGGCTGCCAGTGACAAAGAGTGCCAATAAAAGTGCACACAACAACAGCCATTAGCGATATGATAAAAAAGATATGTGTTGGGAGCAATATTTGAAGACCTTAATGTAACAACAATGAGGCCATACTTTGAGGCATAAGAATAGAAAGAAAAAAAAGCAATATCTGAAAAATTGCATTCGGATATAAAGAAACAAATCTAAAATTATGGGAATTATGGATGATTTATGTCCGCCTCCGTGGTGTAGTGGTTAGCGTGATTAGCTGCCACCCCCGGAGGCCCGGGTTCGATTCCCGGCTCTGCCACGAAATTTGAAAAGTGGTATGAGGGCTGGAACGGGGTCCACTCAGCCTCGGGAGGTCAACTGAGTAGAGGTGGGTTCGATTCCCACCTCAGCCATCCTGGAAGTGGTTTTCCGTGGTTTCCCACTTCTCTTCCAGGCGAATGCCGGGATGGTACCTAACATAAGGCCACGGCCGCCTCCTTCCCTCTTCCTTGCCTATCCCTTCCAATCTTCCCATCCCTCCACAAGGCCCCTGTTCAGCATAGCAGGTGAGGCCGCCTGGGCGAGGAACTGGTCATTCCCCCCAGTTGTATCCCCGACCAAGAGTCTGAAGCTCCGGGACACTGCCCTTGAGGCGGTAGAGGTGGGATCCCTCGCTGTGTCCGAGGGAAAAGCCGACCCTGGAGGGTAAACAGATGATGATGATGATGATGATGATGATGATGGATGATTTATGTAGATAGCTAGTGCTCCTTTCAACGCTGTCAGAGAAATATCAATCAAAATATCATTATGCAGGCAGGAATGTTAAAAAAAAATAACCATGAGCGTTGGCATGGTTCCAAGAACTCCAGTCATCAGAAGTGACCACATTGTATGTATCCTTATATAAGCCTCTTTTCAGTATTTACCTCCTCCGGTTGACGCTCATGAGATTTGTAACGAATCGTCGGTTCTATAATGTGCCTTTCACGAGATGTAGGTTTAAAGGCGATAATGTCCATTATGCATGCGCTGCCTTCATTGGAAATATCGTGTACTCCTTCAAATACTTTGTAGCCTTGTTTCATGCCTCGTTTCGTGAGAGCACTGACAATGCACGATCTTACTGTGTGATGACAGATCTCCATGTGGACAGGCCCAAGAACGTGCGCATGGCTTTCAAACTCCCTGTGAGGGTTTTGTTCTGAGAACTGCCTGGTACACTACGGGATATCGATAGATTCGCTACCATCTTCACAAGTAAGGCCTTTATGTCTAATCCACTAATAATAATAATAATTTCGTGTGGCTATTTCTAGCCGAGTGCAGCCAGAATTCAAAAGGCATTTCTCGCAATATTGTAAATCTTTCTGTGTACTTACGATACTACGTTTACCTAATATTATTATTAGATTCATTGACATTTAGTGCTGCAAGACTATTTGAGAGTTCTTCAGAGTTGTCTTGTAGTATGCGTAATGTCTGAATGGAGCAATACCAAACATGCACTATCAGTTTTTAAACAAAATTGCCCATGAACAACAAAATAAACCCTTGATTTGGAGTCGGCATAAACCACATCTTAGCGTGATTAGCTGCCACCCCCAGAGGTCCGGGTTCGATTCCCGGCTCTGCCACGAAAATTTGAAAAGTGGTACGAGGGCTGTAACGGGGTCCACTCAGCCTCGGGAGGTCAACTGAGTAGAGGTGGGTTCGATTCCCACCTCAGCCATCCTCGAAGTGGTTTTCCGTGGTTTCCCACTTCTCCAGACAAATGCTGGGATGGTACCTAACTTAAGGCCACGGCCGCTTCCTTCCCTCTTCCTTTTCTATCCCTTCCAATCTTCCCATCCCCCCGCAAGGTCCCTGTTCAGCATAGCAGGTGAGGCCACCTGGGCGAGGTACTGGTCATCCACCCCAGTTGTATCCCCTGACCCAGTGTCTGAAGCTCCAGGACACTGTCCTTCAGACGGTAGAGGGGGGGATCCCTCGCTGAGTCCGAGGGAAGAACCGACCCTGGAGGGTGAACAGATAAAGAAGAAGTCATATGGAAATGATATGTTAAACGAGAACACATAAATTCAAAGCAAAGCAAAAAAGGCCCTTGGAGGAGTGGAAGGTAGAGGCTTCCACGTGATGTGGTAGAGTGGTTAGGTCTAAGCCCGGCCGCCTTTGCCCCCAGGAATTAATCTGGTACTCATTTTTGGTGTAGGCTGAGTGAATCTCAGGGCCATATGCACCTGCGGAAGTGGAAATCTAGTTTCTTAAATTTTACGATTTCCTGACGGGGATTCGAACCCACGTCCTTCCGGGCGAACCGAGCACGCCTTTACCGCCTCGGCCCATAGCCCCTACACATAAATGCACTTAATATAATAAATGTCTAGCCAGACTGGAGAGGTCAGACGAGCTTGAAATTCTAGATTTAATATTACTTTCTTTAATGTTGAGAGAGGATAAAAATTAATTTCACTATTAAAGTTTACTCCAAGGTAGCGAATGAACTCATCTTCTTTCTAACAAGACAGTTTGAATATGCTGCGTTTTGTTCTGATAATTGACATTTTCAGTACATATTATTTTACATTTACTGACACTGATGTCTGGTCCAATTTCTGTAAATTGTAAACTAAGTGGTTAAATAGGACGGAAGCTGAATAATAAAGTTTTCCAATAACAACTACATCACTAGCGAACCTTATTACAGACAAGTGATCTTGATTTGGAGTTAATGGAAAGCCAAACTTTGTACACATGTTACTCTCACTCAGTTCCTTTAGGATATGATCAATGGACAAGCAGAAAGAGGAGGCCTTATCTTTAAGGTACACCCTCTACATTTGCCTAGTGCAAAACTGGGAAACCACGGCAAACCATCTTCAGGACAGCCAGCAGTTGAGTTCGAACCCCAATCTCCTGAATACAAGTTCAGAGATAGGCCCACGTGACACAAACCACGCATCCAAATTGCTCGATTATTATTATTATTGTAATTATTACTCGTTCAGTTCTGTTTATGCAAATGAACCTAACATTTTTCGCGTATATAAATTGCAAGTGGAAAGGTAGCGGTATTTAAGACATTTTTTCTGAGTTCCGACACTACTTTGCTGCATTTCACATAGTTTAAGATCATCGTATAATTGAGAAGCAGTGACAATGAAAGACTTACTGCACTTTACCGTACGATGCTGTGGAACCTGAAGGGTGTTAGCTGTAAACCTATTGTCCCGATCATGCGCTTGACTCATCTGAACAAAGAACTTGGTCAAATATGAGGGAGCATTAGATTTTAAAATTCTCAGCAGTAAACAAACAGCTGAGTATGATCGTCTCTCTCTGAGTTTCAACCACACTGCGGCTTTGTAGTAAGATGTTACGTGACAGTCTTTACAAATATTGAAGACACCCGTACGTGAACTTAAAGCAAAAATGAAAGACCACGTTCAGACACCCAGAGCTCAAGAGTAATCAAAAACAAAGTATTGGTTGGTTCTAATAAATTGGGCCTCATAATTTCCGAATTGCAAGAAATTTTGCCGCAACTCAGCTATTCAACATTATTTCTCTGAACAGGTAATTCTTCATAAAATTAGAGAAATTACCTCTCTTAATGAGTTGCTCTATAGGACATTGACTACACGTACTTCTACAGCAAATATTATGACATTCGCCCTACATCAGATTTAAAAATTATGTATCTAAATATTGACTGCTGACCGCTATTGCGTGACGAAACAAGAGGGTCTTCATGTTTAGTGGCTAGGTCATGCAATACAGCAATTACAAATTCCTATTACGGAAAGTTTAAATGATCTACCTGGACAATGTTAAATGTGTCAATTCTATATCTCTGTGTCACTGAGTTCTATGCAGCTACAACTTTGACATTATGTAGACTTATTGTTGGTATGTATTTAAAGCTCATTGAATAGGTAATAAGTGAGTTTTATGCTTCGAAAAGAGTCCTTTATTTAAGGTAAAATGTTGAGGGGAAATAAATTCAAGGTGGAGCTTTGTGGAGGCAAACATATATTGGGATTTAAATTATAACTACAACTTCGAGATGGTCTGGTTTCAACCATTTGTTTTATTACACCATGAGAGAGAAATAACATCTGACGGAAAATGTACAAGAGAAGTAAAGGCCCGGATTATACAAACGAAGGGAGCTTTCTCATGAAAGAACTCTCTACCAACATCTAAGACCATCTGAATGAAGGTACGAAAACACTTCGTGAAAAATTTTGTAGGGAGTGTTGTAGGCTATGGCTCAGAAACATGGACCCTGCGAAAAGCGGAAGTGATGAAATTCAAAGCCTTTGAGATGTGGTGCTGGCGTCAACTATTAAGAATACCTTGGACTGATAGAGTCACAAACGAGAACGTTCTCAAAAGAGCAAATGAGACACCTTTGTTTGTTTGTTTGTTTGTTTGTTTGTTTGTTTGTTTGTTTGTTTGTTTGTTTGTTTGTTTGTTTGTTTGTTTGTTTGTTTGTTTGTTTGTTTATTTGTTTGTTTGTTTGTTTGTTTGTTTGTTTGTTGAAACCTTGAACAAAAGAAGAAATAGCTTCGTTTTCCACTTGCTTCGTCATTCTGACTGGTGCACTACGCTGCCCTAAGGGAAAATGGAAGGTAGAAGGACCAAAGGAAGACCTGGAGTGCAATTTATCGACAACATTAAAGGAAGGCATACCTATTGCCTCTTGAAGCTGCTGGCCAAAGAACGGAAACGCTTAGAAGGCATGCGTGTTACCCACCAACTTTAGGACTGAAGAGGAGGAGAAGAAGAAGAGAAATATTATTGATTATTCCAGATGTTCTGGTTTCGACTCTACAGTTTGTTACAACATTGGAGAGAAAGATGATTTATTAAAAGCAAAATTCATCAGCTTCCTGAATTTACTGGGCGCCAACTATGGACAAATGGAACAATAAAATTGTATATTTCATACCAAGAAATCGAATGGGAATGTGTCGTAGTCACGGTAGCAAGTTTTGACGTAGAAACCACAGCTAAGTGATAGCTGTTACAGAAATCAAGTATCTGGTGTGTGTGGGTTTGAAATGTTATTGATCATCACAGTATCACCCGGTTTGAGTTCTTACACTGCATTACTTTACAGGGTTTTAACTTAAGTAACTTCGTAGCCCTTTGCACGGAACCGTAAGAAATTGATTAGGAGAACTTTCTAAGAGATCACTTCGAACCATGTCAAGAGTGAAAATACAGACGAAAACATCGCGTGTGAACAAGTTATTAACAGCTATTGCTAGATATTGATAAACCGATAATGAGGTAGTGGGTAAGTATAACCGTAATACGATACAGAAATATATTTACTATACGCTACCACAAACGTGTGAATAAGTTTATCAGCTCTCAAGTGTTTATTGAGTGAGTTGAGTCATAATTTACTGGTTGCTACACAAATACGAATATAGTGATGTTCAACGACTCAGTATGTTATTAGATCTACGAATACACGACCACAATGTTGTAACTAGTGTTCATTCACAAATATGTAGTTCAGGGACAAAATAAAGAACGCCCTGAATGAAGGTACAATCCAGCAAGTGCAGTCTTCTTACCTCACGTACACTATGTCATACTGTTCCAGATGATTATTATTTTAGGTTCTTTATTTAAGTACCCGCTTGCAGATTCCTTCGCTGATCATCCAGGGTCATAGTCTCCAGTTTATAGGGTCTCGGATTCCATTCCTGGCCGGATCGGGGAACTTAATTCCTTTAACTGAAGAACTGGGTGTTCGGGTTTTTTACAATACAGACTTAGTGTACTAGCAATGCCTAATGATTCACTGGCAGGTAGTTCCGGAGAGAATAAAACAAAAATAAAGCAAATCGGTCCAATAGAACGAACGGACGAATTGGACAAAGCTGTTTTTAGTAAACCTTTCCAATATATAGATCAGTCGTTGAAACTCATTGTCAATATACAAGGTGATCCAAAAGTCCGTTAACATTTGACGAGGCAATACTTCGGGGAATATTGGAGGTAGAGAGGTAATAATTGACACACAGGATTGGCATGACATAGGGTTTTCTTGACACCAAAATAAAGTACAGCAATGCTTCATTAACAGTGCCTTTTCTGGTAACGTCAACATGCGGCGATTGCAGGCGCATCTGACGCCATCTCTCACACCAGCTCCTTTTATATCGTATACGGATCTCATGCGGCTTCACTGACATGTTGCTGTCCAGCGCCATCTGTTGGCCTGTTTGTTCACTCGTTGTTGGTGTCATTAAAACCACATGTCATTTCAAGCATGTGTGGCCATCTGTACCTGACATGTTGCTGTCCAGCGCCACCTGTTGGTCATTTTGTGTACTTTATTTTGGTGCCAATAAAACCCTGTATCATGCCAATTATGTTTGTCAATTATTACCTCTCCATCCCCAATATTCCGTGAAGTATTGCCTCGTCAAATGTTAATCACTCTCGGGGTGTGATTACCTCAGTGGCTTAGCCGCTGACCTCTACCTGGAAGGTTGAGGTTCGAATCCCGGTCGAGATGTTTATCTCAAGAGTTACGTGGCCTCAGGAAAGGCATCCGGTCCAGTATCCCCGGCCAAAACCAAAATGAGCCTGAGTGGCTCCAGATACCCCAAAAATATCTGGGAAAGTTGTTTTTGTTTTCTTTCGTTGTGGTTGGTTGGTTGGTTGGTTGGTTGGTTGGTTGGTTGGTTGGTTGGTTGGCTGGCTGTTTGTTTGTTTGTTTGTTTGTTTGTTTGTTTGTTTGTTTGTTTGTTTGTTTGTTTGTTCGTTCGTTCGTTTGTTTGTTTTTTTCGTTCGTTCGTTCGTTCGTTCGTTTGTCTGTGTGTTTGTTTGTTTGTTTGTTTGTTTGTTTGTTTGTTTGTTTGTTTGTTTGTTTGTTTGTTTGTTTGTTTGTTTGTTTGTTTGTTTGTGTTTGTTTGTTTGTTTATTAGTTTGTTTGTTTGTTTGTTTGTTTGTTTGTTTGTTTGTTGAGGTGTCACTGCAATCCGTATCTCGGGGATAGCCTATATTCTTCCTTGGCCTCTTCCCAAATACCTGAGGTCGTTATTTTGAATACATTTAGCCTAGTTTTAGGACTGAATCACTTTCCTCACGTCAATCCTACACAGAGGGATGCAGTCACTATTGAGGTCCTCTGTAGTGGTTTAGCGTCTGATGAAATGAACTTTTTTCATATGTTTATTAAGACGAATACAAACTAGGTAGTGGAATTAATAGAATAGAATAGAATAGAATAGAATAGAATAGAATAGAATAGAATAGAATAGAATAGAATAGAATAGAATAGAATAGAATATTCTCATCCCCTAGTTCCGGATATCCAGGAACTGTAGAGAGAGAGAGTAATAATTTATTGAAATTCAAATCATTTGGATACATGCATAATTTTGTTACAATTAATTTATCTATTATCGTTGTTAACATTGTTATATAGTCTAGGACAGCATGTATCTTACCGCTATTAATTTGTGTTAGTGCAAGTATTTAATTGTGTCACTAGTGTGTACAATATTATCCTTAGCTTACAATAGACATTATGAATGAATAAAGTCATGAATGCATAAATGAATGAATGAATGAATGAATGAATGAATGAATGAATGAATGAATGAATGATTTAATGAGTTGAATGCTCTCCACCTGTACATCTACGGAGCTCCAGCAGATATGGTGAGAACATTCCATGCAGATGTTTGCATGACTGATGAATGAGTGAATGATTAATAAATTTCTTGTATGCATGCATGAAAATAGGTCTATCTCTCAGTCGCGGATAACCACCAACTGGGGGGAGAGCTTTTATTGTCAAATAAGTGAATTAATTAATTCGTGATTGTCTGAACGAATTAATTAATTGCATCTTTGGATTGGATATCGTGAGTGGATGAACAATCCTCTCTCCCAGTCACGGATAGCCGCCAACTGACGAAAGAGGGTGAGAACATTTAGTGGAAATAATCAGGCATGATTAATATTCCTGTTACAGTCGGGAATCGAACCCGAAGCGCTTGTCAGCCAATGGCGAATTAGCTGGCCAATCAGCCAAAGCACCGGACATCTGAGCTAGCATATAATAATATTTCCGTATTCGTTAGTTACACTTACTTCAGTTGGTCCTGTGTACACAGAAGAATTAGTTCCTCGCTAACTTGTTATTGGTTAATCAATACCTAGCTTGTATTTACCTACAGGCGCTAATCTCATGTTCACACGCGACGTTTTCGGCTGTATTCTTATTCTAGCTTCGCATGCTTTGAGGCGAGCTGTTAGAAATGTGAGTACATCAAGGATGTGTATACTTCAGTCTGTTTAATTTTCGGGTGACGACTCAAATTTCAATAAAGCTCACTTTCAGCTCCTAATACTTAAATAAATTTTAAAATGCTATTTATTATTTATAAAGTGGACAATGTTGTCTGTTTGTTTTGTGATATTTAATGTTCGTGAATAATGCTCTCTTTTGTGCTTGTTCCTCCGCGATTTTCGAAGTTACAATAACTTCAAGAATTTTCCATTAAGGAGATGACGTTTAATCAAACAATGAACGTTAAGGTTTTTCTGTAAACATTCAAAATAGCATATGATTTACTCAAACATCGAACAAAGAGTCCTTCTAGAAAATGTTCTAAATGAGCTGATGTGTAATCAACCATCGAACAAAAAACCTTTCCTTAAAATATTAAAACATTCGAGGTTTTGTCCAAAATGTTTTGTTTTTTTTCAAGTTGCTTTACGTCGCACCGACACAGATAGGGCTTATAGCGACGATGGGATAGGAACGGGCTAGGAGTGGGAAGGAAGCGTCCGTGGCCTTGATTAAGGTACAGCCCCAGCGTTTGCCTGGTGTGAAAATGGGAAACCACGGAAAACCATCTTCAAGGCTGCCGACAGTGGGATTCGAACCCACTATCTCCCGATTACTGGATACTGGCCGCACTTAAGCGACTGCAGCTATCGAGCTCGGTAAATGTATTATTATTATTATTATTATTATTATTATTATTATTATTATTATTATTATTATTATTATTAATATTATTATTATTATTATTGTTACCTAAATATAGTGTAAATGAACAGATTTTTACTCAAACATTCAACCTAAATGTTTTTCTGAAGCATTCTGTACAAACTAACATTTACTCAAACAAGTATATCAGTAGAATATTTCCAAAAAAATATTCTTCAGGCTCAGATTTTACCTGAAAGAGATTTTAATGGGTTTTTTTTTGTTCAAAGTTGACGGACGTTCATGATGCAGGATGATAATAATTTTAAGAAGTTAACCAAATTTATGACAAACTGTAAAATATCCGGCTCCATGGCTAATTTGTTACCAGGCTGGCCTTCGGCCCAAGGGGTCCCGGTTTCAGTTCCTGGCCGGGTCGGAGATGTTCCCTTTCATTGGTTAATTCAGACGGTTCGGGGGCTGGGTCTGTGTGCCGTATTAAGCTTTAGAATCTTCATCATAGGGAGATGCCCATTCTCATAGCTGCGCAGGACACCTATCAGGCGTCAACTCGTAAAACCTTCACAAGGCCTCTCCGGAGGAAAAACGCCATTATTATTATTATTATTATTATTATTATTATTATTATTATTATTATTATTATTATTATCATTATTATTATTCCGGGGTTTCCGTGGAACGTAGGGGTGAAAGAAGGTGCTGCGGTGAATAGGTCTAACTACAATCTCAAGAACTGAATTTAAAACTTAAACTGAAGGGTATACTTTTAGAACTTCAAACATAACAATTTTTTCATGACAATATTACAGGTACAAGTAGCAATCATTAAATAAGATGGGGAAAAATCCAAGATTCAGAATCTTAACACTTTGGGCTTTCAGCCCCTAGCTTTACATTTCCTGAGCTAGTAGCTCAAATTTACAAAAGAGCACAAATTTATACAAGGGCAGAAATCCCCTAATTCAAAGAGCACTTGCTCCCAAAATTACAACATATAGACTTCAAGAGGCATTCATAAATCTTACAAAACCTTGAAAAAAAACCGAACAGGCTCTCCGTTTTCCAAGCCTACTCGAGGCAACCTCAACTTACAATTACAGGCCTCTCAAGGCACTATTTACAAATGGAACTGATTTTTACAGGGGTATTAAATACCCAACCTACTGGGCCTTCGTGGGATAAGAATAACAGGTTAAATTAATGGCCACCGAGCTCGATAGCTGCAGTCGCTTAAGTTCGGCCAGTATCCAGTATTCGGGAGATAGTAGGTTCGAACCCCACTGTCGGCAGCCCTGAAAATGGTTTTCCGTGGTTTCCCATTTTCACACCAAGCAAATGCTGGGGCTGTACCTTAATTAAGGCCACGGCCGCTTCCTTCCCACTCGTAGCCCTTTCCTTTCCCATCGTCGCCGTAAGACCTATCTGTGTCGGTGCGACGTAAAACAAGTAGCAAGAAAGAAAATTAATGGCCCGAACACAAAATGAATGGAGGCGAATACTTGCACTCCTAGATATGGACACTTAAAACCTAAAGGGCATTAGGCCGATGAAACAGGGGCTATTTCCAAACTATGGAAGTAACTCGTATAAGGATAAATAAATGCATTACGGAAAGGAAGAAAAACAGTTGCAAAACGTAGTCACCTCAAACCAAGATGAAGGGGAGCTGGAGAGGGTACATCACTCTCTATTCCCGATTTACAGTTAAAGATTTTATGAAGTTTTTACATTAGCCGGTAGAAAGTTACATTTTTAGAAAAGTAGTTTACATCGTTAACGATTCGGACCTTCCCCTTGGAATAATTTGCGGAAGTAGCTACAACAAGAAAGATGGAATTATGTGGCCGATCAATTGGCCAAGAGACGTTGAAAGCCGCAGTTTATAAACCCTGAGGGAAGGTTCGAGATCATTCAGGAATAAACCAGCCACACCCTCTCGATTTAATTGGTCCAATTCAAAATTACACTTCAGGATCGAACAAGAAGCCAGTGATTGGTAGAAAATTAATTACAGAAATTAGGGATTGGCTAGATTCAAAACTGGCAGAAATAAAAAGGAAATATTGCCAACCCAAAAATAAATGAACATCAATCAGTAAAGAAAACTTATGAATACAAAACTTCTTTGAATTATAAGTTCTTATACCTCGCACCAGGGTGCATGATCACAGTCTTTAGTAGTGTCATCTGTGAAAGAATGTCCAAACTTCTTGATGGATAGCAAACAAAACTAGTAGAAATTCAGTCAGTTCAGGAAACTCACAATAACAAAATTGCATCTTATTTCTGTGGTGACATCTTCTGAGTAAATTTCTAACCTGGAGTAGTTTCAGTTTCACTGTTTCACCAATAGAGGAGTTCATTTAGGCGCTAGTATTAAATGCGCGGCATTGGGGTGTACCTCCCGGTACAATTATTATTATTGTTATTGCTAACTATAAAATGTATTTCGGCAACTGGTGGTAACTGTTCTGATGCCAGACAGTAGTGAAAGTTGCCAAATCTTCTGCGAACTAAAGCTGAATTTACCGTTCCTCTCTCCTATGATGTGATTTTCATGGTCTAGGTTTCTGAGTCATCCCTGATTATGGGAATCATCTGTCCTTATTAAATAAAATGTATTGTTTTGTGAAGTTGAGGAGTCTTTCCAAATTCAAGTCTTCTTTGTCGTCTCAATTCGAGCGATTATTATTCTCGTTTTGTCTCTTTGTGACATACTCAGTTATTCATCATGAGTGTTTGCTTCCACGGCCGTATGGTCAGCGGCTTACTCCTTGGTTTTGGTGCCCCGGGTTGAATTCCCGGCCTGGTAGAAGAATTTCAAACAGTTAATTCACTCGTCATGGAAACTATATGTTTGTTTTGTCACCAACATTTCTGCAGTTCACACACCACATACAAAAGTTCCCCCTACTTAGCAGACGTCGAATACCCTCGTCGAAGGGGCTGTCTTAAAAGGGCTGCACTAGGTTAGCAACAGTCAAGCGAAATTATTAATTCTATTATGAGTAACTCAAGATACACGGGGGTAGCCATTACTGATATACATTTTGAGCTGATAGCTCAAAATCATTTAATCTGGAAATAATGAAAGAATGGAACTAAGTTAGTACTAATCTTCTTACCTTCTTATTTTTCTTCTCCTTCTTAGAGTGTAGATCCGTTACCGAATGTTGATGGTCCACATGGCTTTTTTTTTTTTTTTACTTCAGTTTGAAGTAGTTCTGTCGATAAAGCATTTCGTCGTTTCGCTTCGAAATACCGCTATGTTGAAGGGAATAATACTGACCCGCAGCACATGTATCACTAAGGACGGAAATTCGTTGATATAGTTCATGCAATACTGAACCTATCTGGTCAGAGTTCTAAGCTGAAATACTACCACATAGCGGTTTTTCTACGCGCGACGACGATATAACCAAATCTCCATATTTTTAGCCAGACCATCCGAAGTTTTCCCCGCCCAAGACTACTAGCTACTTTCCCTTCAAATATTAAATGAAGGAGTCCAAACCTCTCAGGATGTCTCATTAAGTGTCTCAGGTATTCAGTTTTTCTGTCCTTCACAGTTTTAATAATACATTTCTACGTCCTCCCTGAATCTCCGCAATACTTCATGATTTGTTATATGGTCTGTTCAGGAGATTCTCAATATGCTTCTACACACTGAAACACTTCACAACGGAGTTCTATATTATATTTTCCTCCTTCCAACTGTAAATGGGATCATTCCGTATTCTCAATCAGTGTGGAGGATATAAGAAAGATACGTTCGCTTAACAGCGCTGACAATGCATTTTCGATTATATTCGTTATTTCTTCTTGGACCATCGGTACAATACAACTATTATTATTGTTATACTAGGTCATCATCATCATCATCATCATCTGTTTACCCTCCAGGTTCGGTTTTTCCCTCGGACTTAGCAAGGGATCCCACCTCTACCGCCTCAAGGGCAGTGTCCTGTAGCTTCAGACTCTTGGTCGGGGGATACAACTGGGGAGTATGACCAGTACCTCGCCCAGACGGCCTCACCTGCTATGCTGAACAGGGGCCTTGTGGAGGGATGGGAAGATTGGAAGGGATAGGCAAGGAAGAGGGAAGGAAGCGGCCGTGGCCTTAAGTTAGGTACCATCTCGGCATTCGCCTGGAGGAGAAGTGGGAAACCACGGAAAACCACTTCGAGGATGGCTGAGGTGGGAATCGAACCCACCTCTACTCAGTTGACCTCCCGAGGCTGAGTTAACCCCGTTCCAGCCCTCGTACCACTTTTCAAATTTCGTGGCAGAGTCGGGAATCGAACCCGGGCCTCCGGGGGTGGCAGCTAATCACGCTAACCACTACTCCACAAAGGCGGACGTTATACTATATACAAATTAAAATTATTTCTTTTGGTTATTTAGTTGATATGAAAATAACTGCTTAGTGAATTGTGAGTATGCATTTATATATATATATTGAGGCACTTGGTAATTATTAACACATTTGGTAAGACTGTAGTGGTCAAGATTTCCCACCATTATTGATAGTTTCCAGAGTTATTTCTCGTCGTTTTATGTCATATCCACACCTGACCTATACCATGAATAAAACATCTGGGAGTTTTTTTTTTTGTTTTTGTTTTTTTTTCTATTGGCTTTACGTCGCACCGACACAGTTATGTCTTATGGCGACGATGGGACAGGAAAGGGCTAGGAATGGGAAGGAAGCAGCCGTAGCCTTAATTAAGGTACAGCCCCAGCATTTGTCTGGTATGAAAATGGAAAACCACGGAAAACTATCTTCAGGGCTGCCAACAATGGGGCTCGAACCCACTATCTCCCGAATACTTGATACTGGCCGCACTTAAGCGACTGCAGCTATCGAGCTCTGTCTAGGGGAGTTCACTGAACTGAAAAATAATGTGTTCAAATGTATTGTCACTTAATATTTATATAGATGTAAAATAGTGCAGTTGCTTGATTATCAACGCGACCTTCCTTTGAAGGCACTCGACTGCAGATCGAAGGTGTTACCGAAGAAACAGAATCTGACACGTAATTACCTTAAGTTGATCCATTTCCGTCTCATGTTGAAGACGCTGCTGCTTGAAGAACGTGTTAGGCAACTAGTATCACTTATGTCTCGACATACGTTGCTGTTTACTTTTCAAAAACCACAAATTGCTAATTAAAAGTTTACATTTACTACATAAATTTAAGCCTGTTCTACACGATGAAATGTTTGTAAATTCAAGACTTCACAAGACTTCACAAAAATGTTCAGTACTTCACAAGGTTACTTGTGAAATCATTTGCATATACTTGGGGAGTCTTGAGAAGTCCTCAAAAGTCTTGAATGTGAACTAGAACATGTTCTAATCCATCAAATAATTTGACAGAATTGATCAATGGAATTCGAGTATTAACGGTGTGCGCTAGGCTGCTAAGCATTGCTAGGAATCATAAAAACAAAAATGGCTAGGTCTTCACGGTCGAGGGAAAATCTGAGAATGTTAATTGCTAAGTATGAACAAATCCCTGCCTCTATTCAGTGGACTCCGTAGAGTACCACAACAAAACATTACTAATCATTCTAAAAAAAATAATCATAGAAAAATATCCATGTGTTTGGAAATTATCAGGGAAACGGCACACTAGTGGCCACGATATACCACCTTTTTGAATAGTTATATATAATGGCACAGGTTTATATGATTTCTAAATACGTAGGCATATTATTAAGGAATAATGTGTTTGTCATATTAAGTTTTATTTTAGTATTAATTTTCATTGCTGCTGAAAGAAGTTTAAAGCACCCCGTTTCTCTATGTTCAAAAGTGTAGGTCCTCCCTTAACAGCACTGACAGTGAACTTTGAAACATAACGATCCTTTTTAAAACAACTCTGTTGTGTTCACAGGTTAGTAGTGGTTCTGCTGTTCCCTGATGTGGGCGGGTATTTCCACGGCTATACCCTCGCATCAAATTACACTCGCAGTGTCCTGCCCAACGGTGCTGACGGTACGTACAGCAATGACTCGCAAATGTTCCAGTACATGATCACTCGACATCAAATATCTTCTTACAAGGATTTGACGCGCTTTAGAAAAAGGGGCGCCAATTCGGAATTCTTACTTTTACAGGAGAACGAAGAAACGCAGTCCGAATGAAAAATATCGATTTCTGGATCTTTGCTCCATCAGTTTGATAAAACTTTAAACTACGCCATTTGTGTGGAAACAGGTTGGCAATACATTGGGAATGTTACTTTTATAGAGGATTGCATTGTTCAGAAAAGGACCACCAATTCGCAATGGAAATTTAACATTGCTGAATTGGCGTAGGTCTAAGAGTTTTTGGAATTATGTCTTCCTGCTCCCAGACAGCAAAACTTTCTCGTTCCAGGGGCTCACGGCATGAAAAATAAGGAAACGGTTAATGTTATCACCAAGTATGCATTTTTACTATCTGCAAAACTACGGCTATGCAGAAACACAGTTTATTCTTCATGCTGAGATAACATCACTTGAATGTAGTGAATGCAAATTATTATTATTGTTATTGAAGGAGTAGTATGATTTATTAAAGCCATCACCTTCCTGTATGTACGCGCTGCCAACAAAGGAAAAGTGTACACTAAACAAATGAAAAGTTTAAAGTTATAAAGCTGAGAACTAACATGCATTACAAGTAGGCTGATTGAAGTGAGACTAAAAATTCACAGATTGTAGGTGTGATATAGCACTATTCCAACAGAAACTCGTATTATTATTATTATTATTATTATTATTATTATTATTATTATTATTATTATTATTATTATTATTATGTGTATATGTATTAAATGTGCTAACTGTAAACATTTGTAGCACCAAATAATTGAATTTTCTGAAAACTCCAACAAAAATTTCCTAATATTTATTAAGATATTTAACGATTAATATAGCTTAACTTGAAAGCCATTTCCCCTTAAACTACCACTTTTATAACATTAACTTTAAATTCATATAAGTCATCAGTTTTTTACATAAAATAACAAACTTTTTTTTAATTTCAAAATTTAATTCTGAATCTGGGTCAAAACAAAAACAGAAAATTCAGTTTTCCGAATTGAGGGCCCATTTCCTAGGCAGTGTGTTTATTGTCATTTTACATATTTACATTTCTCCTTAAATGGGAACTACCTGTTTACACGAGTGGAAAGATTTTAAAAAGTTCACGCCTCCCAAGTTGCATAAAAATTTGTATTTATTGCCATGACAAAGGTATCAGTTATATAGAAAGAAATTTACTAAAAGGAAGTAACATTAATCTTGTCACAAAATTATACACACATTGCCAAGGTATTAACATTCCATCACACAATACTCTAACAAATATATCTGACGTATTATTGAACCCAACTCAACCACATCTAATCTCTTGGGCAGGAAAAGGGTGTTTCCCTTTATGGGTAAGGTATGAAAACATTCTATGATGATGTAAATTACGCCAATACTCTACGATTCAAATAGAGTATTTCTATAACTGCAAGAATATCCCGACTATATTATTTGCAAATTAAGCCTTTCACTATGGGCGTAATTGGGCATCGAACGTTAGCCATCTGCCTCGTATAAGAAAAATATTCCTATTCTCCCACATAGAAACTCTTACTCCCTGTTTAAGTACAGTATTAATTTGTTATATATTTACTCCGTGTATGTGTAACGGTAGAGACATGCAATATGGACAAGCATTTTAATTTGTTGCAGGTGAGAAACCACTGGTGGTCAGCCTTAGGGTCGCCGTCATGGATGTACTCGACGTGGACGAACGGGGGAACGTGAGTAGAAAATTGTTTACTACTCGTATCGTGTGTCATTGCCGGTGTAGACCGGATTATATCTTCCAATTTAAGTACATATCTCTTGCTAGGTGGCCCTACAAGCCAAGGTAATCCTTCTACCGCGTCAATATCCACGCGAACCAACCATCGTCTATTTTCCGTGGGCCCTCCCCATCCAGGTTAAACAGGCCTCAGGAGAACCACTGGTTCAACCTCAAAGACATTACCGACCGACGGTCGTGCAAGTATACTTGTAACCTGACTTACGGCCCATTCTGTTCATTGATGTTGATAAGGAGACTTCAGAAAGTAAATTAAGGAAAAATTGAATAACGTGATGTTCGAAGAGAACATTTTTTGACACGGCATATATCAATATTCTTTCAGTGAGTAATTTACTTGTGTATCCATGGCTTAATTAGTTAACGATTATGCATGCCATTTGGAAAAGTAACTGAGTTAGGGACACTTGACTCAATATCTAACGTGAATATATTGAGCAAGAGATAATTGAAGACCAAACAAAATGTAAATATTTTGTAATATGTTACATTCGCATTTAATGATTACGTCCAAACTAATATAGATGACATGGTTCAATTCCTGTGCAGGAAAGGTGATTTGACTGAGAAAACCGTCACAAAATGTGCTTGTATTCTAAGCTGTCAGAGCTAGTAAAGGCCCTGTTTTCGCTGGAGCATTTTTATCACCCACTTTACAGCCTAGATCTAGCCCCTTGTGACAATCTGTTGAAAAAAAGCCCTGAAAAGCAAGCATTTTATCACCAATAAAGCTGTTCCTGTTCCTGTGGAAGTGTGATTCGACTTGTAACCGGCGTTCTTCATTGTGTATTTCAAGAATCACTCCCACAACACTAGCAGGCTATTTACGCAACTGAGAGCATCAAATTTTTACAGTCTTCGTAGACACCGAGGTGCCAGAATGTTGTCCCTCAGTAGTTCCTTAACGTGCCAGTAAATGTACCGACAGGAGTCTGGCGTATTTGAACATCTTCAATTACCACCGGACTGAGCCGGGATCAAACCCGCAAACTTGAGCTCAGAAGGCCACTGTTCTGCCGCCTGAACTACCCAGTCCGGCCTGAAATGTTTTACAAGAATTGTTCAGCTTAAACGCAGACTATATCACAATGACAGCATACTGATGATGACCGACACATTGGCTGAATGGTCAGCATTGAAGCCTTCGATTTAGAGGGTCCCGGGTTCGATTCCTGGCCGGGTCGGGAATTTTAATCACCTTTCATTAATTCTTCCGGCCCAGGGACTGGGTGTTTGTGTTTGTCCCATCACTTTCCTCTTCATATTCCGACAAAACACTACACTACCAATCACCACAGAAATACGCAATAGTGATTACATACCTCGATATAGGGTTGCGTTAGGAAGGACATGCGGCCATAAAACTGGTCCAAATCCACATGTACGACACAGATCGCACCCGCAACCCCACAGCAGAAGAAGAGCATACTGATGATGGTGTGAGGGAATCTGCAGATAATTACCACCAACGTTCGTACACCTGTCCCAATGTTGAACATGTTCCTCTACACGCCGCACGATGAATAACGCCGCTTACTAGACGAATCACACGTTCACAATATTAGGAACAGCTTTACTGGTGGTAAAACGCTTGCTTTCCAGAGCTTTATAAACAGATTGTCGCAAGGGGCTAGATCTCGGCTGCAAGGCGATTGGTCGCAAAACACTCGAGTGAAAACACCGCCGACTGTCCATTCCTAGCACATTTCGTGACGGTTTTTCTCAGTCAAATCACCTTCTCTGCACAATAATTGAACCATGTCATTTATATTAGTTTGCTTCAACCTTTTCCTCTACTTACCGGACGAGTGTCTCAGACTGACCACTGCAAACACCAAACCACACTTCTTGGCTGTCTGTTATTTTCTGTGTTATCAAATCTGTCTTTTAACATGGATATGTTTGTGGACTGAGGGTCTATCTGGAAAAAGCGTTAGCAATTTAGCGTCGGCAATTTTGCGTCGACAAAAAAACCGATACCGTCATACATCATATGGGTGGAAAAAACGACGCTATTTTGGTGGATAGAAAGGCGGGATTTTGGAAGATGTTGATGTTGGACGTATTATACCTTCCTTAGTATTAGCAAGCAAAGCAATGACGAATAATTTTAATGGGAAAATATTAATTAACATTCTGAACACTCCGGAAGGAAGAGATATTTATTTATTTATTTATTTATTTATTTATTTATTTATTTATTTATTTATTTATTTATTTATTTATTTATTTATTTATTTATTTATTTATTTATTTATTTATTTATTTCAATTTATCGGAGCTCTGTATCCCCCTGTGGGTGCAGTGAAATCATGTGTTCATTATCTGTACCCCTGCATGTCGTAAGAGGCTACTAAGAGGGGAACAAGCAAATAATCTGTATTCACTCTCTCATCTTATAAGCCCAAAAACATATCTATGATTCTATCTTTTTCCGTGTAGCGGAGAAATTTACATATATCATTTTCAGTTGAACAACACTTCTTAAACCACTTTCAAAGTTTATAAAGAGTATTAATATGGACATTTAGTTAACGAATAATCCAAATTCAGTAGAAGACCTTCGAAAGTATATTATGAAAGGTTATCCTGTATATAGTCCGGCTCCATGGCTAAATTGTTAGCATGTTGGCCTTTGGTCCAAAGGGGCCCGGTTATGATTCCCGGCTGGAGCGGTGATCTTAACTTTCATTAATTAATTCCGCTGGCTCAGGAGCTGGGTGTTTGTACCCTCTTCAGCATTAACATGTACCTTGGGTCCCATACTCACAGAGGTGCAGATCAGCTATATGGTGTCAAATCCAAAGACCTGCACTAGGCCTCCCCGGAGGTCACACGCCATTATTATCCTATATATAAAGCGTTAGCAGAATTACGCGTAATTTGCACAAGGGTATGCTGCTTACCGCAACACAGAGAAAGCCGCAGCAAGAGATATGAAGCCTACAATGTGGCATTAATATTAACTATCTTATCATCCTGCTACTTATAACAACGAAACATCGCCCAGTCTTCGTGTTTTATCCACACAATGTTAGTGTTTTGGGGAATGGTCTCTTAGCTAAATCTCACGCCATATATCCAGGGCTTCAAAACTATCTTTAAAACCTTAATATAGCTACCAACGTTCACTCGAGGGCCCTGTGGAAAGAAGAGGGATGGCATGACGCTTTACTTCGCTACTCCATTCCGTTAAGGTGTAAATGTTGCGGGAAACTTGGTGTGCATAACATACGGAAAATTAGAAGTATCCGTATATAATTTCCTGTCGTTTATCCTGCTCATCTCCTGATCCTGGAAACAAACCAGAGCAGAACATGTTCTTCTGGACATTTTTTACTTATTCGGTAATCGCTTTGCTCGCAGTAGGTGTGATTAGTATGGGCACGTCGACATGAACTATGCCTTCCTCACAACATACGTCTTAAATCGAATGTCCTCGTGCAAAACAGTGCGTACTGGGCCCTCGTAAATCTGTTTGACAATGTGCTTAATATTCCGCATCTGGTGTACGAACAGGGGTGTACTCATGCTCTCCGAACGCTGTGAATACCGTTCGTGCTTGACGACACTCCTACCAAAGGCTTCCTACGCCTTATGAACTTCGTACACAAATGACCTGGCCATTTTCAAAAACCGTGCAATTTCAACATCCTTGGGATTTGGCTGTATTTCAACATTCATGGCGTGCATTTTGATCCCTTGCGTCAGTTGATAATCAGACAATGACGTTCTAAAAATGGTGGAAGTACAAATTCACACGTAAGTGTGGGCGTGTAAATACACTGACTGACAGAGCAAATGCAATACCAAGAAGGAGTGGTCAGAACTTTATGCCACTTGCAGGGTAGACTGACGTCACTGAGGTATGCTCATGATGTGAAATGCGCCGCTGTGCTGCGCACGTAGCGAACGATAAATGGGACACGGCGTTGGCGAATGGCCCACTTCGTACCGTGATTTCTCAGCCGACAGTCATTGTAGAACGTGTTGTCGTGTGCCACAGGACTCGTGTATAGCTAAGAATGCCAGGCCGCCATCAACGGAGGCATTTCCAGCAGACAGACGACTTTACTAGGGGTATGGTGATCGGGCTGAGAAGGGCAGGTTGGTCGCTTCGTCAAATCGCAGCCGATACCCATAGGGATGTGTCCACGGTGCAGCGCCTGTGGCGAAGATGGTTGGCGCAGGGACATGTGGCACGTGCGAGGGGTCCAGGCGCAGCCCGAGTGACGTCAGCACGCGAGGATCGGCGCATCCGCCGCCAAGCAGTGGCAGCCCCACACGCCACGTCAACCGCCATTCTTCAGTATGTGCAAGACACCCTGGCTGTTCCAATATCGACCAGAACAATTTCCCGTCGATTGGTTGAAGGAGGCCTGCACTCCCGGCGTCCGCTCAGAAGACTACCATTGACTCCACAGCATAGACGTGCACGCCTGGCATGGTGCCGGGCTAGAGCGACTTGGATGAGGGAATGGCGGAACGTCGTGTTCTCCGATGAGTCACGCTTCTGTTCTGTCAGTGATACTCACCGCAGACGAGTGTGGCGTCGGCGTGGAGAAAGGTCAAATCCGGCAGTAACTGTGGAGCGCCCTACCGCTAGACAACGCGGCATCATGGTTGGGGGCGCTATTGCGTATGATTCCACGTCACCTCTAGTGCGTATTCAAGGCACGTTAAATGCCCACCGCGACGTGCAGCATATGCTGCGGCCGGTGGCACTCCCGCACCATCAGGGGCTGCCCAATGCTCTGTTTCAGCAGGATAATGCCCGCCCACACACTGCTCGCATCTCCCAACAGGCTCTACGAGGTGTACAGATGCTTCCGTGGCCAGCGTACTCTCCGGATCTCTCACCAATCGAACACGTGTGGGATCTCATTGGACGCCGTTTGCAAACTCTGCCCCAGCCTCGTACGGACGACCAACTGTGGCAAACGGTTGACAGAGAATGGAGAACCATCCCTCAGGACACCATCCGCACTCTTATTGACTCTGTACCTCGACGTGTTTCTGCGTGCATCGCCGCTCGCGGTGGTCCTACATCCTAGTGAGTCGATGCCGTGCGCATTATGTAACCTGCATATCGGTTTGAAATAAACATCAATTATTCTTCCGTGCCGACTCTGTTTTTTCCCCAACTTTCATCCCTTTCGAACCACTCCTCCTTGGTGTTGCATTTGCTCTGTCAGTCAGTGTATATGTCTTCGAAGAACTTACGCACTCTGCATAACAAATACCGACTGCCAGTGTGGTTGTTATCTCTTCTTTTAGAAAAATCTTTGCAGAATCACCTTAAGAACCACTGAGGTACTCGTATTTTCTTGGAATACGACTGATAAAATAATCTTGTTCCCCGACAGGAACTCTCCCTGGATATGTGGGTTATCTTCAGCTGGACAGAGGATCGCATTATCTTCGACGATGGGCTAGCACCGAGGTATAAACGTACACTTAATCCAGAGGACGCGGAGAAGCTGTGGACCCCCGAGTTCTACTTGATTGGCATGCGCGAGTATACGACGAAACATGGCTTGACGGACATGAACTACTTGGCTCTATACCCCAACAAGACTTTGGACCAGGTGTTACGGTAAGCCATTACTTATCACCTTATGAGAGATATTGCTCTTAAACTCAGGACTTCAGAAGCATTGTAACTTATACAATATATACAAAGTGGGATGCTAACATTCGGTAAAGAGTGAGCTTAAAACTTAAGTGATAGTGTTTCCAAATGCCGATTTTCACTGTACAAAATATAAAGAAGACGACAGGCGTCTTTATAAACTTCTACTCCCTTTGCTTTCATACAGAACATGACACCAACTCATAAAAATCTTCACAGATGGACCTCATTCATCAAACATCGCTGAACTATTAAAGATTTTCTTCACCAAGTGATAATCTAGGTCAGGGCCTCTCAAACGCCCAAAATCTCACGCGTGCAGAGCGAGGTGCAAGAGCTCCGTGCACTGTGCATCGGTGTTGCTCGGTGTTCCTCGGCATGACTCGGATCAACCCTTCGTCTCCGGGCTACTCGGCTATGCTCGGCTCTACTCGGCTATACTCGGCTCAACTCAGCCCGGATTTGGAGCGCTATGGCGCAAGTGGGGCAGAGGGAGACAGGCGGAGCGAGCGAGAGAGGCGTAAGGAAAGAGAGAGTAAGCGCTATTGCTCCAAATCGTGGAGTGGGGGTTCTGCACTCTGGTCAACCAAGCCAAGTCGTCTTTTGCACCGTGCACAGTGCATGCACCACGCGCATGCACCCTGAGAGGCCCTGATCTAGGTGTAAAGTTGCATGTTCCTTTTGTGGCGTCTAAATATCTATGCGCCTAGTAGTGATGGGGTTCGCAACATGCTCACCTGCTCACTTTTCATTTAACCGTGGATCATGTTGTGCTGTAGATTTACTCTCTTCATGTCGTTGCGTAGTTAATGATGTTCGGGTAGGGGGGATATAATTAGGAAACCATAAGAGATTATAAATTATTCTTAACAGTTATTAAAAGGAGAATGGCAGAGTGTGTGGTAGGATTGTCAATCAGGATTATTATTACACGCAACATAGCTTCTGTTAGGCACGTAAATGAGCGAATGATGTAGGGAGATATTGTTATCTCCTCCTCCCGCTCTCTCTGACGACTGCTCCGGAGCTCTGCACTCGTCCGGCTTATATCGTGTGATTCAGCCGCCCCTTCCAAAGTACTTTTATGCAACCCAAATAACGTGCGACATGGTTATAACATGACGAATAGAATACCAAGTGTGATCACTCCGCTTTCTTAACATTGTAGTTGGTGGTTCTGCCGGAGTGTGGCACTGCAGTCTCAACGATCCAACTGCAACGACACGTGCGCCCAATTGCCAGCAAAGGTACAGCGAGCGTGCGTGAAGTCCTGGTGATAATTTTAACGCCTATTAGTTTGTTTTAATATTTTCTGAAAGTCCGTGTTAGTATCTGTGCAGTGCTTTGTGTGTGCAATCAACTAGCTTTCTACTATTTCGAGGAAATGTCGTACTGTTTCGTTCCTGGTTGTAAATCGGGTTACGGAAGAAAGTGTGATGGTAGACGATATTTTACACCGCCAATGGGAAATAATCTGTTTGCGAAGTGGGCTACAGTTATTCCGCGGAAAGATAAGCAATTGTCGGCCAAAAGCAGAATATGTGACCTGCATTTTTCGGCAGATTTCATTACACTATAAAGGCGGACTCTTTCGTTGTGAATGGTGAAAACGTTGAACTTCCTAGTGTGAGGTGGAAAATAAAACCAGGAGCGGTGCCTCATATATTTTCAAATTTACCGAAATACCTATCCACTGAGGTAAAATCGCGAAATGCACCCAGTAGCAAAAGGAGTGAGGACAGTATCAAGAGGATGAGGAACGAGAATCACGAAGTGAGTGAAGCTGTGATGACAACAGTAGGCGGTGAAGTTCAAGTTCAAGGTCAGCCTAGTTGTAGTCAAATTCAGGGTCAGTCTAGTTCTCTTACTGATGCCTAAAAGATAATAATATCTCTCAGAAAGAAACTAAAGAATGTAACACGTAATTTAATGCGAGCTAAATGCAGTCTTTCCTCTGCCAAAGCTAGGATTAATTTCCTACAAGGGCAGATTAAGGGCACCGAATTTCAATTTATAGATTGTAAATTTCTTAGTGAGAAGCAGAAAATTATTACACTGTGTTAAAGAAATGTCAAGTAAAATCTCCCAATGGTATGAGGTACAATAGCGATTTTCTTTTAGAGAGTTTATTACTTAGAATAACATCACCTGGAGGATAGGATATAGGAATAATTTGTTACCTCTTCCCCCACAAAGCCATTTGAGGAAACTCTGTAAAGGACTTAAATGTCCCTATGGTGTAAATCCTCATTGCTTAAGTGCTATTTCAGATTATTTTAAGGATGAAATGAAGAACAATAAACGGTACGGGATAGTTATATGCGATGAGGTTAAACTAAGACAAGAGATTCAATTTAATGTGGGGCGATATTTTTTACGAGTGTCTTGACTAGATTGAAGCGATTTCAGTTGTGCCATCAGGAGCTGGCTGTTGTACTGAACACACTTTGGACATTATTCCAAAACTGGTCTCCCACTATAGTGCCGATTCTTCTTCAGAGCGGGAGAAATCCGCAGAGAAATGCAAGCTCGACAATCTGCTAAGTCTACTCGTAAACTATCGAAAGTGGCCTCAAACTAGTTTTGGTGAGTAATTTACTTCACTTAATTTATTTGAGGAAAGTGTCAGTGTTATTTGAAGTCTGGTGTATGCTTAATTTGCTCTGTTTAAAAAGGATTCTTGAAGTATGTAAAGCACAATATTGCTTTCGCTTTTCATAATGTTTCATTTTATTTCGTGTGTTCTCTTATTAAAGTTCAAATATATTTCTTCGTGCGGACTGGTAATATTATTTATAACTCTCTGACAGTGTTATTCATGTGTTGTATTTGATTATTTGCGTATCAGTGTAATTTCCATTAAATCAGCTGACCGTGTAGCGTTGGTGTTAGGCTCCACTAGCGCCGCTCTGCGGGAGAGCGCTTGAACTCGGTGAGTGATCTCACTTGGTATTCTATTCGTCATGATTATAAGGTGGCTATTCCATTGCAGGAGTACTGTATGGTACTAATATGCAGTGAGCACATTTTACACACGATTCTGAAAACTGCCGACAGGTTATATCGTCCGCTCGCGAAACATGACGCCTTGAAATCATATAGCGACGTCCTTTGACCATGTAACTATGTTAATGTGCCATGCCTCGTGACCGGGTGTAAAAAAAAAGAGGGAAATCAATGCATGAAACTAGGTAACAGTGCATTAAATAATGTCTTAAACACCAAACCGGATAGCATATGTACTTAACTCTCGTCGTACTACCAGCATGCTTGCAGAGTGTAACGTAGCAGATGCGGTTAGGCGTTAACCTAGCAATCAACGGAGTGTGCCATCGGCCACTCGTTCAAATGTTTTTACATCGGTATGATGTTTGATGACGTTTACTACATTGAAACAGTATAACGACGCTGTTATTCACCTTGTTCCCTGCGTATACTCCGCTGGTTAGGGCCTGCATGTAACATCTGCTGTCATTCGGCATGTTTTCCATAGAGGAATACGATGACATGCTCCTCATTTACGGGTAAGCAAGACCAAACGCATGCGAGGCGCTAAGTCTGTACCAGAAACTGTATCCCGACATTCCGCCGTGTTGAAAGACGCCTAAGGACAACAGACTTGATTTCCAAGCAGCCACCAGTATCCGATAGGCCCATTACATCCAGTGAAACAGAGAGGCTGTTCTGGAGGCGGTTTGTAATAATCCACACATCAGTATAAGGGTGATTGCACAATAGGTGAATACTGACAGCTCGGAACATGTCAGTTCGTCAAGCAGCTCGCCTCTTATTTCCCAAGTCTTCCCGGCCCAAAACTTGCAACATTTTCGTAAACAATTCCCTTTTGTCAGAAATCAACCAGAATAAATAGTGCTACTTACCTTTGAGCCCTTTCCAGTTCTCGAATCAAGTGATCCTGTTTAAGGACACTGGAACCATACTCTAATTCAGGTCTTTTATATTCCTAGTGGCTCAACGTCGCACTAACAGACCGAAAAATTTCGGCCACGCAAGAATAGGAGAAAGGCTGCGATTGGGAAGGTATTGGTCATAGTCTTACTTCACGTGCAGCCCAAGAATTTCCCTGTTGTGAAAATACAAAAGCACGGAAATCCATCTTTAAGGCTACCCACGGTGGGATTCGAACCCACGATCTCCCGAACGTAAGCTGACAACCTAGCCAAATCACTCGGTAATTTAGGTTTTACCATTGAACATTGACGTGCATGACCTCTCCTTTACGTCTTAATTGCTGTATAACACCTAAATACCCTTATAACCATATGAAAAGATCTGCTAACTTTATTTACAACCTCGTTGAGGCGATAACCCCAATTAAGATATTTCCTTATATTTATACCTAATTACTTACAGTGATCCCCATGAAGTACTTTCACCCCATCTACACAGTAATTAAAAGTGCGAGGGCTTTCCTCATGCTGAAACCTACATCCTGAATTTTCTCCCAGATTACCAACACACAATTGCGTATTGTCAATTTTGCAGTATTATCGAGGTCTTTACGCAGTTGTTCGCAAACCTGTATCTGACTTATTTGTTACTCTATACCAGGGGTTTCCAATTTGTAAGGGTTCGAGGGCCATATTGGAAACCTTAGTCATGTTCGCGGGCCGCACTTGAATAATAGGCCAATTTTCGCAAAATTCTGCATATAGTATGCCTACAGAAGTACTATTATGAAAAAAGAATATGCATAATTCAATTGAAATAAAGGTTTGATAATTTTAATTACTTAGGTAAAACATTATTTTACAGTTGCATAAAAGAGTGAAATTTGGAGCCGGGTTGAGTGGCTCAAATGGTTGAGGCGCTGGCCCTCTGAAGCCAGCTTGGCAGGCTCGATGTTAGATCATTCCGAAGGTGTTCAAATACGTCAGCCTCGTGTCGACTGATTTACTGGCACGTAAAAGAACTCCTGCGCGACAAAATTTCGGCACCTCGGCGTCTCCGTAAAACATCAAAAATAGTTAGTGAGATGCAAAACTAATCATTATTATCTGAAATTTGGATTTAAAATTTTTAAAAGTGAAAAATAATCCATTCTGATCAAGTGATATTTTTAATGAATGAACTAGTTAGGACTTGGGTCCATAACGAATATCAAAATGAATACATTTTAAACGACCTATAAAATATTATTTTGTAACTATTCTTCACATTATTTATTAAAATGCTCTCGCGGGCCGTATTATATGGCTTCGCGGGCCACATGCGGCCCGCGGGCCGCTGTTTGGAAACCCTTGCTCTATACCGTATAAGATCATCTGCAGAAAGCCTTATCTGTAATTTCAGTTCTTTACTGATACCGTTGATAATTATAACAAAATATGAAGTTCCAATAATGCTTCCTTACGGTAACCTCCTTATTCATTACAGGATCAGATAATACTTCGCCTACTCTAATTCTCCGAGTCCTTCTTGGTAGAAATTAAACCAGTCTTTTGTCTAAGCCATTAACCCTCATTTTCTTTAGTACTTTACCATGATAGCCTATCAAAAGCCTTGGATAGATCAATAACAATACAGTGAGATAATGTTAGATCTATAAGTACTGATAAGTCTAATACCACATCATTATAGAAATTAGTGGAAGAACATTTAGTAGAGAAGGACAAAGTGTAATAGCTCCGTTATTTGCTGAACATGTCAGCTGTTGATCCGGAGAAATGCTCGGCGCAGCACTGACCCAAATACCGCCCGTCGCCTGCTTTCTTCTCCCTTCTGCGGTTATTAAAACTTCGAGAATTGACTTAGAAATGTAATTAACGTAGACGGTTAACTGACCTCTCGAGATCTATTATCGGACTGGAACCTCCAACTTTTATTGAACTGCTCCCGGAATTCCTGCCGTGTTTATTTGCAGAGAGACCTTAATATTGGTTGGTAGACTGGTGCTAGATTGCTACCGCTGTAGGCATACATTGCATCACTGCGTTGTCTGACTCCTCAGAACCGTAGATTATAAGCGTCCGTCACCTTCCCTTCCCCACAAACAGCACTCAACCATATCCAGTCCAATGATGACAAACGGCATTTTATTTTATTTTTACTTTTTCTTCTACTTTCTTGAATTTTTCCTGATGACACTAATATGAATTTTTATTTTTATTTATTGAGCGTATCGTGACATCACTAAAAATTAATATTTACAATTATCTCTTACCCACACTAAACTCTACAGGTCTAGGATTATACAGGAAGCTGTGGAAATACATAAAAATCCTAACAATTTCCAAAGGGACACTGGCTATCAATTAAGTAATACGTGGTTGCCAGTCATTTAGGATTTACGTCGGTAGTTCTCTTCTCTGTTCTTTCTATATTATTGTTTCGTTTCGGTGTTTTCCAAATTCGTACGTTCGTCATCACCAGTTGGTTCATTTCAGGCTATGTGTTCACGCCATACTTTCATAACGTGTGTACCCCGGTTATGTCCGCCCTCACCTCTGATACAGTCTCACATTATTTTCCTCTGGTTTTCTCCACATAGTTTTTTTCTATTCTCAACTCTGTTCTATTTTACCTTAGTATCTTCCGTTGAATTTTATTTTAATACTTTCTATTTATGTCTCTGCCACATTCGTCTCCTACTCTTCCTATGTCCTCTCTGACACTTTTCACGCACACACGATGTGATAGAACATCTTAATTGGAGCTTAACGTTGTCGTCAGCTCCCACTTGGAGCGCTGTGCCAGCATACAGCGAGCCACTTGGTGACGAACGAGCGTACCATTACAGCTCCAACGGTAAAGCATACCTAAATTCAAACCATCACTGTTGTAGAAGACTTCCTGGTGAACAGTCGAGATTTTCTTCTGAAGATGTGGAGCAAAGTTAGTAGTAGGGCAAAGGGGTTCCTGAATCCGCTGAGTCAGCATATCTTTGCTACGTCAGCACCACAGGTCTAGTAGTGTACCAATGCCGGTTCCAGACCCGAGGTCATGACCCCTAGTATAGTAGGTATGCAATGTCGATTTGCGGATTTTGCATAACAGAGCGAGCCTAACCTCACAGTCCCTATCTTAAAGGAACTTTCCTTAGTTTTACGTCCAGATGCCCTTCCCGACGCCAATTGCACAAAATGGCTGCTATATACAGCTGTTTATGAGACGGCTATGGGCGATTGCGCAAGATGGCGACTATACACAGGCTCTTATGGAGAAAGATGCCGGCCAAGGGCGATTGCACAAGATGGCGGCTATACCCAGGCGTATATGGAGAAAGCTAGCTTAGAGGCTACTGCGCAAGATGGCGGCTATACAAAGACGGCCTAAAGGCGCTTGCGCAAGACGACGGCTATACACAAGCTCTTATAGAGAAACCTAGCCGAGGGGCCTACTGCGCAATATGGCGGCTATACACAGGCCCTTATAAGACGGCCTAGGGGCGCTTGCGCAAGATGGCGGCTATACATAGGCTCTTATGAGACGGCCTAGCGCTGCTCGCGCAAAATGGAGGCTGCTCTTATGAGAAGGCCTAGGAGCGCTCGCGCAATATGGCGGCTATACAAAGATGGCTTATGAGCTGCTTACGCAAGAAAGCGGCTATGCATAGGCTCTCATGAGACGGCTTAGGGCGCTTGCGCAAGATGGCGGCTATAAATAGGCTCTTATGAAACGGTCTAACGGCCGCTTGCGCAAGATGTCACCTGCTCTTATGAGACGGCCTAGGGCCGCTTGCGCAAGATGGCGGCCATACACAGACTCTTATGGAGAAATATGACGGCCATGGGCGATTGCACAAGATGGCGGCTATACACGGCCTTTTGTGGGAAAAGATGACGGCTATGGGCGATTGCGCAAGATGGCGGCTATTCATAGGCTCTTATGGAGAAAGATGCCGGCCATGGGTGATTGTGCAATATGGCGGCTATACATAGGCCCTTACAGAGAAAGATGACTCCCATGGGCGATTGCACGAGGTGGCGGCTATACATGGGCTCTTATCAGAACGCCTAGTGCTATAAGAAATACATTGGTTACATTTAAGCCCCTAGCAGTCGAACAAATTATCGGATAAACATGTAACTTGAAATTTCGGTTCGGAAATATACTATTTGAATCTGCTGGCATGGGTTATAAGCATGTAGCTCATGGGGAAAGTGAAATTAAACAGAACGCCTAGTGCCATAAAAAAATACATTGGTTACATTTATGCCCCTAGCAGTCGAACAAATTATCGGATAAACATGTGACTTGAAATTTCGGTTCGGAAATATACTATTTGAATCTATTGGCTTGGGTTATAAGCATGCAGCAGTAGTGGTGTGACGCCGGTTCTGATCCACTTTGGGGTGGGGGTGGGGTGTGGGTGGGCGGGGGGCGTGGTCTGTGCTCTGATTGGTTGGGGGTGGGGGCGTGTCCTGTGCTCTGATTGGTGGGTGGGTGGGGGCGGGGCTTTGCTCTGATTGGTGGGGGTGGGTAGTGCTGGGGGGAGGGTGGGTGTGTTGGTCTGTCTCTGTGGGGGCGGTGAGCGTGCGTGCGCGCGCGCGCGTGCAGGGTGGTTGGGGGGCGGGGTGTGGCCTCCACCCCCTTGGCGGAGGGGGTTACGTTTCCCCCTTTGTGCAGCTGTGTGTGTGACAGGTGCGCGCTCCCCTCCCGCTCAGTCAGCATCGTTCCCCTCCCCTCGCTCCCCCAGCTGAGTCAGCCTTAACCACGTTTCCCTTTGTGCAGCTGTGTGTGGCAGGTGCGCTCTCTTCCCGCTGAGTCAGCATGGCGTGCAGATGTACTCCCCTCCCGCTGAGCCAACATCGTCCCCCCCCTCGCTCCCCCGCTGTGTCAGCCTAGTTTCCCCCCTTCCTCTGTTCTTTTGTGTGTGGCAGGTGCGCTCTCCCGCTAAGTCAGCCTCCCTTATCTCTTATTTTTAAACATGCATGCAGGTGCGGTCTCCCGCTGAGTCAGCATTGTTCCCTTCGCAGGTGCACCCTCTTGCCGAGTCAGCATTTTTCTCTTTGTTATTTTTAAAGAAAATGTGTGCACGTGTGCTCTCCTGCTGAGTCAACATCGTTATCTCTTATTTTTAAATGCATGCGGGTGCAGCAGGAGTGCTTAAGAAAAAAGTGGGTGTTATAAAATTAGGAGCGTTGTTGGCTTGCACGTACGCTTTCAGGGGGAGCGCTCTCCCCCCTAGCCTAACCACCTACAGTTTCATCACGTGCGCTCCCCTACTAGTAAATAAGCGTGTAGTGCCTAAGAGTAGGGGTAAGAGATTGAGTATATATGCTGGAGGGTTTTGTAGACTGTATCAGAGATTCGTCTCTGTTATTGAAGGGAATACTTTTCAACAGCAAAATGGTACGAGTGAAGCAGACGTTGCCGCGATGCTATAAACCTCTGGACTTGAGGTTTAGCCTTCAGCAGCAGCAGCATCAACAACAGGAGGAGGAGGAGATGTTGCCTACACCACCACCGATGCAGAGCTTTCCTCAAGTCCAAACACTATTGGACTTGAGCTGTGGTAGCCTTCAGCAGCGACAGCAACATTACCAGGAGGAGGAGATGTCGTTGGACTTGAGCTGTAACGGTAGCCTGCGACAGCAGGAGTTGCAGACCACACCACCACTTCGTAGTAGAGTTCAACCTCAGCAGCAGCAGCATCAACAACAGCAGTGGGAGGAGGAGAAGGAGATGTTGCCTACACCACCACAGATGCAGTGCTTTCCTCAAGTCCAAACACTACTGGGCTTGAGCTGTGGTTGCCTTCAGCAGCGGCAGCAACATTACCAGGAGGCGGAGATGCTGTTGGACTTGAGCTGTAACGACAGCCTGCGACAGCAGGAGTTGCAGACCACACCACCTCTTCGTAGTAGAGTTCAACCTCAGCAGCAGCAGCATCAACAACAGCAGTGGGAGGAGGAGAAGGAGATGTTGCCTACACCACCACAGATGCAGTGCTTTCCTCAAGTCCAAACACTACTGGGCTTGAGCTGTGGTTGCCTTCAGCAGCGGCAGCAACATTACCAGGAGGCGGAGATGCTGTTGGACTTGAGCTGTAACGACAGCCTGCGACAGCAGGAGTTGCAGACCACACCACCACTTCGTAGTAGAGTTCAACTTCAGCAGCAGCAGCAGCAGCATCAGGAGAAGGAAGAGGAGGAGATGGACTGCAGTTTACAGCAGGAGGAGGAGGAGGAGGAGGAGGAGGAGCTGCGTAATAGTTCAATTGTAAAATGGATTGAAGAAGTGGTGATATTAATAAGAAAAGAAGAGGAAGAAGAGGAACGACAGAAAAAAAATCTTTTCCTCTTTAAGGAGGAGGAAGAGGAAGAAGAAGACCTATATGATGAAGAAGATAGTGATGATGATAATGATGAAAAGACATTCATCAAAGAAATGAAAAAAAATTTCAGTTTTGATTCAGTTGCTCAAAGGCGGCTTGAGGAGCAAGGGTGTTGCAAAGCACCCAATTTGGAAAGAAGTAACAACGGAGAATTTTATACTTGTAAAAATTGTAAATGCATAAATATTTTTAAATATTGTTTTGTATTGTATTTTGTGCACTATTTTTTGTAAATATATAATTAATTTTTATATCTTTTTTATTTCTTAAATCTTTATCTGTATCCTTTCATTATTACTAAGAGCAGAAGGAAGGAAAAAGGGAAACAAAAAAAACATCTTTTACTTTTTTATTACAATCTATTCCTTACAATACATTAGTTTCTTTAATCCAAGATTTATGAGAATCATCATACCCTAACCATTTTACAAGCACTTTATTTCCTTTCCTTCGAAGTACGCGTTCTACTAGGTAGATGTCTGGATGTTTAGTCTTTTGCAATTCTTCTGTGTAGAAAGCACCAGCTATTAGATGTTGTTGACAATCTTTTAAGAGGTATGTTACAGGGTTAGTAGGTTGCACCTTATAAATAGTGAAGAGCTCAGTAGTCCAGTTAGGTGTATACCCTTTTTCAAATTGATGTTTTTGCTTGCTGATGCGAACAATATCACCTACTTGAAATTTTCTCTTTCTAGTATCTACTGTTTTAATTGCGTTATACACTGTTGCAAGCAGTCGATTGTCTTTTACATCACAAGGTTTCATTTTAATAGTACGGTGATAAGTGTGATTATAATCACGGATAAGCTTTTGTAACCTATGTATCCATGAATGAGTTCCTTGTTTAGTAAACATTCTCCACATACGTTCACGAAGTGTTCGGTGGAAACGTTCTACAACACAAGCTTTCATATTGCTGTACGTTGAGTAATGATTAATGTTGTGTGATGTGGTCCATCGTTTGAACTCAGCATTGTAGAACTCTTTTCCTCTGTCTGTTTGAATATGTTTAGGAAATCGTTTGCTCTTATTGTATATCTTACGTAGCACTGCAGCAACTTCTTTTCCACTCTTACTTTTTAAAGGTTGTGCCCAAGCATATTTAGAATAAACATCTATAATGGTTAGCATATACTTAAAACCATTATTTTCTCGAGAATAGGGTATCATTTCTACTAAATCCATTTGGTGTAGATCATCTAATCCTTTAGTAATAACCCTCCGCCGCATGTAACATCTGCGAGCGGGGCGGTGTAACTCTCTAGCAATATTAGCTCTGATGTCAACACTCATTCTGATGTGGTGTAAAACGAAGACTGGTTATTTATGCAATAATTCGAGCTTCTCGAAGTTCTTCAATAATAGATAAAATTTCGTTTTCGTGTGCAGTATGACCTGCAGATTTAGAAGCCATTAACAGCTGTAGACGTTGTACAAGCTCATTAGGATCATCCCAGTGTACATAGTCAACAATAGGTTGTTGATGATTATATTTCCACTTCAAACCCATGCCTGTTCGCTTTCTTTCTCTACATGGCGAACTTTCTGTAGAGAAGAGTGGTTTAATAATGTTTGTATATTTATACCCTCGATTAGACATTAACTGTTTATCCGATCGATGCTGAACTCTGTGCGCGTTTGTAGATTCTAATATTTTTACATAATTTGAAAGATCTCTCTTTGTGTATATACTATTATTGGGGAAGGATTTAAAAATTAATTCATAAAGACCCCGTGTGCCTTTATAGCTTTTGTTATTTATGACTATGTCGTTACCGTGGAAACGTATTTCTGAATCACCAAGAAACCATCTAGCTTCTTCTTTTCGTACCCCATAAACTCGATCTAATACTTTGCGTACACTGTGTGGTTGTGTAAATACATCCAAGTAAGAAGAAGCAATATTCCCTATTATTGGCTTCTGTGCTTTAAAAATGAATGGAACTTCTGCATAGGGTTGTTCTAGAAGAGTTATTTCTTCGTTTTCTTTTGTTTCTTCTGCTTCTTTTGTTTCTTCTGTTTCTTCTTGTTTGATAGGAGGTGCTGAAGGAGAGTTGAATGAATTAGATTTTTCTGAGACGGTAGCCAGTAGAGATTTTAAGGGTTTGGATATAGGACTAAATGTTTTTTCAAGTTGATTTTCTTGTAAAAGCTCTCCTGATTTAAGCGCATCATATTTATATTTTACATTTTAATAGCTTGCGCAAGATATTGATTGTCATATATGTCTTTCTTTATGTCAGATTGTACTTGGTTTCTCGAACGGATGCTGTTTTTCAAACGGGTGTTCGTTGAACGGGTGCTGTTTTTCGAACGGGTGTTCGTCGAACGGGTGCTGTTTTTCAAACGGGTGTTTGTCGAACGGGTGCTGTTTTTCAAACGGGAGTTCTTCGAAGGGCTCCTGTTTTTCAAACGAGTGTTCTTCGGACAAGTATTCGTTGAACAATTCATGTTTTTTCAAAGATGTTCTGTAGATCTTTAGCTGTTGTTCTATATCTATGAGCAGACAAACCCATAATGGTATTGTAATACGTTTTTCAAAGCTTTTTATTCTATCATAGAGAAATCCAGGTTTGTTGTGTAGTCAAACACAATATGTAAAGGTAAAGTAGTCGTTGAATGCTTACCATCGTCTCCAACCAATTTAAATTGCAGTTTGTCTTTTGCGTGAACAGTAATTATAGTTCCTTCTCCGATTGTTATAACATTTTCATTATGTTTACACTGAATCTTGTTAGCTGCAGGAACAATAGACAATACTTCAAGTGTTCCCGATTGTGGTAACGTGTATGTAAGATGTCCATTATTGAGACGATAAAAGGGACTATCGTACATTGATGGTATGCTTGTTATTTGTAGAAGGAAATGAACAAGCAGCTTATTTTTTAAAGCCTGTACTATAGATAGAACGCGTTCATTTATAATGCTTAATATATTATCTTTTGTTTCAACGATGGATTTTTGGATCCATTCTATGTTCTTTTCGTTTAACAAATTAAGCGTTTTAGTCATGCTAGCTTTGAGTGTAGCGATGTCTTGCTTATAGGTAACCTCTATGTTATCGGTGTGCTGTTTGTTGTACGCATAATCTTCCAGGTGGTGCAGAGTGACAACATCTTGAGCTTCTTTGGGGTTTGAAACACCAGATAGTCGTTTGTCATTTATATCAATAGTCTCTTCGTTAATATGAAAATGAGCAAAGTGATTGCTAACGTTATTTTTAAGTTCATTGATATCATAGATTACTACATCAGTTATGAAATTTTTAAGATTAGCTATGTCTTGCTTATGGTAGACCTTTATTTTATCAATATCTTGTTTGCCACATGCATAATTTTCTAGATGCTGTAAAGTGACGACATCTTGAGCTTCTTTGGGGTTTGAAACATCAGATAAACGTTTGCCTTTTATGTTGATAGTATCTTCGTTTATATCAAAGTGCTCAACGTGATTGGTAACGTTATTTTTAAGTTCATCAAGATTATTGACTACTACATCAGTTATGTGAGTTTGAAGATTAGCGATGTCTTGCTTATAATTAGTCTCTATATTATCGGTGTGCTGTTTGTTGTACACATAATCTTCTAGGTGCTGCAAAGTGACAACATCTTGAGCTTCTTTAGGGTTTGAAACCCCAGATAGTAGTTTGTCTTTTATGTTAATGGTTTCTTCGTTTATATCAAACTGAGCAACATGATTGCAAACGTTATTTTTGAGTTCATTGATATCTTTGACCACCACATCCGATATACGGGTTTTAAGATCAACAATATCTTGCTTATAGGCAATTTCTATGTCATCAGTATGTTGTTTGCTGCATGCATAACTTTCTAGATGCTGCAAAGTCATCACATCTTGAGCTTCTTTGGGGTTTGAAACCCCGGATAGACGTTTGCCTTTTATGTTGATAGTATCTTCTTTTACATCAAAGTGAGCAACATGATTGGTAACGTTATTGTTAAGTTTATTGATATCATCGGTTACTACATCAGTTATATGAGTGAGATCAGTGATGTCTTGCTTAAAGTTGGCCTCTATGCTATCGGTATGCTGTTTGTTGTATGCATAATTTTTTAAGTGGTGTAGAGTAACAGCATCTTGATCATTTTCAGGGTCTGAAACATCAGATAGGCGTTTACCTTTTATGTTAATGGTTTCTTCTTTTATATCAAAGTCAGCAACGTTCTGTTTAAGTTCATTAATATCATTTTGATGGTTGGCTATCACACAGTCTGTGTATTGTTTGTTATATGCATAATTCTCAAGATGATGCAACGTAACAACATCTTGAGAATCAATTGGATTAGAAGCTTCAGATATGCGTTTATTGTGTATATTGAGGTTATCAGTGTTTACTTCTATAATGTTATTTTGCTTATTTAAGTTTGATTTGAGTTCGTTTACAGCTTGGTTTATGCTTTCTACAACAGCATTAACATCTTCCTGACTAGATGCATACAGTTCCAAATATTGTTTATTTACCGAATCAAGAGGTTTTCTCGGATCTTCTAAACCGGTTAGTCTTCTTTTCTTAACATCTATATCACTCTCTGTTTGAATATCAAAAATATCAGCGTAAGTGTCAATCTTACGTTTCAATTCATTAAGTTCTTTTACAACTGATTCGTCTAAATACTCTTTAGAATGTGTATAATTATGAAGATGTTCCAAGGTCACTGCATCAGAAGCTATGTTTTGATTTACTATTCCGGTAACTGTAGTGGATCCTAATTCCAAACTTCCTACTCCAGAATTGTTAACAATTGTTTTCTTGAATTCGTTCAGAGAATCTACAACAATTTTTTTATTACATGCATCATTTTCAAGTAGAGGGTCGGCTACACAACGTAGTCGCTTATTATTTAATGAATAATCTCCATCTTCAGTGCGGTATAAGTTATTGGCTACAGCTTCAAACAAAATACCATCCACATAAGCCTTAGTTGGTATACCATCTTCCAGTACTGGGTAAGATACAGCAACCTTAACATTTCCACATACCTCCATGATGTTTACACTCACTACTCAGTAGATCAAATGAACATGATCCATATTATATTCGCAGTATTTATACCTTCCGTGTATCGAAATACTTATCGAATCCATTACGATACCGTCCGTTATGTAATTCACTATCTTTATCGATAACAAGGAAACTGTATCGATATTCATTCCAACACTGAGCGCAGAGTTCTTTAAACTCATCGAAGCTCATATCCGTATTAACATGATCATCGTACACATGCTTTAGGTTTCCAACATCTTGTCGAAATAATATAATAAAATTTGCGTTATCTCGAAGTAAATGTTTGGGTAGACAGGTGTAAGTTTGACATAGATAAAACACGTCAACACCAAAATGTCTAGCCATACTGAAATATGTTTTCATTATACTTTGTTTATCGCACGCTACATCATCGAAAATAATCACAGAGTGAGGTTTTGTTTCTTCAGGACGTATAACATCTTCGTTTTCAGAATAGCTGTAATAGGAGATACTTGGATTGGAAGCCAGCACCTTTTCTAAGCGAGCATATTTACTTTGCTGTAACGATTTCGAATAGACGTAGACGTTGGCGAAAAGCAAACCATTTGGGTGTTCCAACAGATTAATCATAAGATTAGTTTTTCCACAATTCGATGGACCACATATGATACAACGCAAAGAGTTTGGAAGGAGAACACTGTGGCGTCGCACAGCATTTTGTTCTCCTCCTCCATCACCGTCTTCTATTACACGAACAGGTAGAGAGATGGTTTGTTTTACCGTTTTAACCATAGCGGACTGAATGATATGCATCACCTGCATGCTTATATATATATGCTTACCATGAGGTGAAAGCTTTCACACGATGTTTGTCACTCGAACGAGTAACAACAACGTTACTAGTACAACAAAGAAGACGAAGAAAAATAAGAAGAAGAAGAAGACTTGTTGTGGACGTGGGTTATTGAATAAAATTATAAACAAAGGTATTGACCACCTCCCATTTGAAGCACACATTCCAGGTTACCAGTATTGTGGACCAGGCACCCGACTCGAAAAACGATTGAAACGTGGTGATCCAGGCATCAATCCTCTAGATAAAGCGTGCAAAGAGCACGATATTGCGTACCAAGAAACTGATGCAAATCATCGACGTGAAGCCGATCGAGTATTAGCTTCTAAGGCTTGGGCTCGAGTCAACTCACGGGACGCAAGCGTACGGGAAAGGCTTGCGGCGTTAGCCGTAGCTGGAATTATGAAAGGCAAGGTAAAGCTAGGAGCTGGAAAACAAAGAAGACAAAAAAGGAAAAACCATTTATTGTTAGCTATTCAGAAAGCTCGCTCTGCGCTCGCACGTCTAGGACCAGGTGTCGGCATCAAACAGGCAGCTTCCGCAGCACTCAGAGCTGCACGCAAAGCTGTAGGAAACAACAACAAGAACAACAACAGCGTAGGGAAAAGAAGAAGTGTTATCCCATTACCACAAAAAAGTTGGGGGGATTATTCCACTTATTCCACTATTCGCAGGCCTATCAGCCTTAGGAAGCCTAGCGGGAGGAGCGGCAGGTGTAGTGAACGCTATAAACAAAGCCAAAAAAGCAAGAGAGCAACTGTCCGAGATGCAACGTCACAACCATGTCATGGAAGCAGTAGCTTTACGGGGCGGAAAAGGCCTCTATTTAACTCCTTACAAAAAAGGATTGGGTCTATACCTCTGAAACTACCATACAAACCGCTCTCTAACATTGAATTACATCAGTATGCCTTACAGTTAGGAATTCCTTATTTTCGTGGTGTTTACATGAGAGACACGTTGCCTAAGTACGCACACAAAAACGAGAGTTGTATTGTAAATCTAGAACCCTCTTCCCTTTCAGGTTCACACTGGGTAGCAATATATAAAAGAGGGAAGCATGCACACTATTTTGACAGTTTTGGTGATTTGAGACCACCTTGTGAAGTATCACGCTATTTGCGTGGTTGTAACCGTATTCTATATAACTACGAACGTTACCAATCTTTTGATAGCGTTATTTGTGGACATTTATGTCTACAGTTTTTACTATCTATAAATACTGCTGATAAGTGTTGACAACACATCATTCATCATGAAGAGTAGAAAGGAGTCGGTGTACACGTTGACTGGAAATGGGTCGGAATTGAGCATGGAACTATCTCCAGCGCTTGTTTTAGATGACTATTCGTACGAAGTAGGCATGAAGAGTTTGTATACCTCATACACGATTCCAAACATAACTAAAAATAATAATCTTCTTAGAATTAGGTATGTAGGTAAACATAAAGATATCAATCATGATATAAAGATACCACCAGGAATGTATGAAATTCAGGATCTCATAGATGTTTTAAATAGAAAGCTTGCACGAATAGGAGATACTCCTGATCAAACACATGAATACGAAAAGAATGGTACAAACAGACCCAACAGTAATTTTACTTTAACCTTTCACAAACATACTTTAAAATCAAAACTTTACAGCAAGTATACAATCGATTTCACCGTTGACGATTCTTTGGCACCTATTCTTGGTTTCGGGCGAACTATTTTGAAACCAAACACAACTAATATCTCACCTTCCCCTATCTGCATTTCGAACATTAACGTTATCCGTGTAGAGTGCAATATTGCAAGCGGTGCATTTTTAAACGGAAAACGTACACATTCCATTTACGATTTTTATCCTAACGTTGCTCCAGGGTATAAAATAGTTGAGCAACCCTTACCTATCATTTATTATCCTATTGCCTTACAAAGTGTAAACAACATCACTGTGACTCTCAAAGATCAAACTGAAAATAAGGTTGATTTGCTTGACGAAAACCTTTCGGTTACGCTTCACATACGATCTATCGAATGAACACATGGGAATCGTCTACAGAAATACAAGCGATAGAAGTGGTAGTGGAGAACGTAAAGCTTCGAACCACATCAATCTAAAACCATTGACGTTAAGCAACAAACGATATCTGGAATCTTTAGGATACAAAGTTCTTTACCCTTATAAAGATATAAAACTAAACAGACACACCTCGTTCTCACCTACAGTCAGCTAAGCCTTTATAGAGTAAACAACATATTCACCATGTCTCAAGTGCCAAAACAAGAAAAACCGTTTTTCAATCATTCTACTTCGGGTACTGCAGGATACAATGATGAAATACGAATCCCCTATTACGCGAGCAAGGATTCTATCTCTTGTAATCCTCACGTTATAAGTACAGTTACAGGCGGAATCTTAAAGTTATTACAAACGGACACACGTACACCCAATATGTACAACAGTTACAAACGAAAGTTTTAAGTTTTAGTGCTATCAGCCCTTATAAAGGTAAAACACACTCTGTGTTTTGCTCATAGTGAGCTAAACTTTTGTATGGTAAACAACACCTCCACCATGTTTCGTACGCTAAACATAGAAGAAAAACCTGTTTTAAATCGTTCTATTACTGCTGTTAAGGAGCGAACCTATCGCCCTTACGCAGGTACAACATTCGGATACAATGATGAAATACGAATCCCAGCACGCAAGCAAGAATACCATCTGTTGCCTTCAAAAAGTTCTCTTCACGTTATAGGTAAAGTTACAAACGGAGCAGGAGCTATATCCAATACTTCTACCCTAGATAGCAATTTCGGTGCTTTTCTCTTCAGCGAATGTCGATATGAACTTAATGGTACAGAAATCGATCGAACAAGGAATTTGGGAATAGCAAGTACTATGAAGACTTTTGCATCAACGAAATCTACAACCAATCTCCAAAATACTGGTTGGTTCCCTGTCAGTCCGGGTTATGCCCTAGCTGACCGTACAACAGGTTACTTTCACATCGTTATGCCTCTTTCTAATATTTTAGGTTTTGCTGAAGATAATCAAAAGTGTATCACAGGTTGCTCCCACGAACTAGTATTAATTAGAAGTAGCAACGATAATTGCACCCTCAAATCTACAGAAGATAATGATAACTCTAATATAATTATTGAGGATATTTACTGGAAGGTGCCTTCACTCTCTCTCTCCCACCAAGAACAAGCACGCATGCTTAACATTGTAGAAAGAAATGAGAACTTGCAAATCGCATTTCGATCGTGGGAATTGTATGAACTTCCTTCTCTGCCTGCAACCAAACGAATGAATTGGACAATAAAAGCATCTTCACAACTAGGAAAACCACGTTTTATTATCTTTGGATTTCAAACTGACAGAAAGAAAAAAACCACTAACGCTTGTGTGTTTGATCATTGTAATATTTCTAAACTAAAAGTCTTTCTCAATGAAGAATATTATCCAAATGAAGACATACGTGTTAAAATAAGTGGTGGAGACTTTTCCGAACTGTATGATATGTATACAAAATTTCGAGCTGCTTATTACTCATTAGAGGAAAATGAAATCGTTGGACCTATCCTTGATAGACTTCAGTTTAAAACATTGGCACCTTTGATTATTATCGATTGTTCTCACCAAAATTACTCTATTCGCTCATCTCCAGTCGACATTCGTGTAGAATTTGAAACCGACGCCGATATTCCTGCGAATACATCTCTTTACGCACTTCTTCTTCATGACCGAATTGTGGCTTATAAACCACTTAGCGGAGAAGTTACCATAAAACAGATGTAGACTTGAGAAGAAACACTCACCATGCTTGCATACTTCTCTGTTATTATGGAACATACTATACTAGAACTTAAAAATAGGTATGACTGAACAATAGCGTGGTGTCGTCATAAATCAATGCTTCCTTCACCGCGCTCGTGTCGCCATCTATAAAGTGTTTATTGATGGAGTTACTATAAAAGAGATGTGGGCTAAGAGGAAACCTTCACTCCATGTGCGTGTACTTCTCTTTCATCATGGAACAGTCTCCACTAGTTCTCATCGATCTGAAACCTTTAGATAATGGGCGAGTTGAATGTGCTTTCTGTGAATACACCAAGGATGCTGACTTTAGTTGTGCAGCTTTAATTAAATTCGACAAACAAGATAAGTTAAAAAAAAATTTAAAAGACTTACAAAACAAATGTTTCGTTGTGGTGAACGGATTGGGTGAAGAGTTTAAAACTGTTTTTTCTAAACCTGTTGCTGATTTGTCAATGTACGGATGTTCGAAAGCAGCCTTGACAGCAGAAGAAACCAGTGATGATGAATACTTTCCGTGTGAACTACATCAAGAAGAAAAACAGAAATGTGCGTTATGGCATAATAAACACATGCATGATTGGCTCTCTAAAGAGAGTAATGTTATGCGTATGGTGAGTGCTTCTATAAACAAATATCGTCATAGTGGACTTAAATCATTCAACACTCTGGACTGGTGTTATATGCCTGATGAGATTCTGATTTCGCTTGCTGATCATCAACTTCCTTTTCTTTGGAACATACTGCCAGATGAATTCAAGGAAAAACATCCTGAATATGAATATTGTTATGAACATTACTTCAACAACGATCCAAACGCTACTACTCAAATAGATGGTACTCCCAGTATGAAGAAGGACTGTCGTATGTGTAAACAAAAAAAGGTGAAGGAGATGTATTATAATAGAACAGAAATTATGCCCCAAAAACCAACACAGCTAAAAGAAGTCACCATAAATGGTAATAAAATCAAAATAGTAACTCAGTTTAAATATCTTGGAGAAGTAATAACACATAACTTAAATGAAAAAATCTCAATCCAAGTAAGAACAAATAGATTAGCTAAAGCACAAAAATTAACATGGGATATCTACAAAAAGAAATGTCTATCAATAAATACAAAAATAAAACACTACAACACAGTTATAAAACCGGAAGCTACATATGCAGCAGAAACACTCTTTTACCTGAATAAACAATCAAAGACTGACAGACTTCAGAAAATTGAAAGGAGGATTGGAAGAACCTGTATCAACAAAAAATATCAGAAAGATGGACAGTGGCGGTTAATACCTAACAAAGTCGTGTACAAAGAGATAGAACCCATTACAGATACTATGCGTAAGAGGAGACTGGGATTCTTTGGACATATCATGAGGATGCAGGACTCGAGACTTCTGAAACAACTAGTACAACACAATCTCGTCTCAAAAAATACCACAACAGGATGTAAATGGATCAGAGAAGTAAGAGAGGATCTGAAGGAAATAGGCCTTACAACAGAAGACACCAAAAATAAGATAAAATTGAATACAAAACTCAAGAATACAAACCTCCGCTTTACCCTTACACAAAACAAACCAACAACACGCACATTTTCAACTGAGGAAAGGGCACGAAGATCGGAGCGTCTGAAGAAGTACTGGGAGGACCGCAAAGCCCGAACAATCCCTTCAAAGAGACCTGAACGACGGACTGACTAAAGTGATCCTATGTGGTCATAAAAGAAGAAGAAGAAGAAGAATAGTCCTTGCTGTTCAAAGGAATAAATAATAAAAAAGATGGTGTAATTATGTTTATATACACATTTTTCGTATATGTGTCTTGATTAAATAAATATCATATAACCTCTTTTGTGTATTATTTATTTCACCACCTTCCTTATTGTTAAAATAAAAACAAGCAATATATATAAATTTATTATTTTTTATTTTTACAAACTAGCTCTTTTACATTTAATTACATATATAATCACTTCATTTATACTTTAATAACAATCAAATAGGTACACAAATAATTTATTAGTTCCTGTACATACATTTTAATTAGTACATGAAACATCATACTTCTTATACTTGTTTACTATTACCATCGATGCGGTAATGACCCCACGCTAAAGTTGAAATACCATCTGATTGGATGTATCGTTTATCATCATCTGGTGTTAAAACTACTTTGTTTTGACACACAGTAAACACATGATGAAGATTTGATTGTATAGAATACTGATTTTTCATCATATGCTTATTTTCTCTGAAACACTCCTCATAATCATCTATTGTCAAATTCGCTGTAGATTTTACACCTTTGGCTTTTGTTACAGTTTTCTTTTCTGTTTTTATAGCATACATTTTTGCTCTAAGTCCAATAAATTTACAAAACAACACACCTGACAATTCATCCTTCATGTAGACTATTTCACGTCTATTCATTCTAGGAATTCTGTAAGGATTATCCTCTGAATAGTCTCCTGTATCAAACCATTCAGCAATATCTTCCTTTATATCTGCGTAAACATCCTTAGTTTTTATATGATAAATAAGGCTATCTGTATCAGTATACACTAATGTAAGGTCCCCCTCCTTTGGATACTTTTGCTACATGTACGCATAATGAAAATCAACTACCTTTGTTTTAGATAAGTCTAATATCGTCATTCCTACAAACATTGGTTTATCGCTCTTGACTATCACCCTTTCCATTTCAATAGCCGCACACGATTCATCAAAAATGACTCGTTTCTTAAAGGTAGGTTGCGCTATTAAACGCCCAGCACCAAAAGGTCCATCCCAACGTGTTGTCAATTTAACATCCCTAAACTTTCTCACATTCATTAGTGTGCGACCAAAAACGGAATTATTCATTAACTTGAAAAAGTTTTTATCAAGATCGTTTGTGCTTTGCTTACGTTTTTCTGTATTCAATTCAATGTAAGGTTTCATCCAAGGAGCTTGATTAAATTGTAGTATTCTGTAAATTTTTAAACATTGCAAACCATACTTTAAACATTGTTTCAAGTTTCGATAATGCAACACATACCGATGTTTATTATGTAGTGTTGTCATAAGTTTAGGAAGAGCCTTTTGTGCAGGAGATTTCCTCATTTCAGGACAAAGTGGAAAATCGTTATGCCAATCATGTATTTCTCTAGGATATAATAAATCCACTTCTAAAATATAACCTATTTCAGATTCATCATCTACATTTAGCACATCAAATTCATCTACATTTTCTACCCAAGAAAAATTGCCTACTGGGAGATACTGCATCATAGCCCACCCATATAGGTTATTTACATCCAAGTACAGTAAATAAGAGTCGGGTATTTCTGGGTTGTAATCGCTCATGTATTTATTGTTAGCTTCAACATACCTATGAGCACAATATACTACTCCTCCTCGAATACCTCTTTCTACAAATTGCATCATATCCACATCGGTGATGAGTTCTATGTGAACTTTTGTTGTCTTTAGAAGCGAACTCCAAGCTAAACCAGGAGCAGTAAAATAATGAGCAGGATCCAACCCATAAGTCTCTCTGCACACCTTTCTAAAGTTTTCAAAAATATCTGCTAAAATAGCACATCAGTTTTCAAATACAAATCTGAATAGTCACCCAAAGTAACACAATTAAAAGTTTTCCATACACGTTGTGCTCGTTCATATTCTATCTCAGAAATAGAACTACCAGTAAGCAAACTACCAAACATATCTTTTGGTGGTAAACGTCTTTCATCTAATACGCTTATTTCCTTTACATATTCGTAAGGAAAAACACCTTTTTGACACATCAATTCGAAATGAACAGCATCTGGAAAATATTTCCGCGTGATATGTTTAGCATCATTGTTCATGTACAAAGCACATTTCTCTAATGAACTGCCTAAGAAGTTGAATGAATCAAGAAATCGTAATTGCAGCGACCTGAAAGCTTTACTATCAACAACAGGAACAACTTTAGTAAACGACTTATAGCGTTCTGTATTAGTAGGTATTAATGTTACCCTTCCTGGATTAAATACCTCACTCGCATTATCATCATTCTCCTCTACCTCTACAATCTTCTCACACAATCGTTTGATAATAAAATGACTATCGTATCCACTCAAATTATGAAAAAAGACTGGTATGTAATTCGGTAAGGTGTACTGTAGATTACAACACTGGTGACTAGCACCAAGGAATTTTCCAGTTAAGTAGTCATGATCTTTAACTTTAACATCTGTTGCGACAAACTCTTTTTCGCAAATATGACAAGTAGTTGCTCCTAAATATTCTTCTTCCTGATCTCTATTAAGTTCCTCTATCGGAACTACTTGAGCATAATAATGTGCTATATCTTGAACAATACTAGATAATTCTCTAACAAACCATTCGCAACAATCGTCTCCGCGATATAAATTAAATCTACTGTATGTTTCATTGTAAGAACAATGCAAATAGTAAGCGATACTGTGCGCTCTGTGATAATTCAAGGGAGCTGTATAGGAAGTTTCATTGTTTGGCATAGCCGTGTCAATCGGGTTCAAAACGCATTCGATGTCAGCATAAATAGTAAAAGGAACTATTTCTTTATGTTTATAATGAATGAACTTGATTATTTTTTCATGCTCTTTCGGCATTTCTAACTTTACAGGATTAAATTGACTGCACGTAACCATGTGGTTATCTAGTCTGGGTTGTGTACCAAAGTATGATAAACAGCGTTCACACACATAGATCTTATGATTATGTTTGTTAACTGTTGAAGACACCAACCGAGATAGAGATTTGATCCACGAAAAATGGTATACAACGTTATCTTGTTCCGTTTGGAGCAGCAATAGGTTTACATGCTTCCTTGCAGAACCCTCTAATTTCTTTGTAATGTAAATAGGTACAATTGTAAACGGTTGATTGCTATCTTGTCCTGCATACATCCACTTTCCATTTTCATACATTACTCCATACACATTCACTGATATATCGTTTTGGTTTTCAAATTTAGACAACTTTTGCATTTCCATAGGAAATGAAATTCCTTCTAAGTTTAAAACACTTCTATAGTGTGGATATGATGATCGACGCTCGGTATGCGTTCTTGCTGGGTTAAGAGCAGCTACAATTGACCATGCAAAACAGTCATCATCGTTGCATTGTACATTAACAACAGCTTTCTTATCCCGTATGGCTTTAGGTAATTTCAAATGGTGACCCACATGAAATCCTACATATGAATTTATGTTTATTCGCAGTTCCAACAGCGACTTAAGAGCCCACCCAGAATCTCTCTCTGGATAGCGACTCAATTTGGTTAAGGTCTCTTGCACAACATTTTCTTCATACCAGTCTCGTAAATCTGTTGCAATAGTAATAATATGATTTTTTGTGTTGGTGTGAAGTTTAGTTGTCTGATCCGAACTAGGCAATATGTGTTCAGATATCAATGATGTGTTTACTTTAAGCGCACTACTTTCTAACGCTTTTTGCACATACTTTTTAAACCATATGTAACACCTTTCCAAAAACAATTTAGGATCCTTCAACTCACAACTATTTCTAATTGACCCTGTAAACATACGCGTCCTGTAACTAGTTTCTAGTAATGTCCAAGCCATACAACATTTTTCTACTCTTACAGTTACTTTGCTTAAACAATTGTTTTGTATACAATTCTTTAGACTGTCAACTAGATTTACCCAATATGTATTCAATTCATTTGTATTTTCAATTAACGTGGGTTCATAGATTGAAAGATGAGTTGATCGAATAACGTCTACAGACACATTCAACCCTCTGTCCAAACCACATTGTTCTAACATACTCTCTACGGAGGTGTATGTGTCACTTAAAAATTCTTCAAATTTATGATTGTTTGTTACATTATCCAAAGAAAAGGAAAGTTCTTCTGACAACCTCAAACGTTTTGGTTCCATCATTGTTTACCTAATTTCTCTATTTTTAATAAAAAACAGCAATAACAGTTATGTACTTCCGCATGAATCCACCATTGTGGAAGGAATGTATAATGCTGCTAGAACAAGGAATTAGTTTCAAATCACACTTGTTCTCAAGACTTCATAACAAATGCTAATGATATACCTTACTGTACATATCAATAAACATTAATACATTTGGCATAATTTCTTTACTTTAAATAGACAGTAATAACAGTTGCTGTACACAGTATGTACATCCGTATTGTAGTTCAATAACTGTTTTTGAATCCACGAATACGGGGAATGTATAACGTCACAAGAACAGTGAATTAGTTCGGAATCACACTCATCTTGAAGACTGCATAACAAATGCTGTTGATATATCTTACTGTACATATCAGTAAACACTATCACATTCGATTCAAACCTTAGAGTTTTGTAGTTATAACCAGAAATTATTAAAAAATGAGCATTTTTATCCAACCCTGGAGTCTGTAATATCACACGTAACACACACTCATCAACATTTTTCCTGTGCTCTTGATAGTATTCTTTCGAAGAATCTGATGTGTATACAGTAAACGTTAAGGGTGTAATATTGTTTAACCAACAGTCTTCTTCTTCTTCTTCTGCCTTACAACCCTCAAGACATGAAGAAACTATAACTAACTGTTCGATTCCTTCTCTCTGTCTTACACTTATATGCTTATATTTCATATTTTAGACACACATATAAACAAAAAAACAGCTTAGGCACACATATAAACACAGCTAAAAACTATGGTAGATAAAACATAGGTAGGGAAGATTCTAGCGCCTTCTCCTCCTCAGCAGACTACCCTTCCCCTTATACACGCATGAACAATGTTAGAATATTAAAGCAAACATTTTAAACTTTCTATTTAACAAAATCTACCTCGTTACGTGAATTTATTTTGCCTTTATATATGAGCTTCAATCCCCTTTGATTTAATTCCTCCACGTCGTTATCGGTTAGTTCTTGGTACTGAACTGGTAAAAATACTGATGTTGCCACCTCTTCGTCACCAGATTTTTCTAAAATATCTGCAACAATTCGCCTCCCGTACCGAGTTTTAACAGCTCGGTACGAGAGTACATTGTAAACTTCATTGACCGCTAATTGATCTAGCGGTCTATACTCGCTTCCTCTTGATTTGGATAAAGTAGAAAGTTTCTTCAACAAGTCCATTACTTGATGACAAACAGTTAAATCACACAATCTGAAACCAAAAAAAAAGAAATCCTAATATTATCCTCTCTATTCAATCAAGTTATAACTTATTACATTGCGTTACAAAGAAACAGAGAGAAAAAACTTACCAAAAGATTAGGTGTGAATCAAATCTCTGGTCAATCCCGAACAGCGCAACAGCAATCAAGGATATATGTAACAGATCACTGATGTACACAAGCAAGGTCGCAGAACCAGCGAATACGTTTCCACAAACGAATGTTGGCTATATATATACTAAACTCATCGCAGCAGGAGAGCGCACATGCAAACCAACTCAGCGGGAGGGCGCACGTGCATGCATGTTTAAAAATAGGAGATAAAGGATGCTAGCTCAGCGGTAGAGCGCACGTGCAAACCAACTCAGTGGGCGAGCGCACCTGTCACACACACAAAAGAACAAAGGGAGCGGGGGAAACAAGGCTGACTCAGCTGGGGGAGCGAGGGGAGGGGAACGATGCTGACTCAGCGGGAGGGGAGCGCGCACCTGTCACACACACAGCTGCACAAAGGGGGAAACGTAACCCCCCTCCGCCAAGGGGGTGGAGGCCACACCCCGCCCCCCCAACCACCCTGCACACGCGCACGCGCACGCATGCTCACCGCCCCCACAGAGACAGACCAACACACCCACCCTCTCCCCAGCACTACCCACCCCCACCAATCAGAGCAAAGCCCCGCCCCCACCCACCAATCAGAGCAAAGCCCCGCCCCCACCCACCCACCAATCAGAGCACAGGCCACGCCCCCACCCCCACCCCCCCAACCAATCAGAGCACAGACCACGCCCCCGCCCACCCCCCACCCCACCCCCCACCCCAAAGTGGATCAGAACCGGCGTCACACCACTACTTGCAGCTCATGCGCAAGGTGAAATAAACAGTTCGCGTAGCACTATAAGAAATACATCGGTTACATTTAAGCCCCTAGCAGTCGAACAAATTATCGGATAAACATGTAACTTGAAATTTCGGTTCGGAAATATACTATTTGAATCTGCTGGCATGGGTTATAAGCATGTAGCTCATGGGGAAAGTGAAATTAAACAGAACGCCTAGTGCCATAAAAAATACATTGGTTACATTTATGCCCCTAGCAGTCGAACAAATTATCGCATAAACATGTAACATGTAATATCGGTTCGTAAATATACTATTTGAATCTGTTAGCATGGGTTCCTCCTCTGACGGGAAACAGCCGCCCTCCTGCTCATCCTCCTCGACGTGACGTAAGAGGTCAGCTTATAGCTTTATGTCTGTATCCGACAAGTATAAACATGCATAACAATAACGACGCGATCTTATGCTTAAGGCTTTCCGCATTACAGTGTTAGCACGTATTATTATTCTGTTTTTAACTTACAGTTATGACGTTATATGGTTATTCATGTTTGGACTTGTCCGTTATCAAGGTCACTCACTCAAGCCTTTATAGATGGAATGAGTAGGTGTAAGGAGGGAAAGGAATGCAATAAGTACAACGTTTTGAATGTAATGCAATTGTTATTGTATAATGATTTACAGTATTAAAACAATCTACTGCAACAGTCTTGGTTTCGCTGCTGACAAAGTTGCTATGCTCTTTAACAGCTTTCTGTGAAGAGGTAGCATGCTTCTGAAATTGTACGTAATGCCTCCTGCAGTATTCAAATTAAACAAAATATTTAGTGTTTAAGAAATATATTATACTATGTATGTTATGCTTTACAAAGAAGATAATGCAGTTCTTACCTTGTTGTTATTCATGTGATTTGTTCCTTTTCTGAATTATCTTGATTATGTACTGAAATGAATGGAAAAAGTTCATCCATACACTGTGTACATTGTTTAATCCTCGGATTTTGTCCATCCCAAACATCATGACTCTTTTTACCTCGATGCTTGTGACGACGTTGACAGGTTCTGTATAAAGCTACATCGATTTACATCTTACTGTGGAGAGGAAGGATATCACGAAAATTGCTTACGAAAGGAGCAGCGTACGTAGATAAAAATCCTGGTGGTAAACATTGAATCAGATGTTTCAGCATCTGTGATAAGGTTCCATGTTTATAGAACATCCTAATAGCCTTACTTACTTGTGTGAGATAAATAAGATGTTGCGTTTTCTTTTTTTCATAAATTGGCATGCGAACAGCATGCACATTGACAGTTTTGTTTGTTATTAAGACGATTGTCTGTAACCACGTAGACTTTTTTCTTTCTCTTCCATAGCGTACGATGTCGAAGCACACACTAATGTTGATGATAAAGGACTATTCCGTAACAGTGAGGAGGAGGGGGGGGACGTTGCTGACCTGTGAGACGGAGGAGAAGGAACACGGCTATGTCCGGTCGAAGAAGGGGGAGGATGAAGCTGTTTTCTTATCAGGTGTTACATTTTAAAATATAATGTCGGGAAGGGATCATGTCGAGGAGGGCCGCTTGCTTAGTCCTCTCTCCAAAATGATGTGAGGAAGGAACTATGTCTTTGACACTTCTGTATCTAACAGTGTGACGATACGGAGGACACCACAATACCTTCTCCTCCTGTTCCTTGTCTTTATTACAGGTATAGAGGTCCGCTCAATACCCTCCTCCTCGTACAGTTCTGTATCCGACAGCGTAACATGATAGAGAACAGTACAATCCGTCCTCCGCAGCGATGACGTCAACATGGTTATGCTTGTTTAGTTATGTATTAGCAAAACTCTGTTACCCTACGCACATGTAAGATACTGTAAAGATGTTAACTTACTCGTTGAACGATTACAATTCCTAAGAGCTTATCAAAATGCTGGATACACAGTGTATGTAGAAGAGATTCAAAAAATAGAAGACGAATAACGTCGTAGGCGTATTATTGTGTAAAGACGCGCCTAAGTTACAACAATAATGTTATTGTGGCATTACATGTAGAAATAGGATAAAAACCAGTGAATAAATGTTCTACTTATTGCATTCCCTTTACACCTATCGTAAAGGCTTGAGATTACTAGAGAGTAACATTGTTAACGAACATAACTAAATAAGGCTGTAAAAGTAAGAAAATCCTTTTAAGATGGCGGATGTGAGGTTAGGCACGCTCTCTTAGGTGTTCGGAAGGGCAACTAGCCGTTAAAGTGAGGTTAGGCCCGTCAAGATTGCAACCGTGAGGTTAGGCTCACCCTCTTATACAAAATCCGCAACTCGTCATTGTACATCTTCTTTACTAGGGGTCAATGACCTCGGGTCTGGACCCGGCATTGCTACACTACTAGACCTCGGGTACTGACGCAGCAAAGAATTGGTGACTGAGCAGATTCAGTAACCCCTTTGCCCTACTACTAAAGTTCTCTGCGAAACGTAAAGAGTTTCACATTGTTTTCTTGACACGGCATAAGCCCAAAAGCCCATATTATGTCTACAAGTACGGACCGTGAGAGCATCAACTCATAATACAATTACAAACTAATATCCAGGCCACGAATGTAGTCTATCGATCCCTCCGTCATAACCTGGAACTCTGTTGGATCGCCAAAGTGTTCTCAAAGGACATTCGTGAACCACATGGTGAGCAGTCTGCTTTTCAGTGCCGCAGTCCCAATTTAGAGAAGTTATTTTCTTCAACTTGTACAGGAAATATGCACTCCTGCCAGTGTTGGATCTTATTCGGTTAAGAACCAACCAGATCTTGCGTGGCAATTGAAAGCCAGGTGGCTTTTGACGATATGCATGGCACCTTAAGTTGTTCCGTCGTAGCATTAATCTGTATTCTTTTCCTTATTACTATATTATGTCTATTACTATATTAAACCTTAACATTAAACTTATTAACTATTTCAATCCAGTTTCTAAATTTTAGTTTTTTCTTTAAAGTTTGCCAGCCCCGTGGTGTAGGGGTAGCGTGCCTGCTTCTTACCCGGAGGCCCCGGGTTCTATTCCCGGCCAGGTCAGGGATTCTTACCTGGACCTGAGGGATTGTTCGAGGTCCACTCAGCCTACGTGATTAGAAATGAGGAGCCATCGGATGGTGAGATAGCGGCCCCGGTCTAGAAAGCCAAGAATAACGGCCGAGAGGATTCGTCGTGCTGACCACACGACACCTTGTAATCTACAAGCCTTCGGGCTGAACAGCGGTCGCTTGGTAGGTTAAGGCCCTTGAAGGGCTGTAGTGCCATGGGGTTTGGTTTCGCTTGGTTCTTTAAAGTTTATTTATTTATTTATTTATTTATTTATTTATTTATTTATTTATTTATTTATTTATTTATTTCCTAGATGATAAGAGAGTTATATAGTCTAGAAAACATGTATCTTACCCTCCTAAGTTGCATTAGTGCTTACTTAAGCTCACCAGTCTTTACACAGTTGTCCTATAATTAAAACATGTATTTTGAATGAATGAATGAATGAATGAATGAATGAATGAATGAATGAATGAATGAACACTCTTCTCACCCAGATACCAGCTGGGGAGAAGCATTCATTAATGAGTGAATGATGGATTGGGGAATGAAATTAACTGAATGCACACCTACCCGCTACCGAACCCGGCCGTCAAGTGGAGAACATTCCATTTTGTATAAATGAATGAATGAATGAATGAATGAATGAATGAATGAATGAATGAATGAATGAATGAGTCGATGAATGAATGTACTGGGTTCCTGTGAAAAGAATCACGCCGGTTATCGTCCGATCACCGTAGTTAAACATCACTGGACGTGGTCAGTACTTGGATGGATGAGTGATCACACGGTTTTTCTGATTATGACAATAACAACAACCCCCACCGTTGCCAGTACATTCGTTACAATGACGAATGAACAATACTGCTCACTTCAACAAAGTTCACTATTGGTGGACTTGGCAATAAAAACTTATATTCGTGATTATCGCCATTATTATAGCTCGTACGATAAAACTCTGTCAGCCATTAAAAATGTGAACAGAAGACATTTTTATTACTTTTGTTATGTACTGCTAATCGCCTGCTAATTTGTCGGAAGATATTTTGAAGCTTGTGAAAAATGTAATAATCACAAATACTTCCGCAACTGCAAGTTTTATAATGTGCAGTATTTCGATACAGCTAGTCTAATATAATCGGAAAAATTTAACATTTTCTGTACGGCTTCCCTTAATATTGATACGCCAGTGTATATTAATCAAATAATACACAGAGCGTAATAATGAGGTACGGATAAACTTTCAGGACACACACACGTAGAAGAAAATATGTTATAAGGACATGGGTCCAGAAAGGCTTTATTTCCATGTTAGAAGCTGCTTCTGTAGATCAGTGGTAGAGTGTCGGCCTCCGGATCCCAAGATAGCGGGTTCAAACCCGGTAGAGATAGTCGGATTTTCGAAGGGCGGAGAACGTCCATTTGACACCCCATGCCGTACGATGTCGGCAAGTAAAAGATCTCAGGTGACACATCTGATGTTTGCCCGACAAAATTCATTAAATCTCAGCCATAGACGCCGAAAAGAGTTTCGGTTTACACGGTCTGCCATCTAGTAGGCCTAGAGTAATACGGAACGTCGAAATTGACGAGCAGACAGCCAGATGGCGTCAAATTAAAATGTCTGCACACGGTAGTTGAGGCCATAAGATTATTATTATTATTATTATTATTATTATTATTATTATTATTATTATTATTATTATTATTATTATACCATGTTAGAACTCATTTTATACGACTCTACAACTGTATATAATATATACATCATAGGAAACACACAGGAACAGAACGGACCAGCATACTACATGAAACTCTTTCTTACATGAACTGTTCAAAATGCCCTCCGTTAGCATTGATACATCTATACATGATGTATCAGGGCATCCGGGTTTCAGTGCGACGGCGGTTGGATGCATATATCAGTGCTAACAGAGGGCATTGAATATTTCGTAGTATACTCGTACGTTCTGCTCTTGTGCATTTCCCATGATTAATGTACTACCTACCTACAGATAAAACACAATTTTATATTCATAGAAATAGATAAATTAATACCAGATCCATTTCTGGTGAGACGTTCTTGATACTTTCGGAGTACAATTTTATATTCATAGAAATAGATAAATTAATACCAGATCCATTCCTGGTGGACGTTCTTGGTACTTTCGGAGTACGGCCCATCAGAAACCTTGTAATTTATGTTACTCTCACTACATAACAGAATTAGTTAGAACCAATGGCTTTTTTTTTACGTCGCACCGACACAGATAGGTCTTATGGCGACGATGGGATAGGAGAGGCCTAGGAAGTGGAAGGAAGCGGCCGTGACCTTAACTAAGCTACAGCCCCGGCATTTGCCTGGTGTGAAAATGGGAAACCACGGAAAACCATCTTCAGGGCTGCCGACTGTGGGGCTCGAACCCACTATCTCCCGATTACTGGATACTGGCCGCACTTAAGCGACTGCAGCTATCGAGCTCGGTAAACCAATGGCTTAGACAACGTGAAAGTGACTGAGATATATGCAGTACTAGTAATACCATTCGTTATCCAGCCAGTCTTTGTTGCGAATGTTGTGAAAGTGTAGCTCATAGGGTCAATTATAAGTGTACGCATTTTATTGGGCTTGACAAAATTGTACCATATGTCGTCGTTGCGCCTGCGAAAACTGCTACGTGGGAGAAATACTGACCCGCATCACACAGTGGTGGCTGAAAAGAACGCAGTCAATTCTCGCAATTTCAGTTTAATTGGAGTGATGAATCTAAGTTCAGTTTCTTTGGATCTGAGGGGAAAACGTACGTGAAAAGGCTTAAAAATACTGGATACGATCCCAAATATACAAAGAAGACAGCTAGATTTAGATGAAGAAACAACATTATTTTCTCGTAAAAGTGCAGATCCCATGTTTTGGACAAAAGACCTGATGACAAAAGAGATTCTAAAAACATGTCAGACAACTGGGTTATCAGCAGGATAACGATCCGAAAAAACTTCTCTAAATTAGTGAATAAATGGTTTGAAGACAACTAGTTGTCTATTATGCCTTGGCCGGCACAGTCGCCTGATTTAAACGCCATTGAAAATCTATGGGGGAAGTGAAAAAAACCATACGGATAGAAAAAGTTGCCAATAGAAATTAGTTGAAGCAAGAAGTCCAGAAAGCCTGGAACAATATTCGAAAGGTAATATGCAAGCATTTGATGGACTTCATGAATCGACAAGGTAGTGCTAAAACACAAGGTAAATGCTACTAAATATTGACTTGAAGTAAAATAAACAGTTGTGGTCAAATTTATTCTTGTTTTTCATCATATTTGTGACACAGGCACTTTTTGTAAAAGCCGTTGATTTTGTAGTTCTGAACTATGAAGTAGAATTATTTTCAAAAAATCACAATAGTCGTTGTATCAATTTCTAACTTGACTTGCTGAAAATATTCACAAATTCCCTTGTAACGTTTAAAAAATCAACTTTACGTCGTCGTTGGTATTATTTGTTCCATCGGTGTATATCATCAAGAGCAAGAATCACATAGCGGTCTTCGCAGGCACAACGGATGATATATTATCACTAGTGTCCGGATTTTTAGGCAGTAATGGGCTAGAATGTAAACTTACCGAAGCGGGTAACAAATATATTCTACCCTGCACAACGGTTATGTTATGCACCTTGCATAAAGTTTAGGGGCACGACCTATCAGAACCCCTAGAATTTATGTTACTCTCGCTACATAATTGAAGAAAGGACTAGGGGACACTTCCCAATAACTTAGTTTGCATCTAACCTAAAAATCCGCAATCTAATTATCACCCTCTGGCTTTTGAGGAAAACAATGAGGAAACTACCTGACTTCTAAGTCTCTTCAGCAGAGGCTACGCCGTCTATAACAGCCGATGGTGAAGCTACTGAGGTACCAAACAGCGTTCGAGCCAAGTTCTACACATACACACATAGATAACTTACAGAATGACTTCAATGATACATTTTTCCAGTAAGACGCCATAATATTTCTAAATATGCAGACTTCAGAGCAGTGAATATCGGCGTACCAAAACATGAAATAGATCATTCTAGCATGAGAGACAAGAATTCGCGCGCTATAAATCATTCAATGTTCTCGATTACTCTGGCCTGCTAATGAATGCAGTATAAATGCGAGTTGAGCTGAAAGCTTACGGCCTGCTCATGTCATAACTCATATGTGCGATTCAATTGTAACAGTCACACATTTCCCATCACTCGATATGTTATAATGAGTCCATTTCAAAGAAGAGAGGGTCGTAAATTGCAAAGCACTCCTTTTCGAAACACAGTGAAATGACTCTCCATGAGAATGTATAACTGAATGTACACATAAATCTAGGTTAGTAAGTGTGTCTAGATAAAAATTCGATTGAATCACTAAACTTCAATAAAAATTCACCATTCTAGAATCGCTAAGGAATGTTATTGCTTTTACGTCCCTTTAAAGGGCTATTGAATATACTTGACGTTTTGTTTTAAATAACTGTTGTAAAACACTTTGGAATGAGTCAAAGATTTGAGAGTTGAAGTTTGGAAACTACAATACTTAATAAAATTACACGAACAGTTCGTAAGGTGGCCTGATTAGCGCAGAGATTTCGGTTGCAAGATTTCCACCCGGACAGTCGAGGTTCGAATTACGTAGCTTCAGAAAGACATCAAGCTTTAAATTCTTAATCAAATCCCTTAATGAGTCACGATGTCTCCATTAATCCTATAAATATTTATGATCAGCAGAGAAAATTGTATATCAACATTGTATATGAACTTCTTTTCGAATAAATTAAGACCAACGCGGAATAAAAATGTAAGCAACAAATCAGTAATTTTTCAGGAGAAATGAACATTATTTTATGGGTTTATACTTGTATCAATTGCTATGCAAGTGTACAAACGAGTTCATCTATTAATAAATACATTTTATTCTTATAAATTAAGGTTTCAAAAATAATGTACGAATTGGAAGTGATCCAAATGCAAAATAATCTGCAGGTACGCCTTACGTTTGTATACAACAGAAGAGAAATCCTGTACATTCACTTGGAACGTAAACGATAGTAAAAAATATTAATGTAATAACAATAAAAATGCCATGAAATTATTTCAAACTATAGATGTAATTTCGTCTATGGCCTTTATTTAAATGGTCTATTACACCTGGTGATGAACCAACACAAGCATGGACCGCCACCTTGACTGATGTCCCATTCTTACACCACGGAGCACAAAGTTCTGCTGGCTGCAAGCTAGCTTGAAGTTCAAATATAAAGCACGAGATGACACCACAGCACGGAGGAGTGATGATACACCCTATTTCCACTGAAACCTCACTTTTTTTTTAATTTGTTGATCACACCCATATTGCGGGGAGATCTTCAAATAGTAAGGAACTATTTTCTTAATATAATGATTTATAAATAATAATAATAATAATAATAATAATAATAATAATAATAATAATAATAATAATAATAATAATAATAATAATAATAATAATAATAATAATAATCACTCACTTTTTCATTTTTCCCTAGAGGTTTACCACTATATAAACTCATATTGGATTTCGGAGTCAATGAAATAGGAAAGGGCCAGGGTGAGTGGCCGTAGTTTTAGCCTCGACAATTATCTGATGTAAAAAGAGGAAACCACAGAAAACTATACAAAGAGTTGCCGACGGTGGGGCTTGAACCCACCTCCTACACAGCGTGTTCTCAAACATGTGAGAAGTAATCACAGGGGGGATAAGGGTGGATAGTATACCCCAAAAACACGCAATGTCCCTATGAACATAAGCCCTATGGTCGATCGTTTACGAGCAATGCCTGTTTTAGTTTTTTGTTAGAATGTGGGGATAATTTATATTTAGGATTAAGTTTAGAGTCAGGCTGTCATTACGAACATAGCAGTACATCGCCCCAAAGTTGCTATCGATGCCTGGAGTGTTCGAATATGTCCGACAAACAGCTAGGCGGCATCTTCAGGCATGCATTCATGCTCAAGGTGGACATTTTGAGCACTTCTTGTATTGGAGTGCAATATCCTTGCTGGAACACCAACGTGGTGACAGTTACTCGATGTGGGATGTGCCAGGGCTAGGATTTTCATGATCAGATATTTCTTGGAAAGACTGATGTCTGTTAGGCTATCAGCCCACAGGCTGGTTGGATCCTCAAATAGCACCAACAAGGGTTATGCGGTTACGGGGAAATCGCAACAACCGATTGCGGCGCGAAAATGAGGCGTACTGGGCAAGATGAGGATTGACGCAGTTTGCCATTGCTTTCCTCATAGGGAAAGAAAGTGCTATTGCAGCACGACTGATGCTATGAGCAACATCTTATCAGACGCTCTAGTCATGCTCCTGATATGTTCCTTTAAATATATATAAATACTTGTTATGACAAATGAAATCTCATTATAGTACTTTGTTAAGTCATGTTTTTGCGAATGTTCGTCTGCACGCTTTAACGCATGCACAATAGTGAATTTGTAAGGATACAGATCCAGGGTGCCTTTGCTGGCGGGACCTAGTGTTTACAGTGCACTATGTCTTCTGGTCTGGGCTGGAGCAATTTTGTTACTTTCATTGATCTGTCTCAGCTTTATCCTTGGCTTTGACAAAATGAAAGTGACTGAGGTATGAGTGATGCTAATAATGTCATTTCTTCTACAGCCAGTCCCTGCTATGAACGGTGTGAAAATATTGCTCATAGGGTCGGTTGTTGCATGTATTTCAGTGGGCTTGGTAGACTGGTATGTAATAGCAACTTCTGGCTCGGTGAGGAAAGCAACGGGAAACTACCTCACTCCTCATTTCCCTAGTACGCCTCTTCAGTGATACCTAGGCCATCTATGACAGCTGATGGCAGAGCTGTTGAGGATCCAACCAGCCTTCGGGCTGAGGACTAAACATACATACATACAGATCCAGGTCATTTTTTTTATAATGTTTCGACACGACGATCTCTTAATTGCCACTTGCACAGGTAAACGGCGCTGAGATTTCATCGGCCTTCGTTGCAGGCTTCCCTTCACTCGAGCAATGTAACTCTTTTCGGATAGTTATAGTTTTATTCGCTACAGAGCCCGTTTCGCGCAATTTTTCAACTACGTTTGCATTGCAGACTTTGCTGGAGGTTTTGCCAAAACATTTCCAGTTTTAAACTCTTGCGCAAACCGTTTCACACACATTTTCCACGAATCGGTCTTCGGATAACACTCGACAATGAACACGCGCTGTTTTATCGTGAATATCATTTTGTATTGCATTCAACTGGTCACTAAACACGTCTGCTCTTCCGATTCACTCACGTAATGAAACAGCGATGTAATCGGGAGATGCGCACAGGCAGACATGTGACAGCAACCGATTAGTGCATCGAAATCAGGGTTTCCAGCATTTTCTGTAATGGGCGTTTCTCCTGTTCATTAACAAGGGCCAATTCCGCGTGAGTCTTATAAATATTTTCCGGGACAATTTTATTTTGCCCTTCTGAAATTAAAAATGTAGTCGGTTGGTCATCATGATTGACGAGTGACGTACCTCATTTACTTCTTGTAGTGGTGCCAACCTGAAATATAACTGTTTAATCAAATCTTGCGCTGGCCTACCTATAGCGAACTGAAGGTTCCTCCGCTCTCACACACACTGCACCACATGGACTCGTCAGCTTACGAAAATCATTTAGTGCGTGGCTAAGGTTATTTTGCCATCTGACAGTAAACGTGCTCTACCTATCTCCTCGCAGGTGATGTGGTCTTTCCGTGAGATCTGAGATACATCTACAATTCAAAACACCCGCACTCGGTTCATTGGCGAAGCCTTTAGTGACCATCTTGCGAGACCGTAAAGCAGTACTGTTTACGCAGAACACTTCAGGAGACGCCAGCGAGCTTCGAATAGGAGATACGGTTGAACACCAGATGTGTTACTTTCAAAACATTTCTTGCAGTCTGGATTCTGGTTTCGATTTAACACTTATTGCAGTGCGGATTCTGGTTCAATTTAACACTTCTTGCAGTGTGGATTCTGGTTTTGATTTAACATTTATTGCAGTGTGGATTCTGGTTTAATTTAACACTCCTTACAGTGTGGATTCTGGTTTTTATTTAACACTTCTAGCAGTGTGGATTCTGGTTTTGATCTAACACTTCTTGCAGTGTGGATTCTGGTTCAGTTTAACACTTCTTGCAGTATGGATTCTGGTTTTGATTTAACACTTATTTCAGTGTGGATTCTGGTTCAAGTTAACACTTCTTGCAGTGTGGATTCTGGTTTTGATTTAACACTTCTTGCATTGTGGATTTTGGTTTTGATTGAACACTTCTTGCAGTGTGGATTCTGGTTCAATTTAACACGTCTTGCAGTGTGAATTCTGGTTTTGATTTAACACTTCTTTCAGTGTGGATTTTGGTTCAAATTAACACTTCTTGCAGTGTGGATTCTGGTTTCGATTTAACACCTCTTGGAGTGTGGTTTATGGTTTTTATTTAACAATTATTGCAGTGTAGATTCTGGTTTAATTTAACACTTCTTGCAGTGTGGATTCTGGTTTTGATTTAACACTTCTTTCATTGTGGATTCTGGTTTTGATTAGACACTTCTTGTAGTGTGGATTCTAGTTCAAATTAACACTTCTTGCAGTGTGGATTCTGGTTTTGATTTAACAATTCTTGCATTGTAGATTCTGGTTTAATTTAACACTACTTGCAGTGTGGATTCTGGTTTTGATTGAACACTTCTTGCAGTGTGGATTCTGGTTTTGATTTAACACTTCTTTCAGTGTGGATTCTAGTTCAAATTAACAGTTCTTGCAGTATGGATTCTGGTTTCGATTTTAACACGTCTTTCAGTGTGGATTCTAGTTCAAATTAACACTTCTTGCAGTGTGGATTCTGGTTTTGATTTAACACTTCTTGGAGTGTGGATTCTGGTTTTGATTTAACAATTCTTGCAGTGTAGATTCTGGTTTAATTTAACACTTCTTGCAGTGTGGATTCTGGTTTTGATTTAACAATTCTTGCAGTGTGGATTCTGGTTTTGATTTAACAATTCTTGCAGTGTAGATTCTGGTTTAATTTAACACTTCTTGTAGTGTGGATTCTGGTTTTGATTTAACAATTCTTGCCAGTGTGGATTCTGGTTTTGATTAGACACTTCTTGTAGCGTTGATTCTGGTTTTGATTCAACACTTCTTGCAGTGTGGATTCTGGTTTTGATTTAACACTTCTTTCAGTGTGGATTCTGGTTTTGATTTAACACTTCTTTCAGTGTGGATTCTGGTTACTATTTAACACTTCTTACAGTGTGAATTTTGGTTTTGATTTAACACTTCTTGCAGTGTGGATTCTGTTTTTGGTTTAACACTTCTTTCAGTGTGGATTCTGGTTTAATTTAACACTTCCTGCAGTGTGGATTCTGGTTTGGATTTAACACTTCTTGCAGTGTGGATTCTGGTTTCTATTTAACACTTGTTGCAGTGTGAATTTTGGTTTTGATTTAACACTTCTTGCAGTGTGCATTCTGATTTTGATTTCACTTCGGTTTGGATTCGGTTTCTAGTATAGCGCAATGGAGCAATGAACCTCCAGTTTATATCAAATATTATTCAACTACTTAATATTTATAACTCCCTTGTCAATCTCGACGCTCTTGCTTAGCCCATCTATCCGTAATATACTCGTACTGACTTTCAATTCATGTGAACTGCGCACGTTCCGTGGCTGGATACTTGTCTGGAATGAACCCCCTTGGAAGGCGATCTCTCCGTCCGTACCTGGGCGAATGGAGTGGCAAGGTGCGGGGGGACATCGGCCGCCACGTAGACAAGACCAGGATATCGCAGAAACAGATATCCGTGGTTTACGCATGCGCAATATGCCACTCTCTCTAGTCGTGTAGTCGGGGGTGTTGGAGCAAGGTCTGTCTAGACTGACCTTGTGTTGGGGTAAGTATGTGCCTGCTATCTGTTGCCCTTACAGGAATTCAACTACGTAGCAGAAAATAGTGCACATAATTAGCGCTAGTGTTGAAGAGCATCAGTACTGCCAGCAGTCACATTAAACTGCCAAATTCCAATTGATGTATTTTCCCAAATACATCAATATTTACTAAACATCTGTTCATTTGCCTTCTTTGGAATAATTTCTTTTTGGAGAGAAAATTAACTTAAAAATCACCGAGGCAAAGAGTAGCGGGAATGTAATACCAAAGAAAACGCTAATTGCCTAGCCACAGGATCTTAAAATTATGTTACCAACATTGCGAACATACATCCCTAAAGTTTACTCTGTTTTTCAAGTGTGATGCTAGTGTTTACAACAGTTTGCAATAGTTATCATAATTCGTGTGAGTGTTTTTCTGCACCGTTGTGCCGTTCAGAAACTTAATTTTTAGGACATAAAGAAGTTAAAATGTTTTCTCCGTGTGTGTATTTTTGTGCACTGTAATTGCGTCCATAATTTTTGTTCCCGAGAAAGGTTAGGAGCTAAATAATGAGTTTGGGCAGTAATATGATACTTAACAAGACAAACTTTTCTTCTCTCTCTCTCTCTCTCTCTCTCTCTCTTGAGCGTAAACTTAAGATTAATATTAAGGATGCCGGACGCCCAATGCCTGATCTTGATATAACGAGGCATCCTAAAAGTAAAATTAATGAAATCATGCGTAAATGCAGAATGGAGTTATACCGTATAAAAGAATCGAGTGGATCTGTGGGTGCGAAATTACTAACATGTTGATTTGTTTTCCTTTTTTATGATTCATGAGTGATGAAAGCGAAGGGCTTGGACCAAAGTCGGAGAGGTAGATATAGGATATTTGTCCAAAAAAATAATAATAAAGAAACACATAAGTTCTAAATCTCATATGCTTGCCCAGTTAAAATTCGATCTCCTGGGAAGGCACGATAACCGTCAGTAATTTGACTGTGCTTACAGGCAGTCTGTGGAAAGAGACAACGACCAAGTACGGAAAAATCGTTATGTGCTGTGTAAAGTTCTGTGGCGCGTTTGAGATGGCATTGCGTGGGCATGACGAAACAAGTGAATCATCGAATCCTGGCATATTTCGAGGCCTCGTCAATTTTAGTTCTGAAATTGACGTTGCATTAAGAGACCATCTGTCCAGAGCTACTGTTTTCAAAGGCACCTCGAAAGACATTCAGAATGATTTGCTTTCGTGCATGTATGAAATCTGTCGTGAGAAAAAAAGAAAAAGAAATCACCATAGCGCACTTCATTTCGGTAATCGCAGATGCGACCACCGATATATCAACTACAGCACAATTTGTTATCGTTCTTCCCAACGGTAAGCCAGTTGAAAGATTCTAGGGTTTCCTCTACCCTCTAGTCATGATGCTAAGACAATAGCAGAGTGTTTAAAATTTTCTTTGAGCGATATTGTGAATAATCCAGATAAGTTAATTTCACAAGGTTACGATGGAGCAAATGTAATGAGTGGTCACCATTCAGGGTGCAAGTTCTCATCAGGGAAGATTTTAGGCAAGCACATTATGTGCACCGTTATGCCCATTCTCTGAACTTAGTCATGGCACAGGTGACAGGGGGAAGAGGAGATATTGAGGGGGGGGGGGACTTTTCCTTCTGTTGAACCCCCAGTGACGAAGGTCACGCACCGCCACTGGGATTCTGGTTATAATTTAACACTTCTTGCAGTGTTGATTCTGGTTTAATTTAACACTTCTTGTAGTGTGGATTCTGGTTTTGATTTAACAATTCTTGCAGTGTGGATTCTGGTTTTGATTAGACACTTCTTGTAGCGTTGATTCTGGTTTTGATTCAACACTTCTTGCAGTGTGGATTCTGTTTTTGGTTTAACACTTCTTACAGTGTGGTTTCTGGTTTTGATTTTACACTTTTTACAGTGTGGATTCTGTTTTTGATTTCTACTTCCGTATTCCTTTCTTGCATTAGCCATCATCTAGAAACGTGAAATGTGACACCCTTTAAACGGACTTTCCGTCCCGGGTGACAGCACAGTTAGTGAATTTCCCTTGCTGATAACTGTGAAAATGTTAAGGTTCTCGTCAAGAAGGGCATCCGGCCAAAACTCTAGACTTAATCTACACGAAACTTGACCCTCAGATAATTGGAGAAAAGTCCGGGAGAGAAGAAGGAAACTATGAATTTTATTTCCCGGATATTTATTTTTAAGGTCAACTCCTTAATTCACTGATGTTGTTCAAAATGAATTGAAAGTCCTCTAAACCGACAAGTATCATGGTGTCATTTGTATAGCGAATGGTGTTTATTTGCTTCCTGTTGATATTCGTTCCTTTATCAACTTCAGCATGGGCTATTCAAAAAATTGTTCCAATGCATAAGTTACAAAGGATTAGAGAGAGGACACAACCTTCTCTCTCACCTGATATTCTGATATTCTACAAAATAAGGTAAGGGCCCTCCTTCTTCCTTCATTGCACAGATTATAAATACCCTCAATCAATCAACCAATGATCGCTGAGCTGAATTTAGCACTGTTGCCTAGGTCGTGGTGGTGGTGGTGATTATTGTTTTAAGAGGAAGTACAACTGGGCAACCATCCTCTATATAACACTAATCAGAGAGAAAAAATGGAAGGGGTCCGACACTTTGAAAAATGAAGGTATCGGCCAAAGGAAGACAAGGGCCACGAAGGGCGTGAAAATGAAAGACTCCCTAGGCCTCCATACGTAATACCGTCGGGGTCGGAAAAGAACAAGAGTTGACCAAGAGAGGTCGGATAGGATAGATGAAAGTGAGGAGCCTGGCACTGCCTAGGTCGTAGAATCCCTATCAATTTTTTTTTTTTGCTTTACGTCGCACCGACACAGATATGTCTTATGGCGACGATGGGATAGGAAAGGCCTAGGAAGTGGAAGGAAGCGGCCGTGGCCTTAATTAAGGTACAGTCCCGGCATTTGCCTGGTGTGAAAATGGTAAACCACGGAAAACCATTTTCACGGCTGCCGACAGTGAGGCTCGAACCCACTATCTCCCGATTACCCCTATCAATTGCCTACCTAGTCTTTTCTTAACTGATTTCAAAGAACTTGGAAACTGATTGAACATTTACCTTGATCAATTATTCCATTCCGTAATTCCTCTTCCTATAAATGAATATTTACCCCAATTTGTCCATTCCAAATTCATCTTCATATTAGGATGTTTCCTACCTTTGAAAACTGCACTCAAGCTTATTCGTCTACTAATGTTACGCCATGCTATCTCTCCGCTGACATCTCGGAACATACCGCTTAGTCGAGCAGCTCGTCTACTTACTCTCAAGTCATACCAGCCCAAAATGTGCAACATTTTCGTAACGCTGCCCCTTTTGTCAGAAATAACTAAGAACAAATCGTGCTGCTTTCATTTGCAACTTTTGCAATGCATCTATTACGGAATCACAGTGTGGGTGCCATACACTAGAACCATACTCTAATTGGTGTATTACCAGAGACTTATACACCTTCATCGTAACCCCTATAACCATAACCTTTATTTGCACCCTCATCAATGTGATTACCCCAATGAAAATGTTGCCTTATACCAGGGCCTCTCAGGGTGCATGCGCGTGGTGCATGCACTGTGCACGGTGCAAAAGACGACTTGGCTTGGTTGACCAGAGTGCAGACCCCCCACTCCTCGATTTGGAGCAATAGCGCTTACTCTCTCTTTCCTCACGCCTCTCTCGCTCGCTCCGCCTGTCTCCCTCTCCCCCACTTGCGCCGTAGCGCTCCAAATCCGGGCTGAGTTGAGCCGAGTATAGCCGAGTAAAGCCGAGCTTAGCCGAATAGCCCAGAGACGAAGCGTTGATCCGAGCTATACCGAGCGGCACCGATGCACAGTGCACGGAGCTCTTGCGCCTCGCTCTGCACGTGTGAGATTTTGGGCGTTTCAGAGGCCCTGCCTTATACTTTTTTTGCTAGGGGCTTTACGTCGCACCGACACAGATAGGTCTTATGGCGACGATGGGATAGGAAAGGCTTAGGAGTTGGAAGGAAGCGGCCGTGGCCTTAATTAAGGTGCAGCCCCAGCATTTGCCTGGTGTGAAAATGGGAAACCACGGAAAACCATTTTCAGGGCTGCCGATAGTGGGATTCGAACCTACTATCTCCCGGATGCAAGCTCACAGCCGCGCGCCTCTACGCGCACGGCCAACTCGCCCGGTCTGCCTTATACTAACACTTAAGCTCTTCGCGAGGTACTTTCAATTGATCAACACATATTTAAAACTGAGAGGACTTTTTCTCCTGTTGAAACTTACAGCCTGACTTTTCATCCTGTTTAACATCTGCTGTGCTGCCTTATCTCATAACTAGGGCTCGAAAGTTGAAGAGCTATAAATTGACTAAAAAGGACTTATAAAAAGACTTAAAATTTCCACAAAACGGAACTAAAAACTGGCAAAAGGGTTGTAAAACGCCGGTCCCAATTCATGCTTATTTAATGAAGGATTTAAATTATTAAGAATGAATATCAATGATATGTGTAAAGAAGTGGAATCAGAGATAAGGCTTTTTGCAGAAGATGTTATTCTGTATAGAGTAATAAATAAGTTACAAGATAGTGAGCAACTGCAAAATGGCCTCGATAATGTTGTGAGATGGACAGTAGGCAATGGTATGATGATAAACGGGTTAAAAGTCAGGTTGTGAGTTTCACAAGTAGGAAAAGTCCTCTCAGTTTTAATTACTGCGTTGATGGGTTGAAAGTTCCCTTTGGAGATCATTGTAAGTACCTAGGTCTTAATATAAGGAAAGATCTTCATTGGGGTGATCACACAAATATGATTGTAAATAAAGGGTAGGCCTACAGATCTCTGCACATGGTTATGAGGTTGTAGTAAGGATGTAAAGGAGAGGGCATATAAGTCTTTGGTAAGACCCCAATTAGAGTATGGTCCCAGTGTATGGGACCCTCACCAGGATTACTTGTGTCAAGAACTGGAAAAATTCCAAAGAAAAGCAGCTCGATTTGTTCTGCGTGATTTCCGACAAAAGAATAGCGTTACAAAAATGTTGCAAAGTTTGGGCTGGGAAGACTTGGGAGAAAGGAGACGAGCTGCTCGACTGAGCGGTATGTTCCAAGCTGTCAGCGGAGAGATGGCGTGGAATGACATCAATAGACGAATAAGTTTGAGTGGTGTCTTTAAAAGTAGGAAAGATCACAATATGAAGATAAAGTTGGAATTCAAGAGGACAAATTGGGGCAAATATTCGTTTATAGGAAGGGGAGTCAGGGATTGGAATAACTTACCAAGGGAGATGTTCAATAAATTTCCAATTTATTTGCAATCGTTTAAGAAAATGCTAGGAAGACAATAGATAGGGAATCTGCTACGTGGGCGACTGCCCTAAATACAGATCAGTAGTGACTGATTGAACAAAATTCTGGTGGTATGCAACATGAAGTGCAAAAATATATGAGTGAAATATGTTATTCTTTCAGACATTATATTTTTAGATTAACATAATTTAAAAAAAAGAATTCCGTGTTTGTTAAAACTACTTGCAGAATTTAGAATGAAATATTTTTTCTCTAGAATGAATTCAGCGAGCCCGCAGCAGACATCCTGGAGAAAGAAATTGAAATTAGTGTAACTGGAATCATATTTGGCTTAATCGCGCTAGAGTTAAAGAGAAATAGGAATTCGGAAACTTTACTACAGTTAGCTTTTCAGTATATCACAATAGTCATGTCCAGGTTGTTTAGGTGTAAGGAATCGTCAGTTTTCAAACAGAACGTTGTGAAACATCGAGAAACTTCAACGGATGTTAAGAGTTCGTACTTGAAGCAAGTGAGATCTTCCTCTTCAAAAACAACCACATGAAAATATTCTCCTTTCAGTATTACACTCTTCTTGAACATAATTTGATACCGCTGGTTTTTTCAAGCACTAGTTTCATTTTTAATTCAATTTCATTTTCTCTTCTGTCAGATACGGTTCAAATATATTTACTAGGTAAAAGATGTTTTAGAGGTAATGCATGAACTAATGATAGTTCTACTTGAGAATAGCCAGTAAAAATATAGTCCAAAGAAGGTTGGGTTGCAGAAAAAGCCGTTAAGAACAAACAAAAGTTAAAAATAAGTTAATAAGCCAAAAACTCCGAAAATGGCAAGAAAAGGGACAAATAAACGCCCCCATTTTTTGGCCTACAATGTGCCAGAATGAACATATATTATGTTGGCCTCGTCTTCGGTCACTCGAGAAATAAAAAAAGGATTTTTCCTTAACTTCCGAGCCCTCCTCGTAACATTATCGAGGGTCTTTTTGCACTCGCTCACAATCCTGTAAATTATTTACTACTGTATACAGCACAACATCATCTGCAGAAAGCCTCGGAATGAAGTCTCTTTTTTTTTTTTTTTTTTTTTTTGCTAGGTGCTTTACGTCGCTCCGACACAGATAGGTCTTATGGCGACGATGGGACAGGAAAGGCCTAGGAGTTGGAAGGAAGCGGCCGTGGCCTTAATTAAGGTACAGCCCCAGCATTTGCCTGGTGTGAAAATGGGAAACCACGGAAAACCATCTTCAGGGCTGCCGATAGTGGGATTCGAACCTACTATCTCCCGGATGCAAGCTCACAGCCGCGCGCCTCAATGCGCACGACCAACTCGCCCGGTTGAAGTCTCTTAAAGCGAATCTTCACTATCATAAATTTCACTACCTCTTCCGACAACCAGAAAACAATAAACAGAAAAGAATACGAACTAGACGATGAAGAAATATAGCTAACATAAGGATTTGTGTGAAATGCCAGATCATCTCAGCATTCAGTGATCCTTTCCCTCTGTTGTTCAGTCCTCAGCCCGAAGGCTGGTTGGATCCTCAACAGCTCCACTACTAGCTGTGATAGATGACCTAGGCGTCACTGAAGAGGAGTACTAGGGAAATGAGGAGTGAGATAGTTTCCCGTTGCTTTCCTCACTTAGCCAGAAGTTGCAATCATATATCAGTCTTCCAAGCCCACTGCAATGCATGAACCAACCCACACTTTGAGCAATATTTTCATACCATTCATAGCAAGGACTAACTGCATAAGGAATGGCATTACAAGCATCGCTCATACTACCTCGGTCACTTTCATATTGTCAAAGCCGCGGATAAGACTGAGACAAATCAATGAAAGTAACAAGAATGTCTAGCCCACATCAGAAGACACAGTGCACTGAAAAACATTAGATCTCGCCAGCAAAGGCATCATTTTCATCTATAGAGCTGGAAATGGTGTAAATTATCTGCATTGTATTGAAGCATAACGGCACGACAATAGTGGTCCACTGCTGATCAACACCGCGTGTAGCGAAGGACATTGATATATTTAATTACAGCTTGTCACACTGATACATTCACTCCGTAATTAATATAGATGCTACTGCTAATGTGAAGTACATCAATTTTAATAACTGTGTGGCATCATTCTGTTCCAGAGCGAACGTTATAGTGAAATGCAAATTTGATTTCGAGCTCTATCCATTGGACATCCAGACGTGCCCGCTGGATTTCATGTCACGTAAGTCTCTTTATGGCCGTTTTAATTGCATCACAGCCACCTGCATGTATCTTTATCGCTGTAACTTTCGTATTTTGGGGGCAATGGATCATAACATTTTTATAACAAGATGTTTATGCCTTTCATGGAGTCTCTTATGGGAGTAAGTGCCTAATTACTGCAAATTAGAGTTACATAAAAAGTATATCACCTAAAGATGAAGCTCAGGTTTATAGTGTTAAGACTATGACACGTAACTTTAAGTTTCTGAGGGCTCAGGGAGGAACACGAATCTGGTTTCCTAAGTTTCGTATTTGATATGAATGAAGTCATCGGCTTCATTACTAATTAACTATTGTGGGAACATCCTAAAGAGCACATGTGAAAATTATTCTTTAACTGCAAAGCAGAGTTATTATTAGTAAAAATCAGTTTAAATAACTATTATCACTTGTGTCTTGGAAAAGGTTGTCATTCATAAGAATACAAATGTTCTACAAATCCGACTGTTCTAGCTGTAAAGTTTTTTTTGCTAGTTTCTTTACGTCGCACCGACACAGATAGGTCTTATGGCGACGATGGGACAGGGAAGGGCTAGGAGTGGGAAGGAAGCAGCCGTGGCCTTAATTAAGGTACAGCCCTAGCATTTGCCTGGTGTGAAAATGGGAAACCACGGAAAACCATTTTCAGGGCTGCCGACAGTGGGGTTCGAATCTACTATCTCCCGAATACTGGATACTGGCCGCTGTAAATTTAAACATATAAATTCATTCATAATCATCAATAGACATTAGAGTGAAAAACAATAAATCGTCTCGCCAAAAGAGGATGCCCTGTTACAACAGTCGGTAAAAATTAAGTTCTTGTTGTTGCTGTTATTTGAGTCATCAGTCTATAAACTGGTTTAATCCCGCTCTCCATGCCACCCTATCCTGTATCCTGTACTAAACTGTTCATGTCTAGGGAAACTACTATATCCTACATCTGCTCTAATCTTGTCATATTCATACCTTGGTCTACCCCTACCGTTCTTACCACCTACACTTCCCTCAAAAAACCAAATGAACAATTCCTAGGTGTGTCCTGTCATTCAGTCTCTTATTTTCATCAAATTTAGCCAAATCGATCTCCTCTCACCAATTCGATTCAGTATCTTCTTAATCGCGATTCGATCTACCTATCTCACTTTCTACTGTAACACCATATTTCAAAAGCTTCTATTCTCTTTCTTTCTGAGCTAGTTATCCTCCATGTTTCACTCTCATACAGGGCCACGCTCCAAACGAAAGTCTTAAAAAACATCTTTCTAATTCCTACAGTATATCATTGTTCGAAGTGAACAAATTTATTTTCTTAAGAAAGGCCATTATTTGAGGTCTTATTAGGAAAGGCCTTTGGTAATAAGCTACCAATGCAAATGTCTCAATGTCCGGTATCAAACTGTGCCTGTTCTTCTATCACTTTTCGAAATTAAAATCATTACCACTTTTTCTGGTATCAACACTGTGTATGTGGTCTTGGTGTGTATTAGCGAACTGCCACATGATTTAGTACCTACTGAGTCACAATAAAAGGCAAACACGTTTTTATGAAGCGAAGAGGACTGAAACATTTTCTGAATTTGGTAAAACTAACAGCAGTGGAAGAAAGGTACCCACTTTTGAAATCATCTTCATTCTGAGTTCATCACACAGAAAGCAACCGCTGTGTCCATGACACAGGCAACTCTTTCTCAACTTTAGGAAAAGTTTAAACTCTAAATCTAAAGGTCTACCCCTACCGTTCCTACCGCATACACTTCCCTCAAAAACCAACTGAACAAGTCCTGGGTGGCTTAAGATGTGTCCTATCATCTTAATGTCTTTGGACATTATTTTTTTTTTCCCCGTTAGGTACACATTTTCCAACGCAGAGTTTACTGTTTTAACAGTGCAAGGGTAGAGCATTAGCTCAGCGTTGTTTCAACTTGCCACTCAGCACCGCCGTCTAATAATCGTCAGTTACTAGAAGGAAGAAGTTAGAATCTGGAGCATGAGCGAGTCTTCAGTCCTTGCTCGATATAGGCACGATAATGTCTCTTTCATTAAGAGTTTCGTTTACTCTAAATCATTCAAACTACACTGAATGATGTACAAGAAATAAATCATTAACACAGGATAAGCAAAGACGATTATGGGGAGGAACACATCTCACTTGTCCTTATCTCTACCTCCTTCTAACGCCGCACATGAAAGAGGTCAGCTGCTAGTGCTTATGAGTCATTGTTGTGGTGGTGGTAGCGATTGTTTTTTTAAAAAAAGAAGGTTTTCTTACGATTTGCTTTAACTCGCACCGACAGAGATAGGTCTCATGGCGACGATGGGATAGGAAAGGGGATAGGAGTGGGAAGGACGCGGACACGAAGTTAATTATTTTATAGCTCCAGCATTTGCCTGGTGTAACAATGGGAAACCACGGAAAACCATTTCAGGGCTGCCGACAGTGGGGTTCGAACCCACAATCTCCCGGATGCAAGCTCACAGCTGCGCGCCCTAACCGCACCTCCAACTTGCCCGGTTAAAGAAATTGCAACTGGGTAACCATTCTTTCTTGAAACTAATCCGATAAAAAAAGGGCAGGAATTCCACACTTCGAAGTAAAGGAAGTGACACGAAGAGAAGCGAAAAGAAGAGAACAAGGGCAGACTACGAGAGGTCAAAGAAGAAATGTGAAAGTGAGGAGCAGCACACAATTAAGTGGAAGTAATATAAGGCTCAGCTAAGAGTCCCATGGACACCAACTGACGCTCCCCTGCTGAGTACTCCTCTTAAGACAGACAGGAGATGCCATGTATGCATTCTATTGCTCCAACACACACGATGTTTCAAGAAAGATAAGCACTGTGATATTCAGCCCCAGTCAATCTACTCCATAGTCCCGTTTCCTGATACGGGATCAGGGGTGAGATGAGGAGGAACTACAAGACACGTTTTACTGCCGGATGGTTCGTTCTCATTTCTGGTGCGGGGGAGACGTCTTCTTCGCGATGATGTCTGCTCGGCGGGCATTGAGGTCTCGTCCTTGTAGCGACCCTCTTCCCACCCTAAGGAGCACGAGAGCGCCGGTTGACCCGCAGCAACTTTGAAATCTTCCTCTTCTTGTTCCTGGCTGGCGACATCACTGGACGCTGGCACGCTGGTGTGTTCCTTGTCCTGTAGAACCATTCAGGTGTCTGCGTCGTGAAGTGGCGCCAGCAGACCGCGAGCCCTAGATAACAGCCTCGGAAGGACAGAGGGCGTCCACCTTAATATCCGTAATGCTGTCCGCTGACCGGGGCGCCGTCGTGGATTGGGTCTGGGTGATAGGACTTTCCTAAGTGGCCCGTGCAGTTGGAGGACGTTGCTGGCAGATAGCCTTGGGGCCTGCGTCCGTTTCATGAAATGGGGTAGTATGGCCTGCGCCTTCTGGTCACGGCGCCATGGATGCCTCCCCCAGTCTACTCCGGTCGTCGAGTCCCTGGCCTCCACGGCTGCTGAAGGGCGTAAGTCCGTGCCCACTTACTTGTGCCTCTGGCTTCTGGCGGTCTGCGTGGTGTTCGTTGTCATTTTAGGTCTGATGTCAGGTGGCGACCTGGTTCACCATCCAGGCCGGGTGCTTCAATCATTAATCAATCAGTCAATCAATCAATCATTGATCTGCATTTAGGGCTGTCGTTCTGGTGGCCAATTCCCTAATCAATTTCTTATAAAGTATTTTCTTAAAGGATGTCAATGAATTTGGAAATCTACCGAACATTTTCCTTGATAAATTATATCATTCCCTTATTCCTCTTCTTATAAATAAATATTTGCCCCAATTTGTTCTCTTTAATTCCAACTTTATCTTCATTTTATGACCTTTCCTACCTTTAAAATTTCTACTCAAGCTCATTCGTCTACTAATGTCATTCTACGCCCTTTCTCCACTGACGGCTCGGTACATCCTGCTTAGTCGAGCATATTCCCAAGCCTGCCAAGCCCACATTTTGCAACATTTTAATAAAATTACTCTTTTGTTGAAAAATTACCCAGAACAAATCGCGCTGCTTTCCTTTGGATCGTTTCCAATTCTTGTACGAATGGATCCCATACACTGGCACCATACTGCAATTGGACACCCTTCTTTAACGTCCCTACTACTAGCCCCTAAATACCCTGATAACCATATCGCTCGTGGGTTGCAACAGTGGCACAACTCCATAAAACACTAAATCGTAGTTATTTCAGACTATAGCAGTGTCTTTAAATTTGTTTTATTATTATAAGCCGCGTCCGCCTCTGTGGTGTAGTGGTTAGTGTGATTAGCTGCCACCCCCGCAGACCAGAGTTCGATTTCCGGCTCTGCCACGAAATTTGAAACGTGGTACGATTGCTGGAACGGAGTCCACTCAGCCTCGGGAGGTCAAATGAGTGAAGGTGTGTTCGATTCCCACCTCAGCCATCCTGGAAGTGGTTTTCCTTGGTTTCCCACTTCTCTTCCAGGCAAATGCCGGGATGGTACCTAACTTAAGGCCACGGCCGCTTCCTTCCATCTTCCTTGTCTGTCCCTTCCAATCTTTTTTATCGCGCTGACATTCTTTGTAGGCAAGTGCAACCCATTGCGCCTGCAATATCCCAAACATTAAAGAATGGATTCACATTTAGAATACAGTCCATTTTACAGTATTTTCTGTACTGATAGCACGTTGTTTCTTGGTGTTCCAGCCATGTTCAGAGCAGAAGATTTGCTATTCACGTGGTACGATGCACGAGTTCCTGTCACCTTTAAGTCACCTAGCGCGAACGTCACCGAACTAGAAACAGCACAGTACAGAGTGTCCCTTTTCATCTGTTACGATGGCTTCCACACCAAGCACGTCTCAGGTGAGTTCCACATTAGTTTAAAACATTTATTTGAAAAATCAACCTCTATAATATGGGCGTTTGAAAAGTCCATGCAAAAATAAAAACTACTTACGTGTTTGGGGTAAACCTTTTTTTATTTTTCGACATAGTCTCCTTTTAGGCTTATACACTTCGTCCAACGATATTCTAGTTTGTTGATCCCCTCCTAATAATAGAATTTGTCCAAGTCTGTAAAATATCCATTAATGTTTGCAATCACCTCCTCGTTTGAATAAAATCTTTGTCCCGCCAGTCATTTCTTCAAATTGGGGAACAAATAGTAGTCCGAGGGAGCCAAGTCTGGAGAATAGGGGGATGTGAAAGGAGTTGGAATCCTATTTCCATTAATTTTGCGACCACAACTCCTGAGGTGTGTGCTGGTGCGTTGTTGTGATGGAAAAGGACTTTCTTGTGGGCCAATCGCGGGCGTTTTTCTTGCAGCTCGGTTTTCAGACGGTCCAATAACGATGAACAATACGCACCTGTAATAGTTTTACCCTTTTCCAGATAGTCAATGAGGTTTATCCCTTGCGAATCCTAAAAGACAGTCGCCATAACCTTTCCGGCCGAAGGAACGGTCTTCGCCCTTTTTGGTGCATATTTCCCCTTGCTAACCCAGTTTTTAGATTGCTGTTTGGTCTCAGGAGTACAGTAATGTATCCATGTTTCATCCACAGTGACGAAACAACGCTCAAAGCCCTCCGGAATCTTTTTGGAACAGCTGCAAACCATGCTTGCAACACTTCACACGATTCCGTTTTTGGTCAAGCGTGAGCAATCGCGGCACCCATCTTGCGGATAGCTTTCTCATGTCCAAATATTTAGGCAAAATATTATGTACCCGTTCAGTCGAGATGCCCACAGCACTAGCAATCTCACGCACCTTAACTCTTTTGCCATCCATCACCATCAATGATTTCTGGATTCGTAACTTCCACAGGCCGTCCGGAACGTTCAGTGTCACTTGTGCCCATATGGCTAGTCCGAAAATGTTGAAACTGTTCTAATCGAAGGTGCAGAGTCACCATAATGTTTATCAAGCTTCTCTTTAGTCTCCTGAGGCGTTTTCCCTTTCATAAAGTAATGTTTAATCACCACACGAAATTATTTTTCGTCCATTTCTTGAAAATCACTCGACTCCCTTGATTCACACAAATGCCAAACACAAAGAAATAGACCAATACGGCTGAAACTTGGTGTGCGTTCATTCAAGAGATGCTACTAACTAAACATGACCTCGATACGCGCCGGTGGTGCCATCTCTCGGACTTTGCATGGACTTTTCAAACCACAAAATGCATATTATGCAATGTCGTAGCGGTTTCCGGTAAGTGGTGCTGTAAATTAATCACTTGCCGCACGTTCCTGAAACTAGTAGTTATCGCTCAGCAACTGTTTACGAGTGTATATAGTACGTGTTGTGATTGCCGACATGTCCGAATATTATGAAGAGCACCGTTCCCGGACATTTTTCCCAACCATTTTCCCCTACTCGCTTACGTCAGCCAGAAAGGCTAGAATATAAAAGGCCAAGGTCAGGGCCACTCTAGTAGTGTAAATTTCTGCCTGGGAGACTGATTACCTCGGATCGAGTAGGAGTATTTCAGTCGCCTTGACAAAGAATACTGCAATGTATTCGAAACGTCGGCAAACTGTACGCGATATGCGTACAAGTACAACACGGTTCAACCCGGAAATTAAATTAAATAATTCTTCACACCATGGAAGCTTCACTTCTAAGTTACTAAGTAGTTTGGCCTATGCAGACTACACTTAGAACATAAATTAACCGTGATATGATCCGATATTTCATATCTGTCTTTTACATGCAGGGTAGAGTGCTACGATTTCGATATAAGTAAAATTCCGATCAAACTTAGAAAACCCGCTGTATTTCTTTCTTCAGTGTTAGTAGCACTTACGTGTGACCGGCTGTGGGAAGAGTTAATCTTCTTTTTTGTGACTGTGAAAAACAATACATCTGTTTCTGTTTGTTTACAAGGAACAGCCCATTTTACATTGCAAGGTGACCGATGCTTCATTGCATTTCACGCTGTTATAAATTTGAAGCTGTCTTAGCTAAGCTCGGGACCTTTTTTTGAAGTGTAAAATGCTATTTATAATAAGGCCATATCTCTACGAGCCTCAAGACGGGATTATGATACTGCAAGCACTATCTCTTGTGTCTCTCTGTTACTGGTTGATGTATCCAGTGTTGAAGTACATACGGTACATTTTCGATCGGATGGAATGGTACAATTTCAATCGTTGATATTTGCGGTTTTCTCACTGCAGATGCCGCACAGATCAGAGAAGAAATTTTGTATTAAATGGTCAATTATGCACCTTCATTGAGATTAAGTCAGTTGGTTATGGAAGAAAAAATACCCTTTCCTAAAATTCTTAAGACTCCTTCAAGCAGTCAACCCAAAATGAATCATCATCCTGTAGCCGAATGTAATGAAGGACTGTAATTCAACACCAGATAATTGAACCATAATAGAAACTGCTTCAACGTTAACTCTTAATGCTACAAGCTGTGTATCTTCCAACGAATCTACGAAACATGTCTTACAGTAACCTGAAAAGAAATCCACGCCAAGAATGTGAAAAGTAATAACTTCATCCTATTTAATATCAGGTCAGCATTTTCAGATTTTTAAATTCAAAAAAATCTCTTCTTAAGAATGGCAACAGCGCAAACATCAATCAAAAGATAACCGGCATGTCAAGCACAACAAATCTTCAAGACGATACATCTCAACGAGAGCAATCGAAAGGCAACCAATGTGGATTTGTCAACTGGGTTATACGTGAATTACCATGAATTCAATGCCAGGACTGCAATGCGTGGTATCTTCAAATACGTGTTGGGGAAAAAAGAAAAGAGATTTTTGAGTATGGGAAATGTGTGTGATCCAAATTGAACATTGTGTGATCAGAATTGTATCACCAGCGGTACAAAAGCGATTAAAGACTAAATAATAAACAAGGTAAGGGTTATTCTGCCCGAAGGCAGGTCCGAACCTCCGCAGAGGCGTTCCTGAGCCAGAGTTTACGTGCGGTAGGGTGGCCAGTTCCTATCCGCTCCTCCATTCCCTTACCCCCACAAACAGCGCATGGCAACCCGTCCAACTCCTGACCACGCCCAATGTTGCTTAACTTCGGAGATCTCACGGGATCCGATGTTTCAACACTGCTACGGCCGTTGGCTAATAAATAATAAATAATAAATAATAAGTAATGTTTGTCATTGCTTAAGGTGGCTACTTCATTTTGAATGTAAAAGAACGTTGATAGTATCTCAAATGAAGTGTAAGTGCACGATTAATTAAATTTTGATCGAAAATGTACCACCTTACCCTATTTTAAGTATAATCATCAACATGTATATGTACGTGGAAACTTTAAAATAAAATAAATTTCCTATGCTGGATGTTCCAAGGTACAAGCTGAATTGCTTCATAATAATAATAATAATAATAATAATAATAATAATAACATGCATACATCTTCGTCACAGAGTATTGTGCCTTTCAGCGTTCAGTCAGCAAACCTCTGTGAATTAAAACTACGCGCTTCCACGATCCTCTATTTGAAACTAGCTCTGAAACCTCGTTGATTCTCACGTCTCTTATTATTACAATTGTACCGGGAGGTACACCTCTACGTCGCAAGTTTAAATATTGCGCCAATTGGAACTCATCTACAGGAGAAACTCTGAACTTTAAAAACTGTATCAACTCATAAGTTTTCTCAGAAGATGTCACTACCGTAAATTTTGGGATTACGAAGTTGTCAGTACTGTGTGGAGTTCAACTTGTTTTATTTTCTATTGATCAAGAAGTGTGGACATTCTCTGATAGATGTCTCTACACAAAAACTATGATCATGCACCCTGGTGCGAAGTTAAGGATCTTTTTGAAGAAATTTTGTATTCATAAGTTTTCTCTTTACTAAATTTGGTTCTTTCATTTGTGGGTTGGCAATATTAATCTTTTCTTTCAGCCAGTTTTGAATTGAGCCAATCCAGAATGTCTGTAATTAATTTTTGACCAATCATGTATTTCTTCTTCGACTTTGAGTGTATTTTCAAGACGGACCAATAAAGAAAGAGGGCGTGGCTTGATTATTCATGAAAGGTCTCGAATCTTCCACGAGGGTATAAAAACTGCTGATTTTCTTGTCTCTCGGCCACTTCATCAACATTTAACTTTGTGTATGGACATGTAGCAGGAGGCGGGAAGCACCCCTTTCGTCAGGCAGCAGCACTTCAATAAGGTAATGGCCATTTAACATCTTTATTTCTTGCTAGCTCAGCAGTTTAACCCGCGGGGATGGTCCGAAACCTTTTACAAATGTAACCTATCTTTTCAAAATGTAAATTCTGCCGGCTTATGTAAAACTTAAATCTCTAACTGTAATTCGGGGATAGAGAGTGCTTTACCCTCTCGAGCTTCCCTTCATTTTGCCTTGAGGTGACTACGTTTTGGTAACATTTTCTTCCTTAATGTATTAAATTTTCTTTACGTGTCACCTCCATAGTTTGGGAATAGCCCCTGGTTCATTGGCCTAGTGCCTCTTAGGTTTTAAAAAGCTTTCATGTAGGAGTGCAAGTACACGCCTCCATTCTACTTGGTGTTGCGGGCCATTTACTTAACCTTTTCTTGTCGGCTAAGGCCCAGTAGGTTGGGTACAAGATACCCCTGTTTTATTGTAAGTTGTGCCTTTATGGCAATCATGTGTAAAAGTCTGGTATTGCCTTTAATAGGCTTGAAAAATTGAGAGCGGGTCAACTCTTTCTAGTATCTGGATATGTGCCTCTAGGAGGCCTGACATTGCTAGGTGGGAGCAAGTGCTCCATGTTATTAGGGGTTTTCTGCCCTTTGATAAATATGTGGTTGTGAGCTGAGAGCTCAGAAATTGTAAAAAGTGGGGCTTGAAGCCCAGATCGTTAATTTGTCTCTAAATATTGGCTTTCCTGGTCTTGTACCCGATTATTTGTTGACTTGTTGTTATTTGTTGAATGTTCAAATTCCATGTGAAAATTGTTAAGTTTTGCTATTTTCGAAAATATAACATTAATGAAATTTTAATTCATATCTCGGCTTTGTGGATAGACCCATTCCAGCCCGCACCTTCTTTCACCTCTGCATTCCACGGGTAGCCCGGAAACAACAATTAAACGCCGATTCTAATCATTGTCACCTTGCTCTCCCTCTACTGTACTTCTCCTGCTCTCCAAGGCCGAGTCGGTTATTCTCATAGGTAACCTATATTCCCCAGTTCATCTCATATGACCCCACCACCGACGCCATTTTTCACGTGGAGCTTCATCCTTCGAGTTCATCCATAATTCAGCCTTTATCTCCCTCATTTCGAGTAGCTTTCTGTCCTACCATTGATCCCTCGTATTTGTACCCGCAATCATTCTCGCTAGTTTCATGTCTGTTACTTCTAACTAATGAATACGATGTGCTGAGTCCACCCAGTTTTCACCTCTGTACTGCAAATTCGGTCTGAAAACAGACCAATGTAAAGACAATTTCGTTCGAGATAAAAATAATGACATATTTGTCCGACTCCTTGGGTGAATGGTCAGTGAACTGCCCTTCGATGCAGAGGGGCCCAAGTTCGATTCCCGGCCGAGTCGGGAACTTTAATAGCTTCTGATTAATTCGTTTTGCTCGAGGACTGTGTGTTTTTTATCCTAACACTCTCATATTCATGTTCAGACAACCACCACAGAAGCACGCAAAAGTGGTTATATCCCTCCATATAGTGCTGGCGACAGGAAGGGCATCCGGCCGTAAAATAGAGCCAAATCCACATGTGCGACGCAGTTCGCACCCGCGACCCCACAGGTACGAGAAAAGTGGTAGAAGAATTACATGTTTTCAACAATGTGTTCATTTTAATAAATGAGTCTTCTATTTCGTTAATTAACAAACGGTACGAATTTTATCATCGACTGCAGGAGAAGCAAGACACGAGCGTATTGTCCGCCAGAAATGGTATAGTTACGTGTAACGACACTAGAAGACGTGTTTCTTACATTGTTGAGTCAAGTGGGGAAGCAACCTTGTTATCAAAATGACACAATTGGAGCGCGCATTCAATTTCGGGAAAACTGCCCAGAGGAGAGCTCTTGAGAGAAATGACAGTCTGTTCCCTTAAAAGTTGGTATGTTATGGCTTTAAGACATATATAATATGGCCATACGAGCAGACTGATAGGTATGATACTAAGCTATATATTGGCTTTCTTTAATAACACTTATTGCTAATAATCGTGGGGAAGACGAAACGATTAGCCACCATGTTCCATTATTATATTTCCCTTGTACCGCATTCATGTGGAGAAGTCATTTCAATTGTCCTTAAAAATTTCCTTGCCAAGGGCGATGACAGTCGTTTGCCAGTGATGGTACAGGACTCTCTCATCTGCGTTCTTTAATATTTCATCTTCCCTGTGCTCACCGTCGGAAACAAGAAACAGTCGTTCTTGCTTTAAAGCCATCTTCCTCCTATTTGACTTGTTCGAGTTTGAGACCTCCGTGGCGTAACGGTTAGCACTATTATCTGCCGTCCTCGGGGGCGCGGTTTCGATTCCCGGCATTGTCAGAAATTTAAGAAAAGGCTGGTATGTGGTACATAGTACATGCAGTTCATCTACATTGGGGGTGTGCCTGAAAAGAGCTGCACCCTCTCGGGACGAGGACGCCGTTTATTTGTTCGGTTCCATGGCTAAGTGGTTAGCGCGCTGACCTTTGGTCCAGAGGGACCCGGGTTCGATTCCCTGCCGGGTCGGGAATTTTAACCTTCATTGCTTAATTCCGATGGCTCGGGGGCTGGGTATGTGTACAGTCTTCATCATTAGAATTCATCCTCATACACGCGCAGGTCGCCTATACGGCGTCAGTATGGCTCGAAAGACCTGCACCAGGCCTCTTCGAAGGCCACACGCCATTATCATTATTATTATTAGAGCCAAGACCAGGTGGGTGGTGGTGGTGATTATAGTTTTAGGGGGAGGTACAACTCGTAACCGTCCTGTCTTAAGGGGGAGTAACACATAACTCAAACAGTCAATTTCTCTTCAATTGGTGTGCATAAATAGCATTTCTTACATCACATGTAGCTAAAAACGGTTAATAATTTGTTATGTATATTTTATCTTTCTTTCTCAATCCGTTTATCCTCCAGGGTTGGTTTTTCTCTCAATCCCAGCGACGGATCCCACTTCTACCACCTTAAGGGCAGTGCCCTGGAGCAGGCGACCTTGGGTCGGGGATATAAATGTGAAGGAGGACCAGTACCTCGCCCAGGCAGCTCACCTGCTATGCTGAACAGGGACCTTGCGGGGGATAGGAAGATTGGAAGGTCGTGGTCTTAAGTTAGGTACCATCCTGGCATTTGTGTGTAGGAGAAGTGGGAAAGCGCGGAAACCACTTCGAGGATGGCTCAAGAGGGAATCGAACGCTCCTCTACTCATTTGACGTCCTGAGGCTGGGTGGACCCCATCCTAGCCCTCGTACCACTTTTTCAAATTTCGTGGCCGAGCCGGGAATCGAACCCGTACCTCCGGGGGTGGCAGCTAATCACGCTAACCACTACACCACAGAGGCGGTGGATATATTATCACTTGACTAAAAATAGTGTGTCTTTCCAAGCCTCTGTATTTATTCTAAGTTGCTTTAACAATCAGAATAAATTAATTTTCGGATTACCTTAATTTTTCATTATTAATATTTATTGAAGAGCCTCCGTGGCTCAGACGGCAGCGCGTCGGCCTCTCACCGCTGGATACCGTGGTTCAAATCCCGGCCGTTCCATGTGAGATTTGTGCTGGACAAAGCGGAGGCGGGACAGGTTTTTCTCCGGGTACTCCGGTTTTCCCTGTCATCTTTCATTCCAGCAACACTCTCCATTCTCATTTCATAGCATCTATCAGTCATTAATAATTCGCTTTGAGAGTGGCGACCCCATCCTACTAGGCCTAATAGCCTATATCTGCTTCATTCATTCCATCCCTGATCCGGTCAATGACTGGAAAACAGGTTGTATGTTTTCATTTTCAATATTTATTGAATTAAAATTTAAAATGTACATCAAATTCTGACATTAAATTTTTGTATATAAGTAGTAAACAACTCCTTGACATTCTAAATATCAGATTGTTTGCAAGGACATAAAACACGTTCAGGAAATTGTTCAAGCTAATAGAGCAAATAGTTCCATAGAAAAGATACATTGTATCTGAGAAAAAATATTTTGTGAGAAAATGTATAAAACTACTTACGTGAACAACCAGTACACAAAGACAGTAGACGCACTGAAGTGTTCAATGTGCAAACAACACATGAAAAAATAGATTTCGTCAGACATTTTTTTCCACAAAGGTGCATTAGACCATTCGAAATAAAACCGTATGAGAAACAAAAAATATTTTGCATATTTTTCCGGTTAATGTCCCATCAGCAATTAGGCGAGAAAGGGTCCGACTCATTGAAGAATGGATCAATCGGGAAAAGAAAGGGAAGGTCATGGACGTGAAAATGAAGGACTCCTTAGGGCTCGCAAGGAAATACCGCCGGGATCGGGGAACGAGAGTTGACCAAGGGAGGTCAAGAAGATCGAAGTGAGGAGCCAAGTAAGTAGAAACAATGCCAAAATCAGCTCAGGGCCCCGTGGTAGCAATCCAACGTTGCCACCCCCGCAGGCCCGGGTTCGGTTCCCGGCTCTGCCATGAAATTTGAAAAGTGGTACGAGGGCTGGGACGGGGTCCACTCAGCCTCGGGAGGTCAAGTGAGTAGAAGTGGGTTCGATTCCCACCTCAGTCATCCTGGAAGTGTTTTTCCGTGGTTTCCCACTTCTCCTCCACGCAAATGTCGGGATGGTACCTAACGTAAGGCCACGGCCTTCCAATCTTCCCCTGGGGATTCCGCTTTTAGACGCCTCTTTTGCCAGGCAGAAGATGCTGGTCGTGGTGGTAATAATTATTGTTTTAAGAGGAAGCACAACAAGATAACCATCCTCTATTAATAAGAATCACATCAGATGTAGTGGGTATGTGGGAAACTGGGAGTGACATTTCAAGATCCTAAAGGGTGGGTAGGAGATAGAGATCTGCGCTCAGATGGCCTTCACTTATACCGCAGTGGTACGTATAAGTTAGGAAATTTGTTTAGAAATATCATAGAGAAGATCATTTGGGGAAACAAGGTGGTCTAAGGAGCGGTGTAGGGATCGGGATGTGTTATATATATATATATATATACACACACAAGTTGCTTTAAGTCGGGCCGACACAGATGGGTCTAATGGTGACGATGGGACAGGAAAGAGATACGGGTGGGAAGGAAGCAGTCGTGGCCTTAATTAAGGTACAGCCCCAGCATTTGCCCGGTGTGAAAATGGGAAACGACGGGAAACATCTTCAGGGCTGCCGACAGTGCGGTTCGAACTCAGTATCTTCCGAATACTGGATACTGGCCGCACTTAGCGACTGCAGCGATCGAGCTTGGTGGACGTCAAGTAGAGATAACATAAAAATGTTAGTGTTGAACTGTAGAAGTATCGTAAAGAAAGGAACAGAATTAAGTAATTCAATAGATATATACTTACCAGATATAGTAATAGGATTCGAATTATGGCTGAGAAATGATATAATGGATGCAGAAAATCTTCTCACGGAACTGAAATAGGATGTGAATGGTAAGAGGGGAAGTATTCATTCTGGTGAGAGAAGAATTTTAAGCTACGAAAAAGTTAAAGATTACAAACATGAAATTCTAGGCGTAAGACTTATCTCTAACTATAACAGGCAACTTGATGTTTTGGAGTGTACAGACCGAGAAAACGTGGCGCAGACACTGATTCGGAATTATTTAATAATAATGTTATTTGATTTACGTCCCACTAACTACTTTTACGGTCTTCGGAGACGCCGAGGTGCCGGAATTTAGTCCCGCAGGAGCTCTCTTTGCGTGCCAGTAAATCTACCGACACGAGGCTGTCGTATTTGAGCACCTTCAAATACCACCGGACTGAGCCAGGATCGAACCTGCCAAGTTGGGGTTAGAAGGCCAGCGCCTTAACCGTCTGAGCCACTCAGCCCAGCCCGGCTCGGAATTATTTGATAAGATAATCAACTATGTGGGAAACGATATGGAAAGAAACGTGATTGCAGTAGGTGATCTCCATTTACCAAATGTCAATTGGGAAGGCAATGCGAACGACAAAAAGCATGACCAACACATGGCAAATAAGTAAATCTGAGAAGGACAACTGAATAAGAAAGTGATAGAACCTAATAGAGGGAAGAATATTCTGGACGTGGTGCTAGTAAAACCAGATGAGCTCTTAAGAGAAACCAAAGTAATAGATGGTATTAGTGACCACGAATCTGTTTTTGTCGTAGTCAAAAATAAATGTGATAGAAAGGAAGGTATTAAAATTAGGACTATTAGTCATAAGGGAGTTTTAAAAAAGTAACTATGATCGGTGGAAAACGGTAAATAAAAATGTAAACATATTGTGGAATGAGTCAAAGTAACTGTTGATGAATTTGAAAACAGGTAGGTACCTCTATGGGTGTTAAGGAATGGTAAAGCCCCACTATATTATAACAGAGAAGTAAAGAGACTAAGAAGGAGGTGCAGGTTGGAAAGAAATAGAGTTAGAAATGGCTGCGGAAGTAAGGAGAAATTGAAAGAACTTATTAGGAAATTGATTATGGCAAAGAAGTCAGTTTGCATTATGGCAAGCATAATTGCCAGCCATACAAATTTTAGTGTAAACTGGAAGGGTATGAATAGGTAATTATAAAAGGCAAAAACAGATTCCAAGAAGGACATTCCAGGAGCCATTAATGAACAAGGGGAATGTGTATGCGAGGAACTTCAGAAGGCAGAAGTATTCAGTGAGCAGTATGTAAAGATTGTTGGTTACAAGGATAATGTCCAGATAGAGGAGGTGACTAATACTAACGAAGTAGTGAAATTTACCTACGATAACAATGACATTTACAATAAAATACAAAAGCTGAAGACTAGAAAAGCAGCTGGAATTGATAAGATTTCTGGGGATATACTAAAGACAATGGACTGGAATACTGTGCCATATCTGAAGTACTTATTTGACTATTGTTTGCATGAAGGAGATATACCAAATGAATCGAGAGTTGCTAAAGTAGCCCCTGTGTACAATGAAAAGGTGAGAGACATAAAGCTGAAAGTTATAGGCCAGCAAGTTTGACATACGTTGCATGTAAGCATTGGGAAAGCATTCCTTCTGATTATATTACACATGTTTGTGAAATTTATAACTGGTTAAAATCCTCAGACCGTCCGGGAATCGAACCCATGGCTCCCTGTACCGAAGGCCAGTACATTGCCAAGCCAGCCAGGAGCTGGACTAATATTTCAAACCCACACTAAGAAGATACTTTATTTCGACATTGCCTACCACGTGGAACGTATTCTACGTGACCTCAACACAGCCCCGTTCGATTTTCTCTTGCCTAAGCATCCTTTGATTTGCGTTTCGTTTTCTTTTGTTTTGTTCTCTTTCGTTTAGTTTACTTCCGTTTCGTTTCTGTTTCCTTTGGTCTTGTTCCGTTTCTTGTCTTTGTGTTTCGTTTCGCTTAATTTTGCCTTGTTTTTAGTTTCACTGTTTATGTCAGTTACTTTCGTTTTGTTTTGTTTTGTTTTGTTTTGTTTTGTTTTGTTTTGTTTTGTTTTGTTTTGTTTCGTTTCGTTTCGTTTCGTTTCGTTTCGTTTCGTTTCGTTTCGTTTTGTTTTGTTTTGTTTTGTTTTGTCTGGGTGTCGGAATACACGGAACACTTGGTTATTGAGATGCTGGAACATTTCTAACGTTGTTTCAAAACTTAACCTTAGATTTTATTTATTTATTTATTTATTTATTTATTTTTATTTTTTTTTTTTTTGCTGAAGTAATATTGTTACTGCACATTATTGTGTTACAGGCGATGTGTCCGTAGTGCGCTTCGCGCTAATTTTGGAGCGTATGCTGCAGCAACACATCTTGGAAGTATACGTACCCACTGCCATGTTTGTTGTGATGTCGTGGGGCAGCTTTCTCGTGAAGCCGGATGCGGTACCAGGCCGCATGGTGCTGCTTGTAACCAACTTACTCTCTCTCATTACCCTCTTCGAGTCGTCAACGTAAGTCTGGCAAAAAATTGACAATATTTATTTATTTATTTATTTATTTATTTATTTATTTATTTATTTATTTATTTATTTATTTATTTATTTATGTATTTATTTATTTATTTATTTATTTATTTATTTGTTTCAAAAATAAAGTTCCCAGATATAAACCATAATTTAATTTCATCGATTGCAAATGTCATAATCATTTAAGCTCTTTAGATATTTTCATTCGTGAAATTACCAGCGTTTCACCCCAGTGTAGCAGTGGACTCATCAGTTGTGTCCGGCTCCATGGCTGAATGGTTAGCGTGCTGGCCTTTGGTTCAAGGAGCCCCGGGTTCGATTCCCGGCCGGGTCGGGGATTTTAACCTTAATTGGTTATTTCCGCTGGCTCGGGGACTGGGTGTGTGTGTCGTCCGTAAGCAGAAATTAAAACGAAAACAAGGAAAGAATGAGAAAAAAAGAAAATATCGGTAAAAATAAAAAGTCTAAAAATAATTTTTTTAAAAAGTTGGATTGCTACGCCTTTCCAAAAAGCTGGTGGTTAGTATGTCGTTGAGACACCATGCATGCGCCAAGCATGTGCCTCTGACAAGCCGACTGCTGCACTGAGGCGATACGCTGGTACTTTCACGACTGGAAAGGCCTAAAGCGCTTAAATATTTTTTTTAAAATTTACTCTTGACTTACATTTCCGGCGAACACTTCACCAGTTTCAATAACACCGGTAAAGTTTAAAATATAAATATAAAAATAAGACATAGTACAAAGGGCACTAGAAAATTTTTGCAGTGTGAGTGAAAGCTTTAGACTTTTTCAAAATAATTTCCACCACACTCAATACACTTCTTCATACGTCGAAACCAGTCACTGAACCAACTCTGCTACTTTTCTTCGGTTACATTTTCACACTCTTGATCCCATGCTGCCAGAAGCTCCTCGTCGGATGCAAAACGCCGCCCTTTCAGCTTCACCTTCACTTCTGGGAAGAGTGAGAAGTCACATGGGGTAAGATCAGGACTGTATGGAGGGTGATCAAGCACAGTCTAGCCTGATCTGGCAAGAAAATCCATTGTTACATTAGCACGATGTGCTGGAGCATTGTCGTGATCCAAGAGCCAAGTGTTGAGCCGTGACCTTGGACGGAGCTGCTTGAGAGCCTGGATGACCTGAGGCAGACAATTCTCACTGTACCACTTCGCAGTAACTGTCCTTTGTGTTTCTAGCACAACCCGAGTCAGGATGCTCCGTTTAGTGAAGAATACTGCAATCATCCTTTTCTTCACTGACCTCGACTTTCGCACAGTCACAGGAGTACCCTCATCTTCAAACAGCCACACCTTGTTCTGGGATTTTGTTTGGACATCGTAATAATAAAGCCAAGTTTCGTCAGATGTAACGATGCTATTGACGTTACGCAAAGTCCCATTTTCAAACTGTTTTAGCATTTTTCGGCACCATTTCAGTCGATGTGCCCTTTGTTCCTCTGAAAGTGAATGGGGCAGCCAAAGGGAATAAACCTTTCTAACATGGAGATGGTCGTGTAGAATTGAATGAATAGTTGGTGCAGGGATATGGAAGGTCTCTTCTACCTGCCGATATGTCAACGCCTTTCTTGCTGCAACATTTTCCTCGCAGCTTCAATGTTTTCCTCAGTCACTGATTCAGATGGTCGCCCAGAACGAGGATCGTCTTCAACCCCAACATTTCCCCTCTGAAACTCTTTGTACCAGCGGAAAATTGTTGTCCGATGTGGACAGTCTTTCCCAAGAACAGGAGTATTTCCGTCAGGCACTGGTCAACAGTTAATCCACGAGCAAAATTGTAGCGGATAATTGCACGATATTCACCTTTAGACCGCACTGACATCTTAACTTGCTTTCAGTCCCACTGCTTGGTAACAACTGGTGTGAAGGTTGCACCTTCCTGTCTCCTAGACCGGTTTTTTACCCCTCTTTTCATCCCTCACCATAACAGGGGTGTCCAGCCAACTGTTTTTGCGTATTGCAAAACTTTCCTAGTGCCCTTTGTAAATTTCACAAAAAATGAATACTAGGGACAAATACGCTAAGATCAGGTTACAACTTGGTAAGGCAATAGGATTTATTTTTTTTTTTTTTTTTTTTTTTGAGGAAGTGTGGAAAATCTTTCATAAGACGCTTGTGAGGGTCCGCACTCAACAAGTGTGTGGAGATTCTTACCCACTAAAAACCACACTCCCTTTTCCCACGACGTTTATCTCCGCCCCGGAAACCGCTTTCGCATTACTTCAGGACGGATATCGTGCGTAATGCATCTAGTGCTTCTTCTTCCTTCTTCTGCTTTACTGTCTGTCGTAATCATCCAGCTCCTTCTTCTTCTGAAGCAGAATATTTTCTACGTAGACTGCCACCTGGTCCCAAGATTCTTGACTTCGTAGCATTACTGACACGATCCCTTCTGGCGTCAATTCTCCCTGCATAACTTCTAAGCATCTTCTTTGCGGCAGCCAATGAACACACACAAAGAATGTAATACGTCAACGATATCACCTCAGTATATGCACACCGGACTAGTTGCTAGCCCTCATGAAGAAATTTTCGGAAGTATCCATGACCTGTCAAGAACTGTGTGAGATAGTAGTTCACTTCACCATGATTTCGGCCAACCCATACGCCCAGAGAAGGTATCAGTCTTTTCGACCATTTCCCTCTAGAATCATCTTCCCATCTTGTTTGCCATCGTTGCATTCTGCGACTAAGAGGCAAAGTCTTTGCCCTTTTCCTTCCTAGCTCTTCTTGTGTGAGCCAAATTTCTTGTCTTTCGAAGGCCAACAAGTCAATACGAGCTACTGCTACTACTACTAGAATCGCAGTTTCTGATACTGTACGATATGCGCAAGCAATTCGTAAAGCTGCTCTCCGTTGTACATGTGCTATATATAAACATTCATATCAGTTCAGTTAATGTAAATACTTGTAAATTAATGTTATAATTTATTCTTACCTGTATATATAAATTGTAATCCAGAATGGTAATAGGCACGAGAACGATAGAGAATATTCCATACATTATAATCTATGTATTATGCACTCTCGAGTTTTCGAGAAGGTATTGCTTGTGATGTACTGTATCTTTCTGGAAGCCTGGTCAGGATACCTATATAAAGAGACGATCTTGAGGGTGAAGTTAGTTACTGTTAAGTGAGTTGTTGGAAGAGAGTTATTGTGTAGCAAGGTTATGCATGTGATCACATGTGGACATGCTTTTAAGCAGTCAATTGTTTTATTTGTGTTCCAAGGTTGTATTCTCCATGTGCAGCGATTGGCTTTTGTCAAAATGGCGGCTTGGTGATGTGAGTGTTTTGTTGTGACGGCAGTGATGAAGGTTATTTATTTATTTATTTATTTATTTATTTATTTATTTATTTATTTATTTATTTATTTATTTATTTATTTATTATAGAATGTCCCAGTGAGCTAGAGGCTCAAGGAGGAACTGCCTTTTACAATCACAGCTTGGCAGCTTTCAGTTTCAGTTAACAGATAAGGTTGATGCTTGTGATGATGCTTGTTATTTAAAGGGGCCTAACATCGAAGGTCATCGGCCCAACAGATAAGGCATAGGCCTACATATATAGCAAGGAATATTTTACAAATATTGATTTACATCATAATATCATTATTTTACATGGAAAAAACAAGATATTTAAAATAAACTAAACTTAGGAGGAAAAATAGGTACCCAGTGGTTATCAATTTATTCTCCAACATACTGTTCAAGGAAGTACCTGCGTACTTTTTTCTTAAATCTGTACAACGTATTGATTTGTTTCAATTTTGGAGGTAGATTGTTAAAGGCTGTGCTTGCTGAATAGGAAATGCCTTTAACACCATATTTTGTAGCGTTAGTGGAATCTTTGTAAAACTGGTTTGCTGATCATGTGTTATGGGTGTGAATATCTTTGCTGTATCGTAGTTCTGTATTAACAGAAATCATATTATTTTTATACCTAACATAAATAAAGCTTGAGAGTATTTAATCTGGCATTGTACTAGTAATATGTTTGTTTCCTGAAAAACTTCCACAGATGGTTTTAGTAAATCATATCTACTCGTATATATAATTTTTAAAGCTCTCTTTTGGTGTACTTCCAGACCCTTTACAGCTTCCTGTGTACAATTTCCCCATACGATATGCATGTACATAAGGTGTGAATGAGGGAGGTATATATGCTTCTTAAGTGTTGCTTGTTTATTCCATAGTCCTTCAATCTTTTTAGTACTCCAATTACACTAATAATTTTTTCTTTACATTTGAGGTATGCTCATTCGAACTTTAGTTATTGTCTAAAGCCGGGCCTAAATATGAAAAGTGCTTTACTTTTTCAATGGGCGTATTGCCAATTTTTACTACATTACAGGAATATTGGTAATTTGTGTTGGTTTATGGAATATCACGTGTTTTGTTTTTGAGGTGCTTATTACTAGATTATTTTTGTTCAGCCATGATGTTAGTATGTCCAGATCTTTTTGCATATACTCCATAATCGTTTGTTTGCAATTGCTGTCATAAAATATAAATATATTGTAAATTTGTAAATACATGTAAATAAATAATTGTACCAACTGACATCATCTCGTGTGCGTCTTTGTGGATTCGTTAAACTGTCCCGAGATTTACCTGAAAGGGGAAATCGGAAAACACAGAAAACAATTCTCAGGACAGACGACGATGGGATTCGAACCCATTTGCCTCTGGAATGCAAATCTTGGCTCCATAGCCATAGCGAAAGGAAACAACCACTCTATTAAATGAACAAAAGAAAAATACCCGAAAAACCACACATGAAAGAGAAAACACGTAGGTCGCGGGTTCAATCCCTGGCCGGGTCGAGAATATTTAACTTTCATTAGTTAATTCGTCTGGCTCGGAGACAGGGTGTTTATGCCATCTTCTGTAACAGAATTCATCTTAGGTAGGAGCCCATCATCACAGACACTCAGATCGACTATATGGCGTCAGCACGAAAGACCTGCCCCAGGCCTCTCCGGTGACCATACAGCATTATTATTATTATTATTATTATTATTATTATTATTATTAATATTATTATTATTATTATTATTATTATTATTTGCGTATGGACACTGTTGGATCACGCAGTGATTTTATAATTCGCCTTTCTGCTCTTCCTTATGGCTCTCAATTTTTCTCCGTGGGCTCTCTTCCTTTCTTCAGTCCATTTGGTTCCTGGTCTCCTCCCAGATGTTTACTTTTTCAAGGAACGGATGTCTGTCTAATATTTCTGATATATCTATCTAGGCTTTTTTCAGGCCTTCTTTGACTTCTTGGCTCCACGGTAGACTCTTCAATTTTCTGCTGTATGTTTCATATTATTAGTATTTATTTATTTATTTATTTATTTATTTATTTATTTATTTATTTATTTATTTATTTATTTATTTATTTATTTATTTATTTATTTATTTATCCGTTTATCCTCTAGGGTTGTTTATTCCCTCGGACTCAGCGAGGGATCCCACCTCTACGCCTCAAGGGCAGTGTCCTGGAGCGTGAGACTTTGGGACGGGAGATACAACTGGGGAGGAGGACCAGTACCCTCGCCCAGGTGGTCACACCTACTGTTTTGAACAGCGGCCTTGTTGGGAGATGTGAAGATTGAAAGTGTTAGACAAGGAAGAGGAAAAGAAGCGGCCGTGGCCTTAAGTTAGGTACCATCACGGTGTTTGCCTGGAGGAGAATTGGGAAAAGCACGGAAAAATACTTCGAGGATGGCTGAGGTGGAAATCGCGTGGCTGAGTGGACCCCGTTCCAACCCTCGTAGCACTTTTCAAACTTCGTGACAGAGCCGGGAATCGAACCCGGGCCTCTGGCGGTGGCACCTAATCACACTAACCACTACACCAGAGAGGCGGGCATTATTATTATTATTATTATTATTATTATTATTATTATTATTATTATTATTATTATTATTATTATTATTACACTACAAAGCACCAAACACGCAATAGTGAATATATTCCTTCACAAAGGGTTGGCATCCAATCGTAAAACTGAGCTAAGTCCAAATACAAAGTGCCGATGGGATTTTTACCTGTACCTCAGGGCTGTTTCGAGGTCCACTCAGCCTATGTGATTACAATTGAGGAGCTATCTGACGGTGAGATGGCGGCCCCGGTCTAGAAAGCCAAGAATAACGGCCGAGAGGATTCGTCGTGCCGACTACACGACATCTCGTAATCTGCAGACCTTCGGGTTGTGCAGCGGTCGCCTGGTAGGCCATGGCCCTTCGGGACTGTTGCTTCATGGGGTTCTTATTACCACTACTGCTACTATAGGCTGTGACTTGCCTGTGAAATTAAACACGTTATTTTTTTTCTTGACTTTCTTATACCCACACGCGACACGATATTTTATCACATTAGATTTTACACCACAATAATTAACCAAGAGAAAAGATAGAGTAGAAACACGCCCAATGACGTCGCACAACAGAAATTAGGAATCAGGATTTTTCAGTGGTTAATAGCGGTTCGAAGTAGAACGTAGCCTATTTTGTATTGTGTCGTGTGAAACATTCACCTTATACAGAAATTTCACATTTTCTTTTAACTGTATAATACTGTTTTCCCTGTTTCTTACAATTTCAATACTTTCAGCATTTCCTTCAGATGTCTGGGTGTTTTTTTTTTTTTTTTTTTTTTTTTTGTTTTTTTTTTTTTTTTTTTTTTTTTTTTGTGAATTTGGGATTTCTGACAAAGGAATCCATCCCCCAAATCTTGAATCTTGAAATCGTGTATAGTATCTTGCCCGTCTTTACATATCCTCGACGAATATCGATGACTTATTCTAACAGTAGAAGCGATTGGGAATTGGAAATTGGCAAAACATTACCAGACAACAAAAAAAAGTACTAGGGTTTGTGGGATATAGCGGCGAGAGGGGGCCGGGATATGTACATCAAAACTGAAAACATATAGCTACAAAATTGTAAGCTCTTGAGCGAGTTTTTACAGAAAGATAAAGTTTGACAGTTTACCAACTTAAGGGCGGTAGTATTTTTATTTTTGAGATCTTGATTCAATACCATACAATAAATCTTCCGCCAAAGGAACAATATTACACATAATTTCGTGTGACTATTTCTAGCCGGGTGCAGCTCTTGTAAGGCAGACCCTCCGATGAGGGTGGGCGGCATTTGCCATGTATAGGTAACTGCGTGTTATTGTGGTGGAGGATAGTGTTATGTGTGAGTTGCAGGGATGTTGGGGACAGCACAAACACCCAGTCCCCGGGCCATTGGAATTAACCAAAGAAGATTAAAATCCCGTATGTATGTATGTATGTATGTATGTATGTATGTATGTATGTATGTATGTATGTATGTATGTATGTATGTATGTATGTAAGTTGAGTGCTCAGCCTGGAGGCTGGTTTGGACCTCAACAGCTCTGCCATCAGCCGTTAGGTGGCTCAGGTATCATTAAAGAGGCATACTAGGGGAATGAGGACTGAGGTAGTTTCCCGTTGCTTTCCTTACTGAGCCAGAAGCTGTTGTTATTATTACATATCAGTCTGCCAAGCCCACTGAAATGCATACACCAACCGACCCTATGAGCAACATTTTCATACCAATCATAACAGGGACTGGCTGCATAAGGAATGGCATTACTAGCATCACTCATACCTCAGTCACTTTCATGTTGTCAAAGCCAAGGATGAGACTGAGACAGGTCAATGGAAGTTAAAATAATGTTCTAGTCTACACCAGAAGACATAGTGCACTTTAAACACTAGGTCTTGCCAGCAAACGCATAGTACATACGCATTACAATTGAATAGAAGTATAGCGTAATTATACAATTAAAAATCAATAAGCATTTGACTACACACTAAGAAACTAACAGACACGAAAGAGACTGTCAGAAATGCGCGTGGCAAGCGGGTGAATCATACTTCAGTGTCCATGGCCTTGGCAAAAAAAAAAAGAAATATCCCTGCTACCCTTCCTCACAGTGTCCACTACTTAATAATAATATAAGAAAATTTATTGGACTCCAACCTATTCAATACATTACAGGATGTTAACGTTTTAGTGTAATGTATTGAATAGGTTGGAGTCCAATAAATTTTCTTATATTATTATTGAGATTCTTTCAATACGGAAAATAAAATGATTTTCATTAATTTGCAATGTCTACTACTTGCCATGGCGCTATACAAATCGGTAAGCCACGACGAACGACATTTTATGCATATTTCCGCTAATAATTGTATTAATAATTAAAGAAAATAAAGGAAAATTAGACAGATAAGACAACAAGGCTTGTACATTTATTAAAATAATTCCTATAATTCCTGCTTTCAGGCGCCTAAAATGGAATACAAATGGAATAAAAATATGTTTTCTCCACAAAGTGAGGGGTGACTGCACCATCTCCTAAGAGCCACCGCTGTTTTTTAACTTGCTCGCATTTTCCCACAGAAACTCGTCACCACCAGCCAATGGAGTTAAGTGTATGGAAGCATGGGTGCTGTCATGTATTGCCTTTGTGTTTTTCGCGCTGTTGGAGTATGCGGTGCAGTTGTATACAACGAGGGGAAGCTGTTTCAAGCGACGGACTTCAGGTCTGACTAAACTGAAGCTTTTCGTAGCTGCTACAACATACAACAAGCAACAACTACAGGTGAGAATCAAATCAGCATGTTGTCTGATCCCTCTTCCAACTTTCTCTTTAATCTATGACGTACTCTTCTCTCAAAAGTAGGAAGGTCCGCCTGTTAATACACGTCTTAATTTGTTATCTATATTGTATTAATTGTGCGACTAGTTTCGACTTCTTTTTAACATATAAGGTATCTTCAGACCCTTTGACCTCTTTTTTTACATATAAGGTATCTTCAGCCATTTATATCATAATAGGAATAATATCAAGTACAGTATAACACAACCAATCACCAAGTATAAGTCCGACTCAATGGCTAAATTGTTAGCGTGCTGGCCTTTGGTCAAAGAGGTCCCGGGTTCGATTCCCGGTAAAATCGCGAATTTTAACCATAATTGGTTAATTTCGCTGACACGGGAGCTGGGTGTATCTTTTCATCCTCATAACGACGCGGTGCACGTCGCCTGCGGGCGTCAATTCAAAAGACCTGCACCTGGCAAGCCGAACTCGTCCTCGGATACTCCAGGCACTACAAGCCATACGCCATTTCTTTAACAAATATAAAATCGAAAACACCTGGTATGTCCTAATACCTACCATAGAAATTGAAACCAATGAAACGTATCAATAAACACATTGAGTCTTGCACAAGGTTGATGTAGATCAACTGATAATTTCAAAACTAAACTGGGGCTTGTACAACAGCTTAGGTCCCTACATTGGAATAACTAGAATGTCAGTTCATGAAAGTATGTACGTGAATATGAAACAATACACTTAAGAAACAGCGTGGAAAACACATTAAAAAGTATTTTCTATTAATTAATCGTGCTAAAGTGGTGATATTGTCCGTATATTTGCTTCCTAATTCTTGTCGTAGCTTGAAGTCCGTTGATCGACGTATTTGTGGGAGACGATTAAATTGTAGCAAGTTGATTCTTGGTGAGTAAATGATGTTACTTCGTGAGTTATTAAAAGGCCGAGGGGGACATCTACAGCTTAAATCAGTGTACCTTTTAGTCCAATGAAAGGATCTTTTTGTCCATGAATCAGTGTGAAGTAGATGTCTGAAAGAGAAAGATGACAGTGATTTAAAAATAAGTTTTTATATTTAAAAAGGAGGAAAAGAAGACAAGTACGAAAGAACATGCAGCTGAGAATGAAATGTATTACTTAATGTACTCTTCTCTTGAAATCACAACATAGGCAGAGACGTGGGAAATTACTTACAGAGAGTGATTGGGCGTCTTCTAATTTATTTATTTATTTATTTATTTATTTATTTATTTATTTATTTATTTATTTATTTGTTTATTTATTTATTTATTTATTTATTTATTTATTTATTTATTTATTTATTTATTTAATCCGTTTATCCTCCAGGGTTGGCTTTTGCCCCGGAATCAACAAGGGATCCCAACTCTACCGCCTCAAGGGCAGTGTCCTGGAGTGTGAGACATTTGTTGGGGTATACAACTGCAGTGGAGGACCAGTACCTCGCCAGGGCGGTCTCACCTGTTATGCTTAACAGATGCCTTGAGGGGGATGGGAAGATTGGAGGGGATTTGGAAGGAAGAGGCATAGAAGTGACCGTCGCCTTAAGTTAGGTACCATCCCGGCATTTGCCTGGAGAAAAATTGGAAAACCACGGAAAAACACTTCGAGGATGGCTGAGGTGGGAATCGAACCTCCTCTACTCAGTTGACCTCCCGAGGCTGAGAGAACCCCGTTCCAACCCTCGTACCACGTCTCAAAGTTAGTGGCAGAGCCGGGAATCGATCCCGGGCCTCTGGGGGTAGCAGCTAACCACTACACCACTGAGGCGGACACATATTCTAACTAACCAGTTATACCCACATTTTTTGTAATAAATGCTTTTGAAATGTGATAATATAGCTCCCGACATAACTTCTTTTTTTTTTTTGCTAGGGGCTTTACGTCGCACCGACACAGATAGGTCTTATGGCGACGATGGGATAGGAAAGGCCTAGGAGTTGGAAGGAAGCGGCCGTGGCCTTAATTAAGGTACAGCCCCAGCATTTGCCTGGTGTGAAAATGGGAAACCACGGAAAACCATTTTCAGGGCTGCCGATAGTGGGATTCGAACCTACTATCTCCCGGATGCAAGCTCACAGCCGAGCGCCTCTACGCGCACGGCCAACTCGCCCGGTGACAGAACTTTTAAATGTTATTTTTGACGGGTTGGTACTGGTGGTTCTGATGAATGGAGAAACCATGGCATGCTGAATAGACAGTAAAATCCGTCAAGTTGACCACCTCTGTAATATAACCGCGCGATGATATTGAACACAGTTTCATGGAACCGGCAAATTTAGATTTTAAGTACAATTTGTTCTAATTTTTTTTAAGAATAAGAAACCAATTTCCTAACAGAAATACTGATATGCATCTTGAATTACACTGCATTATTCATCAACAAGTGCTTTGTGGAAAAGTATTATTTATTTATTTATTTATTTATTTATTTATTTATTTATTTATTTATTTATTTATTTATTTATTTATTTATTTATTTATTTATTTATTTATTTATTTATTTATTTATTTATTTATTTATTTATTATTTCCCTCCAGATCTACAGTATTTCCTACCTTAGTGATCCTTAATGGATAGAAATAATATTGCCCAACCTAGGTGAACACCTTCAAATTAACTGTCCTAGATAAAATACTAATGTGATAATAGATAAGAGTACTGGAATAACCAGAACAATAAATTAAATATAGCGGACCTTTCCTGCAGTGATCACTGCTGGCTGGAGCCTGAAGATTAACAAAAGATTAACTGTAGAATGAATTGTGAGCCCTCCCCTCCTTGATCACTGCGCGGTGGAGTCTGGAAAATACCATATAATCGGCGATTGCCGCGGAATCGCGAGGTTACTCACGATAATAGAAATGGTAACTCAGCACCAGAAGGTTTAAAGACCTCCACCTTCCTTTTGGCTGAATCTCGCGAACCTCGCACATTCCGTAACTACTCCCTTCCACACTCGCTGACCTACTAATGGTTCGCTGATTCAGCCAATGCCCTACATAATCTGCTGCATTAGTGTGCCGTAATTTCCTCGCTTATCAGTTCCTGTATGAACTGCTTTACTCCACACATGATACATACAATAACATTCTTTAATTTACTATTCCTACTTACAACCACTATAACTACCCATTATCATCCAAACTCAATCTCTTGTTGTATCACCATTATTTATATCCATCAGATATCCCGAACTCCCCTGCAATTCCTCCCAGTCACCTCATCACTACCTCTCTTATCAATCAGACATTTAAACTCCATATTTCAAATTATCATCTAACTCCTCAACTGGTTTCTCGTCCATTCCAATTGCTCATAGTCAGATTCCACGCTTAAATTCCAATCACATATCCATCAATCGTCACCATACCATATCTATAAAATAATCATCACTACCACTCTTATCAATCAAACATCTTTAGCCTATATATACAAAACACTAGACATTTCAAATACAATTACCTCTTACCAAACAAATACCACTCATAATCACGTTCATCATCTCTCTAAACATCATCTTCGCCAAATCACCTTATCACTACCTCTCTTATCAATCAGACGTACAGACCCTAACAAACTCCACATTTCAAATTATCATCCAACTCCTCAACTAGTTTTCTTCCATTCAAATTGCTCATAGTCAAATTCCACACTTAAATTCCAATCACATATCCATTCATTTTTACCATATTATGTATATAAAACAATCACTCTTTTCTCCACCATACCACCAAATCTGCCTCTTGCATGTAACAAAACCTCAACCGCCAACCACATCACCACTACCACTCTTATCACTCGAACATCTTTAGACTATATATAAAAACACTAGACATTTGAAATACAATTACCTCTTATCAAACCTATATACCATTCATAATCACGTTCAACATCTCTCTAAACATCATCCAACATTATCTTAATTATAATCATTCTCCACATTAAATTATTCTACAACTTCTTACTCCTTCAATAATTACCATACCATATCTATAATTTAATCACTCTTATTTCAGCTACACTACAAAATCTACCTCTTATCAATAACAATACATTCCACCATTAATTTACTTCCTCTTATACAACTAACATACACACTCCACCACTTACCATAATCACTCTCACATATCACCAAATCCATCCCTTATGAATAACAATCCAATTACATTAATCCATACTTCACATTAAATTACAATTAAATGACATCTTCACTTTTAGCTCACATGCCATTAATACACACACTCAACCACCTCCTCATATCGCCTTTTAATATCACCTAGCTTACTTACTAATACTACTTGACTTTTTACCTCTCGTTACTATGCCTTCATCACTTTTACCTTTTTTCCCCATGGTTCCTTTAAACTCGTGCTTCTCCCCTTAATCATAGTTCATCTTACTTCTTCTGCTTCTTCCCTCAAACCATTATTTTCACTATGCGTGTGTCCACTTGCCATTTCTTATGCTTTTCTCTTCCTCAGCACCTCACTGATTCCTTTTACAGTCGACTCGCTGATCTCCTCCGATCTCGACGCCATACTAAGATCACACCGCTCACTGTTTCCATTGGATCTTTCCTTTCCACCAAGACCGTCTTCTCCAGCGCTGCTTTCTATTGCCTGTCTTTCTTCCACTCTCTTCCATATCACTGCTTCCTGCATCAGGCCCTCCTCTACCATCTCATAGTGCCCGTCATCTCCGCCGTTACATCTCGCACTTGGTACTCCACGCCTTATACCAGCATGCCCTCGCCGTCCCTACTCGTTTCGTTTTTACTTAAATCCTCCTCCATAGACTAAAGTTTCGACACTCCCCACTTCCGAGTCCATCTTCCATTGGACACCACCAGTACTTGGCCCCTGTAGTCTTGCCCTAATCATATGTTTCTTCAAAATTCTGAAGTTTCTATTCCCATCTCTACTCCAGTCTCTCTTATTCCACATTTTTTTTCTTTCTGCAGGTTACCGGCGTTTCTGATTACTATATCTGCCATCAGTGATGATAGCAACGTGACCTTTGCACGCCTGCACCCCCTCAGCCTTCCTATCCTCTGCACGTCATCTACATCGACCTCAGTGAAGTCGATTTTCATTTTTCTCTGTATTACATCTACCACCTAGTATACTGTGTCCTCTTTAGTCTTTACCTTCTATTCTTGTACTCCATAAATAAAAATGGCTTTCTTCATGCTTTCAAGTCTGTAGGCTTCAACTTCTTTCTTCAAATTTTGCACCTCCTCATCCATATTTTTTTACTTTCTCCCTTAGAAAAACTACATCTCTCTCACATTTTAATGAACCACCAGTCTGTAAGACCAGAAGTAAATTTGATATTTCTGCAGTGGCCAACCTCCCGCGAAGTATTTTCGTCTCTCCGTACCCACTCCTCCAAACGATCGTCTTTGTTTTGTTTAGGTGAATCTTTAATTGGCAATATATACACAGATAAAAACTAACTGGCCTCACGTACTGGATACCGGTAGCTCTAGTAACGTGCGATTAGTGTTCATTCTATCAACATTTTACTCTAGTGTCTGTCATGGCTTGTTTAAATTTTACATACCAACATGTTAAAAAGGCCTCTCAACAGGAGTCACATGTACATAGTCTGACGTTTTGTGAATTAACAGTAAGAATATGTGAGAAGTGTTTACCAGTATATGAGTATGAGAACCATCTATTAATGTACACACAAAACTCAATATTGTCACGAATATATGTTGTTGTTTTTTAAGTTTCTCTTATGGTATTCTAAATTTTCTGCAATTATATTTTAATTTAAAATATAACTGCATAATATAGAAATATATAATTTACCGGTCTCATAATGTCTGCAAGAGGGATGGCTTCATTGCAGTGTCCAAAGGCATTTTCAAAATTTACTGCTGTGGGGAGTGAACTATAGCCCAAGCCGGTTAGAATATTTGTTTCTGGTACTTTAAGTGGATAGATAGGCCACCATCCACCAAAATATTTAACATAACATTTGTCACTTGCGTTAGAAACCCTGCCGATAATGAAATGAAGAACCCTACCTCTTAATAGATTAGAAACATTAAAACAATTTAGCTTCGTTGATTACCTCTGTAACTATATTAATAAGCAATATTTATATGCTGTATTTCTTGTTGTTTGGAGAGGAATTCAGGTTTTTTCCATTCTTCCTACAGTGACCGAAAATATTTTCAATGTTAATGTAGCAATTGAATGTCTGTCTGTCCGTGTGGTGATTATAATGATGATGAGGTATGGAGAGGGTGAAAGATCAACAAAATCACTTTTATTTGACTACTGTACTACAGGCTATGCTATGGAAAGATGAAAATGAATGAAAATCCACAGCCTGTTTCCAGTCATTCGACTAGGTCAGGTGAAAGCCCCCCCCCCCCCCCCCCACCTCTAGCGGCGAGAATAGGAGATGTACCGGCTGCTGAAGCCTGTCGCACTCGTCTGCGGCAAACATTAATGACTGACAGATCAGAGTGTTGCTGGAATGAAGGATGACAGATGACAAGCGGTGAAAGGCCGGCGCGCTGCCGCCTGAGCCACGAGGGCCCATTTTGGGAACATAACTCTATCAATCAGTTGTTCTTGTAAAATACTTACTAGTGCCACATGAATATGCGTGTTGTATATAGAACAAAGCCTTTATCTCCTCACTCCGAGTACCCTCCTGACATTGTTCCCACCTGTTTGTACCAGCAATAATTCTCACTATTTTCATGTCTGTTACCTCTAACTTATGAATAAGATATCCTGACCACCTCTGTGGTGGAGGGGTGTTGGAGTGAGATGTGGCTGCCTCTTACCCGGAAGAATTCGGGGACTTTTAATTTTTCACTGAGGGTTGGAACAGTGTTTATTCAGCCTCGTGAGGTCGTCAGAAGAGTTGTCTGACACGAGAGGCAGAGGACCTGGTCAAGAAAGCCAAGCAATACCGTCGCGGTCGGAAAACAACAGTTGACCAAAGGCGTTCAGACAGGACAGATGAAGGTGAGGGGCCTGACACAAGTAAGTGGAAGCAATACTAGGACTCAGCTAAGAGCCCCGTGGTCGCCAACCCCCGCTCTCAAGTTAAGAGCCACTGCAGCCCCTTTTAGTTGCCTCTTACGACAGACAGGTGATACCGTGGATGTTATTCTACCACCCCCAGCCACAGAGGGATTCAACAGACGAATCACAATCAGGCCCGTCATATGCCGTCACTCCGTAGGAACACTGTGGAGAGGTCTGGAATTGATCCCAGGGTTTTGGTGGCGCGCAATACAGTGATTAGAAATTGTATAACACCACCTCCTCTATCCTGTCGGTCAATATTCTAGTAGTGATATTTTTTCCACCAACGGGACTCGAACTAGTAAAGCACAATGTCAGAACATAAAGACTGAGGATGATTTTAAGAACAAGGTATCCTTACAGACGACGATGGTAGTGATTTTGATGATGATGATGATGATGATGATGATGATTGTTGTTTAAAGGGACCTAACATCTACGTCATCGGCCCGGTAGTGATTTTTAGAGGAAGTACAACGAGGTAACCATCCTCTCTTAACACTCATAAGAAGAGATAAAGTAAGAGGTCTGACACTTCGAAGAAGGAAGATATCGGCAAAAGAAAGGGAAGGATCAGAAAAGGCGTGAAATGAGACTCCTTAGACCTCCCAAACCTACAATCGGAGGGGACGGAAGAGAATAAGAGTTGGCCAAGAGGGGTCGGATAGGATGGATGAAAATTAAGAGCCTGGCACAAGTAAGTAGAAGCAATTTCAGACTCATATAGGATCTCCATGGTCACCAAACCACGCCCTCAAGTTGAGGCGGCTTCTTTACAGGAGCATGTCCTGTAAGGATAACCCTAGTGACCTACCCCATTATTTATCGAAAAGATTATACGTTCTCTGTTTGTACTGTAATTACTTTTATTCTTCTTCTCCTTTATCTGTTTACACTCCAGGGTCGGTTTTTCCCTCGGACTCAGCGAGGGATCCCACTTCTACCGCCTCAAAGGCAGTGTCCTCGAGCTTCAGACTCTGGGTTGGGGCATACAACTGGGGAGGATGACCATTACCTCGCCCAGGCGGCCTCACCTGCTATGCTGAACAGGTGCCTTGCGGGGGCATGGGAAGATTGGAAGGGAAAACCACTTCCAGGATGGCTGAGGTGGGAATCTAACCCAGCTTTATTCAGTTGACCTCCCGAGACTGAGTGAACCCCATTGCAGCCCTCGTACCACTTTTCAAATTTCGTGGCAGAGCTGAGAATCGAACCCGGGCCTCGCAGGGTGGGAGCTAATCACACTATCCACTACACCACAGAGGCGGACAATTACTTTTATTACAATCCTATCTTACTTTATAATTCTTCTTCTGGTACTACTTACGTTACCTGTGGGATCACTGGTGCGAATTGTGTCACACATATGGATTTGCCCCTCCTGATGTCAACCCTATGAGGAGAGATGTAATCACTATTGCGTGTTTCTGTGATTGTTGGTAGTGTGGTTTGTTGTCTGATTATGAAGGGGAGAGTGTTGGGACAAACACAAATACCCAGTCCCCGATCCAGAAGAATTAACCAGACTCGATTAAAATCCCCGACCCCGTCGGGAATCGAACCCGTTACCCTCTGAATCGAAGGCCTCAATGCTGACCATTCAGCCAAGGAGTCGGACCCTCTTTTACTTCATAATGATCTCTAAAGTTAGTTTTGATTGACAGGTACATAAAATTTGCAATCAAATTAATACGGTATATTGGGACAAATATATATATTGTATGCAGAGGCTTCTAATACTATTGTACACTGCAAATATACCTTATATTTTCTGCATCAAATATAAAAATCAATAAATACACTGTGGAACATATAAAATATAGGCAATATTTAATTCTAGCTCCATCGTATTTAAAGCTCTGATCAGAGTGGATAGGCACCGCTTATGCTCAAAGACCATAGATAGAGATGGGCTGATCCTTAAAGCAACAACTAAGGTAAATGATTTTGGATAACCGAGCGAGTTGGCCGTGCGGTTAGGACGCGAAGCTGTGAGCTTGTATTCTGGAGATAATGGGTTCAAGCCCCACAGTCGGCACCCCTGAAGATGGTTTTCCGTAGTTTCCCATTTTTGTACCAGGAAAATGTTAGGGCTGTACCTACCTTAATTGACGCCACGGCCCCTTCTTTTCCACTCGTAGCCCTTTCCTATCCTACGTCACCATAAGTCTTATCTGCGTCGGTGCAACATAAAGCAACTTGTAAAAAACAATTATTCCGGATATCTTCTATAAATCTTTTGATCCCAGACATGTTTCCTTTACAAGTTATGGATGTACTCCCTTGCTTACAGTTAACCAGTCTTAACCTAATACACTCTTACTAATAAGAATTATTTTTAATTATGCAAATCATAATGATAATACTGTAATATGAAAAAGAATCATGTTATTAAATACAATAAAAGTAACAGTATGAATAAAATAATCTAATCTGGTGACAAGAAGATAAAATCGCGCACACACACACTGTACCTATACAACATACATATGCACAGTAAATTCAAATCGATGTAAAGGTCAGTATTGTAGAAAATAACTTAATTTAAGAGTACCGGTACTAGATTTACTAACTGAAAGAACGAGTCAAAAAGATACAAATTTGAAGAAGATACCGAAATGTCGCCTCCAATGTGGAGGTGAAGAGAAGGAATACTAAGCAGAAGAGGAAGGAAGTTTTGAGGTCACAGCTAGATGATACATTTATGTTTTCCTAGTATTTCGATATAGTAAGCTTGGTTGCTACAGAACATGCTTCTGACCTTAGCCTACAAGTAATACAAAGCCTGCTCCACAAACATGTTGATTTAGACTGGCAATGAACAGCAGGATTCTGAAGCCTGAGCGTGCGGCCGCGGCCATCTTACGTCACTACACTACCCCGATGCATTAATGTAAAATAGTAGTCGAAATGGGAATATTGGACAGGAGATCATTAAAATAATTAAAAGCCCATAGAAATAATAACAACAACACTGATCAATTAGACCTATTAGGTCCTTCATTTTACTGTTAAAAAGGGAAACACTGGTATATCATGAGGCCCAGAAAACGCTGACATGACTGGTATATCAATTTACAAATGCTTAAAAATAGCCAATCTGTTTTAGACCGATCTATGGTCAAATCTGTTTCCAATCAACTCTCTTACAGGACGATCCACACGTATTTTCAAGTTTGTTTGTTTGTTTGTTTGTTTGTTTGTTTGTTTGTTTGTTTGTTTGTTTGTTTGTTTATTTGTTTGTTTGTTTGTTTGTTTGTTTGTTTGTTTGTTTGTTTGTTTGTTTGTTTGTTTGTTTGTTTGTTTGTTTGTTTGTTTGTTTGTTTGTTTGTTTGTTTGTTTGTTTGTTTGGCCAATCCTTGTCCCGTTTCTGAACAGGGTCGGGTATGAAGTGAGATGAATCTGTCGTGGCGAGTTATTATGACCGGATGCCCTTTCTGACGTCTGATATATGATAGTAAGAAGCGAGAGGGTGAAATACGATGCCGGCACAGAGCCTTCTCCTGTCGAATAGCACCAAGGGGTCTGCTTAAATCTTAACGTCCCCATCTGACGGACGAATCACCTTCAACAGCGTCATATACCCTCACACCATATGAGCACTGCGGAGAGGTTTGGAATTTAATCCAGAATTTCGGCACGCAATCTAGTAATTATAAATTGTATGCCACCACCTCCCCTGCCTTGCCGGCCAACATTCTGATAGTGATTTTTTTTTTCGATCAATGGGACTCGAATCGGTTAACCACGGTGTCAGATTGTTTAGACTTCAACGCCACCAGTAGGGCTCTCACACGTATTTTCAGGTACAGTAATGAATAGGGCTCGGATGTTTAGGAAAAATATTTCTTCTTTGTCTCTATTTTCTTGTCGGATTGGTTTTTGGTGCAATTCAGGTGAAAATCGTCACAATTAAGTGATTTTTATTTGTCATATAAATGCATGTTTTGGTTATTTTTGTCATAAGGTCATATTTTGACCTATTTTCGTAGAAACGTCATATTTTGGCAGTCTGACGACAGATGTAGCTGAGCAAAATTATCTTCAACTTATCGAATGCGAACTAGTGTTCACAAAACTGCTTCTCGGTATCACATCTGCAGTTAATACAAGTGGAGTACCTTTTGTATAGAATGAAGTCCATAGACTTCACTGCACCTTTTACGTGATTAAATATGCACCAATAATCTTGTGACATAGAAAGGAGGTTCTGTTCTTACAAGAATGTGTTAAGTGATAATCGGAGGTTTTTCGCGCCTGATGATTTGAAGATGAATCTTGTTATACACTTCAGTTCCACCCGCGGAGAAGAATGAAAAAAGTATGTTAGTTTGCACTATAGGCCCTGCCGCCCTACCACAATGTATTGAAAGAAATCTACTTAATTCGTTTCATGGTGCTCAATGTAAACTTTAATACATTTAATAATTTTAACGAAATCTGGCTTGAACGTTCCAAAATATTTAAAAAAATTATTGATTTCTAGTTTTCTCGTATTTTAAACCACCACAACAGGGTGCAAATATGTTTCGACTTTCAAACTATTGTGTGATCTGATAATCTTAGTACCGGTACTTTATAGCTATGTATTCACAAATGTTCGATAAGTGAACCAAGGACAATAGACTGTGAATAACTGCTAAACATGTATATTCAGAAAATTAGTCTAATATGAAAGTAAGAATAAATAATTAAGTTATCAAATATGTACCAAAGGAATTGTCCTTTCGATTTATAACTTATTAAAAATGTCAATATTTAGATTAATCATTTTCCGGTCATATTTTGTCATTTTTACGTCATATTTCTCCAATTTTGACGTCATATTTCGTCACTTTTGAGGTCATATTTGCTTGCTTATTTGAGCTATTTTTAGGTCTTAAACATCCGAGCCCTAGTAATGTAAAAGTGCGTGCGTTGAGTTTAGATCTAAAGCATGTTTCATGTTCCATACCACTGATCTGTGACTTCATTAGGTACGTTCCCTTTCATGGCTGAGCTAAACGATTACATTTATTCTCTCCGAAATACATCTCAGTAAGTTTGCACACATGAATAACATATTTTGTAGGAACATGCAGATTACCTCCATTCTTGAAAGAAAGGAATGGAAAATGATTTTCTAATAATAATGTTTAATGTTATTTATTTTACGTCCCACTAACTATTTTTACAGTTTTCGGAGATGAGGTGCCGGAATTTTGTCCCGCAGTTCTTTTAAGTGCCAGAAAATCTACCGAAACGATGCTGACGTATTTGAATACCTTCAAATACCACCGGACTGAGCCAGGATCGAACCTGCGAAGTTGGGGTCAGAAGGCCAGCGCCTCAACCGTCTGAGCCACTCAGCCCAGCTAAGGATTTTCTTTTTGTACAACAGCTTCCTTGGAAATATCACACTGTAGATAATTGACTAACATCTTTACCACAAATCCTGAGATATATTCAATAATATTCTGTGATAATAAACCTAACACCTATTTCGATTGATGCAAGCTTACCTATCCTTCCACTCTAATTTTAACAGAAAGTTTGACATCCTTACAATATATCTTTAAAGAATAGAAGAGATCGAGACCACAGTTATCCAATTACTAACACCACCGAAACAAAAACTGAACTTAAAGCCAAATTTATTATTATTATTATTATTATTATTATTATTATTATTATTATTATTATTATTCCCCAGCCGCACTCCATCCCGGCTCCATGGCTAAATGGTTAGTGTACTGGCCTTTGGTCACAGGGGTCCCGGGTTCGATTCCCGGCAGGGTCGGGTATTTTAAACTTAATTGGTTAATTTCGCTGGCACATTGTCTGGGTACATGTGTCGTCTTCATCATTTCGTCCTCATCACGACGCCCAGGTCGCCTACGGGAGTCATATCGAAAGACCTGCATCTGGCGAGCAGAACTTGTCCTCGGACTCTCACGGCACTAAAAGCCATACGCCATTTCATTTTTTGCTAGTTGCTTTACGTCGCACCGATACAGATAGGTCTTATGGCGACGATGGGACAGGGAAGGGCTAGGAGTGGGAAGGAAGCGGCCGTGGCCTTAATTAAGGTACAGCCCCAGCATTTTCCTGGTGTGAAAATGGGAAACCACGGAAAACCATTTTCAGGGCTGCCGACAGTGGGGTTCGAACCTACTATCTCCCGAATACTGGATACTGGCCGCACTTAAGCGACTGCAGCTATCGAGCTCAGTCATTTCATTTTATGCTGCACTCCATCATAAAGGGGCTAACGCCGACAAATATACACCGGAGGGAAGTGAATTAGGCATCTTTAATAGTTAATTTAATTGCATTAATGTCCGACTCGTTGGCTGAATGGTCAGCGTACTAGCCTTCGGTTCAGAGGGTCCCGGGTTCGATTCCCGACCGGGTCGTGGATTTTAACCTTCATTGGTTAATTGTAATGGCTCGGAGGCTGGGTGTTTGTGCTGTCCCCAACATCCCTACAACTCACACACCACAAAAACACTATCCTCCATCACAATAACACGCAGTTACCTACACATGGCAGATGCCGCCCACCCTCATCGGAGCGTCTGCCTTACAAGGGCTGCATTGCGTCTTCATTCCGAGAGCGAATATGCTGCAAAGTGTTCTTCACGTTGAGGATGGTGAACCATTTATTAATTATCTTCAGGAACTCAGTAGTACCTTCAGCATCCTGAAATTCTTTTATTCCAAACTGAGACCCATATTGCCTGAAAAAATCGAGCACCAAAATGACATCTGAAGAGAAAATATCCATGGCTCTGCCCACATGCATCATCTCAAATGTTGTTGGATAGACATGTTTGTGTGTCAGTCTTCTTACTAATTTTACTTTCATGCCCTTCTGTAAGTCGTTTGTCTATTACAGCATCAATAAGAAATGGATTGGTGATTTTCATGAAACTTGCTATTTATGTTTAGGATAAAGGGTAATAGGATGTTAACTGTTATTGTTCAAAAAATTAGGTATTATAGGGTGCTTCAGATGGGGACGAAAACATAAAATTTGAAAACTGCTCATGATAAAACAGTTTTAGAATACAAACCTCCTTTTTCTATAGGCCTAAGGTATGTTAAAAAAAGTCCCATCTTTCCTCTTCGGTTTAAGGACAAAATCACTGCAATATGTTTATAATGCTTAAATCAGCAATTTGGTAATATGTGTATGTGTTTTCTTTTTCAATGACACTGTATACTATGGTATTATTATTGTCATCATCTTTATCATCATCAATGGGCTTTCAAGATGGAATTTTTGAGACAGTTCTATAATATTTGTTGAATTTTTGTTTTTAATACTTGTTACGGTGTTGAAATACATCTAATGAGGTGTTCTTCTGCAGTATGATAGTTGTCGCTGGATTGAAAAAGTGCGAGCCAAAACACGGCATGTAAAGTCCTGCATCACTACAACAATGTGTCACTGGCAGCTGAATAACAAGTCCTGGAGCCTCCTCGACCAGATAAGTCTTATCGTCTTCCCACTCTTCTTCATACTCTACAACATAGTCTACTGGAAAGTGGTTCTAACAATGAGAGCCAACATCTTCAGAGAGGGGAACTGTGATGCTAGGCTCAGTATGTGAACAAGAGAATCTTCTGCCTCATCATTGAACATGCAGAGAATCAGGTATTATTTAGGACTGCAGCTGCCTACAAGTTGAGACAACATACCTGTATAAAAATACTAAATATTTTTGATGATATATTTCTGTTTGTAATCATTAATATGTTAATGTACAATGATGGATTTTACAACCACTGACAGTATCATCAACACAACATATTCTTTCTACTATAAAATACATATCTAATTTCTTAAAATAAGCTTTAAATTATTGTATTGTATTTTATTTTATTTCGTCCAACTGATCATACAGTGATATGGGACATGTCAATAATCATATTTACAATAACAAAGGATAAAACAGTAATATACATGCCATGATAAATAAAGAGAAATATACAATGTGGTAAAGAGGCACAAAAGTGATACATAAGTTAATTTTCAAGAGCTAAGTATTCTTCAACAGAATAAAAACAATGGTTAGAAACAAATTTGAATAATTATTTCTTAAATTTTGAACATGGTTTTATCTGCTTAATGTAGTCTGGTAATTTATTAAATAAATGTACCACTGCATAACTCAAACTTGATTCATATAGCTTAGTTTTGTGTGGTTCTATGTGCAGACTGTGTCTATTTCTAGTATTATACCTATGTACATCAGAGATTATGGTGTAACTGTTTACATTCTCCTTCATATATACAAGTGTATGGAAGATATAAAGGCTAGGCAATGGTAAAATAAAATAAAGTTTAAAGTATTTCTTGCAGCTTGTCCTGCCGACACCGGCCATTCCTCTAATTATTTTCTTTTGTAACTTAAATATGACTTTGCTATATCGTGAATTCCCCCAGTAAATGATTCCATAGGTTAGTATGGGACGGACGTATGCAAAATACATAATTTGGCAAGCCTCTAAATTAAAACTATTTTTCAAAGATATTATCATGAAATAAATTCTACTAAACTTTTTCCCTATAAACTCTGTATGTTTTTCCCAGGTTAATGATTCATCCATCCACAAGCCAAGAAACTTTGTTGATGATGAGTACTCAATTATGGTCTCTCCAAATGATATTGGACTAATTTCCATATTTAAATTAATCTTATGGTGAAATCTAATCACAGAAACTTTCTGTTTACTTAAAATTAATTTATTATCTTCAAGCCAGCTCAGGATATTACTCACTATTTTGCCTGCCTTTAAGGGCACGTGTACGTGAATTATTTTCAAAAAATTGAATTTTTTATTTTCATGTATTATTATTCTTTGGAGTTCTCTCTTTCAGAATATATATAGTTTACATATGTTAGCAAGCATATTTTGTCCTAAATGTTGTTTTTAAGAATGTCTGCGCTAAGTAGCCAAGCCCCTTTAAATGTCAAACATTTGAAAGTGTCAACTTTTCCACCAGTAAAGATATCGGGAAACGGTAAGTAGTATTTTATCGAAAGCTGCCCTGCGTAAGAATTGATTGCTCTTAGACCTGCCAGCCGCAACGTGCTAGGTTGTAAACAGAAGCCAGTATTGTATTGTATTGTATAGTAGCGTGCATGAAATTCTCTATTTGTAAACATCCAGCATTTGCCTGGAGTGAAAATGGGAAACCACAGAAAACCTCTTCAGGGCTTATTAAAACTGTACTATAGCTTAGCTATAAGGAGAAACCAGGGTAATTTGGAAGCTATGAGAAAATCTGTATGGGCTAGTTTAATTCACAAAGCATCAACTGATGACCACCCACAACACGTGGTATGTCCTCCAGGTCCAGACTTCTGGTGTGGGTACCAGATAGCAAAGACAGAGGGTAAAAGATTATTGTCATAAACATCCATTACCTTATGTTGTTATTGAAGCCATAAAACATATTTATATAGATCTTAGTGCGAAAAATCTCTTGGAAAAATGTTTACATGGACGAACACAGAGCCCTAATTAGAGTTTCCATCATTGCATTAGGAAACGTGTGCCAAAAAGCTTATTTGTAGGCCTTCCTACCCTAAAAATGGGTGTATTGGATGCAGTTATCTACTTCAATGCAGGTGCTGCATCCAGATGTAAGGTACTGGAGTCTTAAGAATATCTCCAGGGGAAAATATGGCATCAGCATTAGCTGCAATTGGTCGTCGTAGGGTAATTGACGCTGAGAGGGCTGTATTTGAAAGCTCTAAAGAAGCCAGAACAAATAGTAGAAATAGGAAAACACAGCAGGATGATGAGTGTGTCCTAAATCATGAGGAATTTGGAGCTGGAATACATCGAAACTGTAGGGGTTGGTCACAAACTTAAATTTTTACTTTAATTGGCTCTCCTGAAAAATTGTATTTTTTAAGAATATTTAATTTACTATCTCAGTAACCGTTAATGATAGAACACTGAAATTCGGCACACAGTTTTAGTGTGCTATTGTCTGAAAAGTAGACTACAATCATGAACGTAGCTCTTTATTTACGAAAAATAGACCATAAAGTATTCAACAAAATTTATGAAATTTTTAATAACAATTTTCGAACTTTTCCCACAAAAGAACCATTTTACTGCATACCATGATTGTAGTCTACTTTGTAGCTACATGCTGTGGGTAGCATCTGTAAAAATATCATTCATATCACACAAGTAGTTTCCGAGTGTACCCTTCCGACAGCTTGGAGTGATTTTGCAATCTTAGAAAACATCACAAGAAATAAACTCTCATAAAAAATTAACAATGAACATTAACCAACAATTAATGATATAACAACAGTCTACAATGTTCATTCATTGCACATAATAATATTTGTCCACCTAGAACAAGTATATCTGTTCAAATTATGATGGCAAATATAGTGATTTATTACATTTTTGCTCAAATCAGTACTGGTATATGATATTTCAACAATCTGCTTCTATCCCCTAAAAATGATTTGAACCAGTCATAGGCCATTCCCCGAACTCCATACATGTATAACTTTTCTAAAAGCAAGCTGTGGTCAATTATATCAAAAGCTTTTGTTAAGTCCAATATGGCAACCAGCTAATATAATTATTATGCTTCTCTAAGAATAATAACAGTCTATCATACATAATTCTTTCCAGTATTTTGGAGAATACAGAAGGGAGGCAGACAGGCCTATAGTTACCAGCATCTTCTTCACTACCCTTTTTATGTATCGGAACAACTTTGGTTACCTTGAATTTGTCTGGAAATGTACCAGTGGTTAGTGACAAATTTATCAATTCTGTTATAATTAACCGCACATTTGTCTCTATTTTTATTGTGATGAATTGCTGTTAATTATCATTTAGCCTTTCACGGCCCGTGTAACTATTCATGAGTTATATTTTGGGCTTATGCCGTGTAAATAATTGTAAACACACTCAATGTTTCAAAAGGAACCTTGCCTTTCTTCATCAGGAGACAAATGAGTAAAGAAACGACGTATTGATGGTTGCTAGGAGAGAGCAACAAGGAAGCTTCAAATGGTGCCCGAAGACAATGAATAGTAACAGCAAAGCATTACTCTCCAATGGTTCTGATTATAGGTAGCCATGATTCACTGAGGTTGTAATCTGTATCGCGGTTGAAATTATCTGGGTGTTTACGTATTTCAACCGCCTCCCTGATAATTCTTGGGCGATATTGCTTTATACGGGCAAGAACATCTATTTCTTGGAACAAGACATCATGACCAGGTGTTAAGGCATGATCAGCAACAGCTGATTATCAGGTTGGTTGAGTCTGATACATCTGGTATGTTCTTTGATGCGAGTACACACCGTTCTCGAAGTCTGCCCAATATAAACCTTGCCACAAGTACAGGGAACTCTGTAGATACCAGGTTGTTGTAATTTAGGCAAACTATCCTTAGTTGGTCGCAGGAGTTGCCTAATCTTAATTGATGTTCCAAAAACAGTTTGTACATGGTACCTACGTAAGATTTTAGCAATACGATCCGTCGTGTTATGTATGTAAGGTAGGTAAGCAGTTCCTTTTACATCTTTTTTCTTAACAGATGTGCGATTATGTGCCGATTTCAGAACCCTTGAGATCAAAGCTCTGCTGTAACCGTTGCTCTCAAAAGTGGTTCTCAAGGTGTTAATTTCCTCTTGTAGATCTGACGCTTCACAAATCCTCCTGGCCCTGGTAGTCAGAGTTGTAAGGATAACATGTTTCTGGGCAGGGTGATAGTGAGAATCTGCGTGGAGATATCTATTGGTGTGTGTAGGCTTACGATACATGCTGTGTCCTAAAGATCCATCCTCTTTCTTGGTGACGAGAACATCTAAAAATGGTATCTTGCCGTCAGATTCCATTTCCAAGGTGAAACAAATGGAAGGGTGCTGGCGATTAAGGTGATCCAGATAGTGACCAAGATTGTCTTCACCTTCTGTCCATACGACGAACGTATCATCCACATATCGCCAGCAGATCTTCGGTTTGCAAGGTGCCGACGACAAACCTTTCTCTTCAAAGTTTTCCATGAAGAAATTGGCCACAACAGGAGAGAGAGGACTTCCCATGGCCACACCATCTGTCTGTTCATAATATTTCCCATTCCATAGAAAGTAGGAGGAGGTCATGCAGTGATAGAAAAGCCTTGCGATCTCTCCAGTAAAAATATCATTAATGAGAGACATAACACCATCAACAGGAACTCTCATAAACAGAAACACCACGTCGAGACTCACCAAGATATCGCCTGGCTGAAGTGATATAGTTTTTAACTTCTCAATGAAGTGTGTGGAATCCTTAATATATGAAGGGGAGTTATCCAGGTGTGGTTGAAGAAGACTACCTAAATATTTAGAAAGGGCATATGTCGGGGAACCAATCGTACTGACAATAGGCCTAAGAAGAACAGCCTCCTTATATATTTTGGGAAGGCCATACAGTCTCGGAGGAATAGCATTCCCTGGAAGGAGACTCTTTGCTGTATCTTCTGGAATAGAAGACTGCTTGACCAATTTGACGGTCATATTTGAGTAGCGAGTTGTGGGATCACGACTGTTAATCCTGTATATAGGATCAGCTAACAAGGATAAGATCTTGTTGTCATATTCATCTTTATCCATCACCACCGTCGCGTTACCCTTGTCAGCGAGGAGAACGATTACATCAGAATTGTCCCTTAGATCTTTTAGTGCCCAGATTTCACCTTGTTTTAAGTTGGACTTAGGTAGGGTTACAGTTTAGCAACTTGGATGTCTTGTCAGATAAAGTTCTTCCTGTCGGTTTTATTTGAGAGAGTCTGTGGTGATATGATCATCCAGAAAGTACGGTCAGTTGTGCCTGATATGGTATTGAACTGGGAGATCAGTACATTGAGAGACAAAAAAAAAACTAAGAATAGGACTGGATGTCGCGATAGAATAGGCATGCAATTTTTCAGTTTTGCTGAATGAGTTGTGGAAGTTCAGTCCCCACCGTTGAGTCAGAAAGGTTCTTCTTGGAAGATCTCGGCAGGTAATGCATGGCGAAGCACATGATTCGAACTTGGGTCTGCAAGATAAGAAATGTGATTTATTGAGAAATAGCAAAGATGCTGCAGATAGGCCTATCCGATGTTGAATTAGGAGTCTGGAGAGAAATTGTACCAGACCAAAGAGAGATTTTGTTACGAGATATATAAGAGCCTTGGCTGCTCGCACTATTGAGATGTTTCCTCGAGCGCGGAGATAAGAATGTAACCAGCTGAGGGGAGTGTTCCCATGTTACCGCCCAGGCGAAGACCCATTTAAACCATGTGTTACGTTACAGCTGTGCAGTGACCTTCCCCGAATAAATAAGTTCCTGCAACAAAAAGGAATGTTTTGTTTGGAATGTAGAAAGATGGACGATCTTGTTAACTGCCCATCTCGGCAGAAGGTAATGAACATCAGCTAAGCAGTCGACTGGAAAGACGAGCATGTATTTTGTCTCGATAAGACAAAGGTTTATTTTTATTTCAGGTATTTGAGTGTGACGTATTTTGTTGCCCATGTGTCATGCATTGTTATTTGTCATTTGTTGTCATTCGTGAAAGGGGAGAGCTCGTAGGCTTGTTTTGGGATTTGAGGATTCATTCTCCTTGATTATGAGAGTGGGGTCATATTTAACTTCAGTGATTATTTTGGGGATAGTATGGTGGTCTGAAGCCAGTGTGTGTGTGTTTTTTGTTCCCTAACCATTAGGAGTCATATTAACAGTGTAATGTGCGAATCTTACATTCCTAATTTCATGTGGTTGAACGTTTTAAATGACAGCATCTACAGTGTTCAAACTTATTTGTCAAATAAAATCACGCCATGTTAATTACTCACGGTTCCAAGAATGTTAAAGACTTTCACATGATTTGGGCAGAGATCCGCAACTTTCAAGGCTATTTGGTTAAAAATTTGTGTTTCTTGTCTGTTTAATGTTTTTGATATCTTTTGGAGGAAGTTTTACCTTAATTTTATGTTTTCGAAGATTAAACTTCTCCATCTCGTATCTCTGGATTCTCATTCACGTATACCGGTAGTTGTTTGTACATGTCCTACTTCAATTTTAGATATTTATTAGAACCATTTTACGGACAGACCATCGTTCTACCGACTGACCAGCCATGCGAAAGAAGAGGACGCCAGGTAAGGTACAGTACACAGTACAGTAGAACACTTAAAGAACATTCCATCCCCTCTACTTCAAATATTAGAAGCCAAAAATACAACTGAAGTTTAGCATGAATGCAAATATGTGATTGATTATTTGTTAGGATCTGTAGAGAAATTATTATCAGAAGAATGTGTAAACGTAACAGTGGAATTTCTTGAAAGACAAGATACAAATTGTGTGACTGTAAAGTCAGTTTTCAGACCTTTAGGTGATGGGGGTAACAAACATATATTTAAAATAATGTGTGTATTAATGATAATAGGGCACTAGAAATTTCTGTAACTATTTGCAGATAGGCAGAATGTCCAGAATGATTTCAGGAAAGACAAGCTCACATTTCAGCGAGCAGTAAGGCACACAGAAGGGAAAATTTAGATAGCCTGGATAGTTCTTTCTTGACAGATCTGAATACTGTAGGAGTTGGCTTAAGAAATATAAACTATAGAAAATGGAACCAGAGGCTATTCAGAATTATATTTTTTTTTAAAAAACACATGGTGCTAAAGATGTAATTATTCTTAAATCAGTGGCAGCTCAGATGGCATTTTCATTAACCATGGAAAAGCTTAGTGCAAAGATGAAAGAATACCAGAAAGAACAGAAGAGGAAATAATAATAATAATAATAATAATAATAATAATAATAATAATAATAATGTTAATAATAATGTCATTAGATTATTCCTATAAAGTATCATTTGATTTGAGTAGTAAATACACTGACATAAACAGCATTAATGTTAATACACTGACTGACAGAGCAAATGCAACACCAAGAAGGAGTGGTCAAATCTTTATGCCAATTGCAGGGTAGACTGACGTCACTGAGGTATGCTCATGATGTGAAATGCGCCGCTGTGCTGCGCACGTAGCGAACGATAAATGGGACACGGCGTTGGCGAATGGCCCACTTCGTACCGTGATTTCTCAGCCGACAGTCATTGTAGAACGTGTTGTCGTGTGCCACAGGACACGTGTATAGCTAAGAATGCCAGGCCGCCGTCAACGGAGGCATTTCCAGCAGACAGACGACTTTACGAGGGGTATGGTGATCGGGCTGAGAAGGGCAGGTTGGTCGCTTCGTCAAATCGCAGCCGATACCCATAGGGATGTGTCCACGGTGCAGCGCCTGTGGCGAAGATGGTTGGCGCAGGGACATGTGGTACGTGCGAGGGGTCCAGGCGCAGCCCGAGTGACGTCAGCACGCGAGGATCGGCGCATCCGCCGCCAAGCGGTGGCAGCCCGCACGCCACGTCAACCGCTATTCTTCAGCATGTGCAAGACACCCTGGCTGTTCCAATATCGACCAGAACAATTTCCCGTCCCGTCGATTGGTTGAAGGAGGCCTGCACTCCCGGCGTCCGCTCAGAAGACTACCATTGACTCCACAGCATAGACGTGCACGCCTGGCATGGTGCCGGGCTAGAGCGACTTGGATGAGGGAATGGCGGAACGTCGTGTTCTCCGATGAGTCACGCTTCTGTTCTGTCAGTGATAGTCACCGCAGACGAGTGTGGCGTCGGCGTGGAGAAAGGTCAAATCCGGCAGTAACTGTGGAGCGCCCTACCGCTAGACAACGCGGCATCATGGTTTGGGGCGCTATTGCGTATGATTCCACGTCACCTGTAGTGCGTATTCAAGGCACGTTAAATGCCCACCGCTACGTGCAGCATGTGCTGCGGCCGGTGGCACTCCCGTACCTTCAGGGGCTGCCCAATGCTCTGTTTCAGCAGGATAATGCCCGCCCACACACTGCTCGCATCTCCCAACAGGCTCTACGAGGTGTACAGATGCTTCCGTGGCCAGCGTACTCTCCGGATCTCTCACCAATCGAACACGTGTGGGATCTCATTGGACGCCGTTTGCAAACTCTGCCCCAGCCTCGTACGGACGACCAACTGTGGCAAATGGTTGACAGAGAATGGAGAACCATCCCTCAGGACACCATCCGCACTCTTATTGACTCTGTACCTCGACGTGTTTCTGCGTGCATCGCCGCTCGCGGTGGTCCTACATCCTACTGAGTCGATGCCGTGCGCATTGTGTAACCTGCATATCGGTTTGAAATAAACATCAATTATTCGTCCGTGCCGTCTCTGTTTTTTCCCCAACTTTCATCCCTTTCGAACCACTCCTTCTTGGTGTTGCATTTGCTCTGTCAGTCAGTGTATGTAAACAGCATTATACATACCGTAGTTATTTTTTAAGTATATGTAAACGATTGAAGAGACAACATTTATACAGTTTACTGTACTTACTTCTTGCGGTGTACTGCTTGTTCCATAGTTTTCCTCTTACCATTTCCGTTTTCCACATGGGAAATGAATAAAAGACATTACCTGGTGTAGTTTTCTTCTAGGTATTACTACACCCAAAAACAAGAGTTTTTGATCCCTTTCTGATTTCCTGTAGTATCTGCATTTCCAGGAGTTTTGATATTTGACATCTTAGCATGCGCTTACATCAGGGGCGTAGCCAGAGGTGGGGGTGTACTTTGGGTTAGAAACCAGCCCCCCATAGAATTTTTACAAAAAGACAATAAACAGAAACTGACAATAAACTAAATAAACATGCAGACATAATTGTAGAACCAACAGATCTGTAATTCACTTATATCAGTGTCATTAAAATGAAAAGTCAAGCATGCACCTTCATTGTGTTTTACCATCATTTTGTAACTATAAAAAAAAACCATTGGCCGATTCTGGCTATGCTACTGGCTTACATATTTATCCCGCTATTTCTGTTACCCACCAATTAGTAATCAACCTTTCCATCAGAGTGGTGCGCACTGTGTCTTTACTATATTTTCTTCTCTCACAGAAGCTGCTGTTATGTTGTTGAGGGAAGGAGGAATAATCTACAAATACGTTATGTACATATGGTTTCTTTTAATTCAAAGCAGTATACATGGAAATTAGAGTGCATAATATCACTGAGACTTCAAGTATTTGATGATTCAGGCTCAACAGATTCTCTGAAACAAATCAGAACATGGTGTGTTAAATAATGGACTTCAACGTATTTGATATAGTTCCAAAATATTCTCCTAGACAGTTTGAATTTTGTGTGATATATTACAGCTATAGTTTCATTTTCTCTGCCATGTCTTGAAGAAATTGGTGAATGACAACACAAGGTTGATGTCCAGGTTAGATAACAATAGAGTAGAGCTCTGTTCTCTTAAGCACTCTTTGATGAACTAGGCCTTGTTGGTTGGAACTGAAACTCAATTCGCAGGGGATCTTCTTCTATACACAACTGAGTTTCATCTCTTTCTCAGTATTTTAATCTTAAGTTAACATTGATGCTTTCATGGTCCATACTTGTGGATATTATATGGTCTTTTGGGTTTATGCCGTGTCAAGAAAACGAGGTGAAACTCCTTATGTTTCGCAGAGAGCTTTGCTCCACATCTTCAGAAGAAAATCTCGACTGTTCTCCAACAATGAATTTACATGTTATATGGGGTATTTCTTAAGATTGACTAAAGAACACATATGTGCTTACTTTTAATGTATTATCACCAAAGCTTCTGATCGTACAGCTGATGATGACTGCAAAGCAGTTGAAACATGTACTGTATTTGTTAATTTTCTTAATAGATTTGCCAAAGACAAAGAATAAAACGTATTGATTAGGTGGAAAAACATTATTGTGATTATCAGACAAACCTATGATTTGGTAGAGGTATGTTGATGACAAATTTGTGATATGGACAGAAGGTCCTGAGAAACTTCATGTATTTTGAAATCACTTAAATCAGCAACATCTTTCATTTAAATTTGCTATGGAGATGGAGTCAGATGGATGCCTTCCTTTCTTGGATGTTCTAGTAAGAAAGAAACTGGATGGCTCCTTAGGGCATACCATCTATCGTAAGCCTACTCACACAAATCAATCTCCACACAGATTCTCACCACCATCCAGCACAAAATAAGGGTATTCTCACAACACTCACCATGAGAGCGACACAAATTTGTGAGCCATCAAATACCTAGGAGGAGATGGACACACACAAAGTCACGTTCAAGGGCAATGGTTACAATGACGTACAGATTCATAGAGCCCTGCATCCTAGAGGGACAACTAAGCAAAGGTCACAGAAAGAAGTGAAGGGAACTGTGTACCTGCCTTACATTCACAACACCACAGACTAAATTGCCAACGTCCTCCGCAAGCACAATATAAAAACTGTGTTTGGCACAGTCATCAAAACTGCTCACAGTTTAGGTAAAAGCAAGGACAAATTGTCCCCACTATTGCACCCTGGGGTGTACGAAATTCCCTGTACTTGCAGTGAGGTATACATTGGCCAAACATGGCAGTCCATTGGAACTCACATCAAGGAACACCAAAGAAATAACCATCTCAACCAGCTAGACAAATCAGCAATAACTGAGCACATCCTATCATCGGGTTGTGTTCCAAGATGTTCGAGCTCTTACCCACACTAGACAGTACAGGTCTAGGATAATACAGGAAGCTATGGAAATATGTAGAAATCCTAACAATTTCAACAGGGACACTGGCAATCAATTAAGTAATACGTGGTTGCCAGTCATTAAGGATTTACATAGGTAATTCTCTTCCCTGTCCTTTCACTATTGTTATTTCATTTTGGTGTATTCCAAATTCATACATTTCTCATCACCAGATGTTTCATTCCAGGCTTGTGTCAGTGTCATACTTTCATAATATGTGTACACCTGTTATGTGCCCCCACTCCCAGACTGATTCTGATGGTGCTGTCAGCGTCCCCTTTGAATGCTAGCGCTGTTCCGTGTACGGTGAGCCATCTGGTGATGAATGCACATACCACTTACACTTCTATTACTAACATCTAAATTCAAACTTTCATTACTGGAGAAATCTTCCATATGAACAGTCAAGATTTTCTTCTGAAGACGTGGAGCAAAGCTCACTGCAAAACATAAAGGGTTTCACCTTATTTTCTTGACACGGCATAAGCCAAAAGCCCATATCATGTCTACTTTAATCTCATTTCACTTCCCACTTAACTACAACAGAAATACAATGATGAAATGAAATGGCGTATGACTTTTAGTGCTGGGAGTGTCCGAGAACAAGTTCGGCTTGTCAGATGCAGGTCTTTTGATTTGACTCCCGTAGGCGACCTGCACGTCGTGATGAGGATGAAATGATGATGAAGACGATACATACACCCAGCCCCCGTGTCAGCGAAATTAACCAATTAAGGTTAAAATTCCAGACCTTGCCGGGTATCAAACCCGGGACCCCTGTGACCAAAGGCCAGCACCAGGACCCAATTACAAGTAGTTAGCGCCCTGGGCAATCAATACTTAGCCGACCGCCCCCACCGCTCGTTTTTCTGTTCCTCTAAAAAATATAATTGTTTACAAATTAAAGATTACATTTTTCAAGATCATGAGTTTTAAAACAGCACATTATGCAAATAAGGTTAATTAAATTTATCAAGCCAAATAAAGGTAACAGCCACATAAGAATCAGGCTGTTTTTATTTCTATTTAAGAAGCCGTTGGTTCAATTTTATAGTTTGTGTGTAAGGAAATAATTTTAGAAATAAGGCATTATCATTACTTTATTGTAATATATTTCGATCACATTTAAAAATACAAGTTTTATTTATAGGGTACTTGCATATAATACTACTTTACATAAAATATTGTTTCCTTGATTTTTTCCTAGCGAACTCTTGAACAGTTTCATCAAATTTGGTTTTCAAGGTTAAATCTTTTAACTTTTCATTAGGAAGTGTTACCCTCTTAGCATTTTTTACTCCACTCAAAACCGAAAAATCCCTTTCTGTAGTACAGTTGGTTATCGGTAAGGTCAAAAACATCCTAATTGCAATTTCAAGGTTGGGAAAAGTACTTGACAAATTGGTTTGCTTAATATAAGTATACACTTAGGCAAGTTTTGGAATACCTCAAGTTCAACTACATTTGAAAGTATACACACTCATTTAAAAAATCTTGACTGATGTCTTTAGGGTACAGCGAACTAAGTTTCAAAGCAGTGTTCTTCACTTCTGATGATTCGGATGAGCAAGTCAGTAGTAGAGGTAACACTCGAAATTTGGAAGCTACGAAATCATATGCTTCTCTTCTTCTTGCTAAGTTTCCTATAAGTGTGTCGATTATTTTAAGGAACACATTATTTTTGAAATTTGTTCTCTCATCTAGGTCTCCTTCAATCCCGCGTGTTTCATCTGCAAATATTTTTCATTTTCTTACTCTTGAGTAGCTTGAAACATCCACCTATTTTCAAAGCAGATTATTCATATAAGTCAAATTCATCCCTTTTCACTTTGATGAATCCTTCCAGGGTTTTCAATTGTTTTACTCCTCCCTCAATATTAAGATGTTCATACTGCAAGTTTTTAGAACACTTGTCAACTTTTCCAAAATGTTGTTCCACACAACTGACAGAAAAATGGTCTCGAAATTCTGAAATTTAGTTTCAAGGTTTTGTGCCTCAAGTCTGCAAGCAGGTTTTATACTGGAGTCTTCAGACAGCTGCCTCAACGATTGTCGTATTTCTTACCTTTTACCAAAGCTCTGACCGCGTCTGCTCTTGCAGACCATTTGATTTCTGATATGATTTTACCACTGGCGTACCGTTTCTTGCCAAGAATTGCTTCAAAATATTCCACCTGTACGTTGACACAGAAAAGTAATTATACAACTCCTGGGCGAAGCCAAAGAAAACTACTGTGGCAGTGTAGCATTCTGTGGCAGGCGAACCAACAAGATTTAATGAATGTGCTGCACACGGTATGTATTCAGCAAAGGGACTTTGCTGCTTTATTCGGGTCTGAAGACCTGAGTAAGCTCCTGACATATTAGAAGCATTATCATAACTTTGGCCCCTACAATTCTTGATGTTGATTTCAAAACTCTCAAGACAGTCAACTACATCTTTTTCTAGTCCCTGTGATATTCCAGGCAGAAGCTTAATGAGTCGTTCTACAGGCTTTGGCTCTGTTTGAGGTACATATTGTAAAACAATAGCCAACTGGCCAGTATGAAAGCGATCAGGCGTCGAATCTACAATGAGAGTGTAGTATCTAGCTTCTTTTACTTCATCAACTACATTTGTAAGCACACAATTCCCCATAACTTCAATAAATTCATTACATATTTGAGAAGACAGGTATGAGGTGTGCCCTTGACCTTTGTTACCATATTTCCTGATGTGTTGGGCAAGTAAAAGGTCATATTCACTAATTAACTCGAGGCATCCAAGATATAATCATTTGAAGTTGATCCAAAATCCTCATTGTCTCCTTGAAAAGGTAAATCCCTAACTGCCAAAAATCGTACAACAGAAACTATTCTTGAGAATATACTTCGCCAGCAGTTTACTTCATACTGAGTAAACAGAATTTTATCAACCTGCATTAACTGTTTTTGTCTGGTGATGTACGTAAGAACATTACGCCTGTGGTCATGAGGATGTTCATGATGTTTCAATAGTTTGTAGCTGTGCTTCCAGTCAATAAAACTGGTAGAAAAATGTGTTTTTGCATTGTCTGGTTGAAATAAACAGCACTGAATACAGAATACTTTCCCAGTTGACTGTGAATACAATAACCAATCTCATAAAACAACGTCCCCACTAGTAAGAGTACTCTTAAACATGTTTTGAGACAATGTTCTTTTACCATCATTGTAAGTTCGCAGAGATTTTGAAAAATCCACCATTACGTTCTGTTTTGGATATTCTCAACTACTGAATTTAATCGGCATTCCAAGTAGCAGGATCATCTATAGAAAATGAATTAGGTAAGGTTACCTCAGGTTGTGATTGTGAAATAGTTCCAAACGGCTGCTGGACAACTTCAGGCTCATCGTCCAATTTAATAGTAACACAGGGCTGATCAGGCTGTATATCTAGGCCTTGTAAGTCTTCTTGTGCAAAATTAAATGGGACCGATGACGAAGTCGAAAGTTTCGTTAGTCATCATGGCATTCCAATTCCGAGGTTGGAGTTGAATGAGTCTAAGTAAAGAACTTCCCCATTTTTGGCACTTTAAGTAGTCCGAGTTCATCACTCTGCTTTTTAGCAACGTGTTTTTTGTATTCAGCACCACTAAACTTTTGGTTAAATACTGAAGAACATGTTGTAAGAATTACACGAGACAATGAGTTGGCTAGGTGAGGTTCAGGTTGATGGTGAGCGGATGTAAACAACAATACGCACATGAGCCATCACGAGCCAATGACAGACAGGGCAGTGGCTGTCTAGACTAACAGGGTTGCCAAGGCACCAACTACAATTGCTCATCCAGCACCAGCACGAGTTAAACAATACCTTTATTGTTAGCAGTTATTTAATTTTCTTCATAAAATTTAAATATATAAATTAAATTCATGTTTTAAAGTTTAGTTTAAATTGCTTTATATAGGCTAATAAAATAATTGGAATAAAGTAAAAGTAATTTGAGTATAATGAATTTAAGACGTAATTCACACAGGCCATAATTACTCGATCCGCCAGCCGCCGCCCCTCAAAACCTGGCGCCCTGGGCAAATGCCCAGTCCGCCCATTTGTAAACTGGGGCCTGGCCAGCACGCTAACCATTTAGCCATGGAGCCAGACAATACAATGATGAGTACTGAGTACTGCCTCATGAGCCAGTAATACATGTCTGGCTCGCTTTTATCCATGTGTGTCATTTGTTATGTTCTTTTTTTACTCAGCTAGATGGCAGAGACCCTCCTACTGTTGAGTTTTAATTAATTTGTTGGATGAACACCGAATGTGACACCAGAGGTACTTTACATGCCTATGTTGTATGGCACTGAGTGCTGAATGCTATCTCTTTGCCCTTCCAATATCCTACAGTAACATAACACAATTACCACTGATCTACATTTAGGGCTGTCACCTAAGTGGCAGATTACCTAGACCATTCTTAAAATTTCAAAGAAGCTGGAAATTTATCGAAGATCTCCCTTGATAAATGATTTCAATCTCTAATTCCTCTTCCAATAAACAAATATTTGCCCAAATTTGTGCTTACAAATTTAATTTTCTTCATATTTTCCTACTTTTAAAAACTACATTCAAGTTTATGCCATTCTACGCCATTGCTCCACTGACAACTCCGAAAATACTGCTTAGTCGAGCACCCCAGTTTGTCAATATCTGAGGAAATTTTACCGGACCACATATCTCACAATAAATTGTACAGCAAGTGACAGCCCAGTGATGTCAGCGGCTTCTCACTGAAGAAGTCACAGTACAACTGGGCAACCATTCTGTCATAACGCGAATCAGAGGAGGATATGGAAGAGGCTTGATCCTTTGAAAATGAGTCTATCAGCAGAAGAAAGGGAAGGGTTGTGAAAGGTGTGAAAATGAGACTCCTTAGGCCTTGCAAACACTGGGTCAGAAGAGAATACGAGTTGTCCAAGAGAGGTCAGATTGGAACAAAGGAGTTGGGCACGAGTAAGTAGAGGCAACGCCAGATTCAACAGGGAGCCCATGGTCATCAACCCTCGCTGCCAATTTGACAGCACCTGGCGGTCCCCTCACAGTCTTTTCTTATAACAAACAGGGGACAGCTTGGATATATTCTACCTCTACCACCACCACCTATGGGAGAAACACCAAGGAATGCATATAGGATATTTAAAATTAAAAGTCACGATGCTGTGGTTAGGTTTCTTCATAAAACTGAAGGTCCTATGAACACAATTTCAAAGGTTCCGTAAAACTAAAAGCTTGCTTCTTGCTTTGTGGCCAAAGCTTGGAGCTGTTGTCTGTGGTGAATCTCCACAAGCTTGCTACCATGCTTTATTTATCAACAACTAGTTATTTCTGCAAGATGGCACAGCAGTTCATCAATCACCACTGCTCTGCATTGAGGGCTGTGATTAAAGTGGCATATTCCCTGTCAGTTGTTTATGTATTCTTTCCTTAAATGATTTAAAAGAAGTTGAAAATTTATCAACGGTCCCCCTTGGTAAATTATTGAAAATCCACAGCCTGTTTCCAGTCATTCGACCGGGTCAGGAATGGGATGAATGAAGCCTTCATCTAGCGGCGAGGATAGGAATTGTGCTGGCTGCTGAAGCCTGTCGCACTCCTCTGGGGCAATGATTAATAAATGACAGGTGAACTGAAATGATATTGGATAGTATTGCTGGAATGAAATATGACAGGGAAAACTGGAGTACCCAGAGAAAAACCTATCCTGCCTCCGCTTTGTCCAGCACAAATCTCACATGGAGTGACCGGGATTTGAACCATGGAACCTAGCGGTGAGAGGCTGTTAGGGGCTTGCGAGCCTTGCAGTACTTTTTCATGTGTTCCGATCTTCATACCCTTACTGGTGTTGAAAATATTTGTGTTGCAAGCTTCTTTCTTATTGAGTATGCAGCAGATAATACATGTCCCAGATTTTTTGTTTAATTTTATCTTATCTATGTTGTCTTCTGGTGTAAAGATAATTTCCTTCAGATCCTCTCTTATTTTTCTGATCCATCTGCAGCCTGTTGTAGTATATTTTGTGTCAAGACTATGCTGTAACAGTTGCTTCAGAAGTGATGATAATGATGCTTGTTTAAAGAGGCCTAACATCTAGGTCATCAGCCCCAAATGGTACAAAATTAGACGAAATGTAATGACAATTTAAAATTCTAAAATTCATCCAATGACCATAATTCAAACTTGATGAAGAAGAATGAATTGCTGAATATGAACGTAAAATAATCAGCGGATCCAACTCACAATATTAAAAGTTAAAAACATTTCCAAAATCACTTCAATTACTAGAATTAAAGAGACGACAATGACCAATGATTATGAACTTAAAACAAACAGTGGATCCAACCCGCAATGCCCCTCCTTCCCAGAAGCAATCTTAAAACAATGGTAGATACTGACCAAGAGGCTGCTTCCAAAGCACAATCCTGAATTGATGATGCTTGTTGTCTAAAGGGGCCCAAAATCTAGGTCAACGGCCCCTCATAATGGTACTTATCACTAGTAAAGTAGAATCATGGTATTTCTCATGTAACAGTATCGTACTAATCACAAGTAGTGTAGACTCACAGTGTTCCTCACACTGTGGTCCTACACACAGGTAATGTACTATGCACAGGTAACGCAGACCCATGGCGTCACTCATCACAGACAATGCCCAGACCCGTGGTGTAGCTTGAAACACAGCCCTATGATATCCACAACCAGATGCTGAAACACCCCAGTGAGGATACTCCCTATTTATTTTTATTTCCCCTTGGGGTGTTCCAACTGAACCTGGACAGAGGGGAGCCTTCATCATAGTCGTGAATACTATACACGGGTACTGTAAACCCATAGTGATCCATCCACAGACCCAGGGTATTCCTCACATAGTGGAACTAAGTGCAAGAAAAGTCGACTCATGGTATTCCATGCGTGATGGTACTAATCACAGGTAATCTCGTGTTCTAATGTTATCATTCCTCAGTCGCCCCTTTTAGTCACCTCTTACGACAGGCAGCGGATACTGTGGGTGAATTCTTTGTCTGCGGCCATCACCCACGGAGGGTGCTTCAGAAGTCTTGAAACCTGCATTCTCATTATGTGTCCAAAGAATCCCAGTCTCCTCTTATGCACAGTATTAGTATTGTACATGACTTTGTTCGGTACTATCAAGGCAAACTAGGTAGACAGGCCATTAGGTTCCCCCTCCGTCTCAGGCGCTATGTCACACTAGAAGCTAGCCGCTTCACTGCTCGTCAGTGACTTTTAGGCTGAGCTGAACCTCGCAGTAATGAGGCTATCAATGGTGTTGAATGATTTAGACATGTGTGAATATTGTGAATTATGCCCACAGCACGTTCTTTATCTGGTTGTAGAAGCAACTATAGTTCCAAAACAGCCTAATATTTCAGTCTTTAAATTTCCTACTGACTTGGTTCGGAAACAAAAGTGGATCTTAGAGCCATCCATTGAACCAAATTTTCCCCTTCAGCAAGCCCAGCTGTATGCATAAAACACTTCGACGAACGTTTCATACTTAGGGAGGATTCTGTTAAAAGACCTCATGGGTCTATTTTAACAGTAAAACGTAACAATTTAAAACTCTCAAACAATGCTATTCCTACTAAGGTTGAAAATGTGCCTGCCAATTTGTCTAAAAATCTTCCAACACTGAGGAAAACTCCTATTCAAAGACAAGAAGAAATTGAAAAACGGGAAGAAAAAAAGAACATAAGCTGAGGAAGATGATGACAGAATCAATTATGTCAATTATGTTAAGGGTAATTTCAGTATTAAATATACATACATATTTTCAAAATTTATGTGACAGGAAAATATTATGAAAATTGGTACTTCTTTATCATTAAACGAGTCTTTTGATTTTAAAGCCAAAAACCATAGTATTTTCATCAATGATAACCCTGATACACGTGCATTAGGTGACGGGGGCAAGGTATTAAAATGGTCAAACTTGAAAAGTATCTGTAACTTCCTCTTTAGCCCTGCTTGTGACTCAAAAGTGACTGTCCACGACAAAATAGGAACTGTGAAAAAAAATAATCGATGAAATTGAAAGTGAAGTTGATGACTGTATCATTACTGATAAATTAGAATTTTGCAAGGAACATTTCAATTTAGCCTTTGTAAAGAAAGTGTCTTCCTCCTGTACACTCATAACATGGTTCGCTTCAATATTTTTCACATTTCATGGGGTATATAATAAGATAAGACAGACAACGTTCATTACAATGCCTCACCCTGTGTATTTACAGTATTTTACTGCAAAACTAAGTACAGGAAATTTGGGTATAGATGAATCACATTGGAATTACTTGAAAAGGCTGGTCTCCACTGTTTAACATCTAACAACAACAACATGTTAAATGTTAAAAGTGTTAAATGTTAACTGGTAAAACCATCAACATGTTAAATGTTAAATTGTGTCCACACTTAATAAACAACTTCCTTTGTTTATATACAGTAGTTCATCATATCAATTTGTGGTAATACATTTAGGTGGTGTCTAGTATTTTCAAACAAGGACAATGGACTCGGATGAAGAGGATTTGGCCTCTGTTATTGCCACTGTTGCTTCTTGTCATGATTTAGAAATGCAGTTTTATTAGTCACATTTCCTCTCCTCATCCTGCTCATTGCTTCAAAGGCAAATCACTTTGATGTATAAACATCATCCGCTCCCGACTTCCGACTTTTCTGAACTTTTCGCAATTCTCGACTGTACTGGGAGCGGAGAGATGCGAGTTATTTTCGATGCACTCACGGGAACAATTACAGATAATTTCGAGTTCCTGGAAACTCCGCTTTATCTCTGTATTCCTTTGATGAGTCATCCCACAAACAAGGCCTTTCTATTATATCATTAATCAAGTCCAGAGTAATCTTCCCTGCTCCACTCCATTTCTAACTATAAATTTTAGTATAGTGCAGAGAGAACGACACACGTGCGTGTACTGTATTTTGTAGCTTATAACCAAAAGAATGAGTGTTGCGGAGTGTTAAAAGTGTTAACCTTAACATTCTGAGTTAACATGCAAAGTCAATTGGAAGACACAATCACAATATACATGTCAATTGTAACATGTTAAATTTAACATGTTGGTGTTAAATGTTAATCAGTGGAGGCCAGCCTAAAAAGAAACTAAAACTGTTAAATGAACATGAAAGATTTTGTAACTTGTTGTTGGATAAAGTCTATGTAAAACCTGACTTAACTATAAAGGAGGAAAGGTAGAAGGAGTTGCCTTTAGTAGTAAAAGTGGAGAAAATAACACTACTTTAGCTACAACTGTACAAACTTTATGTTGTCATTCATTCTTGAAAAAATAATGACATTGTTGGTTTGTTTCCATGTAAGAACCTAACGTCACATTTCTTAGAAGAACTAACTTTGCAAGTCCTTAAAGTATTAACAGATTTAGGTAATAATAATAATAATAATAATAATAATGACAGTATTAATAGGAAAATGTTTGGAAAGCTGTGCAAAAGCAATTTATAAACCACTTTGCAAAACCCATTTTACAAAACACAAAATACTTTCGTAATGTTTAATACTGTTCATTCATTAGAAAGCTTAAGAAATAACTGGCTTAATCCAGCTGATAACTTACAAACTTTCATGTCCAACCGACTTTCACAACCCTGAGTCAGACAAAAAAATGTTTTGCTAGTGTTGGTCACATTAAACAGGTGTACAGAGGAGAAGAGAATAATGTACTTAAGCTTGCTCCTGCTCTGAACCAAAAAGTGTTGTATCCAACTTGTTTAGAGCTACAAAATTTAAACCTGTATACTAATGTTTCTACATGAAGATTCTCAGAGAAACATTCTGATTTTGCTTGTCAACAATGTTCTGGAAAACAAAAACGTCATATCTGAAACATGCAGTGATTGTAGAAGTAGTTTTAAACATTTTGTTGACAAATGTATATACAGTAGAAGTCCGTTATAGCAAGAATTCACAACAGCAGAAAATTTACTCACTATAACGGATTGTTGTTATATCCGATTTTTGTATAAAAGTCGGAAATCCCTCGTATACATTAAAATCGGTATGAAACGGCAATGAGTTTGTTCAAAACTTGCGTTTCCGCAGATGATATCCACACTACGGCTTACTTGTTTGTTATTTTTTGAAATCCAATACTATGTGAAAGTGTATGTTTAATTTCATTCTGAAAAAAGTACAGTATCGTATTTCTCTGAATCCAAGATGAACCCCACTTTTTCCTTCAAAAAATTTTAATCAGGCTCAAAAACTGCTTTGTAAAATCATATGAATGCCTTTGTTGTACAGTACGCATTTTTAGACTATTTTCATACGCCGAACATTGGCTTTCGTTATGCCGCGTCTTTTGCGGCTGCACAATTATTTTTTATTTCTGCGGGTTTAATGAGCATTAACTTAAAATTGGCATCATAATATCGAAGAGAACCCGTTGAAAATTTGCCGGCAATACCTATTCTATGCATCTCTACAATATGGTGGTCCATCAGGAAAATATTCTTGCTGTCTATAAAACTGTTACAGTACTTTTTCTCAGCGTCAGATATAACCGGCTACCACTACATGCACATCTCGCTTGCCGTGTTCGGCCAACTTCAGTGGCTAGCAATGTATAGGCCTAATCGTGGACATTGAAGGTCAACGAACGAGTTTATTGCGCCACGGTATGGCCATTTTGCTCTTGCATTTTCCGCGCACATACCTCACAATTTCATCTTCGACTTCTTTAAAGCACCCTTATTGCAGACCACTGAATGCATTTTTTGTACAGTACACATTGTTTTAGCTAACTTTGTCTTCACGCTGACGCCAAATATTGGCTTTAGTTAGGCCTATGCCATATTTTCTTGCGGCTGCGCAATTATTCTACATTTCCGAGTGTTTAATAACCATTGACTTAAAAATGGCATCATAATATCGACAAGAACCCGTTGAAAATTTGCCGACAACACCTGTTCCACGTTTCTTTACGACGATCCACCACGATAATATTCCTGCTGTCTATAAAACTTAATTTTACTAAGAGTCAGGTACAGAAGACGCATTATAACTCTGCCACTGAGTAGCCGTAGTCTTTCTAAGAATTCGAAGGCTCGCATGTTTTGATGCCATTCTGCAGATTTGAGAAACGTTTTTGTGAGGGCTAACAGAATGTCATTCTACCTTCACTATTTCCCAAGATCCAGTGATGTTACATACAGGCACTCTCACAGGTTGTCACGGCTAGCAATGTATAATAAAGAGACGGTCGTTTATCGTCAACAAATTTTGTGCGTGCGTGTGCGTGCGGGGTTGAAAAGAAGCAGTGTGGTTACCCTGAGAGTTGCCAGTGGTATTCATTACTGTTAGGCTGCGAATGCAAGACGACCCTTGATTTTTCACACGAGATTCTGAGGAAAAAACGTCGTCTTGGATTTCAGAGAAATACAGTATCACTCCAGAGTTTTCTTCTTTAAATGGTGTCACCTAACCTAACCGTATATGTGTCATGAAGACATATTTGAATCACATGTAGAGAAATTTACATGTGAATAGCCATTCCAAAATTTTACTAGACACGAGAAAATATGAACTATCCTCTGAAATCAGTGATGTACTCTCCCATATCTTGAGGTGTATCACATTCCTACTTAATTTCAGTATATAACATTACAATTAAGAGATCGTTTACTTCAGCCGTTATTTTTAAGGAGTTGAAATGAAATGAAATGTTGTATGGCTTTTAGTGCCGGGATATCCCAGAACGGGTTTAGCTTGCCAGGTGCAGGTATTTCTATCTGACGCCAGTAGGCGACCTGCGCATCGTGATGAGGATGAAATGATGATGAGGACAACACATACACCCAGCCCCCGTGCCATTGGAATTAACCAATTAAGGTTAAAATCCCTGACCCGGCCGGGAATCGAATCGAATTAATTATTAAGGACACTTCCTCTAAAGCATTACTTTGTCAATTTATATTTTTCATCTAAACAGTGTTATGTGGCTGAAGATGTTGATAATATACAAAACATGTACAACTTTTAACCATTAAATTGCCTTAAGCAATCATTGTATCAACTAGGTGGAAAATAAATACAGTAAATACTTAGTTGAAGTGTGATACGGACCATGAAGCTGATTTTATGTAACTAACAACTGCTATCGGCCACGTTATTTACGCATTTATTGCAAAAACTTGTTATCCTCTTTCATTTTGAATTTTCTTTAGATAACAGCAGTCGGGTATTACTAATCGACTCCAACATCGTCTTCGAATGTCGACGAGAGAGCTTGCAAATGCACATACTGAGAGAACTATACCGTACCAAAAGCTGATTTTATGTAACTAACAACTGCTATCGGCCACGTTATTTACGCATTTATTGCAAAAACTTGTTATCCTCTTTCATTTTGAATTTTCTTTAGAGAACAGCAGTCGGGTATTACTAATCGACTCCAACATCGTCTTCGAATGTCGACGAGAGAGCTTGCAAATGCACATAGTGAGAGAACTATACCGTACCAAAGATTATCAATCGCATTTTGTGGCGAACGTTTCAGTTTCCTTATTCAAACTGCGTCACCTATCCTAACTTAACCGTACTTTACATATGATGAAAACATACAGTACTTCAAGCACCAGTAGAGAAATGATAACCTTCTCACTATAAATTTACATGATAATAACCTTTCCGTAATTTAACGAGGTGCGAGAAAATGTAAACTAACCTGTGAAATCAATTATGCACTCCGCCATATCTCGAGGTGTATCCCAGATTTACTTAATTGCAGTATTTAGCATTAAAATTAAGCGATCTAGTCAGCCTTTATTTTTAATGAGTTAAGAACCGTTATTGGACACGTTATTTATGCATTTATTACGAAAATATGTTCTCTTTCACTTTGGATTTTCTTCACAAAACAGGAGTCGAAGAGTATTACTTTTTTTTTTTGCTCTAGGGGCTTTACGTCGCACCGACACAGATATGTCTTATGGCGACGATGGGATAGGAAAGGCCTAGGAGTTGGAAGGAAGTGGCCGTGGCCTTAATTAAGGTACAGTCCCAGCATTTGCCTGGTGTGAAAATGGGAAACCACGGAAAACCATTTTCAGGGCTGCCGATAGTGGGATTCGAACCTACTATCTCCCGGATGCAAGCTCATAGCCGCGCGCCTCTATGCGCACGGCCAACTCGCCCGGTAAGAGTATTACTAACAGACTCCGACATTGCCTTCGAATATCGACGAGAGAACTCGCTAGTTGACATAGCGAGGAAACGATATGGAAGATAATCAAATGCAACATAATTGCTGGGGTGCATAAATATCGGTAACGGAAAAATTTGCATGCGCTTAATCACTCATAATAACGGATGCGTCAGTCATAGGGCTCTCACTGTAACTGAAGGATAATACACAGTTTAATATAGGAATTTTGAAGGGACAGCACAACATTGTTGGTAAAACAAGGTTCTCGTTATATGCCGTACTCACTATATCGGACTTCTACTGTACATCTTTTGTAATATATTATTGAATAACTATAGAAAAGTTATTGCAGACAAACTCATGTCTAAGAAGAAGAAATACTCAAGTAAGGATACCCATAAATCACCAAAGAAAAGAAAAATGTATAAACTGAAACCTTAGGAATTGTTAGATAAAGTTTAAGCTCAAGCTTAATTTCTAAGGAATGATCCAGACTATTGTTGTGAATTGCTATCATGTATTTGCCTAGTAACATTAAAACTATTTTTATACGTATTATGGGTTTTAATCTTTTACATGAAACTGTGTTCCATTACAAATGACAGATGTCAGCTTAATTTTACATAAAGGAATGTACATAAAACTGCCCCACCAGTTTTCTCCCCGCATAAAACTTGTGTAGTACACAAGCCTAAATACAGCCACAATCAAAGGCATGTTCAATTATCATTAAGGTTCAATAAATGAACAATATCACGGTGATAGTGAGAGCGGGCCGTACACTGCCATGCTGAATGCTGGCCACTCTTGTGAGGTCACGGTCCGAGCCTTGTGACCTGTCTATCTAGTGCATCCTTGGTATTATCCACCACTGTCTGTCTTTCTGGTATTTTTTGTTAATGCAGGTTTTTCCCATTCTTCTTTTGATCTTCCATCCCTCTTTGATTGTTCATTCAGGTGAAAGAGTGCCTCTGCTACATATCTTGCTTCTGGTTATAAAACTATGTTGTAGTGTTTTAGTTTTATGCATATGGATAGACATTTTTCTGTTTTGTTTTGTAGATGTCTCAGGTTAACTTTTAATAATAATAATAATAATAATAATGTTATTTTGCTTTACATCCCACCAACTACTTTTACGTTTTTTGGAGACGCCGAGGTGCCAGAATTTAGTCCCGCAGGAGTTCTTTTACGTGCCAGTAAATCTACTGACATGAGGCTGACGTATTTGAGCCCCTCCAAATACTACCAGACTGAACCAGGATCGAATCTGCCAAGTTGGGGTCAGAAGGCCAGCGCCTCAACCGTCTGAGCCACTCAGCCCGGCAGGTTAATTTTTATATCATTTATATATACAAGAAAGTAGAAAATATTTTGATCATTACAGTTCACATTGTTTGGCAACACCCCAGTTTTTTTCAAAACTCTTATTTGCAAGAGAGAGAGAGAGAGAGAGGGGGGGGGGGGCGTACACTGCCATGCTGAATACTGGCCACTCTTGTGACGTCACGGTCCGAGCCTCTCTCTCTCCTTCCAACAAAATCCCATCAGCAGCCCATCTTTACAGCATAGCACAAGCTGTTTGGTCATCTCCTTAAGATGGAATTCGACAACCATGACCTCAGTGTCCAGATTGAGCAATATGTGACACCAACATTTACTGTATTTCTCCAAATCCAAGACAACGTTTTTGTTTTCTCAGAATCTCATGTGAAAAATCAAGGGTCATCTTGCATTCGCGACCCAACAGTAATAAACACTACTGGAAGCTACCACAGTAACCACACTGTTTCTTTTCACCTCCCACCCCCTCACAAGCACGCACAGAAAAACTTGTTAACAATCGACGTCCGCATCTTTATTATACATTGCTAGCCGCGGCAACTGGATCTCATTTTTTTTGCTAGTTGCTTTACGTCGCACCGACACAGATAGGTCTTAATGGCGACGATGGGACAGGGAAGGGCTGGGAGTGGGAAGGAAGCGGCCGTGGCCTTAATTAAGGTACAGCCCCAGCATTTGCCTGGTGTGAAAATGGGAAACTACGGAAAATCATCTTCAGGGCTGCTGACAGTGGGGTTCGAACCTACTATCACCCGAATACTGGATACTGGCCGCGCTTACGCGACTGCAGCTATCGAGCTCGGTAACTGGATCTCAGGAAATAGTGAAGAGAGAATTACATTCTATTAGCCTCTACAAAAACGTATCTCAAATCTGCAGAATGGCATCAAAATATGCCCGCCTTCGAATTTTTACAAAGTCCACGGCTATTCAGTGGTAGAGTTACAATGCGTCCACTGTACCTGATGCTTAGTAAAATTAAGTTTTATAGACAGCAGGAATCTTTTTGTGATGGATCGTCATATTGTAAAGAAACTTGGAACAGGTATTGGCGGCAAATTTTCAACAGGCTCTTGTCGATATTATGACACCAATTTTAAGTTAATAGTTGTTAAACACATGGACATTAAAAATAATTGTGCAGCCACAAGAAAATACATATTGCATTGGCCTAACTAAAGCCAATATCTGGATGCACACTTACCTCGGTAGAAGTGAGTCCTTCTCCGTACATAATAAGGAATAAAATTATATCCATTACCACACAGAATTTTACCATCACGGCCCCGATCTGACTTTAAATTCTGAAGCATTTAAATTTTAGTATACCATCTAAGGAATGCTTATTAAGTTTCAACAAATCTTTCACCAAGTGATACAAATCATGTGTGGTATTTACAACAAATGATATTTTAAGATTTTATAAGCAAAACTGGTATTTTCCAAGAACATCAACAAGAGAAATATGGACAATTTAACTGTTTTACCTGTCTTATGACTTACAATTTTAACAAAATTTGAAGATCTTATTTTAAATTGTCAAAAATTTTAATGTGTCTTTTGTTAATTTATTATTAGCTGATGATGTCTCTTAGGGGACGAAACATGTCCTAGATATAATAAATTATATATTGTATTGAATAGGCAGACCGCTTAATTATAATATTTAAGTTTATCTTGAATATTCATTGATTGATTATAGTCAATACAGGATTAATATTACTTGAAATGAAGCCGTTAAAGCTTATCACTTGTAAATATCTGGTGTTAGGGAGACGACAAAGATAGCTTAAAAAATGTGTACTCTACAAGAAATGCATTGGTATGATTTTACAAAGGACTTTTTAAACCTGATTTAATTTTTTTTGAAGAAAAAAGTGGGGGTCATCTTGATTTCAGGGTAGTCTTGGATTCAGAGAAATACGGTACTTATCGATGCGAGACTTGGATGCCTGGGATGACTGTCTTAGAAGAATACTACCACGTCGCCTCCAAACCTAAAACGCCATCCAAAGCAGGTAATGTGATGTATTCTCAATTGAAGGATGGACAACAAAATCAGGGAGGGCAGCAGAAACAATACAAGGACATTATGAAGACTAATACTAAAAAACTGCCAAATTGACTTTTGAGAGGATATAGCATCTGATGAGACAATGGTGTGTCATACGGTCTAAGAGGGCACAGAATATTTAGAAAAAGTCCAATAAAAGGGATTCTTGGAAAGAACTAGAAAAGGAGGAAAAAGCAGACTGCATGGTTCTACAACAACAAGGAACTTTGGTAGATTTGATGTGCCAGTATTGTGGCAGAACTTGAAGAGCTATAATTGGTCTCTTTATCCCTCTAACTACCCACAGTTGTCAACAGTTGGTAGCAGTGATACACTCAAAAGACAACTGTTATACTTGCCAGTCAGGGAATGCCTATGATATGATGATTCAAAACACATGTCAAAGCCACCACAGTTGATTTTGCACAGATTCTCTTGGATCAGTGTAATGCCACAATGTTTTCCTACATTTACATCTGAAATACAATTCAACCTAGTGACGTCGGCTGAGCATTTGAGCATCTTTGCTTCCATGATCCTTAGTTGATATTCTGCCTTTTCTATACTTGGGGCCAATATTCTGCACCATAAACAGGGCAGATCATGATGTGACAGACCTTTGATTTGAGACTGTTTTTCATCCAGCAATTGCAAGTTAGTCTAACCTGGACAAAGGATGTAACTAATCTTGAAATTGATTTTGGTATTTTATGACAGTCTCTTGAACCATTAATGATAAGATTGTGTATAATCATAGCACCCCAGATAAATTAAACAGGCATTTAATCTACAATACTGACTCCTACCTTGCAAGTTAGAGAAACAGCCTTTTAGTTGGAAACCATGCAGAATATCATGCATGTAAATACAAGATAAATAAGATAAAATCTCTACATGCAGGATGTAGCAATATGCAAGCAATCAGAACCTACAAAGGGAAACATACCTAATTGAGCACATAAACATAAATGGAAAAGTAGGGAAGGGAAATGATAGCATAGAAGACCAGAGAACTTCTTGATGTCTTGCAAAGGAAACACCTCTCTCTCAGTGATGATGATGATGATGATGATGATGATGATGATGATGATGACGACGATAATAATAATGTTATTGTTTTTACGACCCACTAACTACTTTGACTGTTTTCGGAGATGCCAAGGTGCGAGAATTTTGTCTTGCAGGAGTTCTTTTATATGCCAGTAAATTTAGACATAAGGTTGACATATTTGAGCACCTTCAAATACCACCAGACTGAGCTGGGATCGAACCTGCCAAGTTGGGGTCAGAAGGCCAGCACCCCAACCGCCTGAGCCACTCAGCCCAGCGGAGACACCCCCCCAAGCCTCTCGAGAAGATAAATAATAATAATAATAATAATAATAATAATAATAATAATAATAATAATAATAATAATAATAATAATAATAATAATAATAATAATAATGTTATTCACTTTACGTCCCAATAACTACTTTTTCTGTTTTCGGAGACGCCAATGTGCCAGAATTTATTCCCGCAAGAGTTCCTTTACGTACCAGTAAATCTACCGATATGAGGTTGACGTATTTGAGCACATTCAGATACCACCGGACTGAGCTAGGGTCGAACTTGCCAAGCTGGGGTCAGAAGGCCAGCACCTCAACCGCCTGAGCCACTCAGCCCAGCGCGCCGTATTTTGAGATGTATCACATTATTACTTAATTTCAGTACATAACATTAAATTAATCGCTTGTTTACTTCAGCCTTTATTTCCAACGAGTTAACTACTACTATCAGCCAGGTTATTTACGCATTTATTACAGAAACATGTTCTCTTTCATTTTCGAATTGTGTTTACAGAACAGTAGTCAATGAGTATTACCAATCGACTCTGACATTCCCTATTAAAGAAACTATTTAAAATAATTTATGTTGGGTCCACCTTGTCAATATACTTTTAATGATTGAAAATGATTTATTCTATCATGCATGTTTCAGGAACAATATGCATTCCCTTCATCAGAGAAGTCAAATCAAGGAATTTTAAATAGTTTCTTTAATAGATTTAGACAAGCCAAAACAGGATCAAATGAAATACCTATTATGGTTAAGTTTATCAACAGTGCCATGATTCTTCGCATTCAAAGTTTGAATGTCGGCGAGAAAGCTCGCTAGTGCACATAGATGATAAAGATGTTGATTCCCATAGGGAACCTGAAATATTTGTTCCGAATGAGTAAATTTATAATACCAATATAGTTTGTCCGTTATTGGAAATTATAGATTTTCCAGCTAACTCATTCCTGGTTGCCAGCGTTTCGCCCCAGTGTGTTAAGTTGGTATTATAAATTTACTCATTCGGAACAAATATTTCAGGTTCCCAATGGGAAATCAACATCTTTATCATCTGATGGCCAGGCAGGCATCAATTTTTGAAAATGTGACAAGGTTTCTCATAGTGCACTGGCACTGCCAGTGGCTCCAAGTAGCCTACGCAGTGGCTTCCACAGTATGCACTAGTCATGCGTCTTGGTAGGTGTGCTATTTACCAACTGATGAGCGCAACTTAGCACACTGGGGCAAAATGCTGGCAACCAGCAATGAGTTACCTGAAAATTTATAATGTCCAATAATGGACCAACTATATTTGTATTACTGCACATAGTGCGAAAACTACACCGAAGATGATCGTTCGCATTCATTGTAATTGCTGGAGTCCATAGATATCGATAATGGCAATAATAACGCACGCTTAATCGCTCGTAATAACGGATGCATCAGTGATAGGGTTCATGCTGTAACTAAAGGATAATGCACAGTTTAATATAGGAATTTTTAAGGGACAGAAAAAATCTGTTGTTATAACGGAGTTCTCGCTATATGCCGTACACACTAAAACGGACTTCTACTGTACTTTCAATTTCCGGAGTTCTACTGTATGGTGGAATTTAATGAAAAATACATCCCATTACAGTCAACTTAATATCTTTGTTGACTGCTCCTTTTTTTATTTCTTTATTTTACTTTTATTTTACACCAAATCAGACAGGTCTTATGACTACCACGGAATTAACATCAGTTTGTTTGTCCCAACCTTGTCCCGTTCCTCTATGGGGTCGGGTATGAGGTGAGATTAATTGATTAATACAACTTCCCCCAAGAAGAGGCTGCCACAAGTCAAAGTATGTTGACTAGACAGGTCTTCTAAGTTATTGGTGAGTTTGCTAGTGTGCCAGATAGAAATAACCATCACAAGGCTAAGGAATAAATTTGGAATGTGCCATGATTCTTCAAATGTTATATAGATAATTGCAGAGTATGGTTATTGAACCTCGTATTGTGGCAATAGTAATGTCGTGAAGTTGTGCCCGGTTGAGACCAAGAATCCCATAGCTGTACAAGAAATTTAGGAATTATGCCTTGAGCTCCGATCATGAGTCCATGGACGGAGATATTGTCTAGGTGATATTTGTCTTTATAATAGTTCACAGTTGGCTGGTAAATCGAATCTGTCGTGGTGGGTTTTTATGACCAGATGCCCTTCCTGACATCAACCTCATCAAAGGAGTTAATGAGATGAAATGAATGATGTGATATATGATAGTAGGAAGGGAGAAGGTGAAACCTGGTGCCAGCACATAGCCTACTCTTGTCGAATAGCTCAAAGGGGTCTGCTCAAGGCTTAACGCCCCCATCCAATGGACGAACCATCATCAACAGCATCATATGCACTCACTCCATATGAGCACTGCGGAGAGGTTTGGAATTAATCCAGGCTTTCGGCACAGAATCTAGTGATTAGAAATTGTATACAACCACCTCCCCTACCCTGCCGGCCAACATTCTGTTGGTAAAATTTTTTTCGACCAATAGGGCTCGAACCGGCTAACCACAGTGTCAGACCGTTTTGACTTCAACGCCTAAACGATCATGGCTACCAGGCAGGCTACTGTACCTAATCTGTTTTGTTTTCATACAGAACATTTTTTGGAAGAATTTTTTTTTTTAATCCTAGAATATGTCAACTCAAATTTAATTCTGTATTTACATACAACAGCTGTTTTGATATTGAGAACACTGTGATGATTCCAATCCTTTTTGGTACAACAAAACAGACTCAATTATATTCAGAATATTCAACAATTATATCAGCTCTGGAACTGTACATAGATTGAATGAAATAGATTGAAGTGCTGGTAACTGCACATGTATGAACCTTGGCTGAAAGTTTTCAGCTCTAAACTGGAAGAAGATGTCCAGCAATTGTAACAATTCTCAGCTTGTTATACTATCACAGAAGATTTTATAAATATTTAAAATTCTGATAATTTATATCTTTATAATCTTATGAAGATTAGCATGTTTTGTTTCAATCATAACACTCACACCACTCACAATTGCACAAACTATTACTTTTCCTCACTTTTTAACTGCTTCACCACATGCCTATAAAATGGAGTTTGTCTCACTTTGTAAGTCCCTGTGAACTTGGTAGTTAAATCTATCGGAATGTCACAATCCTCAAAGTGTTAGTCACTCAGTGTTGCAAGCAAGCCATAAGCAGCACATCACAAGAGCCTACCCTTCCACGTGCTGTTCTGAACTCCGCCCGGAGCGATCTCCATCCTTCACGAGGGTAGGGTAGAGTTGTGCCATGCTGCCTCCACCAGGCAGAGGTTCTGCTGTCAGCCTACCACTGAACTCCTGGCGTGATTCCCGAAGAGCCCGTTGCTCAGAGTTCGACCGACTCACCCACATGTCTAAGAAAGTCCGTGGTCCAGAATAGATACTTCCACCTGCTGGAGGAGTGCGATGAAGAGGACGACCTGAAGGAGGAGTTGTAGAGGAGACGGGAGGGGGAGACATGGGGGAGTCAGTTGTGGCTCGAATAACGCTTGCTCGGGAAACATACTCTCCTTGTTGAGACTCGTTGAATTTTCCAAACCTAGGAAAAGGAAACAAATGTTAAATACAACATATTATGCATACATATTTTTTTGGTTTGGATAGAAGTTATGATAATCAATAAACATACACAGAGTAAAGAAAAGGCCTCAGACAACAAAGCAACACAAATGAATCAAAATGGCAGATATGAAGGTACAACTTTTTAAATTTTGTGGCACAGCTGGGATTCAAACCCAGGCCTCTGGAAGTGGCAGCTAATCACACTAACCACTACACCACAGAGATGGATATTTTTTTAAATATTTATTTATTTATTTATTTATTTATTTATTTATTTATTTATTTATTTATTCATTTATTTATTTATTTATTTATTTTGGCACTGTTCTAGGCTATCAGGGCCAATTATGTGGGTGTTTTATAAGCAGGGCTGGGCAAAGACAGAATGGTTGAAGGTTTGAATTCACTTGAACTGACCAACAGCCTACTAGTGCAGTAAGTGTTCGAACAGCTGGCCTTCTGCAGTAATGCATGTTTCAGCATGCCGTTGAACCGGCATTGTAGGTGTTTACAGATTCATAGGTATCCGTAATAAGGTTTTGAAGGCTTTCAGGATTTTCTGGGTGCTGAGTGTACACTACATCCTTCAAACAGCCCCATAGGAAGAAGTCCAGTGGTTTCAAATCGGGCGATCTAGCAGGCCAGGTGACAGGTCCTCCTATTCCTATCCATCGACCAGGGTGTGTAACATTCGGGTAGTTGTGAACATCTGCCGACATGTGAGAGGGAGTTCTGTCGTGTTGATAGCACATGGTTACACACTCACCCAGGCATACATCCTCTAGCAGCAATGGTCGCTGGTCTTGAAGAAACTGTAGGTACTGGGCTCCTGTTAAATGACCCTCAAAGAAATATGATCCAATTAGGTGATCGCCCAGTATACCACACCAGACATTTACTCCCCATTGTGCCTGAAATGCTGCCTGCCTTACCCATTGGAGATTTTCAACACTCCAATAGTGCATATTATGACAATTCACAGAGACATTGTCATGAAATCGTGAGTCATCCAAAAATAAAATGAGACATACAAACGTGGAATCATTTGTCACTTGCGTCTGTATCCATGCACAGAAATCAACACGAGTTTCAAAATCTCGTCCGTGGAGCTTGCATTGTTGCACAGAGTGACATACACGCCAGTTCCCATGATGTTTCGACATGCCCCATTTGGATGTGACCAAATGTTTATCATATGGCATTCCCTAGACAATGTAATCTTAATCATAGCTTCATGATATAGATGTGAAT